>NW_026963317.1:2978274-4467411 GCF_036588685.1 Mytilus trossulus | reverse complement strand
ATGAACATGTAAATTTACATCGAAATGACACGACTATAAATTGATATTGAATCAAAACTACACGTGTACACTCAAATGCATGCTCACACTTACCAATAAAGTCCGGGTACCTTCATGTTTTAGTCGATACAGTTTTCCTTGTCAAAGAGATTCTGATCGTAACAAGTTGACAAGCGTTACTGGAAGGTATCAAATTTAATAAATTGAAAGGTAAAAAACTAATTGCTCCGGTGTGAGGATCGAACTCACAACCTCCGCATTCCTCATACTGTGCTATGCACAGTGAAGGTACTGTCTATAAGTACGGCGCGCTAACCGATTGTGCCACCGGAGCAATGTTACAAAGTGACATAAAAATTAGGCTTTTATACAACAGTTGCTATCTGGCTTAACGTCTGCATTATAAATGATGCAGATAAATCTTTTCATTCCACTTACTATCTCATTTTTTACAGATACTTTAATAATTGGGCCAATATATATTTTGCACGCTCCTGTTATGTTCTGAAAAGAATTTCCCAAAGAATTATATTTAACATAGGGAAGGCTGACTTTCTCCGTTCAACGTAATTGAGATTTTGTAATGTCCTAATTATAAACATTGAACAAGGTACATGAAAACATTTCTTTAAAATAGCCACACCATATGACCAACTTCCGTAAAAATTTCTTTACAATAAATACATCAATTTACTGGTAATTGTCACCGCCCCGTGATAGCTCAGTTGGTAGAGCGGGAGACTGTAGTGGAATAGAATCTAGTAATCTCTAGGTCGGTGGTTCGACTCCGCCTCACGGGATATATTTTTGTCACCTTCACTTTTTAGCCAAGGATTTGTTCTTTTCCTCAATGTGAGATTTCATTCTCGGAAACTATTTGACTGAGTTTTTTTGTTTGAATAATAAAAAAGTAACACAAACATAAAATCCACTAAGAATGATATATTAAATGCGTAACGTTGCGAAAATAACTTGTTCATATAATAGCTTAAGGCAAATAGTGTGCACCAGGTCAATTTCCTAGATAAACAGTCTTGCAAAGAAATAGCATAGTGGGGACAATCATCTAAATTTAACGCATTCAAGTAGATAGACTGTAACGTTATCATCTCCGAAATTGGACCTGTTAAATCAATATGAATCAGGAAAAAAGTCGAGGTATTTTTTCTTTCTGATCATCCTAGTGATCAGTTTTTGTCAATTTTGAAGAAAACTCACACATTTGAAATCATGCCGAGACAGTTAGTCTTTCGAATGAACCTTTCAATTACATCATCTCATGATTGTTTTGAGTACTAAACATTGCCGACCATGCTGCTGGTTAGATAGCAAGAAGTGAAAAATGAACATGTAAATTTACATCGAAATGACACGACTATAAATTGATATTGAATCAAAACTACACGTGTACACTCAAATGCATGCTCACACTTACCAATAAAGTCCGGGTACCTTCATGTTTTAGTCGATACAGTTTTCCTTGTCAAAGAGATTCTGATCGTAACAAGTTGACAAGCGTTACTGGAAGGTATCAAATTTAATAAATTGAAAGGTAAAAAACTAATTGCTCCGGGTGAGGATCGAACTCACAACCTCCGCATTCCTCATACTGTGCTATGCACAGTGAAGGTACTGTCTATAAGTACGGCGCGCTAACCGATTGTGCCACCGGAGCAATGTTACAAAGTGACATAAAAATTAGGCTTTTATACAACAGTTGCTATCTGGCTTAACGTCTGCATTATAAATGATGCAGATAAATCTTTTCATTCCACTTACTATCTCATTTTTTACAGATACTTTAATAATTGGGCCAATATATATTTTGCACGCTCCTGTTATGTTCTGAAAAGAATTTCCCAAAGAATTATATTTAACATAGGGAAGGCTGACTTTCTCCGTTCAACGTAATTGAGATTTTGTAATGTCCTAATTATAAACATTGAACAAGGTACATGAAAACATTTCTTTAAAATAGGCCACACCATATGACCAACTTCCGTAAAAATTTCTTTACAATAAATACATCAATTTACTGGTAATTGTCACCGCCCCGTGATAGCTCAGTTGGTAGAGCGGGAGACTGTAGTGGAATAGAATCTAGTAATCTCTAGGTCGGTGGTTCGACTCCGCCTCACGGGATATATTTTTGTCACCTTCACTTTTTAGCCAAGGATTTGTTCTTTTCCTCAATGTGAGATTTCATTCTCGGAAACTATTTGACTGAGTTTTTTTGTTTGAATAATAAAAAAGTAACACAAACATAAAATCCACTAAGAATGATATATTAAATGCGTAACGTTGCGAAAATAACTTGTTCATATAATAGCTTAAGGCAAATAGTGTGCACCAGGTCAATTTCCTAGATAAACAGTCTTGCAAAGAAATAGCATAGTGGGGACAATCATCTAAATTTAACGCATTCAAGTAGATAGACTGTAACGTTATCATCTCCGAAATTGGACCTGTTAAATCAATATGAATCAGGAAAAAAGTCGAGGTATTTTTTTTTTCTGATCATCCTAGTGATCAGTTTTTGTCAATTTTGAAGAAAACTCACACATTTGAAATCATGCCGAGACAGTTAGTCTTTCGAATGAACCTTTCAATTACATCATCTCATGATTGTTTTGAGTACTAAACATTGCCGACCATGCTGCTGGTTAGATAGCAAGAAGTGAAAAATGAACATGTAAATTTACATCGAAATGACACGACTATAAATTGATATTGAATCAAAACTACACGTGTACACTCAAATGCATGCTCACACTTACCAATAAAGTCCGGGTACCTTCATGTTTTAGTCGATACAGTTTTCCTTGTCAAAGAGATTCTGATCGTAACAAGTTGACAAGCGTTACTGGAAGGTATCAAATTTAATAAATTGAAAGGTAAAAAACTAATTGCTCCGGGTGAGGATCGAACTCACAACCTCCGCATTCCTCATACTGTGCTATGCACAGTGAAGGTACTGTCTATAAGTACGGCGCGCTAACCGATTGTGCCACCGGAGCAATGTTACAAAGTGACATAAAAATTAGGCTTTTATACAACAGTTGCTATCTGGCTTAACGTCTGCATTATAAATGATGCAGATAAATCTTTTCATTCCACTTACTATCTCATTTTTTACAGATACTTTAATAATTGGGCCAATATATATTTTGCACGCTCCTGTTATGTTCTGAAAAGAATTTCCCAAAGAATTATATTTAACATAGGGAAGGCTGACTTTCTCCGTTCAACGTAATTGAGATTTTGTAATGTCCTAATTATAAACATTGAACAAGGTACATGAAAACATTTCTTTAAAATAGGCCACACCATATGACCAACTTCCGTAAAAATTTCTTTACAATAAATACATCAATTTACTGGTAATTGTCACCGCCCCGTGATAGCTCAGTTGGTAGAGCGGGAGACTGTAGTGGAATAGAATCTAGTAATCTCTAGGTCGGTGGTTCGACTCCGCCTCACGGGATATATTTTTGTCACCTTCACTTTTTAGCCAAGGATTTGTTCTTTTCCTCAATGTGAGATTTCATTCTCGGAAACTATTTGACTGAGTTTTTTTGTTTGAATAATAAAAAAGTAACACAAACATAAAATCCACTAAGAATGATATATTAAATGCGTAACGTTGCGAAAATAACTTGTTCATATAATAGCTTAAGGCAAATAGTGTGCACCAGGTCAATTTCCTAGATAAACAGTCTTGCAAAGAAATAGCATAGTGGGGACAATCATCTAAATTTAACGCATTCAAGTAGATAGACTGTAACGTTATCATCTCCGAAATTGGACCTGTTAAATCAATATGAATCAGGAAAAAAGTCGAGGTATTTTTTTTTTCTGATCATCCTAGTGATCAGTTTTTGTCAATTTTGAAGAAAACTCACACATTTGAAATCATGCCGAGACAGTTAGTCTTTCGAATGAACCTTTCAATTACATCATCTCATGATTGTTTTGAGTACTAAACATTGCCGACCATGCTGCTGGTTAGATAGCAAGAAGTGAAAAATGAACATGTAAATTTACATCGAAATGACACGACTATAAATTGATATTGAATCAAAACTACACGTGTACACTCAAATGCATGCTCACACTTACCAATAAAGTCCGGGTACCTTCATGTTTTAGTCGATACAGTTTTCCTTGTCAAAGAGATTCTGATCGTAACAAGTTGACAAGCGTTACTGGAAGGTATCAAATTTAATAAATTGAAAGGTAAAAAACTAATTGCTCCGGGTGAGGATCGAACTCACAACCTCCGCATTCCTCATACTGTGCTATGCACAGTGAAGGTACTGTCTATAAGTACGGCGCGCTAACCGATTGTGCCACCGGAGCAATGTTACAAAGTGACATAAAAATTAGGCTTTTATACAACAGTTGCTATCTGGCTTAACGTCTGCATTATAAATGATGCAGATAAATCTTTTCATTCCACTTACTATCTCATTTTTTACAGATACTTTAATAATTGGGCCAATATATATTTTGCACGCTCCTGTTATGTTCTGAAAAGAATTTCCCAAAGAATTATATTTAACATAGGGAAGGCTGACTTTCTCCGTTCAACGTAATTGAGATTTTGTAATGTCCTAATTATAAACATTGAACAAGGTACATGAAAACATTTCTTTAAAATAGGCCACACCATATGACCAACTTCCGTAAAAATTTCTTTACAATAAATACATCAATTTACTGGTAATTGTCACCGCCCCGTGATAGCTCAGTTGGTAGAGCGGGAGACTGTAGTGGAATAGAATCTAGTAATCTCTAGGTCGGTGGTTCGACTCCGCCTCACGGGATATATTTTTGTCACCTTCACTTTTTAGCCAAGGATTTGTTCTTTTCCTCAATGTGAGATTTCATTCTCGGAAACTATTTGACTGAGTTTTTTTGTTTGAATAATAAAAAAGTAACACAAACATAAAATCCACTAAGAATGATATATTAAATGCGTAACGTTGCGAAAATAACTTGTTCATATAATAGCTTAAGGCAAATAGTGTGCACCAGGTCAATTTCCTAGATAAACAGTCTTGCAAAGAAATAGCATAGTGGGGACAATCATCTAAATTTAACGCATTCAAGTAGATAGACTGTAACGTTATCATCTCCGAAATTGGACCTGTTAAATCAATATGAATCAGGAAAAAAGTCGAGGTATTTTTTTTTTCTGATCATCCTAGTGATCAGTTTTTGTCAATTTTGAAGAAAACTCACACATTTGAAATCATGCCGAGACAGTTAGTCTTTCGAATGAACCTTTCAATTACATCATCTCATGATTGTTTTGAGTACTAAACATTGCCGACCATGCTGCTGGTTAGATAGCAAGAAGTGAAAAATGAACATGTAAATTTACATCGAAATGACACGACTATAAATTGATATTGAATCAAAACTACACGTGTACACTCAAATGCATGCTCACACTTACCAATAAAGTCCGGGTACCTTCATGTTTTAGTCGATACAGTTTTCCTTGTCAAAGAGATTCTGATCGTAACAAGTTGACAAGCGTTACTGGAAGGTATCAAATTTAATAAATTGAAAGGTAAAAAACTAATTGCTCCGGGTGAGGATCGAACTCACAACCTCCGCATTCCTCATACTGTGCTATGCACAGTGAAGGTACTGTCTATAAGTACGGCGCGCTAACCGATTGTGCCACCGGAGCAATGTTACAAAGTGACATAAAAATTAGGCTTTTATACAACAGTTGCTATCTGGCTTAACGTCTGCATTATAAATGATGCAGATAAATCTTTTCATTCCACTTACTATCTCATTTTTTACAGATACTTTAATAATTGGGCCAATATATATTTTGCACGCTCCTGTTATGTTCTGAAAAGAATTTCCCAAAGAATTATATTTAACATAGGGAAGGCTGACTTTCTCCGTTCAACGTAATTGAGATTTTGTAATGTCCTAATTATAAACATTGAACAAGGTACATGAAAACATTTCTTTAAAATAGGCCACACCATATGACCAACTTCCGTAAAAATTTCTTTACAATAAATACATCAATTTACTGGTAATTGTCACCGCCCCGTGATAGCTCAGTTGGTAGAGCGGGAGACTGTAGTGGAATAGAATCTAGTAATCTCTAGGTCGGTGGTTCGACTCCGCCTCACGGGATATATTTTTGTCACCTTCACTTTTTAGCCAAGGATTTGTTCTTTTCCTCAATGTGAGATTTCATTCTCGGAAACTATTTGACTGAGTTTTTTTGTTTGAATAATAAAAAAGTAACACAAACATAAAATCCACTAAGAATGATATATTAAATGCGTAACGTTGCGAAAATAACTTGTTCATATAATAGCTTAAGGCAAATAGTGTGCACCAGGTCAATTTCCTAGATAAACAGTCTTGCAAAGAAATAGCATAGTGGGGACAATCATCTAAATTTAACGCATTCAAGTAGATAGACTGTAACGTTATCATCTCCGAAATTGGACCTGTTAAATCAATATGAATCAGGAAAAAAGTCGAGGTATTTTTTTTTTCTGATCATCCTAGTGATCAGTTTTTGTCAATTTTGAAGAAAACTCACACATTTGAAATCATGCCGAGACAGTTAGTCTTTCGAATGAACCTTTCAATTACATCATCTCATGATTGTTTTGAGTACTAAACATTGCCGACCATGCTGCTGGTTAGATAGCAAGAAGTGAAAAATGAACATGTAAATTTACATCGAAATGACACGACTATAAATTGATATTGAATCAAAACTACACGTGTACACTCAAATGCATGCTCACACTTACCAATAAAGTCCGGGTACCTTCATGTTTTAGTCGATACAGTTTTCCTTGTCAAAGAGATTCTGATCGTAACAAGTTGACAAGCGTTACTGGAAGGTATCAAATTTAATAAATTGAAAGGTAAAAAACTAATTGCTCCGGGTGAGGATCGAACTCACAACCTCCGCATTCCTCATACTGTGCTATGCACAGTGAAGGTACTGTCTATAAGTACGGCGCGCTAACCGATTGTGCCACCGGAGCAATGTTACAAAGTGACATAAAAATTAGGCTTTTATACAACAGTTGCTATCTGGCTTAACGTCTGCATTATAAATGATGCAGATAAATCTTTTCATTCCACTTACTATCTCATTTTTTACAGATACTTTAATAATTGGGCCAATATATATTTTGCACGCTCCTGTTATGTTCTGAAAAGAATTTCCCAAAGAATTATATTTAACATAGGGAAGGCTGACTTTCTCCGTTCAACGTAATTGAGATTTTGTAATGTCCTAATTATAAACATTGAACAAGGTACATGAAAACATTTCTTTAAAATAGGCCACACCATATGACCAACTTCCGTAAAAATTTCTTTACAATAAATACATCAATTTACTGGTAATTGTCACCGCCCCGTGATAGCTCAGTTGGTAGAGCGGGAGACTGTAGTGGAATAGAATCTAGTAATCTCTAGGTCGGTGGTTCGACTCCGCCTCACGGGATATATTTTTGTCACCTTCACTTTTTAGCCAAGGATTTGTTCTTTTCCTCAATGTGAGATTTCATTCTCGGAAACTATTTGACTGAGTTTTTTTGTTTGAATAATAAAAAAGTAACACAAACATAAAATCCACTAAGAATGATATATTAAATGCGTAACGTTGCGAAAATAACTTGTTCATATAATAGCTTAAGGCAAATAGTGTGCACCAGGTCAATTTCCTAGATAAACAGTCTTGCAAAGAAATAGCATAGTGGGGACAATCATCTAAATTTAACGCATTCAAGTAGATAGACTGTAACGTTATCATCTCCGAAATTGGACCTGTTAAATCAATATGAATCAGGAAAAAAGTCGAGGTATTTTTTTTTTCTGATCATCCTAGTGATCAGTTTTTGTCAATTTTGAAGAAAACTCACACATTTGAAATCATGCCGAGACAGTTAGTCTTTCGAATGAACCTTTCAATTACATCATCTCATGATTGTTTTGAGTACTAAACATTGCCGACCATGCTGCTGGTTAGATAGCAAGAAGTGAAAAATGAACATGTAAATTTACATCGAAATGACACGACTATAAATTGATATTGAATCAAAACTACACGTGTACACTCAAATGCATGCTCACACTTACCAATAAAGTCCGGGTACCTTCATGTTTTAGTCGATACAGTTTTCCTTGTCAAAGAGATTCTGATCGTAACAAGTTGACAAGCGTTACTGGAAGGTATCAAATTTAATAAATTGAAAGGTAAAAAACTAATTGCTCCGGGTGAGGATCGAACTCACAACCTCCGCATTCCTCATACTGTGCTATGCACAGTGAAGGTACTGTCTATAAGTACGGCGCGCTAACCGATTGTGCCACCGGAGCAATGTTACAAAGTGACATAAAAATTAGGCTTTTATACAACAGTTGCTATCTGGCTTAACGTCTGCATTATAAATGATGCAGATAAATCTTTTCATTCCACTTACTATCTCATTTTTTACAGATACTTTAATAATTGGGCCAATATATATTTTGCACGCTCCTGTTATGTTCTGAAAAGAATTTCCCAAAGAATTATATTTAACATAGGGAAGGCTGACTTTCTCCGTTCAACGTAATTGAGATTTTGTAATGTCCTAATTATAAACATTGAACAAGGTACATGAAAACATTTCTTTAAAATAGGCCACACCATATGACCAACTTCCGTAAAAATTTCTTTACAATAAATACATCAATTTACTGGTAATTGTCACCGCCCCGTGATAGCTCAGTTGGTAGAGCGGGAGACTGTAGTGGAATAGAATCTAGTAATCTCTAGGTCGGTGGTTCGACTCCGCCTCACGGGATATATTTTTGTCACCTTCACTTTTTAGCCAAGGATTTGTTCTTTTCCTCAATGTGAGATTTCATTCTCGGAAACTATTTGACTGAGTTTTTTTGTTTGAATAATAAAAAAGTAACACAAACATAAAATCCACTAAGAATGATATATTAAATGCGTAACGTTGCGAAAATAACTTGTTCATATAATAGCTTAAGGCAAATAGTGTGCACCAGGTCAATTTCCTAGATAAACAGTCTTGCAAAGAAATAGCATAGTGGGGACAATCATCTAAATTTAACGCATTCAAGTAGATAGACTGTAACGTTATCATCTCCGAAATTGGACCTGTTAAATCAATATGAATCAGGAAAAAAGTCGAGGTATTTTTTTTTTCTGATCATCCTAGTGATCAGTTTTTGTCAATTTTGAAGAAAACTCACACATTTGAAATCATGCCGAGACAGTTAGTCTTTCGAATGAACCTTTCAATTACATCATCTCATGATTGTTTTGAGTACTAAACATTGCCGACCATGCTGCTGGTTAGATAGCAAGAAGTGAAAAATGAACATGTAAATTTACATCGAAATGACACGACTATAAATTGATATTGAATCAAAACTACACGTGTACACTCAAATGCATGCTCACACTTACCAATAAAGTCCGGGTACCTTCATGTTTTAGTCGATACAGTTTTCCTTGTCAAAGAGATTCTGATCGTAACAAGTTGACAAGCGTTACTGGAAGGTATCAAATTTAATAAATTGAAAGGTAAAAAACTAATTGCTCCGGGTGAGGATCGAACTCACAACCTCCGCATTCCTCATACTGTGCTATGCACAGTGAAGGTACTGTCTATAAGTACGGCGCGCTAACCGATTGTGCCACCGGAGCAATGTTACAAAGTGACATAAAAATTAGGCTTTTATACAACAGTTGCTATCTGGCTTAACGTCTGCATTATAAATGATGCAGATAAATCTTTTCATTCCACTTACTATCTCATTTTTTACAGATACTTTAATAATTGGGCCAATATATATTTTGCACGCTCCTGTTATGTTCTGAAAAGAATTTCCCAAAGAATTATATTTAACATAGGGAAGGCTGACTTTCTCCGTTCAACGTAATTGAGATTTTGTAATGTCCTAATTATAAACATTGAACAAGGTACATGAAAACATTTCTTTAAAATAGGCCACACCATATGACCAACTTCCGTAAAAATTTCTTTACAATAAATACATCAATTTACTGGTAATTGTCACCGCCCCGTGATAGCTCAGTTGGTAGAGCGGGAGACTGTAGTGGAATAGAATCTAGTAATCTCTAGGTCGGTGGTTCGACTCCGCCTCACGGGATATATTTTTGTCACCTTCACTTTTTAGCCAAGGATTTGTTCTTTTCCTCAATGTGAGATTTCATTCTCGGAAACTATTTGACTGAGTTTTTTTGTTTGAATAATAAAAAAGTAACACAAACATAAAATCCACTAAGAATGATATATTAAATGCGTAACGTTGCGAAAATAACTTGTTCATATAATAGCTTAAGGCAAATAGTGTGCACCAGGTCAATTTCCTAGATAAACAGTCTTGCAAAGAAATAGCATAGTGGGGACAATCATCTAAATTTAACGCATTCAAGTAGATAGACTGTAACGTTATCATCTCCGAAATTGGACCTGTTAAATCAATATGAATCAGGAAAAAAGTCGAGGTATTTTTTTTTTCTGATCATCCTAGTGATCAGTTTTTGTCAATTTTGAAGAAAACTCACACATTTGAAATCATGCCGAGACAGTTAGTCTTTCGAATGAACCTTTCAATTACATCATCTCATGATTGTTTTGAGTACTAAACATTGCCGACCATGCTGCTGGTTAGATAGCAAGAAGTGAAAAATGAACATGTAAATTTACATCGAAATGACACGACTATAAATTGATATTGAATCAAAACTACACGTGTACACTCAAATGCATGCTCACACTTACCAATAAAGTCCGGGTACCTTCATGTTTTAGTCGATACAGTTTTCCTTGTCAAAGAGATTCTGATCGTAACAAGTTGACAAGCGTTACTGGAAGGTATCAAATTTAATAAATTGAAAGGTAAAAAACTAATTGCTCCGGGTGAGGATCGAACTCACAACCTCCGCATTCCTCATACTGTGCTATGCACAGTGAAGGTACTGTCTATAAGTACGGCGCGCTAACCGATTGTGCCACCGGAGCAATGTTACAAAGTGACATAAAAATTAGGCTTTTATACAACAGTTGCTATCTGGCTTAACGTCTGCATTATAAATGATGCAGATAAATCTTTTCATTCCACTTACTATCTCATTTTTTACAGATACTTTAATAATTGGGCCAATATATATTTTGCACGCTCCTGTTATGTTCTGAAAAGAATTTCCCAAAGAATTATATTTAACATAGGGAAGGCTGACTTTCTCCGTTCAACGTAATTGAGATTTTGTAATGTCCTAATTATAAACATTGAACAAGGTACATGAAAACATTTCTTTAAAATAGGCCACACCATATGACCAACTTCCGTAAAAATTTCTTTACAATAAATACATCAATTTACTGGTAATTGTCACCGCCCCGTGATAGCTCAGTTGGTAGAGCGGGAGACTGTAGTGGAATAGAATCTAGTAATCTCTAGGTCGGTGGTTCGACTCCGCCTCACGGGATATATTTTTGTCACCTTCACTTTTTAGCCAAGGATTTGTTCTTTTCCTCAATGTGAGATTTCATTCTCGGAAACTATTTGACTGAGTTTTTTTGTTTGAATAATAAAAAAGTAACACAAACATAAAATCCACTAAGAATGATATATTAAATGCGTAACGTTGCGAAAATAACTTGTTCATATAATAGCTTAAGGCAAATAGTGTGCACCAGGTCAATTTCCTAGATAAACAGTCTTGCAAAGAAATAGCATAGTGGGGACAATCATCTAAATTTAACGCATTCAAGTAGATAGACTGTAACGTTATCATCTCCGAAATTGGACCTGTTAAATCAATATGAATCAGGAAAAAAGTCGAGGTATTTTTTTTTTCTGATCATCCTAGTGATCAGTTTTTGTCAATTTTGAAGAAAACTCACACATTTGAAATCATGCCGAGACAGTTAGTCTTTCGAATGAACCTTTCAATTACATCATCTCATGATTGTTTTGAGTACTAAACATTGCCGACCATGCTGCTGGTTAGATAGCAAGAAGTGAAAAATGAACATGTAAATTTACATCGAAATGACACGACTATAAATTGATATTGAATCAAAACTACACGTGTACACTCAAATGCATGCTCACACTTACCAATAAAGTCCGGGTACCTTCATGTTTTAGTCGATACAGTTTTCCTTGTCAAAGAGATTCTGATCGTAACAAGTTGACAAGCGTTACTGGAAGGTATCAAATTTAATAAATTGAAAGGTAAAAAACTAATTGCTCCGGGTGAGGATCGAACTCACAACCTCCGCATTCCTCATACTGTGCTATGCACAGTGAAGGTACTGTCTATAAGTACGGCGCGCTAACCGATTGTGCCACCGGAGCAATGTTACAAAGTGACATAAAAATTAGGCTTTTATACAACAGTTGCTATCTGGCTTAACGTCTGCATTATAAATGATGCAGATAAATCTTTTCATTCCACTTACTATCTCATTTTTTACAGATACTTTAATAATTGGGCCAATATATATTTTGCACGCTCCTGTTATGTTCTGAAAAGAATTTCCCAAAGAATTATATTTAACATAGGGAAGGCTGACTTTCTCCGTTCAACGTAATTGAGATTTTGTAATGTCCTAATTATAAACATTGAACAAGGTACATGAAAACATTTCTTTAAAATAGGCCACACCATATGACCAACTTCCGTAAAAATTTCTTTACAATAAATACATCAATTTACTGGTAATTGTCACCAGCCAGTAATCTGTTACAAACTTGAACTATTACATATCTTGCTTCCCTTAACTCGATGAATGAAGATAGTTCCTAATTAAGTTTCACAATAAATTAACCGATTGTTTTTTAAAGAACAGAATTCACTATGAATCACTTATTTTACAAAAGGGACACACAGTATGCATGCTACTTATCTAATTTATAACCGCAAAAAGATTTTTAACTTTTTAGGAACTACTTTACAGAATGCCGAGAGTATGGAAAGCAACTTTCACAAAATTATCTTTAAACATATTCTTTAAGGTTATCAATTTGAAAACTTTGAAACCAAGGGCTTACAATGCGTCAACTAGTGTAATCTCCAATTAATAGTATTGCTTTTATATTATGAACATTCACGATCATTCTGTTGATACCTACGTTTTGGCATTTTACAAGATCGATGTTTTTTTTAACTGTTAATGCATATGACGTCTTAACATTAATTGTATTTTAGATGTGTATTATTTGATATTGTTTTCATCTATGATTTATTTATTCAAAGTTATTGGCTTTGAACTAGCTTTTAGTACTCTAAAAATGTATTAAGTCTTAAGTGTTTTCGGTTAGTTGATTATGTGCTTTGTGTTGACCTGATGAGTTGAGAGCCCTTTTCAGTTGATTTTTATGTTGTGCTTTTACTCTGTCCCAGGTTATTGGGATTGTTGGTCGCACACATATTTTTTTAGCCCCGCCACATTTTGTATGTGCTTTTCCAAAATCAGGAGCTTGTAATTTTGTTGTCGTTCGTAATTGTAAGTAACTGTTCGTAACTGTTTGCCATATTTATTTTTCATTTATTGTTTCTTAAATGAATCTTGTCAATCATTTTATTGTTTGAATTGTTGTTTTTATTTTCCCAGGTCGTTATATCTTGCTATGATGTATGAGGTTTGCTCTTTGTTGAAGGCTGTATGCTGACCTATACTTCTACTTCTATGTGGATAAGCTACAGTCGCAATTTCCATAACGCAGAAATACTGTGCGCGTGTGTCCTTTAGCACACGCAAGGTTAAGAATAAACAAAAACTATCGTCTTTACAAGAACGAAAACAAATAAAATATGTGATTTTTGCAACAACTGTATAGGTTAAAATCAGATATCCCTTACCTGGTAGGCGTTTCTTATGGGGGCTAGGATGGCACATTCAGATACTAGTAGCTGATTCAAATCAATAATTGTTTCAGGGATGCATCTGTTAATGTACCTTCCCTGGAAAACCTGTCTCTGTGATATTGCCTGTTTATTACGGTTGGTCTCTTTGTGTAATCTGGAATGGTGACTTTTGCTTTTCCGTGCAAGCTTTTTTTACAGTAGTATAAACCCGGCTCCTTGTCTGCGTATTACTAGGGCTGTATAGCCAGTCAAGGTCGTTAAAAACTTCCATTTGTTGCATTACTAGGGTTGACCAACCAAGTGTCTCTGGTATGTTGGTAACATTTTTTGGTACCTGATAATAAATTGTTGCAAACCGGACAGGTCTCCGTTATACCATTTCGATTTGGTTAAGTGGCACTTTCTGTATAAATCCCATACAAATCCAGATGCGTACTCGAGGTGTGGTTATATGCACTCCCTTTTATATCTGATAGTTCTAAACCGTGATAAGGGTAGAGCTGAACAGTTCCCAGTTAATGCCTCATCATGTTGTTGTAAACAATACGATTGAGTCATCCTACGAATGCAACAGTTTGCTGGATAGAATGTCATCTGTCAGCGCTAGCGTCTGGTCTACAAGTTACACAAGATCCTGTCACAGCTGTTGGCATGTGTTTGAGTTGTGAACGGTTCTATTTAGTGAGAAAACGTCAGTAAACTGTCGTAAACTGGTACGTACATGACGATATAGAACTGTTTATATCGTTGATATACAGCAGACTTATATGGTTCCAATAACCGTTCACATGGGTACACTCGGACATATTGCTTTCATTTCAATCATTGCGCCATTTTCACACACTCGTTGATTTCCTTGGGTTAGCCAAGCATTTATCAAGCTGAGTACCTTTTCTCGGATACCGTAGTAGCTCACCGTCTGTAATAGTTGCTGGTGTGGGAATGTGTCAAATGCATTCAAAAAAATAATATAAGCATAGCTATTTGTTCTCTCATATCCAATGACCAGGTTCACCGGTTGAATTTCACAGGAACGATGTTGTCTGAAACCATGTTGATAATCAACTAACATGTTGTGTTTTTTCCAAATGGTAAATAACATGATTGTACATGATTTGTTCTGTCTTTTTTGCATCATACTGAGGTTAAATTGACTCGTCTTCACTCGCCTGTATACCATTTCCTATTTTGTAAATAAGACTGTCATATTTGCTAGAGCTGCTAACCTTTAAGGTCTATGTCTGAGAGTTGTCTCATTCACATTCATACCACATCTTTTTTGTTTTTTTATTGACATAGATAGTTTTATTTGCTTATACATATATATGAGAAACAACGTGTTATATATATTTTTACAGCTTTTTTGGTAAATATCTAAATGCCGTTTATGTAAACGGTATATACGGTGTAAAAACGAGGAAATTTCTTAAACGTAACTGTTATCATAACTTACAAAATCAAATCCTGGGCGATTCTCCATTAGAACGGCTTCTTTCGGACGTTATAAACGAAACATGGATTTTTTTAAATGCCACCACAAATTACCTTTCACCATTACTAAATTCTTTTATAGATCTAAATAATAACATTAACGGTACCAATTTTCCTGCACCAGATGCCTATTTCGACAAGACATGTCCCTTCAGTGATGCTCGTGGCCACAATATTTGAAATCCAAAGTTTATATAAAAGATGAAGAGCTATAATCCCAAAGGTCCAAAAAGTATAGCCAAATCCGTGAAAGGAATCAGAGCTTTGCATGAGGGAGATACATTCCTTAATTTATAATAATTTACAACATTTTGTTACAGCAAATTTTAATAACACAATGAATCCGTATTTCATGTCAGTATCGAAGGCCAGTACTAAAGATTCGGTATGTTACAGTTTATTCTTGTAGTTATGTTGATTATAGAGCTCGTACACTAAAATACTTATTGGTCTTATGAATAAACGAACACGTGGTATCCAGTGTTGGTGTCTTAATGGTAATCGAATACATAAAACACTATATAATCTATAAATCTATTAATATTTTTTTGGTGCTCGTATATGATAAAACATTCTTAGACTAATCAATGCATATGGACTAAATATATTATGTGTAAGCTATGTTTGTTTTTGCTAAGAAAGCACCAAATTAAAACTCAATATGTTGTGCGATTACTATATCGGTGTTTAAAACTTGATGAATACACCATGCAGTATCTTAGCATAACTATGTATTAGCTGAGCGCTGAATCAATAGTATGACTATTGTTTGAGTACTTGATAAACTCGTTCCATAATTTTTAATAAAAACAAGAATGTGTCCATAGTACACGTATGCCCCACTCGTACTATCATTCTCTGTGTTCAGATTCTATTGATATGTTTTGGCTGACTGGATGTAGCTCATTTACATAGTTTTGTAATTCTACTCACTATAATATCATTGTAACTAGAGGCTCTAAAGAGCCTGTGTCGCTCACCTTGGTATATGTGAATTAAACAAAGGAAGCAGACAGTTCATGACAAAATTGTGTTTAGGTGATTTTGATGTGTTTGTACATCTTACTTTACTAAACATTCTTGCTGCTTACAATCATCTCTATCTATAATGAACTTGTCCGTGTAGTTTCAGTGGAAAATGTTAGTAAAAATTCACAAATTTTATGAAAATTGTTAAAAATTGATTATAAAAACGATAACTTCATAGGGGGTCAATTGACCATTTTGGTCATTTTGACCTATTTTTTAGTCTTAAATTGCTGTATATTATTGCTGTTTACAGTTTATCTCTATCTATAATAATATTCAAGATAATAACCCAAAACAGCAAAATTTCCTTAAAATTACCAATTTAGGGGCAGCAACCTTACAACCAGTTGACCCATTCATCTTAATATTTCAGGGCAGATAGATTTTGACCAGATAAACAATTTTGCCCCTTGTCAGATTTGCTCTAAATGCTTTGGTTTTTGAGATATAAGCAAAAAATTGCATTTCACCCCTATGTTCTATTTTTAGCCATGGCGGCCATCTTGGTTGGTTGGCCGGGTAAAAAAACACAAATTTTAAACTAGATACATCAATGTTGATTGTTGCTAATTTTGGTTTAATTTGGCCCAGTAGTTTCAGAGGAGAAGATTTTTGTAAAAGATATGGAAATTTACGAAAAAAGGTTAAAAATTGACTATAAAGGGCAATAACTCCTAAAGGGGTCAACTGACCAATTTGGTCATGTTGACATATTTGTAAATCTTACTTTGCTGAACATCATTGCTGTTTACAGTTTATCTCCATCTATAATAATATTCAAGATAATGACCAAAAACAGTAAAATTTCCTTAAAATTACCAATTCAGGGGCAGCAACCCAACAACGGGTTGTCTGATTCATCTGAAAATTTCAGGGCAGATAGATCTTCACCTGATAAACAATTTTATCCCATGTCAGATTTGCTCTAAATGCTTTGGTTTTTGAGTTATAAGCCAAAAACTGCATTTTACCCCTATGTTCTATTTATAGCCATGGCGGCCATCTTGGTTGGTTGGCCGGGTAAAAAAACACAAATTTTAAACTAGATACATTAATGATGAATGTGGCCAAGTTTGGTTTAATTTGGCCCAGTAGTTTCAGAGGAGAAGATTTTTGTAAAAGTTAACGCAGACGACGACGACGGACGACGGACGACGGACGCAAAGTGATGAGAAAAGCTCACTTGGCCCTTTGGGCCAGGTGAGCTAAAAATTGGATTTCAAAAGGCCCTTGTATTGATTTTAGAATGTAAAGAAGGTAGCTGCTGGTATAAGTATGTTTATTGATATAAAGCGTTGTGTTACTATACATATTTACATGGAAAGATGACAAAATGAATTGACCAAGAGCAGACAATTCTTAAATTGCAGTGAAAGCTTTACATTCTTGAAAACATTTTTTTTAATTTCACATAAAACCTAAAACTATCATGAAAATGCGTTTGAATGAGTACAAACAGTTGGACCCCCCCCCCCCCCTAACATCTTTGGATGAAACACCTTTTAAAAATGTCTGGATCTGCACCTGGTATGTACCCATAGGTAGTCTAGTGAATAGTTTATATGCATGAAATATTTGTCACTAGACAATAGGCAACCAATTATCGACCAATTTATTACTAAATATATCAAATTGCTTTATTAAGAATTTTCCTTCATAAGATTCATGATTGACTCTTTTTGTGTACAAAGTAATTGCATGGAAGATAAAGAATTACAAATTGTAGATTAAGTTGTACTTTAATCAAGGTATAAAGCACCATACTTATTACTCTTGATTTTAATGAAAGAAACTTTTTTAATTGTCAAAGCAAAATTTAGATCAAAAGATTGATTAGTAGGATGTTAAAAATCTGTTGGAAAACTAATTACAAACTATTTTGTCAATTTGGAAAACAGAATTTATTTTAAAATAGCCAGTAGCAATTTTTGTTCTAATATCTTAATTACAATACAATGAAATCTTACCCTTGTGGTCATTCATGCGTAGTTACTTAGTACATAGAAAATAAGTACTATGAAAATTAGAAGGCAAATTCAAGCAATTTGATTGGACGAGGAGTTGTAAGTATGTGCTAAATGGCTTCTGTCAATGACACAAGTCAAAGATGTTTAAAGGAAATAACGGCAGTGACAGAAAAGTGGAATGTTGTTTATGCTGTCAAAGTTTTGATGCCGATTTATTTTTTAATAAACTTCAAATCAGCAAATCAGCAAAAAAATTATCACTATTTCACACTCGAACGCGGACCTTGGAGCCCCATCAACGTGCTCAAGACGTTCCGAGCTGACACCAGACCAACAATGATTCAAAGACAATACACAGCCTCCTCAGTATTAAGATTAGCAACTTCACAAATTGTTCAAGATAACATTGTTACGCTATCAAGTGTTTTACGGTAGCCAAGTTGGCTTGTGACGATTTGTTTTCTAAAGAAAGTCAATAATATGTTGCTCTGTAGCTGGTAAAATTTTAATTTAAAGATATGAGGGCATGAGTTTTGTATATTTGCTGTTGTCATTGCATAACTATTGCAACGTTTAAAAAATAAATCTATATACGATCATACAAGATAGTTTATTTACAAGATATATGTATATCAAAATGATTGTTAGATAAGTGGAATACTTTCATAAAAATGCAAATGTAGTTAAAATATATAGTATTTAAAAATACAGTTAAAGATTATTATCTGATAAATTTTCTTCTCAAGATCAAGATTGACATATGTTCACAGTGTGATCAATATTAGCGTATGTTCTCGGTGTGATCAAGATTGACATATGATCACAGTGTGATCAATTTTAGCGTATGTTCCCGGTGTGATCAAGATTGACATATGATCACAGTGTGATCAATATTAGCGTATGTTCCCGGTGTGATCAAGATTGACATATGATCACAGTGTGATCAATATTAGCGTATGTTTTCGGTGTGATCAAGATTGACATACGTTCACATTTTTATTAATATTAGCATATGTTCCCGGTGTGTTCAAAATTACCGAATGTTCCTAGTGTGATCAATATAAGAATATGTTATCAAAGTGTAATTAAGATTGGCATATGTTCCAAGTATAAACAAGATAAGCGTATGTCCCCAGTGTACTCAACACAAGTGTATTGCTCAGCGTAAACATGATGAGCGAATGTTCCCAGCGTAATCAAGAACTTGTGCATTGTCCCAGTCGTATGTTCCAAGAATAATCAAACTTCATAGAACATGTATCATACAATTATTGGCGATATAGCTGTTTTTGTTTCACCTTGGGCTAGCTCGTCGAAAGTCGCAACTTCGAATTCATTCACTGATCTGTCATGTTATATGATTATACAACCGCGCAGAGAACATTTTTTTTTTATAAATAAAATATAATACTTTATCATGTAGTGACAAACAAAAAACTAGAAAACATGTAGATGGTGGTGATTAAATATTTATATATTTAGTGTGATTCATTACGACTGCAATTTGTGTTTCATCTCAAAGATTGAAAGCTATTATTGTTTATTCGATGAAAGGTCGTGCAGAAGTCGCGTACCGTCTGTGACATTGTGTTATACATTTGAAATTCTAAAGGGAAGATAGTATCTTGTTGTCATCTCGCGTGCTTAGTTTCCTTTCGTAATCCTTCCTTGAACTTTGTTGCCATATATTCAAACACATGTTCCCATGCAGTGGCCATTTGTGTCGTAAAATCTGTCCCTAAGCATCCATTAAAAGCATCTCTAATCGCCGGCCAAAGTAACTGCAAGTAGAAGGAATTTGAGATCATTAACATTATGGTCATCAAGAACTAAGCATTATGTCTTTTTATGTAATTTCGTTATTGTAAGGTCTTTTATTTATGTACCAAAAGATTCCAGATTTTGATTATGAAACTGACATTGTTTTTTTTGTGCTTTTATTTTTTTTAGAAAAAGGGGGGTCATAGATTTTACTAACATGGAGAGAGCTTATATAAGTAATTGTTCATTGATATTTTTTGAATTCCTAACATATAGAGGCCGAGCAGTCTAAGTGGTCTAAAAACTGTATCACTAGCATGTCAAACCTGAGGTTGTTCGTTCGAATTCGGCACGTGCCAGGTACGTTCGACTCAAATACTAATTGACTTAAATTGTCATTGTTCTTGCCGACTTCCTCCACCAATAAAAGGTTACCGCTTAAAATAGCAAATAGTAGTGAAAATAGTGTTAACCACCAATGAATGAACTAGAACATACAACATAATGTAAAAAGTAAAATCACAAAAATTATGCACTTCGAAGTAAATTCAATATCAAATGGCAAAATCAAAAGCTCAAATACTTTAAACAAATGGTTAACAACTGTCATACTCCTGCCTTGGAACAGATATTTCTTATGTAGACAATTTGGGGATTCAATCTTGTTTTATAGCTAGCTAAACCTCTCGCTTGTATGACAGTTTCATCAAATTCCAATAGTTAGTTGTTTTGGCACTAAGGATTATGATAGTTGTTTTGGCACTAAGGATTATGATAGTTGTTTTGGCACTAAGGATTATGATAGTTGTTTTGGCACTAAGGATTATGATAGTTGTTTTGGCACTAAGGATTATGATAGTTGTTTTGGCACTAAGGATTATGATAGTTGTTTTGGCAATAAGGATTATGATAGTTGTTTTGGCACTAAGGATTATGATAGTTGTTTTGGCACTAAGGATTATGATAGTTGTTTTGGCACTAAGGATTATGATAGTTGTTTTGGCACTGAGGATTATGATAGTTGTTTTGGCACTGAGGATTATGATAGTTGTTTTGGCACTAAGGATTATGATAGTTGTTTTGGAACTGAGGATTATGATAGTAGTTTTGGCACTGAGGATTATGATAGTTGTTTTGGCACTAAGGATTATGAAAAATGTATAGTTCCCAGGAAGACTCTTCTAAGATAAACTTACAATGACCATTTCCGGCTTGACATTATGTCGCGCATGACTTTCTCCCATGGTAACAAGAACATTCGACAGAAAGACAGAATCATCAAGACTTTCTACAGCTGCCCCAAGACCTTCCATTACAATGTTACCATGGTGTCTCAACTTCTCTTCGTCAACTAAAAGGTCATTATCTTCCACCGTCATTTGTTCGGTAAAAAGTTTCTTGAATTCTGGATGCATTTGGAAAAACCTGTCAAATAAAGAATGTGAATTTTAGAATAATACAATTTGATTTGACATTGTTAAACGAGTTAGGGTAGAACATCGATACATAATTTAATTTTGGATGTAACGCGTCTTCTGATTGGCTGACGTTATTTTGTTATGAGACCATAGACATAATTTAGTCATGTGACCGTGACGTCATCAACATTTTTTCATGGTTTTCTACGGTTTAAAATGGAATTTAGAATTAAATTATAAGAAATGACTGTAATATATTTTCTGTCTATTCGAAATAACATAAAAAAATGTGGTGCACACTGTTAAATAACCCGTTACGCGCGTTATTCAGTGAGCACCAAATTGTTTATGTTATTTCTTCATAGACAGAAAAAATATTACAGTCATTCCTTAAACAATCTTTTAAAATCTGAGCAAACGTAATTGAAGAAGCATGATATGGCAGAACATTATTAGACAGTACAGCTCAATAAGTCACTGCAGAGGAGACTAACTCTTGAGATGCGACTTCAGTAAATTTGCACGTACAAAATTATAAATAACTATAAGTAGAAAAAATTACTTTTGTCGAAATTAATTTGAATTTTCTAGAGGTTCCATTAACAATGTATTGTTATTATTCAAACAAACCAAGCCGAATTTTGTACAATATGACAACTAGTAAAATAATATAACGCAATTTTAGGAATAATACAATGTTATATTAATTGTACTTTCTGACCTTTAAACGACTTTTAAAATAAGTACAAGATACCATTTTTGACAGCCTCTATATCATAATACATCAATAGCTACATTACAATTAGTATAATTGTCATCGTAAACGAAATTGATAGGTACAATGTATGTTGTATACACAAAAAAAGTTGAAAGATAATCAGAAAAGCGTGAAATTTATAAATAAAGTCGGTTATAGTAAGATTAATTAATTCAACGAATTCCTTGTTTATTTGAAGTATCATTCCGTCGTTTTTAGCCCTGTCATGATCATGGTATTTTTTTTCCAGTTATCTTCCATGATTTTTAAAGACCTCAGCATTCTATAATCTGATTTTAAAATTTTCCATTTTTTTTTTGCTATGAAATTTATGGACTGCGATAGTGAAATGTGTACTACCATCGTTGGACGTATAGACACATAATAGAAAGGACAAAAAGCAAGTCTAATAACGTTCAAAATAGTTGTATTGCACTCGAAAGTATTTTCTAATATGTTAAGAAAGATCATAGGTATATGTTTCCGACACAGAAGTTTTGTACACTTTGCCAAATTGAAGATTTTACTATGCTCTTTTCAAAAATATAATAATCATGGGTCACCGTGCTATTTTTCAAGCTATGAGTCGTTGACAATTGCCTGCATTTGTTTAGAATGATCATACAAAAAAAACAGTGTGTGCATAAAAAAAAAACATGTGAGATAGAATTTGAAATAAATTGTGATAAATTAGGTTTTATTATATTTTTAATAAAACAAAAAAGAAAAATAGTGTCACCGAACAAGTTTTCTTGCTCCAAGAAAAATTTAAAAAACTATAAAGTTGTTACTCAAAGAGTTATCTCCCCTTAACCGGCCTAGTTGAAAAAAATGATTCTTAAACACATTTGTATGGAATTTGTTTAAATATTTTGAATAATGCAATAAACCAGAAAGTTTTCTTGATATAGATAAACAGTTTAGTCCATAAGGTTGCACATCTGTCTACATATTTGGAGATTTGAGTAAAAACCTAGACTGATAGTTTACTGCAATATTACAATCCAAGATGGCGGTATACCATAAATCTAAATAAAGAGTGTGTCAATTTCAAACGCGTCGGCTTTATGATTCGGGCGTGATATCCCGAAAGTCTTTAGGAATCACCCATCCTCTATATGAACTTTGTGTCGGGTTGAAAAAGTCTATTTATATATATATATATGTTAGCGGCAATTAGTGAAATAAGGCATTAAGCTTAAATCCTAGACAATAAGCTAACGCCTAGGCATTAAGTTATTGCCTGACATTATCAGACATTTAGCTTACTTCCTGAAAATTAATGATGATTATTGAACCTATTGCCGAACATAATTTTAGGCAATAAATGAACTCTGGAATTTATTTATATTCGGTAATTTATTCTTGATATAAAGTAGTTTGAAATACTTAATTATATTCCTAATATTGATATACATATTCATTTGACAGATCTTTATCTTCAAATTTTAGTATTTTTCATACTCAAAACAGAATTAACTCATACTTTTTTGTGGTATTATAAGAAATAAAAAAAGATTTAAAAAACGTGATTGTATCCGATAAAAAAGGGGGGATTCGATATAATAATTATAATAATTATTTGAAATGTTTTACACTTCACAAGTTACCTTAACTATTGTGTCTGTATTTATATTGTATGTTTCTCTGTAAACTTGTATCTAGTTTTTAGAGAATAAAGTATCTATCTATCTATCTACTAGTAGAGCTGGTTTGAACTGGTCAAAAGTGGACAAAATTAAGATGTGATTTTTTGCTCACACCATTTGCGAATTTTATAAAAGGATACGTAAATTTTCTTTGTTAATTTTTTTTGTTAAATACCCTTAGGTTATCTGGTCTTTTTCACTTTTTTATCTGGATTATAAACATTCAGTGACAAAATGTCTATTGAGGAAATCTTGAATCTTTGCGGTCTAAATTCGAATCAAGGAAAACAAGGAACATATACCCAAGAGAAAAGTATAATGATCTTTTGGCAAAGAGAAAACTTTTGCAATCATCAGAAAAGAAGGCAAAAGATTACAACAATTTAAAAAGGTATGACATATTTACCACTGCAGGTATTTAGAGGTTGACAACTTAAATCAACTAAAATGATGAAAGAACTTTTAAAATTTGTGTCTTCCTAGAGGAATTTTATGGTATTTTACAAAAGGCACATTAAGAAACATGTCATGGCGACATAGACCGCATGATAAAACAACTAAATAATGAATATGCTAATATTTCCTGTGATGCTATTGAACTATTTCTTTCACTTTGCGAAAATTGTAATATAAACAAACCAAAGTATTACAGTATGTCCATGTAATGTAAAATGAATAAAACACTGGAATCTTACAAAGAGCTTTAGAACAAAATATCTGCATCCTTTTGTCATTTCGGGCCTTTAATAGCCTACTATACTAGTCAACAAAAGAAACGATACAAGACTTTTTTTCAAATTAAAGATACAGTTTTCCTTTCATTGGACCAAGATTGAAGGAAGTAATACTTCCTCATTATGGAAATTCAAATCCGTTAAAAAAAAATTTTTTTTCTTTCGTGGCGATTTTTTGCGATTTTTTTTTTTTACAAAATTTACAGAAAACGACAATTTCAAAAACAGAAGTTCCAACTACTGATGCCAAACTCTCATTTGAAGGTAAAGACAGTGTTTGCCATCACTTTGTTTTTAAAAATCATACAGTTCCTTCGTTTATTTTTTAAGCAAAGTTTGGCCCCACGAGAAATCGTTAAAATATACCCATTATCAACTGACTTTTTTGCCCAAAAAATTGAAAAAAACAATTTATCAACCCATTAGTTACAACATGAACATAACAGGATAAGGATATTGAATATTTTAAAACAAATTAGATTTTTTTTTCAGTACTTAGAAAATTATGTGCCGATTTTTTATTCAACTTTCCGCAAAACTAATTTGTACCCTATGATCGTTTATACTGAATTAAGATACTTTCCGACAAGTTTTGAATTTCATTACCACATGTGCATACATTGCTTTTTAAAATAGTGTATCTCATTTTGTTTTATATTTAATACTTTTTTGACGAATTTTATTTCAAAGTCGTGTATCGTTTCTTTTGTTGACTAGTATATGATGTAAAGGTTTTCTTTGAAGGCCATATGGTGACCTATATGTCTTAACTTACATATAATTCAGAATGTTCTGTCTCTGGCGGACAGTTGTTTCGTTGTCAAGAATACCACATCTTCGTATTTTTATATGTGTTTAAGTGTAAGTGGAACGAACTTTGTGAACATAAACGTCATTATCACAAAATTGTAACTCAATTTGAAAATAGTTTATTTTATTCCCGCTTTATAAATATTTTTAATTTCACCACATTAAATCTTTAAACCGGAGACAGTGCAATAGTCGGTGCCATAGTTCTACAACTTGTGATAACAAATGATTTTAACACAAATTTCTATATTTTATAAAGTTTTATATGTTTTAAAGAATTATTAGAGGAGTTTTAATTTTGTTATTGATTTTATTTCAGGTAGATGACATTCAGTTCTCATAATGTTATTATGTAACAAATGGATTTTTATTTAAATGCATGAATATCTTTTATTTACTCGCGTTATATATTTGAGGCATTAAGCTTAATGCCTGCACATATTTTTCAGGATTTAGGCTTAACCCTCTTGCTGCCGACCGTTTTTCAAGGTTGCATTTCATATGCCGGAAAATACGACCGCTCAACGTCTGTGACGTTACATGCCAAACAACGACGTCATTCGATATATGACGTCACGACATAATGACCATTACATTTGGGACCCATCGGAGAAAAACATAACCCTATTAAATATTCTGTCTTTTAATTGAAAGAGATACAGCATTGATGAGAAGCTTGCATACATTTATTCATGGACATATATGTGTCCCTCCGGCACTGCCGGTTTGGACATATGTGTCCCTCCGGCAGCAAGAGGGCTAATGCCTAATTTCACTCATTGCCGCTAACATATATATATTACGGATTACAAATGTGTCGAGGTTTGTGATTGGATAACAACACAGAGATGTCAGTGTATATTCAGGAAACTGCCGGGGTATATACGACGTTTTTATCCCCAATTGGAACCTCAAAAACGTCATCATAACACCGGTTACTATGTGACGTAGTCAAAAGCTATCAGATTGTCAGAGGCTCACAGAGGGAAAATAATGACGTGCTTCAGTCAATAATATATTTTTGATACAAAACACGCAATTAACACTTTTGATACTTAAATTTAATACACCATAAAATTATGATCACAGCAAATTAGAAAATCCTTCACGTATGCCGAACATATGAGGGTTTTCAACTTATATGTGTTGTGAACAAAAACCTGCACTGGAAAATAACATTTCAGTCAGGGGTAATCCGTAATATATGTGTAATTCAGGTCTCAGAAAGGGTATATACTGTGACATTCCCGGCTTAGGGCTTATATCCACTTCGCCTTCGGCTCAGGGTATATTACTACTAAGCCGGGAATGTCACAGTATATACCCTGTCTGAGATCTGAATAACATATAATATCTGTATATATTCCGCATGGAGGTATTTATACTGACAATATGATATTTCGAACCACGATATCCTTTGTTTTTGAGGAACCAATTATATTCTTATGGTCAATCAAACATTCTTCGTAATGAATTTCTCATCTTTTACATTGCAAACATGTTCCAAGAAAAGTATTTTCCCAGCTGGATATTATATCTTTAGGGCTAACATATAAATCGGTTTACAAAATGGCGATAAATAAAATTATACTTTAGAATTAATACTGAAATGATTAAAATACTTATTAACTTAAAAGCTGAAAGCTTGATAATATTTATCAATTGTCTCTTCTGGCGTTATCTTGTTTGATTAACTATCTTTATCAGATTAATCAAATATCACTTCTCGATTATCTCTGATGGAAAACTTTGTCCTCGATACTCAGGTCAAATATACATTTTGTTTGACTTTTAAAGCTGTACTAAAATTCCATGACAAAGACAAGCATTTTCAGTTGTAATGAAAGGCTGGAAGGGGTTTTCATTTCTGTTTTTTCTCTCTCTCATTAGATATTATCAGATTATTGTTTGATGTGTTTGGACTTTTGATTTTGCCTTTGTTTTTTATTTTCCTTTTTGAATTTTCCTCGGAATTCAGTATTTTTGTGTTTTTACTTTTTGCATGGCATTTTCATAACAGATGTATTATCCGAGGGCTGATATTGGCCGAGGGATGATAATACATCTGATATGAAAAATGACATGTTTTATATGATCTTTCTTATCATATGCTTCAACAATGCAGAAAAAAAACCAGTTTCATATGTTGACCTTTTTAGTGGTTCTCAGTTATAAAATTTAATTTAAAAAGTGAAAAGTTTACGGAAGCCAAATGTAGTACATCCGATATGAAATCTTTCTATCATTAGTATGCATAGGTAAAGAACAAGAATTTGATATTTTGACGATAAAAAAAATTAAAAAAACATAAAGCACACTGTTTGGAAATGTTATCATTTATATTTAAAAACTTTTTAATTATCTTAGAAATAAAAAAAAAATAAAATAAAAAAAATATGAAACTCATGTAAATTTAATGCTATTATCATACGATAAAATTATATGTTATTTGCTCTAAGTATACGATAAGCCGTTTTATTCTTCTTCTTTATTCTTTTTCTGCGCCCAATATTCTGTTAGCTATTCTTTATTGTTTGGCCATCAGTTATCCTCTATTCCTTATATTGAGGCTAATTCTCTACTGTATTCTTATTTTTTAATAATAACCCAACCAAGATCTTAATTCTTATGAGTGTGATTCTTTTACAATCTAGTTATAAGAACCATGCTTAACAGAGTGTATCAGCCTTCGGGGTTCTCATGTTTGAAAAACTTCTAGACCATAAAATTGAGAATGGAAAAAAGGAATGTGTCAAAGAGACAACAACCCGACCATAGAAAAACAACAGCAGAATGTCACCAACAGGTCTGCAATGTAGCGAGAAATTCCGCACCCGGAGGCGTCCTTCAGTTGGCAGTTATTTACATTGGATCAAATTGAGCATATTTTCAGCAGCTTTGTGTATAGTAAATGTTCCATAACTAAGAAATGATAAACCCTTTAATTTTTTATATAGATCGATATGTCGGTACGACTGCAATATCCCCTTCTGGTCCCTTATCACAAAAACTATGGTCACCTGGAATGACCGCACACTTGCCATTTGAAGCATAATTTGCCACAAATGTACATATATTGAGCTACAGATCTGCATCCGAGTACGTACACTTTTCATTACTGTAATTGTGAAGTCAGTCGAGCAGAATTCACAACATTTCGGAAAACAACCATGACTGATTGAACGATGTCTGTATTACGTCCAGTGGCAAATATTTTATTCCTGGTCAGGAGGAAAATAAGAGAGTGTGGTCTGTAAGTCAATATTATACACAATAAAATGTAAAAAAAAAATAAGCTCTAACACTAGATTTGTAGGCATTACAAAAAGTCAGGACAAGTTAAGTACAATGTTCGTGAAATCGTGTAAGTTAACGGGCCGTAGATGACGACAACAATATATGATTTGCTTTTGGAAATAATTTGTAATTAACTGATATAGAATTAGTTCCAACTTGGTATAACGGATCTTATAAAAATGAATAATGCAATAAATATGATATTACAGTGAATAAAGCACATTAAATGTGTTTGCCAGTCAATCAAATGTCTTAGTCCAAAATGAGATAGTTGTGTATGTATATAATCAATATAGCCAAAGGGTGCTTCGCCAGAATAATAAAAAGGTTTTTGTTAATTTTCCACAGATTCTGGTATACTCAAAAACACACATATAAATATATACCTGGTAATGTATATACTTCATATACATTTCTAGGAATATGATTGGTCAAACGTCCGCGTTAAGACCGCGTATATTCCATATTAGGTAAGTAGAGGGGCGGGCCATATTTCAATACATGGTTAGTAATTGAACACTTGAACAATTTAATATAGAAATAAGAAAATGTTGTATGATTGCAAACGAATAAATTCTAGTATGTATTCAACAAATAAAGATAGTTCTGAGGATAAATTTGTTACAAGGTGTGCTAGTGACCTAATACGATATATACGGAGTCAGTTAGGTCAGCCCTAATCCCATTTGGAATTTACCTACCCGTATACCGTATTAGTTCACTAGCACTCTATGTAACTAATAGTGTTATAAATCAGTGTTTCTTGGCTGAATAAAAAACAACCCTGCAGAGTAGTAATTGTAATAGTATATTATGGCATACGTTAAATGCAAATTAAACTAAAAGTAATTTATATTCATATACAACACCAAAGTCATCTCAGACATTACTGCGTATATATTATATATTATTATTTTTTTGTTTTTTAAGTTATCCGTTTTACAAAAAGTTTCCATAGGAAATTAAAAACTCATACTAAATAGAACAAGAGGTAAACATATTAACAAGACCTAGAAACAAAAACATATCCACGATTTACTCATCTTTAATAATGCAATAAGTTTTCGAAAACAAACAAATAAATTTCGTCATGAGAGTTCATATGAACTACGCACCCATTTAAATCAACTGAATTACACTTTTTATCCACACTATGTATGCTGGGTGTTTATATATCCCAAATATACAAGCTTTCTTAAGAGGAGTATGTGAACACCAAATGATAATCATACCAGACGTGGATGGGTATAATGTGTTCCTATCAGCCAAGCATCACTTGATACGAGTATTTGTATGAATATTCTACACCAACGATATATCACACATGACTGCATATTAATGTCCACTGTACCTGTCAAATACCGTTTCCAGTTTACCTGTTTTAAAAAATTGTGTATAAACCTGTCTAATTTACATATTTAATATCATGTGTCGACTTTACCTTTCAAATATTGTGGTAACTTTACCTGTTGATTAACGTGGTCATTTTACCTGTTAGATAACGTGTCCACTACAACTATGAAATTACTTGTCCACTTTTTATGTGGAATATGGTGTTTACATTGCTTGTTTAAAAACAAAGTGTTCAATTAACCAATTAAACACCTTTAACATAACGTGTCTACTTACCCTGTCAAATATCGTGCCCATCTTACCAGTTAAATAATGTGTCCACTGTACATGTTTAATAATTTGTCTTCAATACCTATTAAATAATTAGCCACTATAGATGTTTAATAACGTGCACACTGTACATATTACGTAACCTGTAAATTGTACCTGTCAAATAACGTGTCCACTCTACCTGTCAAATAACGTGTCCACTCTACCTGTCAAATAACGTGTCCACTTTACCTGTCAAATAACGTGTCCACTCTACCTGTCAAATAACATGTCCACTTTACCTGTCAAATAACGTGTCCACTCTACCTGTTAAATAATGTGTCCACTCTACCTGTTAAATATCGTGTCCACTTTACCAATCAAATATCTCGTCCACTTCACCTGTCAAATGTCGTGTACACTTTACTTGTGAAATAATGTGTACACTTTTCTTGTCAAATATCGTGGTCACTTAACTTGTTAAATATCCTGGTAACTTTACCTGTGAAATATCATCTGTCCACTCTACCTGTCAAATATCATCACTTTACCTGACAAATTGAATATCGTGTTCACTTTACTTTTGAAATAACGTGTACACTTTACCTATGAATATCGTGTACATTTTATTTGTTAAAAACATGTTCACTTTACCTGTCAAATAGTGTGTCCACTTTGCCTGTCAAATATCTGTCCACTTTACCTGTCAAATATCGTGGTTAATTTACCTGTCAAATATCTGTTCAATGTACCGGTCAAATATCGTGGTTAATTTACCTGTGAAATAAATGTCTATTTTGCCTGTCATATATCGTGGTCACGCTACCTGTCAAATATCCGTCCACTCTACATGTCAAATGTCTGTCCATTTCACCTGTCAAATGTCTGTCCACTTTACCTATCAAACGTCTGTTCACTTTACCTGTAAAATATGGTGAACACTTTACCTGTGAAATGTGAGTCCACTATACTTATAATATAACGTGTGGTGTGCACTATACCTGTCATATCTCCTATCAACTTTACCTGTTTAATAACGTGTCTGTTCTACCCGTTCAATAATGTGTCTTCAATACCTGTTCATTAATTAGCAACTTTATCTGTTAAAAAAAGTGTCCACCAAACCTGTCAAATATCCTGTCAACTTCACCTGTTAATTAACGTGTCTACAATACCTGTTTATTAATTAGCCACTTTACCTGTTAAATAACGTGCAAACGGTACCGGTTGAATAACCTGTCCACTGTACCGGTTACATGACCTGTCCAATGTACCGGTTGAATGACCTGTCCACTGTACCTGTTAGATAACCTGCCCACTGTAACTGTTAAATAACCTGTCCACTGTACCTGTCAAATCACCTGTACACTGTAGCTGTTTAATTACCTGTCCATTGTACCTGTTAAATAACATTTCCACAATACCTGTTAAATATCCATAGTCCAGTGTCCTTTTCTTTCTTCTTGTTGAACATTTTCCAACTGGATTTTACAAGTTTTGTTTCGTCCGGGGACAAAAAGAATTTGATCTGCTTGTTATCGGTAATGTCAACTTTGGAATAAATGGAACAAGCTGTACCCATTTTGTCAAATTCCCAAAAAGTCAAATAGTTATATTTCTCAACGTGTTATGGTGTATTTAAAAAAGAATCGTCACAAATCATATTAAACATTAATCAATATCGCCCATTATAACTCCTCACCTTGACAATGATTAGAACCAGGATGATGAAGTTGACAAAAGCAATCTTTTGGGAATGGGTTGTTTAAATCAATCAATCACCCGAAGCCTCAGTTTTAATCTGTTTAATGGCGATCTGATACAGTTTCATTTTGTAGTTCAATATTTTGTCTAATGAGATCTAAAGTGGTCGGTCGCAATTACTTAGTGCATACATGTTGTGTGTGCTTGTCTATAAACATTGATATTAAAAATTAAAATGTCTTTATTCTGCCCGAGATTGTCTTGGCAATCAATAACTGATTAATAGCTGACCGAAAACGTAAGGGTTCGTGATATGTACTGCGAAATCATTCGAATTATCTGGTACGTTATGAGTTCGTTTTATCAATAGGAACTTACAACCTGGCAATATGTACAAAGTGAGAGGTTTCGTGCAATAAAACCAGGTTTAATCCACCATTTTTTACATATGAAAATGCCTGTACCAAGTCAGGAATATGAAAGTTGTTGTCCATTCGGTTTTTATGTGTTTTTTCATTTGATTTTGCCATGTGCTTATTGACTTTTGAATTAAATTTCCTCTGAGTTATGTATTTTTGTGATCTTACTTTTTTATGTACAACGAGCGGACCAGGAATTGTCAACTTCTTATGCTGGACTTACTGGGGAAATAATAATATACAGAGTAATACTAGTACTCGGTACTTAGCACATCGTCCCAGGTATCATCCCATTATATTTAACAATATTTTGAGAAAACGCAATTCAAATGTAAAAATCGTAAATCATTTTTACACTTAAACACAAGTCATTCTATTATACATTTTCAAGACCTATTTAATATTTTTCATTATCGACTTGACGTTTAAATGATATGCATAAAATTATCAACGTTCAGAGTCAGTTCATCAAGATCTAATTTTGTATATCAAATTAAATCCAAATCCAAGACTTTGCTATATTGCGAGTAATTTGACTTATATGATACTTATTGACAACCACCTTTTCAGAACAGATCAATTGTTTTTATGAATACCGTCATTAATCAAAATTTGTAAAGCTATATGATCCGGAAACAAAGTCAATAAGCCCTTTACCTATTTTATGATCTTAGAGTGTATGCTGCTGCTTAAATATTCATACCCTTATCTTTCTTTTGAATGATTGGAAATGTATATATCAGACAATGTTGAGACATGGACATTTAAAAAAAATCTACACACACAAACGCTTAACAATATTAAACTTTGGTACCAAATATCAAGCGATTCTGGTGTGTTGCTGTTGAGAAAATCCGACAAAAAGGTGTTGTTCATGCCTCCATTTAATGGACATACATGTATCCATGAAAGGTAAAATCACAAAAATACTGAACTAAGAGGAAAATCAATTCGGAAAGTCCATAATCACATGGCAAATTCAAATAACAAAACTCATCAAAAACGAATGGACAAGGACTGTCATATTCCTGACTTGGTACAGGCATTTTCAAATGTTAAAAATAGAAAGTAGATAAGATAGTTAAAAACTAGATAAGATAGATAGAAAGAAGATAAGAGAAGGATAGGATAAGTATCTCACATGCTCTTCTTCAACTTCGTACTTTATTTGTTTTTTGAACTGTTTTGGATTCGAACGTCACTGATGAGCCTTTTGTAGACGAAGTGCGCGTCTGGCGTATATACAAAGTTTAATCCTGGTATCTATGATGAGTTTATTTATCAATTATCAAATCTTTGAATCATCAGTTGAAAACTTTTGAATCAATTGTCATCAGCTATAATTCGAAGTTGCTGGGAAAATGTAAGAGTATGTAACGTTAAAGAGTAAATATTTAAAATACAACAACACCAACGAAAACTCGAAATTCTAGATAATAACACTGTAAAAGACCATTAATGCATAACATAACACCACCACAAGACATTTTAACCTTAATGTAAAATCAACAGCACGTAACCTTATAATAACAACAACAACGCACACTGAATAGTTGAAGAAGAGTATCAAATGACAGTTACATCCTAGACTAACTCCATCAAATGACACTTACAAAACTACAAATATAAACACTAAAAGGAACTTTAAAAAACTGTAAAGAAACTTAAAAACACTTTAAAGATCATAAATATATCCACCAAAAGATATATCGTTAAACAGATTATCAAAAAATTTAACAAGATTACAAATATAAATCCATAAGAAAACATCATATTGTATGTACCTCAAAGAGTGTTGCATGATTAACGTGTGGCAGTATATTAATCACACTTTTGTAATTACAACGAAGCTCACTAGCAAAAAAGGTTAGAAGTAGGTTTGACAAGTGTTTAAAGTCCGCATTCAAAATACGACACTGTGTGTGGCTTCATTATAAAGTTTGAAAATTTTAGTAGATATCAAAATCCACTGATGAGGCCAGCTCATTTATATCTATAGGGAGGTGCAATGATTCCTGTTCATCTATGCATCATCGCTCTGAACGTAGCTTTTCATCCAAACTTATGATGTGAGCTGTTATCTTCAACTAGAGGAGTATGAAAATGGAGATTGTTGAGACAACTGCCTACATTTTTTAAGCATACAGGTTTATCTCGGATATTTTCATCATTAAAGATAACTGAATCAAACAGTGTGCGTCCTGTTTCTGGCATTGTCGGTATAAACAATAACTAATGCTTCGTTGAATAATAAGATACACAGACGAGACGTATCTCCGTTTAGCTCAATTGATCGTTTTATATAAATAGTTGTTGAAAACTGCGGTCTTGCGCCTTTAAATTGGATACATTAAATGTCGTCTGCTCTGTTGATAAACTGATTAAGTCCTATTCCCGTATATTCCATCTGTAGTGAGAGGATTTGCATGGCGGGTGTTCATGCATAGCAGAAGGCTTATCCTGTCTTGATCATACGAGGTCATGTGAATCTCGCAGTTTTATATTGATTGATATCCTTTACTTTAAAAAAAAAATGTTTTAATTAAGAAATTTGAATCATGGAAGAATGCTGTTGATTTTGATTTATTACTTTATTCTGTTTCTACTCAATTTTGATTTATTTTGTTTTAATTTTATGATGGTTGTTGATTACCCATGGGTCTTAATTTTTATATTTTTACCTTGAATTCAATTATGATACCAATGAAATTGCATTTTTTTATTAAAAGGCAAAAAAGTGCTTTCGTATTTTCACTTTGTGTTAATCAGATAACATTTTGAGATTAAATGTATCCTTTATAATAAAAAGATTAAAATAACGCAATTCCTTATAACTCGAAATAGATTTTTCTAATTGCACTAGAGCTGCCTAAGTGCATATACTAATAATATACAACCTAGTGGCTTAATTTTTCATGATCAAACACCAATGGTAATTATATAATGTAATCGAATTCATGTACATTATTGTCAATATGTCTTTTGATCCTGTATAATGCTTTAATACATTATTGATTGGAATAAAACATCATGTGGTCATTTGGTACAACATTCAAAGTATTTCTAGATTAACAGCATTGTTTAAGACGTTGAAAATGGAATGTAAAAGTACAAACATAAAATCATAAATACTATTTTAGCTTTCTTTGTAGTTAGTAATTTTCAATATTTGACTTCTCGCGTTGATTTAAAATGTTAATAAATTCATCAACGCTACCAGGCTTAAATATAGGTCAGATGGGCATATCGTCTACAAAAGAAAAAAAACCAGTGACGCTGGAACTAAACAGTTAAAAAATCCAAATAAAAGTTTAGAACCATTGAGGCCACAAAATTCAAAAGAGTTAGCCAAAAACAGCTTGTATAAAGAAACTGTGGTATGATTGCCGATGACACAAGTCTCCACAAGAGACAAAATGACACAGAAATTAACAACTATATGTCACCGTGCGATCCTCAAAAATGAGCAAAGTCCATGCCGCATTATGTTGTCTGATCTCGGGGTAAAAAGTCTGGCAAAAACAATTGCAAACATGAAATTTATTACTTTGACCAGATCAGTAATAACTTATGTCAAAACAGAAGTGTTGACTACTAGGTTTGGGCTAGTCGTGAGAAGGACATCTTCAACAGAAAAACATATTGACCTAGTGGTTGTAAAAATCCCCATCAAAGATACCAAAGTCAAGATTGTGTACATCATACCGCGTTTCAGGTACAAAAGACTCTTTTTAAAATACTATATAGTATATACGTAGGTGGACGTATTTGAAATAATGATTTCAAGGTTTATAATCTGGTAAAGGATACACTACTTTAGTAATAAATGCGTGTGGAAAGTCTTGTTTGTTTGGAATTGTGTGTAACAGTGCCATGTATAAAACATATCATTTGCCTCTAACAAATCACCAAGTTCGAGCGCCACTTTCCATCACGTTTGAGGGTAACTATTTGGACAACATAAAAACCTAAAAATGTTTCCAACATCGCAAATCTGAACGTTCGTGCTGAAACGAAGATGTGAAACGAGATTAAAGTAATCTGTGTAACATAGAAGCCTTAATTAGACTTTATAATTAAGTCAAAAATAATATTCACTTTTTTCCACCTCTCTGTTTTGTCTCATTCACACCGACCCTGTCATGCTCATTCAAAATATACACTGCTGTCCATTTGGTCTTTAAAAGGATTATCATTGGCTCTTCTCTAGTGTCCAAAAATATTTTTTTTAAATTATTCACCTACGCTTTTTGAATATTTATTCTAAAGTATTTACAATTGCCCATTCTGTCAGGTTTATGCCATATTGTTACAAACTGGTTGGTTCCTTGTCCATTGAATGAACCCAGTCTATTTGTTCCGATTTTTACGCAAATAACATTCAAGCAATGAATCTATCTTTCTCCGTCGTTAAGAATTGACAATCGTTCCATTGTTTGCATATTATAATCATAACAAGTATTCTTTGTCATTATGTACAAATGATCTTGATACATTGTATTATCTACCAGTGCATTTAGCTACAACAAAAAGAGGTTACCATCATTTGATTTAATCATCATTGACCAAATCGTGCTAATGTTCTATATACTTGTTTAGTTTGTCGAGAAAGTAGTCTTAAATAATAACGAATCACGCACGGATTGATTTGTATATCTAAATGACAATTCATTATTTATTATACATGTATGATAAAATAACCGTCCACGAAAACAAATAATTCCCAAAAAATTTGCGTTTCGTAATTTTTTACAAGTATCGTTATTGAATACAAGAAAAGTACTATGCATTTAACATGTTTAACCAATGACTTGACAAGTATTAAAAGAAAGGTAGAATTGTAAATGTTAAAATTCTCCACCAGAGACTATACCACGTAGAATTTAGAAACGTTTTGCCTTCAACAATGAACAAAACCCATACCGCTAAGTAAATTAATGTACAATGATTCATAGTTATATATTATTTCACTCTTACATACTTGTTTTCTTTTAAACAGATGGTTACTTTTTTGGTAGACTTTTATTCCACGAGTGTTTATTACACCCGTACTAAGAGCTTTGGTACTGACATGATTTATAAACGTTTACATTTTTCTGTAATATCTAGTTCCTAAATTAAGAAAATTAAGAAATTAAGTTTTCAATTTTATAATAATAAAACTATTATTTAGGAGCTATATTTTGTGATATAGCTGCTTGTGTTTTTACGTGTTTCTTCATCTTTTGCTTTCAAATGGTTTGAGTGTTCTTGGTGTGGACAAATATAGAATAGAGCGTATAAGTGTTAACTTCATTTATTAAAGGATCAAAGTCCAGTTGAAAAGAAAAAGAAAAACATCTTTTACCAATTTCAGTCTCATGAATCGTTTTTAGTCCAGTTGACGTATTTCAAAAAATCTACATAACTGATTATTCAACTTTTGCAGCTAGCGTGTTTTATGTTATTTGTTTGATTTTGAAAATTTGGCAAACAAAATAAAATGTCTTAATGTTCTGAGGGGAAAATCATTTTGTTTTTTTTTAGATCTGTTCGTTTAAGTTGACAAACAATACTTTGTTTCCTTAGAGATACAAAATAAAACCCTAACATACGCACACATGTATATAACATACATTATAAATATAACTGCGGAGAAATCGTAAATTAGCAATTCCACTAATCATCCCATGTGATCTGAAAATTGCTAAGGCTTAATCTCAAGATTGAATAAACATAATTAGATATATTTCATATCAGACAGAAAAAAGTTACCAAAGCATGTCAAAATTAATATAGGACTGTATTTATTCCCTGAATCAAAGAAACAAAATACGTTTGTTCCAATTAAAATCAGTATCGGAAATTATAGCGATTTCTCATACCTTCATTAGTATGTATGAAATGCATCTGATGTTTGTAACTATGTTAACAAAACTAAGGAAAAATCTAATCAGAACATTATTAATTGTATCGATGCAAGGATAAAAACTTTAATTACAAATCCTAGACGAATGTTAAAAAAAAACTAAAAGCAATTCCCAGACAATTGTAAAAAAACAGAAACAATTTTTAGACAAGTTATGCAATTGTAGGAATGAAATATTGTGTTATCCATCTGTTTTCTAAAACCTAAAATAGCCAAATATTACAGAGTATCAAATCTTAATTTAGCCTGAATAAATGACAAATAAACTCACAGAGAAACAAACAACTTTATAACTAGTTCCGATCCAAAACCAACTCGGGACAGTCATATAACCGATTCAAGATCGAATTAAAAAAACCAATAACTATCAATACAGTATATGGTATAGTAAATATTGCAGCATACCAATTTTTGTTTTTTCTCGTACAAGTTTATGGTAGAGGATTACAAATAACAACAGTAGGGAAAACGGGATATATAAATAAACTCAACATAGATACCAGAACTAAATTTAGTATATATGCCAGACGCGCGTTTCGTCTACAAAAGACTCATCAGTGACGCTCGAACCCCAAAAAGTTAAAAATGCCAAATAAAGTTCGAAGTTGAAAAGCATTGAGAACCAAAATACCTAAAAGTTGTGTTTAATACAGATAAGGTAATCTATGTCTAAAAGTACTTTGAATTCATTATAAATCTTTAGATACTAATGTTGCGTTCATTTCTTATGTACATGTATAGGTGAAGCACGAATTTAAATGTTCAACAAATATACACATTTTATAATAGTTTATATGCAGACTTGGGAAAAACCACGAAATACAATAACAAATACGCGAAAATTGATTTCCACGAAAATTAATCAATTCTCAGTAGTCTTTCCCTTTTCTTCTTTTAAGACGAACCATTAGGAAGGCCATGATTTCAATCACAATTATAACCATAAGTGTATTTATTTATACGCAATTCATCGAGACTCATCAAAGCAGTAGTTAGCTTATACTTCAGGTGTTATAACTTTAAAAGCTTTCAGAAAGCCTGTTCAATATAAGAATGCATGTACATCCCAATGTATTTGCTTCTGTGTCACAATTTGGACCTAATCGAAATTCCGACTGATATAACATGCACTGTAGATCAGAAATATCTCAGTTCCACATAAACAAATGCTGATTAATGTTAAATCTTCTAATCCTTATCTATGCTTTTTTGTCCCTTGCAATAATTTGATGAATTTCATTAATTTCAAGAGAAAGGCAAAAATATTATCACGAGTTTATGTGCATTTATTTGCATCACAAAACGAATTTGTTTTTTGTAAAATAAATATTGTGGACAAGCATTAACCTCAAATTCTAAATGACTAGTGTTTCGTCCTCTATAAATTTATATATTAACATGGGAAAATTAGGCAAATGTCTTTAATTTCAAATAAATAAAGAGAACAACTGCTATTTGAAAATGTGTAGGGAAACTTGGTGATACCACACACTTCTTTGTTGTTGTTGTTTTTTCTGTTCTTAATTTCTGTATGTCTTATTCAAATATTCTATGTCAAATATAGTCTAATGTAAATAATGTTTTGTATTAGAAAACACTTTGACACATGAAAGGATGCGTCGTTATATCGCCATTTTTCATCATTTGACAACAAATATTTTACAAGTTATCTTTTTTCGTCCGAATAGAACTCTATATTTTTCATTAAGTACTGCAAGATTCAATCGTAAACAATTCTAATTCTATAAATAAATGCCACTTTTAATAACTGTATAATTTAAACAAATTAGAATATTGCATACTTTTTGAAATGTAAAAGGCAGTCTTACCTATTGAATATATGAAGTCCAACATATGTATCATCCCTTAAGATTGTCCAACTGTCAACGACGAGTTTCACTTCCTCCTCCGACACAAATGACGCAATCTGCAAATCTGGATTGTCAAATTTAATGTCAGAATACGTGCACCCCATTCTTTCATTGAAGCTGTTGGTTTAGATAATCTCAAATAAACATTGATCTTCGATCCGACTTAGTTTAATTCCCCAATGCTATTTAAAGTCGTTAGTCTAATGACGGTATTTTTAACCTTTACTTTAAACAGGTGTCCATCATATGGATGCCGGTAATTGGAATTTTAATTTCAATGTAATAATTGCTGATTTTGTAAAGATACAGATTTAATTGTCGTGCATAAGATGTCCATACTGATCAATGATTCATTGGTAAATGAATAATTAAAAGATTGATAAAATTCATTCAGTTGTCCAGTCGTTGTCTTAAAAAGTCATTAATTAACCAAAAGTAAACAATAAATTGCGATGATGCAACACACATTGAAGTTTGAGAACATCAGACTAACATGCGACTACTGAAAGAACGATAATTGCATATACATCTATTTAAACCGTTATAACATCCATTTATGTAAATACTCAGATGCTACCTGATCATTTTTAGAATTCAGCAACATCAGAAAGTAAACAATCAATATCGTAGTATCTGTTAACTGTATATCAAATAAAACATGCCTTATCGCAGTTTTATAGTAAATCTGAATATAGTATATGGATCATTAAATTAATCATTTAGTTTATCTTAATTCTGGAACAGTATAATACATCACAATATTTAAACGCATCAGGTAGTTTTAAGTTATATAAGGATTTATTCATAAGGTTAATAACCATAATACAGAATTATAAAGGTGTAGCAATGAGACCAAATATGACGAAGAAATTAGCAACTATAAGTCATTGTCTGGAATTCAACAATGCACAAGAGCTAAACTGCATAGCAAGCTGGAAATCAATCCAGCCTAACAAAATGTAAGAAAATTAAAATAAGAATACTAATGAGCTGGTTTATTTCCAAGATAATAAGCGGAAAAATATCAATATGAAATACAGAATCAAACGATTACCACTGACTTGGGAATGGCACATTTCAGAATCAAAATGTGCTATATCATTTTGTCATGGCGTCTAGTCATCCCCTTACCTTGTGCAATTGTGTAACAGAACAACATAAAAACTATAAAGATAGGTTAAAAATAGCTCGCTACAAAGCATAAAGTCAGAACAGACTCAATAGGAGATATGAGAGTACTGACAGTTTCTGAAATAATTTCCTTTTTTTCCTTTTCATTTTTAGCAATAGTTGCTTGCTTATCACGACTTTACAGTACATAAATTAAATTAGTCCGGATTAACTTTTTGAGAAAGACGTGATTTACAATAAACCTTTGTCAAAAATACCTTTGCACAATCTGTTGGTTTTGGTATCCGAGATTCTGATTATTTAAGTATTGAATATTTGTTTTTTTCATCTTATATATTAAGGATTGATTATTGCGTAACGTCTTTGAGAAATTACTGTTCCTGGTTTAATACGTGGTAGCAATGCGATACAATTATTGTATTAACTAATCAAAGGGTTCTAATCAGAGCAGAGTGATAATAATTCACTAATAGCTTCAAGACGAAACATAGTTCTAAACATTGTTTCAATGACTGGGTTCATTGAGCGTTCACAATGAATATAAACCCAGAAAAGTGCTATCGAGGCATTATTTAAAACGTGTTTATTTTATATACCAGAAATATATAGATAAATTAAAACCAATTGTAACACAAAATAGCATGCAGCACGATTGTCTACAGTGCCGGAAGTCGTGGTTTGTTTCCAGGTAGATTTAAACACAATAACACTTGTATTTGTAGCTTTTCTAATAAACACGCGACAGATAGGAGACAGTGAACAAATATAAATCGAGTTATTGTTATGAGCTTATAACAGTACAATATTTTCAATTTTAGAGGTGTGCATTGCACTGACTTGCTTGGCTTCATACGACTACTAAAATAATTTATTTAAACACCAAGGCATTTTCCTTTATTTAAAAGTGGAGAAAAGAAATAAGTAAAGCAAACATTCAGGAAAAGGGGGAGCGATAAGGATTCAATGTTTGTGAATTGCAATTAAATTTTGTTTTAATTTTGTTTGCAATTCTTTTTAGAAATATAAACATTTGTATAAATTAAGCAATGTTCCAACTTCTGCAAAAGTCAGTAATTAAGACAAACTCCTTTTTTTCTCTTTAAATATAATAAAGCGTAATTAAAGCAAACACTGCTGCTGGTATAGTCTTCCTATATGAAATGTTATCATATGACTTCCTATGGTGTACTTTCTAATTATAATGTCATTTTTAATCATGTACTATTAATATGTTTCTGTCTTACAAACGTTATATATTTGTGTTGAGTTTGCACAAGCACCAATCAATGCACGAATCAAACGTTCTCTATTGTTGTAAATCATGTAAAAGGAGACTCATCCAAACAATTGTTTTGTATAGTAAAGTGATAACAATTAGTCCTCAATTTGTACATTTGTACAATAGTTATCAAAAGTACCAGGATTATAATTTTATACGCCAGACGCGCGTTTCGTCTACATAAGACTCATCAGTGACGCTCATATCAGAATAGTTAAAAAAGCCAAATAAATACAAAGTTGAAGAGCATTGCAAATGTCGTTCTTTCATTGTTAGTAGTTATCAAAAGTACCAGGATTATACACCATTATCAACTATCTTTACATTTATCTACGAGAGGAGGCAGTCTACATAATTGATTTTATCTTACATGAAGTGCGGGTCCTATATTGTTTTCAGAGAGAGAACAGTATTTAGTCAGATCGTAAGATATAAATCCCTCTCAGGTATGTTTTCAAATTGAGATGAAAATCTGCAGAGTAATATTTCTTCATATATATATATATATATGTTTATATAACTCGTCTAAACATCAACCCAACAATGTTAGATCTGTAAATTTGCTTTCGCAAATTTTTGGTTCTTCCCTCGCCGGGATTCGAACCCATGCTACTGTGATATCGTGACACCAAATCGCCTGCACTGCAGCCGTCCCGCTAGACCACACGACCACCTGGGCTCTCAAAAAAAGAGCTTTCGGTGGCCATATGTTACCTTTCCACGTCAGTTTTAATCTAGCGGCGTACTACAGTACATGATATATTAGGCATGAAGATGTTATTGTATATATATATATACATGAAATACAAAGTCCGGCCTTCGAAAAAAAACTTGCGGTAATTCTTGTTTTATCTGAACACCGTTAACGATTTATAAAGTATAACTTTTAAAAATTTCAATATTTAATGCACGAAAAGTACTCAGCATTTTACCATTGACAAAACAAGTATACTCTACAATGCTCTAGTTCATCCATTCAGAACAAAAATAAGAAGAAGAGTTATCATTGTAAATGGTTATACTCTTCAACAGAAAGCAAATCAAATATAGGTAACCATACGGTCTCAAACAATGAGCAAAACTCGTAACCATATAACAAGCTGCTAGTAAAAGGCTCCGCAAAGAAAAAGGAAAACAATTCAAACGGGAACAAAAAGAGCTGATTTATGTACAAAACACTAAACTAAAACATGATATTAAGAATTGTGCATTGTAGACTGTAAATGTTATTTCGATTTTGAAAGAAGTCCAAGGTATGAATTTTGCCAGTATTAAAGAATTTCAGAATTGGCATTTTAAATAATCAGTGCTTTTAGAATTGACATTTCAACTTATCAGTGCTTTTAGAAATACGTTTTTTAAACATCAGCATTTTTTAATGCAGAGGGGATTTAACAATAATTACGCGAATCGTATACTCAATTCTAACATTAACTTTCCATGGACAATTAACAAAACATCTACTACATCTTCAACATTGAAAAGCATAATAATAAACAGATATAGAAGAAATTCTGTCATTTCCGGGACATTTACATACGTTTTTATTCTTTGATTTAATTATACATGCAGCTATTTAAGTTCGTTATTGCTCAGTGCTATGATGTAATTTTCATAGAACATGCGATAAAAATGTACGTCTAGAGACAATTCCTGTAGTGCATTAAGTCATTAAATACTTTACAGTCTTCTAATGATCTTTTCCAAAAAAAAGAATTCAGTTGGACCTAAGAGTTAAATTGGTATAAGTTGTTAGTTATAGTTATCAAAGGTACCAGGATTATAGATACTTAATTCCTTGTCCACATGTACTTGGTGATCAATTCTGCGATTTCTAATGTACTGACTCGAAAAATTGCATCACGTTCAAAATATTATACGAAAAGAAAAAAAAAAATATCTTCTTTTATCGATATCCACATAGTTCTTTGAAGGTTTAATGTCTAGAACAAACAATTTTTCTTTTTTTACAGACTTTCTTAACAGTTTCAACTTACATGATTGAAACATACCGTTCTTTATTTGTGGCAGAGTTATTTTTTTCATAAACCATCATTTAAAGGAAGTTGAGTTTATAGGATGATTGTAAAAATTAAAAGAAAAAGAAAACATTTTTTTTTTCAATTTCCAATCCAAACAATGATTTGTTGGTACTTCAACGTAACTTATTATCGTCTTGAATATGATTGATCATTTCCCATTTGACGTTAAGAACAATAAAAATCAATCTTGTCGTCGAGATAGAATTCTTCATGGAACGACAAAACTGCCTTACTATGATCATTTTCATTATATGATGTGTGTTTGCAATTTAATGATTTGACATTTTTATGATGTGCAAAATCTTTATAAGTATCCAGTTGATGTTCATATGATGTATAATAAACAAGTATCCTTAGATTTTTGCCAGTATTTAGTATATAATGTGCAAGTTAATTATATGATTTGCAAATATCTCGATGTGAAGTGCATATTTACTTATATGATGTACAAATATCCTTATCTATGTATAGCAAACATCTTTATATGACATGATTGTGTCCTTATAGTCTGTAATTGTACCATTATATGATGTGATTCACTCTACTTCATTGTATTCATCAAAATGTTCTGATATGATGTGCTTTCTTCGATGTTATGGTAAAAAAACATGGTTTACGATTAAAACAATTACTGTGTACGGCATACCTGATCCCGCTCTGCTGGATTAACCCGACTCAAACATTTCAGCTGTGGTAAGGTACATGTGTGAGATATCAAATAGAATACGATTGGCACGTTTGAACCTCATTTTAAAGATGAAAAATCAAATCTGATTTAGTTTTTGAATATGAATTGAAAAGATTATGTTCAATCGATGTGTCTACAATGATGTATCAAGTCAGAGATGTGTAATTCAGTGGGTGTCGTTTGTTGATGGGTTACATATTTGTTTTTCGTTCCACTTTTGTACATTAATCAGGCCGTCATATTTTTCGTTTGAATTGTTTTACAAAATTCATTTCGTGGCCTTTTATAGCTGACTGTGAGGTAAGGGCTTACCTCATTGTTGAAGGCCGCAATGTGACCAAAAAGTCTTAATTTCGGTATCTATTGGACTCTTGTGAAAGTTGTTTCACTGGCAATCATACTGCATCTTGTTTTATATATATTCAATTGAAGTTCAAATAAAGGACCCTCGGCTGTGTATTGATCATATTGAGTTCAAATATTTCATCTACCATAAGATATTCAGCTTTCAGGTTTTTGTTAATGCAAGTTTACCTTTCTGATCTCGCAGCTTCAGCTTTGTATCAAATTTCGGAATTCGAAATTATAGAAAAATGAGACGGTGGAATTAAATAAGAATCTTCTTGATGTGGTAAAACTATGAATAGAAATTTGTCTGTATACCAACAAAAGCAATTAAATTAGTCGTTTTTATAAGTTTTTTTATACCATTAGCGTTAAAAAAAATTCAAACGTATTTTTTACCAGTACAAATAACTTTTTTCAAATTAATGGTTCATAACATTGCCAATAACTTTTTTCAAAGTATTGTATTATAACATCAGCTATGAACGCTTCTACTGATGCATACTTGAATAATTGAAATGAAATATGAAATGAACTTCACCTTTACAAAAAAAATATAATATTTGAGTGCAGCTTTTTCACTACGTTTCATCACCTTTCACCAGCTTCAACTAGAAATTAAATCAGTCGTTTTTATAACTATTTTAAACCATTAGCTTTGAAAAATTTCAAAAGTATTTTATAAAAGAGGGACGAAAGATACCAAAAGGGACAGTCAAACTCATAAATCTAAAACAAACTGACAACGTCATGGCTAAAAATGAAAAAGACAAACAGAAAAACAATAGTACACATGACACAACATAGAAAACTAAAGAATAAACAATACCAAGAACTTTTTTCAAATTAAATGTTTCATAACATTGTCAATAACTTTTTTCAAAGTATTGTTTTATAACATTAGCTATGAACACTTCTACTGATGCAAACTTAAATAATTGAAATTAAATATGAAATGAACTTCACCTTTACAAAATAAAAATATGATATTTGCATTTGAGTACCGCTTTTTCACTACGTTTGATCACCTTTCAACAGCTTCAGCTAGAAATTTAAGAGATACCTGCAGCATAGTAGTTCCTTCACACAAAGATCAATGTCTTTTAGGATTTCGATTCGTTGGAAGCCGCTCAAATACATCTTCATATTCAATGCAGTAAACTGTTAAAAAGTACTAGATTACCAACTGTTCATTTGTTTGGGGAGGCAAGGAAAAGCATTATAATCTTTTAATTATTTTATTCCAAATATCTCTAATAAAGTCGTTATTTTAATTCTTAAGGCTAGTTAAAATATTCTTCATTTCCCGTTGGAAATGAGGCAAATAATATACGTGATGTGTATTCTGATCGAGTCGGTGCCTATATTACCATAAAACTGCCTTAAATTATATAGTTAATGGAACCCTTTTGTTTTGTCTATTTAAACGCAATAGGGTAATAGGCAGAATCATCTACGGGTCTGGTCAATAACATACTTGTTAACAAGTCCAGTATGGAGAAGAACTGTCAATAGGTTTGTAACGGACCTAAAAGTGCAAACATACGTCTCTACCAACGACGAAGTTAACATGTTTACCTTTAGTTAACATAGAAGCAGTCATAATCCCTTATTCAAGTTAATTTTGGAACAGGTTAAGACTGCACTCTCAGCTAAAATGATCAGCAGATAAAATATATACAAAACAAGAACTAACTTGGACTATATGTATTAACTTTATTAAAAAGATACTACCTTTAAATATACAATATTAATCCTGGTTTCTATAATGAGTTTATTTACAACCACTGAATCGATGCCACTGCTGGTGGAGTTATAATTGTAAGAGGGTATCACCAGCTCAGGAGTCAACACTTCTGTGTTTGCTTGAGGTATCAATGATATGTGTATAATTATAAATTAACTGTTTATAAAACTTTACAATTTTGAAATACTAAGGCTTTTTTCTATCTCATGAGTAGATTACCTTAGGTGTATTTGGAAAAAACCTTAAGGAATTGTTGGTCCTCAATGCTCTTCAACTTCGAATTCGTTCTTTATTTGGCCTTTTAAACATTTTTTTATCCGGACGTCACTGATGACCATTGTGAAGACGAAATAGGTGTCTAGCGTTAATATAAAATTTTCATTTTGTATCTGGTGAGTTTATTTATAAGCAAATACATGGACACCATTTCTGAAGTGAATAATGACTTTTTCAAGAACTTTGAAATAAAATATTAAAAAAAAAATTCCCCTTCCCAACAAAAAAGAATGAATGTTTGGTACATTTGCCTTGTTTGCAGTTAGGTGTCTGGAGGTGTATATATGAAAAGCTTTATTGTTGCGGCAAACTGATGTATATGTTTGCTCTTTCTCATTCCGAAACGAGGCTGGAGTTAATAGAACACAAAACTATTATTAACAAATATATATACTACCCTCTGGTAGAATAATTGTTTTAGCTCTGGGTGCCAAATCCACAGTGGTAAACACCTATATTTCGATAGATTTATTCGTATGTTCATTATTGTAAACTGAACCCTATAGTTTATTAAATCTACAGATTAAAGCTAGGTTTACAGTAGTTCAAGAGCAGCAGTTATGACGTAGACAGGGATCGATATAATCGTAATCATGATAACTGACTAAACAACGATAAAAACACATCATAAATTAATGCGTCTACAACATACAATAAAGTGAACCAAAATACATCATTTAGTGGTACAATCACATAATAAATTTAAATAACTCCATTATATAGATATGTTTGCACATGATATAAGTATTATTGCAATTCAATATAAGAAAAATTGCACATCATAGATATATATTAACACATCATTGTAGTATATTTGCACATCATCTAAGGATGTTTGCACAACAAATAAGTACATTTGCACAATATATAAGTACATCTGCAAATCTGGCTTATCAATGCTAACGTCCGAAATAGCAACCCTATGTTCATTAAAACTGTTGGTTTAGATGATCATCGCTCTCTAATCCGATTTCGTTTAGTTTCCATTGTAATATAAAGTCATTAGTAAAATGACAGCGGATATTTGGACGATTAATTTCAAAAGCAGCACTGCTGATTTTTAAATAGATACAGATTCATTTATCGTGTTATAGACTGGTAAATAGTTACTAAATAGATTAATGAAATCCCGCCATTTGTCCAACTACTGTTTTAAAAAAAATATTTATTAGACAAACAAACTAAAATATTACGATCCTGAAATCTAAATTGAAACCTTAGAACGAAAAAATTAAAGACAACTGAGAGAAAAATCATTTCGTATAAATCTATTTAAATGATTATGAGATAGGATTATGATAAATACCCGGATGTTAATCTAATTTAGCAACATCACAAAGTGAACAATCAATATCGTATCTCAATACTAATTTTGTCAATCAAACTTACGCATCAAATTTAAACTATGGATAACCGTTCGGCCTTCAGCTATGAATAAAAACCAAACCGCATAGCAAATTATAAAAGAACCAACATAACTTTAAAAACAATTTAAATGAAAAGCATTCACGACCTGATTTATTTACAAACCAAGTCATATGATCAAAGTGTATGATTACGTTAAACAGGAGCATGATGCGAAGCACAAAAACATAATAGACATATGAACACACAGGTTAAGAAATTTATTCCAAAGCCAATAACAAATAATATAAAATGATGTAACTAAGATTAAAATACTTATCAGTGCATATTGATTTAGTACTAAGACGTCGTTATTCGAAGTTTGAGAAAACACGACCTTATATAGCCCTCTGATAAGAAAGGTTAAAGAAAAAAGAAAAACACAAAAAAAATGAACTCCGATGAAAATTTAAAAAGGAAAGTCCAAAATCAAAAGTCCAAACACATCAAACGAATGGATAACATAATCAAGTTTGAAGTGAAAACGTCTTACTAAGTTGTTGGTTATTTTTTGTTAATTATTGCAATTTGTTTTGTTATATAGAAACGGTTATTAGCCAAAAATTGTCGATGCATACAATGATTTAGAATTATTTCAAAAGTTACTAATCTTTGCGTAACGTTTGTTTTTAAATCACTCTCCCTTGTTTAGTACGCGATATCAGTGCAATAAAATAAATAGTATCAACGACTTTAAGGAGCATGACAACTACAGTTTGATTATTTTTTCCAGCCCAAACAAACAATACTTAACATTTTTTCAATGACTAAGTCGATATAGTTCTCAGGATGGAGGTAAACGAACAAAAGCGCGACGGAAGCAGGAAATTCATAATGAGTATATTTCATATACAATGCATAAATTTATATTACAGTAAGAATATACAGTCATTTCATACACAGGTTTGATTGTATAACCGTCGCTTGAAAGCCGGAAATCGTGGGTATACTTCTATGTTGATTTAAAAACAACTACAGAATAAAGTTCTTTAGTAAAACTTAGGAAACTTAATAAAAATTGTCCGTTTATAAATTTCAAATTATGAAAAAAAATAAGGTTTCAACTCTCTCAGGCAATGCTGGCTTTAGATGGCTATTTATTTTAGGTATTTTTTGACATATAGCTCTTCAACGGTTTCAATATTTAAACATCTTCGGATTCAAATGTTTGGCTTTGAGCGTTCTTGATGAAGGTAAATCCAAAAAAGCGCTTTGGACGCAAGAAATTACTTTACGTGTTGTTTCCATTTTTTTTTTATAAAAGATAGGAAAAATTATGGGGAATGATGTTATTCTGCCCTTTTGTAGAAATAGGAACATCTGAAAACAATTTGCAGTGTTAAGCTTTTTGAAATTGTGAGAAATTAAGATGAATTTCAGTAACCCTTTTCATTCTCATATCTTAATTCATTTAAACAATTTAAATAAAAGCTGAGGTACGTCCGGACTATTTTTTTTTCAGAATAATACTCTTTCCGCCTTTTTCAATGAACTCATATTCCAAAATTAGTTGCAATTGTAAATTGTCATTTTTATGATATGAACACATATTCTATCTCTGTTGAACATGTTGAATAACCGTGATCTATTTGTTCGGAATTCTATGCAAACAACTAGCAATAACCTTTCTCTGTTGTTTATAACGAGAATCATTCTAAATAATTGTTTGTATAATCTAGTGATCATTTTTTATCTTTGTAAGCATGTACGTTTGTACGAAATTCGACGTGAAATTTTATCAACTACCTATACTTTTTCCTACAAAAAGAGAAAGTGAAACGATAGATACTTAAAGGTACTATAAATATTTTTAGGACAGAAAACAGTTTTTAATAATGTTTGTATATAAAAATCGCTCTTGGATTAATTTTCTTAATTGAAAAGAAAATCTTTTACGTAATACATTCGGTCTTGAGTGTATTATTAGTAAGACATTTGCGAGTTAAGGATGTATTCTTCTGACGATTCAGTCTCGTTGAAATCTCGTTCTGGAATTATGTCTAAAACATGTGATACACGTGGAAAATATGAATGAATTTCAAAAATGTTATAATCAAAGTCAACTCTGTGAAATAAAGGGTATTTCCAATGAGTAGTTTTTGAGTAATCAATTTTTCAAATTCTATTACCAATCAAGTCAGTCTTTTTAGCCAAAATTTGCAGAAAATGGGTGAGGGATACAAAAAATGATTTTACCAGAAACATGTTCATCCCACATCCCTTTTTTCTTTTCAAATTTCTTAGATATATATGTTTTAAATCATTTATAACAAAGAAGTTGAAAAAATATGCAATTTGTACATTAAACAGAGAAAAATCACAAATTTACAAAATGGACAACATGGTAAATTTGGCACAAAAAAGCATCAAAATATGATAAAACTTTCTTATATTAACACCTACCTATAGTTTTTGTAATTCAAATTTATACAGATCCGTCCCCTTTATCTTTTTTGAAAGTATGACAAAAAGTTTAATTGTAGAAATGTAATTTTGTTCATGATTATAGCCCAAAAATAGGTAAAAACTGATGAAAAATGGGAAAATCATCAAAATTAGGTACTTTCAAAGGCCCGTAGCAAAAAAAAGAAGTGCACCACCATATGATTTTTTCTTCACTAATTATTTTTTTACAGTCATATGAACCCAAAAAACAGGTTTAGAAAAAAAGTTTAATTCTAGAAATTTTTGGCTCCTCAGAGGTGTACATCCTTAAAAAAAAGTTTGCCATTTCAGATTCCAATGCACGAAAAGTACTTGGCGTTTAGCATTTAGAATATTTGTATTCCTTCATTTATACTCGTATATACAGGTATCAATTGTAGTCTTCTTGAATTATGTATCTAAATTTGTATATGGTCTAATATTTATGGAAGACACGTATATTTACAATGATCGGGTATTTGTGTTTTTCAATAATATTTCAATAATATGCATTTTCTTATACGAAGATGAAAGAAAGACAAATGCTACTAGTTAACAATATTGTTACTCGACTAATTGTTTAAATTTCAAAAGATTTCTGTGGTATGCTTTTTGTAACTTTTAAGTGTTACATTTCTCAATGTTTTAGGAACACTGGCGTATATACAAAATTAAGTCCTAGTATATATGATGAGTCTATTCTCAGAGAAAACTATCATTTTTTTTTCAATAGTCTCGCGTCTCTAGCACTTTAATATGAATTTTCCATGACAAATTTTAAAAAGAAGGTATAACATTGAAAAGCACCATAATAAATCAAAATTAATAATGTAATTTTCGGGAGATTATAATATATTTTTGCTCCTTGATTGCATCATGCATCGTTCAAATATCCCCACGCAGTTATATCTTTTGGTTCGTTATTGCACAGCACTATGTTGTACGTCTCATAGACCACAACGATCAAACGTCGAGAAGCAATTCGTGCAGTGCCTAAGTAATTTAATACTTTACACATTGATTACCTCTTCTATAGACAAATAATTCAGTTGGATCATCAGCCTTAAATTGATATAAGTTGTTAATTTTGATCTTCTTTCCTGTCAGGCACATAGGTTATAAATTTAATGGAGCAAAATATATGGCATCACGTATTAGCAATTATATGAACACGATTTTTTGGAAATACAAAACTTTGTTTTATATATAGTTGAGATGTGATATATTTAATTGCAGTATTTGAAAAAAATACAAAATATTTCCAAATTCCTAATCAAAGTGGTCAATACAACCACATTAAATATTCAATTAACTTTCAAAATAAATACAGTTTTCAATGGTATTAAAAAGGAAATCAATAGACCTGATAATGCTTATTTTCCAGCAAGGTCATGGTAGAGAGTATAAATAATAAAAACAAAAATAGAAGAAACGAGATTTACTAACAGTCGTTCTCAACTTTCTATTCGGACGACCATTAGAGAATAACGATATTTTGTTCACTATCATAATAAGAAATGTATTTAATAACAACAATCCATTGAGATAATACGTAAATATACCAAACACAATTCATGCAAATATAAGCTTTAAGAAAGCCTATGTTAGTACATGTTCATCCAAGTTACGATCTTCGTGTGTTATGAAGACGATAGGTAGACCTAGTCAAACACCCGAATGAGTCAATATTCTAAACTGTCGATTACCGATGATATCAGTACTTCAAATAATATGTTGATAAACTATGTTTTATAGTTGTTGTGTCCATTGCTATAGTTGTTGATTTTGGTCAATATCAAAAATAAGATATATACAATTAGGAGTTTAAATGGAAATCGTGACGAAACGAATTTCGTCCAGTTTATATTTATACCAATTTCCGGTTCTATACATTTACCAAAGTTTTTTAATGACCAGTATAATGGTATATTTTCGTTTATTCATTAACTATTTAAAACAGAGCAAATGTCTAGATTTGCATATAGAAAGAAAAGAAATGAATGAGAGTTTTTAAAAAGTAAATCACTGACATGTTGCACTATGCTGTTTTGATTTTATTTCTGTTTAGTTTCTTCTATTTTTGTGACAAGTGTTTTATGTCAAATTGAGACAAATGTACTATTTTTTTAAATAAAGAAAGTCTTCGGACGGTTAAGCTAGTGTTTTGCATGTCTATTGTCGTTTTCTGGTTTTGACATATAACACTCTTATTCGTATTAAAAAAAAAAAAGAAGATCTTCCTTACAATGTATATATTGCGAGACTTAATCGTATCAACTTATTGTTTATGTTTTTGAAATATATTAAAAATAAGGAGATGTGGATTATTTCCAAAAAGGCATCAATTCGCCAAAGTTCGAATGAAGTTGATGGATGATATAATATTATCATTGACAATCGTAGAGCCTTTGAATATGAGAGAATGTAAGGTATACCGTACAGTCTGCTGTAAGAAAACAACTCGACAGTACAAATATGAATAAATCGAAAAGAGAAAATTAAAAGCCTTATTTTTTAACATAAAAATACAAAACGAAATATGCCAGACCTGCACGAACCAACGGCAACCATTGAACTACTGGTTCCTGACATGGTACAGGTACATTTAGAATGTAGTCGACTAAATATGTTTCAAGGCGCCAATACGTTCTCAACCTTGAACAGCGGTATATACTCAATAAAAAGAAGAACACATCACACAATAACAAAGAAAAGACATCGCAGTGTAATTATAAATCCATATTAACAAACAAGACACAAATCAAGTATTAGAGACTAATATATCAATCAGTGCATATCCAACATTTAAAGGATTGAATGCAAAGAAAACATGAACTTGTGACACACTTTTCATGAGACCACATGATTCAAAGAATTAAACAAATGTTTCAATAATACAATGTAAAAGACCGTCTTACCTTTTGAACATATGTAGTCCAACATTTGTATCATTTTTTATAATATTCCAACTCTCATGGACGAGTTTAACTTCCTCTTCCGTTACAAATGACGTAATCTGCAAACCTGGATTGTCAAATCTGACGTCAGAATAAGTGCAACCCATTTTTTCATTGAAAATGTTAGTTTATCTTATTTGAAATCAACATCGATCTTTGATCATACTTCGTTCCATCCCCTATTGCTATTTAAGACCGTAAGTCTAATGACGGTATTTTAAAGCTTATATCTGAACAGGTGTTCAGCCTATCACAGCTGATTATTGAAATTTTACTTTTATAACAATTATTGCTGATTTTGTAAAGATACAGATTTATTTTTTATGTAGTAAATATCCATACTGATTAACTATTGATTGATACAAGAGTGGTAAATAGATTAATGAAGTGTCGTTATTTGTCCGGCCAATGTCTTAAAAACTTGATTTACTTACGAAAACAACCAATACATTAAGACGCTGCAACGAAAAGAAGTCTCATAACAACAAAACGTGAGAGAACCGAGGAAAAGATCATTTCATATTAATCCATTTGAATGATTATGACACCAAATTATGATTAATGCCCGGATGTAACTCTATCATTCCGGGAATTCAGAAACATTACGAAGTTAACAATCAATATCGTGTTAACTAAAATACATATATTACTGTTAACTTTGTGAACAAATGAAACCTAACTTATCTATGTTTAAATGGTTAACATAGGACAATGCTAATAGTATTATGGAACCTTACACTGTTCGTTGAAATTATCTTGTTTCTATAACAGTATTGAATTCATATTTTTGTTTTCAAACATAACTATAGCATATGAGTTGCATCATATATTAATCGAACTTATGCAAACGATTACCAATACTGTTCATTTAACATATTTCGGGTTTACAAAATTTCTATCGAAATATGTAACGATTTAAAAAAGTGAATTATTATATAACATAACAGAACAACATTTCTTTGAAATCGTATTTAAATATTCTAAAATCAATTATATACATGTGTTTGTGCACTTCAATGAAGTCGATATACCTCCGACGCAATTTATATATTAATATTCAACAGCTACTTTCTTTCCATACAAATTGGGATTCAGAAGGTGTATTATCTTAATCCGGTAAGGTATAGTCTCCTAAGGGATAGCAGTGTCATAAAATGTTGTTGTGTAGTGTTGTAAAATCATTTTGTATATTTTGTGAAGGAAGCAGTCGAACCCGTTCTTTGACCTATAGTTGTTTACCTTTTACACGTTGTGACTAGGATGGAGAGTTGTCTCAATGGCACTCATAACACATATTCTTATTTTGATTAGACAATATAATTTACTTTCCTTGTATTAGAAAGATATGAAGCAATGTTCACCAAAGAACAGAGGTCAACACTGAATTAATAGTTAAATAGAGTGTATTAAAAACAAAGTAAAAAAGAAAATAAAGGCAACAGTAGTATACCGCTGTTCAAACACATAAATCCATGGACAAAAAACAAAATCAGGTTTTGAAACAAACTAAATTGTCCTATTGTAATAAAAAAAACATATGAGGTTGTCGATGCCCGATTTTTTTTTTAGAAATAACATATAATAACTCGTGTTGAAAGAATTAAAAACATACAAAACTAGGGCATTTTTGTTTTCTATATCGACTTCATCTGCAAAAATATGATGCTGTCATATGATAAATAAATAAAGTGATGACAGTACTTGCCGAACGACAATTGTGTCAATTTGTGCGTCCTTCAAGGATAAAGTTTCGTTTTAATGCTTTTTTCACTAATCATTGTTTTATGCCTCTTTGTTTTTATAAATTGTGGATTTGGTATTTGTTTCTCATCACATGATTGTGTGAGCTTTCTAGTAAAGAAGATTCGTCTTGTATGGTTTCACTTTAGATATTGTCGTACGTCTGTCTTTAATTTGGTACAAGTAATGTATATTTTTAATGGTTATGTTCGTTTTATAATAAAGAAGTTCCGTTTTTGATAATTTTCATACCTCAAATGATTTTGTGTGTTTTCTGTGTATATGTCGAGTCTAATTCATATGGACTACAGTCGTCTGCAATATATTTTTTGATATAATTCAATCCAGCTCTCTTCTCTGTCAAACGACTACCAAGTATTGCTTTCAACAGTCATGCCGCAATTAGTGCATTTTATTTAGTGCAGGAATCTATTAAATTCAATGTCGGCACAATTATCTAAAACGACGATACATTATCTTAATACGACACAATTACACACGCCATTAGGTTAATTGAGGCGGGTTTTAGAAGATAAATCTATGGCTAAAAAATGCGTCTGCTTTTCCTAAATGTCGACGTCAAAAAGGAGGATTATGGGTAAATCAATCACTTGCAAAGATCGATAATCCAACTAGAAACCAAATACTATTACTTGACGATGTAGTATAACGACGGACAGTGGTATGAGCACTACCGATAACTGATTTAAATTTTAGATTTTAAATCCTATTATCTTAATACGACACAATTACACACGCCATTAGGTTGATTGACATTAAATTATCGTATCATTATATCTTAAATACATTCATACTAGACAGTTGAAGGACAGACAAATCAGTTCATTTAAAATAAATATTACTATTTTAAATTTGTTCTATGCTAAGTAAAAGTTAATCTGCAAAGATAATGTTATTAAATCATGTTATTGTATTTTTGTAGAATATAGAAAAAAAACTACCAATATAGTGTACAAAACTTTTGTTTTAATCTTGAATTCATAAAACGCATCGTAGCTTGTTTTGCCATTTTGTTCGGAAATAGACAATTTGTCTTCAGAGGGTGGCCGGAAGTCAATGTTATCTACTTCCACAAATATCATGCAAGGGATTTAATGCATTGGCATCTTATGATTCAGGTCACTTCCGAATTAATCTGTTATCATCGTTCTAGATTCCGTATATAGGAAGTTTTATATGTTATGCATTTTAGTATTAAAACGAATCCGATGGGTAATTCGCATGCAAAGAGACATGTTGCTGCTTGAAGTATGATAATCTCGATTTCCTTAAAGTCTAGAGATTTCTGCTGATATCAAAAAGTATTGCGAAAATTTTGTGCATTTTCCCGCCTTTATTTGTGCAAAACCTTCTAATAAATCACCAAATTGTTCCCTGTTTGTCGAAATTAGCATAGATGAAATAGGCATTATAACATGTATAATGATTTAGGGCTTAAATTGTATTTAGCAGAAAACATTCGGTCGAGAGTTTATAGTGTCAATATAAAATGTGTAATTTTCAAATTGAAACAGGAAGGCACATTAATAACGGATGCCCCACTCGCACTATAATTTTCCTTGTTCAATGGACTATATAATTGGGTAAAAAATCTAATGCGGCATTAAAATTAGAAAGATCATACCATAGGGAACATGTGTACTAAGTTTCAAGTTGATTGGACTTCAACATCATCAAAAACTACCTTGACCAAAAACTGAACCTGAAACTCACACTTTCATTTTCCATGTTCAGTGGACCGTGAAATTGGGGTCAAAAGTCTAATTTGGCTTAAAAATAAGAAAGATCATATCAAAAGGAACATGTGTACTAAGTTTCAAGTTGATTGGACTTCAGCTTTATCAAAAGCTACCTTGACCAAAAACTTTAACCTGAAGCGGGACAGACGGACGGACGGACGAACGAACGGGTAGACGAACGGACGCACAGACCAGAAAACATAATTCCCCTCTACTATCGTAGGTGGGGCATAAAAATAGTGGGATTGATCTTATGTTTTGACGAATTAACTTTGGACAATTATATTTTGTCTGATTGATCATTTTCAACTCAGTCATTTTAATGCATAAAACTCAGATACTTTAATTTTAATTTCACAGTGTAGCAGGGAAAAAGAATGATATGACCCAATTTTTGTTTGTGTGAAAGAATATGATATATAGGAGTTATCGTTGCAAACAGAAAATAACATTGTGTTAAAGGGTTGTCTTCACAATCTGACAATTTTGTAAAACCTTATGTATTCCGTCATACCTTGAACCACAGAATTATTTTATCTATTATTATTACTTCTACTGTTAAGTATGTTTTTTTGTTATATCTACTTAACGTGACTCTGCATTTATGTATGCCGTCAATCGAACGACAAAATTATTTTTATAGATATAGGAAGATGTGGTGTGAGTGCCAATGAGACAACTCTCCATCCAAATAACAATTTAAAAATTAAACCATTATAGGTTAAAGTACGGCCTTCAACGCGGAGCCTTGGCTCACACCGAACAACAAGCTATAAAGGGCCCCAAAATTACTAGTGTAAAACCATTCAAACAGGAAAACCAACGGTTTATGTCCATGATGTCTACCTGTGTGAATTTCAAACGCGCAATTTTACACCAGAACTGAAAACGTTCTTTCCTTCACGGGTAGACTTTACATAGATACATTAAGTCGTATAAGAAAAGCAATATGAGTATGTTAAATTTGATGTATGCCTTTTTGTGCTTCTTTGTTACATTTGTTGTTTTTATAGTGATATTAAGATGATAACACAATATTGACTGCTGTACCCCTATTTTTGACTTTTTTACTCCTTGAGTATGTTTGTTTTGTTCATGCATCGTTGACAATGTAATGGAATTTAATGCGACTGTCATACAAGTGAGAGGTTTAGCTAGCTATAAAACCAGGTTCAATCCACCATTTTCTACATTAGAAAATGCCTGTACCAAGTCAAGAATATGACAGTTGTTATCCATTCGTTTGATGAGTTTGGACTTTTGATTTTCCTTTCTAAATTTTCCTCGGAGTTCAGTATTTTTGTGTTTTTACTTTTTTTCATACATCATAACAAGGAGAAAGTACCTAAGCTTATATATTCCAGACCATATAAGTATTTGGATTGTATGTGTACGGTCCAGTACGAGTATACTCATGATCTAGTACGAGCTTGACCGTACATGTATTTGGAACATATATTTATTTTAGACACATATTTATCAAAAATACTTTTATTGAGTATAACTTATTAAAATTAGACAGTTAAGGGAATAAAGTGGAAAACATTACATTAATTGAAATTGAATAATTCTGTATTTAATTGTCTGTTTCAATCTTATTTTATCATTCTAGTCCCTGGTGACACTTGCTGACGGAAGGAACATCATATTTCTTACATTTACATGTTTTGTTCATGCATGTTCCTTTGCATTTGCATCCCATGCTTGTTTTGCAGTAGCATGCAATGAAATTCCTTTTGTTTTACAAATTGCATTTTCAATTTTGTATGTCAAAAGTTCTATTGCACTCATAACCTAACAATATGCCAAATTATAGTTTGTATAAAATTGGATCCTTACCAATAATATCAGCAACCCTACACCCAGAGTTACTCTTCTCATAGTAACAAATATAAAAAAAGAAGATGTGGTATGATTGCCAATGAGACAACTATCCACAAAAGACCAAAATGAAAACTTTTTCATTCTTTGCTTACTTTTTAACACTATTTTATTATAGATTTTAGTTTTTTTGGAACAGATTTTTATATAATTTATGTCCATTTTCTTCCGTGATAAACTGTACAGGAGATTAACTTTTAAATAGTTAAAAGTTAAAACATTATTTTTTTTATTTCAATTACAATTGAACTTTTAATATTAATTTAAGATTTCGGTTATGTTGAACTGTGATGTTTATACTTTTAATGATATACATGTATATGTATAGAATAAAGTCTTATATCTGGCAGACCATAAGTGTACATTCAGACCATATGCATATTTTGAAAAAGTATGCATATATGGATTGGACCTAATTCTTTATTTTTATTTAAATGATATATATTTATATGTAAGAGTGGGAAATTTAGATATGTGTGCAACAGATAAGGGGATAAGGTACATCCTACATTTGATTTGCAAGAATTTGGATTGATCGTTTGTCAACAACAATTTATAGTAATGAGGGAAATTTTTGTTTATTTTATTTGACTTTTTAATATTTTTTGTTGTTGTTATTTGTTTGAAAGTGTCCTAAATTTTGTTCATTGCTATATATATGGTATAGAGGCGTTTACCGCATGCACATCTAGGTTGCCCAAATTTCAAAAGTGTCATAGGTTTGATATATTAGTTTCGAGACGGAACTTTTTGCAGGTAGGGGTGTGTGTCACCGGATATATGTATCAATTTTGTTTCATTATTGAACATATTGTGTTATTTGTGTTATCAGTGTTATATGTTTCACATTCATATCATATTCATATTCATGTTTCTTGACGATAGATGACAAATAGTTTTGCGCTGCATATTTTGAAACAATTTATTGCTTTGTACATTATGTTTGGTTTTACATACTGAATATTTAAATTAGTACAATAGAAAATTAAAGCAATTCTTTATTATTATTTAAATTTTATTTATATATATTCAAATGGCATGAGTTGTACATGAACTCAAAGCGCGTCAAAATTAACCATACATACATGTACACTAATATAAGCACTTTTCGAGATAGTCACTGGTCCATATTACACTCAGGAAGGTGGAAGACGAAAGTCACCGCTTCAGGTACAAAATGTATTTGTAACTTTATATATTCTTTTAGCCTTGTTTAAAATGTTTCAATTAAAGTAAAGTTACTTTCTGTTTTTCAAATATATATATTCAGTATGGCTTGAAAGCCACATATTGGTATGCAAGTTAATGACAGAATAGAGCTCTGTTGCATGCAAATATTTTGTTCATATTTATTGGAACACAATTGTAAACTTAGTTTACAATTTTCATACTTTCAGATTAAAATAATAGGGTATCTTAAAATTGGACAACTCGGTTAATGCAGAAAATGGCCCACACTTATCACCACGCCTAAAGTCTTTGTGCTTTATGGTGTCTTAATCTTCACCCTAGTCTGCGATATTGGTGTCCCATTTTTCCTGCGACAATAATTTGCCCTTAAGAAACTCCAATCTCCACCACAAAACATATGCTTCAATTGAACTGCCCATCTTAATTCTATACTATATTAAATGCCGCACTGAGCAAACCCTGAACAGTTGATACTGTCTGACTTTGGATTCAAACAAATATTGTCATAGTTCTTGAGAAAAAAAAAGAAATTGGAAAGAAAAAACGCCACCCACTTGGAATAATTTCCTCCAAACTCAATGCCTGCCTTTCATTTGTAGTATGGAACCATGTTGTTTTTTTTCGGGGTTCGTAAACTCGGTAAATTGTAACAAAATCCTGCGATTGAAAGTTGGCCACGGTTATTTTTATCGAAAAGGGGGGGGGGGGGGGGACTGAGCGGAACAAATTCAGATTATTCATGTCTGTTTAAGCTTCCTACTTCGAGAAACATCTCAATTGAATGTTATTTTGTAATGTTAATTCGATATAAATGTCTCCAAAACTGCTTTATTTATCGACTTTGTTTTTGAAGCGAGTAACAAACTGTCGGGCTTTATCTTTCGATGTTCTCAGGACATATCCTCATGATATAGATAAGCCATATTATACATTTAGGTATCGAATGGACTGCAAAGATTTGTTAAGGTTGATTCTAATTGGTTTAAAAAGTCACGTGTGAAATCCTCAGAAGTGAAACTACATATTGATAGTTGTTAGATCTCATGTGCAGTATAACGTAATCAGAGATTAGATTGCATCACGGTGTGGCATGCAATATATCTGTGAATTTTAAGAACTCAATGCATTCAGTTTATCATCGTTCATGCTACAAAAGTTACACAAGTCAACAGACGTGTCCCCCTTTGAAGAGAGAGGAAGCTTTTAACCTAACATTTAATGATGACATACAATTATCGGACTGTTGTCCTTCAGTTTCGGGTGATCGTACGCGTTCTACACTGGTTCTCCGTTAAAGCGCCCGTTTACTGACGTTATTTTGTCCCACCGTAAAAAAGCAAACATAACGACTTTCAGTTATATACCCGTAGCCTGTTATACTTATATCTGAGAAACTTAGATTTCTTTGTTATCTATATTTTTATTTTTTATAAAGTTTATCACATATTGCACAGCGATCCTTATCGTACCGGCCGTCCGTAATGTTTCTTCGAAAAGCTGAAATTTCCATTGATAGATAAAGACCAAGCTGGAAAAATATTTAGTACACTATACAGTGTAATATGCGTTAAATTTGATCGTAAGGTAACCATAAATAATTTTGTTTATAACAATGGTCATTTATTCCAAGTGACATCAAACTGAAAAACGAAGCAAAGTTGAAAACTAGAGATTTATTAAGTGTGTTATCTGATTCTCCGTGGAATGGCCAATTCTTTAAAAACATCAATTTTGAAAATAAATTTCACATTCAACAGATCGAAATCGATGTCAACATTAATTTTTAGTACAACTCCGATCTTTAGATATACATATTATGTTTCATAAACGACGAAATCGTCTAAATGTAACCTCCGTGGAATGTAATCTCCGTTGTCATTTTGGTAAAGAGTGCTTTCTATCACGTCCGCACTTTTATCAAGTATGGCATGCCCAATATAGTGTAAACATATGTTATTAATAATTTATTATATTCAGGTACATGTACATACATAGTCATTTACATAATAATACATGTGAAATAATTAATAGGATCCAGAAACAGGCTCTTAGCTTATATCAATCCGTTTCCTAATAAGAACATTTCATATTGTAATACTCAAGGAGTATAATGTTTTAAAAATAACAATGTTACACTAGATGGAAAGAAGAAAAAAAACATATAATAAGGTTGTTCACGCATAATGTGAAAACGGGGGCAGAGCAACAAGTAGTGCGCTGTCGTTTCTATAGCACCATATAAACAAATCCACTATATTTTTAACAAAAAGATGATGATTTAGAGAACTGCATTGCATACATTTTACGAAGTCTTGAGTGATAAATTTGACCCAATCGCTTACCAATGTAAAAATAATTTGGAGGCTTGATCGCCCAATATACATATTATATAGAGAATAATACATGGCAAAATCCGTATCATATGTCGTATCATCCCGAGACACCAATATCAGCCCAAGGGCCTTTAGGCCCGAGGGATGATATTGGTCGAGGGTGATACGGCATGTGATACGGATTTTGCCATGTATTATACGCTTGATCATATATTTCAACAGAAGAGTATTATACTGTTTTCTGATCCATAGCACTGGGTTACCTTCAGTTCTACTTTTGTAGACATATATACCCTTCCCTGTAGAACTCTTGGGTTCAGTTCCTGCATTTGAAAACTTCCGTATATAACATTTTGACAATATATCATACTAACTGTAAACATTATCAAATGAGTGATTCGTTTAAATTTTAGTCAGATATTATCAGTTACACAGTGTGTTAGTGACCATTGACGATAAATCCGGGTTAGTAAATTCCATCAGGGATTTGAGCGAAAATAAAATCTCATATGGAATTTACTGACCCTGTATATATCGTATTAGGTCACTAACATACTGTGTAACGAAAGGATCTTGCCGACTACCTTTATTAGTTGAATTTCAGACTGGAGTCTCATTTGCAATCATACCACATCTTCTTATTGTTATATTAAAGTGTTCAAGTGTTCAATTTTAAGAAACATACTTACATTGGTCTGCTAAAAAAACTAATAGACACTTATCGTCCCTCCTATCTTTTTTCTTCCATTTTCCGATACAATGAACAGAAAGGTATTAAGGAATATCAAAGGAAGTAACCCATCAAAGATACAATATCATACAAGGCTTGAGCTTCGGCTTCGAAGGAATTTTTCAAAACAGTTCAAAGCAAGAAATTCATGCGTTATACGCCATACTTGTGCATTTTGAAATTAAAACAGTTGATTTGTATATATGTTTTCGAGATCAATTTGACCACCTCAATAATAATTATAGATTATTTATGCTTTTTTAAACGAGATGCATTTTTTCATTCTCATCTCATCGAAGGTCGGAGCCCTGAAATGAGATGAGAATGAGAAAATTCATCGAGTTTTAAAAAAAACATAACTAATCTATTTATCGCTATTATTTGTATTTTCGAATATCATTTAATTTAAATTTCAGCAAAAAAAAAGTATCTTATACGATGATAATGCATTTTCTTTTGTGGTACTATTTTTTTTGGCGTAGGCTTATTTGGTATAAATATGTAGTCGCTCAGGTAGTTCATTCATTTGAAAAAAAGATGTCTCATCTGACCATCCGGCGTGTTCAAATATGTCGATGACCATTTTCACTATTGATAAGCTGTAATTTGGTGTTTCTTCGTAACAAAATGAAGTGAACGGTTGAATATATAATGTATTTTCAAAGCAGACGAAAAAATATACATGTATGAAGAAATGTACATGCAGACAGACCTACGATGATTTGAAGTAGACTTATGTAAAAAGGGACATTTGTATCTGTTAAAAACATGATTTGATTACTTTAAATTTATTAACTTCCAATAAATTATTTAACGGCGAAATACACGGTAAAATATTAAAACGAGAAATCATCTTGACATTTCAGCACAGTCATCCGATAACATTTTTTTGTATAGTTCCGGCTAATATTTTCTGATTGGCCGACACTCTAGTGGGTTGGGGCTTTTTTCCACCGGCTAGGATGAGGTTTTGATATTATTGAATAATGTAATACGGATCGAACTCGTAGTACAATTACGGGTTAGGATTGATATACATTACGGACATTAATTTATAATTCTAAATATGTAATTGATAGTATTGTTATATCGTATTATTTAATATATTTCTTTTTATATCTTAAACCCTTTCAAACACTTACTACAATTACTGGTACATTACGGAATTAATAATCTTTTATGCAACTTATCCGTTTAGAATAATTTTGCTGAAAACACAATTACGGCTTCTAACTAAAAACACGCATAAGTGAGCGCACACTACTTTTTAGTTACTTATACAAATCAGGCTACGTTTTAGTTACTAATTAACGCTGGGAACAGTATATCTAATATCAATATATATGTTCCTGATTAACGAGACTGGTCATTTTTAACGAATTATCAAACTGATCTCGTTCGTAGCTGATGTCACGTGACTTTACAGCAAATCATTTCACATTTACGAAGTGTTCTTCATAATGATATATATAGTAAGTACAGAAAGTCCCTGCTTATTTAAATCAGCACACCCGTTCGGCTGTTTCCGCATGGTAGTTATCTAAAACCATTACATTGCTAGCATTTTAAAACTCATGTTATATAAATTTTGGAGATATTGATATAAGGCGCACATGTACGAAAATTACATGAATAGTCTTACAGGTATTAAAATAAGATAAGAGATAAGATAAGATGTAAAAAAAATGTTATTCCAATTAAACTTGTTAAAGGGTTCAATAATTTGGTATAAGTATTATAATTTTACATCGTCATAGTGTGGCTTCTGTGAATAAGACACGATCTATCTGCATTTAATACAAACGTATAGTCCTGACGTGCATGTATACATAGTCTGTATCTTATTTTTCGTATATCTTTTTTTACACCCGCGAAATTTTTCCTCACCAGCTGCAATAAGTTTAAATATATACTGTATATATAGAAATTAATAGTGCATTGACTTGACATATGAGGATGAGGCTTAGAAAACGTGGAAATGCGAGGCTTTGCCATGGTATTTCATTTTTTTTTATTATAAAAGACCGATAGTTTTCTCGTTTGATTTGTTTAACACTGTCATATCGGGGCCTATTATACCTGACTATGCGGTATGGGCTTTGCTTATTGTCGAAGGATATACGGTGACCTAAACTTGTTAATGTATGTGTCATTTTGGTCTATTGTGGACAGTTTTCTCATTGGCAATCATACCGCATCTTCTTTTTTTTTTTTACATATATACCTCTTAAGACTACTAACATGTCTCACTAGCTGCAAATATAGACCTTGTTATATACCTCTATAGGTTGTAGTGACATTTGTATTTGTCAGACTGTACTGACAGGTGTCTCACAGGCTACAATGAGGTCAGGTATAGACTAAATTATATATGTCTTAATACTGTACTGACATCCGTCTCACCAGCTACAATGAGGTCACATATAGACCATGTTGTATGTTTCTTAAACTGTTCTGATAATTGCCTCACCGGCTACAATGAGGTCAGATATACACCAGGTTATATATCTTCTAAACTGTTTTGACAATAGTTTCACCGGCTATAATGATGTCAGATATAGACCATGTTATATATTTCTTAAATTGTTCTGATAATTGCCTCACCGGCTACAATGAGGTCAGATATACACCAGGTTATATATCTTCTAAACTGTTTTGACAATAGTTTCACCGGCTATAATGATGTCAGATATAGACCATGTTATATATTTCTTAAATTGTTCTGACAATTGTCTCACCAGCTACAATGAGGTCAGATATAGACCAGGTTATATATTTCTTAAACTGTTCTGACAATTGCCTCACCGGCTACAATGAGGTCAGATATAGACCAGGTTATATATTTCTTAAACTGTTCGGACAATTGTCTCACCAGCTACAATGAGGTCAGATATAGACCAAATTATATTTGTATTTACACTGTACTGACATTCGTCTTACAAGTTATAATGAGGTCAGATATATACAATGTTATATTCTTCTTAAGATTGTACTGATATATGTCTCACCGGCTACAATGCGGTCAGATGTAGACCATATTATATGTTTCTTAAACTGTTCTGATAATTGCCTCACCGGCTACAATAAGGTCAGATATAGACCACGTTATATACTTCTCAATACTGTACTGACATTTGTTTCACCGGCTACAATGAGGTCAGATATAGACCATGTTATATACTTCTTAAGACTGACCTGACATTTGTCTCACCGGCTACAATGAGGCCAGATATAGACTATGTTATAAATATGTGTTATGAAAAGAGGAATGTCCGAGCGGTGGATTCTTTTCATAAACAAATATCAAAAATAGAATTATAACGTTCAGCTACAATTATTTGAGATAACGGAGAAAGTTGTAGAAAATGATGATTTAATTAACACATATAAAATTATGATCACAAATCGGTATAAAATGTCACAGTTCCTGAATACTTAATAGTAATCTGAATAAAGTCCGTAAATATATGCTATGCTATGGAACAGTTCTTCTGACGGAAAAGTTAAGAGTATGTCCAAGGATTGCTCATTTGAATATATACGAATAATAACAAGCCAGACCGATGTATTAAATCACTGGAGCTCTATATTCTATAAACCACTTCAATACAGCATACTATAAAATCCTTTCTTTTCGTGTCCTTACTTCACCACACCCCGTGTCTAACGTCTCCAAAACAAAAGTACTCATCAACGTCATCAGCTTGCAAAATCCGGGAAACTGTACAACGTTGTTTAGAAATAATGTTCACAACATATGTAAGAATGTACTGACATTTGTGTCACCTGCTACAATGAGGTCAGATATAGACCATGTTATATACTTCTCAATACTGTACTGACATTTGTTTCACCGGCTACAATGAGGTCAGATATAGACCATGTTATATGTTTCTTAAACTGTTCTGACAATTGCCTCGCCGGCTACAATGAGGTCAGATATAGACCAGGTTATATGTTTCTTAAACTGTTCTGACAATTGCCTCACCGGCTACAATGAGGTCAGATATACACCAGGTTATATGTTTCTTAAACTGTTCTGACAATTGCCTCACCGGATAAATGAGGTCAGATATAGACCAGGTTATATATTTCTTAAACTGTTCGGACAATTGTCTTACCAGCTACAATGAGGTCAGATATAGACCAGGTTATATTCTTCTTAAGATTGTACTGATATATGTCTCACCGGCTACAATGAGGTCAGATATAGACCATGTTAAATTCTTCTTAAGATTGTACTGATATATGTCTCACCGACTACAATGAGGTCAGATATAGACCATTTAATAAACTTCTTAAGATTGTACTGATATATGTCTCACCGGCTACAATGAGGTCAGATATAGACCATTTTATAAACTTCTTAAGATTGTACTGATAAATGTCTCACCGGCTACAATGGGGTCAGATATAGACCATTTTATATACTTCTCAATACTGTACTGACATTTGTTTCATTCATAAATAAAAACCTTTAGATTATTTTTTTTGAATTGATTTGGGAGTACAAGTAAGTATGCAATTTATTTTATTGAAACCAATGTCCAAACATTACCATTCAATTCAAGTAACCATTGGACTATCAGGGGGTCTCATTAAAAAAGAGGAGGGGTTTGATCCCAGCTCCCACTTATATGATAGTTTTGTTCTGTTCAGTGAGAATCCTATATATCCTGCTTCTTGAACCCAAAACAGTGCATGTACATGTAATTTCCCATGACCCGCTCGACATTTTTATCCCAATTTCAGGCTGTATTATTCAACTTTCATGTGTCACACTTGAACTGTTGAAGAAATCATGCAGCTGATACCATGCCAAACCCCATGAGACTCAATATCAGTATCAAAGACATCAAATGACAATTACAAATGAACAGTGTTAGTTAAGGGAGGTCACAGTCAAATTCCATTTCAAGGTTTTTGTTATTTGATTTATAAGCAACAAAAACCCCACCAAAAAACTAGGGGTGATCTGGATAGTTAAGCAGATCCTGCTCCACATGTGGCACCCATTGTGTTTGCCCATGTTATAACTTATAATAAATCTAATAAACAGTATAATTCGGTAGACCACAGGGGCTTGTTTAGTGGGTCAGACAAGGATTTACTGTCAATGGCGATCGCTATCCTATATAAAAACCCAAGAATTTTATATAGGATAGTGATCGCCATTGACAGTAAAACCTCATCTGACCCACTAAACAAGCCCCTGTGAGTAGACTGTGGTAAAGGGTTATTTTCCTGCAATGTTTTCTACCTTTTTTTTTTAGGGGTTCGTATGGATAGTAAACCCGGAAATAGTAACAAGCCCCTGTGGACGTCACTTACCACTTGGGAAAGTTTTAGTGCTATATCTGCGTTTGTTTTCAGATCGCTGACTAACAAAGGCAGAAGTGTTGCTGTTTTCGTGTAAATCAATACTTTCTGTCACTTTGGAATAATCTGAAACAAACATTTCTACGTTAAACTATCTTTCGATGAACCCCATGCCGTCGCTTATCTTTCTTGACAGATAGTCGCTTCCGGTGCACGCATGTAAACTATCGTATCCAATCCGGAAGAACAGAACATTCCTTATCCGATCCGTTCATACAAATAACGTCACTCACTTCCCTCATTCTAGCCGGTGGAAAAAAGCCCCAACCTTCTATAGCGCATGAATTATATTAATACGCTGTTGCTAAGGACCTTAGAAACTAGCGATAACTTTCATTCTCACTTTACACGAGTGATATGAAAATTATCACAAAAAACATGAAAGAAAAATACAGATAATAGCGATAATTCATGTTATCGCTATTTTGTGCAATTTTCCTTTGATCAATTTTTGTGATAATTTTCATATCATACTTCTCGCTTGAGATGAAAAAAATATCGCTAGAAACTAAGGAGACACGTGGCGTTACTAAGGAAATTGACATGAAATTGACAACGTCGTCCTAGGTAAAATAGCGATAAACAGATTATCATTGGTCAGCTCAACTCGGTTTCTTTTCTCACTTTCGCTGTACCAGCTCAAGCGAGAAAACCAATCTCGTTGAGATGACCAACGATAATCTATAATTATACGATTTTATTATAATTTATCCTGCTTTGTACAAGACTGAAATGCTGAATCGATTGTTTATCGTACTATTTCGCACAGAAAAGGTCAAATTGAAGATTTGTCACCTTAATTTGTGTTAAAGAGATAAAAAAAAAAAAAAACTTATCTATAATACTTTTAAAAATTACGAGGTCCAATTTGTCAGCCGTCATCACGTGAAAACGAAGAATCAAAGAATTCAACTTTATATATAACTAATATAGTACAAAGGTGTAGATTGAAAATTACACCACTCCAGGCCCTTTCGTTTTCCACGTAATTAATATTGCCAATAATTAAGAAGTTCCGGGTCGAGTCCGATACCGATACCGATACCAATAGTATATTCACCTGTTACCGATTACCGTATCTGTACGTTCCGCATCTGACAGGCGCACCACCAAACGGTGTATTCAGGATTAATATGCTATATAGTATTACACGGGTCATAATCACAGGGTTGACACTACTTAATTGTCAAATTGTTACCTATTGTAGTATTTTAATCAGTAAGACTTTCTAAGATAACATACGAATACTAAAAATCTGGACTAAAAATAAGGCGTATGGGTACAGTTTTTAATTTGTTAACGGACATGACGTAAAACAGCGAATCAAAGAATTCAACTTTATTTATAACTAATATAGGACAATGCTGTTAATTACGATATCACGGCCGTGTTCTAGTATAATATATAATAATAACGCATATATGAGAGAGTGTCATACTTAAATTTCAGCTTACAAGAAAAAGAAATAAAAGTTTACGTGAATCAATAAAAAAAGTTTTTAGCATTTTGGCATTGAAAATCACGACGTCAAAGGAAATAAAATGACGTTAAAAGGTTTGTTTTATTGTTTTTTCATCTAAACTGTCTCGATCATTACAAATTAACGGTAGGACATTACATTCTAAAATTTATAGAGTGGATAGAATACACTATGTATTAAGATGTTCTATGTTCTTTATAAACAAGTTTTGCTGCAATTTATATTTTATCATTTTTTACTCTGACGGTGAACGCTTTAACGGAGAACTAGTGCTGTACGCATGAAATCTCTAGTAAAAACATGCAGGTGATAGAAGATAATCAGATAAGCAACTGTCTAGGGCCAAATAAGGGAGGGAAAAAAGCAAGTATTAGGTGGGTTTCATTTGGGGTCTAATCGTGACGCGGGATTGCCGATTTTTTGTAAGCGTGATACGTGAAAGTCAAAGTATTGTGTCGTGAAAATGAGGTCGTGCGGGACTCGGGAAATGACAAAAAAAAATGAGAATTGCTTACGTACACAGTGTAAGCAGGATACGGGAATCTGACAAAACAGTAAGCGGGATCCGGGATCGGAACCCCCCAATGAGACCCCCTATTAGTACTATTTTGCAGAACGATAAACAGATGCGTCGTCAAACCCATGGTGTTGGAAAAATTTAGTTCGATTATATATGAAATCATCGAAGCATAACAGGGAGTGGGCAACCCTCTGGTTAGTCATATCCCCCCAACCCACACCCCTTTATGGTAAGTTCTGGATCTGCCACTAAGATTTGCAGGTTTTCTTTGTAAATATACCTTAAAATATCACCAATTCTGGCTTTGCACACAGTTTTATTCATTTTAGCTCATTGGCTGGGCTCACTGGCTTAACATTTTCATTACGATTCACTGGCAAATATTTTATGATATTCATGTGTAGATAATCTGATAATCTAAACATGTGTGTGAGGAGAAGTTAATATCAAGCTGGCTTTCGTCTGTAAAAAATGTCATAGGCCAAGTTATGGAGGTGAAAAATCCAGTAAAAGAATGATGAACAGTTGATCAGGTTTTATTCAAATAGATCCCTTAAAATTGTCCCCACTGAGGACACAATTTGATTCACATTAGCTCATTAGCTGCACTCACTCGCCATTAAGTTCATTTTGGCTCACTGGCTTATATGCAGAGAAGCTGATAACATGTACATATACATGATGAGTTAATGCCCTTTACTGTCAGGCATCAAACAGTCAGTCTCGGCTACATATACATGAGGGAGTTAATGTCCTTTACTGTCAGACATCAAACAGTCAGTCTCGGCTACATATACATGAGGGTGTTAATTCTCTTTACTGTCAGACATCAAACAGTCAGTCTTGGCTACATATACATGAGGGTGTTAATGCTCTTTACTGTCAGACATCAAACAGTCAGTCTCGGCTACATATACATGAGGGAGTTAATGTCCTTTACTCTCAGGCATCAAACAGTCAGTCTCGGCTACATATACATGAGGGTGTTAATGCTCTTTACTGTCAGACATCAAACAGTCAGTCTCGGCTACATATACATGAGGGAGTTAATGTCCTTTACTGTCAGGCATCAAACAGTCAGTCTCGGCTACATATACATGAGGGTGTTAATGCTCTTTACTGTCAGACATCAAACAGTCAGTCTCGGCTACATATACATGAGGGTGTTAATGCTCTTTACTGTCAGACATCAAACAGTCAGTCTCGGCTACATATACATGAGGGAGTTAATGTCCTTTACTGTCAGGCATCAAACAGTCAGTCTCGGCTACATATACACGAGGGAGTTAATGTCCTTTACTGTCAGGCATCAAACAGTCAGTCGGCTACATATACATGAGGGTGTTAATGCTCTTTACTGTCAGACATCAAACAGTCAGACTCGGCTACATATACATGAGAGTGTTAATGCTCTTTACTGTCAGACATCAAACAGTCAGTCTCGGCTACATATACATGAGGGTGTTAATGCCCTTTACTTTCAGACATCAAACAGTCAGTCTCGGCTACATATACATGAGGGAGTTAATGTCCTTTACTGTCAGGCATCAAACAGTCAGTCTCGGCTACATATACATGAGGGAGTTAATGTCCTTTACTGTCAGGCATCAAACAGTCAGTCTCGGCTACATATACATGAGGGTGTTAATGTCCTTTACTGTCAGGCATCAAACAGTCAGTCTCGGCTACATATACATGAGGGTGTTAATGCCCTTTACTGTCAGACATCAAACAGTCAGTCTCGGCTACATATACATGAGGGTGTTAATGCTCTTTACTGTCAGACATCAAACAGTCAGTCTCGGCTACATATACATGAGGGAGTTAATGTCCTTTACTGTCAGGCATCAAACAGTCAGTCTCGGCTACATATACATGAGGGAGTTAATGTCCTTTACTGTCAGGCATCAAACAGTCAGTCTCGGCTACATATACATGAGGGTGTTAATGTCCTTTACTGTCAGGCATCAAACAGTCAGTCTCGGCTACATATACATGAGGGTGTTAATGCTCTTTACTGTCAGGCATCAAACAGTCAGTCTCGGCTACATATACATGAGGGTGTTAATGCTCTTTACTGTCAGACATCAAACAGTCAGTCTCGGCTACATATACATGAGGGAGTTAATGCTCTTTACTGTCAGACATCAAACAGTCAGTCTCGGCTACATATACATGAGGGAGTTAATGTCCTTTACTGTCAGGCATCAAACAGTCAGTCTCGGCTACATATACATGAGGGAGTTAATGTCCTTTACTGTCAGGCATCAAACAGTCAGTCTCGGCTACTGTTAGCTTCAAATTGGTTAAAATTTAACTGTGATTAGTCAAAATATTCTTAAGGTGATTTGGCAGATGTCTCAAATATTATCATTACTGTAATTTTTTGAAAACAAATAGCGTGATTTGTCAAATTCAGCGTTTTCTTTTTTATCGTCTGAAAAGAAGTTTACATTTTATCGTCATGTCTCAAAATTACTGTTTATTCTTCATTTGGCAAGAATACTTCAATAAGGTACCGCCCTAACTACCCTCATACATGTACATGTATATGGTCAGATCATATGTAATCGTATGTCATTTGAATTTGTACTTTGCATGCCTTTTCAAATGAAATTGTGACGCCAGAATGCATTCTTAATAGCACATTCTAATATGACGTCCTTATTACGCTTTGTAAACAAAGCCGTGTTCTAATGAGCACAAAATATGTTTGACACATGCGTACAAATTTACTGTCTATATTAAAGTTATTTCCACCGTTATCCTATAAAATATATACATTCAAGTAGCTTACATAAACTTTTATTTGGTATATCGCTCAACATATATTTATCCTGCTCGTATTTTTTAAACTTATCAAATATGAAGTGTAATGAACAGACTCCTCGAGGAGGAAACGGAAACAGCTTAACATTTTTACGGTATTTTCGTACGCTTTGCCATATAAAAATTCTGTATTTGTCCTATTAGAATCGAAATAATTCCTTCATATCATGCTCTATGCTCATTTTAACATGGGTAGGCATGATATTTGTCGATATTTTACACTGAGCGTTAAATAACCGATGAGAAGAGGACACATATGTCAACCAACATTTTTGCAGCCACTTCGAAATGTGTGAGGACACCGTATCAAGCTTGCGCTTATGTTGTATTGAAACTTTTTTTAGGAAGCTGAAAAATACCAACAATATAGAAAAATGAACAGGTAATCGATAGTGTGAAATATCAATGCGTTGAAAAGCCAATGATCTTCATACATGTACATTTGTATATCCATAAATATGTCAACCATAAAATATAACTGATTTATTTTACACCACAACTGTTGGAAAAAACCTTTTTGTCTATATAACTTATCTCATTCTAGTCCATTCAACTGACAAAATCAATGTAAATTTCATAAATTCTTTAATAACATGTATAATCAGTGACTATTATTTTAAGCAATATTTGTTAGCCATTTAGTCTTTTGCATTTAAAGTTCAGTTTAAGTGGGTTTAATTTGCGAAAAAGAACTAAATTTCAAGATCATAGTTTACATGTTCTTTAAAGATAGATAGATAGATAGATAGATAGATAGATAGATAGATAGATAGATAGATAGATAGATAGATAGATAGATAGATAGATAGATAGATAGATAGATAGATAGATAGATAGATAGATAGATAGATAGATAGATAGATAGATAGATAATTTTTATTAACCAATCATGGTGCCCAAAATTTGAGCTATACAATCAAATGAATGAATTACAAAATAAAGCACAGAAAATGATTAGAATGATTAAAGTACAATATATAGCGGTTTATCATCTCGGCATCAATAAACATATCTAGTGGTTTTGTACGGTCTCTACATATGCTTTCTCATATTTCCAATTCAAGGACCATTGTTTTGGAACTGATAGACTGCGTTCGCTCATTATAAAGAGACCAACTACTATATATAGTATACTGTGGGTGTAAATTTACCACAGCACGCATGAACAGTATTTAATGTTATAACATAAATTTATAACCGTACGCACTCAGCTCAACAGAACAAAAATAAAACATGATTTTTACCGGAAACTACTAAAAGAGGAACAAAAGATACCAGAGGGACAGTCAAACTCAAATATCGAAAATATACTGACAACGCCATGGCTAAAAATAAAAATACAAACAGACAAATAATAAAACAGAAGAAACACCATAGAAAACTAAAGACTAAGCAACCTGAACCCAATCAAAAACTGGAGGGGTGATCTCAGGTGCTCTGGAAGGATCAGCAGATCCTGCTCCACATGTGGTACCCGTCTTGTTGCTTATGTTATTACAAATCCTGTAAATAGTCTTTTTCGTAAGGTTACATTCGAGAAAAGGGGAGGGTTTTATAGTAACGACATAAGGAACATATCCAAAATCATCTGTGAAACAGACATTCCATAACGGTCAACCAACTCGTGATGGCGTCCGTAAAATGTACAAAGGGAGGATTTCAACTTCACCATTTGGAACTCTTGGTTTAAAAGCTCCCTTGTGAGCAGCGATCCTCTATCAAGGAAATCATGATAGGGAATATCGTAGCAATTTGGGAGATTCACTCGTTACAAACACATTTCGTTAAATATTAATCAATATCACAGTATTGCACAATAGATTTTTGACCACAGAGTCAAACAAAGTTGTTTGTGTATTTCCTATAACATCTTTGAAAAAAATAGGGTAGTTAGATAGGGATTTCTTTTATATTTTTTCATACTGAATGACTTTATCTAATACTTAATAGAAAAATGAAATAAAAAACATTGGGTCATCGTTCATTTACGCTCACAATCTGCCTTCGAATGATTCATACATTTTTGTAAATGTCCTTTTTTTCTGTTGAAATAATAGGAGAAAAAGCGGTAATATCGAAATAAAAAAAAAGAACTAAATTACAGAAATCGCTAAAATTTTACAACTATTTAGTTTATGCGCAGCTTATTCTTGTGGACATTTGTCTCATTGGCAATCATATCACACCTTCTTTTTTTAAGGTTACGTTTTGGTGGTCAAGTCCATATCTCAGATACTCTAAAAAATAAGTCTCGTATATTCGGTGTACGGAATGATTGTAAGGTTTACATGTCTAGCTGGCAGGTGTCATTTTCATGGTTCAGTGGTCACAGTTAAGTGTTTGAGTTTTGGTCCTCTTTAGCTCACCTGGCCTGAAGGGCCAAGTGAGCTTATGTCATCACTTGGCGTCCGTCGTCGTCCGTCGTCTGTCTTCGTCTGTCGTCGTAAACTATTTCGAGAATCTTCTCCTCTGAAACTACTAGGCCAAATACTTCCAAACTTTAACTGAATGTTTCTTAGAGTATCTAGTTTATAAATTGTATCCGTAGTTTTGATCTATCAACAAACATGGTCGCCATTGCTAAAAATATAACATAGGGGTCAAATGCAGTTTTTGGCTTATATCTCAAAAACGAAAGCATTAAGAGCAAATCTGACATGGGGGTAAATTTGTTCATTAGGTCAAAAATCGACCCTTTATGGTTTATTGTCCTTTAATGACAATTTTTCACAATTTGTTCATCATGTTGACTTACTTTAAAACATTTCCCCTTTTGAAACTGCTGATCAATTTCAGCCAAACTTAGGCTAAATGAGTTTCAGAGTATCTAGTATAAATTTTATATTTTATTTCCTTGTATGTCAAGAAACATAGCTCCTATGGCTAAAATAGAACATAGGAGAACATGATTTTGTTTTTGCTTTTGAAGAAATTAGGACGATTCAAAGAATATTTAAATAAATTGAAAAGCCAAAATAATCATTGATGAGAGATTTAACCGAAAAAATTAAGGTGAGCGATTCAGGCTCGTGAGAGCCTCTTGTTTCTATTACTATATGCAATAGGTCAACTATATTTGTTGTGTGGAAATATATCATGATGTATTTGTCAGTCTCGCAGGAATTATTAACTTTGACCTCATTTTCACGGTTCATTGCTCAGTGGTAAGATTTTGTGCTTTTGTTAATTTTTCTTAAACTATAAACAATAGTTCAACACTATTTGTTGTATAGAAGAATTGTACGCTGTAAACATCTGCCTGGCATTGTTCATATTACCTTGACCAAGCTTGATAGCATTTTCATGGTTCATTGGTTTAGTTTTCTTGGTTAAGTCTTTTTATTAGAAACTACAAGCAATATGTCAACTATATTTAGTGTTTTGGATTATTGTAAGGTGTATATACATGCATAAACTTTGTCATTTTTGGGAGTATTTACTTGCATAAGAGGAGCGTTTTCAGAGAACTCCTCCTACAGTGTGAATGCTATAAGTTTACACTTTGCTGGCTGTTTGTATCACATATTGAAGGTGTGCATATGGTCAGGTTTTTTTTTTATTAATATTTGCTCATTTATGAGATAGTTGAACTTTGTCACTTTGAGAGCATTAGCATAAATGTTATAGTTATTTAAAAATATCATTTTGCATCTGCGGGGGCCCAGACGCAATAATATGTCAAAGAACACCCCACATTGATTGTTTTATAATACAGTTACTTCAGAGTGGACCGCGGGGGCATCACTTTGTCTAGTTTATATTTCCCTTTTTATATTCATAAGACGAAGTACCTGTGCTCTAACAATGAAGAGAAACTACCATATGACTCATGATAGCTGCCTTTAAGGAGTTAAGTGCGTATCTTTTACAATTCTACAAACTTTCATTGTGTATTGTAATGTCTTAAGCCTAGCTATTTGGTGTACAAACAAAGTGCGCCATGCCAAGAAAGCCTTTATTAGATAAAAATTTGATTCCATTCAACAAATTAATTTAGGACCTGCAAGTACGCTTAGAACACGGCAACGTATAGCAAATGGTAAATATTTATCATCCGTCTAATTTGCTCATAGAGATATTTGCAAACTTTTAACGGAGGCAATTTCTTTGCAAGGGAGAAAGAAGACCATTCACAATTTGTCTAACGTTTTTTGTTCGTTAAAAAAAACCCAAACTTTTTAAGTACATGTATAAGAGTTCATAAGATACAAATATTTCACGTGGAACACCTCCTTTTGCTCCCTCCATTTTCAGCCTTTGGATGGGACCTTCAAATGGAATTTTGCTTTCTAACCGATTAATTCATATACAGGACCAGCAACTCTCTTTATTTAATAAGAAAATCTACAGTACCGCCATACACATGCTGTTGTCTGATTGGAGTTCCCGCTTTAAAAGAAGCAAATAGCCCAACTCAATATTCCTGCATTACGTGATTTTTACCATGTTGGACTAATATTTATAGAATAAATACCAAATATAGAAAGTGGAACTACAATTAAAAAAACAAAGTCCGAAGGCAAACAGGAGAAAATGAAGATTTTTTTTGTATTATTTTTGGCTAAGGGTGTCGGTGGTACCTCTCTGCGTTTAAAAAAAACATCAAATATGTGTCAATGCACCTTAATCACAGAAATGTTGGAAGTTACTGTGCCAGAGAAAAGTAAGAAGCTCACTCTCTGACCAGTCTGGCTTTGTCTTTGTTATTTCCATTGACAAGTTAAGGGGGATCTATGGAATGTTTTCCGTCCCGTTTTGTTTACATTTTGAGTAACCGCTGCGCATGCTTCGATGAAGTGAAAGTAACGTTGCTAAGGTAAGAGTGGTCGTAAGTTTAGACGTAAGATTTTAAAAGCAAAAGAGTGGTCCTAAGTTTAGGATTAAAACTTATAAAACTTACGACATGTTTTGTGAAATTGTCTAAGGACTTGTAGTTTAGGAAAGTCTTGAGTACAACGCTTAAGACTTAAACTTACGATGTTTTGTGAAATTGACTCCATGTCTCTTATGAGGTGAGACACATCGCAGCGATTGACCATACGATGACCCGTTTTTTTTCCACATCTTTTTCATTTGGTTTTAATGCAGAGTTGTCTCATTGGTTATCATTCTTTTTTATCTTCAGACGGACTGACTTGTTTATGGTCCAGTTTTATGCCCCTTTAAAAAAATAATTGATGTATCATATCGATAGACTGATAGACGATAGAAGGACAATATAATAGATAATTTCAATATCAATACTAGGATTAAATTTAGTATATACGCCAGACGCGCGTTTCGTCTGCAAAAGAATCAAGTACGAAGTTGAAGAGCATTGAGGACCTAAATTCCTAAAATGTTTGCCAAATACAACTAAGGTAATCTATGCCTAAGGTAGAAAAGCCTTAGTTAAAAAAAAATCAAAAATGTGTAAAAACTTGTAACAGAGGAGGTCGGTGACGACACCTTCCGGGACGTGTAGCGCCCAGTACTTCGCCCCTATTCGACTATTGGTATACCTGATATCAGATTATGGCTGAACAACAGACAATGAATCAAACGAAACTGTATTTTATTCAAAAATGTTCAATAATTGCATGTATTAAACAAAGTCGGATATAAACAGGAGTCAGAAATCTTTCTAAACTGAAGTTCAAAAAAAGAGTCATTTCAAAGGTAAATTGGATTGTGCAAGTAAATTTGCTTCGCATTGTGTTTTAAAGTAGTGAAATTTGCACCATAAAGAGGTGACTATTGAACTCTGGCGAACTGCACCGAAGTAGTGGCTAACTCTAATCTTATGTGAACTGATACAGTCCGGCGAGTATTTGGAGACCTGTGCAAGGTCGACTCCGACTGAATATCAAATGATATTCTAAACTTGTCACTAAAAACCTGTGATCATTTAAAACAATTAAAAAATATTAAAAGCTATATTAAACCCCAAATAAACTCATACTACAGCAACCTGTTGATAAATAAGTTAACATCTATTGATGATAAAAGTAAACTAAATTTTTATAAAGCACTTGAGCCAAATCTATTGATCAAACCTTACCTCTCTAACCCAAACTTTGAATTTAGAAAACTAATTACAAAACTTAGAATCAGTGACCATTCATTATTAATTGAAAAAGGGAGGTATTTTAAAATTCCTCGCGAAGAGAGACTTTGCAAAAAATGCAAAGTACTAGATGATGAGAAACATTTCTTAATAAATTGTTCTCATAATTCAAATATTAGATTAACATATTTTGATTGCATTTACAGAGAAAGTAATTCATTTGCTAATCTCACTGACAATGACAAAGTTATATATATATACTTAACCCATCAGCACCAACACAAGTGAATAAACAAGGATCCTTTATAAAAAAAGTCAATGGAACTGAGGACAGGGGACCCTTTAATATTTACCTGAATTTGTGTATATGTTCATGACCATATTAGTTTTTGGACCATACGCGCATGGTCATGACCATATGCGTATACTCATATGGTCCGACCATACGCGTATGGTCGGACCATATGAGTATTATACTCGTTTGGTTATTAACGGGCCATATGAGTATATTGACCATACATGTATTTTTTTCAAATATACAATAGAAATAATACAATAAACTTTATCTTAAAAACAAATGTGTTTACAAACAAAATAAAATGTATTAATTTTACATTTTAAAAGCTACCTAAACATTAAATATTGATGCCACAGTCAGTTGATCTTAGTTTTCATCGCTAATTGCGTGCAGTGATATCGACTCGGACAAATCCGATGTGTCTATAGTCTTTTTAAGAAACTCTAGATCTCCAATATCGTAAAATGAATATCACAGATCAAATTAAATAAAGGCAGAGGCTATTTCATGGCTCTTAAATGCTATTTTACTGGTCGTATACATTAAAAAAAACATACACTTTTAATGATTTAAATAAAATTCACAAAATATCAAGATCCTTGCCGCCGGTGATGTCACCTTCTTTAAACAACAAAATTCCTTTTACAATATGTTCATTCGATTTTGACATCTTCTTATAATTGTACTTACAAATAGTAAGTAATATAAAGTGTGTGAAACTGTTTTTTAATAAGTGTTTTCAATATATAATAAAATGACATTTTAGTGACGTAACAACCAGAAGGGTCACACCTAATGAAGAGTTGATAACCCCGACCATACGCGTACGGTCCGACCATACGCGTATGGTCGGATCATATGAGTATATACCCGTATGGTCATGACCATACGCGTATGGTCCAGATACTCATATGGTCCGGAACATATATATATTGAGGTACTTAGTTGTTGTCTTCATTTGTTTTTGTTGTTGTTATATTATGTCACAAACTGTAAAGTTTATATGGCTTTGAAATTATGAAATGAATTGAATTGAATCGAATTAAACAGGGTAACTTTTACTGAAACGGTACTGAAGAAAAGTTGAATAAATAAATATTCATAAAATATTAAAAAAAACATCGAAAGTTCAATACTAAAACAGTTAAATTAACAATTCTTACTTTGATCTTACTGTGTTTAAATAAAATTAAACTTAAAATAAACATTCAAATACTAAATTATTAATCTGTCCAAATTAAGGGGAACTATCCTACGTACATCAAGGCAAATCTATAACACAATTAATTTATAAATAAAGCAACAACACAAATGATTGACAATTATCACAAGACTGTTTCAAGACAATAAACAAATGCAACAGTTGTATACCACTGTTCGAAAGTCATAAATCGATTTAGAGAAAAAATCCGGGTTAAACACATCAACTATAAGATGAACACAACGAAACAACAGAAACACAGAAGTGCAACAAAAAAACCAACAACAATGCAACACACACAGAAACGAATTTTCTGATAACGAATTCCATTTTCCTGACTTGGTACATTACATTTTAAGAAGAAATCGTGCGTTGAACGTTCTGAGTGCTAATGGGAGAGCTCTCCATCACATTGAATTGCGGAGTATTATCAATAAAATGACCAGATAATTTCGTGTAATAACGACCAAACAATAATTAACAAAACGTTTTGCAAGGAATATAAAATAGTGGCATATTTCTTATATAACATTGTAATGGTGGCATACTTCTTATCTAACACTGTAATGGTGGCATACTTCTTTTATTTATTAAATTGAATTTCAATGTACTACACATCGATTTATTCAGTCATACATTACTGTCAGTAACATTTAAAAATGTTTTCAGCCATACTTTTATAAAAGTGAGGTCACTTTTTTCAATAAAATTTCTACTATAAAGATTTTCATAAACGGAAACAAGATTATCATCTTTCATATACATCATAAGATTCAAAAGAGCACCCACTTTTTCGTAAATATCAAGCTCTGCATTAAAATCTGCAGAAATAGAATGAATATTTCTCTCTTGTACAACATATGGCACAGAAAAGGCTAGTCTTAAGTCATACCGATAAAAAAAATATTGTGCTATATAACTTCTCCATATGTCGCTCACACGTCCATTTATACTTATCGGTAACGCCATATATTTGAATGCTGACGACGTCCACAACGTGGCTTGCGCATTGAAGGGGGAAAATGTTTGTTTTGGAACAACAAATGGCTTATGTGTTTCTTTTGTTGCTGAAAAGTTAAATGGCACATTTCGGGTTAATCTATAAATAGAATCAACATCCGGTTGTTCGTTAGCAAGACACTGTATCGCACCAACTTGAACGGAAACCTTTGTCTCGCATATCTGTGGTATCGTTTTGTTATCTTTGATTGACTCCAAGGGGAAACCTCTTGGCCATACACGTGTTTCTGGTACTCCAAAATAAGGATATGGATTGAATAATTTACTTTCATTTTCATTACAAACTGTGACTGATTCTCCTTTTGTTAATCTTTCAATCTCGATTAAATCAAATACTCCATTGTTGTCGTCGTCAAAGTCCCAAATATACTTTGCTTTGTGGTGAATAGCGTACATGTATCCGATATTTTTCCTCCCAAAATGTTTTACTGGGATAACCTCTGATAATAACGGGTATAAAGTTTGTTGTCTGTTAATCGATAAGTATATTACTCTATTTTTATTTTCGTCATTTACAATACTTTTCAAATAAGCGTCTTCCGATGGCGTCGTCAAATCTGCTACAATTACGACACACCAAGAGATTTTTTTGGCTATATTTCGTACCGAGTTAGATGGCTGGTGAATGGTAGTCACCACAGCCCAATTATCACAGATTTTAGAGTCTCTTGCATTTGAAAATAGTGTGGTCTTCATCTCGATGCTAATTTGGGGGACTTTTCTTACCACGTTTCCAGAAAATATAGACCCAGACACACCACTAATTATGGTTCGTTCAAAAACATCACTTCTAATTGATTGTTCAACTTTGCTTTTCTCCATAAATGCAAAATCGTTGTATAATTGTAGAAGTTCTATTATTTCATACGTCGATTTGTGAAAAACCAACTTTTTGTGACAAAAACCAGGTTTCAAATATTTTTTGTTAATAGCGTGAGAAATTTTACCGAAATGTACTATTCTGTCGTTATCCGAAATAAAATCAACCTTATCACTGTATATAGACAGCCATTCTGCAAGGGAAGTACCCCCAGAGTCTGTGTCAATTAAGTCATCTTTATTTTTGCATTTAGCCAGACCACAGTAATTTCTTTTCGAAATAAGAGACATGAGTTCACGTCCTAAAAATAGAAACATTTCGTCTACTCTGTTGTCCCTATTTATTTGTCTTGATTTTCCATGCCTCCAGCCATAGTATAGATTACTCGACTTAATACTATCTAGTCTATAGAATACCTGTGGAACACACAAAAATGCATCGTCATCTATTCTAGCCCCAAGGAGAGCATCAGGATATACTGTATGAATATATTTCCACCATATGTACATCTTTTCCCCAAATTTTACCGCTCGTCCATGATTAGTCACATTCAAATATACAATGTCATGATTTAATGTATTTTCAGCAATTGTCTCAGAAGATGGCTCGTCTAGTAAAAATTTATAAGTTATTTTAAATGGCAATATATGTTGCATACGAAGCATTGCTTTTATCCAAGTTTTTCTTTGAGTGTCTCGAAAACGTTGTTTTCCATTTGCACTTAATATTCCCATCACGATATGATCACGTGCTTCGTCGGACGGAGTTTCGGTTTGTGTAATAACTCCATTATGATTGTCTAATTTAGTTTCTTGACGCTGAAATATCTGTATATAATTTCTGGGAGAATATGTTAAATAGAGCAAGAGAAATCCACACATAGTATACGGAATCCATACTGTTTTCGCAATTTTCCGAAATGTATTTGAAGACCACCTCACTGGAATCATTTTTGGTGGATTAAGGTTTTATAAACAATTTTCCTGTTGCATGAACATCTGAAAATAAATTTAGAAATTTATTTTCTATATACAGGAAATGTTGCTTAAACTGCAACACTATCCTTCTTCATAAACAAAAATCAAAAAGTCGTTTAAGGATGTTCGCTACTCTGTTTGTAATAATAAGAAGCTTTTTTAAAAAGTTATAAATTGATATATAGTACATAAATAAAGGAACTGAAAAAACAGAACATGTACATCTGAACTGTGAACGACCTTATTTGTTTACCGGCTTAACAATACATCATTTTAAACTGTGATCGACCTTATTTATTTACCGGCTAAAAAATACATTATTCTAAACTGTGATCGACCTCATTTTTTCACCGGCTAAACACTTATACATTATCGTTGAAATAGCACAGAATAAAACGGATGAAAATGATTAATTTTGATTTGATGTTGTGTGTTTTAACGCCACTTTAAAGCAGTTTTTATTGGCGGAGCAAACCGGGGTATCCGGAAAAAACACCGACCTTCGATAGGAAAACTGACAAATCTAGTCAATTAAGATCAGAGTCGAGTGCACGTGCATCATGAGCGGGGTTCGAACCCATAACCTTAGTGCTGACTGTCTAGCGATTACAGTATTAACTACTTAGACCACTCGGCCACCGATTCACTTCAGGCTTAGACCACTCGGCCACCAAAGCCCATCAGACGAGGATGAAAAAGATGGTTAATTTATAAATACAATGTTGATTTCACTTGCATCCTTCAACTTAACATCAGAAACATTAGAATTGTTCTCCCAAAATACTTTTTTGGACATTTAATGATGCTTTTAATGCTATATATATAAGGTGATGTGGGAAATATATATAGATGAAACAGCAATCCAACAATTATTCGCTCTTGTTATGAATGCCAGTTTGGTATTTTCGTTGAACACTTTATTTTCTATACTTACTTACTTAGTCTAGTAGTTTATTATAATTTCTTTTAGTTGTAAAACTACATAAATTTTGCATTAAACTAGTAACCTACGCAGTCATTGCTGCCAAATTAATTATTATTGGTTTTGTTATGGCTTCACATTCTAGACAAATCGCTTGAATTGGACTCATTCAATTTTTCAGAGACAATTTAATCTATTACTCCTGTAGACGGGTCATTTGAAGCTGTTGATGATACAGATTTAACCAAAGAAACAGTGTTTTAAAACAATAACGATGAACATTAAAAAGTTAGATGAAAATGATAAAAAAAAAAACAATCGTAAGGGTTCCGCGGAACCCAGTGTCTCGCCTACCTTTGCTGTTAATCGCATGTTCAACAAGGAGGAAACAAATAATGAAAATATTCCTCTAGATACTATTATTTGATCGTAACAAGCTTCTGTCCAAGTTTGGTAAAAAAAATCAGGATAGTTTATGAATCTAATTAATGTTTTAAAAACTGCAGAAACTGAAGAAACAGTCCTTTTGTAAGTAAAATACAGGAAAAGGGTACACAATTTTAACATTTCCTTATCGATACTAGCTTTTGGTCATCATAAACAAACTCCTGTCCAAATTTGGTACAAATCCAGAATAGTTTTAGAAAGTAATTAAAATTTTAAAAACTTTAAACAAACAGAGTCTCTGTAATATAAGTCCAGTTATAAGTAAAATAAGGATTTTTTTCTTTTCAAAATTTACTCCTGAATACTATCTTAATTATGGTCATAAACAAGCTTCTGACCAAGTTTGGTACAAATACAGGATAGTTTTGAAAAACATTTAAAAATTAATCACTGAGTGAATGTTATGTTTCCTGGCAGAAAAAATAAGTCCATTTATAGTCATCAGATAGAATTGTTATATCTACATCCTTGATAAATAAAAATATACACAAAAAGAAGTAAAAAACATATCTTTGTTTCATTGATCTAAAGAAAGCCTTCGACTCCATATGGAGAAATGGCTTATCATATAACTTAAAAAACCAACTTAATCAGACTGCATGCAGAATTTGCTTTAAACATAAAAATCTGCAAATGGACCCATTCCATTTTCAAAGATGGATACCACTATGAGATTCACTAACCCCCACCCTCTTACCAATATTTATAAATGATATAAGTGATCTCTTCGATAGCCAATACTCAAACCAAGTCTCTCTGATTGAATCAAAAATAGGAAGCCTTCTATTTGCTGAGTATCTGATCATTATCTTAGAAAGTCAAGAGGGACTTCAAAACAGTCGAAGGCTCAACAACAATCAACAGAGTTTGCCAAAATAATCTTAAGTTTAACTGTTGCGAAATCTGTTAAAAAGTTATCGAAAAAAGATGTTTGCCACGGCAACTGAAAATACGAGAGGACAAATTGATTTATTCATATTGTCCTGCGATACTCGCTGATATATAGATGTGGTATAAGAACTACGAAATGCGAAATTCAGACCATTTGGTGTGCGATGTTTTTTGCAAAAAGTATACTACAAGAATCTTCTTAAGTTTTCATATTAGAGATCATTCTAATTCTTGTCGTATACTAGAGTGTGATAATTGTCATCACCGGTTTAATGACGAGGTACATGTTGATGGTTATCGCAACAACAGACACTCGAACAACAAACCCTTTAAATGTATACTGTGGATTCATTTATTTTCGTGGGTACAAATTTTCGTGGTTTGAGGAAAATTGACATATTCGTGGATATTTAATTTCGTGGTTTTGGCAAAGTCTACACTCATTGCTTTAGACAATTTGATTTTCGTTGAACATTTGAATTCGTGGTTCTCCTGTATCCACGAAATCCACGAAAATTGGTATCCAACGAATATTAATGAATCAACAGTAGTATGCAACAAGGCTTTTGTACGCAGACAATCCCTGACAAGGATAACAAAAAAATGTCACGGTAATACATGTTGTAGGTTTTACTGAAAGAAATCAAACTCAATGATTTTAGTAAAGAATTTACTGAATTGAAAAGAAAAATGTCAAATTATACAGTTCATAATATTAGAAGCAGAATTCCATTCAAAAAATTTCAGAAGTAGATGTTTTGGATTCAAGAATTTTTAATAGTTGTTATTGGCTTGAAACCAGGTTCCAGTAAATCCCAGTACTTACAGATCGATCTTTGTGTTGAGGTTCCAGTAAATCCCAGTACAAACAGATCGATCTTTGTGTTGAGGTTCCAGTAAATCCCAGTACTTACAGATTGATCTTTGTGTTGAGGTTCCAATAAATCACAGTACTTACACATCGAGCTTTGTGTCTAGGTTCCAGTAAATCCCAGTACTTACATATCGATCTTTGTGTCCAGGTTCCAGTAAATCCCAGTACTTACATGTCGATCTTTTTGTCCAGGTTCCTGTGCATCCCAGTACTTACAGATCGATCTTTGTGTCCAGGTTCCAGCGAATCCCAGTATTTACAGATTGATCGTTGTTTCCAGGTTCCAGTAAATCCCAGTACTTACAGATCGATCTTTGTGTCCAGGGTCCAGTAAATCCCAGTATTTACAGATTGATCTTTGTGTCCAGGTTCCAGTAAATCCCATTACTTACAGATCGATCTTTGTGTCCAGGTAGAGTAAATCCCAGTACTCACAGATCGATCTTTGTGTCCAGGTTCAAGTAAATCACAGTACTTACAGATCTATCTTTGTGTTGAGGTTCTAGTAAATCCAAGTACTTACATATCGATCTTTGTGTCTAGGTACCAGTAAACCCCAGTACTTACAGACCAATATTTGTGTCCAGGTTCCAGTTGATCCAAGTACTTACATATCGATCTTTGTGTCCAGGTTCCAGTAAATCCCAGTACTTAAAGATCGATTTTTGTGCCAAGGTTCCAGTAAATCCCAGTACTTAGAGATCGATTTTCGGGTCCAGTTTCCAGTAAATCCCAGTACTTAGAGATCGATTTTCGGGTCCAGGTTCCAGTAAATCCCAGTACTTACAGATCGATCTTTGTGTCCAGGGTCCAGTAAATCCCAGTATTTACAGATTGATCTTTGTGTCCAGGTTCCAGTAAATCCCATTACTTACAGATCGATCTTTGTGTCCAGGTAGAGTAAATCCCAGTACTCACAGATCGATCTTTGTGTCCAGGTTCAAGTAAATCACAGTACTTACAGATCTATCTTTGTGTTGAGGTTCTAGTAAATCCAAGTACTTACATATCGATCTTTGTGTCTAGGTACCAGTAAACCCCAGTACTTACAGACCAATATTTGTGTCCAGGTTCCAGTTGATCCAAGTACTTACATATCGATCTTTGTGTCCAGGTTCCAGTAAATCCCAGTACTTAAAGATCGATTTTTGTGCCAAGGTTCCAGTAAATCCCAGTACTTAGAGATCGATTTTCGGGTCCAGTTTCCAGTAAATCCCAGTACTTAGAGATCGATTTTCGGGTCCAGTTTCAAGTAAATCCCAGTACTTAGAGATACTAGTAATCTTTGTGTCCAGGTTCCAGTAAATCCCAGTTCTTACAAATCGATTTTCGGGTCCAGTTTCCAGTAAATCCCAGTACTTACAGATGATCTTTGTGTCCAGGTTCCAGTAAATCCCAGTACTTACAGATCGATCTTCGGGTCCAGTTTCCAGTAAATCCCAGTACTTACAGACCAATTTTTGTATCCTGGTTCCAGTTGATCCAAGTACTTACATATCGATCTTTGTGTCCAGGTTCCAGTAAATTCCAGTACTTAAAGATCGATCTTTGTGTCCAGGTTCCAGTAAATCCCAGTACCTTCAGATCGATTTTTGTGCCAAGGTTCCAGTTAATCCCAGTATTTAGAGATCGATTTTCGGGTCCATTTTCCAGTAAATCACAGTACTTACAGATCGGTCTTTGTGTCAAGGTTCCAAAAAATCCCAGTACTTACACATCGAGCTTTGTGTCTAGGTTCCAGTAAATCCCAGTACTTACATATCGGTCTTTGTGTCCAGGTTCCAGTAAATCCCTGTACTTACAGATCGATCTTTGAGTCCAGGTTCCAGTGAATCCCAGTACTTACAGATTGATATTTGTGTCCAGGTTCCAGTTAATCCCAATACTTACAGATTGATCTTTGTGTCTAGGTTCAAGTAAACTCTAGTAATCACAGATCGGTCTTTGTGTCCAGGTTCCAGTAAATCCCAGTACTTACTGATCAATCTTCGTGTCCAGGATCAAGTAGATCCCAGTACTTACAGATCGGTCTTTGGGTCCAGGTTTCAATATAAGAGGGACGAAAATTACCAAAGGGACAGTCCAACTCATAAATCTAAAACAAACTGACAACGCCATGGCTAAAAGGAAAAAGACAAACAGAACAATTCCATTCCAAAATTTCAGAAGTAAATGTCTTAAGCTTGGATTCATGATTTTTTAATAGTTGTTATTGGCTTGAAACCAGGTTCCAGTTTATCCCAGTACTTACAAATCGGTCTTTGTGTCAGGGTTCCAGTACTTCCAAGTACTAACAAATCGGTCTTTATGTCAAGGTTCCGACACAAATTCCCGTAAATCTCAGCACTTACAGATTGATATTTGTGTCCAGGTTCCTGTAAATCCCAGCACTTACAGATCGATCTTCGGGTCCAGTTTCCAGTAAATCCCAGTACTTACAGATGATCGTTGTGTCCAGGTTCCAGTAAATCCCAGTACTTATAGATCGATTTTTGTCTCAAGATCCAAGTAAAATCCAGTACTTATAGATCAATCTTTGTGTCCAGGTTCCAGTAATTCCCAGTACTTACAGATTGGTCTTTGAGTCCAGGGTCCAGTTAATCCCAGTACTTGCAGTTCGATCGTTGTGTCCAGGTTCCAGTAAATCCCAGTATTTACAGATCTATCTTTGTGTCCAGGTTCCAGTAAATCCCAGTACTTACAAATCGATCTTTGAGTACAGGTTCCAGTTAATCCCAGTACTCATAACAGATCGGTCACTGTGTCGAGGTTCCAGTAAATCCCAGAACTTATAACAGATCGATCGTTGTGTCAATGTTCAAGTAAACTACAGTACTTAAAGATCGATCTTTATGTCTAGGTTCTAGTAAATCCCTGTACTTACAGATCGAACTTTGTGTCAAGGTTCCAGTAAATCCCAGTACTTACAGATCGATCTTTGTGTCCAGTTTCCAGTAAATCCCAGTACTTAAAGATCGATCTTTGTGTCCAGGTTCCAGTGAAACCCAGTACTTACAGATTGATATTTGTGTCCAGGTTCCAGTGAATCCCAGTACTCACAGATCGATCTTTGTGTCCAGGTTCCAGTAAATCCCAATACTTACAGATCGATCTTTGTGTCTAGGTTCAAGTAAACTCTAGTGATCACAGATCGGTCTTTGTGTCCAGGTTCCAGTAAATCCCAGTACTTACTGATCGATCTTTGTATCCAGGTTCCAGTGAATTCCAGTACTTACACATCAGTCTTTGTGTCAAGGTTTTAGTAAATCCCAGTTCTTACAGATCTATCTTTATGTCTAGGTTCCAGTAAATTCCAGTTCTCACAGATCGGTCTTTGTGTCCAGGTTCCAGTAAATCCCAATACTTACAGATCGGTCTTTGGGTCCAGGTTCCAATATAGTAGGGTGCCCAATCAACAAATTTTATCGATTTGCCTTAACGGAATAACATACGGCTATATTTTATATCCTTGTAAAGAGGAGAACAAGCCTCATCGAAATAGCATTGTCGTCGTTGTCTGTCGTGGTCACGATTTTTTTTTTAATCAGGGTCAAAGGTCAAAGCAAAAAATCAAGAAAAATGCACAGTCACAGTTTAGATAGCTAGTTTCGCCTACATATATGCGTTTGGAGGAAAATAAATACAACTAATTTTGAGAAAAATATCTTATGTATCTATATTTAGAACTAATTTTATATTTTTATCGCCAAAAATGACTTTAAATTGACTTTTTTGCATACAGGGTGCAAATTTGAAATTTTCGAATAGCTGTTCAATAACATTGACCTATTTCAATTTCTAAATTTGATTTTTTTGTATTAAATTCGCTACAAGTACGATCTAGAGATATTTTTTAGATCTTAACTTTAATCATTTGTCGAAAAAAAATGTGATTTTAACGTCTTTTGATAGTAAGGTGTTCGTCAATTTCAAGGTAAAAATCAAATTTCTGTTATTGTGTGTTAAAGAGTATATATAAATGATTTGTTTCAAAATTAACATCACATTTGGTTGAATATAAAGCTCTGTGTATAGTTTTGCTTAACAGAAGTAAAAATTACTGCAAACAGAGAAAAAGGGGGAGGGAAAAAAGTTTTGAAAACAAAATAGGTATTAGAAACCCTATCCTACATATACAAATGACTAAATAAGCAACAATTGGCTATAATGTTTACAAGTATTCCAAAAATATAATGAGGGAGAGGGTTATGTTCAGTATTTATGTTTTTTACAAACAATTGCAAACAAAATAGGCGTGAGAAACCAAAGGAACATTAAAAACTTATAAACTGAAGACAAGCAGACTTCAGCATGGCAAAACACGAAAAAGAAAAACATATTATGCAAATAGAAAATTATGATCGAGGATAGTATTACCTACACTACATTCGATGGTCTCCTGTAGTTCCCCGGCCAACGTCAAAGAACATATAGCAGTTTTTTTATCATTTTTTTTTACATATCTTTCCCCACTAGATAGATTATTACTATATTTCCCACGATTTCAAAATTGAGAAGATGGTCTATGTATTGTTTAGAAAATATAATGGACTGCGTTATCTTCATTCAATTGCTAACAATGATTTATAAGACACATACAGAAAAATGAAATCTTACACATCGTCATCTTCGTCATCATCAATTTGTCTTACTACAACCACACGAGTATTTACATTTTGACATATGTCATTTGCCTGACATGGGCATACATCTATACATGATACATTTTGATCAATGCAAATGCAACCCTTTGAAAACACAGAATTCCCCTTACAAGTAGAAACTAAATCTTGCAGACATTTGGATGAAATATGACCTCCGAGATAGAAAGGAACAAGTCATTGCCCATTTTGAAGAGGGGAATGCTAAGGTCTAGTTCTGCTACACGGGAAGACATAAAATTTACGTCTGGAGTGAAACTCTTATTACATATTGTTTAAAAGTAGATTCACAAGGTGGAAGTTTGACAAGGGAGAAATTTTAAATTGTAGCCAATTTTACGCTCAAATTGTTTAGGTCGCAGTGATCTATTTTTAGTTTGACTTGAGATCATTCAACCTGACAACAAGATCATCGATCTGCATCTAAAGGTTCAGCGATGTCACAATAAGAAAGGTTTGACAAATGGGTAAAATCATCTGGGCTGTCCTTCAAGACTAAAACAACACAGTGCGCTTACTGATCCTAAACAGGGTCCAATACGTTGTATTGCATCATGTAACAGCACATGTGCTAGAAAGTTACAGATGGCAAACCCGAGACTTTTACATATTTCGTGGACAGGTTTACAGTAGTTGTTACTAATAGAATTGTTTATGTAATTTAAACATGTTTCTCGTTTCTCGTTTTTATATCGATTAGACCGTTGGTTTTTTCCGTTTGAATGGTTTTACACTAGTAATGTTTGGGCTCTTTATAGCTTGTTGTTCGGTGTGAGCCAAGCTCCGTGTTGAAGGCCGTACATTGACCTATAATGGTCCCCTCTTTTTGTGAAAAAAATTTAGTTGCTTATATAGGGAATCACTGAAGCGTGACTGGAGCGGGTCAACTCTTAGGTCAGTCAGTGGGCCCCCACTTATGAAAATTTCTGGATCCGCCACTGTATTTCATTCTTACTTCGCTTATGGTTTGAATAGCTTAGTTTAACAGGACTGTAAATGTGTGTCATATTCCGGGTCCGAAACGTGATCGAAGGATTTGATTTGTATATTACAATAATATCAAAACTATCAATTAAAAAAAAACAATTAATGTCATGAAAACCAACAAAAAATATTTCCAATTACAAAACAACGATCTTCAAACTAACTGGACTATTCCAAATATACAATTGGACCATACGACAAGCAAAAAATGGATTTAAATTAATGAAAATTGTCCTAGTTAATGACCTGGTAGTGTAAGCTACAAAACGATTAACGGCACGAGAAAAGGCGTGTTTGAAACAAGGCAGAATTATCACTAAATTTGTGTTTTAAATTGCTATTTTCTTCTCATCGATTAACATTACACAAAAGATATTTGGCACACATATGAACCATGTGTTATTGATGTAATCAGAGAAAAAATTCCGTGAAAGTAACACGTAATAAATTTTCTTTTGTTCAAAATGTAATAAATTTCAGCTAAAAAAATAGCCATACTAAAATCATGAAATACTTATTTTTAAATTATATAAATCTTTTCATCTTTAATTATATGATAAATTTCATTTTTAAGCTAAATGATGAGTATCATTTGAACAAATAAAATAGAAAGCAATACTTTTATTTTTCGGGTTGAAGATGGTCTGTATGATGAGGTATCTGTGGGTACCCTAAGAAACCACAAAATTTTGAAAAACGTGACCACGGGAGCATACGACGACATTCATGATTAAAAAATATAATGATTTTCCAATCGTTTGCATATAAATATAGCCGTATGTTATCCGTTAACTTAAACTCGTTAGCTAGACGTCTTTTTCGATACTGGGCACCCTACTAATATAAGAGGGACGAAAATTACCAAACTGACAACGCCATGGCTAAAAATGAACAGAACAATTCCATTCCAAAATTTCAGAAGTAAATTCACTAGTAACCCGAATTTAACTTGATCGGACAAAAACGCATTAACGCTGTTTAAATGATATAAATCGTTATTTGATAAAGATTGACAAAAATTAAAAATCATTTTTTTTATTTCAATGCATGTCAAATCGTTTTAAATCATTTTTTTTTTATTTCAATGCATGTCAAATCGTTTTAATGCCAGTCAAATAGATTCGCTTGCAGTCGTTCAATTGAAATCAAGTTGATGGTAAGTTACGTTAATAATATAGGCCACGCCCCTGTTAAACTATTTCAAACTGGTATTAATTCGTTTTAAACCATGTTGAGACCCGAGCTTTTAACAGATAAATCACTCAAGCAAAACAACATCGTGTATCTTTCGTTTACTTGTTTCAAACTTTATCGACTTGTATATATAAATGCATGTATTCTTATTAAAGTCACAATCTTCAAACGAATGATCAATCCACGTAACATACAAGGAATTTAAAGAAAACACTAAAACATTAATGCACGGTTTAAAAAATGCAAAACTTGTCAATCTGTTAAAAATGAAATAGTTAGATGTTTAACATATTTCTAATTTACCCAAATGCAGTAGATCTTTGTGTCACATATTCGTTTCAAAACTTGCTGAATGCATTTAAAGAAAAACCCGTATATTTACGTCTAGGGCTTTAAATAAAAGTCTACCTACCAAATTAAAATCAACATCAACATTATTTAAAAAAAAACAAGAATGGAAAAGAAACAATTATGCATTGCTGCTCTGGCATGATTTCTATTTACTATATTTTAGCGGTAATTTCTAAATAAAAAATATTGCCGTAGAAATAAAATATTTTATCTAGGTGCTTTCGTTGAAGTTCGCGTTACATATCAAAATTAATTTCATTGGTCGGGTCGCAAACTTTCAATCCAGGTGTTCTCATCGAGGTCCGCGTACATGTTTTAATTCAATACACAATATTTCATCTAGGTGCTTTCATTGAAGTTCGCGTTACATAGTATGAATTTCATTGGTCGGAACGTTAGCAAACTTTCAATCCAGGTGTTCTCGTCGAGGTCCGCGTTCGTGTTTCAATTCAATACACAATATCAAGTCCAATGAGGTAAAAAAAAAAAACATAAATATAGGCTTTACAAGGTATAAAGTCAAACCATTTATACCTAGACCAATACAATGTTACAAATGTCAAAAATATGGTCATATGCACCAACAATGCAGAAATGCTGTTATCTGTAGAAAATGTGGTCTTGGACATGACATCAATGAGTGTCCCTCCCAAACCGTGCAATGTATAAACTGCAAAGGTGCACATGCAGCAAATAGCAAAGACTGTCCTACTAGGACAGAAAAACAAAAGGTATTAAAAAAGGCTTACAGTGATAAAATCACAATTAAAGAGGCCATTGTAGAAGTTAAAAAGAAAAGGGCAAGTCAAGCCACTAAGGCTGCAACAGAAACTAAATCCAAAGGTTCAAAAATACATACCCATAAAATAACAGAGCAACAAGGTCTAAATGATTTTGCACTGCTAATACTACTAGCATTTACTAGGCTACAAGCACTAGAATCCCCAATAGAATGTTGTGATTTAATGACCAGATTATTTGATAAAATATTGGGTATAAAGTTGAAGACTGATGAACTATTGCACAGCTATACTGAGCTATTGAACTTGTAAGTTAAGAAAAGTATGAGTAGTATATATATACAGTTATACAAAAAGAATCTAAAATGTATCTTATAATAAAATTAATTATGCTGCTTAGTCAAATGTTGACTAATACATTAAATATAATTCATTGGAACTGTCAAGGTTTCAATGCTCATGGTCCAGAATACCTATGGTCATTGAGCAAAACAAGCAAAATACCTGATATTATATGTCTACAAGAGACATGGTATAATAATGAAGAAGAGCATACTAAAATAAAAGGATATAATCTAGCTACATTTTCAGTTAGAAACACAAAAGGGGGTGGTACAGCAATTTACTGTAGAGATCATATTAGATACACAAAAGTAAATATAATATCTAAACTGGAAAATAGTAGTATTAATATTAAAATAGATAACAAAACAACTACTATAATAAATATATATGACAGTGCTAATAATACTAAAGAAGCAGAATATGAAAACATATTCAAACAAGTTAAAAATGATATAATTATGTGTGGAGACTTTAATGCCCATCATATTCTATGGGATAGTAACAGTATCCAAACTAAAGGGAGAGAATTATATAATTTCATAGTCAATAACAATATAGTCATTCTTAATGATGGAAGTGGTACCAGACTAAATCCAATAAATTTAGAAACGTCATGTATAGATATATCACTTGTTAGTCCAAATATTTGCCACAAAGCCACATGGGCAGTAGATCATAGCTCAACTTATGGTAGTGACCATTTTGTGGTCTCATTAACACTTAATGAAAAACCGGATTATAAAAATGAATCAGTTTTTAAGTGGAACTACGCTAAAGCTGACTGGAATGGATTCTCCAGCAAGTGTGACCAAATACTATGTGAAGACATGATGACTTGTAACACTCAAGAAACATGTACTTTACTAACTGATACAATAACCAATATCGCTGAGGAGTTCATTCCAGTCAGAAAAAATAATAGCAAAAGTAACAAACCATCTGTACCCTGGTGGAATACTAATTGCACTAAAGCAGTAAAAGATAGAAATAAAGCCAGAAATAAAGCTCAACATACAGGTAATTGGCAGGATTTTAAAAACTACAAAGAGAAACAAAATAAGTGCAGAAATATACTAAATGATTCACAGAAACAATATTGGGAATCATACTGTGACTCAATGAATACTGATACAAAATTATCAAATGTGTGGTACAATATAAAAAGAATGTTAGGAAAGGGAACTGAGAAAAAGGAAATAGAAACCTTAATAGATAATAATATATATGAAACAACAAAGGAAAAGGCAGATTTATTAGCCCAAAAATTTTGCATTCTAAGCAGTACAAATAACTATAACGAAGAATTTAAAAAACACAAAGCAGATATAGAAAATAATGATACTAATTTAGTACAATTCTATAAAGATAACTCAGACTGCTATAACGAAGAGTTCACACTAAATGAACTAAATGATGCGATTAATGACACAAATAACAGTGCACCAGGAAAAGATAAAATTGGTTACAACATGTTTAAACACATGTCGAACAAATCCTTAAGTATTATATTATTATTTTTTAATAGAATATGGTTTTTACAGGAACTACCCAAAACATGGAAACATGCAATTATTATCCCACATATAAAACCTGGTAAACCCCACTCCGACCCTTTGTCATATAGACCTATCTCCTTAATTTCAAATTTCAATAAAATTATGGAGAAAATAGTTAATAATCGCTTAAAATGGTATTTAGAAAAAAATAAGTTGTATGCACCCACCCAGAGTGGGTTTAGAAAAAACAGAAGCACATTAGAACAGTGTATTAGATTAGACAATGACATCCAAAAGAGCTTTTTGAAAAAGTTAGTCACTATAGGTATATTTATTGACTTCCAGAAAGCATTTGATATGCTCTGGAAACATGGCTTGTTGAAAAAGATGATCAAACTAGGAATTAAAGGAAACATGCTTGCTTATGTTAGTGATTATCTTACAAATCGAACTATACAAGTCAAAATTAATGACACTTTCTCAGAAATATATATACTTCAAAATGGAACACCCCAAGGTAGCTGCATAAGCCCTACTCTCTTTAATATTATGGTAAACGACCTCACTGACTGCATTAAAAATTGTGAAATGTCACAGTTTGCAGATGACGGCGCTATCTGGTTATCGGGAAAATGTATTTCTTTTTTACAGAATAAAATACAACAGGATTTAAATAATATTTATAAATGCTGTAACACTTGGGGATTCAATTTATCCACCAATAAAACAGTGTGTATTATATTTAATAGAAAAAAGAATATTCCTGATATCAAATTTAAATTTGGAAACAATATATTGCAAATAAATAAAGAAGTTAAATTTTTAGGGATTATATTTGATTGCAAATTAACTTGGAATAAACACATTCAGTACATACATACTAGATGCACCAAAGTGTTGAACTGTATGAGGGTAATATCTGGGACCAAATAGGGTGCTAACAGTCACACACTACGAAATATATATGTAGCGTTAATAAGATCCAAAATAGATTATGGATATCAAATTTATAATACCGCATCATACTCGACAAAAAAAATCCTAGATAGTTTAATTACAAACGCAGGCCTTGCGTACTTGTACAGGTGTCATTAAAGGGGCCTCACTTGCAAGTTTACAGGCCGAAATGGGTGACCCTCCCTACGAGGACAGAAGAAAATCTTTAATTACAAAAGCATATTTAAATATTATGAGTTATGATGATCTCCATCCAGCTAAAATTAGTCTACAAAACGATTTTGACTATCAATACTATCAAAACCGTATTAAAACGAAGCAAAAACCATTCTATTGCATAGCACAAGATGTTATACAAGCATTTAATATTGATACAAAAGTTATATATAAACAGAGTGAATGCCCACAGCTCCCGTGGCACTTACTTAAACCCAATGTTAGCACCCAGTTTCACAATATTATAACAAAAAAGGACCTCCCACATCTTATCAAAAGCGAGGGCGATATCCTCATTGATACTAATTATAAAAATTATATAAAAATATATACTGACGGATCCAAAGAACCAGATAGTGGAAAAAGTAGCTGTGCTTATGTAATACCAGAATTCAAAATAAAAAAGGGTATAGACTGCATAACAATTTATCAGTATTTACATGTGAACTTATGGCAATATTCCTGGCACTCAATTGGATACAAGATGTCCTACCATTAAATGTTGTAATATTCGTTGATTCATTATCAGCTTTACAGGCAATACAGGGACCTCTATCAAAGGTCAATAACTTAATAATTTATGATATATACTATAGTATAACAACGCTACTAAAAGCAGGTATACATGTCGTGCTCGAATGGATTCCTAGCCATGTAGGTATCTGGGGAAATGAGTTAGCTGATATGCAAGCAAAACATGCTTTGAATTAGGAAATTATATATGCAAATACCCCACTATATAAAGAAGATATTAAAACTTTATGTACAAATATACTTAAAACTATGTGGCAAACTAGCTGGGATTCCAACAAAAAGGGTAGACACTTGTATGAAATAAAGGAAAACATATCATTTAATGTGTCCTTACCAAAAATGATAAGGCGCAAAGAAACTATTATGTACAGACTTAGAACTGGATATGCTAAACTAAATAAACATCTATTCAAAATAGGAGTTAAAAATTCTGAAATGTGCGAAAATTGCGGTAGAGCACCAGAAACAGCAAAACACTTTCTGCTAGAGTGCAATACATATAGCGATAACAGAAATGTTATGTTCCAAGAATTAATAGCACAAGGAGTTACTAATTTTTCGATGCAAAGTCTGCTTAGTGAAAAAGCACAATCAGTCCTACCCATTATTAATTTTATTCATGCCACAAAAGGGAACATATAAACATATGACATTTGTATAAAACAATGCGTAAATTGCAATTAAACTCTGAAAAGAAAGAAAGAAAAAAACAAAAAAAAAAAAAAAAAAACAAACAACAGAACTAAGTAGGGATACATTGAAAGGATAATATCCGTAATAAATGTATATATATATAAAAAAAAACTAGAATAAGAAATAAGAATATGAAGAAATAACAGGTTATAAAGTAAACATGTAAACACAAAACTTACCCAACTTCTTCAATAACACCAATGTCACACCACAAACACGTGTTACAACACTATAGTGCTAGTACATACACACCCAGGTACAAGGACGTGATTTAGAAATCAAACATCCTATCAAACACACCCACATTTTTATTGTTTGATTATATAAGTATAACACAACAACACTACAAGGTCAATTAAATAGTTCAATTGTGCAATAAAGGAACACAGAAAGGGTAAAAGATGAATTAATATAAGTGCCTTTACGACTTTATAAAGTAGCAAACATTTTAAGCATATCGGTAGTACTACTATAGTACCCTTAGCATTTAAGTTTAAAAACCAACAAACCAAATTTCTCTACTCAGATTTCAATTTAAAGGCTAAAGCTACAACTAACATATAAAAATATAAAATCTAACTAACAAACAAAATTATTTAAAAAGTCGTAAGCATTACTTGTAGACATGTATGTAGATTAGCGGTGCCAACCAGTGGTCGCCCCCAGACATGGTAGTCATGACATACAGGGCATGAAATTAAGTTAAAGTTAAATCCAGTTTGACATGTACGAAGCTTAGAAAACAGTGGAGTCAGCGCAAAGTACATCGGTTGTACTGAAATGACAAAAAAGCCCGTACAATTCAAACTGGAACCCTTGTAATTAATTTAGAAGTAGAATGCCCCGTTTTTTTTTAAATAAGTTATAGTTTCATTTATTTAATTTAATTTAATTTTTTTACTTTATCTATACAATTTGGATTTTCAGGGGGGTATATCATGAAACAGTTATTGCATTTCGGGAGTTAGAAATGGGCTTGTTCTCTGCCTGACTGATCACCAGTCAGAGCACACGACGATGCCTTGTTCCAGGTTGCAATTAACCTACACTATCATGGTTTGTATCTTCCGTGAGATAGTGCGTATACACGATTCTCACGGGACCACTGGCTGGGGCAACTGATCAAACATAGTCTACTTATAGTATTCAAGAAATACGACAAAGCAACTGACTGTCATAATTAAAACAAACATAATTAAGTGACACAATACGTTATTTATAACAATAACACTAACAACCACAGATGGAGAAAAAAAACAACAAAAAACAAAAAACAAAAACTAAAACAAAAAACATATAGCATTTTTCTTCTAGTTAAAAAAATAAATGGAAAAGTATAGGGCAAAACCCGAAGTCTCAAAAACCAAATTTCTTAACCCCTTATAAAAGTTTAAAAAGAACATTCATTTGTTTTATAAGTTTTATTTCTATTTAAATTTAATAAAATAAGTTTAAACTAGTACAGGCTTAATAAGGCGCACCACCTGTAAACAAAGAGGGTCGCCTTGAATATATATTTATTTTCTTAATTTTTTATTTAAATGGAATTATCTCTAAAGTAAAATATTACTATGATGGACTAATTCCAAATTTAGTTACCAGGGCGCAATTACCAATTGGTAAGTCGTCCACCAAAAACATATAACCGTAACCGTTTGTTGTATGGAAGAATTGTAAGCTGTACATGCCTACCTGGCATGGTTCATCTGACCATGACCTCATTTTCATGATTCAAAGGTCAATGTTACGTTTTCCTGGTTTATGTTAAGTTTATGTGACAGTTGAAATAAAGCTTCATTATTAGGACTATCAACATATATAATATCAATGATTAGTAAAGAAGGCGAGACATTTCAGTGTGTGCACTCTTGTTAAGATAACAGAAATATTTGGGAAGTCTGTTTTGCAACATACTTTCAGAGCACCGGCTACAGTTTCTGGTTTTGAAAGCATTGACTCGCAAGTCTTTTGCCACAAACGCAGTTCTGATGCCATATCTAAAAGAGGTTAGGATGATAAAACACCTAAATCATCTGATCCAAATAAGAAGCAATAGATGCAAAAGCAGCCATTTAAAGAAGGTGAATATACAAGGCCTACATATCTTTCCAACCAAGTACTCTGAAATGTTCTGTTACGACCCCCATCCTTGGTAACTGGAAATACAATTTTTTTATTCGGAATAAAATGATTCCTAAGAAGTTGATATTTCTGTTCCTCACTGAGTTGCAGTTTATACGAAAAATTACCAACATCATTTTTAGTAGAAAACTGCAATGGCTGAGCGTATGAACATGAAGGTTTAACAATTGTATTCAAACGTGACTCCTCAGATGAGCTCCCTCGACTATCACAAACTTCATCTAGATTTGCTTTGTGACGTTTTCTAGGCTGAATATTGTCATCTTGCTCCAACTTGTGTTTGGGACTAGGGCAGCTTGACGACCTAAAATATATAGAAGGTCGGTCAGTCGTGCTTAAACATTTAAAGTTTTTAGGAAGGAAAAGGGAGGAGATTGTTTTTTTCAAAATGTAAATAATGAAATTTAAAACCGAGACTAAGTTAGTTGGATAATGCAAGTATATATGAAAATTTCACTTAAAAATACAAAAATAATTTGTATTTACCTTTCAAAATAAGAAGTCAACTTCTTCACATTGACGAAATGTTTTGACAATTTAATTACATGAATACAGTATTGATCCGTATTCTATCATTGTGACACCTCCAGGTATCCAGGTAATCTCTAACCAATTAGTGCGATGAAAGGATTAATCTTAAGTATTAATTTGTTAATTAGCTAGTTATTGAAAAAATAGACACTTTAAAAATAATTGAGGTTCGTCATTGGGATGGTCCGGTACTCCGTGGGACCACCCCCTGGATTCGCCACTGTAAATAGTATGATGCCTAGGGAAAATATCTTGACATACTTCTTATGTTTATAATGAGGCTTTTGGGAAATCCGTTTCAATATAAAATATGCAATAGTTATCCTATGATGACGCGGTGTGTCCATGTAAGATCACCCTGATGGCCGGAGGTATCCGAGTGATATAACACTGACACACCTAGTCCGAATATCCGGCTAAGATCACATCGGGTCGGATAAAGGAGCTGGGATGTAAGTTGGCGGATATAAAACGATTGATTTTTGGTGTTTTTACTTTTTTCCATATTAAAAACAACCAACTAATCTCAGAGTCCCGATTTATTTTGCCTGTTAACGTCAGACGAAATGAAATTGTGTACCTCTAACCAATCAGAGAGACTAGACGAAATTGACTTTTAAACGATCGTATTGACTTTTGATGGTCAAAAATAGGCAGATCGGACATATTTTGACTACATTTACTTACTACCTAAGTTTGGGATTAATTGTAATTAATATATTCCAATGAGACTGAAAAATGCTTTTTTGGTTATGATAAATAATAATTTTACTTGCCGTAGCCGTGCGGAAAATGTATTTCGGCATTTCTCTTAAGAAAATGACTTGTTTAATGGAACGAAACGTCTAATTTGTAAACTTTCTCTTTTATCTCCACAATAGGCTTTTAAAAAATAACCTTTCAACTTTGTATTCGGAAAATTTTGTGAAAATAGAAGAAGTGGCAATTCTCACCTTTCATAACTTAACTTTCATTGATAACACATAATATTGACTCGTCCAGTGTCCAGTTTGAAGGTCATTTTAGTTACCGTACACATGCATGCACGTTCTTATTTTCAATAGTCATGTATGAAAAGCATACACAAGTTTAAAGGTAAACTATTAGACATGTTACGAAAAGGTATATTCTCGACGCTGAGGTTGTCAAAACATTGATTATAATTTAAACAGGTAAACTTTAAATATTGTGTGTCTTGGTAAATTCAAATCACATTTATCTGAAACATCATAATGTAACATACTATGATGGTAATTGCTTTTGTGATATCATTTTTGGCTATCATAAGACATGAAAAGTGTATTCGTGCAGGAGGGGGTGGGCTAGAAAAAGGGGGACTGAGAGTTATACAAGTTCATTCGATTATAGATTGATAACATATACATATTAAGCTAAATAGATATTAGTTTTATTGTTGTATTACAGTTCCTGAAAAATTTCATTCTGTCGCTCCACTAATCATACACAGAGCTCTATAGTCTGGTTGATTTTTCTCTCTCCGGTGTCTTCATAAGCTTCCAATGACTGAAAGTTTTAAAGTGCTTTATAGCGTGTTCGACATATATCCGACACTCTGATATAGAAAATTCATTTGTTAACATTTTCTTCTTTCTACTCGTGGTTGGTGGCGTCTGTAGGGGTAAACATTTTCGAAGAACACATATGACAGTAGCTAACGACCACCACTGAACTACAGGCCCCTGACTTAGGACAGGCTAATGAAAAGTATTGCGGGCTTTACCATTTTTGTTATATATTTCCTGCCTTTTTATCGCCCTATTTTATCCGGACTTTTTATTAGTTTATTCAGCCTTGTTTGACATGAATTGTCATCCTGCCTATTTTGTGTGAAGTTGCTCATTCTGCCATTTTTTCAATCTCGAAACTCCTGTCCTGCCTTTTTAAAATTGAATCCTGCCCCCTCCCCCTCCCTGTAAAAAGATACCTCCATAGAGTAGTAATAGGTACACATCCAACAGATTTGATTTAAAAACGCCATAAATATTTTTAGAGAACCCCTATCATTGTTATCTTAAATAGAGAAAAGACCAATCGATCATTCATTTTTTTTTGGTGTTATTTTTACTATCGTCATTTGTTAATGAAACGGTTGGCGAATTTCCACAAAACGTTTCAGGAATTTATAAAATACAAAATATTTGAAGAAGTGGTGTTAAGGTGTAAATGCAAAGTCATTATGCTATCATGCATTTGAAACGCTGCAGGGATGTTCAACCGGTGAGTAGTGGGGCATGTATTACACAAACCTCTTAGCGTTCTGAACGCGCATGAAATATTTGCCACTGGATGTAAAGCAACCAACAATCAATAAATCACAAACACCTTACAAAGAAAATACAAATTGAGCTGTAACTGTTCAAATTAAGACAAAGTTGTAAGAAAATAAAGGGAAAAAAACATGCATTCGAAGCTATATGATCGCGAGTAAATTTCCTAAAACTATAATGCAACAAGTTGCAAGTTGAAATTGTAAAACAAAATTCTGTTTAAGGTGTTTTAAAATAGACCCCCGTTAAATAAAAAATAGGTGGTAAACAAGTGGACCGAAATGCATACACTCCTTTGTTTGCTTTTCATAACTTTATAAAAATTACCGTAAGAAACTTATTCACGAGTAGGTATAAAATAGATTATAATACAGATTATTTGAAAGACCTGTTAAGGGCTCGTCGAAGAATTCACGTATGACTGTACCCCGTGTCTCCGTTGCCCCGCACATCTACTGCATTTACATGAACGCCCCTCCCCCCCCCCCCCCCCCCTCTCTCTCATTTTTTGCATTGCTCTCAATTTCTCATATTTTTTATGGTAAAAATGTTATTGAATATTCGTTTCTTACGGAATTTCCTCCAAAAGGACCAATGCAGGTTTAAATTATATTCAATGAATACACAGGTAATCTCTTTTGTGTTTTGACACAACCCCACATTTAAAATGTAATTTGTCAACCTCAGCGTCGTGAATATACCTTTTCGTAACATGTCTAATTAATAACAAGTTGATCCAACCAAATTGCCTACGAATTAATAATGATGACTAGTCCACATCATAAAACAATAATAGGGGTAAACTGGGTAGGGAGAAAATGTCAGATATTTTAAGTTCATTATTTTGCAATAACGAATAAAAATGTGTAAACCAAAAGATTTGCCATAATTCAATAAACATGTAGTTCTGTATTGGTAAACTTTCTGAATCTTTTATTTGCATATTTAAGACTGTAGAAAGTTTGGGCTTCAAAAGTCAACATAATTATTGACTTTATACAGAAAATTCGCCTTTTTAAAACATTGAATGTTTCAAAAATAATACGTGACAACAAAGTAAAATCAATTTTCAAAACACTGAAAAATAAATCATACAGATTGATGCAGTGGTATCGTCATAAATTGCGTTTGAGTGAACAGTGGTATAGCAAACTTCTAATTCCCTCACACAATGTTATCACACACTATAACGTATCAGAGACATCCGAGTTGTCCTGACTGTAAACGTTTTAAAAGATTTAATCGTGTACCACTGACCAATCAAATAGTTAATTGTTTACCATTAACCAATCAGAGAGACCAGAGTTAGACATTTTTTTCTGTATAAACATGGTATTGGGTTTTCTACCTGTCTATATAATAATTAAAAGATAAGGTTATCTTCATCAAATGATCGAGGAGAAATTCAATCACTGTGTCTAAACCACACCGGCAAAATTTGCTCGGATTCGATGCTATCTAACATCCGGCACAATGACGGAACACCAATAGACAAAAGAAAGGTAGGTTTCTCTTTTTTTTTTAATTCGTTTTCTGATATCGAAGAATATATATACATATACAACTATTTTCTATTGTGAGATGCAATATTTTCTAAAACCGTTCTCTATTAACGGAGAAATAAGTCAAAATGCATGTCAAAATGACGAATTGAGTGAACCTTGCCTCGAAATTGTTTAATTTCTCGTTAAATTGTTCACATTGAACGGAAAGAAAGGTACGGGAAGATAGATATTGACACGGAGATTGCAAATTTAGTTATTATTAGCATCTCAATAATTGTAACTCTGTGTATGGAACGAAAGAAATGGGTCATGTCAAAATCGAACTGGACGGTTTCGTCAATGTATACAACCCGGTTTCGTCATAGATTTCAAAATGCATAACCCGGTTTGGTCAAATAAAAAAATCATAATCGCATTACATTAGAATTGATTATTTAACTTCAGCGTTCAAAGGGAGTTTTGTGGGTCGTTCGAAAACAAGTTCGTTCACCGGACAGATGCTTATTATTTATATGAGTCTCAGATTCAAATAAATAATAAGCAAATTCATACTCTTATAGCCGACACAAATATTTTAATTTTACTTTGCATTCCGAAATTTTTTAACAGCATATTGAGATTAAAGCTCTCTAAATATGTTTTTTTCTATATGAGTTCTTGGAAAATATGTTGAACATTTTTAAACTTGAAATTAAAGTTTACGGTCTTAAAAATCGAAACACACAATTGATATGTGATTTTCTCGCACAAAATGAATGGACACCTTTATAAGTAATCTAATCATTCCATGTATGTAATCTTTTCTACCATCGTTAAAAATAAATCTTCTTAAGGATAAACGTTGATAATAAGACAAATGTATATGCATGCATAATCGGCATAGAAAATGGATGTAGGGTTACAACTACCATGCATTAAAATAAAATTTATTTATCACTATACTGCTATGTACAAATTAGTATAATAGTCTCAGGTCATCGATACAATTCAATAATAATTATTTTGTTAACATTATTAAAAAAAAACGAGTCTGCACTTTCTCCATTGTGTTATGATGATCGTACACTGATGTTGGTCAATATATTTTGACAATATATACGGACAGACAGATTCAGTTTATTTCAAAGTGGGCGTATTTCGAACAACTTTTACATACCGCCGAGGTCCGTGTAACACTTATCAATTCAAAGTTTTAAAAAGTTTTGAAATTTTAGATTTTTGGAATTTTGATCAAAGTTTTAAAATATCAAAATTTCAAATTGTGTTCAAGTTTTCAAATTTTGAAATTTTAACCAAATTATTAAAATATCAAAATTCTAAATATCGTTTATAAATTTGATAGTTTAGAAATTTGACCAAACATTTAAAATACTATACCTAACGCGCAATTTTGATTATTTCACTTTTTGAAAGTTTGATTTTTTAAATGTTTGCTTAAAATATCAAAATAGAAAAGGGGCAATAAGAGGGATACCTGTAAAAAGCGAAACGAAATAAAAGCGGAACGAAACCAAACAATATGAATTAAAAACATACTGATGCTTAAAAGTTTATGTATGAAATAAAACGGACAGTTGAAAGCGGTGAAAAATTGGATGATAAAATTAATATTTCTTAAAAGAAGACAATTAATTCACTTCAAAACCAGATGTACGGCTCTGATATTGACCATTTTACCTGCTGGTTTTTCTAGCACCCATATTTTAGGAGAAACAGGAGTAACCGTAAAAACTGAACAACTTGCAGTAGGTCAAATAGTATGGTAATGTTGAGCATGTATATATACATTTTCTACTAAACTCTAAGCCATAAAAAGGCCCAATACACGATGTATTATCTCTTTTGATTTCATTTTTTTTCTGTTTTGCTTTACGACTTCTTACTATCTGCAATCATGTTGGATAAAGAATATATCATTTCATGTACAGAATGAAAGATTATCTTAAACTTTTTTATCTGTTCTTTGTAAGTTGTTTGCCCTAAATATTCAGCTTTAAGCGTTCCGTAAGGAGGTCGACCAAGGGGCTCATGAAAAAGCGCTTCATGATACTGAATGCATGGTTTAAGGTTGTGCTAGTCCACAGTGTGGGATGTTTTTAATATAATCTTTTTTACGCTGAAATTAAGACGGTAATAGGATACAATATCAGCAAAGATACTGTTACAATGTATCTACAAAAACTCATCATAGATGCATGGATACCGAAATATAAATTTTGCCGGTTTTTGCACCAGACGCGCGTTTCGTTTACAAAAGACTTATCATTGACACTCGAACCAAATTAAGTTAAAAAGGCAAATAAAGTCAAATAAAATTGAAAAGGTCAAATAAAGTTAACTTTAAAATCCAACGTATAGCTCTGGTTTTGTAAAAGTTGAAACCTTTCATATCATATATAAACGTATACCATAAACATTATTTTAACGAGCATATATATTTATGTAATAATTACCGCTGTACTACATTAAGCACCCAACTTGCATTCATGTTTATGTAATAGTTGCCGCTGTACTACATTAAGCACCCATCTATCCAGTTGTAGGTGTCGGCATTTTGAAAGTTGAAAATTGTGTTCAAAAGTTTTTATCAGCGATAAATGGTAATCTTCTGGGGAACCAATATTTAGATAGTCCCTGTTTTTTACTTGATACTACCACTAGGGACTTCGATAATGGTACATTAAAATATTCTGATCCCTTATTTGATGATATAATATTCTGTGCCAGAAGAGGACAAAAAAAAAAATTATCCATGCCTTTTAGTGTTAAATTTTGAACCAGACAAGTTGATTGATGGCGATGAAAAACTTAATAAAATTGTTAGCGCTTCGACAAAACAACCTCACCCCACTTTTAAAGTTACATGGTTGCTACCTTAAAGACAATGTTTGGACTGGTTATCATACACGTAGCTCCATTATAGGTTCTAAATCAACCACTGTTTTATTATAGTAAACAAAAGGAATAGATTTTTTTGTATATTAAAGGATATTACTGTCCCGTATTTGCATTTTGTTATTTGGGTATTTTGAAGTTATTGTACGACAATCGACTTTTAGCAAACTAAAAGTTCACATGTACACCCAGTCAGAATGGGACGTGCAAAGAGAAGCCACACTGTCAGCTGCATGATGGATTTTTTCCATTTTTGGCCGTACACCAATGTCGCTCTCGAAAAAGCAGTACAATGTTAAACGGCTGAATTTGAAGTAAAAAATTCACATACGGAACGCTGAAACTGAAATTTGAAATTCAAGCAAAATAAGAACGAAACAATTAAAGAGGTGTTTGACCAAAGTGAAGTTAAAACATATTTAAATCCATCTATAAGGGCAACTTTGTCCTCGGAAGTTGAATCTTACGTTTCTTCGTAATTTGTATGTAAACAACCTATTTTAAATTATCGATTTTTTGTTGTTGCCAGTGACAAATATTTCATGAATGTTCCGGAACAAAATAGCAATAAATGCAACAGGGAGAGAGTGTGCATAATGAGGACATATAACACCTTTCAATTAGTTTAATTGTGGTCTGGAGCTGGCGTATGACAGTAACTGCTTGTCTTATGTATAGTAGTCCTTTGTTATTTTATTATCATTGTCATGCATGTTAATTAGTTTCTTAGTTTGTTTCCTATTCTGACATAGGACTTGTATTTCCTATTGAAGTGCGTTTTACTGTTCGTATTACTGTGTGTTTTTCATTCTTTATTGGCTAGAGGTATAGGGGAGGGTTGTTATCTCACGAAACATGTTAAACCCCGCCGCATTTGTGCGCCTGTCCCAATCCAGGAGCCTCTGTCCTTCTAAGTCTTTATGATTTTGATTTTAGTTCATTGTTATGTTTCGGAGTTTAGTATTACGTCTATAATCGCTGAACCAGTACACTTTTTTGTCTAGGGACCAGCTGAAATACGCCTAGCACAACTTTTATTGCGACGCTATATTAAGGCGAATAATACTATATGGTTTACTGCGAGTTGGTCATTTTTCACTGATACTTCTAAATGTTGGGCACTGGGAACACAAAATAGCTTTGAATTATTTATCTCAAACGCTAACCTTATATAAGAGATTTAAATCAACGTAGTTGATTCCGGTTTAAATAGGTTTTTTTTTTTTTTTTTTTTTGAAAGATGCACAACCTTAAAATTTCAGGATACTGTTATCCCATGTGATGTCTAATATGTTTCATAAAAAAAAACCGACTTCTTCTTTTCATTATTTATTTTGTTATTAAGAATGATTTGATATATTTCATGCTATTTATTTATAACTAAGAATAGTTCTTATCAGAGCCGTGTTTACATCAGTGATTACAGGTACCCCTCTTGTCGCCCCTTTATACTTTTGATATTTTAAGCAAACATTTAAAAAATTAAACTTTCAAAAAGTGAAATAATCAAAATTGCACATTAGGTTTAGTATTTTAAAAGTTTGATCAAGTTTCAAAAATATCAAATTTATAAACGATATTTAGAATTTTGATATTTTGATAATTTGGTTAAAATTTCAAAATTTGAAAACTTGAACACAATTTGAAATTTTGATATTTTAAAACTTTGATCAAAATTCCAAAAATCTAAAATTTCAAAACTTTTTAAAACTTTGAATTGATAAGTGTTACACGGACCCGCCGAGCGTAGCGAGTCGAACAATATTTTGATTATGTTTTGCTTTACAAAATCTTTAAATACAGGACTCAATAAAGTTTTGGCAACCAAAGGTGGGGTCGGGGCGTGCAACATATACGTCATCTAGATTCGCCACTTATCTTATAAAGTGTATACCGAATTAAAATATTGTAAGAAATGAGAAAACAGGGACACCCGGGAAATCGGATTATGTCAGTTGGATTATGTTTCTCATAATAAATGCCGAATATCAAGTTCTTTTTATTGATTTCTATACATTTTTTTTCAAATATATATAAAAGTTATATAGGAAAATGATAAGGCAGACAAATATACAAATAAATCGACTTGGCCGATATCCTAATAAATGACCTTTAATTACGATTTTTTTCTCTATTTCTTTGCGTTTTTACACACCCGTCCCAATTTTGACAGGCCGTATTATTGTATACACCCGTCTAATCATCCGTCCTTCCATCCGTCCGTTCCTCCATCTATCAGTCATTCTGTCCGTCCGTCCGTCCGTCCGTCTATCTACCAGTCTGTCCACCATAAATATGTCGCACTGTAACTTCAGGACAGCTTATCTTATTTTCTTAAAATTTAACATGATCTGTAAACCTTTTAGTGAAAATCGAATTAAATCTTTTTGAGTTACAGAACATGTAAGTGAAACAGGAATGTGTTTTTTTTTAACATGTCGCGCCATATCTCAAAAACGAAGTATTATAACTGCATCAAACTTTATACACTTCTTAGTTATATAAATTCTATAAACTTCTGTTTACTTTTTGGTGATGTTTAAAATTGTGGTTTAGAGGGATTGATTTTTTTTTGGTAAATCAAAAACAAAAAGGGGGGGGGGCATTTAAACATGAAAAGTTCATACAAATTCCAAGCGACAACAATTAACCCGACCATAGAGCAGAAAACAGCCGAAGGCCACAATGGGTCTTCAATGAAGCGAGAAACTCCGGTGTCATCCTGGTTTGCCCACTTTTAATTACATGCATATGTAAACATAGGGGGAATTGTTGTTTTAGCAATTATAGTTTATTTCTGAATAATAGTCATAATTTTTACCTTTTAATTTACCTGTACATTTTTATAAATGATACAATATTTCGCTATTAAATTAATGAAAATGTGCGAAAATATTTTTTTATTTAAATATACCTCTTATGTTACCTGTATTTTTTTTTTAATTAAAGATACTGTATTCTGCTATTAACTCAAGAAAAATGTGCAAAGATATTTTTTATTTGATATAATTTGTGTGGGACAATGTATTGAAATTGGCAAGTATAAATAGACAAAAATGTGTATTACTTTTACAACTTATCAACAAAAAGTTTTAATTATTGTTACATTCTGAAAAATAATGAATTAAAGATTAATATAGATATTTTTATCAATTAAATAAATACACTGTTCTGAAATTAATATATAAAATATCCAAATTGCAATTAGTCGTAACAAATAGAATATAAATGCAACTGCAGCTTAACAAATGCACAATTTCAACAGTAAATCTGTATCTTAGCTTAAAGGTAGCTTGTTCTTATTCAAAAACAACAAAATCAGCAGCTTAGTAAGGATACATTGTTCAAAAACTTCAGTAAAACTCACTAACAACTTCATTAACTTTAGAAATAAGGGGCCAAAAAGGGCCCAAAAGAAGCATTTTTCTTGGTTTTCGGACAATAACTTTAGTGAAAATGAACTTACATCTATGAAATTTTGATATAAGGTTTATGACCATAAAAGCAAGGTTAAGATCCATTTTGGGAGTTTTGGTCCCAACAGTTTAGGAATAAGGGCCAAAAAAAGGTTCCAAATAAGCATTTTTCTTGTTTTTTGCACAATAACTTTAGTATAAGTAAATAGAAATCTATGAAACTTTAACATAAGGTTAATGACCACAGAAGGGAGGTTGGGATGGATTTTAGGAGTTTTGGTCCCAACAGTTTAGGAATTAAGGTCAAAAGGGTTCAAAATTAAACTTAGTTTGATTTTAACAAAAAAATGAATTCCGGGGGTTCTTTGATATGCTGAATCAAAACATGTACTTAGATTTTTTTTATTATGGGCCCAGTTTTCAAGTTGGTCCAAATCCGGGTCTAAATTAAAGTTTGTATGATTCAACAAACATTGAATATATGGGGTTCTTCATTCAATATGCTGAATTAAACCATGTATTTAGATTTTTAATATTTGGGCCCGGTTATCAAATTGGTTTACATTGAGGTCTAAAGGGTCTAAAATTGAACATTATTTGATTTCATCAAAATTTAAATTCTTGGGGTCCTATGATATGCTGAATCTAACCATGTATTTAAATTTTGGATATTGGACCATAATAGGTAAATATACAATTTTTTTTTATATACGTTTTTAAGTTTTAGTTCTTAGACCACATTCATTCTGTGTCAGAAACCTATGTTGTGTCAACTATTTATTCCCTATGTAATGCACTTATAAACTTTGATTCATATATTATATAAATTATGTTTTCAATAAAAGATAATTTGTATTGCAGAATTTATATCATGAAAATCATTCAGAAACTAATAAATTGTGAAGACACTTTTATTACTGAATGTCATTGTTTTGTCTTTAGTTGTATGTTAAATGATAATATTGAATTGATATCAAATTATTGAGAGAAAACCTATTTGATTTATTTTTCATTTTTCTAAAAAACATAATAAAAATATATTTAAATATAGTAAGAAAACACTGATAAACAATATACCGAAGTTGGAACAGACTATACAATTGTATGCTCATTAAACCTTTTGTCTTTTTTGTTTTCTTTGCTATTAGATAATTGGTAGAATTAAAAGTGGGCAAACCAGGAGTAAACCGAAACTCCCGCATCCGGTGGTGTCCTTTAGCTGGCCCCTTAATATATATGTATACTAGTTCAGTGATAGTGGATTTCATAGTAAACTGCGAATACATGTATATTTATCATATTTAATGGATAATTTTAACTATGATACAAGTTTTGGCACAAATCGCGAATTTACTTTAAAGGCTCCGTCATAGGACGAGTTAAGGTATATGCATCATGTTTTATTATTTGTACTTTTGTTGTACTGTTTGTGTCAGCGACAACACTTTGACTCAGTCCATTTCCCGAGTCACAGGCTTGTAATTCCATGGTTGTCTTTGGTTGCTTTATACCATATGTGTTTTGAACATAAAATAGGCAGGTAGTTTTCTTGTTTGAATTGTTTTGCATTTATAATTTAGGGCCCTGTTATAGCTTGCTTTCATGCGGTTTGTGTGTTTTTCTCATTGTTTAAGGCATACGGTGACCTTAACTTGATTAATTCAACATCATTTTTGTGTCTAAAAGAAAGTTGTCTCATTGTCAATGTGTATGGGATAAGTGGTTACCCTCACTTCTTCTAAATAAGACCTAGATATAAATAACGGTCATGTTTTGCAAACCAACTTTTATTCACATTGAAAATACAAAACTGTCAGATATTGTTTTCGAAAAATATCTTGAAGTTTCAATTGAATTCGAACTGATAAAAAGATGAATTTGAACTCTAAAAAATAATGTGAAAAACATGCCTATAGGAAAATAAATGTGCTTACCAGAAACGGGGGGAAAGTTACAAATCTCATTGCTATGTTATGGATGCTTAAGAGTGAAAACTTGCTTTAGTGCGCAAAGAACACAGTATATAGTGTACCAGAAAATCTGGCAGGACTACATGCATGATAAACTTGTGCAGAACAGTATAGACTATAGTCGGTTTGGGACTGTTCGTCAATGATTGAATGCATAATAAATAAATTTTGTGTATTTACTGTCTTCTGATTGGTTAAAATTATTAGTTTTATTTTCAATGTTATCAATTTTGATGGCGACACGCCCACTCTGATGTTGTGTATTCATACGCCAACATGTGTGTACGTTGTTATTGTCAAGATAAATAATATAAAAAAAGTTCTTTGAGTCTTATTTTTGATAGAAATTTATTTATAATGAATGGCAATAATTTATTTTGATTTTACAAGTTTGATCGTTTATATCAATATACAATGTTATTTCCATTGCTTTAGCAATGAAGGTCTATATATAATAGTAATGCTGTAGCTGATTTAATAAGTTTATGTAAATAAATCGAAAAAAACTTCGGTTTCTTTATAGTACAATCTGAATAAAATTTGGATCTATTATAATTTTCATTCGTATAGTTCTGGACATAATATTCAATTTCATGATGCTTCATGTATAGGGAAAACGGAAGTATTACATTTTCCCAGCATTATTGGCCTTTTGTGTACCCAAGACAGGGCGAAGGAAGTCAACTTAAGAACGCTGTGATTGGATGTATTAAAGGGTACAAGTTATTTTTTTATTTATCTATTAATAACTGCAGTGTGTATATTTACAATATAAATTTTAGAATCTATTGAAATATTTTCTAGTGAATATTCGAAAATGTTGCATAATTAGTAAAGGTTGAATCAGGTGCATTTGGTTGCTATGCAATTATTCTAAAAATAGTAAAATCACGTGAAGGCCGCGTGGAGTCTGCATGCACAAAGCGTGATAGATATTGTTCGGAACCAAATTGCGTTCTGAAATTCTCTTGACTTTTTATTACTTTAACATATTCCCAATCATTTATTTATTTAGTATATTGATATATAATTGAACCATAAAACTATTTTTTGACTCTTCACATTTAACATAATCCGCTTCGCGGATTATTCAATGTGAAGAGTCAAAAATTAGTTTTATGGTTCAATAAATTCAAAATAAATAATAGCCATTCATTAAGTGTATATAATTTAGTATAGAAAATTAAAATTATGGCACAATCAAAACACATACTTTTATTTTTCATCTTTACATACTACTATTATAAACAAAGAAAATATAATAATGTTACAAAATAATTAGATACCAGTGTTTGCTATTGAGTATTTATATTCCATTTAAGATTAGTTTGAAGTTAAGTGAAATAAGGGATACGCCTTTCATTAGGAAAATGTGTATTATCATAATTAACTATGTCCAAAAGTGCCTGTTTAAAATAGATTTTAACACGCCAAGTTTACCTCACAATAAATATATATTTGAAATCTCGAAATACAATGTTCAGATCCGTGCCAAAGTTGCTTTTCATAAATTGTTTGTTATAAAAAAAAACCGGGTGATATATATAGACGAAACCGGGTGATTGTGTAGTAACAACATTGACGAAACCGGTTTATTTTAATTTGACATGATCCTTTTCTTTCGTTCCATACACAGAGATACAATTAATGAGATGCTCATAATAACTTAATTTGCAATCACCGTGTCAATATCTATCTTCCCGTACCTTTCTTTCCGTACAATGTGAACAATTTAACGAGAAATTAAACAATTTCGAGGCAAGGTTCACTCAATTAGTCATTTTGACATGCATTTTGACTTATTTCTCCGTTAATAGAGAACGGTTGTAGAAAATATTGCATCTCACAATAGAAAATAGTTGTATATGTATATATATTCTTCGATATCATAAAAAGAATAAACAAATAAGGAGAAACCTACCTTTCTTTTGTCTATTGGTGTTCCGTCATTGTGCCGCATGTTAGATAGCATCGAGTCCGAGCAAATTTTGCCGGTGTGGTTTAGACACAGTGTCAATGTCTTTTCCTAAAATGCCACCATATAATATTTTGATTTTTAAATCTTTAATAAGTTAAACTACAATTTACTATCATCATGATCAAGTTTTATGATTCAAAACAGAGACATATATATGTCTCTGTTCAAAAAGAGAATTGAAAGATACTGTAAGGATATTTAAACTCATTCGTAGAAAACTGACAAGCCATGACAGAAGAAAAGAATGAAAAATGTCAAAGAAAGATAACATTATACTTGACTTACGATAGACGATGACGGACAACACACCTCAAATAAAGAGCTGTTGGTCATGTGAGCTTCATACGTGAAACGAAAACAACATCTACACAATACTAGTATAGAACACTAAATACTAAGCAATAGAGATATATTGTGTATAACAAATGATTATAATTTAACCCTGTCGTGTTCTTGTCCCTTTTGCGCGATTATACATTTGTACATACATGTACCGACACGGAACAATATCCAATATTGTTTTGTTTGAACGTTTGTATTAACATTATCATGTGGCGATTGTATCGTCGAATCAAGATAAATATAAATGTTCAATTATTGATTGACAGTGAAAAAGTCAATAGTAACATGCAACTAACACACTGCAAGAAATGCAAAACCAGTCCATGACGAAAATTGTGTTTCAAGGTCATTAGAAGATATGAAAAATGTATTGATAAATATTACGTATGAACATCACAAATAATTCATTATGGTCTTGCTGGCCACAGACCACAATTAATTCCTCTATTAGTTCTTTATAACTTTTTGTCTCATTAAAAAAATTGCACCGATTCTTTTTGTCCAATTTTTTGTGTGTGTCATATATAGTACTAGTCCAAAAATATATCCAAAATTCAGAAAGATTGCTTTCACCCAACATACAAATTTAGCCAATACACATCCATACCCCTATAGGCAAGTCAAGAGATGTTCCGAAAAGTGTAAATATAACCTTTTTGCACCTGGCCTAATCACTCTTTCCTTGTTAAAATCAGTTAAAATAAAACATCCAAAAGTTCATTTCAGCTCTCTTCTTTCATTTCCACCCCAGAAAAGCTAAGAAATGAATGAGAAAGGGAAAGAAAAAAAATAAAGAAAAAATACACTATAATTAAGGGGAACTATATTCGTGAACAACGACAAGCGGGATCATTAATTGTGGTCTTGGGCCTGCTATATCTATCATAGGTACTAACACTGTTTATCTATCTTTTATTTTTATGATTGTCTGTCTGAAATTTACCATATCTACTGTTAATTTCATGTTTGATACTAGGAAAGTACTTTTATTCGTCGGAACCAATTTTTGGGTTTGGTCAAACATTTTATGTTCATGGGTTCTTAAATTCTTTTTTTTTGGTTTTAATTTTAAAAAGCTTATAGGTTTTTTTCTTGTATGATAGTGATGAGGCAGTTATATTTATTCAATTTATCATCCGACTCTCATAAATTGAAACTTTATTTTTGGTATAATTATTGTGTCAAAGTCGAACAATTCAGGTTTCTTTAAGGATAGAACGTGTAAAGTTCTCTCGGACAGTTTGAAATAAAGGTCATTGTGTTTTATGATCGTCACTGATGGGTCTTATGTAGACGAAACGCGCGTCTGGCGTACTTAATCATAAGGCACTGGCTATGGTTACATGGAAATGTAACAATAATAAAAATATTGCCGGAATGCATGGTTGGGTAAGGACCTGTTTAATTACGAATGTAACAATAATAATTGATGCTACAGTTACATTGCGTTATTGTTACATGACAAACAGCAATGTACGATGGGACTAGTAATATGTACTAAATAAAAGTTGAAGACATTTATTTTATATTGTAAATACATAACTTTTCTTACATACAATTTATTTACTGTATTTTTTTATTTACAATGACAATTTCTACAAATCCAGAAAGTGGTTTTTAAAGTCCGACACATTTTTTATGGACAAAATCACGCCTCCACGGATACGTGTACATACAGTAGTTCTTAGTATTTAAGTAACAGTTAGTAAACTTTACTTTTGATGTTTCAATTTGCGTCAAAATGTATAGCTGTATGAAATTTATGTCTTGATATTGTTTCAGTTTCGTTTAAAACGCATCCCAAGTTTTCACTTTTTCACCCTAAATAAAATTGGTTCAAAATATAATGACAGTAATAAAAGTAGGTGTGCAGCTATATATGAAAACTTTTAAAAAAGTGAAACCATTGAACTATATTTTTCGCCTTTGACACTCCTAATCTTGAGTAGTGTCTTTAAGAACATCTAAACCATTAATACGTAAAACTGTTCAAGTCAGTGGCGGATCCAGCCATTTAGAAAGAGGGGGGGGGGGGGCGGGTCCCAACCCAGGTCAAAGGGGGGTTCTAACTATATGTCCCCATTCAAATGCATTAATTGGCCAAACAAAGGGGGGTTCCTACACCGGAACCCCCTCCTTTTCGATCCGCCAACGCAAGTTATACACCATTTGTTGAATAATATATATTTATTATCTATCAGTATGACAAGTGTTGTTTAGTACATATGAAAGAATTAAGCAATACAACTATAGAAGATTTTAGTTTAATAAATCTAGTGTACATTGCTGTTTTCCTGTAACAATAACGTGATGTAACCGTAGCCTCAGTAATTATTGTTACATTCGTAATTAATCGGTTCCTCTCCCAACTTTGCATTCCGACAATTAGTCACCAATGTAACAATAATATTTTAATTATTGTTACATTTCCATGTAGCCGTAGCCAGTGCCTAATCATAATCCTGGTACCTTTGATAACTATTTGCTTATATTCAATGTTTTTTCTTGATTAAATAAACAATGCCCGTATTCGTGCAGTCAAACCTAAATTGGATTATTTCCATCTATTTTTAAATTAAGACAGTTTTTATCCTTTGTTGTATACTTAAACTCGTGGATAACAATCTAAGAAAACCACGAATATTGGTATCCTACGAATAACAGTACTGTCACACTAATATACTTTTGACATGCCTCGGTATTTTACATCCCAACATTATGATATTGTGCTTTGTATCTTATTGTATTCTTTTATGTCGGCGCATCCTTTGTCAAAAGAGTGTCTTTACAAGAGTTTTGATTTTCATTGATGATGAAAACGAAACTTTTTTATAAGAATTAAGGTTATAAATGCAATGTTGACTGCTGTACCCAGATGTTTGCTCATATCTATATCACATTAAATCAGGATAACATGGATCGTCATTGACATGAGCTACTTGTAATAATAAGTAGTGCAAAGATAGTCAATGAAATTAAAAACCACATAAGTAAGTAAGTAAGTAAGAGGACCCACAGTCTATTCTGTATAATGTTTTCATCTTCTGTTTTTCTTAACTGTTACAAGCAGTTCCAGTAGTCGTGCTCTTACAACGAACTGTTTTTATTTAATGCATGGTCCATTAAAACCCTCCACTGAACACAATTACCTTATCACCTGTGTCGGTAACAACATTCGAATCAAAGTAAAGAAGATTGCAGGTTTTTGTCTCTCATTGAATCAATCATCTTTTTATAAATCCTTAAAAATTGCTAACTTCTATATCGTTTTTTCAATCGTTTTTAATTTTTTTTTTTTTATCGTTTTTTTAATTCGTTAATTCAAGCAAATGAGCCAAACCTTGCAACATGGTGCGTGTGCGTGTCGCCAGTCAGAAATATCAGAAGATATGGTATACGTGCGAATGAGACAACTCTTTCGTTCATGTCACAATTTGTAAAAGTCAATCATTATAGGTCAAAGAATGGTCTTCAACATAAAGCCTTGGCTCACACAGCAAGATTTAAAAGGCCCCAAAAATTACGTGTGTAAAACCATTCAAACGTGAAAACCAACGGTCTAATCTATATAAAAAAAACAAGAACCGAGAAACACCGATAAACCACATCAACAAACGACCACTAATGAAAATTAAATTCCTGACTTAGGACAGGTGAAAACTATAATACAGCGAGTTAAGATGTGTTATGAGGTACCAAACCTTTGCCCTTATCTGAAACAATAGTGTAACATCACATCATAAAACAGACACACTATAAAATATATATTGAAATGGCTTTACTCGATACAAAGATTCTGATTTAAATTGTTTCACATTTTGCATTATGGAGACACTTATTGGTTGTTGAGCGGTATACATTTTGATCATTATCCTCATGATGACCTATAATTGTTAGCTTTTGCGTCAATTGGCCCCTACTGAAAAATTGTGTCATTGGCCATTATACCACTTCGTTATATTTTAAAGTTCAAGTTCACAAATAAAGATCATAAAGAGTCAATGATAAATACTTTACACGTACATGGACATCTGCAATTAATTGGTTAAAAAAAGAACACAGTATTGAGTAGATGTTTTATTACATATGAGTCATACAAAATTAAGGCAATATAAAAATTCATGAATTGAATCGGCCAGGTTGTCTGCATAGGCAGATTTAGTCACAGAGTAATTTACTAATAAAGAAGAATATAAACCAACCCGGCAATGCCCCTGAGCCTCACGACAGATAAAATCACAGCTATTGATTATAACAAATTTGAATATCAATAGCTTGATAAACTGCTCAAAAGATTAGGCTCAAATTCAGACATGAACATATCTTTCCCTGCTGTTGATTACCTCGCATACAATTCCATATATCATTATTACAAACTATTATGCAAACTCTCGATTTCGATGTGTTAAAATTGAAATTAAAGACAACCTGTTAAACTGTATATTTTTCTTTTATATTTCTTGACAATGTGTGGTTAGTAATTAAGTACTAAGTAAATTTCATCCGGCATGATATATACAAACTAACGCACCAACCCTTTGACAGAAAGCACATCAAATTAAAACATCTGCATACTGTAAGAGCTGAACATGCATGCATAAATCATAGCATTAACATAAGAAAACAAAATAAAACAAGCAACAAACAACAAACAGAACACTGAGGTCTAGAAGATTGAACAAGTGAGACAACACAGCTGGTCGATAATTAATTATGTTTATTGAACGGCGAATTGCATATTGATTAGAAAAATGTTCTTAAAATGGCATAGTATTAAGTCTTGAAAGTCTCGTGATGTCTTCATAGTTGTGTGAAGATTAACTCACTGCAAAAACATAATGGCATTGGAATAAAATTTCCAATCAGAAGGTTCAATAGTAACTTGCATGCTGCAAATTCGGAAAACAATCTTTGAAATGGAGATTACATTTTGAAATATTGTGTAATTTTTTTTATCTTCTGCATTATATATACAATAACAGATACGTACAAATAAACACTAAGCTAAGTCAACTGTTGAATAGAAAGTAATTTTGAGCCAGCGAAAGTAAATCGAAAATAAAACAAATGCAAAGTTTGTAAGAATTATTAGGATTTAACCCATTCTGTATCTATAGATTAACTTATAGAAATTTAATGCAAAACATACAGTCATGTGTTTAAATTTTAAAAGTTATATAAGATTAGTTCTTTCAGGGGAGAAATAGAAAATGACTTTTGAGAAGTGTGAAAATCTATAAAAAAATGTATTTGCTTGCATAAAAAAAATTAAATCACAAAAATGCTGAACTAAGGGGAAAATCAAATCGGAAAGTCCCTTATCACATGCGAAATCATGACAAAACACAATAATAACGAATGGACAACAACTGTCATATTCCTGCATTGGTGCATGCATTTTTAAATGTATAAAAATGGTGGATTTAACCTGGTTCATAAATGACTTAGTAGTAGAAGATCTCAGATATAAACGCCTTGGTGCTCTTGTGGTTTCATGTGCACCTGTACATGACCAAAACAAGACTTATGCTTATTTCAGTTTATACATAGGATAGTATAGACAAAATTTTCACATGAAGTTATTCTAAATTAATTTATATGGTATGAATGAAAAAGAAAACTAGGAGGGTTAACGTTAAAAGAAGAAGTAAACGTTTTTATCTTGATATTGGTTAGCGTCACTATACTTAAATCTGTGGTTGATATTCACACATATAGGTACACTCATCATATGATCTAGCATTCAGCCAGGTGTAGTTTTTCGACCGCGACATAATGATAACGTTAGATATTCCGCTTGGTTCACCTTGGTACCACCTGAAATACTCAATAATATATCCATCGTTGTACTTCCACTGTCCATGTGTCTTTTTACCTTGTATGCATATCCCACAATGGTACACTCTTCCAATGTCAGCTGAAATAAATGTATGTCTGTGTGTAATTATAAAGCCATATTATCGTTAGACATAACATAAAAATTGCTATGAAAGAAATTTTGTTTCATTTCAATGTCAGTTCTAAATTAATTATTCTGTTGTGATTTTGTCCTTCTACAAAATTGCCTCAAAATGAATGTAAGTTTATTTCACCTCCTATACATTTCTAGGACTATGATTGGTTAATCACAACCTTATGGAGTCTAGGCCATGGAAAAATAATTCATGGTTTCCCCTAACCCGACCGGGTCATTGTTTTACCGCCGGGTCATTTAGTTTTTCTGAGGGGGGGGGGGGGGGGGGCGATAAAAAAAATTAAAAAAAAAAGAAATATTTTGCAGAGACAACAAAAAGTGTTGGAAATATGCAAGATTAAAGTTCCGCTGTACAATCAAAACATAAAGATATAAAATAACGCCTGGTTACAAATAATAAATTAAAAAAAAAATCCCATGTTATGGGAAACCAACAATTAATTTTCCATGGTCAGACCATTTACATTTCATATAAGGTTAATAAAACGTAAAATCACAAAAATACGCAACTCAGAGGGAAATCCAATCAGAAAGTCCATAATCAGATGGCAAAATCAAATAACATAACACATCAAAAACGAATGGACAAAAACCGTCTTATTCCTGGCTTAGTACAGGCATTTTTAAATGTAGAAAATAGTGGATTAATCCTGGTTTTATAGCGCTAACCCTCTCACTTTGATGACAGTCTGGTCAAATTGCGTTATATTTACAATAATGCGTTAATTTAACAGACATAATCAATATAAAAATAGTCAAAGCGGGGCTTATTTCAATACACGGTTAGTAGTGTTGTCATGTTCCTTTATAAAACACCATAGTTTTAGGGAGACGAGGTCAGAGTTTCAAGGTCTTTATTACCTGTAACAAGCTTGATGTAATCTTGTCTTTCGTCAGAATCGATGCGCATGAGTTCACTTTCGGGACACACAACATCAGTATGAACAACGGATGAATGAATTGGTGGTTCAAATTTATAACACAAGTCCAGTTCTCTGTAGTAGAAGAAGTTGACCAAACAGCGACCGCCACCTGGTAAAATAGTTATTCACTGTAAATGTCATAAAATAGAACGAAACACTTTTTCTGTATATTTATTTATTTTTAGTGGGTACCAATTTTCGTTGATTAAGGAAAACTTGTATGTTCGTGGATATTTGATTTCGTGGATTTGCCAAAGGTTTGCATAAAGGTCTATAGAAAATTTGTTATTTGCTGAACATTTAATTTCGTGGTTAACCTGTACCCACGAAATCCACGACAATTGGTATCCAAGGAATAATAATGAATCCACAGTAGCTGAAATATTAAATTCTTAAATTAGAAAAAAATGTCCAGTTTAATATCAAGAATAGTGGAATATGAGGAGTTTTCATCAACACGTTAAGATCAAATTGTGGACCACAATGATATTTTCCCGTCAAGGCACCGAATTATATATCATGTCATGTTTCTCGAATATTTCAGAATTTCAAATATACCTGTTTATTGTGTGTTACTGTCCAGTGGATAAAAAGTAGGTAAGTTAGTTGCAGAACATTGTTACTAAGACAGGACTATTTTCAACAGACCATGTAAAGTCAATGTTGAAACGTTATGCAACGAACTGTTTATTTGATATCTATTACTAATTAATATGTATTTACGTGTTTAGTTTTGATCAAAAAGATACCGATATGTTGTTTTTCTATAGAAACACACAATAACATAATATATTACGGATTATAAATGTGTCGAGGTTTGTGATTGCAAGACAACACAGAGATGTCAGTATATATTCAGGAAACCGCCGGGGTGTATACGACGTTTTATCCCGAATTGGAACCTCAAAAACGTCATCATAACACCTATTACTATGTTACGTAGTCAAAAGCTATCAGACTGGCAAAGGCCTAAAGAGGGAAAATAATGACGTGCTTCAGTCAATACTACATTTTTGATTAAAAACACACGCAATTAATCTTTTAATACTTAAATTTAATGTTAAAAGTGTTATTATATGAATAACACATAGCTGAGAGGGTGATAGAGCAGTTTGGTACCCCGAGAAAACATTGTCAACCGCGGCGAGCCAAGGTTGACAATGCCTTTTCGAGGGGTTTCAATCTGCTCTATCACCCTCTCAGCTATGTATTATTTCATTTATTATACTGAATGTCCTATCATTATTGGCTTTTACAGATAACTTTTATTTTGAAAGTATTTTCTATGACGTCATGTTCTTCACAACGTTAAGGGCATTTGAAAAAAGCAACAAAAGTCAAGAAATATGTTTTATTTTATTTATTTTAACAGTCGATAATAAAATCTGAGCCAAAACGTAGAACTTAAGCATTGTATTTAATTCCTTGATGTAAATTCAATTCATTGTCTTTGAATTATCGATTTCTGATTGATCTAGACGAGAGGGTAACATTAAAAAAATTGTCACCCGCTCAGCTATGTGATAGAGGAAATTCAATTTGACACCCTCGTCTTAGCCGATAAAACAATGGCATTTTAACGTGAAGTATAACAATACAAATGATTATATACACGATACAATTATGTTCACAGCAAATCAGAAAATCCTTCACGTATGCCGAACATATTAGGTTGGGTTTTGCAACTTATATCTGTGTTGTCAACAAATATAACTGGACTGGAAAATAACATAAGTCAGTGGTAATCCGTAATATATGTGTAATTCAGTTTTCAGGTAGGGTATTTACTGTGACAGTCTCGACTTCGGCCTAGTGGATATAAACTCTAAGTCGGGAATGTCATAGTATATACCCTGTCTGAGACCTGAATAACATATAGTGTTTAAATGTTTCCTGTATTATTTTGGATAAACGAATAAACACGATGCGTCCAGTAATCACCCTGTCGAAGCATGATAACAGATAGACTTATATTAGTAGATATTCCTCTGCTTATTATTACCATATTTAACTTTTTTGTATATGATAAACACTTTAAGTTTGTTTCTTGTGTCAATTACTAAGAGTATTTTTACAAAACTGGCCAGATAACAATTAAACAATGTTATTCTCATTTGGTCGACACACGCGTATGGTCGGACCATATTAGTATCTGTGCCTGGTCAATATACTCACAATGTCTAGAACATAAACATTGTTAATAGAAATTCATGTCTAAAGAAGATTGTCAGTCTATTTTTTGTTGTTGTTTATTATAATACAAAAATAGCCTTTATAAAAAACTTATCATAAACTTATCCTACCTACAAGGATTATATTATGTTTTACGTCTTTTGTGCTTTTTGTCTCTTAAATGACTCATCAATGTAGACTCGAAGCAAAAACTTTAAAAGGCTAAATAAAGTAAAAATTTGAAAGTCCCCAGTGTGAAACATTGCAGTTTAGTAAAAATGATTGTCAACAGTTAATTTCAATATGAATAAAGATTATTCATGTCAGAAATAAAGACAACTAGGCTTGTGGTAGTCACGGGAGGAAAACCCCTATGCGTGTTATTACACTCAGCAGAGGTAATAGGGTTAAAATTCTGTAAACCAGAAAAGATAGAAGATTACTAATACGTAACTATAATATGTAGACTTACGTTCCTGTGTAAGGTAAAATTTCCATCCTTTCGCTGACGATGACATCACAGTATATGTGAACGGATCTGAATGTAAAATACACATTTTTGTAAGACTGTTGTAGAAGAATGATAAACAACGCACATTGGACAAACAGTGTATACCGCACAACCCTACAGATCTAACATTATAAGTTCCAATGGCATTATCTTCTTCATATTTGTTGTCATATTCAGGTCTATAATCTGCTGAGATCAATCTAGTTCTTGATTCACTTTGAACAGCAACAAACATCGTCGGCATACATAGAAATATGATATATATATCCATTCGTTTCAGTTTGCAAAGTTCTCTTTAATATTTGCCTTCAATAGTTTGCACTTGGAATAATTATGTGTTTACTATGCACAGACGTTATACAATGTGTTTTATATGTTGATTTGGATGTTTCACCTTTTAATTAGTCGATTTTGTTTTTTATTGAAAATATTTTCTTTGTGAACTGTAGAAGCCCTTGTTATTGGGTAACTCATATTATATACGGTTATATTTCTATTTATCATTAATGTCTGTAAAATATATTAAATAATGATTTATTCATGCAGGAGCTTAAAAATTTATCCACGAACAATTTATTAGATCTCTCATTTATGCTATAAATATTCATTTAAATTTAAACTTATTAAACTTATTAAAAAGACCAGTCACTTGACAGTACTTTATGTTGTGTCGTGTGTACTATTGTTTTTCTGTTTGTCCTTTTCATTTTTAGCCTTGGCGTTGTCAGTTTGTTTTAGATTTATGAGTTTGACTGTCCCTTTGGTATCTTTCGTCCCTCTTTTATATCTTCAAGTTATAAAAAAAATATAACTACACACCTTTCAGTAATTGAATGCTGAAGATATTAAACGTTGAACATTTACCGCAAAATACAAAAAGCCAAAACAGATTATTTTATATCGTAATACAGTGTAGATTCCCTGTGACTACTGATTTCTAACGATCGATTTTATATCGTAAATTTATTTATATAACGATCGATTTTTAGCAAAGTTCCATATCGATAGATAAACTGAACACTGATAAAAACTGTGACTAAATAACAGGTTTTGGTCGACATTTTCGCAATCAACGAAGAAATAAAAATTGTGGCGATTAAAATTCGTCATTTGCGAAAGAAATATAAATATAACAATTTATATTCATCCATCTTGTTTATTTACTTTTTCAGGTTTTTGGACTTTACCTGGTCAGACACTACTCGAAAGTCACATTGAACTCGTAAAGATTTTGACAATAGGTGTTGGTTGTGTTTTTTGACATAACATGGTTAAATGGCGTCCGTCGCATGTCACAAAAAGAATTCATTTTATGTTGACTGTGGTATAAAAGAGGGACGAAAGATACCAAAGGGACAGTCAAACTCATAAATCTAAAACTAACTGACAACACCATGGCTAAAAATGAAAAAGACAAACAGAAAAACAATAGTACACATGACAACATAGAAAACTTAAGAATAAACAACACGAACTCCACCAACAACTAGGGGTGATCTCAGGTGCTCCGGAAGGGTAAGCAGATCCTGCTCCACATGTGGCACCCGTTGTGTTGCTTATGTGATTACAAATCAGATAAATAGTCTAATTCGGTAGGTTACATTCATGAAAGTAAAGGGGATTGTAGTTACGACGTACGGAGCATATCCGATATCATTTGTGAAACGGTTATTCCATAACGGTCAACCAACTTATAACCAATACACCATTAAATATGGTCTGAAAGGTGAGATGAAAAAGGTGAGAAATAATTACAAAGATTTCAAATAAAAAAACATTATAATTAATTCTAAAAAGATAATGAGATGTGTATTTTCAGGAATAATTACATCTGGCAGACGCTTAAAAAAGTACTATGTTTTTGACAATAATATAATTCGAATACTAGTAATTACATTGTCTGTAGTGATTCGGTTAAATAATAAACAGTGTATGTAAAGTGCAGATCCTAAAATATCATTTTTACTGTATATGCCATAAATGTCTAATGTAGAATGATAAATAAACAGACGAACTTTTTTGAATTTTTGAAGAAAATGAAGAAAATGAGTTAAAATGTGTATGTTCAGAAATACATAATACTAATAAAACAAATTAAGAGATGCGAGCGGGGTTTTATCGCGCCTAAAGCCATCCAGCTGTGAAATATATACCAAAATAGGTGAATATTTATGACATTTCACGAACAGATCGTGCAGGTGCTTTATAACTAACAGGTAAGATGTTGTTGCAGTAAAAAATATTCATTTTAATACAACTAATAAAGTTGTATAACGTAGAATATGTTTTGTCATTCAGTTTCTTCATATTTTACTAAATTCCACTATGATGATTTTGTAATGCTAGTCATGTTTACTGTCGAATAATTATACTATTCTTTCATTTTCACTGTGGAGCGAATCATTAGTATTGTATATGCGGTGCATTTTCACTGTATAATTATTTTTATTTTTTATCTATTACAGCTCATTTCTTTAAGCATGTAGAGCAAGACTTTAGTTGACTTGCTTGCTTTTCTTTTATTGGATAATCATTATGAAAACACACAATTTAATTCAAATATTTAAAATACAGGTTAAACTATGCCTATTCATATTGTTTAAAAATGTCAATCTTATTTACAAAGTCTGTATAAACAATTAAACAAACAAAGCAAGCAAGCCAACCAAAGTTTTGCTTTACATGCATTAGGAAATTAGCTGTAAAGCCTCAATTTAGCCGACTTGCTCTAACAATAGATAAAGTAAGAGAAAGGTTTGATAAAATTTAACTTATGGAGGAAAGTTTGGTTTTAAAACACTCTAATAAATTCAATAGAAATAAACAATTATTTCAAATGTATTCCATTTAGTTTCTTATAAAGCGTATAGGGATCTGTATCTTTATTTTTTTAAAACCATTTCCATGACACTTCACCACTAATTACGTACATTTTGATATAGATTGAACCTTTGTTTTCCCGTTTAAAAGGTTTAACACTGGAGCCCTTTATAACTTGTTGTTCGGTGTGAGCCAAGACTCCATGTTGAAGAACGTATTTTGACGTATAATGGTCTACTTTTATAAATTGTGACTCGGATGGAGAGTTGTCTCATTGTCACCTACGACATCTAAATATGGCTAAAAAACGAAACGAGACGGGATAAAAAGGGATAAAAAAATCCACGCTACTTTTTTAATATATTTATAATGGGCTTAATATGAGTCAGAATAGAGTAAAATAGTGGGTCGCATTTGGGTATAAGCGTAACGCCGGATTGCCGATTTTTTGCAAGCGTGACAGGTGAAGGTCAAATAATTGTGTCGTGAAAAACGAGAAATGAAGTCTAGCGGGACACGGATAATTACAAAAAATGAGAACTGCATAGTATAAGCGGGATACGGGAATCTGACAAAACAAAAAGCGGAATACGGGAATCTGCCAAACCAGTAAGCGGGATCCGGGATCAGAACCCCTCAATGAGATCTCCAGAATAAGATATTTTTGTATATTCATCCCATTGTTACAGTCATGCCTTCAAAAACAAATGTATCCGATGCATGCATTTCTTTTATATTTTTGGTCCCTTTTTCAATTTTGTGGGGTCCAAATTTAAAGACAAAAGTCCTTTAATATAGATATTTGGGATTCGTTGACATGCTGAATCTAACCGTGTATCTAGTCTGGGAATTTTTTGCCTAGTTGCTGAAATAGCCCACATAGAGTTCCAAAGGGTCTAAAATCAACAACAATGAATTGAAGCATGCATTTCGTGTACAATGTGTAACCCAAATGTGTATGGTTTTACCTCTGCGGTAGTATCCATTCGCGGATCTAGAATTTTTCATTTTGAGAATCGCTTTTGTTATCAGTTTGAAAAGCTATATATTTGATGAAGAATGTGTGAGGAGTTTGTATTTCAATTTGAAAATACATGCATCATAAATCCTAAAGTCTTCACCTAAGTTTTTCCGTTTGTTGCAAGTGCATTTATCACATAATTTTACAATAAAAATTCCTCGCATCTTTGAAAATTCTACATTAATAATGACTGCACTAACAGTGATAATTCATCGAATCTATAGTTAAAATGGATCGCTTTCAATAATCGATATGCTATATTATGATGCTTTTATAACACTTATTTGAACTTTAATGCTATGTTTGTATATTATAAAGACATATCACAATGAAAATATGTTAAAACTCATCTTCAAATCACTTAACTTAATATTTTCAAAACATAAACAAATACAGTTTTCCCATGATCCTTTATTCTACAATAGACATACCCGCATATAACAGTAAAAATGAACTAGCTGGATTCGCACTTTATATACACTGATAAAGTAACTCTTATATTTCTTTTCGTTTTGAGATTTCTTTCTCTTTCTGTTGCGCAATACTGAGTAATTTCGGTTTTCGGACTTTATATACTGTTTTACGCGCCCTTTTCATTTCATCGCGAATTCATACACCAAACAGGTTCGACAACTTATATTACATTAAGATTGAAATATTATACCTTGTATAAGTCCCAATTCTTTGTAATTTATTTTTGTAGATATTAGTAGAACAGTTGAGATGATTATATATATAGATAATACAATGACGCATGATGTATGGACTTTATTATTCAATTGCACGGCATACATGTATTTTGAAATGTTAAATTAAAACTGTCTGGTGTGTAACTTCTGCAATATTACTAGTCTTTGTTGTTTCTTTGTATAGCATAATAAATAATTTATGTTCGGACGAGCAAAGCGAGGTCGAACATAAGAACAATTACCGTACCCTTCATGGTCATTATCTGTAATAGTTTGGGTTAACATAAGGTATCTCAAATAATCACCGTGATCCTTACGGTCATTGTCTGTAGTGAAACGGGTTAACAATAATGCATCTCGAATGATTATCATGCCCCTGACGGTCATTGTCTACGGTGAAACGGGTTAACAATGTAACACGAATAATTGCCGTACCCCTGACGCTCATTGTCCGTAGTGAAAGGGGTAAACAATAATGTAACTGGAATAATACCGGTGCCTCTTACGGTCGTTGTCCGTAGTGAAACGGATTAACAATACTATATCTCGAATATTTAACGTGCCCCTTTCGGTCATTGTTCGTAGGGAAAGGGGTTAACAAAAATGTAACTCGTATAATTACCGTGCCCCTTACGGTCATTGTCTGTAGTAAATGGGGTTAACAATAATGTAACTCGAATAATAACCGTGCCCCTTACGGTCATTGCCCGTAGAGAAAGGGGTTAAAGATAATATATTGCAAATAATTACCGTGTCTGTTACGGCTATTGTCTGTAGGGAATGTAATTAACCATTATGTAACTCAAATAATTACCGTGCCCCTTACGGTCATTGTTCGTAGTGAAAGGGGTTAACAATAATGTATCTCGAATAATTAACGTGCCTCTTACGGCCATTGTCTGTAGTGAATGTACTTAACAATAATGCAATTCGAATAATTACCGTGCCTTACGGTCATTGTCCGTAGTGAAAAGGGTAAACAATAAGGTATCTCGCTTGATAACCGTGCCCATAACGGTTATTGTCCGTAGTGAAACGGGTTCACAATAAAGTATCTCGAATAATTACCGTGCCCCTTACGGTCATTGTCCGTAGTGAAAGGGGTTAACAATAATGTAACTCGAATTATAACAGTGTTCCTTATGTTAATTGTCTGTAGTGAAACGGGTTCACAATAATGTAACTCGAATGATTACCGTGCCCCTAACGGTCATTGGCCGTAGTGATAGGAGTTAACAATAATGTATGTCGAATAATTACCGTGCCCCTTACGGTCATTGTCCGTATGGAAAGGGGTTAACAATAATATATCTGAAATAATTACCGTGCCCTTACGGTGATTGTCCGTACATGTAGTGAATGGGGTTAACAAAAATGTATCTCGAATAATATCAAAAGTTGTAAAGCAGTCATCATTGTGTTTTAATTTCAATCTTAAAAAATGTTACTTTTTTCATCAAAGCAAATCAATAATGTTATAGAGACACTATTTTGACAAAGGATGCAGGAATACGAAAAAAAAAGAATACACACAATGATCACAGCACATTACCACAATGGTGGGATGTAAAAATACCGAGTCATGTCAAACGTATTCCTTTTTTTATTATTAATGTGGAAAAAAATAATATTTGTGAGGTACCAATATTCTTCATGTTCGTGGTTTTCGTCTTATTCACGAGTGTAAGTGTTCAATAAAAGATAACAATTGTTGTATTAATGAAGACATAGATGAAAATATCCCCATGTAGGTTTGACAACATGAATACGGGCGTAGATTTAATCTAGAAAATACATCGAAAATAATCACACTCAATATGTCTCTTATTTCAAATTTTAAATTTTACCCATTTAATCCTTTCAGAAACCCGTATTGCCCGACTTTGAACATTTACATTTTACCAAAATTATAGTTTTAATCGATGAAAGTCAGATTTCTGGTAATGCTATTCTGGATGAAATATTGAAGCAATTTGATTGCCTTGTATATACGTACTGCTCATACAAAAAAAATCATATTAGTTTGCCCTTTTAATTTGAATTCTACAATACAAAGTACATCAAATATTACGGGACGTTTAATTTGTTACAGTTTTTGTAAATGACATGTTAATGACCCAAATAACACCTTTGATGATTGTTTCCTGTAAATAAAGGCAACAGTAGTATACCGCTGTTCAAAACTCATCAATCGATGGGAAAAAACCAAAATCGGGGTAACAAACTAAAACCGCGGGAAACGCATTAAATATAAGAAATCAACGACACACTGAAATGTAACACACACAGAAACGGACCAAGCATCAGACAAAAATCCACGAGAATAACAAATATAACATCAAAACCAAATACATGAATTTGGAATAGACAAGTACCGTGACACGTCTTATCGCAATGTGAGTTTACACTCAAAACTAAGAGAAAACAAACGACGCAACGTTAAAATGTAACACACACAGAAACGAACAATAATATAACAATGGTCATCTTCCTGACTTGGTACAGGACATTTTTAAAGGAAAAAATAGTGGGTTGAACTTGGTTTTGTGGCATGCTAAACCTCGCACTTTAATGGCAATGTTAAATATAACATTGAAATGACAACATAATATAACAGGACTACAATACAAAAAAAAAGGAGAACATAATAGACAAAGAAACACATGATTAATAGATAACAAAAAATCGCAGGTTAATTTGTGTCAGCACTATTGATTTTAAGTATTCAACAATTACAACTTTTACCGGAACAATATTTTGTGTCAGCATAGCTTATACATCCGAAAGCAATTATCTTCTTAAATATTTAATGAATCTTCTAATTAATAAAAAATGAAGAAAAAAAAACAACTTAGTTTGCAATATCGTACAAATCAATATATAACAGTCAATTATCTTTAAGGACATTATTTCAGATTTCAATTTTCTCGCCATTTTATCTTTAGAGAACTAAATTCAAGGAATTTAAGAACCTACCAACCTGCAGCTGTTGATCAAACTTGAAAATTGTTACTCACGAATATAAGTACTTCACTAGTATAAAAATTGAGTTAACAATATATGTAATAAAATCAACGGTACCAATTTTGTTGCACCAGATGCGCATTTCGACAATACATGTCTCTTCAGTGATGCTCGTGGCCAAAATATTTGAAATCCAAAGCTTATATAAAAGATGAAGAGCTATAATCCAAAAGGTCCAAAAAGTATAGCCAAATTCGTGAAAGGAATCAGAGCTTTGCACGAGGGAGATACATTCCTTAATTTATAATAATTTTTAATATTTTGTAACAGCAAAGGATACATAAAGACAAATAAAAGAAAATGGTAAATATATAGAGACCATAATCAATTATTTGTAAAAGTTCATACGGAATATTTATCACTAATATCTTTATAGCCTTTAATAACTTTGAAACCAAATTTACATTGTCATGGTTCAACATTTTAGTTTGTGTCAGCACTTTTGATCTTAAGTATGCAATATTTAAAACTTTCACCGAGACAATGTGTAGGTATAGTTTATTTCCGAACTCAATTATTTATTTATTAAATATTTATTGAATGTTCTCATTAATAAAAGATGAAAAAAACACCTTAGTTTACAATGTCCCACAAATCAATATAAAACAGTTAATTATTTTTAAGGACATCATTTGAGATGCGTTCAATTTCCTCGCCCTTTTTTTTTCGAAAAGTGTTAATCACGAATAAAAATACTTCAACAGTATAAACAAATGGAGTTAACAGTATATGCAAAGGGTACATAAAGACAAATAAAGGAACATTATAAGAAGTCGAGGGCGAACAGCGTTAGTACCTAGATTATATAAAGCAAGACTATAATTATTTATTTCTGAAGTTCATACGGAATATTTAATGACTTTGAAACCAAATTTCTATAGTCATGGTTTAACATTTTGATTTATGGTAGATGCTAAGCATACTATTTTTGTTAATCGTTTTTAGAAAAGCATAGTGCCTAAGTTGTATAACAATTAACGGTACCAATGGTCTTGCACCAGATGCGCATTTCGACAATTCATGTCTCTTCAGTGATGCTCGTGGCCAAAATCTTTGAAATCCAAAGCTTATATAAAATATGAAGAGCTATATATAATCCAAAAGGTCCAAAAAGTATAGCCAAATCCGCGAAAGGAATCAGAGCTTTGCATGAGGGAGATACATTCCTTAATTTATAATAATTTATAATATTTTGTAACAGCAAATTTTGATAACACAAACAATCCGTATTTTGATGCCAGTACCGAAGTACTGGCTACTGAGCTGGTCATACCCTCGGTGACTAATAGTCCACCAGCAGAGGCATCGACCCAGTGGTAGTAATACAATTAACGGTACCAATTGTCTTGCACCAGATGCGCATTTCGACAATTCATGTCTCTTCAGTGATGCTCGTGGCCAATAGTTATCAAAAGTACCAGGATTATAATATCTTTGAAATCAAAAGCTTATATAAAAGATGAAGAGCTATAATCGAAAAGGTTCAAAAAGTATAGCCAAATTCGTGAAAGGAATCAGAGCTTTGCATGAGGGAGATAAATTCCTTAATTTATAATAATTTATAATATTTTGTAACAGCAAATTTTAATAACACAAAACATCCGTATTTTCCTGCCAGTACTACTGAGCTGGGGATACCCTCGGGGATTAAAAGTCCATCAGCAGAGGCATCGACCCAGTGGTAGTAATACAATTAACGGTACCAATTTTCTTGCACCAGATGCGCATTTCGACAATTCATGTCTCTTCAGTGATGCTCCTGGCCTAATTGTTAGTATTGGATTTTTATCTGTCAATCATTAATTGAACAGTACTGTAATGTATATAAATATATATATATATATTGATACTGATTCAACAATGGGCTTACCACATCACTGTTAAGTAAAATAAAAATGTCCAAACAAACAAAAATTCTGATTTTATTTCGTGTCAGTACATATGCAATTGAAAGGGACAAACTGCTAGACAACACATAGACGAAACGATTCAAATATGGTAAATTTTGTATCAGATCTTAAAATTATTTTCAAGAAAACTATTACTATTTAGAAAAAAATGTTGATTTTAAAAAACTGAAATTGGAAATTTTGATTTTCATTGAAACTGCACCTAAAACTATCATAATTAATAGACCTAGCTTTCCAATGTAAGCATTATATCTTAATTGTTTTGTATTTAGTTTTCTATCATTGTTGTGTTGGTGTTTCTCGTTTTAAGCTCACATGGCCAAGATATTTTTTTTATTATTTGAAGTTTGTTGTCCGGCATTGTCTATCGTAAATCAAGTATACTATTACTCGTCTTTGCAATCTTGCATTCTTTTTTGTGCCATGGCTTGTCAGTCTGTTTTGTGCCATGGCTTGTCAGTCTGTTTTCTACTTATGAGTTCAAATATCCTTTTGGTATCTTTCACGTCTCCATTTGAAACATATGACATAATCATGATGATAGTAAAATTGGAACTCATCAAATAATTAAAATCATCATATTCTCTGGTGGTATTTTTTTCGGAAAAGACATTACTTTTTTTCAGAACAATTTGTTGAACATAACATTATCTTTAATTTTGAGCTTATACTTGCTTAATCCTTTTGCCCGTTGGTGGAGCATATGCCACTAACGATATTCTCCAGCTCGTTCTGGTTTTTTTCATAACCTCTCCACATCATGCCACTTGTACCATACTTTCTCCATATTGGCTGTAACATTCCTTCTCCATGTGCATCCCTATGCCCGGCCAAGCTTTACTTGTGGATTCCACAGTAAGGCTTATCTTGTAATGTTAGTCTTTGGCTTCCTCAGTGTGTGTCCTATCTATCGTCATTTTCTCTTTTTAACCCTTCATCAACTGGGGATTGGTTGGACTTTTCTCAAAGATCTTTGTTTGATATCTACTCAGGCCATCTGATGTTAAGGATACGCCTGATGCAGTTGTTGACGAAGACTTATATTTATGAAGTAGGTTTTTTGTTAATTTACAAGTCTCAGCTCCATATACAAGTATGGGTTATACGTTTGAATTGAACAAGCATATTTTTGGTCTTAAAAGTGATGTATCTTGCTTTCCAAATGCATCTCATCATGTTAAATGCAGTTCTAGCTTTGCTAATTCCGATTTATTTCGTAGACTTGTAGAAGACACAATACCGTGCATATACAGAAACATATGATTTTAACTCTAATCTGGTTTAATAGTGGTACATAATTTAATCTCTTCCAAAGTTTCAGTCAAAACAACTGGGGTCTCTGACATTGGTAAGTTGATTTTAATTTTGTTTAAAAAAAAAGTTTTTCATCGATCAACAGTTTTCTTTATCTTAAAATTGTTTTAAACAGACATCAAGTGAAAGAGCATTGAAGACCCTCAATTCCAAAAAAGGTGTGCCAAATACGGTTTACGTAAGTCATGCCTGTTAAACATGTTAAAAACGATCCTATGTATTTCAAATAACTCATAATTTGCTGTAAATTCATGAATACGACCATACTATTGATGTTCAAGTCAACACCAAAGTGCTGACCACTGGACTTGTGAAACCCTTTAAGTTTGCCAAAGAGATGACAACTTATTCCTATCGGTTATTTTTTGAATTACTCAATAAACAACATCATCGATACAAATACCGTTGTTTTCTCATGTGTTTTAAGTGTCCTACAGTTGAAGCTTAACTTCATAACTAAATATGTGTAATCAGTTTAATTGATGTCTGGAGCTGGCATGTCAGTATACGTAACTGCTAGTAGTCCTTTGATAATTTAGGTATTATTTCCACTTTGCTCAGTTTCGTAATAGTAAAAGCTCAATAATAAGTTAATATTGATATTAAAAGGCCTCAAAACAAAAAGGGATGTTCAGATCCACGATCCCGAAGGTCGAGGGGATTTGAACAGCTGTTTTTGTGAGGAGGTCTTTTAATGTCAATAGTACCTTAAACATTGAACTTTTACTGACTTACAAACCGTCAAAAACGTAAGAAAAGTACAAAAGAAAACACTTGCAGAAGCCTTAATACCATGAATTGGACCAGTCTTAATATATCTAACTTAAATAGTACTCACACTGGTATATACAAATAACCATTTCCAAAGTGCATTTGAAACGGACCGATTAAATAGTAGTACATCATTTAAATGTCTATTGATTCTAATATGACTTGCTTCTTTAACTTTTTAAAGAACACTTGGATAAATGTCTCGATAAAATATACTTAGCGCAGACTCAGAGATATACATAATTATGGCTGTTCCAATATACAATGTACTTCCCACGTAAATCTACATGTATTGGAACCTATATTAACTGAAAGAGGGCTGATATTGACCGAGGGCTGATAATACATGCGATATGAAAAATGACATGTTATGATCTTTTTATCATATGCTTCAACGATGGAGAAAAATCACCGATTCATATATTGAACCTTTTACGTGGTACCCAAATAGAAGTTTAAAGAGTGAAAAGTTCACGGACCTTAGTACATTCGATATGAAATCTTTCTATCATATGCCTCAGCAGAGAAGAAAAACATTTAGATTTTGACGAAACAACAAAAAAATAATTCAAAAATATACATAATGAACACTGTTAGGAAAAGTCAACTTTTTTTTAAAGTAAATTTCTAACGGATAATGTGTGAAACTTTTAAAAAAGACATTTAATTAATAAATTTATTGTTGTTTTTTTTTATTATTATTATTATTTAACAAAATGCACTTTCTAGTATCCAAATAACTGTTTTGTTCACTACTTTGTAATGTTTTTCAGTGAAAACATAGCATTGAGGTGTATTTTCCGGAGTTTGCCGAGTTTCACCGGAATGCCATGCGATAACGTTACGGAAAGGCATGTGATAATACTCGCAGCATGTGATAAACTTTTCATATCAGCCCGCTAAGCACCGATTCGAAAAATATGGAATTTACGTTAATGTAATGCTATTATCATACAGTAAAAATCATGTGTTATTTAGTCTAAGTATATGATAAATATAATTATTTTCTGCGACTGTATCTTACATTAATTTGTAGAATCCTTAACTATAGATAAATTAGTTGATCTGTAACAATAACATCTTCATGCCTTACATATCATGTACTGTAGTACGCCGCTAGATTAAAACTGACGAGGAAAAGGTAACACATGGCCAGCGAAAGCTCTATTATAGAGCCCAGGTGGTCGTGTGGTCTAGCGGGACGGCTGCAGTGCAGGCAATTTGGTGTCACGATATCACAATAGCATGGGTTCGAATCCCAGCGAGGGAAGAACCTTACCCTACCTCTGTATCTTTAACCCCCTTTGTAGAGGAACCATACGCTAATATGTATAACTTGTGGCTTTCTAATATACAGTGATACCTCCACCAAATGTGTTGCAGTGCTGAGACTATATACACAGTGAGATCCTACCCACACACAATTATATTACAATTCCGTTATCATGTATTTACAATGTTTCTGTGTTGATTAAAAGTCAAGTCACATACTTTAAAATTCCTGTCTTTCTTTATATATACACTGGTATCACATTTATACCCCTAACCGATAGATGTATTCTTTAATAAAATAGTATCGATCTTTAAAAATATCAACAGCACTATATTCCATAATTGCGGTAAAAACGGCAAAGAGATAAAAGAATGATGAGTGCCTCTTCCTCATGAATTAAAAGTGGTACTACAAAGTATTATCTAAAAGTTATATTCATTTCTTCTAAAAGGTCCTTCGTGTATTGTTTAAAATTCTGTTTGCTATATATAATCTGAAATATTTTCACTTTAAGATCGCACACTTTAATAAAAAAAATTGACACACTTTAACAAAAAATTTGCGAAAGCAAATTCACAGATCTAACATTGTTGGGTTGATGTTTAGACGAGTTGTATCTTATGCCACTTAAATGAAAACTTATTCTGCGGATTTTTGTAATCTACACAGAATACAAAAAAAAAAGAAATTTGATATTAAACTTTTTAACATTCTTAATATTTTCCAACCATTCAATAAAATGTTATTTATTAAGGTTTCCCCCATGGTATGATGCACTCCTACAGGTAGGTATGAGGTATTCGAAACACCAGGGCTGTGAATTATAAAAAAAAACGGAATGGTATACCCGTAATTGGTTCTTAATATTAGACAACATATCTTTTTTTAAGGTGGCACGGTAGTATTTCCTGGCCATAAGGGATAATGATAGCCTTTTTAGAATTTTCACCACTTTCTAACACTGCAAAAAATTCTACATTCACAGTTAACTGAAGTACTTTCATTTTACCATTCAGAAATGAATTTGGATATGTACCATGACCGTTTACTTTTTTTGCTATTTTTAAAATCCTAAGGCCACTAGTACTTTTAGGTCTTTTACGGTGCAGTGAATGCAAAATTTAAAAAAAATCTCAAAAATTCATTTTCATCTGTATATAAAATTATTTCATATTTTTCTACACCTGATTCATCACTCAGTTTGGGAAAGTATGTTCAGTTGATACTGTATTTTTTGTCCAATCACACTGTTTAGATACATTTACCTAAGTAGGGTACACAAAAGAGCAACCTAAATTCTGGAAAGCAAATACTACCGTGCCACCTTTAGTAGCCTGGGGTCCTGGCTACTGATTAGCTCCGCTACATGTTACTTACCGACGCAGTATGATTGGGCCAGGTTTTCCAGGCTAATCTTTTTAGGTACCATCTTTTTAGAATTATTTCCCTTTGTCTGATGCAAAATAATATCAATTAAGAATTGAATGCTTCTTTTTGTAAATTTATTGGGTGGTAAAAGCGTTGACCGAAGTACATTTTGTATGAAGCGCGGAAGCGCTTCATTCTAAAAATGTACGCACGGTCGACGCTTTTACAACCCTATAAAGTTTCAAAAAGAAGTATTCAATACTTATAATTACATTTTTTTAGCTAAAATCATGAAAACACGGTTTTTATCCAGTTTTATTTAATTCACCTGTGCACTTTTTTGTGGGACCTCGTGTTATCATGCTTTTTTTGCATGATAAATGTTATTGTCTGATGCAATTGTTTACGCAATAACATGTTAGCCAATCAGAATAACGTATTATAATGAAACTTACATCTAATGTAATTATTAGACAATAATCAGTAACTAAGGCGTTTATCTGGGTATGTATAATCAAAGCTTGTTGTTAAAAGGTTAAACATGTGCACAAAATCAGCATAATCATACGCGAAAATTGCGAGATTAATTGGTCACTCTAGTATAATGTTGCTCCCCAGACGATTAGGTGGTGTTTCAGTCCAAAATTGAAGAACAGGGACGTATTACGTTGTATAAACTAGTGGAGGAATACTACAAAAACAGAACAGAACAGATAGCAGCCCCAGAGGCTATATATATACATTTGATAGAGAGGATGGTCGGGTCCTGATCCTGAAATCATGTGCTAATAGGCGAGTGACATTTCCAGAAAAGACGCTTAGTTAGTGACTTTAATGCACCTACCTAACACACAGCTGAATTTTTTACATGTTATAGTATAATATCTGAACTTCCTTTTTTGGTCGGTCGTAAAAAAATCGTACGGTGCATTTTTTGTAAAACATTCATTAAAATCGAGAAATAATTATAAATTGAAAAATGACCAACAGTGTTAAAGGGTGAAAAAATTAACATGTAGCTTTATTTTCTGTTGTCACAATGCAAAAATTATTTACGTTTAGCATGTCAATGTATTAAAATTTACTTTTCAAAAATAAAAGAAGTAATCTTTGCGAGAAAAATAAAGATTTTTGTAACAATTTTGGATTTTTTTTTATAAAAATGGTGCCAATTTTCATATTTTTTTTTCAATTCTTAGATATTTTCGGCTTGAAACCAAAATCAATGATGTCGGTATTATTCAAGTGTTCATTACTTGTTTAAAACATATCATTATCACTGTATTATTCTGGATTTTATACATTTTTAACACACTCCCCCTTTTCAATCAAATTTCCGAAATCGCTTTCTCTGTTAATTTCCCTCAAGTTAATGGACCTAAACGCTTCGAAAAAGAGTATGAATAACCACGAAGGCAATTGTGTTGGTACATATAACAACCAAAAGTATAAAAAAAAAATTTAAAGGACCATAGAAGCTGAAATGTCAAGGTTTTTTTCTTGGTAGAAAACCAATATCTTACTGTTCTTAGTCAATTTGCACTAACAAAAAGCAGAGATTATGAATAACTATAATATTGAAAACTACCCTCTTCTTTCTCAACTGGATCAATGCACATTTTATGTATGCAACTATAAGTACGCAAAAATGTGTATTAAAATTATGATATTTTTACCATGAACTTGAACGTGAGATATGTCCACCTTTTAAATTTCCTACCGTTTTAACAATCGCATACGGTAGACTTATCGATGGTGCAAATGGTCAGTATTTTAGAGGAAGCATAGCGTATGTGCTAGGGCCACGTCAAGAACCTGTATGTTGACATGCTATAAATACTTTAATATATGAATATATCTATTCATTCAGTTGACAATTTTGAATTCTTCGTAGATATTTGAAGTACAATAAATGTTCTACCGCAGGGGGTATATATTATTTAAGCTGTATTTTAAATATGATTACGTGTTTTTAAATATTCTTCGAAGTTTTTCTTGGTTCGAGCGTCACCGATGAGTCTTATGTCGACGAAACACGTGTCTAACGTAAACAAGCGAGCATATGCCTAATATCTTTCAAATTGATTTGTTATTTATTATGGTTGTCCTTAGTTGCTTTTTATGATTTTTGCTTTTGTTTGTAGCTTTGAGCATGAATCAAGCTTTTGGGTATATAATTAAAATTGTTTAAGAACCTTTATAGCTTATACGGTGTTGGCTATTGCTTCTTGTTTTAGGCCATACGATACGCTATAGTTGTTTACCTCAAAGCATTTAGTCTCTGCCAGTATACAGAGATCATAGTGTCCTTTTAATCATACTTTTCAAAGGTACCGGGCTTATAATATGATATCATCAGGCTTCCTATTCTAAATACGGATTAACAATTTAAGAGGAGTAATGCCAGAGGGTCGACGATGATCTGACACTTCGTTGACATGGAACACTCGTGTGATGTTTATGAGTTCTATAACCAGTGTGAATTGTGGTTGGCGATGTACCATGTTTATTGTGCATGTATAATTCCTTTCATTAAATATATGTACCTTTACCAGCAGTTCATGCTCTTACAAGTTATATAGCTCATCATCTATCTCTTTAAACGATTTCGAAATCATCAATAAATAGCGGGTCTATCACAAGTTAAACAAAATTCATATTGACATGTAGATCGGCGCTGAAAGAAAACTCTAAAGTGTCTGAAACCAAAAATACGTATGTTTAAGTCTTATCAAGACGATTAGAGAAAGCTACATAATATCAGACTTCAAACCAAAAAGATTGCCATCCTGTCACGCCTACCACCAAGTGCATCACCATTAAGACTACATGTTCTGAAAGCTAAGCTGTCAAACAAAGACATGGCGTCATAACAAACTAATACGGCAGTAGGTTAACCTAAGTATGAGCACGGATGACAAAAGAGGTCTTAATACGTCATAATTTCTTCAGGATCTAATAAATCTGTTCTTGTGAAGGAAAAAAATATGCATTTGGGAACTTGTACATGTACTGAAATTATTGTAAACATCAGTTACACAGATAATAAAATTGTTTCCAGTAAAGCAAAAGCTTCACAGGCTCAGTTTTAAAATATGAATTTCGACTGTATTATATTGTTAAAAACCACAAAATAGAAAATTGCATTATTTGTAATAAATTAGATTTTTTCAATTTTTTTTAAAGAAATAGTTTATTCACAGAAAATCCTCCAGAATGACAACCAAACTTTATATAGGTTTAGCCGAACTATATCCCGCAAATTCATATTAGTTGATAAAAATCTATATATATATATATATATATATCTAAGTTTTGAATACTGGTAAGTCATTAATGCTTGCATTTTTAACCGACTTTTGTATCTGAAGTTTGGTAAATATAAAAAAAAGAAGATGTGGTATGATTGCAAATGAAACAGCTGTCCACAAGAGACCACAATGACACAGACATTAACATCTGTAGGTCACCGTATTGCCTTTGACAATGAGCAAAACCCATACCGCATAGTCGGCTATAAAAGGCCCTTGACAATGTAAAAACCTTAGTTTTGCAGCTATATATGTCGCGGACAGGACTCCATTATGATTGGATCCATATCATAGTGACCTGATTTTAGTTTATGACCATCCCTTTTATATGATGTATATGCATACTTATTTTGGAAAAGCCTGGTTTAAAGGTTCAAAATATATGGACCGGACACAAACCAAACACGAACAAATCAAATAATGTTTGAAAATTTGACGGCTCAAATGTCAATGCCACTGTTAAAATGAACTGATTTTAATTTATGAAGAACCACGTGACATCCCATAATACATCTCTGAACTAAGTGTGTTTAACATCAGTTCTATAGTTCAAGGCAATGCATTTTATATTTGAAATCATTGGTTTTTGGATCAACTGTATATCTGTATACTAGTACATGTTTAAGTGACCTGATATAACTCGACGCGGACCGCAAACAAGTAGGGACTGACGGACGGACAGACTTTAAATGTGATTCATATATCCTTTTAAACTTTGCTTGTGGTTGTATTAAACATTCAAGATAGTGATTTCTGATCTTCTGACACGGTTTGTAGGCTGTTAACAAACAGAGACTATTGTCACTATTGGTGTGACAAAGACGTCTTCTTCATACTCTCTTTATTGCGTTGTTTTCTCTCCCTTTTATTCGTCCAACTTACAAATATTTCATCATATTTTTTTTATTTTGCATGGTACACCATCAATTATAGCAAATATTAACACATGTAAGGTCAAATATTTGTTATTATACGTCGTTTTTGTAGAAATACCGTTTTACCTATTGCAGAGTGAAAACGTCAAAATGACGTCAATTATCGCCAAACCATGAACGATATGCAACTAAGAATCAATGAGACGTTATCATAGTATCGTCTAAAGTAAAATTTGAATTAGCTATATTACCAGCTGCTTCAAATAAAACAACAATACTACAAAAGTGTTTTTCTTTCATTTTTTTTTATGAATGACCTTTGACCCCAATTTAAAAAAAAATGCACCATATTTCATTTTTACGACCGGGAAAAATGGAATCTACACATTTTTTCCTTTCGAATGATATATAATACAGCTGTGTGTTAGAAAGGTGCATTAAAAATATTTTTTAGGTCTGAATGTCACTCGCCTATAAGAACATGAATACCGAATTAAATGAAATTTAAATCCCGACATCCGGAAATTCGAATTTTTTTTTCAAGGATCTTGAAAGAATCAATCACAAAATCCTGAGCTTTAAATCACTTGACTTGGGAGTCCCAAGATCCCCCCTCCATGTATACATCTACGACGATCCATCAGCACATTGATGACTATACATCACCACGTCGGCGCATCGCAAACAGACACTTAATAAAATATAACAACTAATGAGTGCAATAATTCAATACTATTTTTTTGAAAAAACAAAACAAAAATTAACGCATTTACATTATTTACAAACAGGCTAGATATCTAAATATACTGAACCTGGAACAGTATTTAAAATAACTAAGAGACAATCAAAGTGTACTGGTAAACAAGTTACATACTTTAATATAACACTAGAGCTAAGTAATCTACACTCTACACAAATACATATTGCAATACGATGCAATACTGTTATATTATCTGCTACATTTTGTATGTCTATCAACACAACGTGTGAGTGAACTCTGAACTACATAAATATTTATGGATGAATGCAATTACCAATAATTCAAAGGTTTCAAATGCTTCTTTGGTCATTTTATTGTTCCAGGGTCTCATTGGGGTCTAAGCATGACACAGGATTGCCGATTTTTTGTAAGCGTGATATGTGAAAGTCAAATTATTGTGTTGTGAAATCGTGAAATGAGGTCTAGCGGGACACGGGAAATTACAAAAAATGAGAATTGCTTATATACATAGTATATAATAAGCGGGTTATAGGAATTTGTTAAAACACTGTAAGCAGGATCCGGGATCAGAACCCCCCAATGATCGATGATACCCCCTTTAATTTGTTGGTCTTTTGAATTTATTTGTGAACGAAATCGGCATCACTGTGGACCACAAGTTGACCCAATATCATGAATATTGAACTGTGATTTGAACATCATGTCTGTATTCTTTATTTTTTTAGCTCATTTTTTTCTATAGATTCTTTTTACTTTTTGTCCATCATCATTCCATTATCATGATTATTCTCCTGTCTTTGTTTATATTTTAGCACCTCATTATTCTTTCTTCTTTATCATGTTTATATACATGTATTTGTCCTAAGTCTATATATATTTGTCTATTTTTGTCTAATCTTTACACACTTTTTATGCCCCCTGTAGCAACGGGAGCACAAGTCTAACCTTTGTCCTTCTGTCTGTCCAACATTTGTGTCAGGGATATAACTTAATAGGGTTATTACAGGAAAATAACATACATTTGTTATTATGGACTAAAAAATCAAAGAAATGTGATAACATACGTATGTTACATGTTTCAAATGGACAATATACTTCATTAGTTTAGTTAAAATGTATACAAGTTCTATTGATATTACTATTGTCTTTATGTATACTTAACTATTGAAAGATGTAACAGTTCATAGTATTCCAATTTTGAATAGTACACCTATATGTTATTACAGAAAAAAATATTCCTGTAATAACTAAAGGGTGTTATCACAGCTTCTCTATATCACTTCAAAGCATTTGCTCAGACATAAATCATGCTTAACTACAATGTATTTTTATACCCCCACTTTCAAAAAAGGGGGGTATACTGTTTTACCTCTGTCTGTCCGTCCGTCCGTCCGTCAGTCAGTTCGTCCCATGAAACTTTCGTCACATTTTTCTCAGGAACTACACATCCACCCTTTCTGTAATTTGGTATCAGCATTTATATATGTCAGCCATACCGTGTGATGCGTTTTCAGATTCATCACTCGACAACTTCCTGTTTACCGAACACTTGCATATTTTTACACTATTTATATTATCCACTTGCGGCGGGGGTATCATCAGTGAGCAGTAGCTCGCAGTTTCACTTGTAATGTATTGTAAGAAATAATGACCAGAGCATGTAATGAGGTTCTGTGCAAGTTTCTCAGTAATTCCCAAGTGTCTTAAATAATAAGTTACATTCCTTTAATAACTAAGTCTTGTTATCACAGCTAAGTTAATTCCTAAATAGCCTTGTCTCATTAATTAACCATGGTTAATAAAAAAAAGTATTAATTCCATTTAAAAACTATTTATCAAGGCTATGCATTTAGTTTCTGCGCAAAGTCTCAGATTTCCCTAGCCCACTATAGATTAAATAATTTTACGTATAACAAACATATGTTATTACAGATTTAGAAAATTTAAGGAAAAGTATCTGTAATAACAAACGCAAGTTATTTTCTGTAATAACCCTATAGAGTTATATCTCTGACTGTCCCACCAACATTAGTTTCCAAAATTGGTTTCTGTTCTCTAATTTCAGTTTGCTGCAACGAAATGTATGAATCTTTTACAAAATGCTGTTTCCACAAATAAAAGATCAATTATGAATTTGGGTAGCGTCACTTTTACTATTCTTGAGTCAGTCAGTGGTACTACTTATACAAGTTATTTACTTGAAGAAGTAAAAAAAAATATATAGATATAGGAAGATGTGGTGTGAGTGCCAATGAGACAACTCTCCATCCAAATAAAAATTAAAAAATTAAACCATTATAGGTGAAAGTACGGCCTTCAACACGGAGCCTTGGCTCACACCGAACAACAAGCTATAAAGGGCCCCAAAATTACTAGTGTAAAACCATTCAAACGGGAAAACCAACGGTCTGATCTATATAAACAAAACGAGAAACGAGAAACACGTATATATTACATAAACAAACGACAACTACTGTACATCAGATTCCTGACTTAGGACAGGTGCAAACATTTGCAGCGGGATTAAACGTTTTAAATAATGGGCCCAAACCTTCTCCCTTTTTCTGAAACAATAGCATAACATCACAACATATAAAAACATACGATAAAATATCAATTGGCAGACTTAACTCAATCAAAAAACGTATGATTACACAATGAACGAATAAATTTGATCTGCGATATCTGAATACAAATGCACAGTTAATTAAATATTAGAGACAAACATTCATGACCAAAAGGCTTACAAACAAATTCAAACACACTGAGAAATATTTAACCAATCAATGTTCACTTTAGAAAAAAAACGGTTTTTTATAATCTTGAAGTTTATACAAATGTTGTAAGAATAAGTGAAAAATTGAAGATATTACAAATAATCAAAGCTGGTATACAAGCAAGATCCATATAAATAAAAAATGACAAAAAAGCATTATAAACAGTATCAACAGGTCGAATTAACAAGAAAATACGATTTGAGAGTACTCGCAGTTACTGACAGCTAGTTAAAAGCCAAAACCAATTAATAGTAAAAATCATGCATCAGAGACTAAAATCGACTAAAACACATCACAGGGATTTAGTTATTTTAACGTCATTAATAGTCAAAGAAGACATGACTTGTGCAATGCCAAAAATATATACATTTAAGTAAATAAAAAAATGTTTGAATAATCTCCCCTTAATTTTCTTAAAAATGTACTTGCATAAGTAAATTCATCTTACTATTCCCACAAAAATTCTCAAGTTTTGAAATGTAAAATCATGCCTTTAATGATTTTTCCGAGGTTTGCTCAATTGTTTTATTAGAGTTCAATTGTTTCATCTTATTAATTCAACAAAGAAACTGATTGCGCAAAAATCTTAAGTATTTTCGAAAGGCCTTAAAAAATTTCTCCATGGGGGGGGGGGGGGGGGGGGGGGGGGGGGTGAAAATGAGCAGTGTTCTGGAGATAAAAGACAAATGGGATTTTCATTGTCCATGTTATTATAACACTTGAATGATCAGTTAAGACATCTGCAAATGGCAGATAATTTAAAATTCTATTAGAGCATAGAATTCATAAGAATTCAATAAAAGAAGTTGGAATGACTTTTTTACTTTTTTAAAAAATCTGAATGTCTAAGGGACATAACTCAGCCAATATTTATACCCCCGCTTTAAAAAAGGGGGGTATACTGTTTTACCTCTGTCTGTCCTTCCGTCAGTCAGTCAGCCCGTCGGTCCCATGAATATTTTTCGTCGCATTTTTCTCAGGAATTACAATACAAGGATTTCTGAAATTTAGTTTCAGGGTTTATCTAAGTCAGCTGTGTGATGTGTTTTTCAGATTGATCACTTGACAACTTCCTGTTTACCAAACACTTGTATGATTTTACACAATAGACAATAGACAATATTTTATTCGCACAAACACATTTACATTAAATGGTTATGGCATACAAAATTAAGACAATAAACGTACAATAGTTAAATTGATTACAATTATATTAGAGTGACAGTGGTATTCACAACAAAGAAGAAAAAAGGCTATAAATATCAACAGTTAACACATTATTAATGTTCATGAACAATTGAAAAAAGAACACAAAAAAAAATTAGGTTGGCATTGCATATTAAAAGAAATACAAGTTATACAGATGTTCTTAATAAAAGACAATCATTAATATACTTTATGGTGATTTTTATAATGACTGGTAGACTGCTATTTAAAAGTACAGTCAAATGCTTAAGTGTTATAGTGGACTGTAATTTAATAAAATTGAAATTAAGATTTTTATTAATGATAGCCAAGTTGAAAATTTTTGTCACATTTTTTCTCAGGAACTACAATACAAGGATTTCTGAAATTTGGTTTCAGGATTTATATAAGTCGGCTATACCGTGTAATGAGTTTTCAGATTCATCACTCGACAACTTCCTGTTTACCGAACACTTGCATATTTTTACACTATTAATATTTTCCACTTGCGGCGGGGGTATCATCAGTCAGAGCAGTAGCTCACAGTTTCACTTGTTTTTTTACCTATACAAGTAAATAAAAGTCACTTGTATAAGTATCCTACAAATTTAATTATATAAGTATATTAATATAACTTCTTCAAGTAATTAAAAATAAATTGTACAAGTAGTACCCCTGACTGTGAGTTATGTCCTTTAATCATTTTATTTTGATAACATTAACTGCAAGAGGACCAGGCTTTGTCTGTGTCCATGCATATGGCGACACATTCACAATTTATTTGCCCATTATTCTCTATTCCACAGTCTGCAGCTTGAAAATATGTGAAAAGGTCAGGAAAACTATAAAAAATATATGATAACAATGTAGTTCCATAACTTTTTTGTCTGTCATCTTTCTTAGTGCTCCGGTCTGTGTTTTTATAAACCAATTTTTCCTTCTGTCAAAATTTGAAATTGGTATTCCACTCTTACATTATATTAACACACCACTGATGAAACCCAAACAATATAAGATAAGGCTATATTTGTACCTACGCAATATATGAGAAGGTTTACATTTTTAAAATCGAATTAAATGAAAAGATTGGGATAAAAGAACCCCAGTGGCACCTTATCAATTAAGTATGGAATTTTGTAGTTGATACATGTACTTCTGTATATATATACCACATATATAAACTTAACATTGATTAGTAACATTTATGTTTTGCCATGTACAAGATTCAATCAGTTTGTTTGCATAATATGAAAAAATTGATAAATTAAAAGCCTTAAAATTTGTCAGAGCAATAAACAGTAGACATATATACAATTATAAGACAGTTTGCTTTTTAAAAGGCAAGCATCATGTATATTTGAACTAATTTAAGAGGGTCTAATTGTGTATTACAATACATTTTGTACTACAGAAAAATGGACTAAAAGAATAAAGAATAGAGAAAAAAAGTACCAACTATATAAAAAATATGGAATTATGATCATGAGGTTCTACAGAATACACCTAATCGCTATTTATTCCATTCCGGATAAGTTCTAAAATTACACAAATTTTTCATCCAGTTGAAGCTATCTGGGTTGCATGATACTGTTAATGAGACCAGTTTAAACAACCGTAAATACTTCAAACAAAATATTTTTTTACTTCAATTTTAATTTCGTAAAAAGTGGATCATACTATATCAAAGTTTCTTGATGATCACTTTCTAAAGTTTTTCCTCCCTCAGCTCACTGCTGATGACCTCCATTTTCGGTCCGCGTGACCTAAACAGGAAGTTGTATAAATGACTTTTTTTTTCAGGAATGGACTAAATAGCGATAAGGTGTATAAAGAATGGACTAAAATGGGGAAAATGTACAAGGAGTATTAAAAAATGGCTTGAAATATTGAAGAATATAGAATTGAAGGACCCTTCATCCAGACCCTGATTTAAAACATGTGATGTTATTGTTATAGAATTGATTTTTTAGCTCTTGGAGTAGCATAATATATTCCATTAGGAAAATTTGCTACGAATCATTCAATTCGCACGTTATAAAAAATTCTATAGTTCACTGTTTGTGTTCATGAATATTTTAAAGCAAATATCAATATTTTAATTATGTGTTTTTCTGGGAAATATTATTAAAAATATTAGAATTATTATTTTTTTTATAATTTTCAGGATATTATGTGGAAAGGTGCGATGTATAATGAATAAATTTATAGTTCATCGGATGAAACAGAAAACAAGCCTCAACTGTAAGTGATTTTCTTATTTAGAAATTTTTCATATATCTCAAAAATTAAAATCATATTTTAGTCTTAAACATTGTTAACTAGAATATTAAAAATGCATGCAAATTTCTGTATTTACAATATATGAATGAGCATAACAAAGGAGATTACAAAAAATATTCAATGTATATGGCCTATAGAAAACTATCAATGGAACAACAACCCACACATTATTACCGAAAAACATTAAGATGCCTGAACATAAAGTCTGAAACAATAGAATGGTAACAAGCTTTATAAATCAACCTAAATCATGTAAATCTTCAGGAAACAAATTTGTAAATACATTGATATTAAAATGTTATTTGGCTTTGACAGCCATCAAAACTGTTTTTTGAAGAAAAAAAAATCATCTGCTGATCCTCACTATTATCATGATTATTTCTATTGCAAAATATAAAAAATATGGTAGTCCTTTGCAACAATTAGGTGGTCGAAACCTTTGGACCACCATTTTTCAAGAGCTTTGATCAAAATAAACCACAGGCATGAAAGATAACCTTAAGATTCCTCTTGATAAATTTTGAGTAACCCAGGATACTTATATTTAGTATATACATATGTATGTACCGTACCTTTCAAGGCCATGGTGTCTGTCAGACAGTTTTCACTTGACCTCAACTTTACATTTGATGCATTGATCAAATTCTTTAAAAAAATTAAACTGTAGACGAACATTTATGTATCTTATTCGGACTAAGTAAGTATCTGCAAAACTGTTCTAAAAACTTATACTTAATAAGTACCTAAGAAAAATGATGGAATGTTGATCTTTGGACTAGCAGTTAGAAAAGATTTAGGTGCAGACTGGGTGAATCACTTTTACTGTCCTCGAATTAATATATACCTTTATACCATTATGTGCAAGAGGGGACATCATCTAAGTACAATGGACACATGTTCTATTTATTTTGTTTCATAGAGCTACATAATTTTTCATTTTGAAGATTGTCAATAATAAATTTGTTTCAATTTTATTTCAGAATTTTATATTTATATTGCTGAATCAACAAAAACTAAGTCTATTCTAAATGCTAATCATAATAAATAATAATTCTTTTATTCACAGAATGAAGAAAATTCTCTTTTAACATGTTTAATTCACAGAATGAAGAAAGAATAAAGTTTTTTCTTTTATTTACAGAATGAAGAATAAGAAATGAAAAGACACATATCTAAAGAGCTGCTCCAAGCAGAAAGACTGGCTAAACAGATGGAGTCAGAGGAATTAGTCACACCCTACGCCTCCTACTGGTGCTCATCATTTCTGTTGTCTTGGTTACGGCTGTATCCTTAAGCGCTGCCAATAAATCAGATTATTTACTTTCTGCGTCCGATGAAACAATTAATTTGACATCAATTCCTTATATTTATGATTACACGAAAGCTGAAAAGACAAGGGAAGAGAACATGGAATTTTATAACCAACCTTTAGATCAGTGGAATGTAGAAAAGAGGTCAGGCCTGTCCTTAGATGAATTCTGGGATATATATGATGGCAAATGGTAGGTTTTTTTGTGATTACAAATGTTTTTTGTTCTGTTGTATGCATAAGAAATTTTATACACAATATATACATGCTATACTGATACATACTTAAAGCTTGAAAATATGAATTATTCGAAATAAGGGGTCAAAATTGTTAGTTCATGCCTTTTGCATTTGGTGAAAATTGGCTTTTGAAGTGAACTTGTAATTACCCAGTATTGTGTTCACATTACATGAAATGTGACAAGCTAGCAAAGTTGTGTTTTCAATGGAAGTTACGCCCCTTTGAACTTACAAAAAATGTATTTGCTTCAATGTACTACTGCAACAGTTTGTCATCGCAACTCCTCTGAAACTACACAACAGAATTTCATGAAACCTTTTCAAATAATAAGGACATACTATGTAGATGTGCATATCGACAGGAAATTACGATTCAATTTTTTTCTAGGAGTTACACCTCTTTGAACTTATTTGCTCTAAGGTACTATTTTAACAGTTTGTCATCTCAACTCCTCTCAAACCACACAACAGAATTTCATGAAACTTTGTAGATAATAAGAACATACTATGTAGATGTGCATATCAACAGGAAATTACGATTCAATTTTTTTCTAGGAGTTATGCCCCTTTGAACTTATTTGCTTCAATATACTTCTGCATCAGTTTGTCATCGCAACTCTTCTGAAACTACACAACAGAATTTCATGAAATTTTGTAGATAATAAGGACATACCATGTAGATGTGAATATTTACAGGAAATTATTATTCAATATTTTTTCTTATACATTTTTTTTTCTTATACTTATTTAATTTCTCCAATGACAATGTGGGGACGTGGGGTATGTGAGCGTGCTCACTAAGGTTCTTTAATTTCTAATGTTTTTATGAGTAATACATTGTAGGATTACTATGTTTGGTATGTGCATCCTCATGCCCATCAGATATTTTTCACTTGACCTCCACCCAATCTCATGGACCAGTGAACAAGGTTCAGTTTTGATTGTCAAGTCTATATCTCACATACTATAAAAGCATAAGGTCTATTCCGTGTATAGAAAGACGGTATGGTGTACATGTCCAACTGCAGGTGTGACCTATTTCTCAAGGGTCAAGGGTCCGTGGTTATAGTTTTTGTACAAGTGTTTTGATCTGTTTTTAGGCAGTTAAGCTGCCTTATGCAAGCATAAGATGTCAAAGAACAAATGAATGAAATATTTAATCGCCGAAAATCTCTTAAGACAAGTAGTTAAGATTTCCCAAATTGCAAAAAATTGTTTGTCGTCAATACGTAGCTTATATATAGTCAACTATATATAAGTTCAACTGATCACGCTGTTGGCGGTAATTTTGAATAAGAAGACAAATTTTCGTACCTTTTTAATTTGGACGCAGGGTTTCAAATTAGCGGTGGTCTGGGGTCTGTGACCTTCCACCTTGGCAGTAGGACTTTCTACTTTATTACTAGCTACGCCTGACGAACCTTGAACATGTTGAAAGAAAATAGAAAATAACTTTGCAAACATTTTTACCAAAGTTTCCTAAAAAATGATCTCAAAATAATGTTCAACATTACTATTCATGACAGGGATGTTCAATTTGTTCAACCGCTAGCTTTACTCAGAAAATTGCCGATAAATAATGTGTAAATCCGAGTAAAATCGTATCTCACTTTCTGTCAAAAACAACATTGCAAACAAAATGGCTGCCGCGAGATTACAATATCGGATCCGATTCTGGAAGCGGATAAGGGTAATCCCGGGTTTTGAGGCTAACAACTTAAAAAATCCAGACAGGTGACAATATACAGCTATGCATGGTAAATAAATATAAACACTAGAATTGAAAACCAAAATTGTTTAAAAGAAAGAAAAAGCAGAAAATATTTTGTACTTCAATTTTAATGTCAAAATCCAATACAAGTGATAGCTGGGAACATGTTGGTAATGCATGTTAAATGCTTTTCAAGTTAAACATATTACTGCAATTTCAAGGAGTATTTTTTTCTTCTCAATTTTGATAGGTCAGTTAAAATAGCTGGAAGTTTATTATATAAAAAAAAAGATGTGGTATGATTGCCAATGAGACAACTATCCACAAGAAACCCAAATGACCAAAACTTGGTAACGGTCAAGATCCCCACCCCTAAACAATATATATTAATGTATGGGACAATATAACAAATCATATGAAATATAGGTGGAGTTCGTGGGGCCACCGTCTACCCCTTTCTGTTTGAGAATTTATAACGGTCGAGATCCACAATCTTAAACAATATATATTTATGTATAAGACAATATTACAAATCAAATAAATTATAAGGGGGTCCCTATGGTCGCTGTACACCTTCATGTTTGTGAACTTGGAAAAATTTGAGATCATCACCCCATAACCATATATACTCATGTATAAGACTATATAACAAATCAAATGAAATATAGGGAAATATGTGGTCACCCTATCCCTCATGTTTAAGAACTTTGAAACAGTTGGGATCCCCAACTCTAAATTAAATGAAATATAGGGGGAGTCCCTGCAGTCATCTAATGGAGAAATTGGAAACAGTCGAGATCCCCACCTTTAAATTAAACCATATATATTCATGTATGATAACTAATCAAATGAAATATAAGGAGAGTCCAAAGGGTCACCCTACCCACTCCTGTTTGATACTTAGAAACAGATGAGATCCCCACCCCTCAACCATACATGTATATATTCATGTATTGGACAATATAACAAATCAAATGATATATAGGGGAAGTCACTTTGGTCCCCCATCCCTCCTGTTTGAAAACTTGATAACGGTCGAGATCCCCACCCATAAACCATATATATTTATGTATGGGACAATATAAAAGATCAAATGAAAAAAAAGGGTCACCCCACACCCTCTTGTGTGTGTTTTGAGAACTTGTAAAAGATTTAGATACCAACGCCTAAACCATATTCATTCCTATTTTTCATTTCAAAAAGATTGAATGACATACTAGGTCAATCTCATAGGCAACACATATGCATATCACTTTTCTAGACCCTAACACTTGTCATTTTATTGTCGAGCCTGCAACTTTTGTTGCAGAAAGCTCGACATAGGGATAGTGATCCAGCGGCGGCGGTGTTAGCTCACTTCTTAAAAGCTTTATATTTTAGAAGGTAGAAGACCTGGATGCTTCATACTTTGTATATAGATGCCTCATGTTATGAACTTTCCGTCAGTCACATGTCCAATGTCCTTGACCTCATTTTCATGGTTTAGTGACTACTTGAAAAAAAAGTTAAGATTTTTTGAAATGTTAAATTCTCTCTTATTATAAGTAATTGGATAACTATATTTGGTATGTGCGTACCTTGCAAGGTCATCATGCCTGTCAGACAGTTTTCACTTGACCTCAACCTCATTTCATGGATCAGTGAACAAGGTTAAGTTTTCGTGATCAAGTCCATATCTTAGATACACTATAGGCAATAGGTCTAGTATATTTGGTGTATGGAAGGACTGTAAGGTGTACATGTCCAACTGGCAGGTGTCATCTGACCTTGACATCATTTTCATGGTTCAGTGGTCATAGTTAAGTTTTTGTGTTTTGGTCTGTTTTTCTTATACTCTATGCAATAGGTCTACTATAATTGGTGTATGGAATGATTGTAAGGTGTACATGTCTAGCTGACAGGTGTCATCTGACCTTGACCTCATTTTCATGGTTCAGTAGTCAAAGTTAAGTTTGTTAGTTTTGGTCTATTTTTCTAATACTTTATGTATTAGGGCAACTATATTTGGTTTATGGAAATATTTTATGATCTATATTTCGGTTAAGCAGGTTTTATTTCACCTTGACCTCATTTTCACGGTCCATTGCAAAGTTTTAAGTGTTTGTGTTTTGGTCTGTTTTTCTTAATTTATAAGCAATAAGTCAACTATATTTGTTGTATTGAAGAATTGTTAGCTGTTACGGTACTTGTCTGCCTGGCATGGTTCATCTGACCTTGACCTCACTTTCATTGTTCATTGATCAATGTTTCATTTTCTTGGTTAATGTTGAGTTTATGTGACAGTTGTAATAAAGCTTTATATTTAGGTCTATCAAGATAGTATAAAGGATTAGTGAAGAAGGCGAGACATTTCAGTGTGTGCACTCTTGTTCCAAACTTAGACATCATGGATTTGGGGTGAAAGTGGGAGTCATTTACATTTACTATGGACAGGTCAGTCAGACCTCAACATTGACCCCTGTAGTAGTAAACATTTGTCTGATTTGTGTCTCATAACTTTTGTACTGTAAAACACAGGGAAGCAAGTCCTTTCATACTTTTACAAGCTCGTACTAAAGTCAACTCAAACTACCACTGCTGACTCATGAAAGACTCATGACCATGCGTTGCTATTGAAAACCTTGATAAAATATGAATTATTTGCCTTAATGTTTAGCTTATTAAATGTACATAAATGCAAAATCATATATGAATGTTTAATGTTTGTTTTTTTAATCTTTAAAAAAAAAGTTGAAGCAACATTACCACAGTTTTCATCATGTTCATAATTATGTTTGCCTTGGTTTTTGGTTAACTGCCTACAGTGCTTACAGCGCTTTGATTATACATACAGCATGCAATAGGTATACTATCATGACTATATTTGGTGTATAGAATGATTATAAGGTGAACATGCATATGTCTAGCAGGCAGGTGTCATCTGACCTTGACCTCATTTTTATGGTTCAGTGGTCAAAGTTAAGTTTTTGAGATAGTGTTTTTTTTATCTAATACAATAGGTACTATATTGAGTGTATGGAACTATTTTATGATGTACATGTCTCACAGGTTTTATTTGACTTTGACTTCATTTTCACAGTTCATTGCTCAATTTTTAGTTTTCTGTTTTGTTCTGTTTTTCTTAAGCAATAAGTAAAATATATTAGTTTTTATATGGAAAAATTGTAAGCTGTACATGTCTGCCTGGCATGGTTTATCTGACCTTGACCTCATGTATTACATTATTGTAAGGTATGCATACAGATTTCATCACTGCAACAAGTGTGTTATGATACTTCTCCATTCAAGAGAGTTAAATTTTAATATTCACGATATTTGAAATGGGAAGCTTGCTCAGCTTTTTTAAAACTTTGAATTTAACTGTTGAGAGCGGGGAAATATTGTAATACACGTCTGATTCACTGACGAGTTAAAGTTGTGTAATCTTTTCTTTTAACAGTTTTTATGCCCCACCTACGATATGCCCCACCTACGATAGTAGAGGGGCATTATGTTTTCTGGTCTGTGCGTCCGTTCGTCTGTCTGTCTGTTCGTCCGTCTGTCTGTTCTTCCATCTGTCTGTCTGTCCGTTCGTCTGTCTGTCCCGCTTCAGGTTAAAGTTTTTGGTCAAGGTAGTTTTTGATGAAGTTGAGTTCCAGTCAACTTGAAACTCAGTACACATGTTCCTTATGATATGATCTTTCTAATTTTTAAACCAAATTAAATTTTTGACCCCAATTTCACGGTCCATAGAACATAGAAAATGAAAGTGCATGCTTCAGGTTAAAGTTTTTGGTCAAGGTAGTTTTTGATGAAGTTGAAGTCAAATCAACTTGAAACTTAGTACCCATGTTCCTTTTGATATTATCTTTCTAATTTTAATGCCTAATTATATTTTTTATCCAATTTCGTAGTCCATTGAACATAGAAAATTATAGTGCGAGTGGGGCATTCGTGTACTTTGGACACATTCTTGTTATTCTTGCTTTTCAAAAATTTGCAGGAAGATGTGTTCTTTATATGTGAAGTCATCATACATGGTTGCCTATTTTCATAACATCACAATAGAAAAATTCAGAAATAAAACAAGAAAATTTGACATCATAATTAAATTTCAACCAATCTTTTGCCAAGAACAAATGTTTCACTAGTGAGGAGGAATATTTTTATCTCACCTATCAAGAGGTGTGAAATAGCACAAAAATTAGAGAATTTTTTGGTTTATATGACCATGTTAAGTTTATGTGATTATTGATAGTTGTACAATGATTAGAAAAGAAGGCAATATTTTTTTTGTAATGCATATTATATTTAGGACTATCAACATAATCATGATAATAACAATGATTAGAAAAGAGGGTGAGACATTTCAGTGTGTACATTCTTGTTTTCATTTTAATTATTATCATAAAAAGATAAGGAAATGTGGTGTGAGTTATTAAACCAATGAGACAACTATCCATTTAAGACTAATGAAAACAATGAATATTGAACATAACAGCTCATTAGCCTTAACTTTGAAACTGTTTGAATGATGTAACTTTTTATTATAAATAAAAAAAATATGTTTTGTAGGCCTGTTATAATAACGGATGTTGTTGATAAGTGGCCAGCTATAAACTGGACAAAACGTTTCTTTCAACAAAACTATGCAGATGAAAAAGTTATGGTGAAAGCTGTTGTGGTGAGTAGGTCTTTTCTCTCTCACATGAGTTGTCTCTCCTTGGATACAAATACATTATGTTTGATCGATTATTGTTTTTGATAAGTTAAATGACTAGTGAATTGAAGACATGGTACAATATTTATATATGTATACATCCACAAGACGTCAATTAAACAACACTTTCATGCATTTGCCATATTCAGGGTTATATGTATATATATAGTCCACAATTTTTCACTCCAAAATTTATGTTGCAAGACAAAGGTACGAATAATAGAGTACTTTTTTAAATAATACAATTAAAACAGCCCTATAATACTACCAAAACAGCTGGTGATGTCGTTCTGGTCATATAAATCATGTGATCTATATTGCTTTTCGACCCGGTCTAATATTTCCAATACGCACTGGCAATGAATCCTGAAATACATGTAAACATATATATTGTACATGTAATTCAGGACTCATAAATTGCCAGTCCGTATTTGAAAAAGTTGGATTATTTAATGAACTTTTTATGAACTGGCTGATTCAATTTTCTGTATTGGCGCTTTATAGATTCTCGGTCAGCTGTATTGGACCTTAACCTCTAGGCCAATACAGCAAACATTGAATCTATACCAGTGCCAATATTATGAAACAGCCAGTTTATACCACTACTTTTAATTTATTTATTATAAGGCATTTTTATAGCGCATTATATAAAACTACAATTACTCTAAGTCCTTTACATGTTGAAACAAAAGTACACAAGTTCGTAGTTAGAAATATACCAAAATATGTTAAAAAGCATACAACCTCAAATCAACTATAATAAGGTTAAGACTCCAACAACTTTGTTAAAATGACTTAAAAGAATTATGAATTAATAAGTAAAAATTTGAAAACTTTTTATCTTAACTAAATATTTCTAAAATTGCTGAATTTTGTTGTTAGAAATAAGTTACTTAAATACTCCAGCTTGTAAAAAAATAAAAATAATATTGACTGCATTCAGGCTTGCATTAGTCTGCACTAGACTATTGTTCACATAGATCTCCCTTTTCAGATAAAACTTTTTGTAACTGCATGAAAAAACTTCCAAACTTTTAGACTCATGTATAGTTAGGGCATTACAATCTATATTATTAAAGGTCAATATAGGATCAACCACAAAATACAGTTGAGTCTAAAATTATTTTAAGTACTGAAAAAGTTCAGACTTCTCTAAATGATAACTTGAGTAGTAACCAAAAATTAAGAGCAAAATAGATATAGGAAGATGTGGTGTGAGTGCCAATAAGACAACTCTCCATCCAAATTACAATTTAAAAAAAGAGTAAACCATTATAGGTCAATGTACAGCCTTCAACACGGAGCCTTGCTTTGGCTCACACCGAACAACAAGCTACATGTATAAAGGGCCCCAAAATTACTAATGTAAAACCATTTGAACGGAAAACAGTCTAATCTATATGTTACAGTAAATAGGTGAAATTAGGAATTACATGTAATTACTAAAATTTAGGAATTACAGGTAATTCCCGATGCACTTAATTAATACAAGTAATTCCTGAAACGGCCCAGTTATTTATTACTAATTTTAAAATGAGTTTTACACCTATTTACTGACTGCTAAAACAATGTTGTATTATGGTCAGATTATCAAAAGTTATGGTAATACTAACTAGAAGATCAGTTGGTACTCTTAAAATATTGAATGGTTGATTTGTATTCAAAATATCTTGAATAAATATGGACTTTCAAATATTTGGTTAAATCAGAGTAACTTTAGTTTTAATCCAAAATGGTTAAAGTTGAGCATTATACATATAATTTCTCCCAAAGCATTATGTTTTAACTGTTTTCAAAAAAACTTTGAGTTTGAAGAATATTAAGACTTATTACCTTATAAAAATCAGATAACGTTGTGAAGGTTAAGAACTGAAATGAACTGTTATGTGCATTAGCTTCGAGATATAAAACAAAAAAAATATATATTTTTGTGTTATTAAATCATTAATAAAAATGATATAGTGAAATTATAATTCACTGTTAGCATGGTTAGTAGCCAATCTAGTTCTATTTTGTTAAATTAGCTGAGAAACAATTAAGGTTGATGAGTTGTGCACTTGCGAGTAAATATTTGGACCTCATTGAATACGTATTCATGTGACCTTCAATTCAACCCCTAGCTGGAGATTGGTTATTAATGTATTAAGCTATTAAAATTGTAAGGGTTTTGCAGAACAAATAGCCTACTTTTGCTGTTAATTGCAGGCTCAACAAAAATGAGGAAAACATATTAAAATTTTCCTCTAGATACTATCTTTTGACTTTTACTATAAGAAGCTTCTGTCAAAATTGAGTAAAAATCCAGGTTGGCTTATAGAATCTAATGTTTTAAAAACTTTAACTGCAGATTATATGTAATGTTAACTGGGGGAAAAAACCTAGTCCATTTATCATTTTTATAAGTAATATAGGGAAAAAAGATTTTTTTTTACAATCTTTACTTTCGGATATTATCTTATGATCATAAACATTTAGCTTCTGTCTAAGTTTGATAGAAATCCAAGATATTTGGAGAAAGTTATTTTAAAGTTTTAAACCACAGTGCATGATTGAGATTTTAGTTTAACAAAAATTTTGAAAATCAATTTTGGATTGATGTCATTGTCTTGCATGCATATATTTAATGAGTTTCAAGACCTATAAAACAACTATTTTCCAGTTTCAATTCACAAACACTAAAAGAGTATGCACTTTTGATTTGCCTTATATTCCGACATCCTCAAGTAAGCTCCCTGAAAATCCCTACCCCTTTACTTTCTCATTTGGTATATTGAGTTATGTTTTTGATTTTAAAACAAAAACATCAAAGTTAGTAAATAGCTGTAAAAATGACAAAAAAAATCAGCAATTACCAGTAATTACTGTAACAACTAGTAAATACATGTAATTACTAAATTGGCTAGTAATTACAGGTATTTACTGAAATGTTTAGTAATTACATGTAATTCCTATAATTTCACCTATTTACTGTAACATGTAAAAAAACAAGAAACGAGAAACATGTATAAATTGCATAAACAAACGACAACTATTGTACATCAGATTCCTGACTTAGGACAAGTGCAAACATTTGCAGCGGGATTAAACGTTTTAATGGATCCAAACCTTCTCCCTTTTTCAAAAGACTAGCAAGACTCAACAATGCTGTGTTCAGGAATCTTTGAAGTAGGAACTGTCTTTGTTGTCTCTTGGTAGTATGCTTGCCTTGATATATATAACTTTTTGTCTCTACTTTAAACAGTCTATGACATACTTTGCCACGTGCATCATTTTTCAATTGCTTGTTAACAGTAGTTCTGTTAAAGTGCTTCTTCTTAGAAGTCAAAGTTTATCAAATATAAAAAAAGAAGATATGGTATTATCACCAATGAGACAACTATCCACAAAAGACCAAAATGACACAAACATTAACAATTATAGGTAATTCCGTAGGGCCTTCCACAATGAACAAAGCCCATACCCCATAGTCAGCTATAAAGGGCCCCGATAAGACAATGTGAACAAAGTTTGTTTCAACTCATGTTAAAATAGCTGAAAAGAAATGCAACAATTTGAATGATTAATTTTTTTTCTCCATCAGAATAGCAAACCTGCAGCAGGAGCAGTGGGCATGAACACATTTATAAGTGAGCTGGACACTTCTGGACCAAATGGTTGGATCTATCTTGAGAATGAACTATTTATAGTCACCAGACCTGAACTTAAGAATGATATTGGTCCTAATGTATGTAATGTACAGTAATACTGCCACTTTAACTTTAGAAAAAAACATAGAAATTATAGTTAGACTGACAGTTTTTACTAACCAGGTCATGATCAAGGTGCTTTTGACATTTTTTAAAATCAGTTTCTTGTTGGTGCTTTTTCGTCAAAATGAATCAATAAAAGGAAAATATTTGGGGGAGAAAAATAAATGTAAAAAACCTCCATGTTGAAGGCCCTACTTTGATCTATCATGTCTATGATGCTTTACTTTTATAAATCCTGACTTGGACGGAGAGTTGTCTCATTGGCACTCTTACCACATCTTCTTATATCTATATATGAGAGACAATCCAAGTTTAGTGCAATTGCAAGTCAATTTTTTTCTTTCTTTTTTTTTCTATTTATGAAAAAGGCATGAAGAAATCTCTTGCTAAAATTAGCTGTGATATATCTAGATAACGATAACAAGACCATTTTTTCTATTGATGAAAAAGGCATAAAGAAAGCTCTTACTAAAATTAGCTTTGATAAATCCGGTGTAAATTACTAGAGATATGTGATTAATGCTAATTTGACAATGAACTCAATAAAAACACCAACTTCGATACATTTTTTTATTTACAGGTGTATGCAGAAGAAAATTTCTTTAATCTGTTCCCAGATGAAGTTAGACCTTGGGACTGTTTGATGTTGTGGGGTTCACAATTTTTTAGGTCCAGTTTACATATGGACCCTTACAACTGGACTGCTACAAATGCTGTTTTGTATGGACAAAAGTCATGGATGGTAAGATACATTGACATTGTTTTGTATGGACAAAAGTCATGGATGGTAAGATACATTGACATTGTTTTGTATGGACAAAAGTCATGGATGGTAAGATATATTGTATGGACAAAAGTCATGGATGGTAAGATATATTGTATGGACAAAAGTCATGGATGGTAAGATATATTGACATTGTTTTGTATGGACAAAAGTCATGGATGGTAAGATACATCATGTACATGGACATTCATCTAGTATACAAATTTTCCATCAAAATGGTTATTTGAGCCTTGACCCTGCCTACTGGGCGTTCTTAATTTTTACATCAGTTCAAAAACACCATCTTGATATAGTACGTAGTGCTAATCTAAAAAGCAGAAACACAGTAATATAGTAAATGATTTTAAGTATTACAGAATACCTAGGCTACACTTACTTAGACTTAAATTGCTACTGATATACATTCAACAAGTTAAAGCTGTAATAAAGCAGTTAGTCTTTTTTTAATGAATAAATCGATGTTTACAACAACAGGGTGGTATGTTTGAAATATTTAAGATGGTACCCAACACTTTCACTAAAACTACTTTAGCTTGTTTAATTTTCATAAAGTCAGGTGACTTACTTAAACAAGTGATTTTCTAAATCACTGATTCAAGTAACATTATTTCCATAAAGGTTGGAAGTTAGAGTTATCTTTCTTTAATAATCACCTATTTAAGTAGTACAAATTAATCACTAGAAGAAGTGATTTAATTTCATTGTAGCTTTAAATATAGAATACTAATGATCTAGGGACTAATTATGTTTCTAAACTTATCAGAACCAACATTTGTGTTGTCTAGGATGACAAGCAAAAAGTTCATATTTTTTAAATAATTAAAAGATATTATTTAAACCTATGTGTTTAAATTTTTGAAAAAAAACTACTAAATCCCAATTTGTGACAAAACCTTGAATTTGCTACTCAAATAAGTGATTTAAAAATTAAATTATTTCAGTATGTCCCCTGACTCACTGGTATTAAAGAGATAATAGTAACTGCAATTAAGATTATCCCAATATGGCGACGGTAGATATAGGTAAAATCTTTACGCTCGTTTTTCTTAAATGTAGCATGTATTTGTCAATAGTTACTCAGCTGCAAGGTTTATCTATACCATTTCATCATATTTGAATCGTAACGGTGCACTGGAATTGTCTAAGCGCTGTGGAAATAGTCGTTGAAAAATTCGGGATGATAATCGTAACTCGGAAAAAAGATAATCGTCATTATGGTATCTAAAAATAAAAAAGATAATCGTAACTGGAAACTGTTTTATTGATATTGACACTAAAAACTTAAATCTGATAGCATATTATGAAATTATGGCGATGAATTATTAACGAAACGTACCAACATCTTATGACATTTCTTTTTTTGCATATATAATTAATGGTTCTTATGAAAACAGCTACATACTAGTATACCATTAAATTGGAAGGGTGAACAAGCTTCAAGAAATTTGGAAATGGGAAAACACGAACTTTGTTAATTTACAGAAATTTCCAAACGCTAGGTATGCCATAAAATATGTGAATGAGCGATGAAAATTATGATACATGACAATAATTGTCAGGCGACACGCATGTGTCACCTTACATGTATCAGATTTCTGATTAAGACAGTAAACAAAAAATAATTTATCCTGAAGTAAATAGTAAATATAGTTTATATTGTTCAAATTCATTTATTGCAGGTGGTTATATGTGCTATTTCTGCCCCCGGGAAGCCACTGCTGATTTAATTCTAGAACATGCCCTATAATGCCATAGCGAAGTAGGAAAGACAATTATAGTATTCGTCAAAAACCGTTTGACGATAAATTAGTGGCTACAGTTTTCATGTCACTTCGATCATTTTTCATGGATGATATCACAACTTAAAAGTTATGATAAACAAGGGATAACTTTGAAAAATGTTTTACAGTGTCATTTCGGAGTCTTTTATAGCTGACTATGCGGTATGGGCTTTGTTCATTGTTGAAGACCTTACGGTGACCTATATTTTAAATGATGAGTCCTGTCGGTCTCTTGTGGAAAGTTGTCTTATTGACAAACATACCACATCTTCTTATTTATATTGGCTACTTCATGACTGTCACTGAAATTTCAGTATCTCAGATATAAACTATAAAAAACACAAATTTAATTTTGAATTATGATAATATGACATCCTTAAAACATTTAATGCTATATAAGACTAGAGAAAGATTGGCCCTACATGGGATTCTTTGTGTATTATGAAATTAAGTAACGTGGAGTTCATTGACAAACATGGATTTGTGTTCTTTTATAGTTTGGCCAAAAGCCCGAAAATCAAGTAATAAAATTGATGTGGCTTTAAATAAGAAACAAACTAATTGAAATTTCATAAATACTCGGTATATAAAAAGTATGCTGCATACATATGCATGGAAGATATTGTAGAGAAAAATATTGAAGGTATTAAAAAAGGAACATTTTTGTATTTGCATGCTTGCCATATAATTAGTACTTTTCTACTAAATGAAAACAAAAATTAGCCTAACCTAATTTTCATGCATTTTTCTGAAGCACAACATATTTGTTTCAATGTCTATATATATATAAAAATCTTTGTAATTAAACCAGTTCCGACTGTGTTGATCTACATGTTATGCCCTTTGATGTAATTCATCAATATACATATTTGTGTTTTTTCCGTCTGTCAAATGCTTCGTAAGACTATAGGTAAGGCTAATAAAAACAAAAAAACAAAAGTAACAATAAACAAAAGTAACAATAAACAATAGTTACAATAAACTGGTAACTATTCTAGATCCTTTACCATTGCACTGTTTAAAGAAACGTCCTAAAATACATGGGTATAATTTGATCAAAACATTTCAACTTAATTTTTAAAATCATATATTATATCAGTATAAAATAGAAAAAGTGAATCCAAGGGAAAAATATGGACGGCTGAATTTATTGAACTATAAGGAAAAGGGAGATATGGGGGTCAGATATGAACACTAAATCCGATAATGCAGTTTTATAGATTATCGTTGATTATCTCAACGAGATTGATTTTCTCTCTTGAGCTGGTACAGCGGAAGTGAGAAAAGCAATCGAGTTGAGATGACCAATGAGAATATGTTTATCGCTATTTTACCTATGACGACGTTGTCAATTTCAATGTTAATTTCGTTAGCAACGCCACGTGGCCTCCTTAGTTTCTAGTGATAATTTTTCCATCTCAAGCGAGAAGCATGATATGAAAATTATCACAAAAAAAGATCAAAGGAAAAATGCACAAAATAGCGATAAATAAAGTTATTGACGGAAACTTTTGTTCATTTCGCACAGAATTTTAGTATGAACGTGATATAAGAGGCAAACAACATATGACATATGAAAATGTGGTATACATGACTTTCTTTTTGAGCAATGAATTGAAAGGATTGCACTTTTGGAATATGGGATATAGCTTATCCATCCTTTTTCTCATCAAATAGAGATATATAGGTTAATTTATTTTAGACATTAACCTGTAAGTTTCTTCATTTATTTTTATTTGCGTTAATGTCATAGTTAAACTGGGCATTTACATTTTTAACACACAAAATACCATTGAAATGATGAAAGACACATTTATTATGTTTCAGTTACTATTATCCGATTAAGAAAATTACGATTATCAAAGAAGAAAAATAACATAGAGTTACGATTATCATCCCGAATTTTTCAACGGCTATTTTCACAGCGCTTAGACAATTTCAGTGCACCGTTACGATTCAAATATGATGTAATGATATAGATAAACCTTGCAGCTGAGTAACTATTGACAAAAGCATGCTACATGTAAGATAAATGAATGTAAAGATTTTACCTATATCTACCTTCGCCATTTTGGGATAATCGTAATTGCAGTTACCATTATCTCTTTAATACCAATGCTGACTGTTTGACAAAGTAATTACTTTGATCCTTTAACAAAAAAATAAAATTTCAAAAGTTTTGAACCAACCATTTTATCATAAAAATCACACTGGTTATATAGCAGTTTGTCATACACCAATTTTGATCACTGAGACGCTTCAAGTTCCCTTTACAACGCAATATAATTAAAATGTTTAGATGATTTTACAGAGTTATCTCCCTGTAGTGTTAGTTACCACCTTAATCATAAGCATTGATCTCTGTTTTTATTACACATTTAATCGTGCTCACCACCCAAAAAATCTAAACCAAAAAACAAGTGCAATTCTTAACATTGTTAGCTTTACTCGTGACATGTATCAAAGCTTAATTTGAAATATCACTTGATTTGTGCAAGTAGTTTTCCAATATATAAGCATGATGATTGATATAATATGAAAATAAAAATATGTGGTATTTACAAAAGACCAATGACACAAAAATTAATAACTACAGGTCACCATACAATCTTCAAAAATGAGCATAGTCAGCTTAGAAGCCAGACACTACAAATTTAAAACAATTAAAGGGAGGAAATTATATTCTTATTAATAGGATAATTTTCCTTTCAGGACTATTCAGTATTTAAATGTCAGTTTTGATCAAGAAATAGTCTAATGTGTAAACTGTTGAAATAAATAAAGGACAATTATTTTAAATTTATATTTTTGTTTACAAGCTTTTTCCACCAGGTCAGGATGAGTTATTATATATATATCCAAACAGGAAGTGTCATTTTCCTCTGGATTGTGTTCGATATGATAGGTATAAAAACTTATATTGTTGTTGTATACATTTACAGACACATTAGTGGTGTAACGTTTTGTTACGAGTAATACATTGTAATTCTATACACTTGTGGTTGTGATATGCGTACTCCAGACACATTAGTGGTGTAACAATTCACTGGGGATAGAAATTTAAAATTCCAAAATTAATCAAAGTCTTATACATGAACAATTGGACACTGGCATTAGGTCGATTTCTATATGAATCGGCTCAGCGGTATTTGGGTTATTTGGACTCATGAACTTGACTTTAACAGTCACAATTCAAACAGAACGTTGACTTTAACAGTGCTTATTTGTTTTCAAGGGGGGTTCATCAGAACCCCCCTGGCTACGGGTATGGCTTAAGAGCTTGTATTTATTTACTATCGTAATATAATTTTATTTTGTTTGTATAAGTTTTCCTTTTGTGTGTAATTGTTACCGTAAAATCTGTATTTTGTTGAGTTGTCCTGACACATTGTAGTTTACTTTTTAAAATAATTTATGTTTTGCACCTTTTAAATAATTATTCACCATAGATCATAGATAAATGTAGATTCATGGACATGAAAACCCAACCTTGTTGAAATATTTAAAATTTTAATGACTTTCTTAGAGTATCCTGGATTTGTACCAAACTTAGACAGAAGCTTCTAACAATCAATTTTATTTTTTGTTTGTATAAGTTTTCCATTTTCAATGATTTTTGTGTTATTTAGTGTATAATTTGTATTTTTCTGAGTTGTCTTGACACATGCATTTAGTTTATACTTTTTAAAATTATCTATCTTTTGCAACTTTTAAATTATTATTAGACTTTTGCAACTTTTAGATTATTATTAACATTACATTATAGATACATGTAGATTCATGAACTATACACAATCTTATTGAATTATTATTTAATGAATGGCAATAATTTATTTTGATTTTATTGAACCATAAAACTAATTTTTGACTCTTCACATTGAATAATCCGCGAAGTTTAATTTATTTAATTATTGCCATTCATTAAATAATAATTCAATAAGATTGTGTATAGTTCATGAATCTACATGCCATTCATTATAAATAAATTTATATCAAAAATTAGACACAAAGAACTTTTTTATATTATTGATATTAACAATAACAACGTGTAGGCATGTAAGCGTATGAATACACAACGTCAGAGTGGGCGTGTCGCCATCAAAATCGACAACATTGAAAATATTACTAATAATTTTAACCAATCAGAAGGCAGTCAATACACCGAATTTATTTATTATTTTTTTAATAACTTTCTTGGATTTGTACCTAATGAGATCAGAAGCTACTTACAATCTACTGTAGTATGTAAAGGAAAATGTTTGACATGGTACTTCACCTGCATCAGGAACTAACATCCGTTATTCATGTAAACATACTGAAATCTTCACAAATTTAGTATCTCTGCTAACTTTAGACGTTTCTTGGCTCAAATAGAAGTGGCCGCACTTGTGTTCAGTCTTAATATTTTTGAAAACACTATGAACATGATGAAATTAATTTAATTTTTCAATGGTAAAAAATTGTTACGCAGAAAACAAATGATTTAAAGATAACATTTAGCTGTTCATAATGATGCCTTCTGAACAAGATTTGTTTGCTTTTGCAGATTTCCATAAAGCTTTAATTTGTCATATTATCATAAAGTAGCTATCATTCACTGTTTTCTATTTTCAGCCCTATTGATGCTTTTGTGCCAGATTTAACCAAGTACCCACATTTTGATAAAGCCCAGTATCTAGAGGTTACAGTTACTGCTGGAGAAATGTTAATTATCCCAACTGGATGGTACCATCAGGTAAGAGGAAGTAGGATTTGGATATTAAATTGATTTTAAGCTCACATGGCGTCCGTCATCCATTGTTAAATTTTACAAAAATCTTCTCCTCTGAAACTTCTAAGCCAAATCTTACCATACTTGGCTGCAATCATCATTAGGGTATCTTGTTAAAAAAATGTGTGGCGTGACCTGACCAACCAACCAAGATGGCCTCCATGGCTAGAAATAAAACATAGGGGTAAAATGTATATTTTGGCTTATAACTATGAAACCAAAGCTTTTAGAGCAAATCTGACATGGGGGTTAAATTGTTTATCAAGTCAAGATCTATCTACCGTGAAATTTTCAGATGAATCGGACAATGGGTTGTTGGGTTGTATACATGACCTCATTTTTATGGTTTGATTCATGGATCTACGTTTAGCTTTCATGATGAGGCCTGTTTCTTAAATATATAATTGTTAATAGGACAACTTTGTTCTATGTAATATATACAACTGCATATAGAATTATTATTTTGTTTTTATTTTCATTTCATATAAGCTCCATGTACTACTACAACATATATATTTTAATGGTTACAGGCGTTTAACGAAGAGGAGACTCTAGCTATTTCTAGCCAGATCATGAACAGAAATAATTACCTGGCTGTGTTAGAGGAGATCATTAAGGGAGGGAATATCAGTAGAAAGAAATTACCTGCTTATTTCAATACACTGCTACCATCTGATCAGGTAAGTAATAATTACCAGGCTGTGTTAGAGGAGATCATTAAGGGAGGGAATATCAGAAGAAAGAAATTACCTGCTTATTTCAATACACTGCTACCATCTGATCAGGTAAGAAATAATTACCTGGCTGTGTTAGAGGAAATCATTAAGGGAGGGAATATCAGTAGAAAGAAATTACCTGCTTATTTCAATACACTGCTACCATCTGATCAGGTAAGTAATAATTACCTGGCTGTGTTAGAGGAGATCATTAAGTGAGGGAATATCAGAAGAAAGAAATTACCTGCTTATTTCAATACACTGCTACCATCTGATCAGGTAAGACATAATTACCTGGCTGTGTTAGAGGAGATCATTAAGGGAGGGAATATCAGAAGAAAGAAATTACCTGCTTATTTCAATACACTTCTACCACCTGATCAGGTAAGAAATAATTACCTGGCTATGTTAGAGGAAATCATTAAGGGAGGGAATATCAGTAGAAAGAAATTACCTGCTTATTTCAATACACTTTCACCACCTGATCAGGTAAGAAATAATTACCTGGCTGTGTTAGAGGAAATCATCAAGGGAGGGAATATCAGTAGAAAGAAATAACCTGCTTCTTTCAATACACTGCTACCATCTGATCAGGTAAGAAATAATTACCTGGCTGTGTTAGAGGAGATCATTAAGGGAGGGAATATCAGTAGAAAGAAATTACCTGCTTATTTCAATACACTGCTACCATCTGATCAGGTAAGAAATAATTACCTGGCTGTGTTAGAGGAGATCATCAAGGGAGGGAATATCAGTAAAAAGAAATTACCTGCTTATTTCAATACACTGCTACCATCTGATCAGGTAATAAATAATTACCTGGCTGTGTTAGAGGAAATCATTAAGGGAGGGAATATTAGTAGAAAGAAATTACCTGCATATTTCAATACACTTCTACCACCTGATCAGGTAAGAAATAATTACCTGGCTGTGTTAGAGGAAATCATTAAGGGAGGGAATATCAGTAGAAAGAAATTACCTGCTTATTTCAATACACTGCTACCATCTGATCAGGTAAGTAATAATTACCAGGCTGTGTTAGAGGAGATCATTAAGGGAGGGAATATCAGAAGAAAGAAATTACCTGCTTATTTCAATACACTGCTACCATCTGATCAGGTAAGAAATAATTACCTGGCTGTGTTAGAGGAAATCATTAAGGGAGGGAATATCAGTAGAAAGAAATTACCTGCTTATTTCAATACACTGCTACCATCTGATCAGGTAAGTAATAATTACCTGGCTGTGTTAGAGGAGATCATTAAGTGAGGGAATATCAGAAGAAAGAAATTACCTGCTTATTTCAATACACTGCTACCATCTGATCAGGTAAGACATAATTACCTGGCTGTGTTAGAGGAGATCATTAAGGGAGGGAATATCAGAAGAAAGAAATTACCTGCTTATTTCAATACACTTCTACCACCTGATCAGGTAAGAAATAATTACCTGGCTATGTTAGAGGAAATCATTAAGGGAGGGAATATCAGTAGAAAGAAATTACCTGCTTATTTCAATACACTTTCACCACCTGATCAGGTAAGAAATAATTACCTGGCTGTGTTAGAGGAAATCATCAAGGGAGGGAATATCAGTAGAAAGAAATAACCTGCTTCTTTCAATACACTGCTACCATCTGATCAGGTAAGAAATAATTACCTGGCTGTGTTAGAGGAGATCATTAAGGGAGGGAATATCAGTAGAAAGAAATTACCTGCTTATTTCAATACACTGCTACCATCTGATCAGGTAAGAAATAATTACCTGGCTGTGTTAGAGGAGATCATCAAGGGAGGGAATATCAGTAAAAAGAAATTACCTGCTTATTTCAATACACTGCTACCATCTGATCAGGTAATAAATAATTACCTGGCTGTGTTAGAGGAAATCATTAAGGGAGGGAATATTAGTAGAAAGAAATTACCTGCTTATTTCAATACACTTCTACCACCTGATCAGGTAAGAAATAATTACCTGGCTGTGTTAGAGGAAATCATGCATTAAGGGAGGGAATATCAGTAGAAAGAAATTACCTGTTGATTTCAATACACTGCTACAACCTGACCAGGTAAGTAAAGAAAATAACAAAGTAGAAATATAGATTCCTACACTGCAACAAGTGTATTATGACATTTTTCCACTCGAGACAGTTAAATTTAATTATTTATAGCTCTAGGCTTGCCGAGCTCTTTAAAGAACTTAAATTTAACTGTGGAGAGTGGAGAAATATCATAATACACAAGTAATAGTGTAGGAATCTGTTTCTCCAATGATTTTTATCCTTCTTTTTCAAAGATTTTCAGAAACTTGTGTTCTTTATATAAGCGTCATCAGACATAGTCGCTTTTTTTCATGAAGTCAAAATAGGAAAATTCAGAAGAAAACAAAACATTTAGACGTCATAATCAAATTTCGACTAATCATTTATAGAGAAAAGATTTTTCACTAGTGAGGAGAAATATTTTTCTCACATCGGTCAGGAAATGTGAAAATAGCACAAAAATTAGAGAAAATTACGACTAAAGATAAGGAGGTTTCACAGATGATATTGGACATGTTACTTACATCGTAGCTACAATCCCCTTCCTTTTTCATGAATTTTACCTACCGAATTAAGGTATTTACCTGATTTGTAATAACACAATAACACAATGGGTGCCACATGTGGAGCAGGATCTGCTTATCCTTCTGGAGCACCTGAGATCATCTTCAATTTTTGTGGGATTGGTGTTGCTTAGTCCTTAGTTTTCTATGTTGTGTTTAATATGTACTATTATTTGTCTTTTTGTCTTTCATTTTTATACGCCCGTCAAAATTTTGACGGGACGTATTATGGTATACAAATGTCCGGTGTCTGTCCATCCATCTGTCTGTCCCTCCGTCTGTCTGTCTGTTCGGCCGTCTGTCTGTCTGAAATTTCATGAAACTTAACATAGTTGTTTCTTATGATGGTCAAATGATCTGTATACTTTTTGTTGAAAATAAGATAAAATCTTTTTGAGTTACGGCACTTTGTAACTAAAACAGGGGTGTTTTTTTTTCACATGTCGCACCGTATTTCAAAAATGATTCTTGATTATGGCTTAAAACTTTAAACACTTCTTAGTTATATTAATCTTAATATCTGTTTACTTTTTGGTGATGATTCAAAATTTTATTGAGTATTTTGTAAAAAAGGGGGAGGGTTTTTTACATGTCACACCATATCTCAAAAACGATTTATGATTATTGCTTAAAATTTTACACATGTCTTTGTTATATTAATCTAAAGATCTGTATACTTTTTGGTGATGATTCAAAATTTTACTTTTGAGTTATTGAGTATTTTGTAAAAAAGGGGGAGGTTTTTTTTACATGTTGTGCCGTATCTCAAAAACAATTTATGATTATTGCTTAAAACTTTACACATGTCTTTGTTATATTAATCTAAAGATCTGTATACTTTTTGGTAATGATTCAAAATTTTATTTTTGAGTTATTGAGTATTTTGTAAAAAAGGGGGAGTTTTTTTTTACATGTTGTGCCGTATCTCAAAAACAATTTATGATTATTGCTTAAAACTTTACACACTTCTTTTTTATATTAATCTTAAGATCTGTATACTTTTTTGGTGATGATTCAAAACTTTATTTTGGAGTTATTGAGTATTTTGTTAAACAGGGGAGGTTTTTTTTACATGTCGCGCCGTATCTCAAAATTAATTTATGATTATTGCTTTAAACTTTACACACTTCTTTGTTATATTAATATAAAGATCTGTATACCTTTTGGTTTTGATTCAAAATTTTATTTTAGTGATATTTAGTTTTTTGTAAAAAAAAAACAGGGTTGGGGGTTTCACATGTCCCGCCGCGTCTCAAAAACAATATATGGTTATTGCTTAAAACTTTCTCAGAAACTATTCATGATTATTGCATAAAACTTCCACACAAGATGTCGGGCGTATCATGCGCTCATGGTGCAACTGCTTATTAGCCATGGCGTGGTCAGTTTATTTTGATTCATGAGTTTTACTTTTCCTCTGGCATCTTTCATCCCTCTTTTACATTTGCAAAAAGCAATTAATCACAATTTTCTCAATCTTTTACCTTGTATAGATTGCTTCCTATTTTTAAGGTGAAGCTGTTCTTATCTCTCCTTCATAAGAAGATTTTAGATAGATTGCTTCCTATTTTTCAGGTGAAGCTGTTCTTATCTCTCCTTCCTAAGAAGATTTTAAAGAAAGGCAAAGAAGTGAGAAAGGTTGTATTGAAAGACATGCATCAGAAGAAAGTGTTGAACATTTGATAACCATGATGCTAAGATTTTAGATAGATTGATTCCTATTTTTCAGGTGAAGCTATTCTTATCTCTCCTTCATAAGAAGTTTTAAAGAAAGGTAAAGAAGTAACAGAGAGTGTATTGAAAGACATGCATCAGAAGAAAGTGTTGAACATTTGATGTCTTTTGTATTCAAAACATGTAAAATAACCATACTTTTTAGACATTTATAGTTTTCTAATTAAAAGTTAGTAAATTATGATAGTTATTGATGTCAGACCTTTTATTGCAGTGCTTGTTGTGGGTTTGCTGTCTGTCATATAAAAAAGAAGAAGTGGTATGATTGCTGATGAGACAACTCGTCACAAGAGACCAAATGACACATATTTTTGTATTAATCACTATTGCTTCAACAGACCTTCTGACATATTTGAGCATTATAGAATTGTTGCAACAGCAGGAACAACAAAATCAACAGGAACAACAGGAACAACACGAACCACAGCATTAACAGGAACAACTCGTCAAATTTTCCGTCTAGGTCACCTGTTGCAAGGCAATATTTCTCCCTTATCCTATACACCATTATTTTGCAATGGCAGTCCTCATTTCATGCACTACAAGGCCTATATTCCGTTTAAAAAAAATGTATCTATTGGTTTAATTGTTGATTTTTTTTCTCGTCCTGAAAATATATATGAAATATTTGCCACTGGAAATTAAACAAACACCTATCAATGAACAAGTACTGTAAACCAACTTATTTTTCGCGAGCGATTTATTTTTCGCAAAATTTGCAAGTAGAAAAATAACGTGTCGCGAATATGTAAAAATTTGAGCTTTACTTATTAAAATACATCAAGTTAATAAGAAAATCGCGAATGAAATAGTTGCGAAGTGGTCTAGAAAGAGTAAAACGCGAAATAAAGTATCCATGAAAATAAGTTGGTTTACAGTAGTTCTTGAGATTGTTTGTGTGACATTTGTCTTACTTCTGAAATGTTGGTGTTTTACCTTCAGCTTCAGTATTACTCTTGGCAGCAAAATCAGAAAAAGGAAAATTTACAGAGGAATTTGAACTTTAACAGTACAAAGATGTACTTGAACAAATGTTGAAATTGTTGTTACAATTAACTATAGCCAAAAATGTAAAAAAAATATTCATTCATACATAGAAAACAGGCAAAAGATACCAAAGGGACAAATATAGGTCATTGTATGGCCTTAAACAATGAGCAAAGCTCATACCGCATTGTCAGACAATGCTATTATGGTTAAAACAAAATGACCACCAGACAAGCAACAGCACTTAAAAAACATATAAACAGTTAAAAAAATGACCATCAGATAAACACCAGAACATAAAAAAACTAAAGACTTAGCAACACAAATCCCACCAAAAGCTGGGTCAAAATCAGGTGCTCAGAAGATCCTGCTCGGCAATGTTATACAAATATAAAATTGCTGCTATGTACAAACTGATGGTTATTCAATGTTAGAAAAGGGTAAAAGAAACCAATATAATTATTAATATTAAATCGTATTCCATTGAAAAAGAGGCAAACAGTGGAGCCTTTTCACTCAAATGCAAAAAATATGTCGATATCATAAAATTGATAGTTAAAAACCAAAAAGGAAAGCATTTCAAGTAATTTAACATAACATTAATTGTTAGAAATAGCTATCACTACAAAATATTTTTAAATATTACAAAAAACCATTTGTATTAAATATCCTTTGGAACTAAATAAGAAAAAGAAAGAAAAACTCTTCCTGACCCATCCTTTTTTATCATATGACAAAAGCATAAACGACATTTAAGCAATTTATTTTATATCATTTATCATGTCAAAATATATTATAAAAGTCGAACGAGCAGATACAAAGTTGATCTTAAACAATGTTGGTTAGATGACCCTCACATGGACTCTTGTCGTGGCTCTTGAAGGTTATTCACAGTCGTATCCCCTCACACATGTATCCCTATGTAATTTTTGCAAAGTTGACGTTATTTACATTGTTGTTTATGGGTGTCTAATGTGAATCAATTGACACTTTTTTGTATGATCATTATTCTTTTAGGCTTTACCGACATAGATACTCTTTTTTTTTGTGTAGCATGAGTTCAATTTTGAAATTTGTGTTTGACGAGTTTTGCTAGGAAGTCATGAAATACCATGGACGTTTTACAAAGTTAACAAAAGATTACGCTCGCCTATCTATTTAGAAGCTATATTAAGCATGCATAAGTTGCATCACTAAAAGTATATATATTCATAGGTTCCATAACCAGTGTTAGTGTAAGATCAACGCGGAGTCCAGAGGCGGGTCTGACACTGACACAGCTAGAGTTGGACTTTTATACCAAAGCTCTTCTTGTCTATATGATCAAAAGATTTCCGCCTCATAACATTTAACAACAGCGGTATACTACTGTTGCCTTTATTTAGTTCTAAATGCTATACAATAACTATAATATACTTCACATATTATTTTACAGTATTTACCCTCTATGAACTCTGGATTCAATATTCAAATATCATGAATTTATCGTGAGTTTGTATCCATTGGCACTGATGAGGAGGTATAAATTGTTGCTTCGTATGCTAAAGGTCTTGAGTTCGATTCCCCACATAAACACTTAAAACTTAGTGATTTTTATTCATTCTAAAGTCTTTAGTCCGCATAATAGTTATCAAAAGTACCAGGATTATAATTTTATACGCCAGACGCGCGTTTCGTCTACATAAGACTCATCAGTGACGCTCAGATCAAAATAGTTAAAAAGCCAAACAAATACAAAGTTGAAGAGCATTGAGGACCCAAAATTCCAAAAAATTGTGCCAAATACGGCTAAGGTAATCTACTCCTGGGGTAAGAAAATCCTTAGTTTTTCGAATAATTCAAAGTTTTGTAAACAGAAAATTTATAAAAATGACCATATAATTGATATTCATGTCAACACTGAAGTGCTGACTACTGGGCTGGTGATACCCTCGGGACGAAACGTCCACCAGCAGTGGCATCGACCCAGTGGTGTAAATAGTTATCAAAAGTACCTTTCTAAGTTTTATCTCGTGTTCAACATGCCTTCATACTTGTTACAGAACCTAATAAAGCATGCAGAACAAAGTAACTAGTGGTATGGTAGAGATAATCCGACTCAAATAATCCCGTTTTAAAACAAAAGATTTGAGATGAAACGCGGTTGTTGACAAATTACCTGTTTAATGTGTTAAACGTGTAAGAAAACTGGAAAGGGCATAACAAAAACAAATATAAATGTGAACATAATATTTATGTATATTTTAAAAAGAACATTGAAATCAGATAGTATATGTTTACAGATTATTTATTTTTTTGCAATTACCGACTGTTTATTCTTTACAAAAACAAAATAACTGCGAGAGTTACCTCGCATTCGATGTGACTTGATGTATCTAGATTAACAATAGACTATATTAATATTTAGATATCAGAAATTAAGTGATATCTTAGATTAAAAACATAATCATAGTAAGCTATTATACAATATTTTTTTATATCCGAGAAATGGACAGTAGTTTAAGGTTACACCCGAAATTGCCTAGAATGAAGGTTGGGTAACCTACAGTTAGTCCTGTTTGGAGCGACACTGGTTATTTTCTTTTTTTCAAATTTCTTGAAATAAATACTGTTTGGAAAGGGAGTGAACAAACAGTTTGTTCTTATTGAAACTAATTGGGAATGCAACATTGAGTAAGAACACTATTCTGTTCTCAATGTTATTAAAACCAACATGGAAAAGCATTACCCTCTCAAAAACCAATTAGTGCCTTAATTGGTAAAATAGATGAATCGGAAGTCGTCAGGACCTATATCCCTATCTTAATTGTGTAGGGGTAAGGTCATGTCCGTTACATTTTTTTATTACAAGATTTTGCAAAATTTGTTTTAAATATATTCAGATCGTTTGCAATTTCTATATGTCAATTTTTGTCTCAATTATAATTTAAATTCAAGATAGCATCTTTAAATCGAATTTGAAAATGCATCATGTACTATTTATCTTTTATATTTACTTCATCACATCAGTTTAATGGCGCATTGCAATCTACAATCTAACAAATCATGTCAATTGAGGTCTACAGTAATGAATTATATAATTTTTTTTTCATCTTTTCAAAGGAATGACATATACATGCTTGATGCTAACAACGCTTTTTAATGGTTATCACCTTTAAAGTAAGATCATGGTAACAGGAATCGGCAAGCAAGGACATTTATTAAATCGCTTCTATTTCTTAAAGTTATATTACTTGTTGGGCAATCAATAACACGAAGTATGTCTTCAGTACTATTAAGGAAAACAGACATGGTTAAACCAAAAATTGGTTCATGTTATTAATAGACTGATTCCTGGTATTGTTGCTAATGCGGATTGATAATTGTTACACTACTATGTAGTTTATTACTCATCTAAAACAAGCCCGTCTTTGAATTTTTTTTTCTTTTATGGAGTATTTTTGTTAAAAATTCGTACTTTGATGTTACAAAAAAATGTTCTAAACATCAATTGAAAAAATAATAAAAGAAAACAGATTTGTTTTTGTGTCTGTTAAATTCTTTTTTTTAGACACCGGATATTTATGTCTGAGTTCTCGACATACGTTCAGGTATTTCACATCCAATTTTTTATGGAAATATTCTTTATAAAGCACAAAGGTGTCAGTATTCACCTCAGAAACTTACAAAACCTTTGCATAGACTTATTAAGAAGGGATATTATTACGATACTGTTGTCAAGTCATTAAAGATTGCATATTTTGGCGTTAATATTGAGTCACTGATAAGGTCTTTGCGTCGGAACTAAACACATTTATTCTAAAAACAGTTGTTGGCATGACACGGGTTATGTTCTTCTCATATATGTTATGATGGTATGATACTAAACCCCTAACGGGAAGGATTGTGCCTGATGTTCATATGATGAAATCATAATCTTTCAGTCAGTTTAATTGAAGTCTGGAGCTGGCATGTCAGTTAACTGCTAGTAGTCTGTTGTTATTTATGTATTATTGTCATTTTGTTAATTTTCTTTGGTTACATCATCTGACATCAGACTCAGACTTCTCTTGAACTAAATTTTAATGTGCGTATTGTTATGCGTTTACTTTTCTACATTGGTTAGAAGTATAGGGGGAGGGTTGAGATCTCACAAACATGTTCAACCCCGCCGCATTTTTGCGCCTGTCCCAAGTCAGGAGCCTCTGGCCTTTGTTAGTCTTGTATTATTTTAATTTTAGTTTCTTGTGTACAATTTGGAAATTAGTATGGCGTTCATTATCACTGAGCTAGTATGTATTTGTTAAGGGGTCAGCTGAAGGACGCCTCCGGGTGCGGGAATTTCTCGCTACATTGAAGACCTGTTGGTCTCTTTGACACATTCCCCATTTCCATTCTCAATTTTATCAAATACGACAGCTGACTTTTGTTTGAAGACAGCATTTGACGACTTCTGAAATTATGGGAAGTTTTTTTTGTTGTTTGGTTAGAAGATGCAGTTTTTCTGTCAGATAATTTAATAAAAATGGAAAATTCCACTTACATTGGTTACTAGATATAACCCAATGGTTACCAATCTTAACAGAGTAGTACATGAGCACCTTGCAAATACAATACTTTTTAAAAAGGGAGAATTTTGAGAAGGGAACCTGTCTAAGTATGTCATAGAACTTAGCTAAAAAATAACTTTTAGTTTAAAGGCAATTGATATTTACGACTCTATAAAATTGGTGGAAAGTCTTGAGGTTTAAGTATGTTTGTTCGTTGAAGACCTGTTGGTGACCTTCTGTTGTTGTTTTTTATTTGGTCGGGTTGTTGTCTCTTTGACACATTCCCCATTTCCATTCTCAATTTATTAATTTATGTTCGTAATGGGATTCATTGCATTTGTGGAAAATTTTACCCAAATGTTTATAAAGACGACAATCATCATTTCATTCATAGAGTGTGCAAACAATCGGCTTTCTTAACACACTTCCGATTAGGTATCTAAATAAAAATAAACGGAAATACGTGTAATCGATTCATGCTTATTACATTCAATGGCATCATACATTTTTACTGGTTATGTTTTGTCTAGAACAACTAAATAATGCTTAATTGCCTCTCAGATAATATGACAACATAAAACTTACGTTTTAAATACCTGTAATTTGTCACATGAAAGGCTCAGATATTTATAAGTACATAGTGTGCTATTTATCTGTTGCACCAGTTGTACATCTTCAAATTAAAAAAATATCTTGTTTTATCATTAGATTTTATGGAATCGTTATAAATTCTTTTGAATATTATTAAAATAATTGAAAAATAGTACAACTAAATTGTAAAAAATAGACACATTGAATACATTTCAAAATATATATAAGAAGATGTAGTATTAGAGCAAAATAGTAGGAGTTAGAGGGCCTCTGATACGAATCCTGATCCAGTAGAAATGTCAGATCCACCAATTCAACCTGAATCACAACGTATTGCTGGTCCATCAAGATCGAATGACGTTATTTTATTGAAAAACTATGGGAATGCTTCCGATGTGTCAACAGATTTAAGGAGATGTGGTATATTTTGTTAATATCCTATTTTACGTGTATTTTAAAAAAAAAACACTCTCAACCGTTTTTTTTTTCTTGTTATTTTTTATTTCAAACACGGATCACGAAGATAACCAAAAAAAACCACTGTAACTTTACAAATACTTTAATATCCCGCGCCCTCTTTTTTTTATTTATAAATTCCCAACCATTGTCGGATGTCTATATTTTTATTGACACGACTTAAACGTGGACCGCACACAGGACTTAAAATAAACCGTGACGTGGACGTTTAATTTTATACTACCGTTCAATCAAAAGAGATGCAGGATAAAATGAAACTTTTAAGTAAACCTTCTATTTGTGCTGTCTGTACAACTAATTGATTGATTTTCGATGTTTTTATGCCACCTTTTGTATTTGTTTTCGTCACAGCCACTAAAGATTGTGTTGTCGAAGTAGCCTTGGTGGCATGTTAGAATTTCCAACCATTTGGAGAAAACCTGGCAATTCTAGTCTATTACAATTGAGGTTGACCACATATGTCACATACTGTACTCACACCTTAAGTGTGGACAGGTAAGTATGTGGTACGTTAGTTGATCAACGTAGACCACTCGTCGACCGAGGCTCCTATTTGTACAATAGTTAGCTAATTGCCGAATAAAGTTCTAGCTGTATGTAACAGTTACTTATAACATTATATATATACTGATTACTATCGTTTTTAATTGAATATACATTATTCAAAAATCCAACAGTATCTGTTCTTAAAACTAATTTTATGGAAACAAAAATTCTTTTCAATTTTTGTTATCATCTCAGAAGAGCATTCACTGTTTCTTTTGTCCTTTACTCGGTATACCTTACAGTAGTCCTCTTGTAGCACAGTGGTCAACAATGAATATGGTTTAATGAATATTCAAGTCACTGACCCAAACACTTTTATGGACTTATAACAGGATTTTTTTTATATCTTCATAAAACCAAAATAAACAGCTTTTGTTTTTGAAATACAACTTGGTAATAGTGATACAATTTTTTTTTAAATTTCTTATGTGTCAAGTATTTTCACTACAAAAAATCTAACGAAGTCCGAATACTAAAATTTGTGATAAAAGAGATGATTTTTCATTTCCTATCGCTAATTATCCATTTTTAGATGGTGACGTTCCCTTGTCACCATCTTACGGTGTTTATATATATCTCAACTTGTACGATTCGCTCGTGTATGTGACAATGTTTTAAATTTTAACGAGAGAAATTTATGTATAACTGAAAAATTATTACACCAGGGTTTTCGATATCACAAACTAGTCAAAACATTTACTAAATTTTATCATCAGTTTAAGGACATCATCGTAAATATAGCTCAATGTTATTGAGAGCCGTGGTGTAGTGGTTAGTGCATCGGACTACTAACACAAAAGTTCCTGGTTCGATTACCGTTTGGGATGAAAATTTCAGGAACTCAATTTTCGGCTCTCCCTTGACACCATTTGCGAGTATGGTCTTGAGGAAACGATGATAGTCCGTCGGACGGGGACGATAAATGACTGGCCCGTGTTAAGAGAGAGACACATCTCTTGCACGTTAAAGACACCCTTGTAGATTTCGAAAAAGAGTAGGCTAATGCCGCTACAAGGCAGCACTCGCACCCGCAAAGTGGAAAGGGATTAATATAAGTTGCAAAACTTGTTTCCCAATCCACTATAAATAAATATGTTTAAACTAAATATAGCTCAACATGTAGACTTCTTACACGTTCAGGTATTTCACATCCATTTTTTTATGGAAATATTCTTTTTAAAGCACAAAAGTGTCAGTATTCACCTCAGAAACTAACAAAACCTTCGAATAGACTTATTAAGAAGGGATATAGTTACGATACTGTAATCAGGTCATTAAAGATTGCATTTTTTGGTGTTTATATTGATTCACTTTTATGGTCTGTGCGTCGGAACTAAACACATTTATTCAAAAACAAGTTGTTGGCATGACACGGGTTATGTTCTTCTCATATATGTTATGATGGTATGATACTAAACCCCTAACGGAAAGGATTGTGCCTGATGTTCATATGATGAAATCATAATCTTTCAGTCAGTTTAGTGGAAGTCTGGAGCTGGCATGTCAGTTAACTGCTAGTAGTCTGTTGTTATTTATGTAATATTTTCATATTGTTTATTTTCTTTGGTTACATCTTCTGACATCAGACTCGGACTTCTCTTGAACTGAATTTTAATGTGCGTATTGTTATGCGTTTACTTTTCTACATTGGCTAGAGGTGTAGTGGGAGGGTTGAGATCTCACAAACATGTTTAACCCCGCCGCATTTTGAGCCTGTCCCAAGTCTCTGGCCTTTGTTAGTTTTGTATTATTTAATTTTGTTTTCTTGTGTACAATTTGAAAATTAGTATGGCGTTCATTATCACTGAACTAGTATATATTTGTTTAGGGGCCAGCTGAAGGACGCCATTGGGTGCGGGAGTTCTACGGTCGGGTTGTTGTCTCTTTGACACATTCCCCATTTCCATTCTCAATTTTATCTCTACAAGTTCATAAAAACATTCTTAACTGTTTGATCTTGAACCTCCCGGTATAAAAAATTCTTTTAGAGCAGGGACCACGGTTACTGGTTCTTCCATGCTTAACGTGTCAGAATATTAAAAAAGAATACAAAAACACTAAAAGTGTGAAAAAGAAATGTATATATTAATATAACATCGTTAACAGATAATTAAACAAAAACCAAATATTAAGTCTTTGGACTATTAAAAGTACACAACATATAATTCATTGAAACACAAGATTTCTGTATTATTGAAATAAACATATTGATGTCTTTATTTTTATTCTGTTTGGCACTCCCATTTCCTGATCCCAAAAAATACTTGACTTTGCTCTATATTTAAAGATTTATTTGATAACAATTACCCTTAATAAAACGAAAATATCTGCCAGAGTTAACTCGCGTTTGATGGCATTTGTTCAAGGAAACAATAGAGGTTTATTGCTTCTCAGATTCCATTTCGATATGAAAAAATGAGTGGTATCTTTAAATAAAAACATAATCATAATAAGCTATAAAATATTTGATAGTTTTAAATAAAAACATAATCATAATAAGCTATAAAATATTTGATAGTTTTATTTTGATCTAAGAGTAAATTGCATGCTTTTAAGCAACTCCCAAACTTGCCGGTTATGTTAGGTAATCAGGAAACCGACAATTATATAATGTGGCGACACTGCTTTTTTTTAAATAATTTTTTATTCAAATTCTTTTTTTTTTCAAAAAGGGAATGAAGGTATAGTTTGTTCTCATCGAAAACAAAAGGGGTGTTTTTTTAACATTTAGTAAAACAAACAATCTTGATCGGTGATGTTATTGAGTTTTATTTTTGTTTTGTTTTATTAAAGTCGACAGAGAAACACCTTGCCTTCTAAAAAAAAATACGGGCGGTGCCTTAATTGATCAAATATATGAATCACAGTTCTACTGGACCTGTTTCCCTATTTCAATTGTGTAAGGGTGAGATAATAATACGTTATTTTTTTTTATGACAAGATTATGCCAAAAAATTTAAAATATATGTTAGCAATTGGTACATGTATACTTTTGTCTCAATTATCATTTCAATTTCAGGTAATATCATTTACTACTTATCTTTTATATTTAGTTCATCACATCAGTTTAATGGCGCATTGAAATCTACAATCTAACAAAACATATCAACTGAAATGTACAGTTAATGAGAAATATTATACTTGGTTTATCTCTTCAAACGAATGACATATATCTACATATGATGTTAACAATGCATTTAAATGGAACTGACCTTTAAATTGAGATTTAAATATTGCCAAGGAAACGCACAAGGACATGTATCAAACCTGTTTTATTTAATATTATCTAATGTTGGGCATTCGATCACGGGAAGTTCTATAATGGAAAATAGACACGTCTAATTGTTAATCTTAAGTAATGTTTATAAAAGTACGAGTTATAACAAATAGCATCTTTAAAAAAATTATGAGTTTTCTTAGAAAGCAGCAACTAAACATGTCATACTCAATGATACAAAAAGTTAGCTCGCAACTTAGATATAATTAAAACCAATTTCCTATAAAAAAAAAAAAAAAGATGTAGTATGATTGCCAATGAGACAACTATCCACAAGAGACCAAAATGACACAGATATTAACAACTATAGGTCACGGTACGGCCTTCAACAATGAGTAAAGCCCATACCGCATAGGCAGATATAAAAAGGCCCCGATATGACAATGTAAAACAATGACAATCGAGAAAACTAACGGCTATATTTGTATAAAGAACTGAACGAAAAACAAATATGTAACACACAAACAAACGACAACCACTGAAAGACAGGCTTCTGACTTGGGACAGGCAGATACATAAATAATTTAGCGGGTTTAACATGCTAGCGGGATCCAAAGCCTTCCTCTAACCTGGGACAGTGGTATAACAGTACAACATAAGATCTAACTATACAAATCAGTTGAAAAAGACTTAACTCATCAAATGGACAAAAATACAAGTGGACGTGGCCGGGTACTTGTACATCCGGACAACAGAAAGACACTAGGGACAGATCTGAGAGTACTTGCAGTTATCTTAAAGCTAGTTCAAAGCCACTAACTTCTAATACAAAAATCATTTATGTAAGACTAAACTATCAATCCGTACCAGACTTGAGGTAATTGTAATTGTAATCTTTAATCAGCTGTAATTGATTACAATTCCTCAAGTAATCAGTGTAATCATTAATCAGCCAAAAATCTGATTACATGTAATTTAATTTAATCAATTACTTTTCAAAATACCCTGTAATCATGATTACTTTTTGATTACATTCTGATTACAATGAAAAAAGTATAAATTTGTGTTTTTGGTCATTAAATGAACCTATTTATTATTCATATGTGATAAATTTTTAACATGCTAACATGGTTTGGTTACTTTAAGCATTTCACTTCAGTAAAAACTAAACTGTTACAGTATTGAAAAGTCATTATCAGCCTAGGCAGAGACATATAATACAATTATATACCTTTTATCTTAGTAAAAGATATTGTACAATCATGTATATTCATCATTTCATAATGATCTCCATATTAATATTTGGTTATAACTGTTATATATTCAAGTAAAACTTGTCTTTTGGTAATTTTTGTGATTTTTGTCAACCTTTGAATTAACAGGTAGGAGACTAATAAAGGTTTGTTTTCATTGCAATTACAAATTGAGTATAGCTGTAGGGAAATACATATGATAAAAGATAAATCAGACATGAAAATTTATCTAATTAGCACAAACTAAATTAAAAGTTGGACGAATATGTTGTTAACATTTTTTTAAAATGTATTTGGACCGGACATATAAAATGCAAAGATTTTTAGTACTTAGTACACATTGTTCACAATTTGATTAAACATTTCTATTAAAATTCAACATAGTTATAACTATTAACTGTATTTCATCCATATTTAAACTTCCATAAACTGCACCTTGGAATACATACAAATTATGCAAGAGGTCAGAGGACAAACAAAAAACTCTTGATTATGATATTTCTTTATTGAATTTAATTCAAAACAATTCAGAGATCATTGTTGATAAAGTGTAATGTACATATGTAGTGAAATTTTGTGTTTATTTAAATAGATGAAGTTTAATTTGAAGTTATCATTTTATAATTGAACCAAATAAAATACTTTCTCAAAAATGCTATAGTTATATTGAACGTTTATTTATTAAAATCATTTGAAATGTTTTTAAATTCATTGTAATCAGATGTAATCATGATTACTTTGCCAATGTAATCATTATTTTAATCAGATACTTTCAGAAATGATGTAATCATTAATTTAATTTAATCGTAGAAATGACAAAGTAATTGTAAGTTAATCAATTACATTGAAAGTAATCGGACCCATCTCTGATCCGTACACATCCAACATCACATGGATTTAGTGTATAGACGTCATAAACAGTCAGAATGAAACGGGACCTTGTGCTATGCCAAGTTACAGGTATCGAAAAATTGTAGATCCATGAATGTGTTTATGTATATAAAAAAAAACAGTAACATTTAGTTTGCAATGTTGAGATGGATATTTGTTATTTTTACATTCCAAAAGCTTGCAAAGTCTCTCCCCAGAATATATAAAAAAAAGTAAAAACACAAAAATACTGAACTCCGAGGAAAATTCAAAAAGGAAAATCAAAATTCAAAAGGCAAAATCAAAAGTCCAATCACATCAAACGAATGGATAACAACTGTCATATTCCTGACTTGGTACAGGCATTTTCTAAACGATCGTTATCTTGTTGATATTGCCGTTATGTGTATCCAATTATTTAGTTTTGCTAATCTTTACGTATTTAATTTCAAAACAAGACAACCTTTTGCTCTGAAGCTCCAAATTTCTCTACCTTTTTCAGTCTTAAAAGAGGGACGAAAGATACCAAAGGGACAGTCAAATTCGTGAATCTCAAACAAACTGACAACGCCATGACTAAAAATGAAAAAGACAAACAGAAAAACAATAGTATACATGACCACATAGAAAACTAAAGAATAAACAACACGAACCCCACCAAAAACTAAGGGAAATCTCAGGTGCTCCGGAAAGGTAAGCATATCCTGCTCCACATGTGGCACCCGTCGTGTTGCTTATGTGATTACAAATCCGGTAAATAGTCTAATTCAGTAGGTCACATTCATGAAAGGGAAGGGGATTGTAGTTACGACGTAAGGAACAAATCCGATATCATTTGTGAAACGGTTATTCCATAACGGTCCAACCAACTCGTGATGGCGTCCGTAAAATTTACGAAGGGATGATTTCAACTTCACCATTCATTTAAATATTATTAGTTATGATCACATAATATAATGGCGTTATTTTCATGAAACAAAAAACACTTTTCAGCAGCATCAGAGCAGGGTGAATAATCTGAACAATAAACAGGCAATATTAGCAACTAGCTTTCGCGAGTAGAAAAATAACGCGAATATAAATTGTCGCGAATTTGTCAACCTTTGATCTCTCCTTAATAAACTTCCTCAAGTAAATCAGTTAATCGCGAAATTAAATAGCCGCGAAGTGGTCAAGAAAGGGTAATACGCGAAATAAAGTATCCGCGAAAATAAGTTGGTTTACAGTATGCTTCGTTTAAAACATCTGTATGGTTTGTTTGTTTTATTTTACAGGTATCTCTTGTCCATGGAATATCTGAATTTTGATGAAAGATTAATCATAAAAAAAGAATGTTCAAACTCTAAAAGAAATACTATTAAGACATTAATGACAATTTTGTTCTCACTTAATAGATATAGGAAGATAAAATCCATTTCATCGACTTTATTTATATCTCGATATTGTGTAGACACATGACTTTCGTTGAAATACCGTATTTGACGAAATGTTTTGGTGACAGACCTATTGACGTATTTCCTCATTTAATTCATAGGGACTCTAACAAATCGACATTGTACACAAACTTCCGATACTTATATACCTATAAAAGTAAAACGGAAATAACTTAAAGTTAAACGATTCATGTTTGTTCATTTAATGACATGAGACATATTAACTGTTTATATTTTGTCTAGAACAACTGAATAATATTTAATTTCCTCTTAGATAATATGACAACATTAAATTGACGTTTTAAATACCTGTAATTTGTCATATGAAAGGGTTGGATATCTATAAGTACATTTTGTGCTATTTATCTCTTGCGCCAGGTGTACATCTTCAATTTCAATAAAATATTAAAATTGTTTTTTTAGATTTATCAAAATTGTTATAATTTTTTTTTCAAGTGTTTTAGATTATTCGTATAAAACATTGAATCAGTTTGTTGCATTTGAAAAATAGTACAACTCAAGTGAAAGAACGATAAACATATTAGACTACATTTCATAATGTTTGCATTTAATAAATGAACAGCCGGCGAAGCCAATAACATTCAATCAAATTCAGATATAATATTGAAAAACACATATACCATATTCGTTCTGTTATTCTTTATAATAGTTAATGAGACCATTTCAAATACACTTCATTGTTAATGATACCATTCTGCTCTTGCTAAGCATAATATTATCAAAAATTGAGCATCACAAGGCTGGTTTCACTCTCAAATAGACTTCTCTGTTACCCAGACCGGAGTTAAGACTATAATGGATTTATTCTTTTAAGCCTAGGTTTTGTCGGAGTAAATAACATTAACAGTACCAATTTTCCTGCACCAGATGCGCATTTCAGTGATGCCCGTGGCCGAAATATTTGGAATCCAAAGCTAATATAAAAAATGCCGACCTTTAATTCACTTTTGACCTTGAGATCAATCTTCTGATATCCTCCCGGTGTGGCTGTTCCCGCCGAGCGTCCAGGTAGTTTTTTTTTTCGTGTACTTCAGCGTCTTTCATGTTATTAACGTACTTTTTGGTGTCGTAGCGCCTTTTGTGTTGGTATGGAAATTGTTCTTGTGAATATTGTTGTAAATACGTCAGCGACACATCTCCATTAATCCCGATAAGGAAGTACACAGATTTCATCAACTCACAGCTCTCGAGGGGTTCACCAGATAACGGAGGAACCTACCAGTACTTACATACTATTTGGAGATGAGAGAATCCGGGTTTTCATTCGTATGTCATAAATAAAACTTCCATCAACTTTATGTATATATGGCATTTATACTAATTTTGCCTTTTCGTAAGGAAAAATATTTTTAGACGGTCGTTTGTTGTAACAGTTCTAAAACAATATTGATGTGTTAGGCTCTCAGCATTTTGCCTCAGTAAAAACTAAAAAGAAACAAAAGTATTTAATGTATACAGACATTATAGTAATAATACGTCTGTTCACCTTTCCGTGGAAAGACCTATTGATTTTGTTCTGATTATTTTGTTTTTCTTCCGTTAATTGTTTTTCTTGCGCTGTCAAAACTATTTGACAAAACATGTTTTCGATACCTTAACCCTTCAAGACTGACAAATGTAACGTGTTTATATGAGGGACAATGCGTATGTGACTTACATAATTAAAATTTGTTCATTTATTTATGAAATGCTGATTTATATAATCCTAGAGGTTGAAGGCACCAATAAACAATACTCCAAAAATGTATTCCATATAATTAACAACTGTTTTTTTATGAATGTCTTGGCTGCATTTCAGACTTAATTCGTAAAATTGACGACTATGACTATTCAGCGTGGCCTTTATAGCTATTTACCATCGTTAAATGCTGTATACAGCACGCTATACTGTAAATTCATTATAATTCGTTGGATACCAATTTTCGTGGGTTTCGTTGGTACAGGTGAACCACAAATTCATATGTTCAACGAATAACATGTTTCAATTGGCTTTGTGTACAGAGCTTGCCAAATTTCAACGAATATGCAAGTTTTAAGCTATCCATGAAAATTGGTTACCACGAACATAAAAGAATCCACAGCATATGTTTTTACCCTCGTCTTCTAGTCTCTGGTGGTTAGTTGTCTCATAGAAAAATGTATTATGTTTCCTTATTTTAATTGATATCGTTTTGATTTGGATTACACTTGGTTATGTTGCTAATCATCTATTGCGATCAATATTGTTCATGCCAAGGGCAAATAAAGACAGTTAAGTACACATGTAAAGCATACTTAAACTGGTTTATGCGTGTTTTACATTTGCTTGAACCAAAAAGTTGAACAAAATGATTATGTAATGTTTTCCATCAAACATAACCACATATAATTGATGTTATTCAAAAATCATTCAAAATTTATAATATTATACAATGTGTTGTTTGTCTTCTATATATTTTTGTAAATAAAGACATTAAAATTCAAAAAGGTGTTTTAAGACAGACAGCTAGATACCATAAACATACTACGTATACACAAGCCAGAGACTGAGCTTGATTTGCTATATGATATAAAAACTAAACTGACGAAAAAAGGTCATTTATTCAAAATCATAAAATGCAAAAAATACATTTTGCAAATAAAACATTTGACATAAAAGTTCATATTTAATATGAAATAATAATACATAATTACTACGAAATTACATCAACTAATATTATGTCAATTGAATAAATGACAAAGAATAGCAAAGGTGGGGAGAAAAACCTGCCCCATAAATAAACATATGATACATATCTACTTCAAAAGATAATATAAAGGGCGGTATGTGGGTGGGAATTTTGAACAAATTGTTTGATAATAATCACAAGTTAACACATCAAATGCTGATGATAAAAGGAAGTGATCACAATGCACTTACACGTGAACTCGTGCTGACCCGCAATGCCATTGACCAATAAGAAAGATGATATCCGGTCATGCATTGGTCATAAAAGAAATTTCTCTGCACGTGAAAACAAGTTATCTAATTTCAACAATTTATCGTTTAATTAATTAGGACACTCTGACCCTTTGACCAGACTAGAGACATTATACATTTACAGTAATAATAGCTCACTCTTTTATTTAAGTCGGTTAGTAATAACCAATTAAACAGAATTATCTTCTCTGCTGTCTTAAATTATTTTATTCCGCTTAATTTTCAATTAGCAAATAAAACTGGTTTTAAGACAGACAGCTAGATACCATAAACATACTACGTATACACAAGCCAGAGACTGAGCTTGATTTGCTATATGATATAAAAACTAAACTGACGAAAAAAGGTCATTTATTCAAAATCATAAAATGCAAAAAATACATTTTGCAAATAAAACATTTGACATAAAAGTTCATATTTAATATGAAATAATAATACATAATTACTACGAAATTACATCAACTAATATTATGTCAATTGAATAAATGACAAAGAATAGCAAAGGTGGGGAGAAAAACCTGCCACAAATCCACTCTTTGGCTGAAAGAGTGGATGTGAAATCCACTCTAAGGCTAAAAGAGTGGATCCCCCACCCGAGGACTCTGGCGACGTGAATACAATTATATATGACTAGGAAAAAAAATGCATTCACATACATGTACACCAAACACATATCACTTTATTATGTAAAACGTTTCCACATTAAGCAGAAATATTAAAAGTTCCTATTTTCATATACCAAGATATTACTTTAAAATTATCTCTTACTGGTAAAAGATGTAAATCTTATTCCGACCTGTCACCAGGATCACAGCAATTAAATTACAATAGAATCGCAACAATGTAAGTATGATTCAGAATTTATATTTCTTCTTACATCCAGACATTTAAATATAGAATCCTTTTAAAATTATATATTTTAGTACAGACAATTAGTACGTTGATTAACCGAAACTATATTTTTAATTTTAAAAATTCAAACAAAACTAAAGTATATGTTTACAAAGCCCTGGATCCTTCCTAAATACGAAGTTTTATATCTGACTATTTCTGTAAGGGATCATGAGCAAAGGAATTCCCAAACTACACTTGACATTTTTCAATCGAAAATGCATAAATATAAAAAAGATGTGGTATGATGCCAATAAGACAGTTCACCACAAGAGACCAAAATAACACGGAAATTAACGACTATAGGTAATCGCACGGCCTTTAACAATGAGCAAAGCTTATATTGCATAGTCAGCTATTAAAGACACCAAAATTACCATGTAAAACAATTCAAACACGAAAACTAACGGCCGTATTTACATAAAAAAAAAAAAAAAAAATCAAAAATTAAATGAACAAAAAACTTAAATGTAACACATGAGCAAACGACAACCACTGAACAGGCTCCTAACTTGGGAAAGGCACATATATTCCTAATATGGCGGGGTGAATTCCATAGGGTAAACATTTTCAAATTGAAATTAGTAAATAAATATTTACTGTAAACCTTTTTAACTCTCAGTTATTTTTGTTGTGATCCGGATTGATATGAGACTATAGAAATAATTTTCGTACTCATGATACGGTAAAAAGAAAAGTTTCAGTAACAATTTTTAATATACAGCTTTTTAGAAATTTAGTGACTGGTGAACATCACCATTCAATATTAATAGTAATAATTTATATCTATAACACCACTATAAAAAAGGAGGAATACACCAAACTTACTTCAACCTAACATAAAATAAATTCATTCCTTCCTGGCATGCGACAGAACTTAGTTTAACAAACTGTTATTCCAATGCAATACATGTAAAAGGTTTATATTGTATAGTACTGTAGTAAATAAAGTTGTAAAATGAATTATATCATATTCCAGCTTTAAGTGATGTTTCATATAATTATTTGTACCTTAATTGCGATAAAAGTTATATAAAATGAATTATATCATATTCCAGCTTTAAGTGATGTTTCATATAATTATTTGTACCTTAATTGCGATAAAAGTTAAAAGATGTAAGTTTTAACCGAGTAAATATTTATAGCTTTTGACACATACTATAAACATTTAACCAAAAGAAAAAAAAACCAATTTAGTTACATGTAATAACCAGTTAAGTTAAATATAAAAACTTTATGATGGATTTATCTCTAAAGACCATAGCATTTAGACAACATTGGAATAAACCATTAAGTCGTTTTATATATATAATCTGAATAATTAGTATGAATAAGCACGGCAACATTAAAAACCAAAACATGAATTACGAATTATTCATGTATACATACAGGAAGTTAAACCGAGCCTACCGAATTATCCCATTGACATTCGAACAATGTGTAAAGAAAGCATGAGGAGGGCGGCAATAAAGACATACATTGTATGAAATAAAGATCATAAAAGTTTTAGCAGGCTATACTGACCCAAAACAAGATACATTGAAATTATGTGAAATAAAGATAAAAACCGTTTTGGCAGGCAATGCTGACCCAAAACAAGACAGTTGAAATTATATGAAATAAAAATAATAAAACGTTTTGGCAGGCAATGCTGGCCCAAAACAAGACAGTTGTACTTATAAGAAATAAAAATCATAAAATGTTTTGGCAAGCAATGCTGACCCAAAACAAGACATTTGTAATTATATGAAATAAAGATAATAAACGTTTTGGCAGGCAATGCTGGCCCAAAACAAGGCAGATGTAATTATAAGAAATAAAAATCATAAAATGTTTTGGCAAGCAATGCTAACCCAAAACAAGACAGTTGTAATTATATGAAATAAAGATAATAAACGTTTTGGCAGGCAATGCTGACCCAAAACAAGACAGTTGTGATGGTTGGAAATAAAGATAATAAACGTTTTGGCAGGCAATGCTGACCCAAAACAAGACAGTTGTGATGGTTTGAAATAAAGATCATAATGTTTTGTCAGGTACTAAGTAATACTGACCCGCAACAGCTGAAGTATAAAGTTCTGATACTAAATTTATTCTTTTTAGCTGTTAAATTCTATAAACGTATTTGACTTCAATCCTTGAATCACGGATACTATTAGGACTATTCCATCCATGAACTGCGGCAGAAGTCTTTGTTTGTTTTATTTTCCTTCCTCTAAAACTAAGTGCTGTATTCAAGTAACGAGAGTCATGGACAATTAACGACATAGTCAACTTTAAAGAGATGATGGAATAACATTAGGTGCTTTGAGCTTTCATCGTAACTAGGGTCCAGTTGTGTATCAAACTGCTGATCGAAGTCGTATTTAGTAAATTTGTATTTATAAAAAAGTCAATTAGGCTTTGGTTAGTCAATGTTGATACGACTCGCACTTCTGGATCAAAATTCTAATTACGAAATTAGGTATGTGTCCTTAATGTCAGTGAAACAGCAACCCATCAATATTCGTATGCTCGTATTATCGGACTTATGGCATACCGCTGTCAAAAGAAAGTATATGGAAGTTGTTGATATCACGCTTTATTGCACACGTCCTTAAATGGGGAAAGTTCTTTCGTAGATGAATGCCATTCTTAGCGCTCTTCGTCCATATTCAAGGCATGAAAATAAACAAACAAAAAAAGAATATAAAATAATGGATAAAAATTAAATTCTCATAAATAACAAACTTGGTCTTACTCAAGGACCACAAACATAACGCATTTTAAGGAATAATATGCGATAATTAAATTATCAAAGTTTCTCTTCTTTAATAATCAACCATTAAACAGAAAAGATGTTTTTATCATGTATTAAATGAAGAGTATGAACTTTAAAATATCATCAGTTTATATCTATATATGTCTTGTCCAATGTTATTTTTTATTAACAAATCTAGTATATAGAAAAAAGCAAACGACCTTACAGTGCATAAGTATCGGCATAAAAATTATCAATTACGTTCATCGCAACCCAAACTATATCATTTACATGAATTATACTAGTAAAGATAAATAAAATAATACAATAAAAACATGTATTACAAACTGACAAACATTAAATCTGACTACATGTATCAAAATAATGGCAATTTTGTATGAAGTTAAAGAATTTATTACAAGATTAATTTATTCCAAACCAATCACCATGACGAAAAAATAATTAAATGTAGTTTAGCATGAGTTTCATGACGAAGCATAAAACAATACAGAGATCATAGACCAAGCTACTACGACCTCTGCAAAAATATAACATGCGTTTCATGACGAAGCATAAAACAAAACCCACTACATATTAACTTTACAAAAGCAAATATACAGAGGTCATAGACCAAGCTACTACGACCTCTGAAAAAGTAGCATGAGTTTCATGACGAAGCATAAAACAATACAGAGATCATAGACCAAGCTACTACGACCTCTGTAAAACCGAAGCAGTATGAGTTTCATGACGAAGCATAAAACAATACCCACTACATACTACAATATTTGCAAAAGTAAATACACAGAGGTCATAGACCAAGGTACCACAACCTCTGAGAAAAATAATACACAGAGGACATAAGTACAAGCAACCACGCCCTCTGCGAAAATTTAAATATCGTCCACATTACCCAAAAACAGGCAAAGACAGGTAAATTGGTTCGTAATAAATAAGCATTGGGTTGCGATAAACATTTAGGTAAGAGACATATCCTTTTTATACCGATCACATAAAGCAAACAAGGTACACTTGCATAAATTAAAATACTAACAATTATAGCGATTAGGCTAACTTGCAAAATTATGATAAGCTCAAACCAAACTGCCGTGACGAGATTTACGAAAGTAGCATGAGTTTCGTGACATAGCATAAACAATGAACTCTGCATAGAACGTAATGGAAAAGCACATACACAGAGGTCATAAGTACAAGCAGTCAAGCTCACTGCACCAATTGAAATAACTCCAACCTTACCCAAACAAGTAAGTCAAAAGGGTTTGTAACACAATAGCTTAGCATTAATACTTAAACTGTCTTGCTCTTTCATATAAGTGTACTTAAAATGTATGAAACCGTTAAAAACATCATATAAATTGTAAGTGTATTACTTTGCATTCTATCATGTATGGTATTATTATCGTTATGCAATAATCCAATTTTTAATTGTAGTAAAATTTAAACAAATCATGTATCTACAAATATATAAGGCGGATATACGTTCTGCAAACATTGTGGTGCTGTAAAGGATGCAGTAACTTGTAAAATTACAATCAGGTTAATCATCAGATAAATGATAAATAATTACATTTTGATCGCAAACGCATAGTGTCGCCACCCACATGAAAATCAAATTGACCTAATATCTCTTTGACAAAGAAATGAATTTGACCAACTGCTCATGTTTGGCATACATCTAAATAGTGAGTTTTATCCGAATGAAAGGACGGTTAAAAAAAAAATAACTGTACGTTTGTTCAAAATGTAAGCATAGAATAGCTTAAAAATAAAAGTATAAAATAAAAGTACAGTTCGTTTTTACCTGAAATAGCTAAAATGAAATCACTCCAGTCCAAAATTATCCATAAAATAAAAAACAAAATCACATATAATTTTGAACAAATTGTTTGATAATAATCACAAGTTAACACATCAAATGCTGATGATAAAAGGAAGTGATCACAATGCACTTACACGTGAACTCGTGCTGACCCGCAATGCCATTGACCAATAAGAAAGATGATATCCGGTCATGCATTGGTCATAAAAGAAATTTCTCTGCACGTGAAAACAAGTTATCTAATTTCAACAATTTATCGTTTAATTAATTAGGACACTCTGACCCTTTGACCAGACTAGAGACATTATACATTTACAGTAATAATAGCTCACTCTTTTATTTAAGTCGGTTAGTAATAACCAATTAAACAGAATTATCTTCTCTGCTGTCTTAAATTATTTTATTCCGCTTAATTTTCAATTAGCAAATAAAACTGGTTATTTTATTTGTTCCTAATTATGAAAAAACATGATTTAAATGACAGTAATGTGTTACTGATTCATAAAACAAAAGTACACTGCGCAAAACCAACATGGTCCCCTCCCTCTTATGATTGACTTTGTAGCACTTATATTGAAACAGTAAAATAGGTAAAGGACATAAAGCGACCTGGTCTGGAAAACGTGTTTACGTTAAGGGAATGGTTGGTGCCTTCAAACATGTTTAAGCCCACCATAACATACATGTATATGTGCCATACCTAAGTCAGTAGCCTGTTGGTTAGTGGTTGTGGTTTCATATTTATTGTTGGTTTATTGATTTGCCTGATTTTATAAACCACTGTTCCAGGCCAGGAGAGGGGTTGCGCCTGCACACATTCTGTATGTGTCTTTTAGAGCAGGAAATGTTCAGTGGTTGTCGATGGTACATGTCTGTCATGGATGTTTTACTTAAATTATCATGGTATCAGTTAGGCCTTTAGAATTATTCTTTTATCTAAAACGGCTAGATGTAAATTATAGCATAAAAACAACTTGCACGTATTTGAGTTCGAAATCATAGTTTATTTCAATTTTTTTTCAATCATTGATGGATTGAATGTGGTTTGTTTAACGTTAAATGGTGAGCACTTCCTTCATTTGCACGACGAGATGGCCTGATAAACTTAATTGAAATGATTTACAGTAAAGCTGATGAACCGTTCGGAAACACCAAAAAATGAAGTAAATTATAATACAAACAGTCATTTTAACTTGCAGCGGGAAACTTTTTCTTCCACCAATAACGGTAGGGGAAATTGGATTCTCCGCAGTGCATATTCCAATTGTTCTGCTAATGTCAAGTAACTATAAAATTATTGAATAGCTAAACACACAAGTCTGTTTCAATCGTTTGAAAACTCACAATAGATTATTTTAGTATGTTAACATATGCATTATATCAAAATGAATTGTCTTGTTATCTAGTATTAGAAGACAAATCATTTGATACATAGTAACTTCTTAATTCATCATAGAAGAATTTGAGAAATGTATACTATAATAAAATCATGACAGTACCAAATTACCGAGTACGACACTGAAAGAACCAACCGGACAAACAGTCAAACAGCACCGGTTTTAACAATGTTTAAACCAATGATAGTAATAAAAAATGGACTGATCGAAGCATTCTTAGTTTTCTTCAGGAACTCTTTAAAAGGAGTCTCTTATTGCATAGCCCTTCACCTTAAACCTTGTTTTTTGTGAATGACTACTACTGTTGTAAGCCTCTTATTGCTAATTATAGACAAAAGAAAATGATTTAGGATAGTTGCTCTAAATAAGTGCATCATTTAAAACGAAATCGTAGGTGTAATTTAATAACATTGATTTATTATGCCTTTTGTGGTATTTCAACGGAAAAGATGTCTACGATTTTCATATTTATAAACCAAATTACCATAAGAATAATTCATGCAACTGTTAAATTGACAAAAGTGCCATTGTTAAGTTAGTTATACGATATGATATAATCATGATAATTAATAACATAATTGATCGATTTTTCTGCTTTATATATCTATATATGCGTTCAACATTCACAAAAATATAGACAGGAATAGAAATAATATCAATAATATATTTTCTCAGTATCAGAAATGAAAAAAATATATAAATGGACAAAAAAGATAAACCGGATAACGTACTAAAATAAAACGTATATATATATACGTAAATTGTACGCGTTGCAACCTAAACATATCTAGTTCAACTAATTGTATCATATACTAAAGTGATATTCAGTGCTCTGAAAAGATATGCCGAAAATGACTTTTAAAGTTTGCTTGTGTTTAAAAAGGACAAAATAACATAAATGTAACCAACAATATTGCACTAAATGTTTCTATTAAAAATGTTTGTCCATTTAATTCTCCAAACAAGTCTTAGTTAAGATAAAATAGTTAGCAAACATTGCAACAACAATGTAAACAGTACCACTTTGTCAGTATTCATGGTATTGATATGCATATTAAATTTCGCCCCAAAAGATGTGTGACTTGCAAAGGACACGTGCTTTACAAAGTACAACCGTAGTATATATAATTACAACGAAGATATATTGCAACACCTCTGCTGGTGGACCATTGATACAGTTCTTTGTTAGTGTCAACCTCGCCCACACAAACATTACACAATTTACTTTGCTTCATTGAAACATACACGATATTATACCATCCCTTGATTTACCTACTATTCTTTTATTTTTTCACAGATTGCCGTACAATTGCCAATTTTAATATATTTACCCCATAAAACAAACGCTTTATAACGCCGTTGTTATTTGACTACTAGTAATTTGGGTAATAAATTGTTACCTCCTTGTTTCAGTTTTTGCGTTGACCTTATCATCCTAAATGTTTTTGATTGGTAAGTCAATGTATATCTGAAAAGAAAAAAGGTAAATTAGTAACTAGTTATTTAGAATTACATGAAGTTATCTAACTATACAGTGGAAAACAATAGATATTATAATCAGCGTCAATTTAAAACTCCAATTAGTTTTGTCTGTGATCTATGATCTCGTGCTTGTCTTCTTTCATTTCATGTTCATCATTTCAGATATCATAATAATATGATACGATTATAGACCAAGCTATAATTGATCTCCACGTGTAAACTGTGCTGTTTTGCAAGTGTCACCAGGGCAGAGACGGAAAAATGGTTTGACCTCAATTACTTTACGAGTGCAGTCTCCATTTCAAGAATCTGAAATCACGACGTTCGAAGTTAACTTCAATCCAACCTGAGCTCGCCCACTTGTGCATGAGTTTAAACGTTTATCTCTGTTTATGTCGGAACCTTTTACTGCTGGCAATACGGTATGGGTTTTTCTCATTGTTAAAAGCCGTACAGTGTGGCCTATAATTGCCTCAGTGTTCGTCTTGAGCTCTTGTGGATAGTATTTTAGTTGAAAATCATACCATATCTTCTTACATTTATATCGATCCTAATTATTTTAACATACAATATAAATCAAGTCGGTTAAGATAATTTCCTTTCAGTACGTTTGAGACTATTTGTTTATGAAAAATTATATTTAGTGATATATTTTAATATTTATCTTTAAGTAATGATTACCTCTTCATATTTTTAATAACATTTGGATTTTCAAATATTTCTGCCTTGAGCATCACTGAAGAAACATTGATCGTCGAAATGTACATCTGGTGCAGACAAATTTGTACCGTTTATATTATAAATAACATCGACTTTTATATGTTCAGCCAGATTTTAAATTACTAGTTCACAGGGTTTCAGTCCACTTATTAGAAACACATTATTCTGACTCCAACCGTTCGCATTTTCCCTATTACTTCTTATTGTCGAGTGTAATACAGTTAAGGAGTACTACTATGTATTGTTATTTAACACTATATTTTAGTCGTTTATTAGTTTATTAGCTTGATGTTATTATGTAGCCTTCAAAAGTTATCAATATTTGTAAAAGTATCAGCATTTGCTGATTGTTAATTCAACAATGGTATAAGATAACAACATGTGTGTTAAATACTTAACTGTTGATATAGTGAAATGTCGATCATATTTATTGTGAGAGGGGTTCAAGGAAAATAAATTTGAAAGAAAAACAAACAATGTTACAAGATCAGTAAATCGGATAATAGTTTGTGCTGTACAGAGAATAATATACCTATTAAAATGTATACATTCTGTGTTTTGAGATTATTCTTGTAGCTCGCTCTTAACGTTGTTCTCTTATTATTGTTTGTTCTTATTATGTACTGTTATTATTGTTTTTTCTTCTGTTGTACTGTACTTTTTATTATATTATAATCTGTTTTTATGTTTTACTATTATACATCTGACCAAGGTTAGGGGTTGATGCCTTCAAACTAGTCTTAAATTAACTACATTCTGTAAGTGTTTGTCCCAAGTCAGGTGCTTGTAAAGAAATGGATGTCGTTTGCTGTGGGTCGTAATTGTTTTCGTTTGATTGTTTTATTTTTTTTTTAGTTTTGGGCCTTTTATAGCTGACTATTAGTATGAGGAATGCGCTTTGGTCATTGTTGAAGGCCATACTATGACCTATAGTTCTTAATTTCCGTATCATTTGGTCACTTGCAAAGAGTTGTCTCATTGGCAATCTTAATATGATATAGCCATTATTGTAATATACGCCGCTTAAAAAGGGGCTGCATAAAATGTAAGTCCCAATAATGAGATATTTCGCCTAATGTTGAACTGTCATACATTTTCGTTGTTTTTGAAAGTTGAAAATAGCATTGTAACAAAGAATGCGTATTAATCAACAGACAAATCAGTATTCATTGTACGATGCACAAAAATAACATATTTTCCAATGTAATTTAAGTTCATGTCAAATAATATTATACATAACTGAACTATTTAACGAGAGTTAGATGAATTCAACCAAATTTACATCAACATTTTACATAATAATTTCATCGTAAAATGCGACAGCTGAGAAATATAAGATTTAAGCAAAATTACGTTTTCTACAATGAATTTAATAACTACATCCGTGTTTACAAAAGAGGGACGAAAGATACCAAAGGGACAGCCAAACTCATTAATCGAAAATAAACTGACAATGCCAAGGCTAAAAATCAAAAGGACAAACAGACAAACAATGGTACATATGACATAACATAGCAAACTAAAAAAATACAACACGAGCCATACCAAAAACTTGGGGTGATCTCAGGTGATCCGAAAGGGTAAGCAGATCCTGCTCCAAATGAGACACCCGTCGTGTTGCTTATGAGATAATAAATCCGGTAAATAGTCTAATTCGGTAGGTCACCATTATGAAAGAGAAAGGGAATGTAGCTACGACGTAAGCAACATATCCGATATCATTTGTGAAACGGTTATTCCATAACGGTCAACCAGCTCGTGATGGCGTCCGTAAAATTTACGAAGAGATGATTTCAACCTCACCTTATGTATTTCTTGATTAAATAGCTTCCCTGTGAGCACCAACCCTCTATCAAGAAAATCATGATAAGAAATGCAAGAATATTAGTTGGGAGATTTATACACCGTATGCAGGCATGAACATATTGTTATAATTGAATTTTTATGTATATGTCATTCATTTTATTAACATGATTAACACAAAATAAAAAAAACCAAAAAAAACGAATAAGTCGGACGGTTTCCAAAAAAACCGGTTAATATTTATAAAAATTGTCTTATCTTTCTTATTCATTTTAATGAATGCAAGCTGGCATCAATGCCTCTATTCGTTTTTTTTTAAATGCTGACCAGAAAATCAGGTATTCTGGATACGTTCTTTTTGAAATCAGATATTGTAGGAATTAAGTGATCAACCCAGCATAATATATGCATGTAAATAACAAGAAAAACCGGTTTTTCTTGTTTAATTATATGCATCCTTTTGCTGTAAATACTAATTTATTAGACGATTTTTTTTTTATCGTGCAAAGTCTTGTCTCTTCAATGGAATCATTAATAATTCAGTATGCACCTTGTCTTGTCAGTCATATTGGGTAACCCGTATCTAAAACGACAAGACACATGATCATCAAATGTGTTAAAATCAATGAATAAACAATTCATTGTACACTAAAAGAACATAATCAATAATTTCCAAAATGCATAACTTATCCTTTATGTTTATAAAAAGTGTCGTTACATATCTATTTGAAGAGTACTTCATGAGCTGCTGATGAATGTTTAGATTATGTTTTTTTTATTGTTTATTGTTTGTCGTTAATGAGGCCGCTGTTATTTTCGTTTGAATTATTTAACATGTTGTCATGCCGGGACTTTGATTTCTTTATCTAACATACCATTTAAAAAATTTCGCTGATAACCTTATTTGACCGATTTTTATCTTGATAATAAACAGTAACAAATTAATTCATTTTTTGGAACAACGCCCTTTCCCTTTTTAGGCATAAGAATGAGCTGTGACACTATGCGCAACGATTTGAAAACCCTGCATGGAATCACCAATTGGTATCGATATCAAATAAGCAATTTGCAAAAATAAATGTACACACAGTTGACAATTTATCAAATACTACATATAGTATTGTCCTTATTTGGTATGAAAATGGATACTGATTATTGATAACTTGTCATTGCGTCATATTTTCTAAATCTCCATTTGATAGTTTTCGTCATGTTGATATTCTTCTCACTATAAAATCTAACTCTCCATTAGCTTAATCCAAAATTAGCTAATAACATCTATATATAGAGTGTCTTCATCAACTTAATGCCCCCTGCGTGTGTTTATTACGACATAACTGATGATTAAACCGGATGTAAATTATCTTATATTTCATTTCAATATATATTTTTCCGTAAAATTCCGTGTTATTTAGCAATGATAAGAGTAGCGGAGATATAAAATAGTAATACAAATTTCAAGAGAAAGAAAGGAGCGATAATATTTGTTGTTTGCATGTGATATTACTGCTTTAATTCTTGTCATTAGTTTTCTCGTTTACATAGTTTTGCATTGTAATTTCGGTGCCTTTTATTGCTGACGATATGGAATGTGTTCTATTCATTGTCAAAAGCCATGCAGTGATCTATAGTTTTTATATAAGCTAATGTTATGTTTTATATAAGCTTTGGATTTCAAATATTTTGGCCACCAGCATCACTGAAGAGACATGTATTGTCGAAATGTGCATCTGGTGTAAGAAAATTGGTACCATTAATTTTATTGTTAATTTCTGTGCCATTTGGTCTCTGGGGGAGAGTTATCGCATTTACAATCATACCACATCTTCTTATTTTCATACTTGATTTTTGGAAAAATACTAAATATGAATATAATATAAAATGTCTTCTTAAAACTTATTGTAATATGAATACTATAAGAACGACAACCTTCACTTCGACAGTAATCTAACCATCTAACAATACATATGAAAATAACCTTATTCTTCAATACAATGAACCTATCTGTAGTAAGTGTCAAGTAAAAGCATGAGACCGATTCACAGCGCACGACATGACTGTTTTAACCATCATCAGTTGAGTTAGAGGCATAGCATAATTTGAAAAGGTCGAAAGTAGTTTGATAGGAATAACGCAAAATGGAAAAAAATAACTGCTTAAATATCAACTGTTAGGCAGAGGAATTTTCACCATTCGTTTTGATCCATTCAGATGTTTTTTAATCATGCTCAATAAATTTGACCGGGGGAATGTAAAACAAAAGCATAGTAACAAATAAGCCGTTTCGGATAGAAATCGACCTTATGCAACTCGAAGTCAAACCGAGTAACGTTACGATAAAGTTTCACAAGTTTTCATACAGGTAGTTTCTGACGTTATAAAAAAAAGATAACATGTCGCTATCTTAAAAAACTAAGTTTTTTCCAAAAAATATTGTGGGGACATTTCTGGTTGGATTTAAAATTAAACGATATGGAGCTTTACCACAATCAAATTAAAAAATCATTGTTCCCTTGGGAGATTCTTGGTCGATGATCTTGATGGGACCAACGTTCCTGTGGTAATTACAAGGATACACTTACAGATGGATTTACAAGATCAGCATTTCTAAGAAAGTTACAAGGGAGTTACAAAGTCAATGTTTCTGAAAGAATGTCAAGGTTAAAATTCCCACAGGAGTCACAGTATACATTATAATGTGCTTTGGGGATTCATATGATCAATATTCACGACTGAGTTACATGGTCAGTGTTCCTGGTGAACTTACAAGGTCAATGTTTCCAAAGGAGTCGCAGTAGTAATGTTAATGTACCTGAGGAATGTATAAAATCAATATGCCCGTTGGAGTAACAAGAAAAATGTTCCTGCAGGAGTAACAAGGTTAAAGTTTCGTTACAACCTTTCATATATATATTTGGTTTCAAATTACATAATTATAAACAGAAGATATTTCAAATCGAAATTTTTGTATAAATCATTCACCAAGTTGTAAAGACAATTTAAGATTTGCAATTAAAACTAACCTCATAGCCGCTGACGAATGTTATGAACAGAATAAAAACTACTACTTTTTGTTCTTTTTTGGTACATATTAAAATTTTGTTTGTTTTATAGTGGTTAAGATTATAACCCAATGTTGACTGCTATTTATGATATCTTTACCTATTATGTATGTTTGTCTTGTTTACACATCGTTGTCACTATAACATCAGACATATGATAGTTGTTATCCATTTGATTGTTGTGCTTATGTTTTTGATTTGGTCATTTAATTCACGGTGTTTAATTAGAGACTTTACGTTTTGATTTTTTTCGGAGTTTGGTATTTTTTTTTTTATTTTACGTTCTACTCCCATCTTATTTTTATAATATAGTAAAATTAAGGATTTTGGCAAATGTCTATTTAAGAGTTCTACAATAGTATATGGCCATGAATACACATTGTACTGCAACAGATGTGCATTTCGAAAATGACAATATCTTAAGTGATGCTCGAGGCAACACTAGTTGCAAACTCAACTTTTGTAACAGCTAATCAAAATAAAAATGACCTAAAGTATAGCCATATCCGATAAAGGTTCAAGAGCTTTGATAAACTTTCACAACGTAAGAGTGCATGTAATCCAAAATTAATATCGCGTAGGAAATTTCACCATGTTACAAAACGATGACATTATTTTGAAACATAATTTATAATGCAGTTTGACATCTAAATTGATTTACCCATATAAGGCGCTATTTATTGTGCACTATACTAATATATTTTTAATCGTACTATTTATAACTTGTTTAGTAGCTAGGTTTCAAAATGTTTACGTAAGTATCTCTATTATTAGCAGAGCTTAGTGCTAATGACGATACAACACGCTACTAGTTAACGATTGTGATCTAAATATAGCTCTAATTTTACCATATATAGTTGTGTTAGATAATTACGACACTGCTGTCTTGTTGTCTGAAATAAACCCACTCAGCTGATATCGGAAAAATCAATAAACAGTTAAAACTTCTATGTATTTGTTTGTTTATTGCTTTTATAAAGTGATAAGGGACATAATGCAATAATTTTGACCTTGGCTGCACCTAGAAGGTCAATATGACTTAACTGGTTATTTGCAGTTAGTACCGATAGTTTTGATTTTAGTATGGGGGTTGATGACTGGTCGTTTGAATAACATTTTGTTTATTTTTATATTAAAACTAATTAGGCGATGTTGCCTGATTGCCGATGTCACTCGCAGGAATTTACAACTATTTAAGGGATCAAAAGGATGATAATACATTGTACAAACAACTACAGGTCACCATACAGCATTCAATAATGACTTTAGTTTATATAGTTCAGTAAACAGTAATACTAATTGGCAACGACATGAAATAATGAAACAATTGACAAAGAAAACAGACAAGATTTATCCTGTAAATAACAAACAAAACAAAAAAAACAATAATTAAAGCAGGTAACAACGAACGAAAACCAATGAAATGCTGATTTGTTGTTGACTTTTATATCAACAGGCTTATTTTGGATGTGATGGGGTAATATATTTTCTGTTAGAGAGCAAGCTTTCCTAAACACAGGACAAAAATATCAGAACATATCATAAACTTAATTATCAAAAGTAACGAGAAAATAATAATGGTGTTATCATAATTATATTTGATGTGGTAATAACATTATCTATTAACTGTGCTATACTTATCAAATTATCAGATATTTTTCGTAAAAATAGCTTTATTTCAAAAATAAAACATCTAAGAGATTATAGTCACCAAATCCGATGCTTTTATATTATTACATAATTAGACTGATAATTTTATACTTGATACAGAAACACGCAATAAGCATGTATATTAATGATGAAATACATATGTGAACAGTTATAACGGAAACATGTTATTATACTAAAATAAACTTAAATATTTGAGTTACAAAAATATAAAATACGACACACTTTATTCGTCTTTTTACAGGCATGCTATAAATATGAGAACACAATAACATAGACAAACATCTTTGATATCATTTTACAGCTCACTATGATTATATATATATGATTTTTGCTCATGATTGAAAACCATACGACCAACTAAAGATGATTAAATCAGACTTATTGTGAATATCTATCACATTGGCGATTAAGCAACGTCTCCTATTTTTCATATAAATGGAGATTAATGTTCCGAATAGTGGAAAAAAGAGGATGACCAGTTCTGTCTAAGGTAGCAATACACAGTTAGGAGTTTAGTTTCGCATTATGGCCCCTGTGAATTTTTCAAATAGGAAAGTTATTGTGTAATAAAATTCATTTTTAGACAGATGAGTGCTTATTTAGCCTCCAAAGGTGGTTTATAAGAGCATCAAGATTATTTTTTACATGTTTTATGGGCTGTTTTCTGTTTGACAGTCCGTATTTTCATAGCTAGACCGTCCATCGGTCCAGAAATTAATGTACTGTTTACAAACACTTTTTTTCTACACGAAGTTTTTGATGCAATTTTACAAAAAAATGAGACGAAAGACATATGATTTTCATTGGATTTGCTGAATGATATATGTACACAGTTGCAGAAAAGGTATTACTTCAAGCGATTGAAATTCTACTTTTAGCCAAATTTTGGGGAAATATGTGACATCTTTCCCCCCCTTTTTTGCAATATTTCATAACAAATAAATGCAGATTGTTGCCATGGATACACCAAAAAGAAATTATATTTTACCATTTTATATACTGGAAATAAAATCTATGGAACATTCTGATTACATACATATGCCCATATATGACACAAACAGTAAGCTTGATATTACAAGAAAGCAATGAAAAGGGAATGGTAAAATTCATAAGGGCAAATTATAGTATTTTTTCCTAACTGTTTATTGCTACCTTATGGCATACTTACCAAGCTCAGAATTGTATAATTTAAGACTTTTCATGCCACAAATCTATTGATATTTAGATTCAAAATCAACTTCTGGGTAAATTAAGTGTTTTACAATGACAATATGTTTCAATTTTATTGTTTTCAGTCCTTAGCAACCAAAATTAGACATTTTGACACTAGGCTTATATTTGTACTCTATCGGCTTAACGCTTGCTTCTGATGGATTGGGCTGCATGAAGTAGCCCAAGTATTGAACGCGTTGGTTTTTTCTTGCGAATATATCAAATAATTGTTTTTATCAAGATTTCATGTTACATTTTGGCCTATATTAAATGTTTAATTAAATCAGATGTAAGACATTGATTCCCTATCACCAATTTTTTTAACCAAGTCTTTTGTATGCAATAAGCATAAAGATTAACATTTTTATGCTTAAAATTGCTAAATTTTGTACAATGTTGCATCATCAGAGATCTTATTATGATATTCAACATTAAGAAACTGACAAAAGAGGTACAGTTTTTAAGATTTGGCTAAAAATTGAGGTAGAGACAAGATTTTACACTTTGACTTGGCACCTTTCTTAAAATCAGTTTTTGTCGCGTTTCAGGGTCAACTGCTAACCTTCATAAAATATTCATTACTCAACCAATTTTCAAAAATAAAAGGCCATTTTACTCGTTATAGCTAGCAGAACTCAGAAAATAAGTTAAAAGGGAGTATTTGAAAAAAAAAATTACTATTAAGGTAGCAATACACAGTTAGGAGTTTAGTTTCGCATTATGGCCCCTGTGAATTTTTCAAATAGGAAAGTTATTGTGTAATAAAATTCATTTTTAGACAGATGAGTGCTTATTTAGCCTCCAAAGGTGGTTTATAAGAGCATCAAGATTATTTTTTACATGTTTTATGGGCTGTTTTCTGTTTGACAGTCCGTATTTTCATAGCAAGACCGTCAATCGGTCCAGAAATTAATGTACTGTTTACAAACACTTTTTTTCTACACGAAGTTTTTGATGCAATTTTACAAAAAAATGAGACGAAAGACATATGATTTTCATTGGATTTGCTGAATGATATATGTACACAGTTGCAGAAAAGGTATTAATTCAAGCGATTGAAATTCTACTTTTAGCCAAATTTTGGGGAAATATGTGACATCTTTCCCCCCCCTTTTTGCAATATTTCATAACAAATAAATGCAGATTGTTGCCATGGATACACCAAAAAGAAATTATATTTTACCATTTTATATACTGGAAATAAAATCTATGGAACATTCTGATTACATACATATGCCCATATATGACACAAACAGTAAGCTTGATATTACAAGAAAGCAATGAAAAGGGAATGGTAAAATTCATAAGGGCAAATTATAGTATTTTTTCCTAACTGTTTATTGCTACCTAAGTTATGTGGCGGCGAAATGGATCTTCCGACAAATGTTTACCTGGAAGAGTTGTCTGCGCCTGTGCAGGCGCGGATATTATTAAATGAATGAAAATTAAGGTGCGAATATATCAATACGACCACAATCTTATGAAGAAATATCAAAGATAAAATAAGGGGCTCCCGTCTTCATGAAAAATACGACACTGTTTACTAAATTCTGAATTGCCCCCCGAGTCTAGAAAACATGAAAATTTCAGTATAATTGATCAGGGACGAGAACACCAAATTCCATTTGTGACGATTCATAACGTTTTCTTGTCATCTTTTAATTTTTTTCCTCTTTTCGTATCTCTGAGTCGTCAACTCGCAAGTTACATGTACATGTAAACATAAATAAAATTTTCGAAACTGATAACCTTAAATATTTGTGAAGGTTGAGAACCATATTAATTACTTTTTTTGGCGTAATTCGTGTTATTGTTAGAGTGGTAATTTGATTATCAATATATTGCATGTTCACATATGTTGAACGTTACTGTCAAAACTGGCGAAATTATGGGATAAAAACATTTCATTATAATACGAATGCAGATACGTTTATCTATTTTTATAAAATGATAAAAGGTGTTATGATTGTCAATGAGACAATTTATTAATCATAGATTGAATGAAGTGGTAGTTATCTATTACAAGCCACTATATGTCCTTCAACAATTATAAAATCACATGTCATATACTTGCCTATAAATAGCCAGACATTAATTTGAATATGGATGCATCAATCTGTTTAATTTGTTATTAGACGAAATTTATAGAAAATTAATAATTCCACTAAATATTCAGAAGTGTTTCTTCTTTCTGTAGACAATTTCTATATGATCTGATTATTGTTGCCATATAGCTGCCAAAGAAGAGAATGTGACAATATGATTATTTCACATGACATGTTTTTATAAATGCTGATATGAACCTGACGGCTATAAAAGACTGAAATCGTAATAAAAGTTAAATCTGCGTTCAAAAATATAATTATTTTTTTGGTATTACATTACTTATAAATGTCTGTGGTACCACTTTCCGCGACCTTTGCTATGGAAACAAAGTTGTTATTGTCCGTAGCATATATATGTGTTTGTTGGCATTTTGTCCCATTTGTGTGTATGTATGTACAGTATTTGAATATCAAATCAAAACATGTTGTTTTGATATCGCTGTACTGACAACGTTTTGATAAACGAGACTTTCAAAAGTAATGATTCAATGTCGTAAATATCGTGAAAAGTAAAATCACAAAAATACTGAAAAGCGAGGAAAATTTAAAACGGAAACTCTCTAATCAAACAGCAATATCAATAACTCAAACTCATTAAACAACTGTCATATTCCTGTCTTAATTGTTTACTTGGTGTTCCACTTGTTTAATGATATTTTTGGGTGTTTAGACATTTGCGTGTGTTAGATATGTCATTGACTTTAACACAATCCAGACACCAGACATTACTTACACAAATCAATAGTATACCATCAAGAATGGGTAATTGAAATAAAATTAATGCTTCTCGTCAGTTAAAATACAGGTTTAACTTATCTGTTTGAAGAATTAAAAATGTACTGTTACAGATAGGTTAAATTCTTTAAATTAATGCCAATTAGAAATAATGTCTGATTTATAACAGCATTATTTACGTCAATTTTCTTTTTCTTGTTTAGATTTGTTGTGTTTTAGTATTTTACAAACGTGTTTTGGATAACTTTTATCTTAGTCGTTCTTTGTCAAGTTGAAATTATATACCCTGGGAGTATTAACAGTTATATATGTTTTTTCATGTTTCCATTCAATCTTGTTGCCTGTTAATTTCAGATATAATCGAAGACGTCAGATGAAATGATATTCACCTTTTTTAGGTTTCAGTCGATGTTCCTACATAATTCTCAATGATGTCCAAATGTACTGCCCTACTTAATTAGACAAGCTAGTCTAAAAGTTTAGAATATTGCCGAAACATCAATTGTTGTATTTGTCGACCTCTCTACTGTTTTTAAGTTGTTGTTGCACTGACAAAAATCCACATCTTAATCTCCTCATTCATGTCATACTATGTCTCATGAGTGTCTCTCAGTGCAGTGATAAATATGCAATATTTTCTTCTTTTTATCAACCCAATAATAAACAGATGGACCATTGATAACATTTCTGTTTATTTTACAATTTGTATTTTAATTGTCGTTTTCAATGCAAATTGCATACATTTTGGATGTTTATTTTTATAATTGAAATGTTATATTGCAGTTACAATGTAATATGTCTACGTTTAATATATAATCAGTGAAATAAACATTCTAATCACTGCCAGAATATCTTGATCGTTTATCTTAAAACTGATATTGTTAGCAGGTAAAGTAGGTAATAAGTACCAGAGTATTGGATATAAACCTGCAGTGCATTCCAACAATTACATCAGCATAAATACTTTAGATGTTTTATAGAGAATGCAATGCAAAATATTTACACCTGAACAAAGGTTTCAAAGATTAATAAGTTGGGACTCTGGTTCAAACATTAAATATTTGCTACAAAAGTTGAATTGCTGAAATTATTAATGTTAATGTATACATTAGAAAACATATAATCATCCCATTTAAAGAACAATCTTTATCTGTGCAAAGAGCTCAGTTGTTAACAGCTTGGTTTTAAAAGTTCTGTTTATTTTATGTTTTCTTAAACGAATTTTCAAATAGTTTTTACAAAGGGCAAACTTGTTAGAAATTTCATTTAACTGAGCGATCATATTGGTAACAGAAAAGATATATATATTTTAACAAGAATGTGTTCATACTACACGGATGCCCCACCCGAACTTTCATTTTCTATGTTAAGTTGGTTGTGAAATTTGGATGAACACTCTTATTTGCCATTACAATAAAGAAAATCATATCATAGACACATATGTACTAGGTTTCACGTTGTTTGACTTCAACTTCATCAAACCATACCTTGATCAAAGACTTGCACCTGAAGCGGGACAGACGGACGAACGGACAGACGAACAGACCGAAAAACATAACACTCTACTTGATAAGTAAGTCAGAAAACTGCCGGAACCTGCCGATCAAGTAATAATTACATCTTGTATTTATTATGCTTAACTATTACTTATAACTTTAAATTGTTAAAAAATGCCCCTTCTTAATCACCAAAAAGCAATTATTTTGCAATTACATAAAATCAAGGTTTGAATTAAGGCAACAGTAGTTTAACGATGATCAAATCTCTTGATTAAGAATACAAATCAGAATGAAGACTGAGGGAAACATTTGACTGAACTTCAAAAAAGAAAAATTAGAAACACTAACACATCAATTAGAAAAAAACAAAAAATACAATTTATCTTTCATAAATGTTGCTCACAGAAAGAACATTTTAATTGTAAATAGAATGACTACAGACCAAATTAAAATAATTTTCAGTAAAATAGCGTGTTGTGTCCGTTTTGAGAACATATTACTTAAGAAACATTTAAATACAGCCTGATAGGTTGGACTATAATTTATATTTGTTTGTTTATTATGTTATTGTCTTCAGGGATATAGACGTATACATTTCCGCAAATTTGTCGCAATTTTATTTGTTAACATAACAATTTATTATATCGCCGCAAACTTTCTAGTGACTTAATAAAACAAAAAACGTTCTGTACATACATATGAATTTATAACTTAACTGCTAACATTTCTTTAACGTACATCTATTTTCCATATAAATTCATTATAACATTAATCATGCTAATGGATGAGTGAAAAATACACAAACGAAAAGCATTTTACATATAATCCTTACAGTAAGCTATTCATTTGCAAAAACGTTATAAATAATTTCTGGATATCAGTTTTTTACGGAAACGTTTGACGAATTTTCGGAAACTTAAAACGCCGAATGATTTATTTCCCCACGAGACGTTATACGTCTTTGGACAATGAACAAGAGCATTTAGGTTTTTCAAGTTCATTAATGAATCAATGACTACATGCCAGGAAATATTTCTATTGTACGTTTAATTACTTAAATGATTAAAATGTAAAAATACATTGTAAAGTTTCGGAAAGCATACTAGATAATACCAGAAAAACATTCATCTTTCTGAGCTTCTCGAAAATCTGATGATTTCGACAAAATTACCGGAATAGCATTTAAAACTTCACTCAAAGCTTCATCGTAAATTTGTTGGTGAAGGTAAAGAATTTTGAGGCAGTATACATTTGTCAACTGGATGATAACAATATACTTCTAACTTCCATGTAGAAGCGTTTAATCCAGCCTTCCATTTATAGACCTAGGCTAAAACCACAAAACTTATTTTAAATTGCAAATTCATTTAATTACAAATATGCGATAACATCAAATGTGAGAGATTGAATTTTTTTAAAGATAGAACATACCCCCACGCAATAAAATATATGTGTGGTAAATAACCCCGGATATTAAGTGTTTTATGTTAGATAATGACTTACAAAATTACACAATGTTTGAATGAAAAAATATACCGTCTGCAAATTGAACAGATAAGTGCATATATCTTCATATACGAGAAGAAGATAAGTGTATCGTTGAGACTTCATATTCCTAATATTGTACATCTCGGGACAAATTTATAGACAATTGTTTTCATCTTTTCCGCATTATACATGTTTATCACTTAAACAATTGTAAAGTTTCGGAAAACAGTTGTTAATGTTTGTGTCATTTTGGTCTTTTATGGATAGTTGTCTCATTGGCAATCATACCACAACTTCTTTTTTATAAATAATACCAGAAACAAATTCATCTTTCTGAGCTTCTCGAAAATCTGATGATTTCGACAAAATTACCGGAATAGCATTTAAAACTTCACTCAAAGCTTCAACGTAAGGTTGAAAAAAAAACTCATTTAAGATATGAGGCTAATAATTTGAATTCATGCATTGATTGTTGAATTATTGACTGAACTATGTTGACAGGGTACAACTTATTCTTGTTCAGCAAAATCGCATTTTTGTCCATTTTGAGAAAATATTACTTAGCAACATTTATATACAGCCTGATAGGTTGGACCATAATTTATATTTTGTGTATCGTCTAAATGTCCTCGGGATTACATTGGTATATATTTCCGCAAATTTGTCGCATTTTTTGTTTAATTTGTTAACAAAACAATATACTACGTCGCCGCGAATTTCTCTAGTAACTTACCTTAATATTTGTGCTAACAAAAACGTTTCTGTACATACATATCAATTTATAAAAACTGCTTACATTTCTCTAATGTACATTTATTTCCCATATCAATTCATTATAACATTTACTATGCTGATGGACGAGTGACACAAATACAGAAACGAAAAGCATTTTGTATATAGTCCTGGTAGTACTTACTGAAAGGTAAGCTATTCTTTTGCAGAAACGTAATCAATATTTTGTGAAAATCTAGTTTTTATGAAAAAGTATTACGGATTTTCAGAATCCTTAAACGCCGAATGATAAATTTCTCCACGAGACAGTATTAGTCTTTGGACATTGAACAAAAACAATTAATTAATAAAAAGTTCAATGAAAAACGAATGACAGCATGCCAGGAAATATTTCGAATGAACGTTTCATTTCTTCAACATTTTAAATGTATAACTAAATGTACTTTTTTGTTTTCCCCACAAAAAGATACCGAACAATACGAGCTGATAATTCAACATCCAAAGTTTCTAAAAAATCTAATGATTTTGACAAAAATAATGGAATAACATGTGAACCCTCACTGAAAACGTCAATGTAAGGTTGTTGGTAATGGTCAATATTATTTAAGAAATATATTGACTGGATAATAACTATGTACTTTAAACTTACATGTATAACTATGCGCCTTTCATTTCTAAAACTAAGATAACCACAAAGTGTATTTTAAATAAAAACTTCATTAATTAAATTTATGCGAAATGTGTGTTGTTGCTCTTTTTGTATAGATAGTACATACCCCACGCAATAAAATAAATGTGTGGTGAATAACAACGAACATAAATTGTCTTGACGTGAGATAAAAACAAATTACACAATGTCTCAATGAAAATATATCACGCTTGTAAATTATGTAGTAGGTGAAATAATACAAATACTGAACTCCGAGGAAAATTTTTCTAAGCAAATGGCACAATCAAAAGCTCGAACACAGCAAACGAATAGATAACAAAGGAGTAGGTCCGGTAAGGACTGATTTTGGCCTCAAATTTCAGGTTCATATGATTAAAGATTTTGACCACTTTTTAAACACTTAAGTGTCTATTTTTTTTTATTGTATTAGTTTATGTTACAGATTTTAACTGATTTTGTCATTAAGAACCATCTGATTCAAGCTCAAATATGAAAATCTACAAAATATGCCGAAAAATGTCACTTTTCAGATGATTTTTGTCAAAAATGAAAGTGGCCGCATCTGTGTTCATCCTCCACCTTTATATATGTAATGTATCATCATCAAATACAACTTACATTTCAATATTAAGGATGAACACGAATGCGGCCACTTTTTTTTAGACGGACACCGTCTAAAACTTAACTAAAATGCTAGAATTGTGAAGATTTCAGTGATTTAACATGACTTAATGGTGCTAGTACCCGATAAATGTGCACTGTATTGTCAAAAACAGCCCATATTTATGAAGTAGAAGCATTCTATTGTCCAATAAAAAAACTAAAAGTTAACTGTTAAACAATTTTGTAAAACTGCTGCATTTTGGGGCCAAAAGGGGTCTTACCGGACCTACTCCTTTCATATTCCTTACTTGGTAAAAACAGTTTATTATGATTAAATGCTGGATTGAACCAGGTCTTATAGTTAGCCGAACCTTTCATTTGTATGAAAGTAAACCTGTGTGTAACAGCCGTCATACAGAGGCAAAGGTTATTTCTGAGACTTAATTCTACTTAATATATGTTAAAATTTGCCTAAGTAATATTAGTACAAATATATAGATAATTGTAAAATTTACCATCTTTTCCACTTAAACATGTTCCTCAATTTAGCAATTACACAAAGATATATCAGGCTACTGATTTATTCGTCAGCCAATACTTTCGTCCTCAAAGCTTTTCAATTTCTTACTTTATAAATTGTTTTTATTTTGTTTTTATTTTTTATTCGAGCATCACTGACGAGTCTTTTGCAAAACGAAACACGCACCTTACGTCAAACAAATTAGCCTTCCATCAATGGTGAGTTTATTGGTCTACATAAGACTTATCAGTGGTGCCCGTTTGGAGCAAACAAACAATGTGTGCTGGGAACACGTAATAGCGTCGACGTATAAACCTATATCGATACAATTGTGCAAAATGATTCAAATAAATCAGACACATTATATATAATTAGAACCATGAAAATATAAATATAAATGTAAAGATAGGACTATTTTCAAATTGATATAAATATCTATCACAATTGATGATTCCAATAATTTTTTGGCACAGTCAAAGTGATATGATTTGTGATTGCGTTGTGGTTTTGTATCCATAAACAGTCAAAACCTTTTTCTCCCAGATCAACTTCCAGCTGTGTTAGTTAGACCAAAGCCAACTTTTAGTTTTGATAAAACAATATCAACTTTCCGCTTGATGAGTTGTGTCTTCTGTAGGGTCATAAAAGGCTATAGTTTGATTCAGTTAGTCCAAAGTTAAACGTTCAAAATTTTTTGCGATATTCAGTCAGTAAAGTGACAATCATCAAATAAATGTGAAAGGAATTTAGCACAAAAAACATTGTATTTCTATAGTTTGTTAAAAAGATGAATCAAATAAAATATGCAAATATAACACATATTTTATTTCACAAGTTTCAAATCAAGTGTTTTTGATCTTTTTTTTAAATCAAATGACATCGAAATCATTTACATGTCAAAATATTTGATTTTGAATGTTGATATCAATCAGTAATAAACGGAAACATAATATCATATTCCAATATTTTTTATTGATTTTATAATTGTCTCTGAAAAGATCCCATATACATGACATCAAGGACGAATATCTCTAAAGACATAGGCAAGTATCCGAACGGATCTGTTTGGGAGTTATTACAATGTATAATTAATTGTACAGGGAGTGTACGTGACACTCTCCCACACACAACTGTTTGTAATGTGAAAAAGTACATCAATTGTATTATGTAAAACACTTTTAACACAAAATCAATAAGTTGTAAAATACACTTTTGTTAATTTGATAACATGATGATTTATTCACATGGGATTTAAATCAAGCTGACTTCTAATGAACTCCTTTGTCGCTGCTATTAAGATTACTAGATATAAGTTTCCGTTTTAAAAATTGCCTTTGCTATTCTCACAAATATCTTTCCTTCGTAAGCTTCGACCTTTTTTTATCTCGCGATATCAGGCATTTTGATATACCATTGTTATCACATAAAACGTCGTACTAAAATTCGCGTTTCAATACATTGTTTTAACTATCCTGATGACTATACTCTTTTTGTGGAAGATATATGAGATATTTGCCACTCGACGTTAAGCAACAAACAATCAATCAATCAATCTTTCTAGATTCACACCTCAATTATGTGAAACAGGTTATCGGTACTAGTATATTGAAGTTTGAAAAATATTAATTTGTTCCTATTCCGCGACCGATAACATTGTTTGCTTTTTTTTGGCAAAGTTTATTTTCGATCTATGAGTTTGACTGTTCCTCTCGTATCGTTCTCCCCTCTTTTATGTTTCAATTGTTCTTTATATATATAAAAAAAAAAAAATTTAATCCGGTTGCATGCAGTTATTATTTTTTTTAAGTAAGCATTTTCTGTAAATTGGAGGAAAAAAAATAATGCGAGACAAATAGTATCATTGTATACCATCTTTGCGCCTGTCCCAAGTCAGGAGCCTGTGGCCTTTGTTGGTCTTGTATTATTTTTGATTTTAGTTTCTGGTGTATGGTTTGGAGTTAAGCGTTCATTATCACTGAACTATCATATATATATATATATATAGTAATTTAGAGGCTAGCTGAAGGACGACTCCGGGTGCGGGAATTTCTCGCTGAATTGAACACCTATTGGTGACCTTCTGCTTTTGTCTGTTATATGGTGGGATTGTTGTCTTTTTGACACATTCACTATTTCCATTCTCAATTTTAAACATAGTTATCACAAAGCATTAGAACTCCAGACACTCGTTTCGTCTACAAACGATTCGTCGGTATTAGTAATGATCGAACAAGGAAAGCTCAAAGGCACACTAAAAGTTAGACGTTTTAGAGCATTGAAGACCATCAATTCCCAACGGTCGGACAAATACAGCTGAGATGTTAGATTACTATGTAAAAAATCAGTAGTATTTCGAACAGGTCAATGGAAAAGACGCATGCACGTGTTTTAATTTCAGGCTCACAGTGAACGTGTATTTGTATTTAAAAGAACTTTAACAACAATGACAAACTCAATTCAAATTTGAAAGTCCCTTGTGAAAAATTAAACACATAAAACGAAAAGAAAACAACTGTAAAATTTCCTCACTCGTTCACCTTGTGCCGGTTTTTTAATTTTTATCATTATTCTTCATATTATAGTTTTTCTTTCATTTTATGTTTGATCTTATAAAATTGGTTGTGGTTTTCTATATCTATCAATCCGGATATCTCAACCCTTGCATTGTATACTAATTTCCTTGACTATACAAATGTTATCATTAAGTACTGTACTTCTTTCTTCCTTTGATTTTATTAGAGACGTACTTTATGTACTTTTGCAAACAATTAGGTCAATACGTATTCGATTATATAAGAATTATAACAACAAAAAAAGTACTTTGAATACATGTATTGCCATATCCTAGTGATAAGTACATTTTGGATTACGTCATGATACAATATTTTGCAATGTTATGGATAAACAAATACAAAATGTATTATGACGTGTGTTTTTTTGTTGTTGGTATATTGGACATTGTTTTATTTAACAAGATTTATCATGGCTTGGTAATTATCAAATTCATTATAGCTACCAAGATTAAAATTTTAAATGCCAGGGGCGTATATGATTCTTTTGCACAAGATTTTTCATAACTGGATCAACAAATGAGTCTGTTACTTCCCAAGCTGTGTCGGGATGTATAAGTACCCGGCCACGTCCATTTGTATTTTTTGTCCATCTGATGAGTTAAGCCTTTTTCATCTGATTTTTATAGTTCGTTCTTATGTTGTACTGTTATACCACTGTCACAGGTTAGGGGGAGGATTGGGATCCCGTTAACATGTTTAAAACCCGCTACAATATTAATATATGTGCCTGTTCCAAATCAGAAGCCTATAATTCAGTGGTTGCCGTTTGTTTATGTGTTACATATTTGTTTTTCGTTCATTTTTTTTATAATAATTAGACCGTAATTTTCCTCATTTGAATTGTTTTACAATGTCTCATCGGCGCCTTTTAAAGCTGACTATGCGGTTTGGGCTTTGTTCATTGTTGAAGGTCGTATGGTGATCTATAGCTGTTAATGTCTGTGTCATTTTAGTCTTTTGTGGATAGTTGTCTCATTGGAAATCATACCACATCTTCTTTTTTATATGTGGTACTAATTAGTAAGTTCTATATACCATGTAAAAAATATATGATTTTCTATATCGTTAAACCTTAACAGGGTTTCCCCTGGGTCAATTATTTTTTTCGCCACCTCTTTGGCCAACACAATATATTTTTCGCCACTTTATTATTTTTTTCGCCAAGTAACATAACTGTATTATTCGTTTTGAATTAACCTTTTTCTACCCCCCCCCCCCCATTTTCCCCTAAAATAAGGTGATTTTGCCCCATTGTGTCTCTGCTTATTCTCTAAAACTTTTATTATAGTCAACATTTAATGAATAACACTAAACATATACTTTAAAACAACATATTTTGTTTTTAGCTTAAAAGGGGAAAATATTCATTTTATTTTAAACAACTTCCACTATACTTTTGATAATAAAGAAGATATAAGTCCTGGAATATAACAAAATTAATGGCCATGTTTTGATTATATAATACCAGCATAGTTCGTAGGAAAAGTTTCTTTAAAAGAAAAATACTGATGTGCCCTTTTGTACTAAGAATCGGTTTTACAACAAACGAAAAGCTTTTATCACATAAAATTGATCCCTCATTTCAAGTGTAGTCATAACATTGAGGGTCTACTCTCATTCTTCATAACGACAGTTTTCTTTTCTTGACCATCGTAAATGAAAACGTTGAGAAGTAAAATTTTCCTTGAAACACGCGTGTCACTGAAACGACTTTAAAGTAGTCTTCTTAATCAATTACCTATATTAAAGTCAAAGGACAACTAAAATTTTAAATCGGAGATTTTTCTTGCTTTTAAACATTTTTCGTCACAACAACAGCTTTCTTTTTTAGACTATCTTCAAAGGAGACGTCCAAAGTTTGCATACATGTGCGTCTCAAAGTGGTAAATAAATTTCTGTATGTGACATTTAGCGGAAGCCATTTAACCATATCATTTTGTCAAACAATTCAATCAACACCTTTATTTGTATGTACAAGAAGACATGGGTACATGTATCTGTAATTTAGTGTTGAGTCAACGGAGAAATGACAAAAAAAGTGCTAGAAAACGTGTCACGTTTATGAGAAAATTAAACTTTATAGAAGCATCAATGCATTTTATATTGGAAAACATAATACAACATGGAGACTAGTATACGTCTCAAAAGTCACGTGATGTCAAACTTAGTTAGATGTTGGTCTTTTTAGAGTTAGTGAATACAAAGCATGGTAGCGAGGAAAAACTTTTCAAAGATACAAGGCTATATGTTAATCGCCAAATACGTGTTTTCTGTACATTGGACATATTAGTAACCGTCAAAATTTAAATGTAAGAAAGCCAAATCATTGCAAACTTTGAAAACAGGGACTACCGAAAAATGTGTCAAATACGACTGATGCAATCTATACCTATTGGAAGCAAAACATGAGTGTTTAGAATGGTTTCACATTTGATATATGCTTAAGGTGGTACCTAACACTACAAGGAGATAACGCTGAAATATCAGCAGAACGTTTTAATAACGTTGTGTTCATAAGGGAATATTAAGATTCTCAATGATCAAAATACATGTTTGTCAAACTGCTATATTACCAGGGTATTTTTGTTTTGATTAAACAGTTGGTTTAAAATTTTTGAAATTTTTATATTTTTGTCAAAGGATCAACGTAATTACTTTGTTAAATTTTAAGAAAATTAAACGAGTCATATTAATTTTAGTCAAAGTGTTAGGTACCACCTTCATTAAATGATATTTCAAGTCAACATAGAAAAGATATCAGGCTTTTAATTTTGTATGATTAAAGTTCAGATAGGGATCCTGTAATATTTAATACTAGTTGTCTCCTTTTTATATTTTAGAGCCTTACTTTTATGACCATTTTCTCTATTTTGTTCATTGATCTAGATTCACGTGACTGCCTGTTACAAACATTTATAACGAACTAAACGAACGACGCGCTATTTTTAACAAATATTTGTGTTCTTATATCCCTTTTCAATGATCTGACAACACATCTTGGTGCTTTCGTCATTGTCAGGTGATAACTTTGTTTGTTTTCTCGAATCTCTATCAAGTTGGAGACATCGAAAATATATAGATTTTTACACATTTTGTCTAGATATTGTTTATGTACAAACTGTGCCAATGTACTCAACAAACTCGAGAAAACCTTGAGAGAAAAATATGTTAAACCTTATAATTTTCAATACAAACATTTCATTTTTATATTTTGTTCACTAATTGTATTCTATTCCGTAGTAGGATATATTCACTATGTATTCGCAAGTCTTGTGATTTATGCATAGCAAAAATACGCATTACATGTTGACGCAGATGATCTCGTTCCTTTTAAAGTTGATGCAATTTCCAGCTTGTGTTTTTTTCATTTTATTGTATTTGAACATAGGTAAATTAAAAAATTAAAAAAGATACTCAACTCCGAGGAAAATTTAAAAAGGTAAGTCCCTTATCAAATGGCATAATCAAAAACTCAAACTAATTGACAACAACTATCATATTCCTGCCTTGGTACATGCATTTTCTTTTCTGCGATATGCAGTAAATTGTAGATTAACGTTGGTTTTAAAGCTAGCTTAACCTCTTACTCCTGGGACATTCGCGTCAAATTTCATTATATTGACAATGGTTTGTTAACAAAACAAACAGATACAATAGGTGAAAATGCAATGAATAGGGTTACAGCAGTCAACTTTGTGTGATTATCTTAATCGCTATAAAACAATTCAAACGAAGCGGCAAATATTATAGACAGGAATACACAAAGTACTTTTGTGCAATTCAATTCGATACACTCCTTGGGTTGACAATGAAATAATGAATAAAATTAAGTCATGATTATGACAACGACCACCTATTCATTCTAAGATCCATTAATAGTTAACACCTTTTGTATAATAACATGAACAATGGTTGTAAACTTTCAGGGAATTATATAATGGTTCAAGGTGAAAATTATCAATATTCGGATTTCTAGATATTGTGTTCTTACAACGTGTTATTTATCAGAATCTGTAGCAGATCATGATTTTAATAATAGACAAAATCCAAAATCAACTTTCACTTTATCGGTTGCGTATATTCATTGAAGAACCATATAAATACAAAAAAAAATGTTTTTGAGTGGATTGAATTCATATGTAAATAAAACAAAAAACAATAATGAAGTTAGAATACTAAATCAACATTTTGTGTAACTTTCGTTTTGCGCGGGAAATATTTGTGTTCATTTGTTGTTATTGACTTCTTTGCACTTTTGTATACTATTATAATGAAGTAATATAAAATCCAATCTACCATTAAGATACATGTATGTGTTGTAATTACCAAACCCCAGACATAGCTGAGAATAGATTTAATATGATATGATCACATTTTAGTTGTAATAGTGTTAAATCACTATAAGAATGTGTGTTAACTTGATGCACTCGTTTCACAAACAACCAGACAACATGTAAAGTATATCGGAGGTCTGGGTGCAATCGTAAATTTTTAAGTTTAACCCATTTGTCTCTATTTTGTACTTTTTTGTTTGTCTTTTTTCTTTATTCTATAACTTTTGGTCCTCCGTTATACATTTGCCCTTTCTATTCTTTTTTGTAAGCCCTTTTTTATCTGCATATCGACACAGTTCTGCCCCGGAAACTGTGTGTTATATGGGGAATTATTAAATATCTTCTTGTTTTTAGCCTATGTAAAATACATCTTACACAAAATATATAATAAGTAACATTTACTTTTTCTCATTTCAAATCATTATGATTTATTTTGAACTTAATTAATCCATATGTTACAATTTTTTTTATCTAGTACTGGATTTTTTATTTCTTTAATTCAATGTACTTTGACAATAGTTTTAGTCAATATGTATTCGTTATACAATATTTTGACAACACACAAAACATTTTTAATACATTTCTTTCCATATCCTGGTGTCCGATATATTTTTACCAGGATTCAATATTCTAATATGTTATGGGTGAATAAACATCCGATTGATAATAACTTCAACAACTGTTTTTGTATATGTGATATAGTTTTTTGGTACAATATTCGTCAGATTTGGATACTAAAGAACTCAACATTGATCTCAGGATAACAATTTTGTACTTGAGACGCATACTTTTTGGCACCTGAGTCTTTGGGTTCTTTAGCTCGTGACATGTTCATTGGTACATGTGGAGCAGGATCTGCTTACTCTTCCGGAGCACCTCAGATCATCCCCAGTTTTTTGTGGGGTTAGTGTTTCTATCTTTAGTTTTCTATGTTGTGTCATGTGTACTATTGTCTGTCTGTTTGTCTTTTTCATTTTCAGCCATGACGGTGTCAGTCTACTTTGAATTTGTGAGTTTGACTTCACAGTCCCTCTGGAATCTTTTGCCCCCTTTCATTCTGTACTTAATTCTATACACCATATGAAACATATTCGATCTTCTAGATCTTTAACTACAATGAATAAATGGAATACCCCTTATTCCCTGTTATTCATATTACAATTTATTTTCGACACTAATTCAGTACTTTAACATTTGTATTAAGTTTTGGTCTATTCAAGTATTTTTGCATCGAACATCACTTATATACCTTAACTATCGCAATGTTCATCTGGTGCAATCAATTTGGAACTGTTATTGTCATTATGCGTACAATATGCATGTTTGTAAATATAACTGCACCAAGATGAGTTTAAACGAAGTAGGTATGTTAATATGATCATTGCATCAAATGGCATATATACTATCATACGAGGGTTCATTGATGTTTAGAATTCCAATCCTATTTTGATCCTCCCTTGAAATTTTGAATACTGTTGATTTATGCATGTTGATTGATACCCTCGTAGGCATATGAAAAAAAAAGTAAGATGGAAAACTATACTGAAGTTTTCCTTATCAAATAGATGATAAAAAGCTGAAACACATCAAATGAACGGAAAACAATTATCATATTCTTGACTTGGTAAAGGCATTTCGGATGCACAAAATTATGGGTAAAACAATGTTTAATATCTAGCAAAACCTTGTTACATATAATTTCATCATATTGCTTAAAATGTGTGAGCCAAAACGAAACAACCAAATAGGTCAAACATTTTGGTACAGCAGTGAACATTGTGTTAATTTTAATCACTTTAACAACAAATAACTATTTTAACAAAGAAAAAACTGGCATATAGACATTCTATTAACAAAGTACATTTTAAGTTAGACACCACAATGCAAAAAGTACTGAATAAACTCATCATCTAAACGAAATCATAAGAAGATAAAAACGCACCAAAGATACCAGGCTTAAGCTTTTTCTCCTTTACAATCCATATGCCATTGGAGTATAACAACGTCTTTTGTCTTCATGTAAATTATATCGGAGGTCTGAGTGCAATCCTAAATTTTAAGTTTAACCCATTTTTCTCTATTCTTTACTTTTCTGTTTGTCTTTTTTTTCTCTATTCTATAACTTTTGGCCCTCCATTATACATTTGCCCATTCTTCTCTTTTCGGTAAGCCTTATGCATATCTTCATATCGACACAGCCCAGCTCCGTATATTGTGTGTTTTTTGGGGGATTTTTTAAATATCTCCTTGTTTTAGCCTATATAAAATACATTTAACACAAAATATATAATTAGTAACATTTAATTTTCCTCATTTCAAATCATTAGGATTTATTTTGAACTTACGTTTGATGAATCCATTTGTTACAATTTTTATTATCTAGTACAGGATTTTTCATTTCCTTAATTCAAGAGGGACGAAAGATACCAAAGGGACAGTCAAACTCTGTCCTTCTGGTATCTTTTGCCCCTCTTTCTGGTATCTTTTGCCCCTCTTTCATTCTGTACTTAATTCTATACACAATATGAAACATATTCGATCTTCTTTAACTACAATAAATAAATGAAACCCTTAATCCCCTTTATTCATATTACAAAGTATTTATCTTTGATATAATATTTTACTTTCGACACTAATTCAGCACTTCAACATTTGTATTAGGTGTTAGTTTATTTAATTATTTTTGCATCGAAAATCACTCATGGACCTTAACAATCGCAATGTTCATCTGGTGCAGCAACTTGGAACGGTTAATGTCATTACGCGTACAAGATGCATGTTTGTAAAAAATAACTGCACCAAGATGAGTTTAAATGAAGCAGGTATGTTAATATGATCATTGCATCAAATGGCATATAGACTATCATACGAAGGTTTATTGATGTTTAGAATTCCAATCCTATTTTGATCTTCCCTTGAAATTGTGAATACTGTGGATTTATTAATATTGATGGGTATCGTCAAAAACATACATTTTTTTATAAAAAAAAGTAAAATGAAAAACTATACTGAAATTTACCTTAACAAATAGATGACAAAAATCTGAAACACATCAAATGAATGGAAAACAACTGTCATATTCCTGACTTGGTACAGGCATTTCTGATACGCAAAATTGTGGGAAAAACAATATCTAGCAAAACCTTGTTACATATAATTTCATCATATTGCTTAAAATGTGTGAGCCAAAACGAAACAACCAAATAGGTCAAACATTTTGGTACAGCAGTGAACATTGTGTTAATTTTAATCACTTTAACAACAAATAACTATTTTAACAATGAAAAAAATGGCATATATACATTCTATAAACAAAGTACATGTTAAGTTAGACACCACAATGCAAAAAGTACTGGATAAACTCATCATCTAAACGAAATCATCAAAAGATAAAAACGCACCAAAGATACCAGGCTTATGCTTTTTCTCCTTTACAATCCATATGTCATTTGGGTATAACAACTTCTTTTGTCTTTTTGTTGGTAGATGGATTTATTGAATGCAAAGAATAGGAACGAGGAAAATACTATCAAAGATATAAGGTTATATGTAATACGCCAGACACGCATTTCTTTCAATCGGACTCATTAATAACGTTCAAATTTTAAAAGTTAGAAAGCCAAAGCGATGCGATCTTTTTAACAGAAAATACCAAAAACTTGTTTCGAATATGGGTGAGGCAATCATAACCTGTGGGAAGCAAAACCTAAGTGTTTCCAATAATAACATTTTTTATACGCTAAATTAACGGGTGCCTGAGATCACCCACCAGTGTTTGGTGGGGTTCGTATTGCTTATTCTTTTATTTTAAATGTGTGTACTATTGTTTGTCTGTTTGTATTTTCATTTTTTACCATGGTGTTGTCAGATTATTTTTAATTCATGAGTTTGACTCTCCCTCTGGTATCTTTCGTCCCTCTGTTTTTAAATGAACATATCAATGGTATTTTATGTCAACTCATAATTTCTTGCTACTATGATAACCTCGGGTACAAAACTTCCAGCACCCTGGCATTTACCGAGTTGGTGTAAAAACTCTTCGAAGGTATCAGGCTTATTATGTTTGAATAATTCAGATTTTAGATAGGGATTAAGTAATATTTATACCAGTTTTCTCTTTTATCATTCTCTGTATACTATGTTCTTTATATTTTAGAGCCTTTCTGTTATGCCCATTTTCTCTATTTTGGTCACCGATCCAGCTGCACAAGACTGCCCTTTACAAACATTTTTGAAATGAATATAGCGAACGATGCGTTTTTTTCAACAAATGACTATGGCTTTTTACAATGATCTGACAACACATCTTGGTGCTTTCTTCCTTGTCAATTCATAACATTGTTTGGCTTCTCAAGTTATCATATATCAAGTTATAGACAACGAAAAGCTATATATTTAAACACATTATGTCTAAATGTTGTAAATGTACATAGTCGACCAATGTTCTCAACAAACTAGGAAAAAACCTTGAGAGAAAATATGTGAATCCTTATAATTTCAACAGAAACATTTCTTATATTTTTGTTCTGATTGTATTCTATTCCCGACTGTGATATTTTCACTGTGTATCCGCAAGTCGAGTGATTTATGCATATCAAAAGACATTTAATATGTTGACACAGCTGATATCGTTCCTTTTCATCTTCATGAGAGTCCCTGTGCTCTTGTTTGTTCACTTGATTTGTATCCTGTAATCGATGCATCATATTTGAGCATAGGTAAAAAGTAAAATCACAAAAATACTGAACTCCGAGGACAATTTAAAACGGCAAGTCCATAATCACATGGCAAAAACGAATGGATTACAACTGCCATACTCCTGACTTGCTACGTGCATTTTCTTAAATAGGAAATAGTGGTTTAGACATGGTGTTATAGCTAGCTAAACCTCTCACTTGTATGACAGTTGTTTCAAATGCCATTATATTGACAACGATGTGTAAACAAAACAAACAGACATTATAGGTAAAAACATAACAAATACGGGTGCAACATATAACTTTGTGTTATGATCTTACTTTAAAACAAACAATAAGGCACAACATGGCATATAGACAAAAGCATACTAGTAACAATTGAAGACAGGAATACAAACGAATTTTTCGCAATTCAATTCAATACACTCCTTGGATTGACAATGAAATAAATAAAATTAAGTCACGATTATGACAACGACCATCTATGCATTACAAGATCCATTAAAAGTTAACACCTTTTGTATAATAACATGAACAATGGTTGTAAACTTTCAGGAAATAATATAAAGATCAAGGTGAAAATTATCAATAATCGGATTTCTAGATATTGTGTTCTTACAACGTTATTTGTCAGAATCTGTAACAGATCATGAATTTTATAATAGATAAAATCAACTTTCACTTTATCGATTGCGTATATTCATTGAAGAACCATATACAAACAAAAATTATCTCACAATAAAACATATTCAACATTCTGAAGAAAAAAAATTATGAGTGCGTTGAGTACAAATGTAAATTAAAAAAGAGCAATAATGAAGTTAGAATACATTCAAAATTCTGAGTAACCTTCGTTTTTCGGGGAAAATATTTGTGTTCATTTGTTGTAATCGATTTCTTTGCAATCTTATAATACTTTGCAATGAAGTAATATAAAATCCAATCTACCATTAAGATACATGTATGTGTTGTTATTACCAAACCCCAGACATAGCTTAAAATAGATTTAATATGATATGATAACATTTTAGTTGTAACAGTGTTAAATCACTATAATAATGTTTGTTAACTATATGCACTTGTCAAACAAACAGCCAGACAAATAGTTATCAAAGGTACCAGGGTTATAATTTAGTAAGCCAGACGCGCGTTTCGTCTACATAAGACACCTCAGTGACGCTCAAATCAAAAATATTTATAAACGTGTCAACATGTAAAAATATCGAAGGGTCTGGGAAGAATCCCTAATTTCTAAATCTGAACGATTTTTGTCTTATTTTTCGCTATTCTATAACTTTTGGCCCTCCATTCTACATTTTCTTTTCGGAAAGTCCTATGTATACCTGCATATCGACACAGCTCTGCTACGTGAACTGTGTGTTTCAATGCGAATTATTAATTATTGTTTTTGTACAAACCTATGTAAAATATGTCTTACACAAAACATATTATGAGAAGCATTTACTTTTCCTTATCTCAAATCATTATAATTTATTTTAACTTACTTTTGATTAATCTATTTGTTATAGATATGTATGAAATATCTATAATCTATCGAATACATACGTTTCGGTCTTTGCTTTGGTTATTTTTATACATGTAATTGTACTGTCGTCATCACCAACTAAGATTATCGAAAGATTATTGATCGACCGATCGAGATCGAGAGAGAGAGAGAGAGAGAGAGAGAGAGAGAGAGGCGGGATACGCAAGCTATAACACCAGGTTTAACCCACCTGTTTGCTACATAAGAAAATGCCTGTACCATGTCTCGACAGTTGTAATTCATTCGTCTGCTATGTTTAAGCTTTTGATTTTGACATTTGATTACGGCTTTCCGTTTGAATTTTCCTCGATGTTCGGTATTCTCGTTATTTTACTTTTGACCTCTCTCTAGGGCGTCTCCAATCAAACAGATCCACTGCAAAGAAAAAACATTATCTCATTTGATTCGTGTTTTAATGATTTTTGTCATGTATGCGTTTACTTCTGTAATGATAAGTTTTGGCACCTTAATCTTAATGAATTGTATTAGGATTGCCTGTGTTGTTGTCTGCCAAAATTTGGTGGTTCTCTTCTTTTCTGGTTTTAAGTACAAATTTTAACTTGTAACCCCAAAAAGCAAATAGTGCTAAAGGCCACTATTTGCTTTTTGGGGTTACAAGTTAAACAAGTTAAACAAAATCAAAATCAATGATTACATCTAGAAAAAATGTCATCAATGTAAAACAAATACGAACCAAGATTAAAAGCATTTGTATATAATGTTTGTTTTCTTCACTGACAGATGAAAAGATTGATATTTTTCTCAACAATGAACAATAATTAACCACTTTCAGCTGTCGGTTTTCATTCACCGGTCAACCTCTTCTAAGTAAGCACCTTAAGTACATTGGTTATACAGTGATGTATTTTAATTTGCACAGTAAGTACTTAGAAATGTTTATGTCAAGGGTAAAAGGATATTCATATCCCACACAAACATTTACTCATTTCCTAGACAATCAAATTGTTTACAATAATTATATTTTCCTATGAATTTGTGTTATCTATGTACTATTCATTTTTAAGTAACTACTTATTCTAACATAAGCCTGATCAAGCAATAAAGAATTATTGAAATTGTCATAAATATAAATACTGTAAACCAACTTATTTTCGCGAATTCTATATTTCGCGTTTTACTCTTTCTATACCACTTCGCGGCTATTTAATTTCGCGATTTTCTAATTTACTTCATGTATTTTAATAAGGAAAGATAACAATTTTACATATTCGCGACGATTTATATTCGCGTTATTTTTCTACTCGCGAAAATAAGTTGGTTTACAGTACACGATTTTATAACTTAAACATATTTGAAAACGATGTGTTAACAAAACAAACAGACATAATAATCCTGGTACTTTTGATAACTATAATAGGTAAAAATATTAAAAATAGGGGCACATCATTCAACATGGTGTTATGATCTTAATCAATATAAAACAAACAAAGAGGCACACAATGGCATATAGACAAAGCATACTAGCAAACATTAAAGACAGGAAATAAACTACGTTTGTGCAATTCAATTCAATACACACCTTGGATTGACAATGAAAAAATGAATAAAATTAAGTCACGATTATGAAAAAGATCAAATTCTCATTCCATTTCATGATCCATTACTAGTTAACACCTTTTGTATAATAGCATGAACAATAGTTGTCGATTTTCGGGGAACGGTATAATGGTTCAAGGTGAAAATTGTCAATAATCGGATTTCTAGATATTGTGTTCTTACCACGCGTTGTTCATCAGGATCTGTAACTGATCAGGATTTTAATAATAGAAAAAAATCAAGCTTCACTTTATCGGTTGCTTTCAAGGATATCGATGTTCCTATGAATTTGTGTTATCGTTAAACTAAAAATGTTCAAGTAACTACTTATCTTAACATAAGGCTGTCCAAGCTATAAAGAATCATCGAAATTGTCATAATTATAAATACACGATTTTATAACTTAAACAATTTTGAATTTCTGATAAATTTTCCCACAATTCTCTTAGCTTTTTTCTGCAAAACCTTTTGAATTTCTATGTATTCCTTGCTCTTCAATCTCGTACTTTGTTTTGTCTTTTCAACATTTCTTTTCGAGCGTCACTGATGAGTATTTTTCCGATGAAACGGGCGTCTGTCGTGCACAGTTTTACCCCTGGTATCTATATTGAGTTGATGAATAACTAAATAACACACGATAATGTATGGTGTCATGCCTTACAAAACTGCTGAGTATGTGCTTGTTTTGATATCTCCTTTTTGTCCAAACTAACTATGGACATTTCTACCACGTGTTAGATTGTTGTTTGTCATTACGTCGTCTGGTCTTTTTATTACCGAATGTGACTTTTTCACGAATATGATTGTTTTGCTGAGTGTGAAATCGTATTGCTTTAAGACGTGGCACGGTACTTTTCCATCCCAAATTAATTTGTTGGGTTTTGATGTTATGTTGGTTGTTGTCATCGGATTTTGTCATATGTCAACGTTTGTAGTTGTAAATCGTATTTTTTCTGTTGTATGCGTTTGTTGTGTTGGGGATAACTACTCATTCAGTTCATTTGGTAGATTTAGTTTTGGATCAACGAAATTTATACGACATAATTGGTTTGCCGTTTGATCAGAAAAAAAAAACACCGACAAAGCTAGATATTACATTTAATGATCTTATTACTAATTCAATCATTATTAATTAGTATTATAATTTTCACTGTTATTCATATAAGTTAGATTAGAAATACCAATCTAATCTCGAATTTCATCCAATTTCTTTTTTAATTTCGGAACACGTTTTAGAAATTCAAATGAGACGTCATTTTGGGCGTTACAATAGATATGGAAACCACGGCTGTGAGTTTGTAATGTATTCGTTTTTATTCCATAGCTAGGCACCACTTCAGTTTCATCATGTATAACTATTATATAGTAATTTTCTCAAATTTACTGTTTGCAAAACTATGTATCATCTTGATAATAATGATGTTTTTGTCCCAGGCGGATAACCCTGGCCTCAAAACTTTTTGGAACTTTTGGTCCTCGGCGATCTTTAACTTTGTAGTTGTTATGGCTATCAAACTTTTTTCTTTCATCTGATCATAGTTTTGTGTGAACGAAGCGCGCGTCTGGCGTATATACATATTTTTTTAACTTGGTACCTTTTGATGGCTATTATTCGTTAATTTCTCTGTCCTATATTTTCTCCCATTTATTTATTGTAGCCTTGTCGTGTAATGTTCTCATGTTAATGTTGTAATTAACACTGTCAGTAAAGCGGGAGGTTTGGCATGTCACAAAACTAGGTTCAACCCATTATTTTGTTTTATAAAATGCCATGTACCAAGTCAGGAAAATGACCATTGCTACATTATAGTTCGTTTCTGTGTGTGTTACATTAAGGTTTTTAGTCTCTGTTGTGTCGTATGTCTCTTATATTTGATACGTTTATCTCAGTTTTAGTGTGTAACTTAGATTTGTTTTTTTCTTTATCGATTTATGAATTTTGAACAGCGGTATACTACTGTTGCCTTTATCCGACTATCGCTTGATTTTGTCAGTTTTCCTTTATTAACCTTGGAGTCGACATTTTTGTTTATACAATTGTAGCTGCTGTCAACATTCTTGTGTAATCGTCAAAGATCACTAGTACAAGGGCAAAACGATTTGACAACTCCTATGATCATCCTTGAGTCATAAATTAAAAACCCAGAACAAACAAATGTATGTCAACATTGAAAATGGCATAACAGCATGATCGCTCCTATGACTATTATCGTGTAATACTGAAATGTCAATACACAAAAAATGGAATAACGGTTTGGTCGATTCAGTAACTATCCAGCTATAAAACTAAAACTGAATGTCAACTTTATGGTCATCTTCAAATGTCAACAAGTATAGATGTACAACGGTAAGATTGTATTTCTTTGAATACTGTCTATTCTAAGTACCAATATAAAGGATGAGAACAAAAACATCGAAATTATAACAATGATAGAAAAGGGGCAGGGGCCAACCTGAGGGATTTATGTTGATTTTGAATAAGAGATACCTTGCTCAGATTTCTAGTTCATGGAAACAGCATTGATAATAAATTCAGACTGGCCAGCATTCTAGTGAATTAATTGAAACATTTTAGTTGTGGAATACACATGTTTTATACACTTGTATTAAATCAGATTAATTTTTATTTCTTACATTTAGTTTATCAAGTTTTTTTTTCACCATTAAAAAAAATAACCATAGTTAACCTTATTTATTTAGCAATAGTTAATATTATGCACAAAAGTATTTCGCTACTTGCTTCATCAATCTTAATTATGCCTCTCGAACCACGTATCTAAAGTAACGTATTTTTTGCTATATATCATGATATATTAACGAGTAGATCTACCTTTAATGCTAAACATAAGCAACAATTTTATTGGTCTTCAAATCACACAAATTAAAAGAGGGACGAAAGATACCAGAGGGAAAGTCTAACTCATAAATCTAAAACAAACTAACAACGCCATGGCTAAAAATGAGAAAGACAAACGGAAAAACAGTAGTACACATGACACAACATGGAAAACTTAAGAAAAACAACAGAACCCCGCCAAACACTAGGGGTAATCTCAGGTGCTCCTGGAGGGTAGGCAGATCCTGCTCCACAAGTGGCACCCGTCGTGTAGCTTATGTTGCAACATTAGATAAGAACACAAATCGAGGGAACAAATAAATAACTCATGATGGACTCGCTTACACTTTAAAAGCTAGACCGAATGCATTGATAGGGTAGACGATTCCTTCTAGGCATGCATCACCTGTTATACGCAGCCCCAGGCAGTCAAAGTATCAAACTCAGGAATAGGAAAAAGTCGTTTAAATGGCAGATTATACGACTATTAAGGTATCTTAAGAAATAAAATTGCGAAAACAGGTCGTGTGTGAGTTACGAAACGGACATACAGTATCGATAAACCAATTAGTGATGGGATCATAGAAATATGTAGTGTCATCTCAGTCGTTTAACGTTATTTATAAAGGCAACAGTAGTACATGGTAGTATATCAGTGTGTAAACGTCGTGATTTAATTGAGAGAAAACAAATCCGGGGTTTCAAACTAAAACCGAGAGATAACATATCAACTTATAAATAAATCAGTCTAATATATTCGTTATAATTTTAAATGCTAGCACCAAGAAGACAATAAGGCGCACTGACTGAGCGGTGTAATGGCAGCAGATACAGAAGATACACGAGGTAAACAGTAAATATTGAACAATGATAATGTTGTTTTTTTCTAAATATTTCAGTTCTACAAATAAATAAGTTATTAAATTAAACTATCATTTGATAACCTTGGTGCATTCGAAGCAAATAGTTACCTTCGTAATAACTGCTTCGATCTTAACATTTATAAACCAGAGTTATCTTAGGAATTAAATATATTGAGATCAATAACCGTTCCAGATCCTAAAAGTATAGCTAAACACATATATTACGAAAAATATATATCAATGGCATGTTTTTATATGTTGGCATACCCTTGATTGTGAAAGTACACTCAAATGTCATATCACCTCACACAAAAACATGATCTTTGCAAATTCCGCCCAAATCACAGGTGGAAGGCTTATTTGATAATTGGTATAAGAACAATAAAAATGTTTATCATAACTCATAAGACTATAAAACAAACAGGAAGATACCAACCGACAATAAATTAAATGTTTACCAATATTGTTTTTGTCTTTATATAAATAACAATAGCGCAATTGTAATTGATGCCTGGGCCGACGTCTGAATCTGCAATTCTTCTTATCTAGAATTGGTGATAGAATTAAAAGTTGATTTTCAACGATAAAGGCAATTTGGAAATGTAAAACTCAAAAACCGACAAAACCAAGAAATGGAAAACGGAAAAAGATTAACACTTTTTTCAAAACGCTACTTAGATACATTTGGACTGAGAAACACTATCCCAAGATGAGTTCCTCAAACGGGGAGAACTTAACAGGATTAAGCATACTCAAACTTACAATAATGTGGATTCATTTATTTATGTGGGTACCTTACACTTTCGTGGATATTGAATTCATTGTTTTGCTTAAATCTTCATACAAGTCTATGGAACATTTGTGATTCGTTGAACGTTTGAATTCGAGGTTCACCTGTTCCCATAAAATCCAATTAATTCACATTTTATACCTATATGGAGTTAAATTCTTTCAGAACGTCAGGTCATTCTTTTTCAGAATCAACCCGGACGATACCATGTTTCAATGGTATATGCTCCAAGGCATAAAATAATGACCTGTGTAAGGTCATTATTTTCCTTGATAAACATGCAATCTATGATTTACTTCAAAACTTTATTCGTCTAATAGTTTTTTATTGCCGATTTGGAAATTTATTTTTAGTAGTCCCGCAATTTAATTTTAGAAACAAATAACGTGAAGTTTTGTTGCTTTATCGCTACAATATAGAAACATTATCATATATGTCAGATGAATTTTAATGTAGACTTTCATAAAATAAATCCAGATTTAACATTTTCGTGTGTAAGATTTTGAAAATCTTATTGAGTCAAAATGAATAGGTTGATTGATTTTTGGTTGCTTGCTTTACGTCCAGTGGCAAATATTTCATGCACGTTCAGAACGATACACACTGAATAGGAAATCATACTGTGACCTACATGTATTTATATTCGTGTTCGTGTCAGTTCTTAACTTTTTAAAACTTTTGTATAACTTTTACTCTATCAAATGATTAACTAATTAGATAATCTTATATTCTATTGAATAACACAAAAGTAACTCACAAAAGGGTCGAGTGCGGAGAGTATATAATTATATCCTGATTATCTTTTAATAAAATGTATTGCTATTCAAATGACAATCTTTCTGAATTTTTCATTCGATTCAAGTAAAATTGTTAAAAAAATAACCATTTTCATCCGCGATAGAAATAACACAACAAATAGAAAAAAACATACCCCTCCCCCTTTTCGATAAGCTAATTGATACCGTGAATAAATAACTTACAATGTGTCTTGTATTTTTCATACACCGTTATCGGATGGTAACAATACATTTGTGTCTTATTTCATGCAGTTACAGTGATATTTTTTATTGTGCATGGATAACAACTTTTAAAAGGTTTATATCTTGATTATTTAGTGAGTTTTATTTCACATTTTAAATGAGCCGCAGGGCGTATTAAAACCTGAACGCATTAGAAAGGAATATCCCACTTTAGTGTTGTTTGTAAAATATGATACTATATTTTACAAATCTTTATAAAATTAATATTTTTGACGGTATATAAGTCAGATAATGCATATTTGAAGGTTTTTCTTGTCGTAGAACACACCTTGGGGTGTCAGGATTGTTCAAAGAAAGACCTCCCTCCGGTCGGTCTTGCATTTGATCAATCCTGACACCCCACGGTGTGTTCTACGACAAGAAAAACCTTCAAATATGCATTATCTATAACGTATATCGGATAAATTTCTCATGAACCAGGCGTATTCACAAGTGTAGTAAAAAGTAAAATCACAAAAATACTGAACTCAAAGTAAAAATCAATTTGGAAAGTCCATAATCACATGGCAAAATCAAAAAACAAAAACGCATCAAAAACGAATGGACAAGAACTGTCATATTCCTGACTTGGTACAGGCATTTTCAAATGTAGAAAATGGTGGATTAAACCTGGTTCTATAGCGCAAACCCTCTCACTTTAATAACAGTCTCATTAAATTCCGTTACATTTACATGATGCGTTAACGTCACAATTAATAAAATAGTCAAAATATGGGTACATCAGTCATCATCGTTTAACAATTTTAAAAGGGACAATTTAACAGGACACAAAAACATCTACTATCTACGAACACATGGATTGATTTGAGTGTCTGACGTCAGAAAAAATATATACGTCACATAAATTTGTCGTTCAATGTGCATACAAACAATTTTTAAGTTTACATAGGCAATGTACGCATACAGGGTTAAAAAATCAAAAGTATGTAAAAATAAATTACAGAAATAGACCGAGATTCAAACTAGCCCAAAAGTTATGCAAGCTCTTGAATATCGAATAAGTTGGGAAATATATATCCCATATGCAGGTGAAGTTGGTATATTGCTACTAAGGTGGGGGAAATTTATAATTTCGAAATTAAAATCGTCTCGTTTGTCATAGATTCTGGTACTGAGATGACTGTGTAAGTCAAATTCGAGATATAAGTCTAAAAATGAGGCGGAGGAAGCCGTGTCTGTTGTTTCTTTAATCTCGAGTTCTGGGGGATATATTAATGGAACCCAATCAGAAAAGTTCGGATTGTTTAAGGAAAAAACATCATCAATATATCTGAAAGTGAAATTAGATAATCTGGCTTCTTTGATCCTCTTGTTTTTGACAAGTGTCTGGAGGAACTCCGATTCATATGAAAATAAGAAAAGGTCGGCAAGAGGCGCACAGTTTGTTCCCATAGGAATGCCGACAATTTGTTGGAAAAGTCTACCTCCAAACTCAACAAATATGTTGTCGATAAGAAACTCCAGCATACTGACTACTTGTTCTTCTGTGTAGCATGATGTACCTTTTTGTTTGTCACTATTAACGAAATATGCTTTATGAAATCCCAAAGTAATAAATTTATAGCGTATGCTACTATTTTTATGTTGAAAGGCATTGTAGATAATTTCTTTTAGGCGATTTTTCAATTTTACATGGGGAATGGTGGTCTACAGGGTTGAAAAATCAAAAGTTTTGATGGAACTTATTTCAGAAAGAGACCGAGATTTGAAATTGTCTAGAAGTTCTTTAGAATTTTTAAGAATCCACATATGGTTAATACCACTACGCGAGTAAACAGTTTCACAGTATTTCTGAAGACCCTCTTTCACTGCGGACAGAATTTTAGTCAATCTAATAGACAATTCTTTAGTGGAACATGAAGATGAGCCAGCAATATACCGTTGTTTGTACGGAATTTTATGAAGCTTTGGTATCCAATACAAACAAGGTAAGTCCTCCGATTTGGCGTTCAATGTAATGTTTATTGAAGCCATGAAGGACTTATGATTTGCTGAAATCTCATCCTTGTCAAATGATATGTCTTTGTATGTGGGATTACCTTAGTGCTCCGTTATACCCAATTCTTTTACAAGACATTCGTAGTAATACGATTTACATACAAAGACAATATTATTTGCAGCTTTGTCCGCAGGAACAACAACATACTTATCATGAAGAGTTGATAGACATTTCATAACCTCTTTGTCTCTGAAAACGGATTTGGTCGATCGTTCACACAGTTTTTCAACTTGTGAATGCGACGTTTAATCAGAGACCTGATAGTTTTAACCTATTCTGACAAAGTGTCCAGTTCAACTTCTTCTCGCTTAGCCCATGCTCTGGCGTAGTCCTCAATAGAATCCATAATTATTTTGAAGTTATGGTTCCAATTGATGTGTTGGGGTTCTCTAAACTTAGGACCATGAAAAATCACCTTTCGGAGATTTTCATGTTGAATTATATTTAGATCCCCAGTTATAACATGACCAGAGGGGCTGTAATTATAAGGCGAGTGGGAACAGTCACATGTCGGAGGGTTTTTAATGTATTGTTCTAAGTCAAGGTCCTGCAATGCCTGTTTATAGTTAAATATTTTAGGTGCAATGGTTTTGGTGTAACTGTAGGATACAATAGAAACAGACTGATTTTGATAATAAATAGGAATTTTAGATGTTACTTCCTTGTGATAAAGAACGTTGCAGATATTGATTGCATCGATTCCTCTATTGGCAAAATCAACAGGAAGGAATCTCTTCTTTTCTTCATGTAAAGGTTCGAACATTTGAACGCGAAAGGCGTATTTGTAATGCAATACATTAATAGCCGAGTTCTTGAAAAAATAATTTATCATTTACAAATATTTGTTTTCAAGAAAATAATTTTAAATTTGTTGTACAAATGGCAAATATAAGTCGGACAGTAAATTTCAGTCTAAATATCATATCACATCACAAATAAAGAATAAAAGCAATTCTCTCTGACAAACAAACAACTTGTAGATTGTAAACTTGTCATTCATATTTTGTGTAATCCACAGATAATATCTAGTAGATGAATTGATTTCATATTTGTACGGCTATTCTTTCCTATATGTATGCATATTTAATTGACCAAAAAACATAATAAACAATTAATCCTATTCTGAACAAAAAATTGAAGGAAATTATGTTTCGCAACTATGTAACTTTACCATATAAGGCGATTTTGAGTAATCAATTGATATTTCTTTCTGTGATCTTTATCTAACCAAATGAACCCTTAAAAAGTACTATTGCTTCCTTGATTTTTTTAAAAACTACTTTGAAATATGAATTGTCTGAAGAATACGTAATCACATAAGATAAAACACCATAAACCCTTTTATATGTACACCTACAATATATGAAAACTAATCACAATTAACCCACAATAAAACTATTCAAAGTTGTAGATTAATATTAGAAACATAAATGTTTTGAAAAGAATGAAAAGTATTTCTCTTTTGAACCTACACGTTTAATATACTAAAGAACACGATCGACCCACGCCAAGATTTTATAATAAGTTTAATATTGTAAATGTATCAATCAAGTTAGCTTTTAATATTAGTTGTCTGTTTATGTAAGATCTAAATGATAACTAAAAAGGGTATCGACAAATACAGATAATCTGCATAATGCATGTATATTTTTTAATTGATTCAAATAAAAAGCTTTTTGTTTTTATTTGTGTACTCTTCCAGTAAGAAGTCTTGAATTATCATCGATCCTTAATAACTGGTAGATTCATCAAAATGTAAAAAGTAAAAAATCACAATTGCCAAATTTAAAAACATCTCGTTCTTATGATAAAATAATTGGGAAGGAACTTCAAAATATCAATTTATTGTATACTTAAAAACTTGGTATAGTTTAGTTATTAATGTACTATAGATATCTTTACTTTTCGTTATGTAGCTGATGTTCTCTCGCTAAATAAATCAAAAATGTGTGACTATGTTGAACGCATCTATCCCATTAAATAAGAGATTAAGGATATAACAGATACAGCTAAGTCTGCCTCATATCTAGACTTACATCTAGAAATTGACAATGATGGTCGGTTAAAAGCAAAACTTTACGACAATAAATATGATTTCAGCGTCCCAATTGTAAGATTTCAATCTCTTTTCCCGGGCTTTTAATTCCTACCTTAATGTCTTTGTTGCTCTCAAGTAAGCTATTAAATAAGAGTTCCAAAATGGTGAAGTTGAAATCAGGTCCTCGTAAATTTTACGGACGCTATCACAAGTTGGTTGACCGTTATGAAATAACCGTTTCACAGAAGATTTCAACGATATCGTAACTAAAATCCCCTTTCCTTTTCACGAATGTGACCTACCAAATAAGACTATTTACTGGGTTTGTAATAACATGAGCTACACGACGGGTACCACACGTTAAGCAGGGTTTGATTTTCCTTCTTGAGCAGCTGATATTACCCCCAGTTTTTGGTGGTGTTCGTGTTGCTTAGTCATTAGATTCTATGTAGTGTGTGGTGTACTATTATTTGTTTGTTTGTCTTTAAATTTTTCAGCCATGCCGTTGTCAGTTTATTTTCTATCTTCAAGTTTGACTGTTCCTCATGTTTTCTTTCGACCCTCTTTTTGAAAACAGGTTAACCAAATACCTTGCAGAAAAAATATGACACAACCTACCAATTATGATTGAACTTGGAAAAAAAAATTATTCGTTAGTGACCATCGTTTGATTTTGTTATCTGACGTCCTTTTTTTTCGAATTTGATATTTTCATTAGTTCTTTATAAGCTCTTGTTCTAAATTATGTTAATTACCAAATGGTAAAAATTATTTTTATTTGTAATGCTCAAAAAGGCGCAAGCCAGGGCTGACCGGGCAAAAACTGTATAGCCAGTCAATGTCGTTATTCTAATATGTTCTAATATTTTAGAAAGATTTCTCTTTTATTTTCATTTATTTAACAGTTGAAGAAAAAATGAAATTCATCCTCTAAGAAATAACATATTTTATCAACGATAACAAGTCTGTCCGATGAACCGCAGGAGATGCGATGAAAGAAACAATGTTCGATTTATGATGTGATTTTATGTGTTTTTTTATTTTTAAACTATATATGTATATATATATATATATATACGAGTCTAAATTGAAAACTACGTTCAAACCTATGACTGCGTTGGATAAAAACCGCAATTTTTATACGTGTGCATGTCAAACAAATTTCGTTGTAGAAGGGTCTAAAAACAGCACAAACAACATTTTCCAAAAGACCAAAAGAGTGAAAAAGTATATTTAAACAAAACGCATTTGACTAACAGGTCGAACAACTGATGTTCTTTAACCCTGCTGACTGCCATTGGCGATTGCCAAATAAAATTGATCACAGGTTGTAACAAAATGGATCTTATTATAAATTTAATACGTCACAGAAAAAAAAAAAAAATTGTTAACTTGTGGACAGGATGTTGTGCCACAAACATTCGGTGTCAATATTTCTTTAGTACACCATATCCGGATTTCGACAATAAATGTCTCTTCAGTGATGTTAGGGATCGAAACGGTATTTGGAAGGCCATATAAAAAGCACCCTAAGTTTATATATATATATAAATATCATGGAGTCAAACAAGTTTCAATTAGAACATCACCTAAACACAAGCATATCCTTTCTTACTGACAAAAAACAAGAGAATACAATTATATCATTAATATTTTTTGTTTGCCAGCTGATATTCTAAAATTTAATGATACTATCTGATTGATGTTTTATTCTCCGTTTGAAGTTTTATTCATTCATACATGAATGCAGATTTGTTGATAAGAAACGATGTGAAAATTTGGTTTTATTGTAGCAAAAACAATTTCATCGCGTAATGCAGAACTAGAAAGTGAAGGACAAAACATTTTTCAAACAGGTTATTTAGCATGTAACGGCACGTTAATTCATCTATTCCTATATTTGATTTAGTGATAATAATAAATATCTACATGTAGTAAAATAGTTAAAATGAAAATAATCTATATGGTATACAATTGTATCTTACCTCCTATACATTTTTATGAATATGATTGGTTAAAAGCGTCTGCGTGGAGACCGTGTATATTTCATATTAGGTTAGTAGGGAGGCGGGGCTTATTTCATACACGGTTAATAGTGGTGTAACGTCTATTTATGAGAACAAAACGGTACTAAGAAAAAGTCTTAAAGGGTTTAACAGACGAAGAAATTGATGATTAAGATTGAAAAAAAATCATGAAACACATTTAAACCTAACAAGCTGTTATTGTTGGCATTTGTTTTTGTAGGATCAATGAGAGTAGTTTCTTAATGCTAACATAACTGAAGATTTGCTCATTTTGATATGTCACTAGTTTAAATTTCACACGTTAAGATAGTCGTTAAGATAAATTCGTTACATAGTGTGATAGTGACGTAATACGGTATACTTGTATATTGGGTTAGTAAGTTCCATATGGATGAATTTACTGATCTCTTATATAACGTATCAGGTCACTAGCACACTATTTAACTTATAATTCTTGATAAAACCTTATAAACTGTTATACACGGCGAAACTCAATACACACTAAACTACTCTTATTACTCAATTTTTCATTTGACTAGGCGGAGTTTAACTAGTTCGCTCATCATAGACCAGTCCATCTTTTGACATGAGTTTTAGGATCAAGTCATAAATGGAGTGTCCAGTTATGGTCATTGATCCCGTTAAAATATGTAAACACTTAGTAGGTGTGTATTCGCAAACTAAATATTAAGAAACAGCCGTTGGCATTCTTGTAAAGCAACGTTTAAAAACATGTTAAATGTTTCCCTTTTGGAAATTTCTGAAATTGAAAGTAAACCCATGACATCAGTTTCAAAATATGCATTTATCGATATTTATAACGTTTTGAAATAAAAAAAAATCTTTCTCATGTTCCGAATGGTTATAGGGGGAGGGGATAAATTGCAAATGGAATTGATCATATTTATGCTAGGTCAAATAAGGTCTAAATATTTTGTTTTGTATATAAATTTTTTTATTTTACACATGTGAATGCTATGAATTTTAACTATCTTATCACATAGTTCTTTTTTGTGTGTCTGTTTAGTAACACTAATGGGTGACAATAGTATAACGGCATCATCCTTATCACACACAGCTGCGAATAGATTGTCCTTATGCAAATTGAAACGTAAGCTTCGCCCGATCAGATGAAATAACATTAGTAATACAATATGTGTAGACAGATATTGGTAATAATAATCAACCCACAATGCTGTTTATAAATATTTAAAACATCAGTTTTTAGAAATAATACAATAAAAATATTTTCTTTTGAACCCACACATTCAATCTACTTAATTTTACATTATTTTTTTAAATATTACAATTGCGTAAGTCTCTAAATGTTGGTGTTCTGTTTTGATTAGATGAAAATAACAACTTAAACAGGTAGATACAGATAATCTGCATACTGTGGATTCATTTATTTTCGTGGGTACCAATTTTCGTGGTTTGAGGATAACTTGCATATTCGTGGATATTTAAATTCGTGGCTTTTGTAAAGTCTGCATACATTCCTTAAGAAAATTTGTAATTTGTTGAACATTTAAATTCGTGGTTTTTTGTATCCACGACATCCACGAAAATTGGTATTCAACGAATATTAATAAATTCACAGTATGTATATACTTTTATTGGATCCAGTAAAATGGTTTCCTCTTTTACTGAGTAGATTTTGTTAGATTTTATAAAAGTATCCTCAATCCTGTTAGACTCGGTATATTTGTCGATTTTTAATCAATTAAAAGAACACAATGGCCGAAAACATCACTAGCAACAGTCTACACAAACTAATTAGAAATACTGATCAAACTTGCCTCGCCGATAACCTTCCTGATTTGGTACAGGCATTTTCAAATGTAGAAAATGATAGATTGAACCTGGTTTTACAACGCTAAATTTCTCAATTGTCGCTTCAAATCGAAAGATTATCCTGTACTAGAAGCACCGTCGTGTTGTGCATAATAAATGAATGCTCGACTATACGTAAACTTTAATTGAGCAATATATAAGTAATTGTTTAGTCATCAAATTGTAGATAAAAAACGAATCAAGGACAGAGATATTAAGAAGATACAAAAATGCCTGTTCCACGTCTGAAATATGACAATTGTTATCCATTCATTTAATGTGTTTGAGCGTTTGATTTGACATGTGATTAGGGACTTTTTTTTTTTTTCGCGGAGTACAGTTTTTTTGTAACTTTTACTAATTATAAAAGAAAAAGGCATTCATTTAAGTGATATGACCCTTCGTCAAGTTATATTGAGAGCATGACTAATACCGTGTGCATTACAAACCGGTTGTAGTATTCCTTGAAAATTTCACACGTACTAATTTTGGAATGGAAAGTATATTGACATCATTGTAAGATCGTGGGAATTTTGTGATGAATTAACGTTGTACATCCAGCGGCAAACTTTTCTTGCATGTTTAGGCTTACACCATGTCTATGTATTATGAATATAAACCCTGCTTGGCATAACCCAACTGAGATAGTTTCTAAAGATCTAGATCACAATTCAACAATTCTCTAGAGGGTATTAAATAGCTAAAACATTGAGCCTACTTCCTGAAGAAAAAGGGTACAAAAAGGAAGGTAAACCCAGGATGGAAATCATAACATATAGTCGATTTAACCTAGAAAGAGCTAGTCGAGAACATAAAAAAATCAACAAATGTTTCAAACTTGGATCAGGAATCTGAATAAAACATTGCGTAAATTATTTCACTGATGTTCTATCTCGTAGACGAAATAGTCCTAGGTTCCTATTAATATCATAAATGAGAGATAAATTTAAATTTAACAGTTATTTTCATTAAATCTCTGAATTGTTGTAGGTATAGATTAACTAAAGATGTGTTTACTTTTCTGTATATCCTATTTCCATGTACTTATTTATAAATATCTGACATATCCGACGAGTTTCCTTACATACTCCTGCACTAATTTCCGGATAACCTTGGAATTATTATAGAATGATGGGGAAAAAAGCAGGGCATAGCACGATATGTTTACATTTAGAATTTATTTTAGGTGACTGTTTTCGGATTCCATCTGCCTCTTCGCCTGTGTTTGTTCGTAAATAATAAATATAAACCTAACCTTCTGGAATTTTAACTAACATCGTTATATACGACCCTCATGTTTGTTTTACAGACAAGTGTGTTAAAATTAATGAGTATAACCCAAACCAAATCACTTAATATGTGAATTCAGAAAATTGTGCTTGCCATAAAGACAACTATCCACCAAAAACAAAATAACGTTTAGATCAGCAATCACAAGTCATCTTACACATTTTGCAATAATTGTTTTATCCTCTGATACAATATCATTAAGTTAATAATCTGACATCCTTTTACATCAAATAAACATTTGATTTCGCATTCATATATCAATAATAATCAATGTTCATCTTTCTATCAAAACAGAGGTCAGACATATATCTGTTGTGGAAAATGCATTATCATATTACATCGCTTTATATCAACCAGTTGCGAGACTTACAACAAAATAAAACTAAATTCACAGAGTAGTTTAGAAATTATAATAAAACATTCATTATCCGATTTTGTTTCAACAACTACTTTTTTGAAATTATGATTGAACTAGTTTGTGTTACTGCCGAATTCATTAACACGTGTTCCTATGAAAGGAGGCTAACTTGATTCCTGTTACATAATAAGGTTAAACATAAATTTGTTGAAGATGGTCTTTGAAACAAGTGGCCTAGAGACACATTTCGCTGATTAAAAATTCAAGAGTATTATGAGACGTAAGATCTGATTGTAAATTGGTGTCCTTTTAAAACAAATTACAAACAAAATCAAAAAGACAAAAACAACAGCTTACTGTCAACAACAAAATAAACAACGTAACGAATAGTAGACAGGCCTTGGACAAACATATTGCCATAATATAAAGGACGGAACGAATAGTAGACAGGCTTTGGACAAACTTATTGCCCCAATATAAACGACGAAACGAATAGTAGACAGGCTTTGGACAAACTTATTGATTGCCACAAAATAATCAATGTAACGAATAGTAGACAGGCTTTGAACAAACTCATTGCCATGCTTATATTGTAACTTAAACAGGGACTGTATTATGTAAGCTATCATGCGGTCGTTGTTCGTACCATTTTTCCTTTTTTTTAAACTTGTCTGTCCATTACTTCCCCTTTCTTGGATGTATTATAAACGACAATCAGACTGAGAGTGGATAACTGAATGACTAATCAATAACGATATAATGGCATTCAAATCAAATTGTGGCTTTAAAATTCTGAGGTTCATCTGGAATTTAATGTACCAAGGCAGTAATATGACATTTGTGTTCCATTGCTACAGTACTTAATATAGTTAAAAATTGTGTTTTTGTTCATCTTTACGGACTTCGCCCTTTTTAATTAACTTTAAAGTTTTTTGTTTGTTTATAATTTGTTATTTAGAAATATCAAATGCAGTTCAGAATTTGAGTAGAATTGAGAAAATATCATATAAGAGTTCGCTAATGTCGTAGCATGGGCGAATTAAATTCAATGTTCCGAAATAATTTATCCATTTTCAATATGAATAGACATCTAATTTCTATTTGTGAATACTATGGTCTGAAAATCATTCACATTTATTCACACAACGTACAACAAATTCATGTATGTACATTGGTCGAGTTGTTTCATTGTATAAAATATAAATAGATTGTATTACGGGTTTATTTATTAGTTTATGAAGAAAATTAATTCTGTACTGCAATATATAAATCTTGTCTTCATTTGAGAACTTTATTAATTTACTTTGTCAAATTCAGATGTTTGTTCTATTTAGTCAACAATTGATTTCCTACTTATTTATTCTAAATATCTATAATGAAAATTTCACAATTTTGAATTTCAATGTTTTTATGTTAAACTGCGGTAGTATAAAACCACCGGAACATGTTTTCATTACTTTTCAAACTAGCATTGCCGGTTGATGGAATATAGTTAGGAACATTACAGTGGCATAGTAGCAAATGATGATCGTTTAAGATTTGTGGTTTCACACTGAGATACTGGTCAACGTAAATAATTTAACAATCGGAATCATGACTTCATTGAAATGATATTTTGAAATTCATCAAACTGTCTTCAAAACAAATTCCAAATCGCACTGCAACATTTTGATTTCGTGAATATTTAATTCAATCCATATATTACATCCTGGATAAATTTAATTCCCGAATGTCCAACAACGATCAACCTTCATGTGATTCCTGCAAATGCTAAAACGGATATTCGTGTCTCCCACTTTGGGAAAACACATAAAGATGTTCCAAGGTTAAGCTAATTATTTAAGGAAACGAAGTTATATAGTGTATCTGTACTTCGAAGCAATCGATCAAGTATCATTACTATCTCAATAATAGAGAATTTGTTATTAGTTTGACAAATTGCTAACAATGAATTTGTTCATATTATTTTTCAAACATGATGTTATCTCAATCAAACTATATTTTATTTGCATTAACTTTGAATGTTAATCATCCTGTTTCAATTACGTAATGCATGCATGTGCAACAGATGCAATGAAATTGAAAAGAATGAAAAAAGACATCATCGTATTTCCTTTTGATGTTTATTATGTGCACAGCTTTTCGAATGATCAAGTTACTCAATTATTAAATTGATATTTTCGTTCGATTTCAATTTTTGACTATTAGATAGGTGGATTAGCTATTATTATAGGGTATACACTTTATACAATTGTTTGCATTGCATCCATTTTTTATCTCTGTTTTATTGTGTCTTATAGAGACGAGGGACTATTAATCAAATCCCGACATGCATCTTCTGACTGATTATGACAATAGAACATCTGTCATATGATATTCGAAAGTAGGATATATGATATCGTCTTTTTGAAAGAGATACGTTATTGTGATAAAATAAATGCAATTTTCTTAATGAAGTAATGGATAAAATCTTAATGATTCAAAAATCAAAAGTTCTTAATTGATATAAGATTCCCAGAATTGACTAAATTAATTTCCAAATTTGACTTAAATTTGCAAGAATAGATGCACGTAGTTAACTTCTTTGTGTCGACACAAAATAGTATTGGTAAGTTCTTGTCTGTAAATTTACTGAATGAAAAACTCATACTTTAATGAATAACATTTAGAAAAATGGCATGTTTTAAAAATAATATGTTTTTTTTTCATTTCGTTTAGGTAAAAAACAATAATAAGCTTCTTAACTCGAAATCAATTAATGAATCGCTATTATTTATTTTGAATTTATTGAACCATAAAACTAATTTTTGACTCTTCACATTGAATAATCCGCGAAGCCATTCATTATAAATAAATTTCTATCAAAACTAAGGCTCAAATAATGTTTTATATTATTTATCTTGACAATAACAACGTACACACATGTTGGCGTATGAATACACAACGTCAGAGTGGGCGTGTCGCCATCAAAATTGATAACATTGAAAATAAACTAATAATTTCAACCAATCAGAAGACAGTAAACACACAAAATTTATTTATTCATAAACACATTGAGAAAGTGAGAAAAATAGGCGTTGAGCCGACGAAATCTTATGTTTAAGCAAGAATATGCTTTCAAATAAAATATTTTCTTTTCAACATTATTGATCTTTTTCCGAAACCTGCTTGGTGTGGCTATAACGAACAAACATGGTCTGCAGCCCTGCATAGACTGATATCAGGATATATAACGGTGTGTCAATAAAGGCAACAGTAGTATACCGCTTTTCAAAACTCATAAATCCATGAACAAAAAAAACAAAATCGAGGTAACAAACTAAAACCGAGGAAACGCATTAAATATAAGAGGAGAACAACGACATGGATGGAGAATTGTCTCATTGGCACTCACACCACATCTTGCTATATCTATACACAGACAAATAATAGTATACATGACAGAACATAGAAAACTAAAGTCTGAGCAAAAGAGGGGACAAAGATACCAGAGGGACAGTCAAACTCATAAATCGAAAATAAACTGACAACGCCATGGCTTAAAATCAAAAAGACAAACATGAATTACTTTTATTAATTGTTATTTGGATAGAGAATTGTCTCATTGGAACTCACACCACATCTTGCTATATCTATAAACAGACAAATAATAGTATACATGACAGAACATAGAAAACTAAAGACTAAGCAAAATGAACCCCACCAAAAACTTGGGGTGATCTCAGGTCTCCGGGTAAACGGATCCTACTCCACATGTCGCACCCGTCGTATAGCCCTTGTAATTACAAACCCGGTAAATAGTCAAACTCGGTAGGTCACATTCATGAAAGGGAAAGGGATTGTAGGAACGACATAAGGAATATAAACGATATCATCTTTGAAACGGTTATTCCATAACGTAGAACCAACTCATGATGGCGTCCGTAAAATTTACGAATGTAGGATTTCAACTTCACCATTTGGAACTCTTGGTTTAATAGCTTCCTCTAAATGCAACATTTTGTGAACTGATGTTTATCGAGATTTTTCTTCCATGATTAAGGTTATAACGATCTTTCTTTGTTTTAATATTTACTGTTCCTTCTTGACTTTTGTTTTCGATCTGTTTAGCCTTTGATTTTATAAGTTCATAACACCCCATAAAATTCAAGTTTTGCTAGAAAATACAAATATGATTGGTGAATAAAAGTCAAATTGAGAAAAAAACAGTGATTTGTAGATGTTGTATAGTTTTTATAATTAAAATGGCGTCTGCGGTACCAAATTATAACCAAATGTATGCAGACATTTGGTCCGAGAGGGCCATAACTCCTGTGTTGAAATATATCATTATTGATACGGTCGTTTCATAATATAAATTGTTTGTGCGCGTCGGCGTACTAAATAATAATCCTGGTACATTTGATAACTGTTATGAAGAAAATCAATTGTTCGAAGGTTGTTCTGTCTTCCACCGGTATAGATGTTCCTTGCTGTAGCTGTCATATCTTTTTAGACTTTACAGTTTTCGATGCTTTTATCCTTGTATTCGAGTTGGCTTTAAAATTGTTTTGACGCGTATCCAACTGATAAATCTCCTACTGAAGACATTCATGCCAATTCACCAATTCACAATTTTTTTTTTTTGTATTATTTTTTATTTCACTGAAGTTATTATGTATAACTAGTGGTTTTTTTTTAATTTTCAATTTTTCAATAATAGACAGCCTTCAGATCTTTAAATAGTTTGAAACTTTGTTTCTTTTGTCTTAAACTATTAGTTCCAAAATATACAAGGACATGTCTCAAATGATTAACAACCCATTCGTGGTGGTCCTTAAACTACAATTAATTTGATCTAAGATGTTGTAAATTTTCGATTGATTTAACTAGGATAAGTGCTTTTGTACTTCTAGATAACATAGATGTTGTTGTTATGAGAAAAACTATTTCTGCTTCACGTTTTAATTTCAAATAATTTGTGTTTCAAGCTGACAGTAGTAAATGTCAACGGAGTCTGCGATTTTGACATCCTAATTTATCAATTGTAAACTATGGTTGGTGTTACAATTCAAACTCAGTCGTCAAAACATAGACTCATTTTCGTTTATGTAAAAGAGGAGCGAATGATGCCAGAGAGGCAGTAAAACTCACAGGTTGATAATAGAATGGCAACGTAATGGCTAAAAAGAAAAAGACAATAATGGTTTACTTTTTTAAAATTATTATATGGATGGAGAGTTGTCTCAATGGCACTCACATTACATCTTCCTTATGTATACACAATAGCACACAAGAAACAACATAGAAATCAAAATACTAAGCAACACGAACCAACCCAAAAAACTAGGGGGGAATATCAGGTGCTCCGGAAGGGTAAGCAGATCCTTTATATATGCTCTACTATAATAAAACCCTTTATGAACTTATGATATCATCCATTCGCCTACATCTGGTAAATATCTATTGTTGACTTGCTAAAACGCTGATGATAATTCCAGAGCAAACACGTCTTACACAATACACATGTCTAATCAAATTGTATCTAAATCCTAAGATTGTATAACTATAATATACAGTGATGTAATTAATTCAAAACATACTAAAAATTGTCAAGGTGTATTTCATCAGTTACATACTGTCTGTGTTAAATTTGTTTACATCTATTACGATTTATATGCAAGGTATTTCATAAGATAAATTGTTAAAAGGTGATTGGGTGATTTATGTGGAAGTGAGATTGTTCTTATCATCTTATAAATATTTTAAGAAAGACACAGCTCGAGTTATCAGACAACTATTGCAATAACGAATTAAATCTTCACCCCATGAGGTTTCCAATGTTTTTTAGAACCCTTTTCATTTGCAGAAAGATGTTTTCAGCAATACTTAACGAACGTTTAAGTCATAAGAAACGAGTGACCAGTGAAAAATTATGTTCTTCCAATTCTTGAACCAATGCATACAAACATCATAAACTTAGTCTTCTGTGCACGAATTTATCATTCTTTTCGTTTAAAATTCGTATAATCGTCAATTTTTTTTTCAATCGGTCAGTGTTGTTGTGAAAATATGGCAGGTAATTAAAGTTCGTGTTTTGAAGCCGAAGTTTAACGATGGTCACCTGTTTATCAACAATCGACAAAAAATAAACAAAAAAGCATGGAAAGAAAGCACGTTTTTAACATGTGAATTCAGATAATAGTTTATTTTAAGTATATCCATGCGTATTGTGATCACCGGATTTTTACGAGATGGGTCACACTGAGGTCACTTTGCATACGGAAAATATGTCGGGGGAATTGGTTGCTGGAAGCAAGCAATTAAAATAAAGTAAACTTCTTCTAAATATGAATAAATTAAAGAATTTTCTTCAGAAAAAAGTATATGTACATAAGTTTTATAATGAAAACTATCCATTGAGTTATAAAAAACATATGCATTATTTTGTTTTGATTTGAGGTTTCTTATGACTTTAAACTAGAAGTGTTCGTCATTACAGTGCGTTTTTTATTCGATACTCGTTCCTTTAGTACAAAAGATTCGATGCAACCGCTGGTGGTCGATTATTTTACAGAGTGCAACATATGTCAAGTGTAAGTTTTGACATTATCTATGAATTTGATTACATATAATTTGCTCATTTTTAAACTGATTTTTATATATTTTCAACACTGATGTTTTTGTGTCCTGTTAAATTGTTCCTTTTCAAATTGTTATACGATGATGACTGATATACCTATATTTTGACTATTTTATTAATTGTGACTGTTTATTTAACGCATCATGTAAATGTAGCGAAATTTGATGAGACTGTTATTAAAGTGAGAGGGTTAGCGCTATAGAACCAGGTTTGATCCACCATTTTCTACATTTGAAAATGCCTGTACCAAGTCAGGAATATGACAGTTCTTGTCCATTCGTTTTTGATGCGTTTTGTTATTTGATTTTGCCATGTGATGATGGACTTTCCAAATTGATTTTCCTCTGAGTTCAGTATTTTTGTGATTTTACTTTTTGTTACAATTCTTGTTTTTTGTTCTGTTCGTGTATTAACTGCTACTCAATGATAAATTATTATTAAACAGAAATAAAAATGTACTAAAATTTCAAAATCTATTCTAAGATAATCAGTATCATAAGCAATTTCCATGGAACCTTCTGACAAAAACACATTCGAAAGTCATCACTTGAACTTGAGTCACGCCTTCCGGAAAGTATGACTGTTAGTTTATTTTCAATTATATTCTGGGTTCAGTGTTCTCATTTCCAATTGTTGTGTTCTAACGATCTAGTAATATTACATCTTAATAATCACATGATCGGCAGGTTGTTGTCGTCTGTCATATATATTGTTTTTGTTTTGTTTGTTATTTTATAAACTAAACTGATGTTCAAGCAGAATTTGGCCAAACACTGAAAACAAGATCCTTCCAATTAAATACCAAATCATCATTTAATATATACATATACCAGGCATGTATTCGTCTCCAGTCGATAACACAGTTCTTGCATTTTTAAATTTTTGATACATTTTTCTATTAACTTCTAAGCTCTTTTTAAAATTTTAAATTTGAATATAATATCATTTATATACATTGTGATGTTTATAAAATGACAGTAACTACCATGTCTCTTTTTGGAGTATGATTTGGTGTAAATGATCATAATATGATATCTTAACACTTTTTAATATATTTATTATACGTAAAAATTGTATGACATCTGAAATGCAATTTTAAAGGTAGTTGAGTAGTGGGTGACTTGTTTACTGAAGCGTAGCTCTTTAAATCATTAAACAGTGTAGGGCAAACACTTATCTAGTGTTATGTGAGAAACTATTAAATTTAAATTTTTGAAATTGGGTTTACACACAATAGGTAAGTTAATCAAATCATCCAGGGTAATGTTATCATATTTATCCAAGGGTAGCAATACCTTTTTTATTTAAAGAACGAAACATCACGTATCATAGATTTCTGACATTAAAAGTTATACCAACATTTGATACAAAATTGGAACAAATCTTTTATCTCTATACTTAAATGAAGCCTTGATTCAATTCGATACAAAAATTACGTTCTTTCCCCGAAAACATTAATACATGTATGTAAATATTATGTCTATCTATGTATCTCTCTAAGGATATAGAAAGTAAGTTCACCTGTCTACTGTTAGTGACCATATAAAGACATCTATGTGTCTTTTGAATTGTTTCACTAGTTAATTTCTCACATTTGCATACACGTTATATCTTTTGTTCATACGAAAGGACTGCTTAACACAAATGTTAATACACTTTGACATTGTCAATTTGCCTTTACGAAGCCAAGACATTATCTGCATATGCTGGGAGCCAGGTATATTTCATTAAATCCTGAAAAGATCATGTCCGCATAGACTTTCAGGGAGGACGCTTTTGTACTGTCACATAAAAAATGGAAGGCGATATTTTATAATTAGTTATCAAAGATACCAGGATTATAATTTAGTACGCCAGACGCGCGTTTCGTCTACATAAGACTCATCAGTGACACTCATGTCAAAATGCACGCGTCTGACGCGTTTTTCTGGGTTAACCCTCATCAGGAATGCTCAAACTCAAAGCTGTAATAGAACCAAAACCGTTCAAAACTATATGATTAAACGGGACTTTAAGAATAATAGTCAAATACATCAAAGGCCAATTTTGTCGTAGGGCGTTGAAACCTTAAACCATAAACCGACAATGTCGGACAAGAATGATTTAAATGATGTCACTATTGTAGTACTGACTACTATGAGCAGATAGTACCCATGGGGACTAATAGTTCATCAGTTGAGGTAAATTCAAAGTGCTGTATAAACTTTTTTTTTCAAATTACAAGCGTTTGACGAGTAATATTGAATGACCTTTATGTAAAACGCTGAAAGCCAGATATTTCAAAGCCAAAGATGTATTAAAAAATATGACAGAAACAAAGCTATTTGTACACATAAAAAAGTGTTAGAATTTGCAAAACTATTTTCCATTTGTTTTATGTTAGAGTAATGCCTGTATGCATTGTTCTATAATGACTTTAATGCAGTTTATGAATCTCATACGCAGGGCAAGTAGGTAAAATGTTCAAAAAAGTTCTTACATTGGATAAATACATCTTATGATGAGTGGTTTAAAACAAACTTCACTCAGAGAGTGTAAACATATGGAATAATGGTTACAAAAGCAGCAAAACTAATAACATTTATTTGCAGATACCCATCGTATTAAGTTTTACCTGTGCATTCCTTGATTTCATTCATTGAGCGTCACTAATGAGTCTTATTTTAACGAAACTCGCGTCTGGCGTATTAGATTATAACCCTGGTACCATTGATAACTATTTAGCAGTAAAGGGTTAATATTCAGGATGAGATATGAAAATATCGTTATATTGATGTTTATTTATATGTTTCAATAAATGTAAAATTGATCATTTTGTTTCCACGTAAGCGAATTCACTGAGTATTCGATTAAACGTTATGCTTTGTGAACCTAGTGCTATGCAGGATAAAACTTGATAGTTCAATAACATTTATTTAATTGAGAGAGCAAATCGCCAATAACTCAACCTTACAGTACATTCTCGTTTGCAGGTTTGAAAATAACATTATCATGTTTTCAATTGGCAACTAACATAATAAATAACACATCAAAATAGATCGGATACATCAAACCATTTTACAAGTGAAATATCAATACAAAATTCCAGACAAATATCTTTGTTCTCTGGCGACATTCCTTGCATGATCTGTCTGTAAAGTTTACTAATTGTCTAAATCAATTTATACGGATTTAAGAACAGATGAACCAATAAAACAAATGTTGGACATTGATCGACTCTTAACAGTCTAACGGAGATTTTTTTATCTGAAAGATGTTATTTTTCTTTAGCTTTTGTACTTTTATAACATGTGAAGCTGTAAAAACCGACTATTAAGATAGTCAATAACAGCCACCAAACATTTACTATACCGTGAATGTATCATTTTTTGGAGGTATTGATTTCTCTAGATTTTTTGTTACGAATTTTTATAGTGCGCAATAAACAACGTTCTTTCCATGGAGTCCATATCATATGTTGAACTAAAACCATTTGTATCAACATTTTGGTTGAAACAACAGTCGGATATATAAATAGGAGGAAATAAATATATCCAATTGACAGCTTGTAGCATCATATATTAGATACATATAAGTACAACACTCAACATTCCATATTTTTATCTTCTTATGATTGTCACAAAAAGCATGCTTTTAACGTCGTACAGACCATCAGATGCTACCAAAAAGTTGATTGAACGTAATGTGCAAGTGAATTTGGTCGGCAAAAAATGAAAATTCCTCCAATCTGCTAGTCCAAATAATCATGACATCATAAAAGGCGTTTTGTTTTTTTATGATGCCTTCCTATGTAAAAGAAAAAAATAAAACAGCCATGCAAGATGTCATAACTATTTAGACTACTAATCTGCTTGTAATTTGCAGTTTAATTTCTCCTTTTTATACTTCCGTTTAACATAGAAAGACCTCTATCTTTTTGGGGTTGACATAGTAGAAATGATTTTCTATTACTGATAAATCAAACATAAAACTTACTAAAGTAATCAAATGATCGGCAATTGTTTGATTATTTGTATTGACATTATTGAAAAATCCCGAGTATACAGGTTTATTTAAGCCACTGTGTACGATTTTATGCTCAAGCGCGGAGGCTGACCACCAGAAAGCGGGATTTTGTCATTTACGCGAGAAACTCCCCATCAAAACGGCAATGGTTGGCATGTATCACGGGCTGTTTCTGAAGTTATACTCGAGGTTAACATCAAAGTCAAATACATAAAATTTGTAAATAAAACAGAAAAAAATGGCCTAGATATAAAAGAAATTAAAAACGACAAAATTACAAAGAACCTTCCCATGATGATAACTATGCCAAATAGCAAGCAAGTAAACAGTCAATTAATACCATGGTAAGTACTACTATGTTGATATGTCGCATCGGTGATGTCATAACCACGGAAAAGACGGTAGGATCGTGGCTCTCTTAATTTGATTTGGCGTAAAAGTATTTGACGTCATAAACATAAATGTACATGTATTTGACGTGATATAGATAAATGTACATGTGTGTTTATGATTCGACAATTTCAATCTCAAACATCATTCGTACAATATAAACGTCCTGACAATAACCTTAATGTTACGGAAACCGCAGGCCATTTAAATAATTTCAACAAAATAATTGAATTCAGTTTTATAAACTTCAATCTGTAAAGCTGAAGAAATTGGCAAAATTAAATGTACAATCTATTTTTCGATATACGAAACATGATATATCTTTTTAAATTTTAACTAACAGAATTACTAAGACTTCTTTTAATATCATTTAATCAACAGTTTTTGTACATTGCGAAATGTACTTCTTGACATAATGGACCGTTCATTCTTTTGGATGTTTGTGCAAATCATCATTTCAGTTTCTGACCTTAATCTTTCTCATCATTACTATATATTAGATTTTCCTCTTTTGATAAATCTGCTTTTGTTTATGAATGGTAATAGTGATGTCCGTCGTCTGAAAAACCCTAATAAAAAAACTAAAGACTAATCGACTGAATCATCCCCAAAAAAACATGACAATCTCATATGCCCCATAAAAAAATAGGTGATGTTATAATCACCGAAAAGACGGACGGTAGGATCGTGACTCTCTGAAATATTTGACGTCATATATATAGAAAGGGATGTTGATTTTATATTATAGTGTAAATATATATAACATGATATGATCTATAGTCCGTTTGAGATATATAAATCTTCAATAAATAAATACTTAAACCACCTTTCAATATTCCTCACAAGGACCATCTAAGAACAAACAAATGAATGACAATTGACCACGAAGATTTCCATTTCTATTAATTTTTTGTTGTTTAGATTTATGAATGTGACACCTGACCAGCTGCTGTTAAACGAGCTGTTAAGGTCAACACATTTCACATTTACCGTGTAAAGCTATTTTAAACATTCTACATCATGGTTAATTTGAGATTTATCTGTCGTCTTTGATTGGACCATTCCAGATTAAAATTTGTCAATTAGTCAAATCCTGTTATTCCCGACTGGAAAATTGGAAAAAAAACGTTGGTTAATAACAACATCAATCAGATTTCGTTGAAGAAGCGTTTCTGTTATTCCGTTATCAATCCGATTCTGATATGCTTTGACTCTTTTGCATGGTAGAACAAAAAGGGCATTATCTAATCTCGAATGGGAGACATAATTGGCTCTATGTGAACGCCGCAGCAGTGAATGATAAATGAATAACAATAGCGTAAATTGATAGGGTTCGATTTTTTCAGTTTGCAAGCACTTCCCCTTTTTACATTAGCCTTTATGTTCTATATCATTGTGTAATACTTTTTTAATACCAAATGTAATACACAGAGTTAAAAAAAAATGTCAATGAATTATTTTATGAAGTTGTAAACAACTCATAAGACTGCAACCTAAATTACATAAAGATCTATAAATATGTAAGATATCCTGATAAATAGGAACAAAATATTATAATGTTCCTTATAATCATAAAGATATAAAACGTACGTTGATTTTCTATGTCTAATCTTTTGATATCGAACAAGGTGATAAAGATTATTTAAGAACACGTGTTGTATAAAATCGAAATACAAACGTTATGTAATCTCTAGTATTTTGCCTTAAAACATATCCAAGTAATACCATAAGTCTGTAACATGATCTACCTTACATAAATTTCAAAGATAAATGGAAATATGAGATTATTTTTCATACCATTTCTTTATGTCTATTATTGAATCGATTTTATGCTTTCCGGTAATTTTCAATTATATAGAACAACAGTTCCTTTTTAAATATTTACATTCTCTTCCGCAGTATATCGTGACTTTTTATAAAGCATGATCATGATATGGATCGTTAAAATATTAATATGGAGGTTATCTATTATTTCATTTTAATTCATTTAGGTTTGTTTCTTCTTGTTGGACACGCATTGGTGGCATTTGTTCTGCAATTCTTCAAGTCCGCTTAAATGAATAACATGTGGAGCGAATAAAATTAGTAGACCACTGGTTAGACAAAGTAAACAGTTAAATCACAAAAAACTCAACTCCAAGGAAAATTCAAAAAGGAAACTCCCTAATCAATGGCAATACCAAAATCTCAAACAGATCAGACGAATGGATAACAACTTTTATATTCATGATTTTGTGCAGGCATTTTTTTTATGATGCTGTGTGTAAGAATATCAACACCTACATGTATGCTCACCTTTGACAAGACTAACATGTTATTTTTCAAATTTATGTTTTTCTCATAGACATAATTAAAAGGATATCGACATACCGTTCGCATCCCGTTTGAAGTTCATGTATATTCAATTGTTATAAACACTAAGGTATTTCTGTCCTTATTTATAGATTGCTGTAACTGTATCGGCACTTTTCGGAATTTTCGGCTATTTCTAATATTCATTATCGTTGAATTTGTATTGGCCTTTTGTCTGTTTTTATGACTTTCAAGCAGACAAAACGCACGTCAGGCGTACCCAACTAGAAGCCTGACATGTTTGATGACTTTTTCCCAACATCAGCACACTACTTGAAATAAATGTAAAACAAAAATGAAAATTGTACAGTATAATGCATGTATATCACTCTTTCAAAATGGCATAATGTTTGTTCATAGACTTACACCATATTTTTAGGCGTTATGTTTATGTTATTTCGAATAGAGGATCCAGAGTGGTTAAACTAGTACAATGATCATCAATATTTATTACACAATATTAACATGAACCGTCGTGATCAGTGGTCGCTGGCCATGCACCTGAAGTAGCATCATATATATTTTGAAATAAATTAAGTTTCAACTTAAAATGACCAAAATACCGAATTCGAAGGGTAATTTTAATCAGAAAGTGCATTAAAAAATGGCAAAATTAAAGCTCAAACAATTCAAATGAATGGACAATACCTGTAATATCTGACTTGGTACGGTCGTTTTCTTATGTGGAAAATGATGGATTTAACCTGGTTTCATTGTATTGATTGAAGCTGCATAACATCCCTTTATATTGAGAATTAAGTCTACACAAATCAAGCACACCTAATAGGTAAAAAGTTAAAAAAAAAAAAAAAAATAAGGGTACAGCAGTAAACAATGTGGTATTTTAATTATCACTATAAAAACAAATAAACATGTCAACAAAGAAAAGCAAAACGGCATATTCACAAAGCAAATTAGCACCCCAAAAAAACAAGAACCAAAAATGTACCATAGCACAATCACACAATGACGGGATATATAGGTAGCTGGCCGTGGTAAATGGACATTACCGAAAAATAGATTAAACCATAAAACTGTAATTTACGAGACAAATAAAAGAAAACCATAATATTTTATTAAGAACGTCAGTACCTAGAATCCATATTTCAAAACCATCGTGCTTGATACGGAATATTTATCAACAAAGTCTTGATATCTTCCGATGAACTTTTTTAAGAAAAAGGACGATACGTCCTTTGGTATACCTCTACTTTCTGCTCGGACAATTCTGACATTTTACAAAGTCTGAGTAGCAGCTGTAAGCTCTTGAATACCGAATGAGTGGGCAAATATAAGTCATCATCGTGATTGGTGCAGATGAACCAATACTATTGTTTTCCAAATGTAAGTCATCGTAGTGCAATATGTTCTTGATGATAACGGTTTTGTTGTCAACTTGACATAATTGAAAAGCCAGGTATATTATACAATGATGAATAAAGGCAACAGTAGTATACCGGTGTTCAAAACTCGTAAATCTATGGACAAAAAAACAAAACAAAACAAAAACGAGGCGAGTAAATATTTTTTTGTTACTGATCTTTTCGTGTTGTTAATAGATTGAATATAAAGTTGCATGTGCCAGATTCTGAAAAAGGTGAAGTAGTTAATTTATATTCAACTCTCGAAAATCGATTTGGAAGTGAAAAATTAAGGTAAAAAACAAAAACTGAGGGACTCCAAAATAAGGTAGACTGTGTTCGTCTACAGGGTAAACTTCTCTTATGTGTATCATCCGTCATGCAAATTCATCAATGTAAATATAACGGTAGTTGATGAGACTGTCATTAAAGTGAGAGGGTTAGCGCTATAGAACCAGGTTTAATCCACCATTTTCTACATTTCAAAATGTCTGTAACAAGTAAGGAATATGACAGTTCTTGTCCATTCGTTTTTGATATGTTTTGTTATTTGATTTTGCCATATTATTATGGCCTTTCCGAGTTGATTTTCTTCTAAGTTCAGTATTTTTGTGATTTTACTTTTCACACTCAGTTTTAACTTCACAATCGAGAATAGAACACAATCGGTGTAAAAGCAGACTATAAAGATAAATAAAGATCCACGACCGCTAAAACATGTTTCTGGTGAGTTATAACAGCAACCTACCGTATCGGTTTACCAATGTATGTTGGTGACATTATACTTGTGTACTTTTGATTTCAGTCGTTCTTCCCCATTACTATGTTGGTGCAGTTTTAATGCCAGTTGCGTGGCCATGTTATATGCTGCGTATAGTATGAACATGCACGGGCGTATAACATGTAACTGAGATATGTCATCTCTATATGATGGAACCAACAGTATGTTTCTATAAGGTGATGGGAATTTAACAATTGAAAATAAAAAAAATCACACTTTTCATAGGTTTTCGTTTGAAATACGTCCATCTGTGTTAGTTAGGAATAAAAATCAGACATTTATTTTTTATAGTACCCTTAATTTGAAGTTAAATCGGATAAAACAAGGGGAATAGAATACCAAGAAGATAATCAAAATGCATACATCAAGTTTAAAATACCTTAACATTTATATAATCAAAATTATTCTATGAAAATCTGCAACCAAAGCTTCCTTTTTGGTCACCATAGCTAGTTGATCGAATGGTGTCAGGAAATTTAAAATGCGTCACAAATGATCATAGACATATAACACTAACTGGTTTACGTTCTTAAATAAGTTTGTTCTTAATGATAGTATTACTATATGACCATTTGACATTACTATGATGAAAGAACGCCTCATATCACTTTTGATTATATTAATATTTAATTTATTTATTTGTATTTGATTGTATCATTGTTTGTTTGTATTGCTTGACCCTCTAGGGTGTAGTTTTGCAATGAAGATTTATAAAAGATTTATATAATTTTCCTTTGATGCATTTCAATAAGAATTATTTTCTGTGTCACCATGCATATGTTTGAGGTCATTTGCCTGTGTCATTTTTATGCCGTTAAAGTTGCTTTTATAATGTTGATATCACTAATACTTATTTCATGATTCATATAGAATTACTAGAATCACCGTAACAAAAAAGATTTAAAAACAATTACGCCACGAGATATACTCTATACTATATATAACACATACAAATAGGGACTCTCCAATACGTACCCAAATTAAAACTACTTGTTGTTCAAGACCGTACATGTCTCTCGTCTTTTGTTTTTTTTAAATCGTTGGATTGTTTGTATCATTTTGGTATACCAAACAACTCTCTTCAGTAACACAAAAATCCGAAGTAAATAGATAGCGCTGCAGAAGCCTAAAAAGTAAATAAAACTGAGAATGGAAATGAGCCGAAAGTCACCAATTGTCTCCAACGCAGCGAGAAAATCCCGCATCCGGAGATGGGCCTCAGCCGACATCTAAATAAAAATGTGTACTAGTTCAGTTAAAATTTACACTAGTTGCATCGTTCATGTTGATTATGAAAAAAAAACCAAATACATGGATAATTTGTTCTCGCTTTATTTCTATAAGAAAAACTTCAATACAGGAGCCTGTATAATTCTGTGGATGTTGTATGTTGCTGTATCTCACAATTGTTACTAGTTCATTGTTGTTGCTTTTTTGGTGTTTTTTTTTTGTTGTATAAATCATGCTGATGTTTTACTCGTTTGTATTGTTTTGTATTTGTCTTTTTAAGGCCTTTTATTGTTTGCTATGTGGTAAGTTTTGCTCATTCTTAAAGGTCGATCTTTGTGTGAATATATGTGATGACCTATATGTGCTAACTTGTACGTTATTTGGTTCAGAGTTGTCATAATTGGTAATCATACCACATATTTCTAGTATATCATCACATCAGTTCTGAAGGTCAATAAAAATGTGTTTCTCTTGATGGTAAGGGAAACTGATAGATACGTATTACATTAATGCAAACTTACAAGTATTTAACACTTTGTTTACAGCTAGGAGAATTACATAAAAACATGGACCTCCACTCTTATAGCAAATATCAAATTTTTAATGATTTATATAAACTACAATCATTTAAGTGTCGATCTCTAATTCGATATTTCCAACTGACTCACGATTGGTTTAAATCAAGTAAATATACTGTCACTGTAAGCAATTGTTATCTAATATTTGCTCTGATTGATGTCTCGTTGACTCACTCCTCATTTGAATTTTATTTTATACTAGTATATGTCATAAATTATTGTCCGATACCTTACCTTCCGCTGCTATAGGGCGCCCAGTCATTGGGGTATCATGACTCCTACTCTGGTTTGAAGCATCATTCAAATGATGCATTTACTTCGAAAAATCAATATAGTTGAATAAGGAAATTTTACTTAAGCTGAGGGTGCTTCTCTGAGACAAGGTTGACATGGGTAGGTTTTTTGGTTGTTGTTTTTTTGTTTGTTTATACCTAATAAAAGCTATGGATGTTTGTCCAGAGAAACGCGTTGTTCGGACGAAAATTATGTTTTACGTTTAAATTATTTTGATACTAAACATGGTTGGTGTCCTCAGTGTCTGATTGTATTGCTTACGGTGTTGGAAAAAATGTATTACTAACGCTTACGTCAAATTATAAATTGTTTTTTTCAGATTACAGGGTGCCAAAACTTTCATGCAAGAAATGAATATTTTTTCTCATCAGTGGTGATAGGCACATTGATGATCTGTAATCAGTAGTTGTGTAGTACTTTATAAAAAAACTCAATCCTGTTTGTTCAGGTTTATAATGCTTTAAGCTGCATTTATATGGTTTTAACTTCGTAAAATATTGTTCCCTTTGTGTTTGCTGAGTATATCATTTCAAAGTATATCATTTAATTATGTAGATTGAATATGCGTTCAAACAGCAAGCTTTATTCAGGAAAAACTATATCGACAATACTGATATTTGAGGATCGTAATATACTTTTTATACTCGATGCGTTACATAATTATAATAATCATAATTCAATTTTCGATGTAACGCGTCTTCTGATTGGCTGAAAGTTTTGTCTATCAGCTCATAGAACCTAATTTTGTGATGTGACCGTGACATCATCATTTTTTTCGAGATTTATTCCTTACACATTAAAATAAGGGTTAAATCATAAGGAATGACTGCAGCATTTATTTTCTGTAAATTCGAAATTGTTCCCTGTGGATATATGAAGAAATAGCATAAAAACTGTGGTGAATAGTTTGACATAACCCGCTAAATGAGAGTTATCATTCAGTGTGTTCTATGTTTGGTGTAACGTCTTCGTAAACCGAAAAAAAAATTCATTCCTTACGTATGAAACCTTTTTACTTAAGTTGTTGACTGATATTGTTCAAGCAAGACCTTTACCATTTGACAAATTCTGTTCAAATTGCATTTTTTTTATCTCCAGGTGTATATAATTTTGTCATCTGTTGGAAATAAACTGTCATTTTCTGTTTCGGTTTTAAACGGGAAACTCCACACTAAAATTTACGACAAATAAGACGATTTTTCGTTCCCTATATTTTTATTTTTCAATTTTTCGATGGTGATGTACCTTTGGCACCTTCTTACGGTGATTACATTTAACAGCTCGTTTGCTATGCCCGTGTCTGTTGTAACGTTTTTGATTTTAACGAACGCAATCTATGTATTACTGGTAAATCATTAAACCAGGGATATGGTTACCATAAATTACTTAAAACCTTTACTAAATTTTTCCAGAGTTATAAAGATTTGGTTTTGAAGTTTGGTTGTACTTGTAGAAAACTTATTTCAAACGGGATAGCACATCCTAATTTTTACGGAAATGTTGTTAACCGTGCCCGGAAATAAATAAATGATCCGTGTAAACTTGTCGCTCCTTTAAATAAAGTTATTCTGAAAGGTTACCTATTCAACACTATATAAGATCATTGAATATTGTTTTTATTTTTATAAATATTGATTTTATTATCAATTTATAATTAAAAGCTAACTAAGTATTACAAGTAGGCTATAAACATATACATATGCATGGATCTACAATTATCCAATACCTGTAACTTGGCATTGCACAAAGTCATGCTTTTCTCTGACTGTTTATGACGTCCTTACACTAAATCCATTGGATTTTAGATGTGTATGGATTGATAGTTTAGACTTAGATGCATGATTAATTCTATTAGTTGTTATTGGCTTTGAACTAGCTGTCGAATAATTGCGAGCACTCTCAAATCTGTATTGTGACTTTTTGTGTCGGGATGTATAAGTACCCTGACACGTCCACTTGTATTTTTGTCCATCTGTTGAGTTAAGCCTTTTTCAACTGATTTTTTATAGATCGTTCTTATGTTATACTGTTATACCACTGTCCCAGGTTATGGAGAGGGTTGGGATCCAGCTAACATGTTTATCCCCACCACATTATTTGTGTATGTGCCTGTCCCAAGTCAGGAGCATGTAATTCAGTATTGTCTGTGTCATTTTGGTCTCTTGTGGACAGATGTCTAATTGGCAACCATACCACATCTTCTTTTTTTTTTTATATAAAGACAATAGAATTCAAGGCTCAGTGATCGTTTACACTATTGAGAAGTTTTAAAATATATTTTGTATGATCTTTGTTTAAAATGAATTGATCAGAAATTCTCTCTTTACCGTGGAAACTGCAAATTAATCCAGCGAGTTGCGTAAGTTCTGAATTTTTTATCAAATTGTTTTGTATACTATGACACGAGGAAGACTTCGATATTGACACTGATGACATTTCCTGTTGAAAACACAACAATTAAAAAAAAATAAGGTTATCTTCCTCAGCCGTTTTAATATGAAAAATAAGATGTGTTATGATTGCCAATAAGGCAACTTTATATCCACCGGGGACCAACGGGAATTATAGGTCAACGAAAGGCATTCAACGATGAGCAAAGACCGTTTGTGTAATAAGCTATGAAAGCCTCCCAGAAGACAAAATTTGGAACACTTCAACAACAACAAAACATCGGCCTGTTTTATTTTAAAACAAAAATCAGACAGCAACGAACGTCAATTACTAAATTAAAGGCTCTTGAATTGTGATCGGTACATAAAGCAATTGGGGGGGGGGGGGGGGGGTAAACATGTTGGTGATCCCACAATCCTGGGTCAGGAGGACAATTAAACATAATTTAAAAAAAAAAGCTTTATGAATCGATTTGAAAGGAAGTCACTCATCGATTTACTCTTATTGTATTTTTGCTTCAAACCTGTATATAATTTCCAGCATTTGGTATTTATTGACGATAACAAAATATAAGTACGCATGCATGTGTGACATTAAATCAGCTTCTGTGTATTGTAAGTTCTATATTATTACAAACCACAAAACATAATTCTTGATTTCAGTCTGCTATTGAAGTGAGAAATAATAACGGATGCAGACACCTAGAGCTGTCAAACTTTACAGACATAACATATACAATATATGAGTCTATCTACGTACAAGAATCGTAATAGAAATATTTGACCGGAATGTGGTGTTGATTTTATAACCTTTAAAATGTTTTGACTTATTGTTAATGCGTAAAATGAAAGTTTTAGATATTGTTGAACACAAAAGTACATTGACTTTACTTATATCGCAAGGCTTAAGTGTATCCGAGTACCTTGGTAAAAATTTATTTTCAGATTATTGCCATGAAAACATGTATTGCAATACCTGCCAACTTTTTAAAATCCCCATGAGGGTGTGCGACAACAAACTATAAGGTTACAATAGCAAATTATTATAAGTTGATTACTATAAACTCAAATATCACAGTATTGTCACTATTGACCGGAATGTGGTGTTGATTTTATAACCTTTAAAATGTTTTGACTTATTGTTAATGCGTAAAATGAAAGTTTTAGATATTGTTGAACACAAAAGTACATTGACTTTACTTATATCTCAAGGCTTAAGTGTATCCGAGTACCTTGGTAAAAATTTATTTTCAGATTATTGCCATGAAAACATATATTGCAATACCTGCCAACTTTTTAAAATCCCCATGAGGGTGTGCGACAACAAATTATAAGGTTACAATAGCAAATCATTATAAGTTGATTACTATAAACTCAAATATCACAGTATTGTCACTATGGTGGTAAAAAGGATAAGTAGTATTCTCTTCTATAAGTGGCATGTACTTTAAGGAAAACAATGGTGTTTTTTCTACCTAGGCGACATTACTAACATTTTCTGAATTTAACAGCTTTTTGAAACCTGGACATAAAATAAATGTGTGATATGAGTAATTTATTTTTGTTTTTGAAAATGAGGTCAAATGGTGGCATGACGATCTTCGATGGGAGCTTTTTTATCTAAGTTTCCATGATCACCGTCATTCTATATCAAATGTATAATAATTTGGGAGCCTGTCAGACCATGGAAGTAGTCAATAAAATCTTTCCATGGTAAGACTAATTCTCAAGACGAAATTTCTCTGAGTTTCAAAATTTATATTGCAAAAAACATGTTGCAGTTATTCAACGACGAGGGAGCTTTTTCAATTGAATTGATGTGTTTCCTTGATACTAAACCTTTGTTATAATAGGTTTACCACTGTTGCATGTCGGTTGATAGCCGTTATGCGGCAGCATATCTTTATCCTGAACTTAATCGAAGTATACTCGATGGAAGACCTATTGGTGACCTTCTGCTGTTGTTTTTTTTTTCTATGGTCGGGTTGTTGTCACTTTGACACATTCCCCATTTCTATTCTCAATTTTATCTTAACAAGAGTATATTACCATGACAAACAAAATAAAAGTACATGTACACCCATGTATCATTGCAAATAATATAAACGCTATTACGTAGATCTCTAAGATACCAAATTAGCAGTAGACTTGTTATGAACGTCTGGTATTCTTTAGATAGGAATCAATACAAACTGATGCATATATTCTTAACATGTAATCATTAGTCTACCCATAGATATTATGGTCTATCGTACTTAGGGTAAATACATTATAAACTGTACAGTATGGCAACATTCAATTTCCTTCATATTTTCAAACAAAGTTTCTTATCGGGCAATTATGAAAAAATCATAAAAAGTATTAAATGGTTGACAGTTCAAAATATAATTGTAGTTTATGATATAAAAAAGATCGTGATAAAACATCAGATGTATTATCACCATAAATGTAAACATGGCAATTAAGATGATGATGACGGATGTCTGCTTAACGTCCAGCGGCAAATTCAGTACAAGAACATCTTAGTGCGATATAAATATCAACCCTGCTTTGTACTAGACCGTCACGCTGAGCCGGACTTTTTAAGTACTAGTTCACAAGGTAACAGTCCACAGGAAGACATTTCACCATATCGGACGCATTATTCTGACTCTGAGCTAACCAGTCTCTGTCCTTATTATAGCTCTTTAATGCATCATGCCTAGTGACAGTAGCAAGTGCCAAATTTAGAGTTCTTGGTTTGACCCGGAAGTGATTCAAACCCTCTTCCTCTCGCATTTGAGCGAACACGCTACCACATGACCATTGAGACGGTCATGTAATTGTAATCGACTGGCATTCTTATGTAATCATTCCAATGAACAATTTAAATGATTTCCTACTAATGAACGCTGTTCCACACCAACAGACATTCAAGTCGAAACTTTTGTCGTCCTCTCTTTACATTATGTTTTCTGATTGATGAATGACTTACCATAATTTCCAGTGTCATTAACCCCATTTTTTAACAATTTAATTTTGTAACGAGTCTTCTGATTGGCTGACGTTTTTTTGTTATGAGCCCAGAGACATAATTTAGTCACGTGACCGTGACGTCATCAACGTTTTTTCATGGTTTTCTACGGTTTAAAATGGAATTTAGAATTAAATGATAAGAAATGACTGTAATATTTTTTCTGTCTATTCGAAATAAAATTAAAAAAATGTGGTGCACACTGTTAAATAACCCACTACGCGCGTTATTCGATGTGCACCACATGTTTTATGTTTTTTCTTCATAGACAGAAAAAATATTACAGTCATTCTTTAAATAAAATTTCAATTATCCTTTGTTTGATCTCTATTGGCCAGGATTGTCCGTTTTCCTTCCGAAAGTCGATGGTTCTCTCCTGGCACTCCGGCTACCTCCACCAATAAAACTGGCCGCCACGAAATAGCTTAAAGTGCTTATCTTCTTATGTTACATCTTCTGACATCAGACTCGGACTTCTCTTGAACTGAATTTTAATGTGCGTATTGTTATGCATTTACTTTTCTACATTGGCTTGAGGTATAGGGGGTGTTGAGATCTCATAAACATGTTTAACCCCGCCGCATTTTTGCGCCTGTCCCAAGTCAGGAGCCTCTTGCCTTTGTTAGTTATGTATTTTTTCTAATTTTAGTTTCTTAAGTTAAGTATTGCGTTCGTTATCACTGAACTAATATATATAATTATTTACGGGCCATCTGAAAGACGCCTCCGGGTGCGGGAAATTCTCGCTGGATTGAAGACCTATCGGTGATCTTCTGCTATTGTCTGCTCTATGGTCGGGTTGTTGTTTCTTTGACACATGCCCCATTTCCATTCTCAAGTTTATTAAAGTGGCGTTAAACACCAATTAGTCAAATTAATCAAATTTATATTATATTTACAGCGACCACTTGTTATTATCAAATAATGTGACTTGTTTCTAATTCCACGGTATATATTTTTAATTTTTTACATGTAAACTGAGAGATAAATTGGATACAAGCACACCCAAAATACACTACAGCAAAAACTTGTTGTTGTTATTTGCTAATTTGACTAGTTTCAAAAGTCATTAAAGTGTGAAAGTAATTTTTCAAAAGTGATATTGGCCAGAAAATCAAAGGCTCGAGGGCCGATGATTTATTTCAATTTATATTACACTGATTTCATCGTTGCCAGGTTCATTGACCTCTTTTGAAAAAAAAGACATCGAGAAAATTAGAAATCGATTTGAATGCTTAATTAGGTTCTCTATTTGACCGAATTTTGTATATCTTTATTCTTTAATAATGAGAAGATCAATGCTCAAGATTAATAATAATTATTCCTCAATCTCGTCAACAACCGATATGTCCTTAAAAACGTTATAATAGATTGATGTCAAACGCTATGAATAATAAGTATACATAACAAAAACCAATATTAATATGTATTGTTCTCTCATTTAAAATCGAGATCCAAATATAATGTAAAAACATAGAAACAGGAAGCGATCAGGTCTCCATGGTAAAATCTATAATACAAGAGTGCAAAAACAAACAATTTCTAAATATTACAGAAAAATTGTAAAAATTTGTAAATTGAGGATTGAAACTGTATAATCTATTTTCACTGCTCACATTCTTTCCGGTTGTATAGAATGCCTTATGATATAATTTCTAAAACTAATCAACCCTACACCAGCGTATTTACCTTTTAAGTAGAAATAATTAAGTATATATTAGGAAACTTTACACTTGGTATACAGGATTAGGTTATTTAAAGAGCTAACTATACATGTAAACAAATATGGTGATCTTTTTTTAAGATCCGCCCCTTGAGACAATGCATCCTTTTGTTCAGACACAATTATCTTTTATCTAAATAGTGTTGTAATCTGATGACACTATATAAGTTATTAAAAGATTTGTCTATGAAGTAATAAGTTCATGCCTTACAAACAGGGATTAAACGTAAAGATTATGATCTCCCTTAAATCTTTTTTTCTGTATACATGTATATACTATATTAGGTAAAATAGTTAAATATTATATGGTTGATAACTCTGAGGTAGATAAATGTTGACGAATAGACATTGGCGAGTGTACGGCAGTTTAACACAGAGAAAGGAGTTAATAGCATGAATTGCAAGTGACACGTATCACAACGGTTACTTTGTATTTCCATTGAAAAATAAATTATATCTGAGGTAAATGCACCTCAGACTTCAAAAATAAATTAAATCTGAGTTTAGTGCACCTCAGACTTCAAAAATAATTGATATCTGAGGTTAGTGCACCTCAGACTTCAAGCTTAAAGGCATATAATATCACCTCAGCCCTCGACAAGCGACTTAAAATTAAATCTCGGTCAATAGAGACCAACATTGTTGTTCTTCGTTAACAGTTGTGTTTGCTCAATGCTCCGCAGATAGGGGTTGAAGTAATAAAACAGAGCACAAAAATCATGCTCGAAACATGAAATCCAGTATTTTGATTGGTTGAATCTCGAGTATGAGTACATAAATCGTGCTCGAAAGTTTTATGACCGTTAGGCCTGGGCTCCAAATACATGCATATTACTCCTGGTTCAACTCGCCTTGCTTTGAGGTATACAAATACGGGTTCAAGATATGTACGCTTCAGTCTTCAAAGTAACCAAGTAGCCCGTATTGTTACTCCATTATATAGAGCACATGCTTTAATATAAAGATCATATATAGTAAACCCTTATACTAACTGTTTTTGATCTAATACTTATGAAAAAAGAAAATGTGGTATCATTGACAACGAGACAACTATTCAACAAAGTCCAAATGAAACGGATGCTTTAGATAATTTATCAACAGATATGTGTGGTGCTAGCTGAGACATGATGCCCATATCATAATGGGACATTAAAACAAACCTTCTGCTGATATTATTGTTTTTTATATGGTCGGGTTGTTGTCTCTTTGACACATTCCCCATTTCCATTCTCAATTTTATTAAAAGTGTTGGCGATAAATCTTTGAACTTTGTATCTTTGAATTTTCATTTTTTGTATGGTCTTGTAAAAAACCATACAAATTCATAATTGCATATTTCTAAGTTAGGTATTTTCTGTCTTATTTCAAAATTGTATTTGCCCGACTAGCACTTAATGAAATTATGATTTAGTTCCAATAAATGTGATTCTAGCTTTGTCTATAAATAAAAATCAATATAATGAAAAATGACAATCTTTATAGGAAATTTACGAAGCTTTGGGATTTGGTTTTATGAAAGCGTAACATTTTTTTTTTATAAATTTTATCTAAAAATCTTATTCAAAATTCCAAAAACTTCGAACACAATTTAAATAGTTTTTCACATGTATGATTTCAAAAAATTGCTAGCCTCTAAGGAATAGTTATTGAAAAGACAATAGAACACAATAATATGATATCTTATAATTTCACAACCAATGTGAATAATTAATAATACTCTTCCAGTTGACAGTCTTGTTGGATTAACGAGATAAAACGTTGGTCTTTGATCAATAAGGTATTGATGCGATCATTAATTCATGAAAAACCCAACACGTCGTGGTAATGTATGTCATTATTGGTTTGAATTTACGTCTCTAATTTTCCACAAAGTAGAAAAGGCTTCATGTCACACAAATCATGAAAAATACACACACACACAATCACGAAATTACAAACATGCATTTTTCTGTTAATTAAACCGTTTGTTTTCTCTGGGCGTGGTTTAACTATGTTTCTTGTTTTCTCAATTGAATTGTTTCTTACTTTCATGTAAGGAGCTTTGGTAGTTTAAACATATTTTATTGTTCAAAACAAATTGATTATAGACACAAGTTTTTCAACTTAGTTCCGTCTTCTCCATAGAAGCTTTGATAAACGACTACATATGGTATGCGTTTACGTCAATATCGAAGTCGAAGTCTCTGCTATTGCTTTAAATTGCTTGCGTCCACTCTATTTGAACTTTAAAGGATGGTGTCATTGGCAATAACGGTATGCAGAACCTTGTCATTAAAAAAATGTTACTGTATAGTTCCAATGTAATTCCAAGCAGGCAAATACCATTGACCCCAAAGAGTTAATTTATTAGGCCTTTGAATCGAAATCATCAAATTTGTTTTCCTTGGTAAACATTTAATTAAAAGACATTTTTTCTCGTGATTATATACATGTAGGATATTTTCATAAAATACGAAAGATCAAAATGTGTTGTTCTGATATCAAATAATCTCATCTTCAAAGCTGCCATGGGGTATTTTAAAATAGACCAAAATAATTACGGTTGAAATACGTGTCTATGTATCGCCTACGAGGGATTGGCATTGTGATTTCAGGCATTTGCGTCCGAATACGTACGTCCATTTTTTCGTCCGTATTTACTTCTGTCCGTTCGTCCGTTCCATATAATGTTTATACAATAGACAAGCTTCCCAACACTCATTACTGTTCTTTTCTTATGATCTTCTAGTATCTCAACTTGATGGAAGCAGTATGCTTCTTTGTGTTTGAGAATCTTTGCGAGTATGTTGGCAAATAGTCAAGCAATGGAATAGCCGACCATTTTACCTGTTAGGAAACAAACAACGCATTGAAAACGCTTTGGTGCCCTTCGGCTGCACATGGTGTCTGCTCTGCGGTCAACTTGATGTCTCTTTGACGCATTCTCCATTTCCATTGTCAATATTATTGTACATTTTAATATGAGTTGAGTACTTTCATGTCGATTTCATATACAACATCATCATCATTATTACAGAAAAATCATTCGTGAGCTATAGCTTTAGAGTAAATACGATAATAAAAAAAAATGTTGATTTGTAAATATCCATTGTTTTTATTTTAAAACTCGTGTTATATTAGCAAAAACAATTGCGATCCTTGTGAAAGGTTTATAAGTTCATTGTTCGGTTGTCAAGAGCCTTATTTGAAGAAAATCTCATGTAATACGATTACAGCTGAAGACATGATAAAATCTTTTTAAACACGTCACTGCATGGGAGTCTTGACCTGTCGGACCAGCATGTATATACAATGTACACATTTATAATATATGTGTGAGTTACATGTTTATGTGTGTGTTACATGCTTTTTCAGGGATGTACGAATCATATACTTAAGACATTCACTGGAAATTAATTTGGAGAAAGCACTTTTGTCAATAATATCGTAATAACAACCAATCAAATATAAAACAAAGCAATAAATATTGGAAGATATGCCGCCTCGTGCCAAGAAAGGTTGAAGTTTCACAGAAAACTACCTCAGAGTACCAAATAAATTCCTTATACAAAACTGCATGAATGGTATGAAAAAATCTATTTAAATTTTATCAAAGTTGAAGAAAATTTCTCACAATATATGGGTTTGTTTTACAAATTGACAACATATATTGATTACATTTTGTATATAAAAGAGATTTAATATGTTTAAAAATATATTATAAACGATATGTGATTTAAAACGTTATTGATAAGTGTGTGACTGATCTGGTAAAGCATAACACTCCAAAAACATCAAATAATAAAGGGTCAATCAACTAATCTACTGGTATTTGATAAACTATTAAATTTAAATGCTTTAATAATGAATTCTATAGTATGGTCTAGTTTACCAAAGTATTCGTGAACTGAATATATATATTTCTATTCTCGTAAAATAAAATCCATGGTTCATGATCAGTGATATAATTATAAATGTTAATAGAAAAACTTTCGTAATGTTTATATATGCATATAGATACTGTTTCTAAATTTGTTTATTTATTTTTATTCGTTAAGCAATCAACAGTCCATTTATTTGTATTTATTAATTTTTGATATGTATTTACTATATTTGGTAGCATTATTGTATAGTAGTTCCGCGTTCTATTTATTTTTTTTAATCTAAAATAGCATTAATTGATCATGAGTAATATTTAAAAAACTCAAAAGGATATTTTCTTGGAAAAAACAAACGACGATGGCGGGTTACCCCGGTATTTTCTATGTCAATTTTCCGGAAAGTGGCATAGGATATGAAATTTTGTTTATGTCATCAATTTATTAGTATTTACCATGGAATTTCAACAATGTTAAATCTGAAATCGGACCTTCATTATTCAATGCCCCGCCTTTACGTTTGTGGATTTACTTCCGTTTGGTTACTATGGTCGGAACTCTACCGTGTCTATGCTGATTTCATCAAACCATAGCATCGCACGGTCAAACTCAAGTTGAGTTATTTTGTATAACATGAGTAGGAAATTATTTTCTTTAAGAACTCGAGGACCAGTCAAGACACAGGTCATATATATTATGCAAGCGTGTGAAAAGTAGAACAAGGGCATGAATACTTTTTCCTCGTAAATCAAGGTTTCAAACTTCCGAATGATTTTCAAATTAATGTTTACTATATAATGAGAATAAATAAAAGCATGTATGCATGGTATGTATAAAAAAAAGTATCCGATACACAAAAACTTATATATGAATATATGTATAACTATAACCATGGTTTATACCTGCATGTTATAATGTATGTCAAATAAATGTCATGGTGTTATACCTGTATGATACAATGTATGTCACATAACTGTCCGGGGTCTTGTGAGGGCAATACAAACTGAACTCTTCTTTCACTTGTCTATAATGTGTAACGTTGGTTATGCTTTCATTACAAAAAGATGTGGTTTGATCTGCATGTGATAATTAAAGCCATTGAACTATGGCTGAACAAAATCATTAAAAAAATTACCACTGGACGAATAGATCCATGATTCGTTGAAAATAAAGAAAACCTGACACTTTCCTATGTTTTGACATCAGAGCACAGGTATGGTGCTAAATTATCATTAATTGTCAAAAACTTTTTTTTATATATATAGATTATTAGACTGTTGGTTTGCTCGTTTGAATGTTTTTTACTAGTAAATTTGGGGCCCTTTATAGCTTGTTGTTCGGTGTGAGGCAATGCTCCGTGTTGAAGGCTGTACATTGACCTATAATGGTTTATTTTTTTAAATTGTTATTTGGATGGAGAGTTGTCTCATTGGCACTCACACCACATCTTCCTATATCTATGAGTTGATGTACAATATGCAAGTGTAAGATGCGCATTTACAAAGTAAACATAGTATATATATATAATTATGGAGCTTTCAACGACTTGCACTTCAGTGCTATAAAGCCATCGCACGGTCGGCTCGTGCCCGGAGGAAATTGTTGAGCATAACAAATGTTTCTGTTTCTGTTTAAAATATATAGTTTATATAATTATGCTTAGCTCTGCAATTATATATTGATGTTAAAATCAATTCTTGAACAAGAAAAAACAGTAATCACAGATATTACATCAATTTTATTTTACTATAGTAAACTTCATTGACGGATATCGATTGATTGCATGAACCCGGCCTCTCGCACCCTCCCCCCCCCTTTTCCCGTCCCTTTTTTCCCAGACTGATTTTTTTTAAAGTATTTTTGAACTATTAATTCTGCGAGTAGTTTTCAAATCCTTGGTTTCTTTCTCCTTTCTACTGGAAGGCATGTTTAACCCAGCCGTATTTTTGCGCCTGTCCAAAGTCAGGAGCCTCTGGTCTTTGTTAGTCTTGTATTATTTTAATTTTAGTTTCCTGTGTACAATTTGGAAATTAGTATGGCGTTCATTATCACTGAACTATAGTATATATTTGTTTAGGGGCCAGCTGAGGACACCTCCGGGTGCGGGAATTTCTCGCTACATTGAAGACCTGTTGGTGACCTTCTGCTGTTGTTTTTTCAATGGTCGGGTTGTTGTGTCTAAGTCTTTGATACATTCCCCATTTACATTCTCAATTGTATCTCTAATTTTTGTTATTATTATTATTATTATTATTATTATTATTATTATTATTATTCGTTTTATTATTTATCATTATTGTTTATTTCAAACAATCTATAGGTGTAATAAGCTGTCTTGATAAGCCTTTCATCTTTATCATAATCGTATCCATTACATACATGTATATCTACTTATATCTAGTTACATTAGCCTCAGGGCAAATCATATCGACTATTTATAAATAGCTATGTGCCACTTATTCCTTAGGGTAAAACTAATTTTTCAACAAGCTGTTAATTCACGAGGCGATAAGGTTAGAGTGTGTGGCCTCAAAACATTACTCTTACAGTAATGATTAGACTCATCATAGATACCAGGACTAAATTTAATATACGCCAGACGCGCGTTTCGTCTACAAAAGACTCATCAGTGACGCTCGAATCCAAAAAAGTTAAAAAGGCCAAATAAAGTACGAAGTTGAAGAGCATTGAGGACCAAAATTCCTAAAAGTTTTGCCAAATACAGCTAAGGTAATCTATGCCTGAGGTAGAACAGCCTTAGTATTTCAAAAAATTCAAAAATCAGTAAACAGTAACAAAGTACTCCCATGCTGTAACTAATGTTTTATCCAATATAAAATATAAAGAGATGTGGTATGATTGCCAATGAGACAATTATCTACGAACGCAGAGGGGATTAAGTTGGGCAGGGGGCCCCGCCCCCCTTTTTGGGATTTTTGTTGTTGCTTATATAGGGAATCACTGAAGCGTGAACGGCAGTCAGTAGGCCCCCACTTATGAAAATTACTTGATCCGCCACTGGAAAGTGCAAATGAATATGAGATCTAAGCCAACCGTACAACCTTTAACAATGACAAAAACCCTTGCAATACAGTCAGCTATTGTCGTGTATGATTGTCAAGGTAAATGATCATGAAACAAATTAATTATCTACCAAAGTACATATGAAGTGGATGTAAGTATTTATGCAAACGTACAACCTTTAACAATGAGAAAATCCATACCGTAAAGTCTGTCAGCTATTGAAGCAATCCTACACGATTGTTTATAATTCAATGTATGTAACCTATTACACTACATTACTTCGCATCATCGACATGTCAAAACAGACGAGTTAATATTAAACAATTTACTACTGATGTATCAATAGAGAATTCCAGACCAATATCTCTCCTCTCTGATGCGATTTCTTGCATGCCATTAGTATGAATAAATTTGTATATCATGCTTTTTATTAAACTTTACATGTCACAAAGATAAATATAACAGAAACATATAATACATAATCTCTGGTTGCCATTATAGCCTTTTTATATAAAGGGCAAGACTTTAATTTTATTGATATTTTTTTAATTTTCTTGTTTTCAGTACTTCGGCTTTTCCCCCAGGATACTCGAGTTGCTTAAATATTTATACGTACTATTTAAGCAAACAGGAAGTTTGTGAAAGGATAAAGTATCTTTAAACAATTTGCTTTTGAATGAAAACCTACTGAGATGAAGCTTGGATACTAATTCCAAGAAACCTATATCATGTAATGGTTAGTTGTAAAGAAAAGTTAGACGGATGTCGGACATATGTGAGTTACATGTCATATTCATTAGGCAAACAAGAATTTTATGAAAACGTGTCACAATAAAAATATGATTTATATTACTTACTATTAAAATTTGGGTCTATCATTTTTCACCTTTTATCAAATTTGTAAAAATGCAAAGTTTGCATTACTTGTTAAAATTTATCAATTGATGATAATTTATTGCCAATAAATCACCGCCATTCGTTATACTGTTATCTGAAAACATGTAACAGGTGTTCTACTGGTGTTCCTTTGTTTTAAAATTCAAACAAAAATTTATTATTTGATTTGAACAACACTTTTTCACAGAAATATTGCAGCTAAAAAATCTATTGAATATTTGAATCCTTCTATATTTTAATATACAAGCTTTTGTTTCTATAGTAATTTGAAAATGTGTCAATTCAGAATGTTACAACTAGTCCAAAGAATTACATTGCGTATTTTTTACATTTACTAGGTTTTTTAAAACCTTGAGCGTTATATCAACTGTGTGGTTTTTGTGGTCATTGTTGAAACGTTAACCATGTTAAGATGTTGTTTTTGAAATACAGGTTGTTGCTTTTATGTGGTTATTTCTTGTTAAAGGACCGTCGCTGTGACTTTGCCCTCGAAATAATCAACGAATGTGTGTAGGCAACATTTTGGGTCATAAATTATTACACCATATTCCTGGATTTTCCTTAATGATTTTGTTGCGTTAGCTTCAAATCTTTGTGGTTATATCACACTACAGTATAATAGTGTTGTTCGCTTTCTTCTGTGTTGCTTTCTGTTGCGAACGCTCTTCTTTGTTATTAGTTAATCTAACGAGCAGAAGTATTAATTTGTCTAACGCAGATTTTCAATATTCAATGATCACACATCTTCATTATTTGCATAAAATTACAAGATGTTGACGCCAATTTGATATGATCATAACTTACCTAAGAAATCGACTAAAAATACACTCCCTGGTATACTTACGAAAACGATACCCCACTAATCAACCTCATGGCGAGACCTACTGATAAGTAATTAGTATACATGTGTATGTACGTAAACATTTCAAGGCAAACGAAAGTATCAGTATTATTATATGTCAGAATCGTCAATATGTTATTAAATAACACATAAAGTAAAATCAATAACTTGAAGATTTTACTTATTGGATTTTAATATTAATATACATCTGCAGAGTGGATTTTCACCTACATAAGCGATCACCTTAACCTACTGAACAATGTGTAAATGTAATGTCATCAATCACTATCAAAAAACGTATTTATGACTCGGATATTATCACTCATTACAAAGCTTGAAAGTTGTCATAGCGCTTCTCAACTACTTATACATACATTACTTTCATCTTTTAAAATATTGACTTAATTTTATATTTATTTATTGACGATAAGATAGCGGATAGTTATCACCCACAAGGTCTCCTTCCTATTGTTAATCTTCTTGATAAAGTAGTATTTATTATCTTATCTCTAATCCAAACAATTAAATAATATGATGTCACTTAAGTTATTTTTACTTCAGGATTTGTATAAAATATTGGTAATCAATTTACATATGTGTATTAAGTTACATGTAACATCCCCCCGAAGGTCCTTATGTGTATAGTTTTTAAAACGATATTTAGTTCCATTATAGACATGTAATACCATATTTGCCATACAGTACTACATCCTCGAGGGTACAACTTTTATTAGTTTTGAACAAAGATCTATCAAAACCTTAAGTCTACATGTCAGTTAAAGGTTGGTAATGCATTCTTTAATCTTTTAATGATATCTTGATTTTATATTGTGTATTTTATAATATCTTGAATTGCGAGAAATCCATATCTTGTTGTTTTATTTGTGCTTAATTTTTTTTTAGACTCAATATGTTTTTTTGTGTATGTTAAAGTTGTAATATCTTGATAGTAAAGAGATCTGGAACTTTGCTATTTTGCTATTGGATTTGGCATCCAAACTACATCTGGATACATTATCATTCGTTGGATTCCAATATTGGTGGGTTTCGTGGGCACAGGTCAACACACGAATTTAAATGTTCAACGAAAACCAAATTTCTATAAAGTTGTATTCATACTTTGATAGAACCACGAAATCAAATATCAACGAAAATGCAAGGTTTCCGCAATCCACGAAAATCAGAACAAACGAAAATAAAAGATTCCACAGTACATGTACTGCCTAGTCTGGTCCCTAATTAGTTAGTTTATTTCAAGTCAACTCATGATTCATAGATCAATCTCTTGAAATTGTGAGAAATGCATATCTTGTTTTTTTTCTACTTTATTTTTTTAGAACCAATATGTGTTTTTTGTATGTTTAAGTTATTATATCTTAAAATTAAAGAGATCTGTAACGTTGCTTTTTGTTTTGGATTTGGCATCCAAACTACATGTACTGGTCCCTTATTAGGAAGTATATTCGCAGTCATCTCATGATTCATAGATCAATCCCTCCATCGCATTGTTGAATTAACAACAGACTGTTGGTCTGCACTGGTTAAAGCTAGATTCCTGTTTAATGTTTTACTATTCTTTTGTTCTTAATGACCATACTAAAAATGTTAAAAGTCTTACTTGACAATTCATATATTTACATATTCACTTACATTCCTAAGTTTAAACCGAGTCGACTAAATGATACAAGAATCCTTTGTCGAGTTTTCTCAACTTTAAATCACCAGTCAATATTATATTATCTAATTTCATATCACCCATTTAAACTGTCTATCTTAGTGATTATGCCACGCACTTTAATCGCTTAATACTTTCAATTACTTCTCCCAGCAAAAATCGATAGATCTTTAACGTAAAACACATTCGTTTTCTTTAGAACCATCCTAAACAACAAAGAACTAAACAAATAACAAAACCCGTTAGAATTGATTGATGGTTGTTTGGTTTACGTCCAGTGACAAATATTTCATACATTAATTGATGAAAGTTATCATGTTAATACTTTAATTAAAACACCCAACTTTAAAAACGTGAAATAATAATCAAACAATAAACAAAAACAACCCCATTAATATTAAGGTAATTCCCGTCTTTTTGTAATTCAATATAGATACGTCACAAAGAAATAAGATAAAAGAACGGATATGCTTTATGGAAAATTTTGAAGTGAAATTCTTTGGTTTTCTATGTAATTTTCCAGTAAAAATGATCGATATGAACTGTCAAATTAAGAAAATCTAATGTATGCATAAAGACATTTCGGTAACCTTTTTGAAAATGTTAATTTATGTCTATTTGTTTTGGAGTCCTTTGTGATTGTCACACCCACTTTTCATAGATCAAAGTGTTTAACTGCCTCCCGAACAATACAGTACAAAAGCGTTAACAAATCATTTTTAATTTCACCATCAATTTTGATTACAAACAGTCAACTTTGACAAAATTACCCGATAAATAGGATTATGTCAGTCTTAATCAATAATCCGTGATCAGTGTGAAAAATGTGCAAAAAAATCAACTGAATACGTAGGATTGTACTAGGCGTTAATTTGTAGGAGAGATAAAATTATTCTGCATGTAACTTGTACATTGTGAAGACGCGTGTCAAGAAAAGTATCGAATGACACGGAGCCTCGGGGTTTTAGCAGCTGACGATCGATGGTAGCGGATAGTAGTTGTAAGTTCCATTTAGTGATGGGATAAAGGTAGTCATTTTATTTTATGTGATTACAACTTGTTTGTCTATTAATATATGTAATATTATTTTAGCAGGATATAATTAGTTACATTACCGAGTTATGACTGATGCGGATTTAATTTGTCATATTTTTCAACTAACTATCTCCAATTGAGATTGTTATCAGAGCAGTTATTATTTAACAGGATATAGTTCTTTAAACTGTACAAAATTAGTCACTCGTATATCAACTTTTTTTCCACCTACAAAGTTTTGTACTTTATTCATTAGTGGAAAATTTAACTGAGCGGACGTTTTAAATAAATCACTTGTGGATTAGAGATTATAGTTCTTTATCGTCTGCTTCTAACCAGTTGTACATCATTTTCGGATTGCAACGAAAACAATTTTATCAACAATGTATCTCTTTACCTGGATGTTTATTTAATATCAACTTTTACCTTTATTGTTTATTACCTTTGTGAAATCGTTCGGCTGACACTCGGGGAAGTTTAACGAGTGTGTTAAGTCACGTTTGTTTAATTCTTAACATATGTAAAGAAAATTTATCCATCTATCATTGGTTTTCATGTAATACGACTGGACTCGCAGGTTACAAACGACGCCTTCCATTTGGTCGTCTGCTCAAGTTACGAGAAACTGTTACAGTCGCACAATTAACTGAGTTAGTGGATATTAAAAAAATCATGTAAATGTTTTGATTATTGTGTTTTATCATTTTGTAACTTTGAACAAAGGACTTGATTGATTTCCATTACTTTTATAAACAGGATAAAGACGGGACGAAAGTAATTTATATCCATGATGACTTGTGTGTTACCGATGAACCCTATATACAATAAACATGTAGGATTTAATGAGGAACCTGGAGATTTTGGGGGATATAACTGGATACCTAACAGATTAGCAGATTGTACCTGCAGAATCGAAAACCACTCAACAATGTGCAGAAAATCTGTGGCAAAAACAGGTTAGTCGATTAATATACTTTTTATGGATGGAATTTCAATCAATATTATTTTACAACATAACATAGACTGTTATATATAATATCATTACCATATGGTATATATAACATGTATTTATCAAATCTATAATGTAAAATATTCTTATATTTCGCCAGAAATAGTTTTTCTTTGATTTTTCTTTGTTTGATATACTTATCGTGTTATCGAGTTCAATTTATTTGTCTTGGTTGAACTCAATACCTCTTTTGTGAGAGACGTGTATCTGTAGAACCATTTAATTGATAGTATGTCGGACACTTTGATAAGCTGTTTACAGTCAAATCATGGTGTGTGAATAAAAGATTAATACATGTTTAAATCCATATTGTAATTTATTGAAATATTTATAATCAAAAGTAATCAAAACGCAACTTAGTAAACTATCTGTCTACTATGCATAAAAAGACGTACAATGTCACCTGTCTTTCTTTATCTACAATTTACCTATGCGTTATAAATGCATTCATGTTTTTTTTAATGTTAAATAAAAAAAAACTGATGTTGCAGCGCGATTTCTTTATATAACTTCAAAAATTCAGAAACGCTATAATTTTGAAATTTTTATAGAGATTTAGATTTGTTTCATGGACAGGTGTTGGTTACACTAAAGGTAAACCAACATACATTTATCCGATAAGTTTTGACAAGTCTCTCTATCTTGCCCTCTATCTTTGATGTATGTTAATGGGTGCCACGTTTCCTGCACCGACATGGACATCTAAACATGTTTAATAATTGCTTACGCCTTAACAACTTGATACAGACTGTTTAGTGAAAGTCTCAAATTAATAGTTCCACCCATGATGTAGAATTACAGCATCAGTCACGTAACGTTTGTTTCGTATTTTGATTAAAACGTTAAACTCGAGTGTTTTATTTAGTAGTCAAATACATTTCAATAGGTCAAATAAAAACAGTAATAATTCAGTAGATTAAATTTCAATAGGTCAAACAAAAGCAAAGACCTTAGGTTCCTTGCTTAGATATAGGTATAATTTTTTTTAATTTTTAATACAAACTTGTGTATATGATAATCACATGCAACTTGTCACGATTCAGTGAGAAAAGTGCCAGTAAACACTTTAGGGTATCTTGTGGCCTTAACATTAAGATAAGTAGAACAAACATGGACACATGTGTATTTTTGATTTGGCCTTAGTGGTTTGAAGAGGTAATTTGAACGATATGATTAACAACTTTCATTGTCCCTCAAAATGGCTTAAGTATAAGTCATTTAAAAATGTGTCAACTCTTATAATTGTATTTTTATAAACGCTGCAACAATTAAAATGTTGTTTCTAATTTACATGATTGAGTAATGAAACTGATAAAATTTCCATATGTCATATGTGTAACTACTTTTAATAAATTTGAACATCCTAATCATCACGTCATACTAATGTCATCAGTTTATTATAGGGAAATGAATAGTTATTATCTTTGTAAATATTGTTATTATTGTATTATCTGTTTTTAGGCTCATACGTTGATGAAAACAAGAATGAAGTCGAAATGAAGATTGAATTCGATGGAATAGACAGACAAAATAATAAAAGGAAGTCTGGCATTGATTGTGATGATTTGGATAATGTTCCACATAAAAAGGTTCATAAAAAGTCATTTGATTGCGTGTTGGAAAAACCTCCAACAAAAAGAATATCTCCATTTCTGAATACCCCCAAGGAAAGGAAGGAAGAAAGAAGGAAAGTACTAAAAATAACAGTTCAGAAACTGAAACTTATAGATGACCCTGAACATTTCTTAAGAAGGTCGGTTCTAATAAACAATACTCTCAAGAAAGTGCAAAAGGAAATTAGAGACGAAAAAGCAAAAAGTTATCAAGGATACAAGTCAGCCTTCTATCGATCGTGTGATGTTAGTTATTTGCAATGGGAAAATCAAGTTAGTGCACAATTCAATAACGATGACCCTTTGACAAAACGTTTAGAAGAAGAAGATTCTTGCAAACTTTCCAATGACTCGGACAATTATAATAATAATAATAATATAGAAAACAAAACGGACGATATTCTTATGGAAAATCTTCATGAAAAATCGTGTGCTGACAGTCATGATAGTGATATAGACACCGTATTTCATAGCTTGATACGAGTGCTAGACGAGACGTAATGTTTCTGAACGAGATTAGAGTGGTTCTGACATGTGGTTATGCATGTAAAATGTGTTAGGTGTATGAATGAAGTATCACAGCTTGAATTTATTACATGAATGGTTTATCATCAGCGAAAGAAAAACATTACATTATGTTCATTTAATTTTCAGTCATAATTATCGCTTAATGAAAGAAGTTCAGATATAATTGAGGTTTTAAAAACCACTATAATTAAATCTCACGATGTTTAATTTATTTATTTATTACTGAGAATATTTGTTGACTATTATGTATGCAACATTGGTGTTTTAACATAATTAGCTTTAGGCCAGGTGATCCTAGTCATCGGAGCGTTTGAGGCTTTAATTGATGGTCCATATTTGTAAAATGTCACCGTGCTGTTTACCTGTCCCAACTGTTACTTGATTTACCTGTAGGGGAGACAATTTTCACAGTCCTTGAAGTCTCCAGGATATCTGTTTCCGTATAATGTTCTAATCATTCTAAATTGACATATTACACTTACATTTACATATTTAATGTACTTTTACACCTTTTTGTGTAAAATTTTTGAAGAATTAACCAACAGATACTTTAAAAATTTAATTTTTCTGCGACAATACATTATTTTACAAAACTGACGAGACGAAATGTCTCAGCAGACGCCAGGTATTTTTATTCAAAAAATAAAGTGTTTGTAACAACAATTAAAACTGCACATGCGAATTAAGCGTAGGGATTTATTTTGGCGCCTGTCGTATGAAGTTAAGTGTTTTTTTTGCACACTATGTGATCTGAACACAAAATACTCTTAATAGAAATATTCATTAATTGCCTCAAAACATATTTCATAGTGCTATAGGTTCCTTTGAAATTTAAACTTTCTGCAATTGCAAGTCACATGCAAGTAGAAGTCATTTAAATTAAATGAATTACTTTCTGTCAGATGGAAATACAAAGTAACATGAGCATAACTATAATCTCCTTGTATTTTATCATTTACAGTTGTACTTTTGATGGTAACTGTTAAATAATTTAAAGAAAATAAGTTTTAACTTTGTTCGAGAGATTAAATTTCAAATCATTTAACACACGAGTTTTTATGCTTTGTTCAGGTGTAAACTAATCAAATTAAGAATATGACAAGAAAGAATGCAATTCTAGTTATGCCAAGCTTGATGCAAGGCATCCTTTGTGTTACAACTTTTGAACATTCCTATCTTACTAGTCAAGCCGATAGATTACCGCCATTTAAAAACAACTTATTTTCACTTTCTTTCATTTATTAATTTACTATGACAAAATCCTTTTAATTTTTTCTCAACAACAATATAGAGTAATACTAAACTATTTTAAAACGACTATTTGTACGTTGAACGTAAGGTTATTTGGCTCGGTTCCAGTAACTAGTTCACCTCGGTTAAAAACTGTATTAAATGTACTATATTCCTATAGATAAGCGATCATTGATTTCTAACAAACGTCCGGTCTCAAAATACCCATATTATTATGATCATGACAGACCTTTAAAACAATGCCGCCGTATTTTATTACAAGTAAATGTTTACACTTCAAGGCAAAATATGTAATTACACATTTGATAGCCTTTAAATGTATGTATGATAACAAGGAAAATCCGGGAAATATGTTAAATTGATTAAGTAGGCATTTGTGAAGTCAGCATTTCCTTTCGTAGTAATGGTTTTGTTGAGTTTCTTTGTATTTTTGTTTATAATTGATTTCGCACATCATTATGAAACTATTTAGACCATGGTGGTAGCTTGCCTTTATATGTATATTTATTTTCATGGTCGACATTATTATTCTTTTGTCATAATTTTCCCCAACATCACCATATTTATTCTTTTTCATATAATGAAATGTTAGTTCCCATCTGTTTGTATGTCTACAAATGTGATATTTTTATGATGACATTGAAATATATTATACATATGAACAGCTGTGAATATTTGACATGTTATATACAAATGATGCATACGATCTCTAAGAATTTAAAAAAATAAATATCTGCAAAATATGTTTTATTTTCAATATTGGCCTACAGGTCACTTGTGACATCCACCTTTACGCTGTGCTCTGATGGACACGGAATACATTGACATACATGTTCTAGAATAATTCTGTAAAAGTTTTGTCACAGTTGCCCCCTAGCATGGGTGAATTTAACATGTTGGCGATGATATAAGCACATAATTATTTACAGTCTTTGTCAAAATCAATTCAGCGAGTTCAGCAGTGTAGTACTTCAACACATTCCAGTACTAGGTAACGGGCACCTGCTTGTGGTTATCTAACCATTCGTCTTGATAGCAATCCAATCATGTTAATCAAGGTTACACATCACAATAAATGTACCGCCACCTGAAGCATGGTCGAACCATGTGTTTAATTACCGTACCAGTATAAAAAGGTGAAGTCGGAAAAGTATTTCTAGCATAATTATGCTGTTGATACGTTTACAGTTATCTGTTTACTACCACAATAAAGCATTGTAAAAACAAAATAACAACCTGCCTGCCAAAAATCTTTGATATATAAAACAGAGCTTGCTATCACGTTAAATAAAAGATTTTAACATGATGTGATAAATATATGTTAACATGTCAGTGAAACATTTTTGGAATTTTTTATGCAACAGGAAATTGCAAAGTTCCTTGCTCGGCCGCGCTTAAAGACCAGTGGCCTATCAACTTCAACTTCGTACTTTATTTGGCATTTTTAACTTTTTTGGATTCGAGCGTCACTGATGAGTCTTTTGTAGACGAAACGCGCGTCTGGCGTATACTAAATTTAGTCCTGATATCTATGATTAGTTTATCTATCAAACACGTGCTAAGATTCATAGAATATATCGTTTGGCTAATTTGAAGAAGTATGTCATAATAAATATCTGACAATGTCGTTCAAAAGAAAATTATGATCCATCGTTTGAAGAAAAGCTGTTTGCTTCCTTCCTAAGTTAAACTAGTTTGGAGGAAAGCCGTCTTTTAATTTCTTCGCTTGGTCTCTTGTTGAGAGTTGACTTATTGGCAATCATACCACATCTTCATTTTTATATGCAGGTCAACATTTCCAGAGGATGTTGGAACTTGGTTCCATAATAATTTCTTAATTTATATACGGACATTGTAAAGATCACATAAAACATCAAATTAATATTAGTATAAATGGTTAATACAAACAAATCTAACCACAGAAAAAAGTAAAGTACATGATTACGGAAGTTGTATGCACATTCAAGGTCAACCGGATATTGATGAGAAAACTACAAGTAGTTTTATTTAATTTAAACATTATAAGAAATGATGACATCGGCAGTTTCCTGGTATCCTTTAAAGAGGCCCTGGAAGTGGTCCCCAACTTCTTTATTCTTTAATACTCATTTCTTTGTCTATTTATCCATAATTTCTGATTGCTTATTGTTTAACATCCAATTATTCCCTGTTCTTTCTTTTTGTGTGTGTGGTCCCCAATTTCTTTATTCTTTATTTCTCATTTCTTTGTCTATTTACCCGTAATTCCCTATTCCTTATTGTTAAACATCCAATTATTCTCCATTTTTCTTGTTTTGTCTTATTTGTCTCTATTTTATATTATTCTGTACTGTATACCCATTATTCTTTATCCTGTAATCCCTATTCAGACCCTTATTAAGTAGAAATAAAAGAAAAACACTTTAATAACATTTTTAAACAGAATAAGACACAAGAAAAATGGTAATTTCTTTAAATGATTTATCAAGTGAATTCGTAAGTAAGAATCCATAAAAGACAATCGGGCTAAAATCATGCATTTTTCAAAATACAGACGTATAAATACTCTCCGATGTTATTCATGCTGATGTATACGATTATAACAATATCACAGTCTTGTTGTATAGGGAATTCAAATTGATAGTAGCTCAAAATGCTAATGGGATAGTTCTTGGTATCCGTTATTCTTGGAATTTGCATAATAAAAATGTTATGAGAATTAATTCGGAAATTGGCAATGTCGCTAGCAATTATAATACAGAAACGCTTCAAATATGAAATTGACTCAACAATTTTACACGTTTTGTGTGTCTATATGATAAACCGGAAGTACTAATTAAAATTGAGGAGATCAAATAAGACATAACAGTAACAACCTGTCAGATCGGAAGACATAAATCTTTTGACTATATTGACTGTAATGTTCACTGATTTGCTATTCAGGAGTTAGTTAATTGTAGAAAGGCATTGCTGTGCCATTGTAGAAATATCAATAATTAATCGTATTTAAGTAAAATATTCACAAGCCGATCAAACTGGCCCAGACAATAATGTAAATGTCTTTGTTTTGTGTGTGAAAGAATATTTACTTGCGTTTCTTCCAGCACTTTTCTATCTTACGTAAATACCATGAACTGAAACGTACTAAGGCCATCAGAGTTGGCGCAAAAAGAATAGGAAGTAACATTATTTGATATGATTTAGTGATAGTGAAAGAAATTGTTTTAAAATAATTTTCGATATAATATTAAAAGAATTAAATAGATAATGAAAAGTTTCATTTGTAAAGATCGATGTAGTTAGTTAGTTAGGACATCTTAGAAGTTTATAGTCTTATGAATACTATCTCGATGCGAATATTTTTATTAAACTATTTTTCATCTTGTATGTATGTTTTATCCAGCTTTTATAGTATCATGTTATAAAAATGTTATTGATAAAAAAATTCGATATCAATATCATAAACTTTAATACATCATGGACAAAAGCTAACAACTTGGTCAAAAGCTAATTTAACCTTGGTCGAAAGCTAATTCCTTGGCTAAAAGCTAAAATCATGGTCAAACGCCAACAGTATCATTGTCGAAAGCTAACATCATGATTAAAAGCTAACATCATCTTCAAAAATATGACCAAAAGCTAACACCAAGATCAAAACCTCACACCTTGGTCAAACGAAATAGTATGAAAAGACCATATAAGTCCATAGAACACAACAAAGGCAACAATTTCTAGAACCCAACCAAAAGTCTTGGATGTTATATGCTCCGGAAGGACCATACGATACAGCCCTTAAGTTAAAAACTGTTAGGGTGATTTAAGTAATACTATCATGATTTATGCGATTAGTTTTTCTTCCTATGTATTAATACATTTTGATTGATTTCCGATGTGATAACTCTCACCTGGAATCGAAATCGCATAAATTTAAGCAGCTATATATCGTGACAGTACGACATTAAACATTGAGGTAGACTTATTTTGTATGGTCAGTTTAAAAGACCCTGACACCTTTTTTTGTTATATAAAATAAAGAGATGCAGTGGGAATGTCAATGAGAACACTATTCATCAATACGTCCTAATGCACAATTTCGTTTTTTCTAATTGTTCTTGATCAAAATTGAAAATTGTTTACTAAGCATTTGTCCTGTTTCAAATTCAAAACATGACACATAAACTATAGTACTGAATATGTCCCAACTTTACATGAAATTAGTGTTTGTTGGGGAAAATATATTAGATTAAATACTTTAAGAAATCTCGCAGGTAGTTCAATAATTCCTTCATAATCTGATCTCAAGTTGAATTATTAAAATGTCTCAATTATGCAAATATTTCAATTCGATTTGTTACAGTTTGAATTTTATTGAATACACCATATAATTCGGTGTCAATCAATTTAAAGTTCGATGCCAGTTTAAGCTATATGATATGCATGTAAATTTTATAATTTTCCATCTCTTTTTACCATGTCCAAATAAAGTCAAGCAATTTAATTTCTCCTTTACATCAAAGCGACCTTTATTCTAAGGCGCCAGTTTATTTTTGTAAATTTTTACCTATTTAAATACGGGGCGCCGAATGGGACTCTTGTGGTTTTGTACTCAAAATTCAATTTTGTACGGACAAAAGTGACTTTTGTTCAACAAAAATGAGTTCAGTTTAACAAAATTTGTATCATACTACAAATTTGAAATTTTGTCATACAAAATTATCTATCAGCGGACAAAAGTCACTTTTGTCATGACAAAATTCATTTTTGTTACACAGACTTGACTTTTGTTACCTAATTTGAAAATTGAGCGACAAAAGTCAATTTTGTATTTAAATTAGTTTAGTTTGGTTTCTGTGAACTAATTTGCATACAAAATCGACTTTTGTTACACAAAATTGACTTTTGTTACACAAAAATTACTTTTGTTACACAAAATTGACTTTTGTTACACAAAATTGACTTTTGTGAGACAAAATTGACAAAATTGACTTTTGTCTCAACAAAATTGACAAAATTGAATTTTGTCTCAACAAAATTGACAAAACTGAATTTTGTCTCAACAAAATTAACAAAATTGAATTTTGTCTTAACAAAATTGACAAAATTGAATTTTGTCTCAACAAAATTAACAAAATTGATTTTTGTCTCACGAAAGTCAATTTTGTCTCACGATAGTCAATTTTGTCTCATAAAAGTCAATTTTGTTGTTACAAAATTGAATTTTGTCATCACAAAAATGAATTTTGTCGTCACAAAATTGACTTTTGTCTCAACAAAATTAACAAAATTGACTTTTGTCTCAACAAAATTTACAAAATTGACTTTTGTCTCAACAAAATTTACAAAATTGACTTTTGTCTCAACAAAAATGACAAAATTGAATTTTGTCTCAACAAAAATGACAAAATTGAATTTTGTCTCACAAAAGTCAATTTTGTCTCACAAAAGTCAATTTTGTCTCACAAAAGTCAATTTTGTCTCACAAAATTGAATCTTACCGTACACAATTGACTTTTGTGATTTAATTTCCATATCAGGTAACAAAAGTCAATTTTGTATGCAAATATGTTTATATTTGCATACCTTTAAGACAAAATTGACTTTTGTCATGACAAATATGAATTTTGTCTACAAAAATGAATTTTGTCATGACAAAAATGAATTTTGTCTACACAAATGAATTTTGTCATCACAAAATTGAAGTTCTCACAAAACAAGTCTGTAGCACATAGTTTTGTAAGACAAAAATGATTTTGTTATGACAGAATTGAATTTTGTACAAAACCACAAGAGTCCCATTCGGCGCCCCGTATTAAAAGACTACTTTTATAGTCGGTATTAGAGATCATTGACGTCAAGATGCTTTAGTCGTCGTTCATTTCTTCTATTGATTATCAAACAGTTCATAATTTCATTGTAGAGATCCCAATACACAAGATGTTACAATGTGTATTGCTAACGTCACTAAAACAAGTAGCAGGTTGGAAAATTACTTTATCAATAATTTAAACTTGTAACATATATCTAGTTTCTTTTCATATAGCGGCAGAGTTAACGAGAGTTACATGGAACTTTACTACTTGAAAAAGACACTTATTACAAATCAATTCTGTAAATTAAAAATCCATACGATTTTATGTTTATTGTCATCCAACAGCTATTGAATATACTTGCAAGTTAACCCCTTGATAGAAAAGTAAAAAGGACGGTTATAAATACACAATAAAGCTCTAATTTTTCATGCGTGAAATACAGTTCTCTGTCACCTTAAGTATAATTCAAAACGATTAAATTTTCCATTTGAAAATAGTAAAATAACAATTAATTAAATTGAAAACTCAACTCAACCAGCTATGATAAATTATTTATGCAAAGTATGAATTGATATCCTCAAATCTTAATTGTCGAGACTGTAGAACGAGACATGATCATAAGTGATAATTTTAAATCAAGTGGCTTTTTATCAGGATAATATGTTTTCTTGAAATTTACAGCTTTCTTTGTTGTTGATTTTTAAGTGAAATTGACAATGAACGATTAAGTTTATAATTGAACATTTACAGACAAAATATCCGGTCTATAAATCATGGCAATACCTAAACAGTATAGACTATAGGGAGATTGAGATGATTTAAAATGAGTGCAGGGTTACATTATTGTTTTGATGAGGCCTAAAGAATAGAAAAATATGGCCAGAAAAAAATGGGAAATGAAAGATTAAAAAAAACAAGCATGTGTTTTGGTCATTGATAAAGGCAATTCAGAGAAATATATGTAGTTGAGTAAATATATTATTGTCATTTAGAGACTAGTACATAGATAGTTGTCGCAAGTGCAAATAATATCACATCTTCTAACTTCAATATGATGTTGAATGAATCAATATTGCAATGATATGCAACCAACACCAATATCTGCAAAAGACACAATCATCAAAGAAAAAAGCACGTTAAGAACCCTTGCAACATCTCTTTGAGGGGTCCGTAGGTGGCCTGTTGCAAGGCAAAATTTCTGTCCCTATTCAATATACCCTGATTTTCCAGTGGCAGTCCAAATTCCCCCGACAATCCAGAAGGCCTCTATTATGACAAGACCTACCTATTGTATTTATTGTGAATTTGTTCTCGTCCTAATTACGCATGAAATATTTGCCACTGGACGTTAAGCAACCAACAATCAATCAATTAATCAGAGCAGCTTTGGTGTCCAGGTTTTCTTGTAATTATATAAGAAAAATATCGAAATATTATGAAGACAGCTGTCAAGATTGTTCAAGTTTCGGGGACGATAAATGGCTGACCCGTGTTAAAAGAGATCCAGATCTCTTGCACGTTAAAGACACCCTTGTAGATTTCGAAAAAGAGTAGGCTAATGCCGCTACAAGGCAGCACTCGCACCCGCAAAGTGGAAAGGGATTAATATAAGTTGTAAAAACTTGTTTCCCAATCCACTATAAAACAAATATGTTTAAACTAAGATTGTTCACATAAATAAAAGAAGAGTATCGAAAGCATGTTGATGATATTGAAATTTGACACCCATGCCGTGATCATTATGTTGCATTATGTGTTGTGTTACACCAACCTGATTAGTGAACAATAAAGACATTCAAGGGAATTCTACACAAGAGCCAATACCTCGTGTCATAACCGTTTACAAATATTTAGATATTTTTTAAATGAACAAAAGAAGATATCAGGTAGAAGCAAATGAAACAGCAACCAAAACCCCTAAAATACAACAAACAAAATTGTTTAAGTCACCCGATATACTAGTAGATTTTATTTTGAAAATTGTCGCCTCAGATGGGTATGAGCGTACCCAAAATACGGAACGTTATAGCCAGATAAGAGTTTTGTGTGAACTTAGTTTATGAAGTGTTATTTACATTTTTTTATCAAATGCTCGATAAATATTATAAGTATGACATGTAGAACTGTTACTACTGTATATATATAAAGTGCCTAGAAAATCAACCTAACGATGTTAGAGTAGATTTGATTCGTAACTTCCTCCCCGGCTATATGTATATATATAAACGCTAAAAAAACATATAAACACCAGTATTTAAATTTTGGTTATTCTGGATCCTCACTTTCGTCTCTTAATAATAATTTTAAGATCGATGATGAGAACAAGCTGTATACCAAAGGAAATTAATGTAACAAACAATTATATGAATATATAAAACATTACCGATACGTAACACGGAAAGACAAAGATTTCCTGTTACTCTATTATCATTAAAATATTGTTTGATCTGTAAAATTGTACTAATTGTTAAGATAGACTTGTTCAAATACACATTACATATAAAAGAATTGATAGTCAAAACGACATAAATAAATATACATTACATATATGTAAAAATGCAATGGTAAAACAAATGACAATAGCGAATGACATAATTATACCTATAACATATAACAATACTATACAATAAGAAAGCGTCTGTTTCAATACACTACAATTTAAAGCATTTATTTATTCCAATTTCCGGAATTATACAATATCATCCTATAGATATAAGACATAGGCTCTTGAATACTCTATCATCGTATTTTATAGTCAATACTCCTAGACTGATAACTTATGAGATGACTTACTGATTAAAACTAATCTAGAAATCGATCGTTATTGATATGTCATTAAAACAGTTAGTTTATGCTATGCTTTCAGTGCTTTGATATTGATGACAAAGAGAAAGGGATGGAATGACAAAAATGATAAACCCTTTTATGGATATTCCAGGGGATAGACCATCCTTAACATTTAGGTCTAGATGATTCCTATTATATCTTCACTGATTCTTCACTGTCACGACCACTGTGCGTTTAATGTTTTCAACTGCATGATACATCTGAATCACCGTCATGAAAGTAGGAAATAAACTAACTGTAATGTACGCTAATTGCTGTTAAAAGCGAAAAAAAAATTAATGCTTTAAATCTCGCCACTTGAATACTAGTGACAAATACAAATATATAAACTGAAAGTACAAAGCGGTTATACACTTCATTGTTAAGAAAGGTTGTTATGAATATTAAAAGCAAACAAAACCGGCATATCTAAAAAAAGATCTTCTATACACAACGACAGAAAATAAAAACTTACAGATAAACATACCCTACAATTACTAAAGATTGAGCAGCATCAATTCTCTATCCAAAACAATGGCGAGTTAAAGTGCTCCGGAGGGGCAAATAGGTCAGGTTCCATTAGTTATTACACACATATCTCTTCTTACGAACACCATCGCGAGAACGCAATAGTCAAAAGTCGAGGAGGAATGTTTATCCATATGTAGTGATTTGTATTACTAAAGATTATGAAACAACATCCGAGACCGTCCCCAAAGATAAAAAGTATTCGAAAGTGTCTGTCCTGATTTAAGGTATAACAATTAGTCCGGTGTTTGTTGCTTCAAAGGAAGGCGAATGAAACCAAAGGGACATTCAAAAGCATAAGACATAAAAACAAAAACTGACTACAACATGGCAAAAAAAAAAAACCCGACCAAAAGCCAAACTTCATTTAAAAAACACAAAAAATGTTTTGTTCTATACATATCTTTCATATAATAACGTGTAAATATGACTTTTATTATTCATGACATTTAAAAGTCTTTTAGTCGTCAATGACGAAAAGTAATTAGAAACTTTGATATAGTTGTAAAACAGTAGTGCGTAGGCAATTTAAATTTCTTGTATTACAACATAGAAAACTAAAGACTGAGCAACACGAACCCCACCAAATATGTTAGGCTTTGATACTTTAATTCCAGTGACCATCACCAAGCTTTTTCACAAAAGGGAGTTGGCTCAGATGCAACGAAAAGGCAACTAGTCATACAAAGTGTAAGCTATTTACCAAATGGTGTCTTCTGTTTTACTCAAATGCATCTTTTAAAAAATAAATTAACTTGACAATACAAATGACTACAATGAACCCCCATTGAAAATCAGTGATTGCCTTAGAAGCCGCATGCGAAAGGGTTCATGTATAGGTATTTTTCTACTTATGGCTGAACTCAAAACAAAAGTCTTATAAATGACAATGAAAAACATTCATGAATAAAAAAAATAAAAATATTGATCTAAAGCGATAATCACGTACTCGACTACAATCAAGGAAACAGGTAGCTCTGAATAATCTTTTGTTGCTAATTATACGATCTGGGCTCTTACACTAATTATAATTGAGTTCTTCCCCGTTATCGATCTCTCCTACTTTCAAGATTTTGCAGATCAGCGGAATATACGTATCTAAATTGTTCGGGTTACCTGAGCTCTAGATACTTACTTATGAAAATAACCTTTTATCCCCTCTTTTAAAGTTGAAAGTCGGTCTTTGGTATGACTCATATTCGGTCGGATGACGGAAACAATATATCCGGACGCCTTTTTCTTCATTTTTCTTCCAAAATAACTCAAACTTAATAGTCATAAGAATGGATGATAATTGCGACTATGCATGGTACCTATAGGACCAGATGCATGATGAATAATTTATAGGCCGGGGAATGAAGAGAGCGACATACAAAATGAGTTCTTCTCGTTTAATAGTATAGATAACAATTACATTATTAGGTTTAGCTATACATGTTGATTTCTTGACTCTGCAACATTATTTGTGTACTAGTATTACGTCGGGAGACTGTGATTGTCACACACAGGTCGATGCATTTTTGTTTGAATTGTTTCACATTAGGTCAAATCTGTACCTTATATAACTGACTAAATGGTATGTATTTTTGCTCACTGTTAAAGGCCATATAGAGAACAACGTGTAGTCGATTGTATTATGGTTTAAATTGTATCTCATTCGGTTACATCGGTACCTTATGCAAATGACTTCATATTCTGTGTTTTTTTGGTCATTGTTGAAGACCCTGTGTTTAGGAATTTATGTAGGTGATCATACTGTTGTCATTTGAAGTCTGATGCATTAATAGTTGTCTCAAGTGCAAAGCATTCCACATCTTCTTATTTTAGTATAAAATTGAATGCATTTAACAGAAACTACCATGATTGCAATGATATATATGCAACCAACACCAATATCTACAAAATACAAAATCCTCAAAAAAGTTAACATAGACAAGTACTGGTAAGGTTTTGACGTTCTTTTAAATACTTTGTATATGTGATTGGATTAATCTAGACGCCTATGAACACGACAATTACGCTATATTTATCACGATTTGTTGCTAGTGAAATATAACACTGAATCGTTAACGTGATCGTAAGTTATAAAATGATGTTTATTTTTTGAACTAAAAGACTTTAAGCTTCTTTAGGCTTCACATGACCATTGAAGTTTTAAATTATATTTCCATGATATGAAAGTCAAAGTTGCTTTGGTGCCTCTCCGGGTTTTCTTGTAAATATAAGAACAATATCGACAGCATTATGATGATATTGAAATTTGACACCTCAGTCGTAAAGATTCTATTGTATATTTATTATGTGTTGTGTTACACCAATCTGATTAGTGAACAATAAAGACATTCAAGGGAATTCTACACGTGCCAATGCCGCGAGTCATAACTGTTTACAAGTATTCAGATATTTTTCAAAAGAACAAAAGAAGATATCAGGTAAAAGCAAATGAAACAGCAACCAAAACTAGGAAAAAAATACAACAAACACAAATCTTCAAGTCACACGATATACTAAAAGATTGTATTTGAATATTGTCGTCTTCTGATGGGTATGAGCGTACCCAAATTACGATACGTTACAGCCAAATAAGCGTTTTGTGTGAACTTAATTTATGAAGTGTTATTTTACATTTTGTTGATCAAATGCCCGATAAATGTTATAAATATGACATGTAGAATATATATATACATATATACAACTCGTCTAAACATCAACCCAACAATGTTAGATCTGTAAATTTGCTTTCACAAATTTTCGGTTCTTCCCTCGCCGGGATTCGAACCCATGCAACTGTGATATCGTAACACCAAATCGCCTGCACTGCAGCCGTCCCGCTACACCACACGACCACCTGGGCTCTACATATATATATATATATATAAAGCTAAAAAATCATATAAATTCCAGTATTTAAATTTTGGTTATTCTAGATCCTCACTTTTGTCCCTTAATCAAAGTTTTCAAGATCGATCATGAGATTAAGCTGTATACCAAAGAAAAAATAATGTAAGAAACAATTATATGAATATATAAAACATTACCGATACGTAACCCGGAAAGATAAAGATTTCCTGTTACTGTTACCTGTTATCATTAAAATATTGTTTGATCTGCCTTTGTACTAATTGTTAAGATAGGCATGTTTAAATACAAATTACATATGGAAGAATTAGTAGTCAGTATGACATATACAAATATGAATTACATGTATTTAAAAATGCCGCAACTGTTGTAAAACAAATGACAATAGCGAATGCTATACTTATACTTTTAATAATACAACAAGAAAGGGTCTGTTTCAATCATGACACGGCATTTAAAGCATCAATTTGATCCAATTCAAGGAATTATACAATATTATCCTATAGATGCAAGACACGGTGGGTATGGTTGTCCTGCGAGAGAACGTACTGTGCTGGTGATTTGGTCCTGACGGGTGCTGGTGGGTCCTGATTCTGTGCTGGTGGGTTTGTTTACATTGTATCAGAACGCCAATAAAACGACTGTTTTGTTACTTAATTTTTCTCTGATGTGCATAAGTACCATGCAAAGTATATTACAACAATATTATATTGCAAAAGTCGTGCAAGTTCGTTAAACGGAATTGTCCTGACGCTGTGCTGGTTCTGTGCTCCTATGTCCTGGTTCTGTGCTCCTATGTCCTGGTTCTGTGCTTTTATATTTTAGTTAAAAGTGGCATATATTCAAGATCATTGATGCTGTACTGTTATTGACTTATTAGCTGTTGTCTGCTTTCTTGAAATTGACATTGTTGTGAATCTGTTTACTGTTATTATGAGAGAAAAAATACCCCTATTTTTTTTTTTTAAACTAACTGTAATCTTATTTATTGGCCTGTTAATGGAACCCTTCTTGTCCCCTTTTAAGATAAGAAAATATGTTTACGATTTTCGGGATGACGATCATTTTGCAAGATCACCAAAAAACGTTGTAATTTATACAATACTTATATAAAGTAGATGATGAGGTATGTTTGTTGTCAATGGACAAATTTCCATAAGAAACCAAAGGAAGTATGTGTTAACAACCATACGTCATCGTACGACCTTCAACAATAACCCATAAAATAAAAATGTAAAAGGTTTTGCATAAAAATGGAGAGCAAAAATATAGAACAAAGGACTTTCTGAGCGTTTGAATCATGTCTTTAGCAGCTAAAAACACATTTGTTTGTGAACAATTGAGTGCTGACTATAAGAATGACAATAGTATTGCGGGTTTGTTTGTTTGGTGTTTTTTTTGGGGGGGAGGGATGGGGATAAGTTAGAGCGAGGTTACAGTGAAAGCTTGGAATAGTTTCCGGTAAGATATAAAAGTTGTATTGTAAAAGAAAAATGTATCTCATAGCTATTAAAAATCACTTGCTGTAAGATTTTTCCGACACATTTTTTTTTGTCTAAACGGTTATCAGGTATTTTTTTTTTTCGAAAGTTCGATAGAACACTAAAAATAAAATCACTATTTTATGAAAGGGCAGGCTAGAAAATGTCATAGAATGAAGACGAGATAACCTAGAGAACACTAATAAAATTAAGATTTCTTAGCTGTTTTCATTTCAAAATAAATATTTTTGATAAAGAATTACGGGGGGGGGGGGGAGGGGAGGAGGGCAGTGAACAATGTGTCCTTCTTTTCTATATATAAATATTTTTCATGAATAAAAATAAAATGTGCCTTGATTATAATTGAAAATGAGTAAATGGAAAAAATACCCAACTAAAATACACTTTTATTTTAATATTGGTAATATCACTAAGCTTTTAAGTTTTGTGTGTCAAACACACCATCTCTGTAGAAATGACTCCTTACTAAGATATTTCACTTCATTCATTTTTTTCTGCATTATTTTATATTGTGAATTCATAGAATTATCATATTAAAATGTAGCCTTAATTTATATTTAAAAAAAACTGAATCTAAAGCCAGATATATCAAACATTTTTGTTTCCATCTATCCGTTTTCAGGACTTTAACAATCAACAATAACACGCCTGGAAAGTAAAATGCGTATTCGGCTGTCTGTAATCGACCATTTTTAGAAACCCCAGGCTCCTAAAAAAACAAGCCGGGGTGGGGGTTCAAAGATGCAAATTAAGTACTTATATTAATATTTTATCTTTTCGTGTACGGTTTATGACCCCTCCCGTGGCCTGTCAATTCCGAAATGTGCAAACTGCAATAGTATCAAAACAGCACAGACAATGAATAATAGAGATATAATTTTGTACATATATCAAGGGGAAACTTCTTGCAAAGCATTATTATTTATAGTTCATTATTGTATTTAGTAGAAAAAGAGAATTTAGTAAAAATAAAATCACTTTTTTTGTAGAAAAATCACAGACCTTTGTACAGAGATTTTTGTTATGTTTAGCATGGGATCAACACAATGGTTCATTACCGAGTAAAAAAAAATCAAAATGTCTATCTATCTTGCACATTTCAGAAAATTCAGATCAGATAACGAAACTGGTTCCAGCAACATTTATAAGCAATTTAAGATTGTGACCCTCACATTTTCCATTCACCACAAATATTCACGTTACAACGTATCATTTTAAATACAAAAATACGTGTTGCATGCAGCCTTTTGTTTATCTATTAATATATGTATACGGATAAAGTTATGAAAGGCAGCAGGGTCATCAGGATGAGGAGTCCATGTCATCTGAAATAAATGCTAAGCATAGATCTAGAAAGCGACATATAATCATGACATTAAAAAAAGTCTCTTCTTTTCGACTTTTTTCGAACAAATTGACACATAAAATGAATTATATAGTATTGTGGAATTTTTAACTTATTTTAGATACTATATATTGTTATCTGATATTGGACGAAAGATGCTGCCCTTTTGTGTTATTATGTAATATAAGTTCAGATCATTTGAAAACATATATTAAACAGCCAAATGGATGCACAAGAGTTAAAATAGGAGTCATAGATCCTTTTGGCAACAATTATCTGGCTAATTTTATTGATTTTGTAACATTTGTTTCAATTATGACCAACTTCTTATCCAAAATCACCAGCACCGTATCAGGACCCACCAGCACAATGACAGGACCCACCAGCACAGTATCAGGACATGAATAAATTGAGAAAATGCGAAATTTTAATAAATTGCAATGTTTTTTTCACAAAATTGTTTTGTCGTGTGGATTGCAGTATAGAAAGCGGACTCTATGAGCATTTTTGTTTTATTTTTTCAGTTCGAGATTTTCTGAAAATGAGCATTTTTGTGTTACGCTTACTGAAACAGTTAAGAGGGTAATTTTTTTAATGGTTTATATATGAACCCATAAGAAACGAAATTGAAAAATCTCAACTGTTTTCTTCCATTTTTTATGAGTGAAAACGTCAAAAATCATCATTTTTGTCTTTGTTTACATTTTTTCATTGATCACCAGCACCCGTCAGGACCGAATCACCAGCACAGTACGTTCTCTCGCAGGACAACCATACCCACCGTGCAAGAAGTAGGCTCTTGAATACTCTATCATCGTATTTTATAGTCGATACTTATGAGATGACTTACTGATTAAAACTAATCTATCGTTATTGATATGTCATTAAACAGTTAGTTTATGCTGTGCTTTCAGTGCTTTGATATTGATGACAAAGAGAAAGGAATGGAATGACAATAATGCTATGTCCTTTTATGGATATTTCAGAAGATGTACCATTATCAACATTTAGGTCTAGCTTATTCCGATTTTATCTTCACTGTTACCGCCACTGTGTGTTAAATGTTTTCAACTGCATGTTACATCTGAATCACCGTCAAAGAAGTCGGTAATACACTAACTGTTATGTACGCTAATTGCTGATAAAAGCAATATAAAAACCTATGTTTTAATCCTCACCACTTGAATACTAGTGACAAATTAAAATATATAAACTGAAAATACATAGAGATTATAAAATTTATTGTGAATAGATGTGGGAATGAATATCAAAGAGGCGAACAAAACCTGCATGCACGCATGTCAAAGAAAGATCTTCTATACGCAACGTTAACGAAAGAAAGAAGAAAAGAACAAACAAATACTTTCTATAGGGTTAGCGCTATAGAACCAGGTTTTATCCAACATTTTCTACATTCGAAAATGCCTGTACCAAGTCAGGAATATGACAGTTCTTGTCCATTCGTTTTTGATGCGTTTTGTATTTTAGATTTGCCATGTCGTTATGGACTTTCCGAATTGATTTTCCTCTAGGTTCAGTATTTTTGTGATTTTACATTTTACAATTACAAATATTGAGCAGCATTAATCTCCTATCCACAACAATGTCGAACTGAAGTGCTCCGGACGGGCAAGTAGTTCAAATTTCATTAGTGATGATACAATAACCTACTATAGAGACACAGTTATCCCTCCATAAGAACAGCAATCACCAGGACGCTTTAGTCAAAAGTTGGTAGAGGGGTCAAATGTGAATTCATATGTATGGATTTGTATAGCCAAAAGGGTACGTAACAGCATCCAAGACCGTTCCCAAATATAAATTGTATTCAAGAGTGTAGATTCTTAATTGATGACAATTATTCCGGTGATTGTGTGTTTCCTTTAATAATGAGAGACAAAAGAAACAAAAGGAATATTCAAACGCAAACTAACAACGCTATTACAAAAACCAAAAACGACCAAAAGAAAAACTGCAGTTTAAAAAACACAAAATACATATCTTATATATAATATACGTGTAAATATCATTTTTATTACATGACATTTAAAAGTCTTTAAGTCGTCAAAGAAAAAAATAATAATTAATTAGAAACTTTGATGTGGTAGTACTTCAGTATAGTGCGTAGGCAATATCATTTTCTTGTATTAGAAAATACTAAATCAAAGACTGAGTAACACAAACCCCGCAAAAATTTGTTTTAATTCCATTGACCACAGTCTAGCTTATTTACATACAGGATTCGTTTAGACGCTACACAATGATAACAAGTAAGGCCACATGTGAAGTATGCTCCAAATGCCGTCTTCTACCATACTCAAATACATTTTTTTTTAAATAAATCAAAGTGACAATACAATCAACCCAATTGACTATCAGCGGTTGGCTCACATGTGGCATAGGTATATTGGGGTATATAGTTATTAAAATACGTGTGCTTAAACTCAAATTAAGAGTTTGATATTATACAAATATAGCCTTTGTATGAGGTCGATACAAGGATATATTGACCTGAAAGAAGTATATTGACTGAGGACGAAGTCCGAGGTCGATATACTTCTTTGGGTCGATATATCCTGTATTGACCTCATACAAAGGCTATATTTGTTATATTATTAATTTCCAACCATATTTGTATCAAAATCGTCATTTAGATTTGTTGGAATTTTATAGATATTACATTGTCTTCTTGACAATAACAACATATATTAGTTGTTATTTCATTTACTTATTTTTTGGAACATCTTATGTATTTGAAGATTTTTCCCGTCAAATAATCGATCACAGATATAATGTGTTTCAAAACGTTAAACAATATCCTGAAATTCATTACATGACGTCACAAAGTATATCGGTTTTTAGATATTCTAAAAATAACCGTGCGATATGCTTTTTGCCGGTCAATATGCTTTTTGCTATCCGCCGTTTTCTCTCTACCTTCGAAAATATAGTTTAACATGTGACTATCCCTAAACGAATCAAATTTGTTAAAATATACGAATTAATAATATATAACAATATAACAATCAAATACAATCATTAAAAAAATTTATGTTGATCTATAGCGATAATCACGTAATCAAGGGTGCATGTAGCTCTTATTTTGCTATATACAATCAGTTGTTGCTGATAAATACGATCTGAGCTCTAACCTAAATTATAATTGAGTCCCTCTCCGTAATCGATCTCTCCTACTTTCAAGGTAATTGCAGATCAGTGTAATATACGTATGTAACAATTGAAATGTTCTAGTTACCTGAGCTCTAGATACTTACTTATTGTAATCATATATACATGTACGTTTATTCACAAAAATGATATTGCCTACGCATTACTTCACTTATAACCACATTTATGCCTCTAATTACTTTTTGTCATTGACGAATAAAAGACTTTTAAATGTCATGTTATAAAAATCATATTTACACATATTACATTGAAATAAATGGCATGGAATATGTTTTGAAATCAACATAAGTACAAAATACGTTTCTTTTTTAAATTATTGTTAGTAAAGATGACTCTTTTTTATGAATTGGATAACATTGAAATAGTTTTATTGATAAATATAAGGCATGCGTTTTCCAAAAATAGAAAACAAATAAGTATATTGTTTACTAAATACAGGCAACAGGAGTACACCGCTGTTCAAAGGTCACGAACCGAATGAGAGAAAATAAATCCGGGTAACATAAAAAAACGAAAGGAAAAAATCAACTATAAGTGGATAACATCCAAACAATAAACACATTGAAGTGCAACAAAAAAAAACGACAACGCATTATACATGTACACAGAAACGAATTGTTAGAGAACAACTGCCGCTTTTCTGATTTCGTACAGGACATTTTACGCAAACGGTGGGATGGACCTGGTTTTGTGACTAGCCAAACCTCGTAATTTGCGGCATTAACAAATATACCGCTAAAATGACAACATTACATGACAGGAATACAGTACAAAAAAAGACAGAATACTCAGGACATTGGTTTTTGTTATTTTCCTCTGATTGCTTAGTTTATAAAACTTTTTGTCATAAGACTCAAAGTGATACTTAACATAAATTATAGCATCTTTCGTCAACTTAAGTTTTTAAGGACCCATTCACTTAAACGAAAACGTTTTTGTTTTATATTTGTTATCTTAATTCACATGTTTAGATATAGATTAAAAAAATTCGTCCTTAATGTGTCTGATTTTTTTTTCATGAAGTAGGTACATGAAAAAATAAAACGCTTTTCTGAAATAAAAAAAACAGTCTTCTTGAAAAGATCAAAATGGGTCACATGGATATATAGAACAGACACAAGGACGTTATTAATGTTTATTATCATAATTCATTGACAAAGCCAATTATCTTTACAGATATAGATAATGGATCTAATGCGATAAATATATTATAAGAGTTTTAGAAAGGATTCTTTTCTTTTAACATATAGTTTATCATAAATGGTTTTTGGTACTAAATAAACTTTTTAAAAAAAGCTTTTGATGAGAGTTCGTATACACATTGAAATATAATTATCAGATTATGTTGTGTTATATATATATATTTGTGTAAAGCTGAAACAGGAAAAAAACAAAAAAAGGCAACTTTTACAATTTCATATATTTTGTTGAATAAAACCTGCTATACATAACCGATATGACATGATTAAACCCAACACTAATTAATAGCATATGTACCATGTCAGAATCGTTCAGCAATTTCCAACTTTTAGTCAACTTTTTATATTAGATCGTTAAATAACTTTGAGTTTAGTGCATTCGTTCTTTCCAAATATCACGTGTGATTTTGTCAACAGCTGGCATTCATCCATAATTTCTTATATTCGTGACATCTTCTTTATTTGAAAAGAAATAAGGTATTGGAGCTATACATTTATTGCATGATGAACATTATTGTAGGTTACCCACAATAAGTGGCGGAGAGTAAAATTTTACTCCTTGGAGGTAATCAAGAGTGATTTCATCGATCGGAGGTAAAGCAGATTACAGATCTACCTTAACAAGTATAGCATTAAGTATTTCATTTAGCATATTTTTAGCATTGTCATATAAAACTGGAGGTTTGACTAGCCATGAAACTAGGTACAACCCACCATTTTTTTTTTAAATTAAATTAAGAATTGACCAAGCCAGTATTCCGTATAAGGTTTTTAACGTTCAAAATAGAAAAAAAAGAGTTTTTCAAAAAGTTTCATATCATGTAATAAGGTTGTTAGCGTTTATTTTAAGTACTTTTACTTATATTCTCTTTTCACGTGATTACTCTTCATTGTACTTACATTTGTCTGAGGAAAAAAATCATACAAGTTGATTTTTGCAGGCAAAATGTTTGTGTACATTGTACGTTGTTGTCTCGATATCTCAGTAGAATGAGTTTGAATCCCAGCGGAGGAAAAATCAAATATTCTATCTGCAAATTTGCAGATTTAACATTGTTGTGCTGAGTAAATATATATATGTATAACAGTATATGTCTCTGATGATTATATTTCAGCACGAATATATAGGCTGTGTTCACAAAAAGCACATCATATGGTTTTTTTTTCAGTTTTGAATTTTCAATGTTATTTAATTTGCATCTAATTTTTTATAATTTCTTTCTTGTTTCAAAATTGCAGTAAGTCTTTGACGTATGAACGATTTCAAACCAATTTGCTTTGTTGTATAATTTAAAAGATTAACGATAAACTGCTGTCGTTGCCTCTACTATCGCATTAAAAACGAGTAGTATGAGAAGGAGCAGCAACAGCAACAAAAGACGCTGAAGATAACATCGATAAAACGACAACGATGAAGAAGAAGAGAAGCAGTATAATGAAGAGTAACTATAAGGCCACGACGAGGCGAAAAAAAAACAGCAAGAAGGGAAGATCAGTACCATCAATAAAGGGAGAAAGAGAAGCATTCCACGTGAGTATCCGAGTATCAGGGCGATGTCGGATGATGATAAAGATGAGGAGGGAAAGAGTTTAACATAGATTACATGTTAAGTATGAAACTTAAAAAAAGTAAGTCATATCAACACTTTGGTTTTATTCCTAGGTCACACATTGGATGCAAGCGTTATCACAATTCAAGTATTCAGGACATTAAAGTCTTGGTACAGATTATAAGTATAACATCCAAAGAGGAGCGGCTGTGTGTAGGTACGTGTAGGTTATGAAGTGTACAGATCCGTTTAATTCCGGTACATGTCTTTGTTTATCAGAGTCAACAATAGAGATAATGTATTTGTAAGGTTAATACTTATCGAAGTTTAAATACGAAGCCCTGATCTTTACGTGGTTTTTAAATAGTAAGGTAAATTGTATCTAGGTACTGTATAGCTAATAATTGAAAAGATTAAACCAGTTTTATGGGTACTTGAACCTCCCCTTTATCTTTCCCGACAATCTTGCAAATAATGTAAAAATAAACAATACACATCAGTTAAATATTAACCACACAAAACGTCCTTTTACAGATTAAAATGACTAAAACTATTATCAAATTTTAATTTGTCGACATTTCTCGTGTCGTTTTTCTGTTGCATTCCATCGTCGGGCAGAACATATTTTTGGCTATTTTGTTTTTTCTTGTTATTTTGACTTTTGTCGTTTGTCAATATGACAATAAGAAGATGTGGCATATTAAGAATTAGTGGATGCTGATCATTTAAAATTAAGATGGGGTACATTGGATTGTTTGATTGGTTGTTGGTTGCTCAACGTCTAGTCGCACATTTCATTCATGTTCGGGACGAGAACAAGTTAACTATAAATACAATAGAAAGATCTTGTAATAGAGGCCATCGGGGCAAAAATTTGGGGAAATTTTGACTGTCACTTGAAAATGAAAATGTATCGGATAGTGACATAAATTGAGCCTTGCAACAGGCCATCTACGGACCATGAGATGTTACAAGGGTTCTTAACGTGAAAAGTGCCTGGTACTCTTTTAACACGAGGCATCGGATTTAACGTCACCATTTTTGGGGGAATGTGATACATTTGAAATTATAAGACAATGTGGTATGATTATCAGTGAGAAAACTCTCAACCCGAGACTATATAACTAACGTCGCAGTTCGCAACTACACTTTGTCGTACGTCCTTCAACAATGAATAAAGCAAATACCGCATAGTATGATTGCCGAAGAGACACGATTTCTCTACAAACCAAATGACGTAGATATGAAGAAATTATTAAACACAGGATTATCTGTAACTCTACTATCCGTTAACATTCTGTAATCTTTATCGCATATTAATCACGTTACTCAAACAAAACAATTCACCTGTATACATTATACAAAAACAAATGTTGAAGAAACTTAATCACACCTTTACTAACTATTTTTTTTGGCAGATGATATTGTGTGTAATACGGTTGGAAAACTAGGTACAATAACAGTATACTTTGGCGGAGAAATCGTTTTAGGAATTGACCTTTTATATTAGAGAAACGAACGTCTTACCCTTTATCTGCTTGGTTTGATGTCATAGACATTTAGAAATATTTGAAAGAGAAGAGGACACTCCATTTGACCTAACACTGTTATTCACAGCATTTTTAGAACACTTTTACATTAATTTTCAACCTTATGAGAGAATTTTAATGTCACTGTAAGAATTTAAGGTCAAAATGGGAAAAAAAATTACTACCTCTGCAATATATAGGAGTGTTTCATATTTGTTTATGAATGTCACATATTTTTTTCCTTTTTTTATATCTAGTCTACGTGCACATTATCATTGCACATATATACTTGACCTTTATGTTAGAAATTACAAATAAGATAAAGGACTATTTGTATTGACTGACGCTGTTTTTAGTTTGACACAGTATTCATGATATTTTTTGTTTAAACATGTAATGTTTTCATCAAATAAAGGAATCAGTAGTTTACCGCTGTTCGAAATTCATAAATCGATTGAGAAAAAATAAAATCCGGGTTACAATCTAAAATTGAGGGAAACGCATCATATATAAGAGGAAAACTACGACACAACAGAAACACAACATTAAAATGTTACACACACAGAAACGAACTATAATATAACAACACTGAATAGCTATTTTCCTAACTTGGTACAGGACATTTTAAGAAACAAATGGTGGGTTGAACTTAATGGCAATGTTAAACATAACATTAAAATGACAAAATTACATAAGAGGATTTCAATACAAATAAATGGAAGATCTATAGAATAATATTGTATCGTATGAACGTAAATTCAAAAACTTTATGTGTAAATAACAATATATTTTCATAAATTTGATTTACTGAATTGGTATCTGATAAATGTCAAAAAGTGTCAAAAGGTTCATAGTATATTTCTAATTGAAATATCGGCATTAATTTACATGTCAAATATATATAATGAGTTTAGTCCATACTTCAATAAAAATACGAAACTACTTTCAAAATATTTTAGACATTAGTAATTGATTTGTATGTATATATCATAATTTTCATCGTCAGGTGAGAAATTATTGTGATTACTTTTATCAATTATTGATGATGATTTTATCAACATTCGCTTATGTTGATAATACAATAGTGCAACATGTAATATCTTGACTGGACTGGACTGGACTGGGTCATGTGTGAACTTTTTAAATCTCTTATCAAGTGTAACCCGAATAATTCAGTCGTTTTATTCCGCTGATCTACTACCATGTGGGAGCCGGAACATCTGAGACGGAGAGGGATTGAATTATCCGAGTTATCAGATTTGATATCGTAAAACCTGGCTAAACACCACTCAGTTCCCTTTGATTTTTATCCAGCTACAATAATATATAGATTATAAGGCAATCGTTATATATTGGCTTAAGTTATCTATTGGTATGCTTATGTTTTCCTGATAATAGGGTTTATAAGGTTACTTTTTTATATCTTTTGACAATATAAAATAATAACAGCTTTAAATTGTTTTTAGAGATTATGCCTAAAAAATATCATTTTCAACAGAATGACATTTTTCTACATTAGATCGTGAATTGAGTAGGGAACTTTTGAAATAACCTTTTAAGTAGTGTGAAAGAGACATTTCTGTTCTGAAAAATGGTTATAGTTATGCTCAATCCAATACCATTATCACAAGTAAATAAGTCGGGCTCTAAATTTACCTGTCAGAAATTAGGACATGGGACTCTGTTTTATTTTCTGCAAATAGATGATGGTGTGTGTATATTTCAATTTCCGTTATATTGTATAGTAAGTTTGTACTTCACACAAACTCGCTGTTCAAAGTTGATATGGTCACCAACATTCAAATTCATTTTTTTTTTTCATGCGATGTTCTTTTATACATAATGTATATTTATAAATAACATATGCATTGTTTGACTCTAAATTTCAGACAGACGAACTGTAGAACATAACTAATGATTTAGAGTACAATAAAACGACAACATGTATCAATGCATTACAACACATACACGGGAGCAGACAATACGAACTGTAGAACATAACTAATGATTTAGAGTACAATAAAACGACAACATGTATCAATGCATTACAACACATACACGGGAGCAGAGAATACGAACTGTAGTACATAACTAATGATTTAGAGAACAATAAAACGACAACATGTATCAATGCATTACAACACATACACGGGAGCAGACAATACGAACTGACCTTACTTTTAAGTACAAACCAAACTTGTCTGACTTCTCACCAAAATCGTTAATAATATATAAGGTGTTTCTGAAGAGTTATGTACAGTATAACTAGTAAAGAAATACTAGAGGGAAAACTAGAGTTGAATAAGGACAGTCAACACTATGACACATTTGTTTTTCGCATGCGACAAAAGTTGATGTTGTTCAATATATTTATATTTATTCATTCTCATCTCATTTTAAAATATAATCATGCGTAAAACGCGTTTTACAAATTTTAATGAACTTATTCGCAATACACAATTAATCAATATGTTTATTTCAAATTTATTTTAAAATAAGTTTGTATCTCTCGTTAATGTCACATCATGTCAAAACTTTATATACATTTCCGTTGTAGTTATAATTGTACATATTAAAGCAACTGATTAATTTAGTATTTGATCAAAATTTCCCATCAATCACCAAGCAATTTTAGTTTATAGTTTCTTAATTTTAGTTTCAGTTGAAATAATTTTAATTTTTGCCTAATCTATTTATATCAATTCAATATTAAAACCCAGACATAAATAAGATTAAGATTTCAAAATAAATGATAATTCTATACGAATTGCGTTATTCATAATGTTTGAATCAAATTAAACTTTATGAACGTTTTTCAAGTATATTATGTATTTGATTATTTATTCATGGACACAGTTTTATATATTTGCCAGATATCAAGAACAGCAGTATTTGTTTTAGTGCTTCTATGTCGTTTTGGTGGAAAGTTATCTTATAGTAAAAATCGTATAAAGGAACAACCATTTAACTTCAAAAAGGGGATATATTTTTTCCCCTATAAACACTAATATGATTGACAACTTGTGTGCAGATAACAAAAAAACATATTCTGAATTTAGATTATCATCATGCCTTTAATGTTTTAATTTGATTGATAGCATTGAAAAAATGAAGAAAAACGCTTTGTGTCTTGCTCAGACAAAAAAATTGTATATATATACTAGTATATAACCCGCCTTCAGTAATGGTTGGTTCCTTACTTCTCCTTATCTATATATTATATAATCGTTTAGATAATCGATATTTCGATTAGCTTAGTACCTGTAAAAACAACTAAAAAGATCCAAATTTGCAACGTAAAATTGGTAAATTTGTGATTGTCGTATGCAACAAATAGATTGACCTGCTACCATGCAGGCTTATATTTTAAACTTGAATAAGTATATTTGATATGAAAAATATTGATAAGCTGAATGTTTAACAAGAATACCGAGTTTTATGAAACTAATATTTCAGTGCCCTCAGGCAAAGTTGGCTCTAGATGTATTTGGCTTTTTATTTTAGGTATTTTTGACATATAGCTCTTCAACGATTTTCGATACTTATCTATCTTCGGACTTCAACTGTTTGGCTTTGGGCGTTCCTGATGAAGGTAAATTCAGGAAAAGCGCATCGGACGCAAGAAATTATTAAACGTATTGTTTTCTATTTTATTTTAAAATACATAAAAAATCAGCAATGATGTCCTTATCCAAAAATTTGTATATCACAATTCTTTTTTATCAAGATCTGTTGTAAATTGAACCATGTATTACCCTCTAATCAAGTTACATTTGTCTGTCCCCAGGCTTACGATGTCCCATTCATACAGTTGTAGTACTATTATATCTCATATCAATCTGAAACTACATTTTGTTGTGTTACCTGTCAGGTGTAACGAAAGGTCAATAATGTTGTACTGCATTTATACAATCATTGAAAGATTTGTTCGACTTCACACTATACTTGATAAAGATCCAAAACAAATAAGTCAAGTTGATTTTTTCGTATTCCTTATAAAAATGTTGACTTTGCATACGTATCCTGTTTCTTCCTTGATATCTTTGTCCTTTTTAATACTTTATAGATGTAAGATATATCACTGTATCGAATTTGATACGATATATTTGTCAGTATATTTGTTTTTATGTATGTTGATTTTACATAATATGTATCCGTTATCTTTCAATATATCTTTGTACTTTTGTATTTGATTATTAATTGGTTGTAAGTTTATATTATTTCATTGAGTGTAAAACTACTAGTATATGATTTCTCAATAAAGTGTTTTTATATTGATATGAAATGTAAATTTTGCCTACGTATTCGTTCTAGTTCACAATATCTTCTTACTTCATTAGATTTTTGATCTGTTAAAGTTTTATCCCTTTATCGAGTGTGCAACTTGATTATGATTTCAATATAGTTATTTTTCATATTTTCTTATATAAAATGTTGATTTTGCATACGTATTCGTTTTTATTCACGATATGTTGTTGTACTTTATTATATTTTTAATTTGTTAGACTTTTGATATATTACATCACTACACCGAGTGTGATAATTTGTCTGTATTGATTTTTTTTTTTAATATTTATATAATATAAAATTGAGAAAGGAAATGGGGAATGAGTCAAAGCGACAACAACCTGACCAAAGAACAGTCAGCAGCCGAATGCCATCAATGGGTTTTCAATGTAGCGAGAAACTCCCGCACCCGGAGGCGTCCTTCATGTTGATTTTGCATACGTGCCTGTTTTCACGATATGTATGTGATTTATAAGATTTGTGTTAATCAAAAGTATGATAGATTCAATTATTGCATCGAGTTTGATACTATGTTTCTCAAAAGAGACCATACACAAGGCTTGATATACAGGGTGGGATTGATTGATTGTTCGTAGATTAACGACGAGGGTGGGAAATGTAATCTCTTCTGAGATACATCATTAATTCGTTTGATTCCCAAATGAATAACTTAAACAATAAAAACTACAAAAACTATGAAAAAATCTTTTTTTTTTTAAATAAATGCATAATAAATGTCTTTTTTCTGGAAGAAAATTTTTGTTGTTGCAATTTTATTTTTATTTGACAGCAGAATTTAAAAAACCAAACAATTCATGAACATTTGTTGTTATTACTAAAAATGTGTCAAATTAAAGCAACTAAGTAGCCGTGTCACCCGTTTATGTCTAAAACAACCAACCATTTGAGAAAATCTCGACTAAATGACAAACAACAGTCGTCTTAAGAAACAACACGAACCTTAGCAAAAGCCGGCGGTGCCTCAACAGATTTGTCTTGGCAAAGAGTCTCCATGTAACTAAAGTGACATTAAAAATTCATAACCAATCAATTAAAGGATAAAAACTCAAGAACTAATATTTATGGAGACAAACAACATCAGCCAACACCATTTGACCCCATTTTAAAAATAGTCCGAATAAAAAAGAAACAAATGAATATTCCTGATGTCTGATTCGTATATGCCCAAAGTAAACAGTGGAATTACACCACTTTCAGTACAATTGTTTTATCTATTGACGTACTATTTTTTTTTGGTGGAGGGATCCGGAGTGCCCGGGTAAAACTACCGATCTTCGTTAGAGATACCAACAATCCTGGTCGATTAAGATTGGAGCCGAGCGCACCTGCCAATTAGGAATTACAACTCACAATACTTGGACCACTCAGCCACCGACGCAATTTGTCTTTGATTTCTAGAACATAATTGTAAGTCGTGAAAGTTTAATACATAATGTATGCATGTTTAAATGTACAGACAATTTTCAATCTGATATATATGATATTATGACAATAATTGTTACTTTGGTAAAGATTTCAAAAATGTAAATGAAAACCAGTTCAGATGATTAATTACATATATATGTCAAATATATTACATAGCTGACAATCAACTCATCTATATCTATATCAAAATGTTGAAAACAGTAGACGTCTTTATTTCTTGAATCAATATTGATACCAAGTTATAGTTATCTGCTTTAACTAACGTTATAACAACAATGAACATCTTAATACAAGGTCAGAAAAACAACCTTGAAATAAAGCAGATACGGGATGTATGTAACTTACACACTCGTTCAATCATTTATAACCAGCTAACTAAATGTTTTACATATACAATCAGGTATTTTGGTAAATTATATCTGAATATTTAGCAACCATCTCTTTATCAAAACGGGCAATTTAGATAAGAAAGGTTCAACGACCAACCTATAAACTTTTGGCAATTAACAACAAAAGCATGTTTATTGTTAAAGATGAAGATGATGTGTGAATGTGAAACGTTCAGTGGCATATAAAATATATATTCAGTACGAGAACGTGCTAATGCAGTAGGTATATGTATATGAACCTGCGTTAATAATCGATACACTGAGTACTAGTGTAGACAGGGTAACAGTCAAAGTGAAGACATGTCACTGAACTCGGACATATATCCAACTCTGAACAGACATGTCTACGTTTATTTGGTCCTCAATGCTCTTAAACTTCTTACTTTATTTGGCCTTTTTTATTATTTTTATTCGAGCGTTACATTGTACGTCACTGATGATTCTTTTGTAGACGAAACGCGCGTCTGGCACAAATAGAAAATTGCAATCTTGGTATCTTTGATGAGTTTATGAACAACCACTTGGTCGATGGCTCTGCTGGCGGGAGTTTTTTTTCCCCGAGGGTATCACCAGCCCAGTAGTCAGCACTTTTGTGTTGACATTAATTAGTATTGATATGGTTATATTTATAAATTACCTCCATGTTTACAAAACTTTAAATTTTTGAAATATTAAGGTTTTTCTACCTAGGGGAAAAATAACCTTAGCTGTATATGGCAAATCGTTTATGAATTTTTTGGTACTGATTGCTCTTCAACTTCGTACTTTATTTGGCCTTTTTAACTGTTTTTGATTCGAGCGTCACAGATAAGTTTTGTAGATGAAACGCACATCTTGCGTCAATGCAAAATTGCAATCCTGGTATCTATGATGATTTTGTTTCCTTCTGTTTACAGATTACTTTTTGGTACATGCTATCAGTATATATAATCAAACCAATTCAAAGTTTAAAGAGTCACACATTGAAGGCAACAGTAGTTTACATAACGATGTTTTAATCTAATTTTAATACATTCGAAACATACAAAAATCAAGGTAAAAACTGCAAAAATCCATGTAACCGCGTGAACGTCAAAGGGAGTGAGTGCATAGACACGCGTTTCCTGTCCTTTTTCACATCACCCGCTATGTGATTATGTAATTTTTTATTCTATACTCTTTGGAAAATGTGCTTTGTAAAAATAAAATTGAGTCAATATTATGTTCGGTGCACCGACATGGAAATTGAATTTTAAACCACTCAGTGGGTGATATTTCATTAAGTGTATATGTTTATAGCGTTTCTCCCAGGTCAATGAGCTGTTTATTTATTTTTTACGAGTGCACTTCCTTATGTAATTATCTATCTTGAATATCTAATTCCGTATAAAGATATTGTCAGATATATCATTTCAACATATAAAACTTCAAAGGAAAATATCTTCCTTTCATGTTAGGAGGCCAATTTTAATCATAATATACTAAATTATAAGCTTTGTATCTCTAATTTTTACCCCCACTGGGTTGATGCCACAGCTGGTGGAGGTTTCCTCCCCGAGTGTATCATCTGTCCAGTATTACACACGTCTATGTTGATATGAATTTTCACAACAGGAAAAGTCAGTTGTCTGTCTATCTGTCTGTCTGTCTGTTGCTTCTATTTTATCGGTTTACTAGATATCAAAATCGGTAAACTACTAACACTCTAATCTTCTTTCTTTTGAATTAATAATGTAATAAAACATGATGCCGTTGGTATTAAAAAAGAAGATGTTGTATGATTGTCAATGAGACAACTATCCACAAAAGACCAAAATGACACAAATGACACAAACATTAACAACTATAGGTCACCGTTAGGTTTTCTTTTGAATTTCCTAACCATCGTCATATCTACACTTTTGATAGCATTCTGCATATGGGTATGCGTTATGATTATCGTTCCAGGTCGTACATTGACCTATATATAAAATATCTTAAATCCGCGTCATTCGGACTTTGGTAGATAGATGTCTCATTAGCAGTGTGTTTCTTATTATTTGTCACCTTTGAATTTGTTTTCATTAATAATTTATTTTACCAAATTGATATCTTTATGAATATTTCATTACACAAGCGTTTGATTTAAATTGCAAAAGATTAAAACTTTTAATTTAAAAGAAATGTATTAAATTAAAAAAAAATATGATGTAAACCGTATGGTTAAGTTAATGACCTTCATTGGCTATAAATAATATGACAACAAATCAACATGTTCAAATCAAACGACTTTTGCTTTACATGAAAAAACAACTCTTGTATCAACAAGTATCACATGTATTTATAGATAGATCAAACACAATACTATTGTGGTCTACCAGAAAAACGGTAACAAAATCTATAAATTATCTAATTCCGAAGACGCAGAGTCATCGCGATCATTGTTTTCGGTTTTTATGTTTACCAGACGACATAATGAGTAATACGAGTTAGTCATTAAAATTTGAATAATTTGACAATGTCTTTAATTTATCAGTTACTTAAACAAATGCGTGATTTATCACATATAAACTTGAAATGCACATTTTTTTCACATAGCATGGTAGATAATGGTGAACCAGCATCAGCGGTATGATTGCCAAGGGCTCATATATCAATAAACCAAAGGCCAACAATGTCAATGTATGCCCTTCAACAATAATCAAAACCCAAACCAAAGAGTATAAAATGCCTCTGTATAAAGTAATGTAAAATAACGACATGACAAAGGTTAACCAATACAGCATAAGAACACACTGAAAACATCCGTTGCAAAAGACTATAAAAGCAGTCCCCATCAGAAAGAGGGCAAAGGCGCACACTGTCGATCTTAGAGTACACGTCGTTCAAGGCCAAATATTATGCATGTACTGGCTTGTTTTTATATTAATGTTTCCTTAATTGTCATCTTTTATTTTTAATATATATGTATATATATATACATAAGTACGTCTGAGTCAGTGACAACCCTACAACAGATGTATCCATCGGATCGCCATCAATGATGGTGATACATGGCTGTGTACATAATGTATATACAACTCGTCTAAACATCAACCCAACAATGTTAGATCTGACTTATGAATATAATTATTTTCTGTGACTGTATCTTACATTAATTTGTAGGATCCTTTACTATAGATAATTTAGCTGATCTGTAACAATAACATCTTCATGCCTTATATATCATGTACTGTAGTACGCCGCTAGATTAAAACTGACGTGGAAAGGTAACATATGGCCACCGAAAGCTCTTTTAATTGAGAGCCCAGGTGGTCGTGTGGTCTAGCGGGACGGCTGCAGTGCAGGCGATTTGGTGTCACGATATCACAGTAGCATGGGTTCGAATCCCGGCGAGGGAAGAACCAAAAATTTGCGAAAGCAAATTCACAGATCTAACATTGTTGGGTTGATGTTTAGACGAGTTGTGTATATATATATATATATATATTATTTTTTTAACAGTATTATTTAATCTAGATTCTAATATGACGTCCTTATTACACTTTGTAAACAAAGCCATGTTCTAATGAGCACAAAATATGGTTGACACATGCGCACAAATTTATGTTTATATTAAAGTTATTTCCATTGTTATTCTATAAAATATATACATCCAAGTGGCTTACACAAACATTTATAATATATGTTATATCGAACAACATATATGTCTACCCTTCTCGTATTTTTTAAACTAATCACTGAATATGAAATGTAATGTACAATCTCCTCTAGGAGGAAACGGGAACAGCTAAACATGTTACGGTATTTTCGTACGCTTCGACCTATAAAAATACTGTAGTTGCCCTATTAGAATCGAAATAATTCCTTCATGTCATGCTCTATGCTCATTTTAACATGGGTAGGCATTATATTTGACCACATTTTACACCTCGCTAACGCTCAGTGTAAAATATCGACAAATATAATGCCTACCCATGTTAAAATGAGCATAGAGCATGACATGAAGAAATTATTTCTTAAATCGTCCTTATTCAGCATTCGCCTCTGGTTTTCTGGCTTCGAATTTCACACATATCAACATAAAAATATATCTTTTAAACTTGTTGAAAAATTCAAATGAGGTAGATTGAGACGCAATAAATTTAAGTATCCTACTACATTTGACCCTGTATTATATACCGTATTATATAGAGATAGGTGTATGCAAATTACAAGAACATCATTTGATTTCGTTTAACTATGTAATGTTCAGGGGAATGAATATAGTTATCTAATGAAATCTTACTTGCAAAAGTGAGGTAAAACGATAAATTGAGAATTTATCTCCATTTTCCATACTTTATATATAATAACATACCTTAATGGATCGACTTAGTATATGAAACCATTTCAATTTTTATATAATTTTAATTGTACATTTACGTCAATACAGACTTTATTTAACGGTCGATATGCTTTATTTTTAATATAGTGCATATTACTGTAAAATCTACAGTTAAATACTCCCTGTCAAAATCCTATATAAGAACCATTTTCTTACCTTGATTCTGACAGGAACATATGTATATATATTGAGATTCTGATCATTCAGCTAGGCTATCCATTAAACTTTAACCTTTGAAAGTCATGGTAGGAAAAAATGAAGAACATTGTATCATTAAAAACATTATAGACATTAAAAGCATTACGGAACAAGTCCGTTAGTTTTCTCAAATAAATTGTCTTATATTTTCATGTCGGAACTTTTTATATATTTTACCGTATATGTTTTCTCTTTGTCCAAGGCCGTATAATTGCCTGAAATTGCTTACATCCACTGCACTTGAATTATTGTGGAAGGAAAATGTTGTCCCATTAGCCATCATACCACATCTCCTTATTTGTTTTTAATATCAAAAGAAGTTTATGATATTGTAAAGCCTCGTTTGCTACTGGACATTAAGCTGTACTTAATCAATCAATCGTATATCTCACTTTTTCCAGTGTTATAGATATAGGAAGATATGGTGTTGTGCCAATGGGACAACTCTTCATTCAAATAACAATTTAAAAAAGTAAATTCAAATCTGAAAGAAAATCAAACGAAACTAATACTTGTAAATATAAACCTGTAAAGGGGAGGTCTTAAATCTCATGATACTTCCAAACGATTTATGAGTACATGTAAATGGCCTTCAAAAGTAACCGTATACAGTTGTCAAATGGTGTTTATGATATTGTATAGCTTTGTTATTGTGCTGATCATGCTTGAAATGTTTGCCACTGAACAAGCAAAAATCAATTCGATCAGTCGCGTACATTTTTTCCATATTTTACTGTTTTAGCATTGTCCCTTTAAATCTGTAAATCAAATGATACTATACTTGTGAATTGTATCTGTAAAGTACGCTCACAGGCGTCCCGTTTATCGAATTTGTTAGTCTCGACATTTCGATCTATTCCATTCTTATTAAATCAAAATTCACAAAAACGTCGATTTTGTCATGAATATTACCGCTGTTGTAAATCGTTAAAGAGCTATCTTCTCAATAAATAAAATGACATAATTTATTATCTAGTGTTAAAAGGCTTTACGTAATCTTTCTCAATCTCAATTTAGATGTTTTGTCAAAGATAACTTATCTGAACAAAAAGAATATCGACAATACGTTTGGTAATTTTAGTTAACGTATACTATAGCTTTGATATAAGTCAAATTATACCTACACTTGAAACTAATTGAAGTAATATTTGTGAAGCAGTAACTATTAAACAGCAATAGAAAGATAAATTGACGTAAATGTTACATTAACACTATCTATCAGTTTGTAAATGATTTAATTTTCCACGCCATTAACTTTGCAAACCTGTTGCATAACTTAACAAAAACTAATAATGATTATAGTGAATCTTTTTTATCTTATGGTTAAAACATTTTTCATTATTTCTATATTAATACGTTTTTCGATCGGATAGCTTTTGCATGTTTTTTATTAATTTTAAAAGGCTTTTAAAAGTTCAGATGTAAAATTTCGAAATGTGTCCTAAGGAATAATACAGTTTTAAGCAGGTATTCTCTTAACTTGCCTTTTTAAAAATCGTTATTGATTAATAATATATAGTTCAATATTGTTTCGCAAGAAGAAATAAGGCTTTGAATTTAAGTCACATAGGGTAACATGCGTCCAAAAGATACACACATACATTGTGCACACCAACATTGTACATGCATACAAACAAACAATCGTTCAAATTTAGTCTCAGAACAAGTTCGAAAACACAAATGCACTGATTGATCGTCATTCAGGTAACGAGCTTTCAATGTTATTTTTAGACACGCTGTATACATTACGTGCATTCGCTGACGTTCAATGTTATTTTTAGACACGCTGTATACATTACGTGCATTCGCTGACGTTCAAAATCACCTGTATGCAATTTTTTTTTTTTTTTATAGCACAACAACCAACACTCGTCGTCTTCAACAGAATCATTCATCATGCAGTATAAATTAGAAACGTTCTGTTTGTATTATTTCAAAAGAATTACCTATCAATTATATGATATTATCCAATATTAGAGGGTGTGATGGCGGTGGGATTACAGAATAGAGAATAAGGGAGGATAAACGATTACAGACAGTAATGAGGTGCTGAAGAATACAGAAATTTAGAAGCCTCATATAATGATACAGAGAATGTTCACGGTTTCGTGTTTTTAGACTGAATGACGGCTCTGGATGCGGGAGTTTCTCGCTGCATTGAAGACCTATTGGTGATCTTCTGCTGTTAAATTGTCCGTTATATGGTCGGGTTGTTGTCTCTTTGACACATTCCCCATTTCCATTCTCAATTTTACGGCTCTGGATGCGGGAGTTTCTCGCTGCATTGAAGACCTATTGGTGACCTTCTGCTGTTGTCTGTTCTATGGTCGGGTTGTTGTCTCTTTGACACATTCCCCATTAAAATTCTCATTTTTATTGTGATATTCTATTTTTGTGTTCGTCATTTAAAAAAGATGATATATTTTCTTTTCGTGTTGTGGTGTTGCTGTATTACTGGTTTATATATTTCTACATAATAATATTGATAGGTACATAAATATTCCAACAAATGCTGGTAAACCGCACATTAAGAGAAAGGAAGTTAAATATATATGTGTTTCGTGGTTAAACTTTAAATGTTCAATTATAAGTAATTGCGTTTGTTGTGAGGAATTACTCGGCTTTAAAGTTTAAAATTTTTCCTTTGACATTTAAATTGATAGTATTTGTGTATGTGTGGTTATTTAGTTTTGTTCCGTTTACATGCACGTAACAATGTAAAATCTTGGTGATTTATATTCTTCTTTGTTTATCGCTAATTAATCTTCACACAAGGAAGCAAATAGAAGGTGTCACATATAATTATGTCGAGTGGAAAAATCTGAAACCTTAAAGATGTTGATAAGGAAAAGTTAACTTGATACTTGTCTCAAATTAGATGGTGATTTCCCGGAACTAGCTTATGTCTATCAAAAAGAAGTACAAATATCCGTAAAATTACCACTTCATATTTAAGTGTTTTTATTTCTTGTAACATCCAATTAAAGTGTTTCGGGAAATATATATGCTTACCGCGTAATTTTTTATGATATGGAATTTTCTTTCACCACAACGTTGTGAAATTCATTGAAATAGTAAGAAAATTTACTCTTAAAACAAGAAAGGGGATTTGTTTATTCATCGCTCATTGTTCATTGTTAATGAGCGATGAATAAACAAATCCCCTTTCTTGTTTTAAGAGTAAACTTTCTTACTATTTCTAATACAATCCAATATTATACTAGAAAATTCAGTGTATATGAGGAAATTATTTGCATTAATTCCTATGGTTAATCCGACAACGGGTGTCATTGGTATATCAGAAACGACTGACTTTCTTAATCACTTCAGTTCAGACCTCCAGGATTGCTGTAGGATGTGTGCTGTGCAATCCTTAGAGTTTTCTGTGATCTGTGATAGAAGTCGACTGCATGTTGTTTCTCCTTCCGTCACATTTTTCTTTTTAACATTTTTATTTTGCATTTTCTTAAGAATGTTGTCTGTTTTGCTATGTTATTGCCTATTTTGCAATGTTGTCTGGGATTGTTTTTGCCTTATTGTCTGTTTTGCAACGTCATTGCCTAAATTGCAATGTTGTCTGGAATTGCTTTTTTCGCCATGTTGTCTGTTTTGCTATGTCATTTTGTTTTTTGCAATGTTGTCTGGGACTGTTTTCCCCATATTGTCTGGGTTTTGTTATTGGACTTATGGGTTTTTATTGCCACCTTGGTGTCTTCTGCATATTCTATATACACATGTATAAGTAGTAGTTATGACAACTTGTGTTTTCCTGAGTATTTTAAAAGAGAACTCTCACATTGATCTTCTTGAGGCGAAATATCACGGTTCAATTTAGCTATTCTTATACCATCTTTAATACTTGACAATTTTAACGCATGCCTTTATATACATAATACTTTTTATTTACTACATAAAAAAGTCAAAATTTGATTGATTAGTTGTTGTTAATCTTAAAGTCAAGTCGCATATATACATTTGCAGAAATTCGGTAAAACCTCCAGGACATCAAAATATGAACCTAATTTATATTAACTTAAATGACTCAAATAATTTACATACTGTACCTCACATTCAGGTGTTTTACACTATACAAAATTTGTTTACAATATATGATTTTTAATACACATTTCCTGATCGCTAGCACCTGCTTTGTTTCTAGACTTTTTACGACATATTGTTTTACTTAATTATATTACGACATTGTTCTAGAGATGCAATGCATAAAGTTTGTGTGTTCATAACTTGAATAATAAAGGCAACAGTAGTATACCGCTGTTCAAAACTCATAAATCCATGGACAAAAAACAAAATCGGGGTAACAAACTAAAACCGAGGGAAACGCATTAAATATGAGAGGAGAACAACGACACGACACCGAAACGCAACACACACAGAAACGGACCAAGCATAAGACAAAACACCACGAGAATAACAAATATAACATCAAAACCAAATACATGAATTTGGGATAGACAAGTACCGTGACACGTCTTATCTCAATATCTCAAAAATAAGAGAAAACACAAACGACTCAACGTTAAAATGCAACACACACAGAAACGAACAATAATATAACAATGGCCATCTTCCTGACTTGGTACATGACACCTTTAAAGGGGAATAAGAGTGGTGGGTTGAACCTGGTTTTGTGGCATGTCAAACCTCGCACTTTAATGGCAAAGTTAAATATAACATTGAAATGACAACATAATATTACAGGACTACAATACAAATAAGTAGGAGAACATATTAGACAAAGAAAAACATGATTAATAGATAACAAAAAACATAAAAAAAAACATAAAAAAGCTTGTGCTCAAATACTACACCTATTCATTATAAACACATCTGTACATGTTACTGTGTGTACATTTCGTCTTTGAATATTCATGATATTTGCCAATGGACGCTAGACAGACAACAATCAATTGGTTGTTGTTCGTTGTAGGTCGTCATTGCTTGTTCGACCAGTTTTTTTTAAGAAGTTGGGGGTTGGTGACACCTGTATAGTCTGTTCAACTTTCCAACGACTTTTGCTAATTCCTATTATCCTTTTGTTAAGGACCATTTTTTGTGTTGAATTAAATTTGCTCAACAATGATTTATTTCGTTTAGTATCGAAAGACAGTTCGTTCTTGCCACCGCCAATTTACAGAGAATCGCAAAATGGTCTTTACCCGCTAGAATACAAATTTAAGAACACTAAATAGCAAATAGAGTCACCTCTAGTATACAGAGTAATCGCGACATAGCTTTACCTGCGACAAACAAATACATGTGGTTCTAAAAAATGCTTTCAAAAAAGTAGATAACTCAAATGGTGAAAAAATCACACAAGTTAGTCCAGATAAGTTGGAACTGTGTGTGTTCTTCATAGTGCTTCCACTGGACATACAATATCATTAAATTGCACCTAAACTATATGTTCAGTCTAAAGATATAAACAGACCACCCAATCCACTTTATAGTATAGAAAATGAATCAGAAAAGAATTATGTATATATTTGCATAATATCTGTCTGTTTACCAATACTATATATGAGTTATTGAATTGTACAATTACAATGTAATTTATTGATTGGTTCATTAACGGATACTTCTGTTTTGAAAATGATTTATATCTTCCCGTGGAGAAGTCGCGCAGCCTTCCTATACATTTAAATCTCGTTTGTAACATGTTACAGTATAATGCTTTATACCTTAATGATTTTTACCTTCGCTGTATGCCAAGGTCACACTTTCATGTCTATATTTACTTAGTTCTGCAATGTTACATAATCTTTTCCTTGGTGGTTCAGACAGAAGTGCAATACAACTTATTTCATCTCGTGTACGGTTTGACTTAGTAGTTATGTTTAGGTATATACATATATTTTTCAATGGTGTTATGATAATAGTATATGCATGATAATTAGACATTGTGATATATATTGTTTACATATGCTAATGAATTATTTCGTTGCTAGAGGGATACCTAGATTTTTGTGATATAGAATGGTACACATATTATATGATTTACAACGATGGCGACTAATACTTCTCTCAATTCTTTTTGGGAAACACCTGTATGAAGTATGTTTTCTGAGCGATTAAACGTATTTTTTTGAATGTTCATTATTTAACCGTTATGGAATATCACGGATGACGTTGAACATGTTCTTATTGTCGTAAACACAATTAATTCCGTCCTGCATTCCGAATGTGACCTTTCTTATTAGACATATCCCTGCATTTGTGCTAACATAAGCAAAACGACATATGCCACATGTTTAGCAGAATCCGTTTACCCGTCCGTAACGTTTAAAATCGCTCCCTTTTATTGTCGGGGATAGTGTTTCTCAGACATTAATCACTTAGGTAGTGTTTTCTAAACTATTGGTTTGTCTTTTGATAGATGATTGTATTTGCCATGATATTGCCAGTTTTATTTCAATTGACAAGTTTGAATAACCCTTTTAAATCTTCTGTCTTTATTTTGTTAGATCAGCATGTATATATAGTGCACACTTGTTGTGTTTTGTTTGTCTTTTGATCGTTGGTTGTTTTTGCCATTTCATTCAGCGGTCAGCTTTGTTTTTAGTTGACGAGTTGGCTTTTTAGTATCGTTTGTCCCTCTTTCATAACATCATCACTTATGTTGTGCACTCTTAACAACTCGTTTTTCTTTAGACTTATAAAGAAGAACTGTATTTGGTATTTGGTTATTTTTGTGGTTAGGTTGCTGTCTCATTGTTATATGCACTCTCACTTTTTTTTTAATTCATAACGAATTTTCCTAGTGAAACTAAGTGCTGTACAAGATACATGAACTGCACATTTCAACAATACTACAAAGACACAAGGAGGCACATTTCTAAAAAGTTGCAGACACGATACATTTCAACAACACTTCAAAGGTACAAAATAGGCGCATTCCAATAATACTTCAAAGATACAGTAACGGTACATTTCAACAACACTATAAAGGTACAGAAACGGTACATTTCAACAACACTACAAATGAACAGAAACGGTACATTTCAACAACACTACAAATGAACAGAAACGGTACATTTTAACTACACTACAAAGGTACAGAAACGACACATTTCAACAACCCTATACAAAGGTACAGTAACGGTACGCGTCCCTTAGCAACAATACCACAAAGGGTACAGACATGGTTCATTTCAACAATACAAAACAGTTTAATTACTCAAGAAATTGTCACTTTAACATCATTCAGCTCAAACAAACAAAAAATAAAAAAAATAACGAAATTGAGGGATCTAATAAAAATAGCCGAATCTTCTAACTAAAGGTTACTTTAACAAGTTAATGAACATTTAAATGTCCACAGTTATGATCACAGAATCTGTATAACTGTTTTGCATTTCCCTTTTCTATTTGTTTATAATTCTTTTGTGAAAAGTGATATGATTTATCGTTGTCTGTTTCAATAGTGCATTGATCGAAATTTAAACTCGGCTGAATTCATGGAAAAATCTGAAGCCTTAAACTTTTTTCTTTCTAAACAATTGCACATTAACTTGACGTAGATCGGAGGATTAAAAGTGTTTTATTGGAGTTTCAGCACGTATTAAGAAATCTTGAGTTATTATACATGATTGAACTATGTCGCCCAATCTGAATAGAACAAAGCGTTTCAAATATATCGATCGTCAGTTAAATCGTTTATAAAACCTAGATTTCTCATTAAATATAAAAGGACAAAGAATAATGTTTTTTTATTCTTTGATACTTTAACCGATATAACAGAGAGTTATATAATGCAAATTTTAGGCTCAATGTGAGATGACTTAAATTGAAAAAAAAGCCGGTGTTTACGTATGAATTGTCAATTTCTTAATACACCTTTAGCTTTTATTTGATCATTTGTCGAAAAAAGATAAAAGAAATTATTTAATAAACATATCTATGAAAATGTCACGAAATAAATTAAACCTTCATAGTTTCAATTAAAATGTGCATAGATTTTTATCTGTTAGCATATATTGAATAGACTCTTTAGAAATGTAATGTCAATAAAAAAATACCCCATCTACGGTTCTTATTGTGACCGAGTGAAATACTTGTATATGTACAAAATGTAGTATACTTAAAAAGAAAAACTTGACACCCTTCAGAGTCAGTTTTTAATAATAAAGAATAACAATACATTAACAGTATACCATTACTTATCAAAAATATTATACCATTACTGTCTTTTGATGAGGTAAATATGCGGTTTTATTTAATTTTGAAAACTGATATTCACTGAGGCCGACGGCCGAAGTGAATATCTGTTATTTATTCCATATTCCGAGAGAAGAAAATGAATTTAATGACAAACATATACCAAAACAAATTTTACATGCAACATTTTACAATAACGTTGCATGCAAAAGCGCGGTGAATAACACTTTCTCAGGTGAATATGCTTTTTTTATTCAAAATCCAATTCATAAAGAGAGACCTACTAAAATAATACCAATATGGAATAATATTTGATATTTTATAAAGAAATAACATGAAAAATGGGGTGCGCACTGAAACATTTTCCCTTTATTGTGTGATATTTTGCTGAAATGACATTGTGTGCAACTTATTTTTTTATGTTATTTCAAATAGACAAATAAAATATTAAGGTCATTCCTCAAAAATGAAATATAAATATTATTGTATGAGCAACCCGAATAATCCAGTCGTTGTATCTCACTGACTTCTACCGTTACCTCTGCATGGAGGACAGTGACCATTAGGAGGCGCTGTTATTATTTGCGTTAGTCTATGAGCTGATCGACAAAAACACTTTCGGCCAATCAGAAGACTTGTTACATCCAACGTTTAATTATTAGAAAACACATTAAATCACACAAACCAAAGAGTTGAAACCAGGCATGTATAGGATGTGGTCGGGTTAAACTAGTTTACTGGCACCAACCCCCTAATCACGAAAAGAGAACACTACAGCATAAGAACAAACTATAAAAATCAGTTGAAAAGTGCTTAGCTCACCAGATCAATACAGAGCAGAAAACATCTAGAGAAAACACAGACAGGACACGGAAGTGTATCTATAAATCCCACTACAAAAAAAAGACGCTAAGTAAAGATCTAAGACTATTTGCAGTAACTGACAGCTAGTTCAAAGCCAATAACAACTTATAAAAATTCATGTGTTTAAGAGTAAAAGATCAATCAGTACACATCCAAAATCTTATTCTATCAACAAATCTTGTCATGCTGATCATTTTTGCTTTTTTAATATTTTTTTCTATCAAATTAGTGTTGAACTTCAATAACACAAACAAGTAACACGCCAATTATTTGTGATACTTATCATTTAAAGCCACCGTCTCATATATACATTGAAATGGTTGACCAACGGTCCAATTTCTTGCAATATCAACTTTATTAGTAGACATTGCATTTTAAGCTATGTAGTTCATGTTGGACGACAGGCGGGGGGTCATCGGATATTTCTATACACTGTATTTTTAAATAAATACCCCATGATGATCGTGATTTAGTTTTGTTAAATTTAGCCCAGTCGGTTCAGAGGACAAGATCTTTGTAAGTCACAACAGACGAACAAAAAGAACGGACGCAAAGCGATGGCAAACGCTCACTGGGCCAAAAGGAAGAATGTTAGGGACTAAACTCTATTTGCAACTCCATCTTATACATAAATAAGCTGCATGTACTGAACTAATTATGAGAATTCTACCGACAAAAAAATCCATACATGTTCTTTGTTCTGTTTACAATAGCTTAAGATCAGTAGCGAAAAAGAGCTTTATATATCTTAACATATTGTGTCTATAATACTATGTAACAGTATGATAAAATGCATTAATACTGAGTACCAATGTACCAATAATTGCAAAACAAAATTAATCTGAATGAAAGAACACGTGGGAGGAAAGCTAATGAGACAGCAGGTAAACAATATCAACGTCACACGTGTTTTTTTATACACTACGCCAAGTTGTTTCTTTAATCAACCGTTTTTCTACAGAGCAATCAAATGTTCGAATAACAACGCATTACGTAATATGCAAAAATTTAAAGTTTGAATCATTATTTTTCATAAATCCATTGACTTATGTTTACATGTTTGTCGTAGGTAGATAGTAAAATTACCTTGCGTAAATATCGTAAACTCTAATCTTCACACAATCTTTTCTCATACTTTTAGCCTATATCTGTAATGAATGAATTTACCTGAATATTTTGATTTCCTGTCAAGCTTTACGTCAACAGATTTAAAAAACGAGGATTTTGAGAAGAAAAGGTTAATAAAGAAAACTTACATAGATAAGGCTGTTGAAAAGAAAATGTTGAAAAAAATGGTAATTTAAAAGGGAAAACGAAGTAAAAAGAAATTTCAGAATTACCAAATTAATGAATGATATAAACAAATTGAACAAAAAGTATCAACACATAAAAGGGATTAATCTGAACTTCACTACCCACCCAAAATCTTCTTTTCATTTTTGGGGAATAATCAGTGTTAATGTTAAGATCATTACCGGAAGCTCCTTCCCGGCTTATGTCTATGCAAAATACCTTCAATATATAGATGTATACACCATTTTATATACCTATACTTGCATTTCTAAACCTTTAAAAATGCTAAAAATCCTTCTTGACTATCATGAATGACATTTATAATTATTCAGTATACATATATATATATACAACTCGTCTAAACATCAACCCAACAATGTTAGATCTGTAAATTTGCTTTCGCAAATTTTTGGTTCTTCCCTCGCCGGGATTCGAACCCATGCTACTGTGATATCGTGACACCAAATCGCCTGCACTGCAGACGTCCCGCTAGACCACACGACCACCTGGGCTCTCATATATATATATATATATATATGTCTCTGAATATACTTACAATATTTAATACTAGTATAAGTAGTTTCATAGATAAAAATCCAAATTTTGTCAAATTGTAAAAAACATCTAAAGCCAAAAATATTAGTTTTAAGATGATGCTGATATTTCATTCATTATTCAATATACGATTATATCTGTTTCGATAATGTACTTTACATGAATCAATATATAAACGTTGTGAGATTTAGATATTGATACTTATTTTGAAGTGCACGCACTAGTTTTTATATTGCCATGAAATATGTTGGCATATTCAGAAACTTTTTCATATTTTACAATGTCCTTAAATCTATTTATAAAATCCGAATTTGCTCATCGTTTACAAGGCCGATCGCCGAGGTCCGCTTTGGCCTGTAATTACGTATACCTTGCCTCAGAAGCGCCGATGTCATTTGACCTGTAATTACGTATACCTTGCCTCAGAAGCGCCGAGGTCATTTGACCTGTAATTACGTATACTTTGCATCAGAATCGCCGAGGTCCTTTGACCTGTAATTATGTATACTTTGCATCAGAATCGCCGAGGTCATTTGACCTGTAATTACGTATACTTTGCCTCAGAATCGCCGAGGTCATTTGACCTGTAATTACGTATACTTTGAATCAGAATCGCCGAGGTCCTTTGACCTGTAATTACGTAAGCCTTGCATCAGAAGCGCTGAGGTCTTTTGACCTCACTGAATTACGTATACCTTGCATCAGAAGCGCCGAGGTCTTTTGACCTGTAATTATGTATACTTTGCATCAGAATCGCCGAGGTCATTTGACCTGTAATTACGTATACTTTGCCTCAGAATCGCCGAGGTCATTTGACCTGTAATTACGTATACTTTGAATCAGAATCGCCGAGGTCCTTTGACCTGTAATTACGTAAGCCTTGCATCAGAAGCGCTGAGGTCTTTTGACCTCACTGAATTACGTATACCTTGCATCAGAAGCGCCGAGGTCTTTTGACCTGTAATTATGTATACTTTGCATCAGAATCGCCGAGGTCATTTGACCTGTAATTACGTATACTTTGCCTCAGAATCGCCGAGGTCATTTGACCTGTAATTACGTATACTTTGAATCAGAATCGCCGAGGTCCTTTGACCTGTAATTACGTAAGCCTTGCATCAGAAGCGCTGAGGTCTTTTGACCTCACTGAATTACGTATACCTTGCATCAGAAGCGCCGAGGTCTTTTGACCTGTAATTGCGTCGGCAATGGACATTTGAGCGCATTGACAGGACATTTGAGCGAAAAAAAAAGGACGTTTGAGCGCCAAAGTATAGGACATTTGAGCGCCTAAATTTTAGGACATTTTTGAAAATAAGAATAAGCGTAGGACATTTGAGCGAAAACAAGTCTTGGATAGAGAATTGTCTTATTGGCAATCATACCACATTTTCTTACGAATATAGTTCATTAAATGAGGAGTTTACCAACAAAAAGATTAAAACATATTTTAATTGTAAAAAACAAAGCACTAAAAACAAAGCACAGTCATAAAACAGGAGTTTACCAACAAAAAGATTAAAACATCTTTTAATTGTAAACAAAGCACTAAAAACAAAGCACTGTCATAAAACATAAAACTCGGCAACGGCATTATTTACAAGTCTGTTCGGGCTTGGAACTTATATCCCAGGCTTCTGACATAAAAATCCCTCGTAATTTCCTGCTGGCAGTATTTCGAATGCAAATCCCGGAGATTCTGTTCCTTCTCCTTTTCTGTTCGGCTCTGCGGTGCATCAATGTTCAAACTCCGAATTTTTATGTAAGTCACAGATTGCAATTTGATAATAGTGTCAAGGAAAGTATAAATTGATGGATGACTGTGATAGAACTGCTCGTTATAATGGGCATGAAATGATTCGGGCCCATTGTTAGTACGTTTTAACGAGGATGGAACTTCGGCCCAGAGATGAGGGGGAAATAACGATTCATCTGTTATATAAGTATCAGTCAGGTAATCTGCAAATTATATACAAGGCTTGTCGTTAGGTACAACGGCCATAAAATTTGTAAAAAAAGGTACTTACTGTACATCTCCAGGATATTTCTTCTCCTTTTAGTGTTTTGTCCACTCTATATCGGAAACTGTCACAAACAAGGCTTCTTTTTCCCTTATTAGTCTCGGTCAAAATAATATCCATTTTAACACGTACATGTATTATTAGTATTAAGATTTCAAGTGCCAAGGGACATTTCACTTAATAGATATATATATAAGAATTTTAGAACAAAGAAAATTTGCATAGCCAATGAATTATAGTAGAATTGATTGGTAAATAGAGATCAACTTAGGATTTCACTTACATAAACCAGCCAGAACCGGTCGAATTACTCGGGTGTGAAATAAAATAAAAAATATTTATAACTAAATCTTACTTTTTTTTCTTACTTTTAAAAAAAAATCTTAATTCGTGTAAAATTATCAGGGAAAATTTCGCTCAAATGTCCTGTCTGAAAACTCAGGTAAGGTTAATATCCCGGCGCTCAAATGTCCTATGAAGTCGGCGCTCAAATGACCCTATGTGCTTTTTTCTTTTTCGCTCAAATGTCCTATGCCCAATTGCGTATACCTTGCCTCAGAAGAGAAATTGACCTGTAACAATACCATTTGTTCCGTATGACGATAGTAAATGCGTCAGTACGTTGTGCCATTTAGCTTATCAATAATTCTCATAGGTGAAAATCCAATTTTTAGTTGAATAAAAACGTCTCTGAGTGATTATATTTACCTTGCAATTTAACTTTAAAAGCTTGAATACGAATACAAAATACAAGAGATATAAAAGGTAAATACGAATCGTTTTAACCAATATTGAGGGAATTATTGAAATGCAATTGGTTTGGGTTAGGATATGTACCAGAACGAATAAAAACACATATCGTATCTATTTCATCGATTCCTCAGAATCGAAATGAGTATGGGTAAACTAAATTTAGGTGCACTAATATAAACGTTGTTGTTACCGTTATTGGTCGAAATCAGTAATTTAGTGTTTTTGTTTATCATTTCCAAAAAACAAGGTTTGTTGCCAATGAGACAATTTTCCACAATAGACCGAATGACACAGAACTTGACAACTAGGTCACCATACGGCCTTGAACAATGATCGAAGCACATACTGCATAGTCAGCTATAAAAGGTCACGAAATGACAATGTGAAACAATTCAAACGAGAAAACTAACGGCCTAATTTATGTACAAAAAAATGAAAGAAAAAGAAATATGTAACACATAAACAAACGGCAACCACTGAATTACAGGCTCCTGACTTGGGACGAAGGTATTCATACATAATGTGGCGGGGTTAAACATGTAAGCTGGATCCCAACCCTCTCCCTTACCTGGGACAGAGGTGTAACAGTACAACATAAGAACGAACTATAAAGATAAGTTGAAAAAGGCATAACTCATCATATTGATCAAAAATATACAAATAATGCATTTCTTTTTAACCGAAGAAATGCAGCTGTAGAATTATAGATACATACGTAACTCTCTGTAATTTTTTGCAACAACTCTTCATTGAGTTGGTAAGGGGGATGTTGTAAGGCTAAATTTCTGCACTTATCCAACCAACATACCCTCTTTATTCGGTGGCAATAAACATTTCCCTCTTTTAACCCGAATGGAATCATTTTGGAAACCTTTTGAATTTTTAGTGAATTTGCTCTCATCCTGAATATGCTAGAAAAATATTTGCACTTAAATCAAACAAAATCAATTAATCTAAAAAAAAATGCTAGTACGCAAGAGGCAAATATTTATAAGTTATGAAGTTGTCAAGGTTTTAAATTTAATTGTATATGATTGTCTAGCAAATTCATGTAGAACGTTTAATCTTTTATTACGTATGGTTCAACAGTATATGACGCACCCAAATACTTGTTATCAATTACATACATCCTTATGCATACATGTATCTGCAATGTTGTTTTTGACTTACGTAATCAATAACATGATCGAATGACCAACTTTGAAAGGAGCAAAGCATTGTATTTACAAAGGAATGTCGTTTGTTTATGTGTTACATATTTGTTTTTCGTTCATTTTTGGTACATAAATAAGCCGTTAGTTTTCTGTTTGAATTGTTTCACATTGTCATTTTGATGCCTTTTAAAGCTGACTATGTCGTATGGGCTTTGCTCATTGTTGAAGGCGGTGCGGTGACATATAGTTGTTAATTTCTATGTCATTTGTATTCCGTGGAGAGTTGTCTCATTGGCAATGATGCCACATCTTCTTTGTTTTTGTAATTATCAGTCGTGTGGTCCTCAGTGTTTGTTAATTCTATTTTAAAATTTGGGGAGAGGTTTTTTTTTTATTTTAATGACTTTGATTGCGCCCAGTACTTTGATCTCTGTCTGTCTTTTAAAAATTCCTTCTCAATGAAAAACCCGAATAATCCAGTTGTTACATTCCCCTCACTACGATCACTACAACACGAGAGGCGGAGAGAATCGGATACGGTAAGGGCATGAACTATTACCACAACGGTATAATATGAGCCTGACATAATTCAAAGATTGATTGATTGCATGTTGATTGCTTAACGTCCAGTAACAAATATTTCATGCATGTTCAGGACGAAATTTAATAATTCAAAGAAACCTGCCCGTTGTTGAAGAATAAATATTGATCCCTAGATGCTTTTTATGCCCCACTTACGATAGTAGAGGGGCATTATGTTTTCTGGTCTGTGCGTCCGTTCGTCCGTCTGTCCCGCTTCAGGTTAAAGTTTTTGGTCAAGGTAGTTTTTGGTGAAGTTGAAGTCCAATTGACTTCAAACTTGGTACACATGTTCCCTATGATATGATCTTTCTAATTTTAATGCCAAATGAGAAGTTTTACCCGAATTTCACGGTCCACTGAACATAGAAAATGATAGTGCGAGTGGGGCATTCGTGTACTGAGGACACATTCTTGTTTGATTGTGTTTTCGGGTTACTGTCTCGGTTCCGTTTACCACACTCCTACTTTTACTAATTAAAAACGAGAAATGGTGCCATCAATTCAAACTTTAATAGTAATTGCGTTATAATATATGTATTATACTTGACATTCTACAATTAGTGTGAATTGTGAAGTGTCAAAGTTAAGTGCTAGCTGTTGGCGACACATATATGAAATAATATGTTGTAGAAAATGAATTTACAAATAACGAATTGAGATGCTTTTTCCTGTAAAGGTCATCAGAAGCATGACTTTTTAAATGCATTTTTCAATTTCGTGTTTGGATGTTAAGGTGGGGTCCTTAAAGTTATTTCTATATTCTTTAATTTCTATTTGTCTTCTCCATTTTTTTTTAATTTTTGTTAACACTCTTATTTTCGATTTCACTTTTTTACCATTTCACAAATGAGAATCGAATTTTGCTATTGTCAATTTTCCTCTATCATTTTCTATTCTCCTTTAGGCCTTCCGTGTCTTTTATCATTATCAGAGACGTATAATGGGGGAGGGGGCTTTCTCCTCTTTTTTTTTGTGATTAGATATATATATATATATAGGTAATCACTAATTAAAGCAAGACAGGATATGCTCCCTCTTAGACAGTCAGTCCCTATTCTCTTTAGGAGAACTTCTAAATCGATAATCCAAACCTATATATTTGTCTCTAGGTGTAAAACGGACATGTAACCTGCAAATTCCGTCTTATGTAATATAGTATTTTTCTATGTAATATGGAATAGCTTTCATAATAAACAAATGCTATAAGCTATAAAATGTATTGAAATCACTATGTTTAATACCCAATAAAACTTGAGTTTAAAACAATAATGTTGCATTATCTGCAGTTAAAGTGACATATAGGATATCATTAATTCTCTTGGCATTTGATTTTTTCTTGAACTATTCACAATGTTGCTGCAGGATATACATGTATGTTAGATAAACTGTTCCCATGATGCTGTAAAGAATCTTTTATAATGCAACGATCTTTATGTTAGTAAAAAGTGTATACGGTGTTTGATAAAGTTAATTTTTTTAACGTATTCAGTTATTTTACAAACTTTATATATATATATATATATATACGAGTCTATATATATTGTACATATCACAGCTGCATAGTCAAGAGCACTAGATATCTAAAATGATAATGAATTAAAGTCAGAAAAATGACGACTATGCACCAGCTTGGGATTTGTGTAGTATCTATGACTATAAGATTATATACGTTCTTACTTTACAAGCCCTTTATAGCTTGTTGTTTGGTGGGAGTCAATGATCCGTGTTGAAGGCTGTTATGTTGTAAAATATGTATGAATAGTGTGCTCAGATGCAAATACATGTATAATTATATAATGTCATCCTTATCTTATTTAACCTCATTTCCTCTTTTGATTATAAATTTACTTTGATTTTACCTGTTATAATTTTTCTTTTTGTTAAGAGGTCTGAAGAGATATGAATCTAAATGTTAAAAGTATCAATATTTGACTGCGACAATTGTAGATGTAGACTTAATCCTGGGATAAAATTTTAAATTTACATTGCATATTCCTTCCCTCCGGTTACAAGTCTAAACTTATAAAGTGTCCTATGTATAATTGGTATTGCATTATTTCTATTATCCCTTTTATATATGCTATAAATATTGTATATACTATATACAGGCATTATGACGTATTTATCTACAATGAAAAGTTACTTCGTTTCTTTGATGTCAAATGTCAAAGATATGTAACGGTAAAAATCTATATGCTTGACGTATCAAATTAAAATCTCGTCTTAATGGTTTTGTTGAATAAAAATCAATTCAGGATTATATTATATTATACCTACGTGAAGTAATGTTCACTAAAAATTGTTTGATATTTAGAAAAAGCTTTGAATTTTGTCTTTGCTTCATCTGTACTAACATTATATATTGCATTGCAATTAAAAACGAATTTTGAAAATGTGTATTAAATTTTATAAGTTTTCATGATTTTTAAGCCGACAAAGCAAATATATATTTACTTGAAGAAAATTGTTTGTATTGCGTTTATTCTTATGATGTTACTTGTAAAGATCGGTCAATATATGCATGCTTTTAAAATGTGTTAATATATAATGTATCCTCAAGGTTACGAATACGATAAATAATTAATAAAAAACATGTTTGTCATATTTGTTTTTCGTCAATTGTTTTGTTATAAACTAGGCCGTTGGCTTTCTCGTTTTAAATTGTTTCACAAGTATATCGGGGCCTTTTAACAGACTATTCGACATTATTGTTTTCTCATTGTTGAAGGCCAGAAGTGCGCATATTTTTAGTATCCACAACTAGTTGAACTAACTTTTATATTTGTTCCAATGCCAATTATACCACATCTTTTTTTTAAACTGTTTGACACCGATCGATGTGCACACCAGGTGGAGCCACCCATCTTTCTGGAACATCATAATTCATCAAAGCTCCAGAAAATATTTAAGACATCCACAAGCATAAAATGTTTTTTGTACTTAAAATCATAAAAGGCGTTTATAGAACAACACACATTGTATGAGGTCAGCTTTCCCTTGGGGTTCTGAATCAGCAGTTTTCGTACGTTCACATCATTTATGTACTTGTGATGGTTTAAATAAACGACAAAACACTTGCATACAAACGTTGTTTTTTTCTGTTTGAATGGTTTTACACTAGTAATTTTGTGGCCCTTTATGGAAAAGGGGACGAAAGATACCAAAGAGACAGTCAAACTCATTAATCTAAAACAAACTGACAACGGCATGGCTATTATAGCTTGTTGTTCAGTGTGAGCCAAGGCTCCGTGTTGAAGGCTGTACATTGACCTATAATGGTTTACTTTCATAAATTGTTATTCAGATGGAGAGTTGTCTCATTGGCACTCATATACCACATCTTCCTGTAACAAAGCGTCTAGGACGGATGGTACCTCCTTAGTCTTAAAGTATTTCACCAGTGATACCGATATAGTGTTGTTAAAAGAACTTGTATGAAATAGATTTTCAATCACGCGCACGCCGCGTGTTTTCGAATGTTCAACATCTAAAAACAAAAGTATGGAATGCCAAAAAAAACTGTGTACAGCATCTAAACAGTTATAGGTCAATTTTGCTTAAAAAATTAAAATCAATAGGTAATTTTTTTTATAGACATCACTAATATCTATAAATCCTAAAGTGCTTTAAGTTTTCTTAATCCTATAACAGATTGTCATACAATAGAGGCATCTAATAGTTTAAATGATGCAACAACGAACCATTGTAATACAATTAAACAAAAAATGCAGCATTATGATAATCATAACATTTCTACGTGATGATACAAATGCTAGCCAATGAGTCTATCATACTTATTTGCAGTATTTGATACATTGTCTTCATCACGAACACATTTGAAAGTCGACTATATAATGCTGCTAGCATGGATGTGTTAAATCAGTAGTCTTTCTGATCATATATTATATGTAAACTGAATACCGTCACCGGCCTCCAGTAAAAACAAAGACCCAGTGCTGGTAAACAATTGCCAAATATGTCGAATTAGTCGAGCATGAGACATGGCATTTGGATTTGAAACCTAAAACTTCTGCAAAGCAAAATGAAGCCCCATGTGTCAATCGTTAAAGTGTTATTTACAGGAAGGAGTAGAAATATACGCCTATATATATATCTAGATCCCCAAAAAGCAGCAATATATATATAAAGTTTTTTTAAAATAAAAGTAAAACAATTCAATCCTATTTGAGTAATACTTCTAATTGTAATATTGACACTTTTAGTGGAATAACCTCTAGGTCAATTTGCCCTTTGTTCCCTAGTGTACCGTGGTTTATAAGAGTAATGACATAAACATTCCTAATCTAACATTATGTGTCGTAATACTACTTAGAAAATAATTTACAATAGTCATTTATAACGAATGAGTTCAACTGCATGATGTAGGAGGTCAATAAATGTCAACGTGATACATTATCGTTACAGTTATTTGCCCAATACACAATACAATGGGTTATTTTTACCTTCACTTAAGAGAGTTAGTATAAAACCAACCTTCGTGTTATCATTTATTCATAACTTAGTATGTGCTATAATAAAGATAAAACGCAACAGTCTGAAAAATTCGTGTCCACGCGCTTTTATCGAAATTCATTTAAAGAAACGGCACTATTTAAACGCGACCCTAGGGACGGCACTATTTTAACGTGACCTTAGAGACTTACATTGAGTTTTGTGTTAATCCTTCCTACTTCTCCTGTTATATTTATTAAATTCCGATAATCAATGATAAAATATAGTATACGTTTTGCTAATCTTATGTCAGAGTGCAAAAGGATCAGACGTATAAAGTCACATGAACCTTACAGTTTAACAAACATGATGAAAGTTTTATATAGTTGAATGGCTAATAGATATAGGAACGTGGTGTGCGTGCCAACGAGACAACTCTCCAACAAATAACAATTTATAAAAGTAAACCATTCTAGTTTAATGTACGGCATGAAACACGGGGCCTTGGCTCACACCGAACATAAGCCTATGTTTTACTATACAAAGACTAGCTGAAAAGAAAATTCTTTATTCTATCCAAACTTTTACGGCTTTTGAATTATTGTCTTGTAAAAATGTAAGCAATTCAATTGAAAAATATAAGCAGTTTTAAATAAATAGAATTACATTAAGTGTATGTTTCATTATAATACGTTATTCTGATTGGCTAACTGCAATCTCGCGTTTTTCCTTAATCATCTTTATTACACAATAAAATTTATTATTCATGATGACAAGAGGTCCTACAATAAAGTGCACAGGTAAATGAAGTGAAAACTTGATAAAAAAAATCTTGTTTTCATGATTCTAGCTATAAAATGTAATTATAAGTAATGAATGCACCTTTTTGTAACCTCATAGGGTAGTAAAAGCGTTGACCGTGCGCACTTTTTTAAAATGAAGCGCTTTCGCGCTTCATACAAAATGTACTTCGGTCAACGCTTTTACACCAAAATGAAGTTACAAAAAAAAAGCATTCAATATTTTGACAATTATTTCATTTTCAATATGCAATTAAAAGGGGGACGAATGGGCAGTCAAACTCATTAATAGAAAATAAACTGACAACGCCTGTTTAAAAATGCAAGACGACAAACAGATAAACAATAGAACACATGAAACAACATAAAAAAAACCTAAAGAATAAGCAACATGAATCCCACCAAAACTAGGGATGATTGCAGGTGCTCCGGAAGGCCGGTAAGCAGTGACAAATGACGGCAAACATAAGGATGTATGAAAGATGTAAAGGTAAATCTCGAAATGCGCTCCGGACGCATACAATTTACGCAGTGAAACCTTTATTCATTAAAATACTTCGGTAATTCAGAAGTAAAAATGTGGTAATACGATACACAAACCTTGTACCTTCTTTTTTATAATATAAACAAAGTCGGTACAGATACTTATCTTTCGTTTTATAATAAATGTACTCGTCCACTTAAAAAGAGACATTACTTGTTAAAATGGCCATAATAACACCCTTTGTACGGGTTTTATCGTTTCCTACATTATCCGGGACTTTTATGGAAATTTGAATTACCCTAATGTGAATCTCGTTAACATGCTTGTATTTATTTTATGATCATTCAACTGAAAACTGTGTTATATGGATTTGATCCATTGCTTGGGATAATGAAGAGGCAGATGTCTGAATACAATCTGAGATTACAATCTGTATTATAAAGCACATCGAATTATCAATCATGCTAGCTATAGTGATTACAAATACCATCTTAACAGCTATTTTAACAATTAATGACAATAGCGTTGAATATGAATTGATTTTGTAGCGAACTTATCAGATCGAATATCAGCATCAATTATCCACTGCATTTGAGAAGGTCAAAGATTCATCAAGCTTACGGCCGTCTCTACATACCATTTATTAAATGATATAATTCTATAGAAAAATGATATACAGGTTTTACCAATGAAACCTTCAATCAAAAAAGAACATTTTATTCAAACAATTATCAAGAGTGTTTTTAGAAGTGTGGGTAGTCTTAGTATATATGGGATAATTATATTATTGTAAATTTTATTTTACATATTTTTATAGATCTTTATAAATATATTAAATGTTAAGATAAAACGAGCTGTGTTATCTTGGTAAACGCCAATGAGGCAGTAGCCCAAAGACACAATCGATGTACATATTTGATTGATTGATTGATTGTTGGTTGCTTAACGTCCAGTGGCAAATATGTCATGCATGTTTAGGGCGATGTACATATTTCGTATGTTTTAATTGTTCATACAAATGAGAACCTTACATGTAAGAAACGTTATACATTTAGTAATGTACCTACAGTGATGACTTATTGATCCCTTTTAAGGATGTATTCTTCTGACTTTTCAGTCTCATTGAAATCTCGTTCTTGAATTATTTCCAAATCATGTGATAGAAGTGGAAAATATCAATGAATTTTAAAAATATTATAATCAAACATAAATCTGTGAAAAAATTTTGTATTTACAATGAATGGTTTTTGAGTAATCCAGTTTTCAAATTTTGCGTCCAATCAAGTAAGTATTTTTAGACAAAATTTTGAGAAAATGGGTGAGGGATACAAAAAATGATTTTACAAGAATCATGTACATCCCATATCATTTTGGTCTTTTCTAGTTTCTTAGATATGTATTTTGTCAATCATTTATAACAAAAAAGTTAAAATAATATGCATTTTGTTCTTAAAACGGAGAAAAATCACAAAAATACAAAATTGACAGCAAGGTAAATTTATCACAAAAAAGTGTCAAAATATGATAAAACTTTCTTATATTAACACCTACCTATAGTTTTTGTTAGAAAAAAATATTCAGATTGGTCCACTTCATCTTTATAGAAAGTATGAAAAAAAGTTTAATTGTGGAACTGTGATTTGTTTCACGATAATAGCCCAAAAATAGGCAAAAATCGATGAAAAATGGGAAAATCATCAAAATTGGGCATTTTCAGAGGGCTGTAGCAAAAAAAGAAGTGCACCACCATATGATTTTTTCTTCACCAATTATTTTGTTACAGTCTTATGATCCCAAAAATCAGGCTTAGAAAAAAAGTTTAATTCTAGAAATTTTTGGCTCATCGGAGGTGTACATCCTTAAATGTTCGTTTTATAGATATTTTTTATATCTTATAGGTGGTAGAGAGAGAGGTTACTGGAATAGGGTGGATGGTCGAATGAATGAACCTTTGTGTATTTGATATTTTGTTTAATTTGTTTAATACTATTAACTTTTTGGGGGTGGGGTGGGGGTGGGTGTGTGTGTCATTTTCGTCTCTTCTGAATCCTATGCCATAATCTATATTGCGATTGGATATGAATTTTGTCTGATTGCTAAACATCCTTGAATTGTGTTACAAAATATTACGCATTACCATTTTGACAAATTACATGTACTATATCTATTGTGAGTTGAAAACGTCTTGGTCAAATCACTACTGAATTACCTTTTTGTATAAACGTAGACCAGACATGTACTATTATACAAGACAGATGAAAACTAATATACTTAAGACTTGTAGTGCATTATGTAACGCATATAAGATTTAATAGATATCGAACCATATTTTCCCATTTCATCCACGAACTATTCCAATCAATATGCAACAAGCCGTTTTATACTAATTAAATTGACAACTGCAGCCAGCATTGGCTTCCATCATGCCCTTGGTAATAGGCACGTCTGTATATATGTCAGCTGTCTGTTTTTATTTCTATAAATGATTACTGTGGCCTTAGGGCATAAAGGGAAGAATTATTAATCATATAAGAACTGTATGAAACCGTATTAATACATGAGTGTAACGGTAAAATGTGTTGTTTAAGTTATTTAATTATTATAAACTATTAATCTATAAACATTGTAACATATTTTATTCTTACTTATTTGTTTGTTTAGGGTTTTTAGAGTTTGTTTTCAGTGTCTGCTGTTTTGTTTTTTCCTTTTTATGCCCAACCTACGATAGTAGAGGGGCATTATGTTTTCTGGTCTGTGCGTCCGTTCGTCTGTTCGTTCGTTCGTCCGTCTGTTACACTTCAGGTTAAAGTTTTTGGTCAAGGCATCCGTGTATTGTGGACACATTCTTGTTAATTATTGTTCCTTGTTGTTATACATTAAGCCTTCCTAGGAGGTTGATACCCCGAAATTTTAATTGCGTATGGTTATTTTTTTAAAGGTTCAACACGAAAATTAAAATTCTCATCAGTTGCCAATGCCCAGAAGAGATGAAGTTTTGTATTAAAATATATTATTTCATTCTTATTTTCTTGAATTGTTTGCATTTAAAATAATAATGGAATCATTTTATCCAACAATGAATTTCATAGCGATTCTTCTTCCTGTAAGAAAACAAATATTTTTGGTTGAATTTAAAAATAAATTTGTCCCACAGCTAGTCTTCATTCTAACTAACTCCAAAATGCAACCCATTTTACGGGAGAAGCAAAATATGCCAAGTTTCAAAATTTCAGTTGATCGAGCAGGTATCGAACCCTCATTGAGGACAATAACGCGGTCACGAGACCACCGAGACCACCGAGGTGGTTTGTCGATCAACATCTCATTTGTAATGCATCTAGATGCTATTAGACTGAAAATATACCACACATATTTCAAGGTTTCAAAAGGGTAAAAGATAACAGTATATATATATTTTTTTTAAAAGACCTGCTTCACAAATGGCACCCATCACATTTTATAGATGTTGATGCCGAAAAATAAAATGTTTATACATGTACAAATTATCAAATCTATGGGGGAAATCGGTCATTAATTGTAAAAGGTGCATTTCATGATTTTGCGATCTGTGAAAAAAACCTGCCAAAAGTTCTGTCAGATGATAACATGTGCAATCTGCAATTTAGAAATTGTTATCACAGCTGATCCATTACATCACTGTTGATAGTTTAATTCAAATAGCGAAATTTAATTCCACATTAGAAGCAGATATTCATATTCATTTTATGTCTTTTAGGGAAGGACATTATTAATTGCTTTTTACTTGAACAAATTACTGCTAAGATGTTATTCAAGGTATCCGACATCTATTGAACAAATACGAGTGATATATAATACAAGCAGATGAAATGTAATCTTTTGTTACCGGCTTGAATAATTAATTTAACTAAAAGCAGTTAATAATAAACTTCATCATCACGAAGTAATAATGCATGCATTACTTTTACAAGATTAATAGCTGGTGTATTTAAAAGCCGACTCTGCACAGTAACAGTAGAATTTAATCAATTTCTGAATACGAAGCTAACATACAAAGCTAGCAGCTTGTGCTCATTGAATGTTCTGTTTAATGTTAATTGATCACTTTATCTTTCCATGTGAGTTCACACGCAAGATGTTCTATTATTTTTATTAATATGTAATGTTAATATCTTAATGTATGTGTGACAATAAAGGCATGTTTAATGTATACACGTATAAAAGTATGGATTAAAGCTATTGTGAAAATAATTTAAGCTGTACATTATACTCGAAAGAAAAGAAAAGAAAAAAGACTGATCGAGAGTCTATTCAAAGACATACATTTATTAACAACTTGTTCACTTTGTACTTAAGTTGACCTTTTTACGTTTTTATCTGAGCGTCAATGACGAGTCAGGCGTTTAGAATTTTAATACAGGTATCAATCACGTTTGCCATCACTTGGTCATGTACAACAATCTTATAATAAATCTAATACCATTATCCCGTATTTGTTATCCTTTTGATATTTCTATTTCATTCAGTTTCTTTTTTTTTATATCGATAGATATCACTATCTGGTTCTTTTCTTTTTATTTAATTTCTATTGATAACGATAAATGTCTTTATTTATATGAGTGATGAAGTTTTCACTGTAATTTATCAAACTGACAAGTATACAGTACGGGCTGTAATGATTACATTTCCTCTTACATTTCTTTACATGTCAACGTGATTCACCTAAAGTAATGTCAGCGTCAATATTTAGGTTCTAATCTTTAGATCCGTCTAATATACACAATAAACTATCAAGGAAGTTACTTAATAAGATCAATAAAATTGTCAATAATAAACAATGCAGATTTTTCCCTTCCAACTTTGCTTTGTAAATATAAGCCGGCAAATTTCTTTGTTTCGTCTGCTTGATCAAAAACCAATCGACTAATTTTATTTTCAAAAAAAAAAAAGATAAACATAGAGGAAATGTTTTTTAGTGAATATATAAGTAATATATTTTCAAGTAAGAAATGCTATAAATAACTTGCAATTGATGCTGGGAAACGCTTACGTTATGAAACAACAAAACACCATTTAAAAAAAGAGAAGCCGAAACGTACTACTTTTAAAAGTCACTTAATAAAATGACGATATACTTGTGAAATAAGTACCTAAAAATCCAGTTGATGTAATTAATATTTACATACTTTTCTCGACAATCTTGTATCATATTATATTTATTCAAGAACAAAAAAGATAATTAGCCTATCATAACTCAAGTAACAAATACTTCCTGATTTATAATTGACATTAAATACATGGTACATGTATGCCTTAGTTTGTCACCAAGTTCAATAACATGCTTAGTCGTAATATATGTGTACAATAACCTTCGGCTATCTATGGCATTGTTCATTCACCTGTACTAAGAACGTTTAAGTGAATCAATGAACACTTAATTGCAGAAAGCTTTGAATACGCTATACAAGTATAACAAAGGAGGCTGCATCGAAGGTTGCACGGGCGCAATCTCCTTGGCTATAGCAACGAAAAAATATTTACAACATGACAAATGATAATCAGCAGAAAGCAATACATTACATGCATAGTAAGAGTAACATGCAACATTAACTTAACAATTTGTGATCTGATTTGACGGCTGTCATTCGTAATGTCATGTAACTCCGGTTAATTGGCCGATATGAGACGAATACCTATAAAGACTATGGTTGCTGGAAGTGTTCAAATTCATAACAAAGAGCAAATTGAGCGATTGATTTTTGTTTGATTAGTGTCATGCGGCAAATATTACATATAATTTGGGAAGAAACAAACGTCTGTAAATATGACAAACTCATAATTAATAGGGGGAAAAGGGGGGATGTAATTAACGGTGTAAGAATAAGTTATAGAATAACAAGAACAGTTGGATTTCAAATAAATTAGCAAGATTAGTATAACTGTTAACATTGATATCCAAAAATTAAGGACATACATGCATGGGATAAAACAATCGTGTTTCGAATTATTTTACAGTAAAGATGTGCTCTTTTGTTATAACTATCTTGTATGATATATTGCTCGTTTAAGTGCACCCCGTCCCCTTCCCGGACCAAAGTGTTTGATTCCATTGACATAAACCTCATGGCAGTGTATTTATGAACTTCAAGTAATTCAAATATAAGATGGAAGATCAGTTAAAGCAAGGAATTTTATATCTGATTATCATACCTCCTTTACAAATATGTAGAGTGTATGAATTTATGATTGGTTAAAGGACTACACATGGTGACTATATATTTTTGATATAGGAAGTCCGAAAAAAATCTTTGGTTATTAGCGCCATATATAACGTATTAGGTCACTAACATACCATTTAACTTATACTGTACAGTAAATAGATATAGGAAGATGTGGTGTGAGTGCCAATGAGACAAGTGTAAAGTCCATATATATATTAATGACACATTGGCATATTTGTGGTCATTTCTAACACTTTTCATACTATTCATTGAAGTACTTATACTAGTAATTAATTTAAAACACACAAAGGTCGATAAAGTTAGACCAGAGGCCAGGGTGATGCAAATGTCATTTGTTGAATATATTACTCGAGTTGACTAATACTTATCTGAATTTTTGTATTTCGATATTTTAATCTGAAGAAGAAAAATCTGTATTGTGCATTCAACCATTTCATACATGTACAAATATCACAACACACTGTTATCAAATATTTAGATAATACACATACATTTAAACTATTTTACTATAAATTTAACACGAATAATTCCGTGTCCGATTTTCTTCTATACGTTAAAGGAGCCATCGTAGATCAGCCGAATGTAACGACTGACTTATTCGGGTTATTTTACTATTGATATAGTAATGTCCAACCACTATAGACGATTAACATGATAGACATGGAAAGTCGGTAATATATCATTATATAACGGACCACAATATTACACCTATAAATCTATTATGTAAACCACTGTGAAAACTACTTTACTTAAAATGTTAATCATTATTTGATCAAACCAACAAAGTTATGTCTTATCTCTTCTAAACGGCTTTTGCCATGTCGAGACAGTATTTTAATTATTTTTTCTCAGCGTCAGCTGTTTAAGAGGGTGTCATTTTAATGACGATTTATCACAGGCACTTGTTTCAGAAAAAAATCCTATATTAATACCTTAATAATATTTTTCTGAGACAAGTGCATGTGCGATTTATATGTAAAGCAGAACTAAATTGCATGCTCTATGCACTAGGTAAGTTATATATTTTGTGAAGTATCGGATTTACACCAATTGAGACAGCAACCCATTGAACAAAAACAAACAGGAGTCAAAACACACTCTTTAACCTTTATGAATACACAACTGCAACACTACGATATTTATAATCGAAAATGTTTACTCATCATCATCATCATCGGCATCCATTGACATAAGAAAACAACATTGAGGTTCTTTTATCCATTGGTTGCTGTTTCGTCAATGTGTATACTCCATTTTTCTACTTATGTATTACCCGTCAGTGGCAGATCTAAAATTTTCATAAGAGGGGTCCCACTGACTGCCTAAAAAGGGGGGGGGGCGATCCCGTCACGCTTCAGTGATTCCCAAAATAACCAACCATTTTTTTCCGAAAAAGGGGGAACCGGGCCCCCTCCCCCTAAATCCGCCCCTGTCCATATTTTCCCGAATTTTGTGCAATTTAGTTCTGATACAAAGATACAGTAGGTAATTTTCATTCACACAAATAACCTTGAATTATTTAAATGCCCAAAATGGCGTAAGCCGGGGCCGACCGTGAGAGGGTTGTATAGCCAGTTAAGGTCGTTAAAAATTCCCCTCATCATCAACCACCAAGACGGAAAATCTTTATTAACAGATGCTAACAAATAAAAAAAATATTGATATCATAAATCAATGATGGAAATTATATCTACAATTAAACGTATATTATCAAGTAAACCACATGATAATAAAATTATAATTGATTACCGTCTTAGAATATCAATGGGCTTGAAGGTTTTTATTAATAAAGTTATTAAGAAAAAAAAACAGTCATAAATTCTTGATTTGTTAATTACACGAACTTTTTGTCATTTATTGAATATACATTTGTCTTTATTAATTTCAAAAGCTTTCAACAAGTAATTAGAATTAGAACGGAATTGGTACGGTGTCATTCAATGTTCATCTTAAACTGAATAATTTATTACTTTTTATAATCTGAAAAATGCTATAATTTAATGCGTATGCATATTATATAACATTCTTGTATAAATACATTATTTATTAGAAATATGTGTTTTTGTGTTAAGATAGGAAAACAGATGTATCTTTTGAAGTTTGACGCGCCGTTTAATATTATATTTTAACCCACCACTTACATCGAAAGCGTATGTATTCAAGTCAGCAACCGTCATTGGGATCATTTGAAGAGATTTCCCGCCCAAAACTAGGAAGTGGATGTTGACTTTCAAATTTTATATTAAGTACTTTAGTACTTAACAATTTCTGCACACAGATATAAAAATAAAAAGTAGATGTGGTATGATTTCCAATGAGACAAATCTTCACAAGCAGACCAAATGACACAGAATTTAACAAGTAGTGGTCACTGTACGGCCTTCAACAATGAGCAAATTCAATACAATAAAGTGAGCTATAAAAGGCACCACAATTGGTATATATAGCGCGAAAATTAATTTTTACCTTTTGAACACATATTTTTCACTTATAGTTTTCTATTGCAGAACATAATTTTTCTTCCTGTCTTGTGCAAAATTATTTATTTAGGTTTTACCAGACCAGCGTGTTCCTTTAAAAATTATTCTTCTCCTACCCTTCTTCCTTTCAGAAATTCAAAGCGTCGTCTCCTTAGTTCCCTTTGAACGATTAATGTTCCCTCATTAATCTTTGTTCCATATATCCATATATGTATAAATGATTTAAAACATTCAAACATTTTTTTTAACACTTGTTTATTTATAAGAATCTTTTATTCTAAGTGATGTCAATATTTTAACACAAGTGATAATATAAATTAAGCCAGTTGTCAATTTTTGTTTCATAAACAGTGATATATTATCTAAATAGACAGTTAACGCAGATGTGATTCGTTATATTTCATTGCATTTATAGCTGATAAATTATCTTTGTTGACTGTATTGAAGTAGAGCTAATGAATAAATATTATTTCTTTTGTATATTTGTATGTTGTTTATTATTGTTTAGTATGATTAATAAAAAAAAAACAAGTAAAGTTCTAGGTTAAGAAAGAGGCGGAAGAACACAAAAGGGGATATACGTCAAAATGAACGGACAGTACTAGTACAATGGCAAGACTGAACAACACGAACGCCATACATAACTGGAGATGACCAAAACAGCCGGCGGCACAAGCATTAATTTCGTAAAATGTTTTATTTAATATATATTTGTTTCCAATATAAAAGCGAAAGATATCAAGAGGACATTCAAACTCACAAAGTGAAACCAAACTGACAAATAACAACAACAACAAAAACCGGTACTCATAACACAACATTGAAAACCAAAGGCTGAGCAACACGAAACACAGGATGTTATCTCAAAATGTTCACTTCCCATGAACCAAAGGCTGAGCAACACGAAACACAGAATGTTATCTCAAAATGTTCACTAAAACACAGGATGTTATCTCAAAATGTTCACTTCCCATGAACCAAAGGCTGAGCAACACGAAACACAGGATGTTATCTCAAAATGTTCACTTCCCATGAACCAAAGGCTGAGCAACACGAAACACAGGATGTTATCTCAAAATGTTCACTAAAACACAGGATGTTATCTCAAAATGTTCACTTCCCATGAACCAAAGGCTGAGCAACACGAAACACAGGATGTTATCTCAAAATGTTCACTAAAACACAGGATGTTATCTCAAAATGTTCACTTCCCATGAACCAAAGGCTGAGCAACACGAAACACAGGATGTTATCTCAAAATGTTCACTTCCTATGAACCAAAGGCTGAGCAACACGAAACACAGGATGTTATCTCAAAATGTTCACTAAAACACAGGATGTTATCTCGAAATGTTCACTTCCCATGAACCAAAGGCTGAGCAACACGAAACACAGGATGTTATCTCAAAATGTTCACTTCCCATGAACCAAAGGCTGAGCAACACGAAACACAGGATGTTATCTCAAAATGTTCACTAAAACACAGGATGTTATCTCAAAATGTTCACTTCCCATGAACCAAAGGCTGAGCAACACGAAACACAGGATGTTATCTCAAAATGTTCACTTCCCATGAACCAAAGGCTGAGCAACACGAAACACAGGATGTTATCTCAAAATGTTCACTAAAACACAGGATGTTATCTCAAAATGTTCACTTCCCATGAACCAAAGGCTGAGCAACACGAAACACAGGATGTTATCTCAAAATGTTCACTAAAACACAGGATGTTATCTCAAAATGTTCACTTCCCATGAACCAAAGGCTGAGCAACACGAAACACGGGATGTTATCTCAAAATGTTCACTTCCCATGAACCAAAGGCTGAGCAACACGAAACACAGGATGTTATCTCAAAATGTTCACTTCCCATGCCTTTTTCGTCCTTTTTTAAAATTAGTTCAGTACTTATTACCTAGTTTTTGCGACACATGACTCAAACAGGCAGTTTTCCAAGTATGATTGTTATTTTTCTCCGATTAGACTTAATACCAATAAGGTGTACTACAAATTGTGGACTGTACGGTAGTCACAACATACATATACACGTTTGTTTTGTTCCCACATCGTTGTCAATTTCATCGAATTTGATGCTACTGTCATACAAGTGAGCGGTTTAGTTAGCTATAAAACCAGGTTTAATCCACCGTTTTCTACACAAGAATATGATATGCCAAGTCAGGAATATGACAGGTTATACATTCGTTTGATGTGTTTGAGCTTTTGTTATTGCGCAATAACATGCCATTTGATTATAGGGACTTTTCTTTTAGAATTTTCCTCGGAGTTCAGTATTTCGTATTTTTTAAAACTCTTTTTTTGGACTTTTATGTGCAATGTTCGTATTTTTATGTTAGTTTTTAATCTCTCTCAGGTAAACTGACATCATTCTTTCAAGACTGATACAACATTTTATCTAAAGGCGATCTGAAATGTATAAATATTTAATTCCTTCAATATTTCAAACACTTTTCTGATAATTGTTTTTGATATATGGCGTTCGGACTTTTATGTTCTAGGTGCCCAGGTGGTTATGTTGCTGATAATATCGACCTTCTTTATTTATTTCTTCATTTTCAATTTTTTGCCTTCAAAACTTAATTTTATTTGACAGCCTAGTAGATAAATGAATCGAACTACACACTAGATGAATGCATTATTGATATTCCCGTTCATGTGGTATTTTATAAGGTCAATAATGTTATCCTGTGTTTTGCTTTTATTTCCTAGTAAATGTCTGAAAACATAACTAAACACATAAAATCAGTTCAAAACAATCTTTTGAAAATACGAATCAATAGATATTTTAGCAAACATATGTTGCGTGAAGTAAATTATCAGTATTGTCAAATTGAACGTTAATAATGTTGAAAACAAGGGTTGATCCAGCGTCCGAAAAAGGACGTATTTATACTAAATGGTAAAATAAACCACGAATTCATCAAATTGATTGATTGATTGATGGTTGCTTTACGTTTAATGGCAAATGTGTCATGCATGTTTAGGACGAGAGCAAAATAACAATAAATGAAACACGTATACCCTTAAAAAAGGCCGTCTGGGATAAATATTGGTAACATTTAAAATGTCACAATTGAGAAATATAGGTTATATAGGATAGGAACAGAAATTTGTCATTCAAGTTGTACCATACCACATGCGGACCCATCAAAGAGCTGTTACAATTGTTTTCCGATAAAAATGGTACCTTTCTAATGAAACGTCATATTCTGATCGGACGTGGCTGCATACTTGTTTATCCCGCATATCCAAACGATCGCCTCACATTGAATAGGGTTGTACTTTCGATCGGCAGAAGGCCTGTAGTGAAAATATTTCTACTCCTAAGCCACCTGACTGTTTTGTTTTTCTCGAACCAAACGGTTTTGTGCATATGTGTTTTTTTCTATTTGCACGTGTGGTTTTGATCAGGCTGACCAAATGATAGGATTTGATTTGACTACACACAACACAAATAAGACCACAGAAGTTGCCAAATCTTTACCACAATGTACAGCTATTTTAGCCGACATAACGAGAAATGCAGTATAACTCTTATAACACGTTTATATGTTCTTCAATTCATACTTGATCTACTCTGTCTATTCAAGCAGATTAGATCAATACTGTATTTCCTGTTGTTCTTTTTGTACTGGATAATAGCTAGAATACTTATACCTCATCAACAAAACAAGGCTAATCTGCACAATAAATCGAAATCGTTGACCTCAACAAAGACTGTGTCTAGTTCATCAGTCTTTTCTAACATCTACATTGAAACCGCCAACAAAACCAGCCTATGCGTTAGTAAACGATCAAACATATATACCGTAAAACCTATGGCTATTCATTAAAGGCAATAGGATTTAATATAATTTCACATTTACTCGCCATTCTTTTCATTATTAATATTATAAAGATATAGCTGTTTAGTTTTTCCTTGTATCACAGTTTGTTTGGGTTCTTTAAATCTTCTTTTCTATGTCATACTTGGATTATTTTAGCATGGTCAAACAGGTAAATGAAAATCGTTCTGTATAAACAGACATATATACAAAGGTAGATAACACCTGTTAAATGTAGATTTTAAGTTGATTTCGTCGGGTTATAACCAAAATCCATGGTAATCAATCTGAAAACCATTTGTCTTGACATGCTTGATGATCGTTAAATAACATGTTAATATTATGTTTTTATAATTGGTTGGGGCTTTGATTTATATAAATTACAACCTATCCGTTTAATTCATTATCAGCATAATAAACAAGATACCTCAAGATACACATATAAACGTACACTATAAAATTGTATTCACACCTAACTTTAGTTGCGATTTATGCAAATATTTCTCATACTCAATTCATAGGAAGTAAATTTCTCAAATTAAACCTTTTTTGAAATGTAAATTGAGTCTGACATCCGTTTACGTCAAAAATCAGGAAAGTCTATGTAAATTATTTATCAAATGACAAAAAAGATAAAGATATTAACTATCCTGTCACGATCGGAGCATTAATACAATTTGCATGAGAAATCAAAAACTTAACACATTTGGTGTTGCATTTTGAAATTGTTTCATTTCATTTTGATCATTCAATCGTAATTTGTTTTGTCATTCCACTGCGTGCTTGTATCATCCATTCGTGTTCAGCAGATTATAGAACACTGATAACTAGTACACAAATTCTGTACCAATTATAATTGTACAACATACATAAATTGCAATTTGTACACAACAGATTATATTCCATATTTCAACTTAAATATTACCTGTATTTTCCTTTTACTTGTTGATTTAAAGATACAGCAGGTAACTTTCTTCCAATAAGCATCTGTATTTTCGCAACAGATGCTTACAAATAAACAAAAACAGATCTTGATATCATAAATCAATGATAGAAATTATATCTACAATTTAACGTATATCAAGTAAACAAAATATGACTTTCTACCGTCCTCGAAGATCTATTGGTTTGAGGGATTTTATTAATAAAGTCATTAAGAAAAAATGTCAGTCACAAATTCTTCCTTCGTCAATTACATGTAACATTTAGTCATATCTTGATTATACATTTGTTTTTATTAATTTCAAAAACTTTCAAACCAGTAATTAGAATTAAAATGGAATTGGTACGGTGTCATTCATTATTCATCTCAAAATTAATAATTTATTACTTATTATAATTTGAAAAAATGCTATAATTCAATGCGTATGAATATTAAATAACTTTTTTGTTAACCCGAATAATTCAGTCCCTCAACGTAATCGATCTCTTCTAATTGCGAATGAAGTAATCGTAGATTGGCGGAATGTAACGACTAAATTATTCGGTTTACACTGTTGTATAAATAATTATATATTAGAAATATGTTTATAAGTGCAAAGATAAGGAAAATGATTATCATCTGAAGTTTGACGCTCCGTTAACTATCATATTTCAATACACCACTTCAATCGAACGTGTATGTATCCTAAACGTCACTAGGATCATTTGAACAGATATCCCACCAAAACTAGTTATTGTATGTTGTTGACTTTGAAATTTTGTATGTTTAACGGATTAAGTACTTCTGTACTTCGAAGATTCTTCAGAAATATATGAGTACAAAACAGAAGATGTGGTATGATTGCCAATGAGATAAATCTTCAAAAGAGAGATACATAATTTTACAACTATAGGTCACTGTACGGAATTCAACAATGAGCAAAGACAAAATCGCATAGTCAGCTATAAAAGGCATAACAAGGGTTACATGAAGTGCGCAAATTACTTTGCACTTTTTTAACACATGTATATCACTTTTAGTTTTCTATTGCAGAAATTTTTTTTTTTCCTGTTTTCGGCAAACTTATTTATTTCTAGGTCTACACCAGACCACCGTGTTCCTTTGTAAATCTTCCTCCTACCAGAAAATCAAAGCGTCGTTCCCTTAGATCCATTTGAACGATTAATTGTCCCTTATTAATCTTTGTTCCATATATCCATATATGAATAAATAGTTTAAGATATTCAATTAACAGGTTTTTATCACTTGTTTACTTATGATAATCTTTTATTCATATATAAGTTATGTCAATAGTTTCACAGACGTGATAATATACATTAAACCAGTTGTCAGATTTTGTTTCATAAACAATAATAAATTGTCTAAATAGACAGTGAACGCAGATGTGGCTCATCTTTCGCTGTTTTCTCCGTTTTCCGTCGTTCTATTTCATTGTATTTATAGCTGATACATTATCTTTGTTGACAGTATTGAAGTGGATCTAATAAATAAATATTATTTCTTTTGTATCTATTTTGTATTGTTTATTTTTGTTGTTTAGTATTATTTATGTGGTTTGATAAAAACAAGTATAATTTTAAAAAAAAATTGAAGATGATAGCAGATGCTTCTGAATGGTAAGCAGTTTCTGCCCCACGTGTGACACTTTTCGTGTTGTTCCATTAACTAGCGATGATAAGATACACTCAGTTTTTAGTCATTAAACAGATAACATCGTGGATTGCATAACCATAAGACATAACCATATTCTTATTCTTCATAAGACTGTTTTCGATGGAACCCGGCAGCACAAATACTATTTATTTTTGTAAATATTTTATTTAATATATATTTGTTTTCAATATAAGTCGAAAGATACCAAAGGGGTATTAAAACTCATAAGATGAAACCAAGCTGACAAAGCAATGACAAAGGCAAATGGTACTCATAACATAACATACAAAACCAAAGACTGAGCAACACAAACCCAACTAAACATAGGAGGTGATCCCAAAATGTTCACATACTACTTTTAGTATATAGTTTTCGTCATTTAGTTTATTTCTAATTACCTTTGATTTTTGCGACACTTGACCCAAACAGGCAGTTTCCAAAGTAATTGTTGCTTTTTATTTGTCTCACTAGACTAAATATCGAAAAGGTTTTGTTCACACATTGTTGTAAATATAATGGTTTTATGGTTCATTTCTGTGTGTGTTCCATTGTAGTTATGTTTTTGTTGCACTTAAGTGTTTCTGTTGTTTAGTTGTTTTAAACTTATAGTTGATGCGTTTACCTCAGTTTTAGTTTGTAACCCGGATTTGTTTTCTCTCAATCGATTTATTGCGGAATACCAATGTTGCTTTTATCATTCTACATAAGAAAAAAATATATATAAAGTCAGCAAGATGACAGTTGTTATCCATTTGTTTGATGTGTTTGAGCTTTTGGTATTGCCATTTGGTTAGGGACTTTATTTTTTCAGTATTTTTGTGATTTTACATTTGTTTGGATTGCAATTGAAATCCACGTATATAATTAAATACACTCATCATAGATACAAGGACTAAATTTATATTAATATATAATCTCTCTCCAGTACAAAACCTTCATTCTTTCAAGACGGATACCACATTTTATTTAAAGGCGATCCAAAATGTATAAATATATACTTCCTTCAATATTTAAAACAATTTTCTGATAACTGTTTTTAATATGTATAGCGTTCGGTGTTTATGTTCTAGATACCCAGGAGTTTTTTTGCTGATAATATTTGGAGAAATTAAAAATTCCACTAGAAAAAGATGTCATAAGAGATAGGAACATAAATTTGGCCTTGCAAAACACCACCTACAGACCTATCAAAGAGTTGTTACAAGGGTTCTCAATCAGCAGAAAGAGTGGCACTTTCTCAAAACGAATCGAAAAATTTAGTGTTCTTTTCAAATCGAACGTGGCTACATACTTCTGCATCCTGAATAACCAAACGAGCGTCGAACTTTGGCAAGGGTTCTACTGCCGATCGACAGAATCGGCAATATTTCTATTTCCAAGTCACCTGTTTGTCGGGTTTTGCTGGATTTTTTAAAAATATTTTCTGATCGAAGAGTTGTCGTCCCCTTGATAACGCCATTGGTTGCTATGTACGGTTTGCTCTAGATAAAACTGTTATTAATGTGATGTGGTGCTACAAAATTACATAAAAACGGCTTTCGTTTACATGTGTTGTTTTTTGCATTTTTGATCCAGCTGATCAACTGAAAGGATTTTGTTTGACTAGACACAACACAAATCTAACCACAGCAATTGATTGATCATTAATACTGCTATTTTTGTAAACACGCTGGCATATAAGGACTTAACAATTTGTAGTATAACTCTTATAGCACATTTATATGTCTTCCATTTCATACCTATAGTAAGGCATTGTCAAATATAGAGACTGGTGGAATTAACCTGGTTTTATAGCGCTAAACCTCTCACTTATATGACAGTCGCATCAAATATCAATATTTGTATTAAACATGGTAAAAATATGTTGTAGTCTGCATATAAAATCTATCACACTACGTTGAAGATTATTAGATTTCATTTCCTTTTACATTCAATTGCAATGTTTTATTTATCATCTTTACTATTATTGATGCTCTTAAGTTTTGATCTTGCATCAAATTATTGTTTCCGTCAACTCTTTTTTATGTGTTCGTCACATATTTATCGTCATATTTGGATCTTTTCGTCATGATCAAATAGCCATTACGGCATAATTAAATAAATAAATAGTATGCAAAGGTAGATAATCACTTGTTAGATATAATATTTTGGTTGAATTCGTCACGTAAATGCATTGTAAACGAAATACTAATCAATTTGAAAACCATCCGTCTTGATAACTAACATGTAACAATTTGGTTTGTTTAATGTTTTTCATTGGCTTTTTTATAAATCGGTATTATAACCAAAATACACAAAAGAACGTACAATATGAAAAGTATTTTTCAATCCATGCTTATATTAATCTGTGTTTTAGTTTTCTTTTATATTGTTTCTGTTAGCGCTTTCACCGCATCTCCAGCGGTTCATCAGACAGAATTGTTATCGTTAATAGGTGAAAGCGCTAACAGAAACAATGTTCGATTTATGATGTGATTTTTTGTGTTTTTTACTTTTAAATTATATTTTCTGTACCAAGGACTTTTTATTTATCAAAATATATATATATATATATATATATATAAAACGTCTGAATAATAGTCAACGATTTTTCCCACGAGGGCGCTGGATCGTTACAAGTAACGATACATGTACACAATAAAATAAATTATATAAACGCCTAAAAAGTGTACATAACAACACCAATAACACAAAAAGGAACTATAAATGTAATTATTTATAAATATTTCGGATAACAGATATCCTTCGTCAGTCAGATTCTGATGTTAAATGAATCATCTTTAAGTCTTGAAATTTATACAATAAAAAAGGCAAACCGAACATCAGTTAAGACGCTTGCATCATTGCAAAAATATGTTGAATATGAAATAGGTTATATGACTAATTACATCAGAGAGTTCAAATAAATGTTTTAAATAAAAATAATAATGTGCGGTATGAACTAGCACAATTCTAAAGCTTTAACAGTGTCGATAATTATGATGTTACAAGAAAGATTGCGTCAATAAGAAGTCCAAATAAACAGCATTGAACGGTCTTATTTCTAAATAAACAGCACTGAACGGTCTAAATTTCTAAATATTTCAGATTTAACAACTGTAGTGTAGTTACATTAGAGTCTGCGATGTTTAAAACAAACGGCCGTTTAAAAAAAATAACAAATTTTGACTAAAGTAAAATAGTTGGACGTGGCTTGGTACTTATACATCCCTCAAAAATTAAGCAATTTAGATTGTTATATTCAACAGATATATTTTAGAAATGAGTAAGGATAGAAATAAAAACGGGGACTGTAATAATAAGTAATATAACCCAGATGTAAAGCACTGCATGGTGTCGAATAACATCTTTTCATTTATCCCATTTGGTGCCAAAGTTGTTAATTTTCTTATCCAAAATCTTTCCCGAGTAAGTCTATCCTCCCTAGACCAAGCAGAGTTGTGGTCAATGATAGTAATGGTCAGTCGATTGAGATCTGCCTTAATGTGGCCAGGGGATCTCAAATGACGACTAAGAGGGAGGTCTGGCTTGCATTGGTAGTCGCTACGATGACCGTTCATTCGTTTGTGAAACGGCTGTTCTGACTCGCCAACATACTGTTTACCACATTTACACTGTAGGAGATACACAACATTTGTAGTCTTGCAATTAACATTGCAAAATATGGTGTATTCTGTACCAGTGGAGTGACTGTTAAATATATATATATATATATATAAATCACAACCTACCCTTCCTAATCTGACAGCATAATAAACAAGATACACAATTGAACGTACACTATAAAATGTATTTTACAGTTCACTCTTAACTTAATTTGCGATTTATGCAAATAATTCTCACACTAAATTGGAAGGAAGTACAATTCTCAAAACAAAACCTATTTTGAAATGCAAATTTGGTCTGACATCCGTTTGCGTCAAAAATCAGGAAAGTCTATGTAAATTATTTATCTAATGACGAATACGATAAGCATGTTAAATATCTTGTCACTGTTGGAGAATTAAAACAAGTTGCATGACAATTAAAACAGATTCGGTGTAGCAATTCGTAAATGTTTTCTATTTTGATCATTCAACTGTCCTTTTATTTTTTTCATTAAAATCTAACGTAATCCTCATGTGTAATAATGAATTGATAAAATCTCCTGAAAATGAATTTTATGCAAAAACAAATTGAAACAAAGAAGGTAACAGTATACAGAAGTGAAACAAAAATGACCAAGTATAAATCTCTGCTCCGAAAATCATCCCCAAAACAATACGAAAAATCGTTCACTGACCGATCATAGTGTTTTTTGTGGATTTATTCTATTTGATTTTTTTTTTATAAATATAAGTAAAATAGCATGTAGATACATGATATTCTAACCTTTTTGGCTTTGACACATATTTTTTTAAACACTTCACATAATAAATCCAATTTAACTTTCTTTCTTAATTTACAAAAGATGGTAGGACAATAAGAGTCGTTAATTGTAATCCACAACTAGCCATGCTGAAGCCCTGACATGATTTATTAACCTTGTTTTGATAAGTATTCGCTTAATCAAAGTAATGGTTTTTATAAAACTATGGCTGTGTTAGTTATTGATGATCTTATTTATTTTCCCTAATGAAGAATTATGAGAGACAGATATAGAAACTAAACAGGCACTTAACATTTATCTTTTGGGAGGCATTGTTTTTTTCATGAAGTGTTTGATTCTAGATGTTTTGATGAACTAACATTAGTTAGAAGGAAAGAAAAAAATATTGCAATAGACAAATACAAAAAGTTTAAAAAAAAAAAAAGAATTTAAAAAGATATTAAAATCTTGCTATCTATACTATTGTCGTAGTTCTTTATATACTTGTTGTTGATTGTTTTTGGTTTTTTGCAATATGATTATGAAAATGTTTTTATAAACAAATTATTTTCTTAAAGTGTGCAGTATATTTCTTCCTAGTTTTACCTGTTTCGTTGTTGTCTGTTATTATTAGTGTGTCACCCATTAAGGACAAGGTGTTTGGTGATGCTCGTGTTGTTTGTTTCGACTTACAGAAATTCCCGTGGAAACTTGCTATGAAAATGCCAAAATATATGTTCTTGTAGAACAAATATTCTGAACAAATTATTACGCAAAGAATTCGTCCAATATCTGTAATACGTATATTGGTAGATAATAAGTAAAGACAATTTTTTTTCATTTTTGGAACTCATCATACCTTTGCATGTACATTTTTTAAATTGGCGGATTTATTTTGGCGATTTTGTTCTATCAGCGAAAATCAGCGAAAATTTACACCCCCGCGCAAAATACCCGCTATACGGTATATCGTTGTCCCCTTTATGTTTTCCACGCTTTACCCTTTGTTTTTTAAGATACCTAACTTCTACACAATACAGAATATATCATCTTTTTCAACTTTAATTGCTTCCTCAGTCTGATCGATGGCATACATTTAAAACGTCTTATATCTTTGTAATCGTTTTGATTATTGGATTTGTTAGTGCTGTTCAAAAGAAGAATAAGTTTAGTGTCCTTCATTTAAAATTCATCCTTTGCAAAGAAACTAATGAATTTTATAGATTCACTATTCCAGTGAAATTATATAAGATATATTTATATATTTTCCTATTCTTTCAATGACTTCCATGCCTGGCCTGTAATTCAGTGGTTGTCGGTTGTTTATGTGTTACATATTTGTTTTTTGTTAATTTTTTTTATTTAAATAAGGCCGTTTGAATTGTTTTACATGGTCATATCGGGGCCTTTATTGCTGACTATGCGATATGGGCTTTGCTCATTGTTGAAGGCTGTACGGTGATCTATAGTTTAGAAATGTCTGTGGACAGTTGTCTCATTGGCAATCATACCATATCTTCTTTTTTTTATATTGTTTCTCTATTTTGGTTTATATCTCTGCATCCTTTTAATACAACTTCGGATTTTCAAATAGTTTTGCGTCGATCATCACTGAAGAGACATTGATTGGTCCTGTTAATGTAATTACTACGACTGACTGCTTCTGTTAGTGGACTCAAATTCCCCGAAGGTATCACCATCAAAGTAGCCAATACTTCATTACTTGCATGATGATACGGATTTTGTATTATTTAAATTTGTTGTTACAAAAAAATTGTAATTATCTAGAATTAAGGAATGTCTTACAATCATGCATAGCTCTAATTCCTTGTCCGGTTTTGGATATAAATCCCCCTTTTGGTTTTAAACTCTCCATCTTTTTAATTAGCTTGTATTTACAAATATTTCGGCTTTGAGCTTCACTGAAGAGACTGTCGAAATGCGCATCTGGTTAAGAAAATTTGATTCCGTTTATGTTATTATATCAGGTCACACAAGTTCATACAACACCCTTCAACAGGAAAACACAAACATAGTCCGGCAGTGGGCAGATCGTAAAAGTGATATATGTTTATTATACATATACAGCATATCGATATATGGTGGGTTGAGAATGAATGATAAGACACCTTATTGCAGGATAAAAATCTACATATAGACTTCTTATACCTCATCGAAGTGGTGAACATTACAGACATGGTCGATGTGCAAATATTCATTTATTTAAACATTTTTATTTTCAGATTTCAAACCTTGGTATTCATTTTAAATTTCCAGTGATTAACGTTAGTAACAAATTTATCGAAAACATCATTTAAAACAAAACCATGCTAAGGAATTATAATTTTCCGCAAAGATGTAGACCAGAAGAGGGGAATGTGGTTTTCTTTACAGATTCAAACTGACAAAATTATCTCGTGGCGACCAGTTTTTATTGGTGGAGGAAACCACCGACCTTCGATAGGAAAACTGAGAATCCTGGTCAATTAAGATTGCACTCGCGTACACTCGCGTATGAGGGTTCAAATTCACAACCCCAGAGGTGACTCGTTAGTTAGTACAGTAGTTACTACTTATACCACTCGGCCACCGATGCCCTAGTACAGTAGTTACTACTTATACCACTCGGCCACCGATGCCCTAGTACAGTAGTTACTACTTATACCACTCGGCCACCGATGCCCTAGTACAGTAGTTACTACTTATACCACTCGGCCACCGATGCCCTAGTACAGTAGTTACTACTTATACCACTCGGCCACCGATGCCCTAGTACAGTAGTTACTACTTATACCACTCGGCCACCGATGCCCTAGTACAGTAGTTACTACTTATACCACTCGGCCACCGATGCCCTAGTACAGTAGTTGGTCCGAGACCACAATTGTCGTCCCTTGATTTTCGTTGTTCACGAATATAGTCCCTAGTGTTAACAGTGGGTTACTTGCCAATAATTTTTATACCCCTTCCAAATTTATTTCTCCATGTTTAATGCCTCAAATTGTAAGTAGGGGGGTGAAATTACACTGTAAAAAAATTTGGGTCCAGAATTTTACAGGAAAGTAGTGATTCGGTCCAGCTGAAAAAGGTTAAAAATTAGCACTTCGGAAGCTGTCAAAAGATTTCAAGACACCCTAAACACAAAATTGTCCATATTTTGAGTTTGAGGCGATGAAGTTTTCTATAATTTTGATATAATTTGTCCCAAAAGTAGTACAACACACTGTAAACATTTCATTGAGAAAGCGCAGGTGGGATTTTTTTAATTTTCATTTATGTTCTAAAAGAAATGCACTACGAATTAATTGTGTTCTCGGACCTAAGAGGTGAAGTCTGTGAAAATAGAATCTGTAATTTGGCAACTTCCCTAAATGATTTGGTGGTGTCAATTTGTCAAATAGCATGAAACTAAAGGATTTAAACTTTTATATTATGGAATTTCTGCAAAAATGACCAATTTTGGCATTTTATGGTCAAAATAGGCATTTTAAGGCTTTTTCAATATTGATGCATACATGGCATCCTGACTTTCTATCTGACAGGTTTTCATGTGTCAATACTTGTGTTTCTATGCCTTTATCTAGTTCTTTTACTTGTTTATGAACTCAGAATCTACAGAAAAGAAGATTATCTAAGACAATATGTACAAAATGTGTTGTATAAATGACCCTTGTCTAACGCCCTGTTTGGATGAAGTCAAAAGTGGGGTTCTTGGTACATAAAATTTGAAGTCCACAATTAAGACCGCACTAAATTTGTATCCAAAGCACTTTACAATGTCTATTGTACCTGTTCCATCTCACATAATATCTTTTTTTCTTCTGTAGGATAGCAAGTGGTTTAAATATAAGCCTGTTGAGACTAAAATTGCATTCAAGTATTTCATTAAAAAGGCAAAAATCTTTGTATCAGACCATACTCTCTGTAAGAAAAGTTAATTGCAAGAGCCTTCTTGTGCTCAGATTTGTTGTATCATGTCACATGAGTATAGAAATGATAAAAAAGACACAATTTTTTTTATTTCTTATAGCCTCAATATGCATTTTTAAATGTAAATATGTGGCACGGCCTAAATTGACCCTTATTTGTTTCCAGTCTTACTTGGCTTAAGACCCTTTTAAACTAATATGATATGTTATTTGTGACTTTTCTTTCCATTTAAAGTACATTCAATACATATGTAAGGATTATTTATAACCAAAAAGCTTCACAAATTTAAAATTGCTGGAAAATATTACATCTTCATGTAAGGCCCCCTTTCATTGAAAAACCTCAATTTTTAGGCCCAGGCTGATATAAATTTCACTTTTGAATAATTATGCTAAGTCTGATAAATCAAATGAGTACTCTATTGCTTTCAGTACATAATAAATGATATATTAGGGCATTTAAAAAGTATTTTTTTGCAATATTTAAATTTTCAAAGCCCATAATGTTGATAGTTGAAATTATTCAAATTTAACGTCAAAATTTAACACGCAAAGATGAGTATTGAATTTAACATATTGTCTATAATATATATCCTATTGTTATGAAACTTTACAAGCAGTGTTATAATTAATTAAGCTTTGGTCATACCAATTTTTTTTAAGATTTGTCAACTCTTTCTATCCTATTAGGTCCGAGACCACAATTGTCGTCCCTTGATTTTCGTTGTTCACGAATATAGTCCCTAGTGTTAACAGTGGGTTACTTGCCAATAATTTTTATACCCCTTCCAAATTTATTTCTCCATGTTTAATGCCTCAAATTGTAAGTAGGGGGGTGAAATTACACTGTAAAAAAATTTGGGTCCAGAATTTTACAGGAAAGTAGTGATTCGGTCCAGCTGAAAAAGGTTAAAAATTAGCACTTCGGAAGCTGTCAAAAGATTTCAAGACACCCTAAACACAAAATTGTCCATATTTTGAGTTTGAGGCGATGAAGTTTTCTATAATTTTGATATAATTTGTCCCAAAAGTAGTACAACACACTGTAAACATTTCATTGAGAAAGCGCAGGTGGGATTTTTTTAATTTTCATTTATGTTCTAAAAGAAATGCACTACGAATTAATTGTGTTCTCGGACCAGTTACTACTTATACCACTCGGCCACCGATGCCCTAGTACAGTAGTTACTACTTATACCACTCGGCCACCGATGCCCTAAGATAAAAACGGCAATCGTCTATCATGCCAATATCTACAAAAAAACACCCAAGAACAGAATACCGTATAGCGGGTTATTTTCGCGGGGTGTAAATTTTCGCTTATTTTCGCGATTAGAAGAAAATCGCCAAAATAAATTCCGCCAAATTAAAGGTGTACATGCAAAGGTATTAATAAAAGTTTTCATCCGCCAAAATAATAACCGCTAAAATATTTCGTATACCTTGTTTAATGAAAATCGCGAAATTTTACACCCGCGAAAATAACCCGCTATACGGTATATGCAATATTAAGGACAAAAATATCACACGATATCAAGATGACGATTTACTGTCTTCAAAATAGACAGGTTTGAATGCAGTGTAGTAATCTGTAAATTGATGTAGTCATCAACAGTTGCTCATAAATGACATTTCAAAGATTTCATAGAATAACAAAGCTATTAAGATCCATCGATATAGCATTAAGCAATCACAAAAGACAAGCACATAAATATGTGAGGTGGTTAAACCAGTTTCTGTGACCTGTGTTTGTGTGAATCGTGAATACTGTTCGAATCATTACAGATTGGTTTTCAATAGAATATTGCTGCGACCAATTTGGTTGTTGACATCGATATATTTTTAAAACAAGGAGAATACCCCCAGTGCCAACACTGAGGATTTCAGTTGGAACTCCACACACGACGGATATGCTCGACTTCAGTCTTAATTTACAAGGATTGCCCATTTGCTGTCCGAAGGACATTGGTTCTTTCTTTTTACACCAACATCCTTTAACCAATAAAATTTGATAATCACGAAATAGCCTAACTAAAGTGACTTTGCTTTATAGTTTCTTTGGTAGTGAGATAATTTGTATTGTTGATTTTTTTCAGTAATATTTAACATTATTTCAAATGGAAAAACAGATCAATTGTCGTTTCGGGGCCTTTTATAACTGACTATGCTGTATGTCTCATTGGCAATCATACCACAGATTCTTATTTATATTTTTCTTTTGTTGAAGACCGTATAATCTCATCTACATTGTGAGTATCGTTATGAGGCCTCATTTACGTATACACTACGTATCCTTAGATTAATATATATATATAAATTATTGTCTGTATGTTTTATTTACGCATCGTTGTCAATATTATGGAATTTGATGCGACTGTCATATCAGTGAGAGGTTTAGCTAGCTGTATACCATATAGGTTCAGTCCACCATTTTCTACATAAGAAAATGCGTGTACATAGTCAAAATATGATATTTGTTATCCATTCGTTTGAATTTTTTTTAGCTTTTTATTTTTGCCATTTGATTAGAGACTATTCGTTTTGAATTTTCCTCGGAGCTCAGTATTTCTGTGATTTTACTTTTTATTACATTGGTTGCAATGCATTACATTGATTTTCCAGTGTAATAAAAACAGATAATCACAATGTGAAAAAGAGGGACGAAAGATACCGGAGGAATACTCAAGCACATATATCGAAAATCAACTAACAACACCATGTCTAAAAAGGAAAAAGACAAACAGACAAATAATAGTACAAAAGACACATCATAGAAAATTAAAGACAAAGCAACACGCACACCAACAAAAACTGGAGGTGATCTCAGGTGCTCTGGAAGGGTAGGCAGATTCTGCTCCACATGTAACAAACTTCGTGTTGCTCATGTTATTACAAACCTGATAAACAGTCTAATTCGGTAGGACTCATTTGTGAAAAGGGAACGGTTTGTAGTTACGACAAAAAGAGCATACTCGATATCATATGTGACGGATATTTCATATCGGTCAACCAACTCGTGATGGCGTCCGTAAAATTTCAAAAGGACGATGAACGTGATTATTTCACATCTCTGAGGTTTAAAGAACAATAGGCGTTGTTAAGACGTCGATAACGTCGGATCTAAAGAAAGTGTGGATGCGTAGAAAGATATAGTTCCTTACATTTTCGACTTAATTTAGTATAGAAAAAAAATGTCAATGAATGTTATACAAGGTATAACTTAAAGAAAATCAAATAGAGAAAAATATGCAACGAGTGTCCGAACAAACAAATTTATTCACGAATGCGCGTATCTTCATTCTAAATATGAATGTAAAAACAATTAAATATTTATAAAAACACAAACAGATCAAATATTTATTTTTAGCATTTTTACATATGCTGAAATTATTATTGGTTAAGCTGACAACATAAATCCGTAAATCCTTAAAATTATATTTGCAGATGTAAATTGTCGTAAGCACGCCAGGAATTTAATTATGACTGATATTTGAAAATGGAATTAAATAAAATTGATTATTCATATATATTCTTATAGCCACTATTTATAGTGCATAAAATCAATATAACGGAAACACAGTGCAGTGGTTATCATGGATAAATTTCACTATATTCGAAAGACTATAACGCTAATTTGACGATGCAAGATTGTACCGTTATCTTGATCCTGATCATACAACATCTTAAAGCAGAAAGATAACCGAAAGTTTGGTAGAAATTCACGAAGGTTGCTTTACCGATGACAAAACTATTGAATATATAACCAGAAATCCTAAACAGCGCAGATTATGTATTTTAACATAATTTGTTAAAGTACAAAAATATGTGGGTATCTGCTATTCCGACTTTTTTCATAACGAATCCAATTTAGCTTTCTTTTTTTATTTACATAGAATCAATAAGAGTCGTTAATTGTTATTCATGACTACAAATGTAGCCATGATGGATCCCGGACACGTTTTATTAACCTTTGTTTTGTTAGAAATTCGCTTTATCAAATTTATAGTTTTTATAAGACAGTGGTTTTGTTAGTTGTTGATGATCTTAGTTAGTCTGCTAAATGAAGAATTATGAGAGACAGAAATAAAAACTTAAGACACCAAACACTCATCTTTTGGGTGGCATTGTTTTTTCAAGAAGTGTTTGATTCGCGCCTATGAAAATGTGATGGTTGTTTTTTTTTGGTGAGGAAGTCAGTGACTGGCTCCAGGTAGATTTTCATATTTTTTTATTCTTTATTGTCCGTACAAACCTCTCGAATTAGTTTTATTTGCCTCGCTCGTTGGTTTTTGTCGATGTTTTCCGACAAAAAAAAATAGGCAGTTGTCTAATATGTCTAACTTATCGAGAGGACAAGAAATAGGCAGCTGTGTATCATGGCAAAAACAATCAAAAGTTCTCAAGGACAACTCGAAAAAAATCATGAATATTCACTGTCTACAAAGCACAGGTGTATATGCAGTATTGGAATATGTAAATTGCCAAATCCATCAATAGTTGCTATTTTTCTTAATAAACCTTTTTAAAAGTGTATCAAGCAATTGACAATTCATACGTTTACACCGGTTGTGTTTCTACAATTAAAGTCATCTCACATTGAGCAAAACATTCCCATTATATAACTCTCTGTTATATCGGTTAAAGTATCAAAGAATAAACAAACATTATTCTTTGTCGTTTCATATTACATGAGATTAGATTTTATAAACGATTTAACAGTTAAACAGGCGATCGATATCTTTTGAAACGCATTGTTTTATTCAGATTGGGCGACATAGTTCAATCATGTATAATAACTCAAGATTTCTAAATACGTGCTGAAACTCAAATAAAACACTTTTAATTCTCCGATCTACGTCAAGTTTATGTGCAATTGTTTATATAAGAGGAAAGAATTTAAGTCTTTAGATTTTTCAGCCAAGTTTAAATTTTGATCTATTTGAACTATTTGAACAGACATCGATAAAACAGATAATTTTCACTAAGAATTTTAAACAAATAGAAAAGGGAAATGCAGTATAGTAATACTGATACTAGTATCACTACTGTAGACATTAAATTATCCTTTATATTGATTTAGTTAAGATATTTTGGCTATTAATTTTATTTCCCTCTGTTTTGGTTATTTCGCTTATGTTTTGGGGTTTGAACAAAACTTAAGGAGGTATATACTGAAATATAGCGCTTCTTACGACCACATTTATAGGATGATATCAGCGACAATTTATTGCATAAAAGTTTATGTACCTATGTTACAGTATGCAGTTGATGAAATGACAATTTATCTACCTTTGTAGTGTCGTGAAATGAACCGTTTCTTTACCATTGTAGTGTTGCTGAAATGTGCCGTTTGTGTATCTTTGTAGTGTTGTTCAAATGTGCCGTTTGTGTACCTTTGTAGTGTTGTTGAAATGTGCAGTATGTGTACCTTTGTAGTGTTGTTAACATGTGCCGTTCGTGTACCTTTGTAGTGTTGTTAATATATGCCGTTCATGTACCTTTGTAGTGTTGTTGAAATGTGCCGTTTGTGTAACATTGTTATGTTGTTGAAATGGACCGTTATTGTACCATTGTAGTGTTGTAGAAATGTGCCGTTTGTGTATCATTGTAGTCTTGTTGAAATGGACCGTCATTGTACCTTTGTAGTGTTGTTGAAATGAACCGTTATTGTACCTTTGTAGTGTTGTTGAAATATGCCGTTTGTGTACCTTTGAAGTGTTGTTGAAATGTGCCGTTTGTGTACCTTTGTTTTGTTGTTGAAATGTGCCGTTGGTGTACCATTGTAGTGTTGTTGAAAAGTGCGGTTTGTGTACCTTTGTAGTGTTGCTGAAATGTGCCGTTTGTGAACCTTTGTAGTGGTGTTGAAATGTGTCGTTCGTGTATCTTTGTAGTGTTGTTGAAATGTGCCGTTCGTATACCTTTGTAGTGTTGTTGAAATGTGCCGTTTGTGTACCTTTGTACTGTTGTTGAAATATGCCGTTCGTGTACCTTAATGGTGTTGCTGAAATGTGTCGTTTGTGTACCATTGTAGTGTATTGAAATGTGCCGTTTGTGTACCTTTGTAGTGTTGTTAACAAGTGCAGTTCGTGTACCTTTGTAGTGATGTTGGAATGGATCGATATTGTACCTTTGTAGTGTTGTTGAAATGTGCCGTTTGTGTAACTCTGTAGTGTTGTTGAAATGTGCCGTTTGTGTACCTTTGTTGTGTTGTTGAAATGTGCCGTTTGTGTACGATTGTAGTGTTGTTGAAATGTGTCGTTTGTATACCATGGTAGTTTTGTTGAAATATACCGTTTGTGTACCTTTGTTTTGTTGTTGAAATGTGCCGTTTGTGTACCATGGTAGTGTTGTTGAAATGGACCGTTTGTGTGCCATTGTAGTGTTGTTAATATATGCCGTTCATGTACCTTTGAAGTGTTGTTGGAATGTGCCGCTATTGTACCTATGTAGTGTGATTGAAATTGACCGTTATTGTACCTTTGTAGTTTTGTTGAAATGTGTCGTTTGTGTACCTTTGTAGTGTTGTTGAAATGTGCCGTTTTTTTAACTTTTTTGTGTTGTTGAAATGTGCCGTTTGTGTACCATTGTAGTGTTGTTGAAATGTGCCGTTTGTGTACCTTTATGGCGTTATTAACATGTGCAGTTCGTGTATCTTTGTAGTGTTGCTGAAATGTGTCATCTGTGTACCATTGTAGTTTTGTTGAAATGTGCCGTTTGTGTACCTTTGTGGTGTTATTAACATGTGCCGTTTGTGTACCTTTGTAGTGTTGTTAACATATTCCGTTCGTGTACCTTTGAAGTGTTGTTGAAAGTACTGTTTATGTACGGTTGTAGTGTTGAAGAAATGTACCGTTGTTGTAGCTGGTAGTATTGTCAAAATTAACCGTTTCAGTACCTTTGCATAGTATAGATGAAATCTACCGTTTCGGTACCTTTGTATAGTTATGTTGAAATGTACCGTTTTGGTACCTTGTAGTATTGTCAAAATTAACCGTTTGTGTACCTTTGTAATATTGTTAAAATTTACCGTTTTTGTACCTTTGTAGTATTGTTAAAATGTACCGTGTCTGTACTTATGTAGTATTGTTGTAATGAACCGTTTCTTAACCTTTGTAGTGTTGTTAAAATTAGCCGTTTATGTACCTTGTAGTGCTGTTAAAATGTGCCATTTCTGTACCGTTGTAGTGTTGTTGAAATGTACCGTGTCTGCACCTTTTAAGAAATTGTCTACTTGATTTTTTTTATAGTAATGAACAGTTTCTGTATTTTGCAAAGAACTCAGTTTCACTCTGAAGATTCGTTACGAATACAAATAGTTAGGAGGCATATATCATTGAGACAGAAACCTTATCACAAAAATAACCAAAAAACAATTACAGAAGAACGAGTTGCTAAGAGTGCATTATATTTTTAAAATGCTGATCTAATGAACGATAGGTGAAAGATACTAAAGAAGCATTCAAACTTTTAAATCGAAAACAAAATAGACCGCAGAATGGCATGGCAATTATAAACAACGATACAAAGTTAAACAGCAGTTAACAAAACACAACATAGATGATTAAAGTTTGAGAAACACTATCCCCACATTACAGACATTACTGACGGGTAAGCTTAACATGTGGCACCCTTCGTGTTGGTTATGTCAGCACATACGCAGGGATATGTCTAATTAAAAGTAGTTCACATTCGGGATGGACGACTGTATTAAAATTGCGGTTACGACCATTACGACATGTCCTTCGTCATTCGTGATATTCCATAAAAGAGGAACAAAAGATACAAGAGGTACAGTCAAACTTATAAATCGAAAATAAACTGACAACGCCATGGCTAAAAATGAAAAAGACAAAAAACAAAAAATAGTACACATGACACAGCATAGAAAACTAAAGAATACACAACACGAATCCCATAACAGTTGAATAATGAACATTCAAAAATACGTGTAATCGCACAAAACACATACTTCATACTGGTGTTTCCCTGAAAGAATTGAGAGAGAATTTACCATCATCGTTGTATATCATGTGACATGTGTACCATACAATTTCACAAAAATCGAGGTTGTTATCCCTCTGGCAACGAAATAATTCGTTCTCATATGTAAACACTATATATAACAAATTGTGATTATCAAGCATAAACTATTATCATAACACCATTGTAAATTATATGTACATACCATGTCTAAAGTATATACCCCTTAACATAAGTACAGCAGATATCATGAAATAAGTTGTATTGCTCTTCTGTCTGAACCACCAAGGAAAAGATTATGTAACTTTGCAGAACTAAGTAAATATAGACATGAAAGTGTAACCTCATCTTTGCTAGCCAAGGGTTACGATCCACTCCCGCTCTCTTCATCCTTGGCGGATAGAGCCAACATTTGTGATAACAATGTTGCGCCATCTATCGGAAGATAAAAATCACGCCCAACCCGAATTTGTTATTCTTAACCAATAGAAGCACTGGAACTCTTCAAATTGGAGGTAAAAACACGGTAGCGTTTAGATTCTATACACTTGGTAAATCCGGAAATGAAAATATATGTCAACATTCATGCATTTGTGCATGAAACATACACAGGAATTTCTATTGGTTGATTAAAAACATTCAAGTTGTTACTTAATATAGTCGTATGTTGAGGGGTGTAAAGACTTGTTGCACAGTAAAACACGTGCTAATTATTTACAAATACTTTTTACATTTACACGTGATCATGTTATAGGCGCGTTTTGATTGGATGCAGCGAGGTTTGACTGCAACCAATAAACATCCTAACCTTGTGTTTCCGAAATTTTATCTCAATCCACCAAGTGTGAAGAGAGCGGGAGTGGATAGTAACCCTTGGCTAGCGAAGATGGTGTGACCTTGGCATACAGCGAAGGTAAAGCTCATTAAGGTGTAAAGCATTATATTGTAACATGTTACTAACGAGATTTAAATGTATAGGAAGGCTGCGCGACTTCTTCACAGAAAATAAATCATTTTCAAAACAGAATTATCCATTAATGAGTCCATCAATAAATTATTTTGTAATTGTAAAGTTCAATAACTCATATATAGTATTGATAGCAAACAGATCTTATGTAAATATATACTTTATTATCATCTGATATATTTTCTATATTAAAATGTGAATTTGGTGGTCTGTCTATTCCATTTAACAATGCATAGTTTTAATGTGAAATTTATTGATATTGTATGTCCAGTGGAAGCATTATGAAGAACGACGATAGGTTCAACTAATGTTAAACAACTTGGCTTTTATCGTTTTCACTGCTTGATTAATTTAGTCTTTACTTTATGTTGTAGAACATCATGAATGTATTCATTTGTAGCAAAAACAATTATGTCGCAATTACTCTGTATACTGGAGGTAGCATTCGAAACCATTTTGCAATTCTTTGAATATTGGAGGAAGCAGGTGTAGGGGCCATTTCGCAATTTTCTGTATATTGTTGGTAGCGTGTACCTTGCAGTATCTTTACTCTTCCTTAAAAACCACATAAAAACAAATAAAAATAAATCCAAATGGTACAAAGAGGATGCAGATACCAACTACGGCAAAACATTTAGGGATAGAAAATTCTATGAAATATTAAACTTGCCGAACCTTATGCATACAAATTGAAATTGGAATTAAAATTGAGAATGCAAAGTCGGGTTAAACATGTTCATGAGATCTCAACCCTCCCCTAATTATTTGCTATACTTTGAATTGCCTTAATTCATTGGCCAAATCAGAGGACTACTTTACCCTGCGGAGCACTGAGTTATCAACATCCAAATGTCGTGAAACAAACGTCGTACGAACACAGACAAACATCAACAAACAATTGCAACATCCGATTGATTCTTGTCTGCCTATAACGACTAGATGCAAATAGTTCATGCTTATTCAAAGACGAGAAATACACACGCAGTCGCGATAACCCTTTTTTTATATTTAAAAGGCATCACACATGATGGGATTATCAAATCTTTAGGAAAGGCCTTTCTATACCACGTAAAAATAATTTTAAAAAAAGTCGCAAAAAACTTTAAAACAGTGCAGGTGCGTGAGATCAGGAAATAGGTATTAAAACATTGTATATTGTAAACAAATGATGTGGTGGAAAACATCTAGATGTAAGGATAATATGCAAATTAATTGAAACTAAGGTTTTTCCTACCTCAGGAATGGATTACCTTAGTTGTAATTGGCAAAACTTTTAGGAATTTTTGGTCCTCAATGCTCTTCAACTTTGTACTTTATTTAGCCCTATTAGCATTTTTTTTTATTCACGCGTCACTGATGAGTCTTTTAGAAACGAAACGCGCGGCTGGTGTTGATATACAATTTTAATCCTAGTATCTATGATGGGTTTATTTTAGTCATTAAAGTTTATATAAATGAGGTTTATATTTTCATGTCCTGAATTTTTCACCGAATTTCTGCATATATTATATTCATAATCATTGAAAAAGTTTAATACATGATTTGAGAAAATTTCGATTAACGACTAACTGGGGAACACATCTGATTGTCATGAATATTCTTCAAATACGTGAAGAGAAAAGTGGCAAAATATACAAAGGTCCAAATCCAAAAAAAACTGTAGATCCAATAAAACTGATAGCAACATGGCAAAATAAGACAACATGGCTAAACAACACAACAGGCAAAAACATGGCATAAACAGCAACTAATGAGGGGTTCACACATTGCCGATTATTGCTCCCGTTGGAGATCAGACAGCAATACGAAAAGAAAAGTGAAAAAGTCGGATTACTATCCTCAATTATCTGGAATGTCCTATCATTGTCTGAACACAGTCGTTTAAGTTCGTTACAGATTCCTACGGGTCGGGAAGGAACCGAATAGTTCGGCGAAGCACCCCGACAGTTAGGTGCGCCCCGTAACATTCGGGGAAAATCAGCCGATTTAGTTTAGTCGGATCTATCGTGCCTATGTCGTGGCAGATTCTGCTGTATCGGATCACAATCCTAACAATGTTCTGTGCGTTCTGAACGGTGTCCTATGGAACGGGAATGATCTGAAGAAATTTTTCATTGATTTGTTTCTGCCGATTGAGTCCAGATTGCATCCAGATCTTGTCGATTGTCATCGTTTTTGCCGAAACCGTTCCGGAACAGTACGTCCCGATATTAATACGAAATTCCGCAATAATACCAACGTCAGAGTCCCGACAATTACAGAATACAATACGACTGAGAACAGTCAAAGCCGTTTGCAATTCGATAGAGCGAACCGTGATAGGATAACGTTCCGACAGTACCTGCTAATTCAGATTATGCTGACAATTTTTTAACGCATAACTTCCGTCAGCGTCGGTTCACTGTCTGGTCACTGTCTGATCTCTGTCGGATTACATTGGGTAGAATCGGGACGCAGTCGTAACAGGCTCGGTCGAACTTTACCTGGCGAAAGATACATTTTGAATTAGGAGCGGATTGAGAACGGGATTATAGGAATGAATTCGCTTGGAGTATCGGCGCTTCCGGAACAATATCTGATTGTTTTCGGGATTAAATTATTTGTAACACAAACTTTAAATAAAGTTTGAATTTCCATCCACGATTCACAGGATCTTGATCAGACTTTTGACAAATTTTAATCGGGAATGGTCCTGTAAAGGACGACAGTAAAAATCGTGAATGTGTGACCCCAGCTTAAAATAAAAACGAAAAAACAAACGACAGTCGAATAAATATTCCACAGAAAACTCAAGATAAAGCAACATGTACCGTAGCAAAATTAGGGGCTGAACTGGGTCAACAATTTCTTCCCAAATAGTAACAATCTTATTTAAATCAAATCCTTTAATTGCTCCTGTTCTGATATGTCGCGCATCTGTTCTGATATGTCAGGCATCAAGATGCGCGACTTATCGGAACAGGAGCAATTAAAGGATTTAATTTTAATTAGATTTCAATAGTAATACCCATCATACCATTACAGATAAGAATGCAGATACTTAGATAAATAAGCTTTATTTAGAGTCGATATAGTATACAACCAAAGACTATAATAAGCTCTATTGATGTGTAACCGACCTCTACACACGACCTAGTAAAACAATACATTGTAAGCATGCAATTAGTTAAATAACACAAAATAAAGCAATATAGTTGTATATAATGACAGGTATAATTCCGATTAAAATTTGTCAAAAGTCTAGTCATGATCCCGTGAATCGTTGATGAAAATTCAAACCGTTTCCAAGCGAATTTATCCCGATAATCCCGCTCTCAATCCGCTTCTAATCCAATTTGAATCTTTCGTCTGGTAAAAATCGACCGTGGCTGTTACATTTGTGAACCAAATGAAACCCGACAGATATCAGACAGTGACCAGACAGTGAACCGACGCTGACTGAAGTTATTCGTTTAAAAACTGTGGGCATATTCGGAATAATCAGGTACTGTCGGAACGTTATCCTATCACGGTCCGCTCTATCGTATTGCAAACGGCTCTGTCTGTTTTGTATTCTGTAATTGTCGGGACTCTGACGTGGGAATCATTGACGAATTTTGGGATAATAACGGGACTGTTCCGAAATGGTTTCGTCAAAAACGGTTCGCAATCGACAAGATTTGGATGCAATCTGGACTCAATCGGCAGAAAAAACAGCAATGACAAATTTCTCCAGATCATTTCTGTTCCACATGACACCTTCCAGAAAACACAAAACATTGTTAGGATTTTGATCCAATACAGCATAATCTGTCACGAAATAAGCACAATTGTGATCCGACTAGACATAATCGGCTGTATTTCCACAAATGTTACGGGACGCATCTAACTGTCGAGGTGCTGCGCCCTGTATCGCATGGCTAAACCCGTATCCCATACCCCGTATCGCATGGTAAAACCCGTATCGCATACCTTTTTTTTTTCTTTTTTTTTTTCTAAAGTCAGTTTCACAGGGTTTTTTTTTGCTTAAGAATTTTTTTTTCTAAAAATAGCTAATTTTTTGGAATGACGTCATTGTTTGGTATGTAACGTCACGTACATCAAGTTTTCATATTGTATGTGACGTCACGAACATCAAGTTTTTACAACATATTTTTTGGCACACTCAATGCAACTATAAAAAATACAAAGCACTTAAATATATACAATAATAAACAAAATATTTTCAAAACAACAGATTGTAAGGTAACCTAGGTGCTTCGTATAAATAATTGAGCAGTTATTTTAAAACTTTGAAACAAGACAAAAGCAGAACTGAAGGTAACCCAGTGCTATGGATCAGAAAACAGTTCATATACTATAATACTCTTCTGTTGAAATATATGATAAAGCGTATAATACATGACAAAATCCGTATCACATGCCGTATCACCCTCGACCAATATCATCCTTCGGGCCTAAAGGCCCTCGGGCTGATATTGATGTCTCGGGATGATACGACATATGATACGGATTTTGCCATGTATTATTCTCTATGTATTTATCAATATTGTTATGTAGGAGTATATACGTAATATACACTAGTTAGACAGCAACACAACAACACACAAACCACAACAAAAGAACATCATTCTTTTTTCAAATGACGAAGACGTCGATCGAGTATAACTAGTCTAAAAAAATGAAACCGTGAACATTCTACGTATTATTATATGAGGGTCTGGATGCGCATATATGGGACTCCTCCATTTCTGTATTCTTCAGCACCTGTCTATTCTTTATCACCCACCCCTTATTCTCTATTTTGTAAACTCTAACCACATCGTCTTATTTTGGTATTTATTGGCAATAATAACATATAATTGATAGGTAATCCTTTTGAAATAATACAAACAGAACGTTTCTAATTTATACTGCATGATGAATGATTCTGTTTAATTTGAAGACGACGAGCATTGGTTGGTGTGCTATCAAAAGAAAATACAGGTGATTTCCTAAATTTTTAACGTCAGCGTATGGCATACAACATGTCTAAATATAACATTAAAGTTCGTTTCATCAATGCAGAACAGTCAGTGCATTATTGTTATGAACTTGTTCTGAGATTTAATTTGAACGATTTTGCATACATTTATATCAGTATAGATCGGACGCAAACTACCCTATGTGACTTCAACTCCTCATTTATTGTTTTGCGAAACTATATAGAACCATGAAACATAGATAATATTACTCATTTACGATTTTTTATAAAGATTATGAAGAGAATACCAGTCCTGCTTAATTCAATTATTCCTCAGGAAAAAGAGTTCGTAATTTCACTTCTGAAGTCGTACAAACCTTTCAAATAATAAGAGAAGAGATGAATGCGAAAACTCTCCTATGGAAAAACGTATAGCTGACGAAAAATAAGGAATTGTTCCAATCAAAAGATAAAAAGAATCTATATAATCATTGTTAGTTTTTGTTAAGTTATGCAACAGGTTTACAAAGTTAATGGCGTGGAAACTTAAATAATTTACAAACTACTATGGAGTGTACATCAATTAATTTATCTTATTGCTATTCAATAGTTTCTGCTTCACAGATATTTGGTCTGTTACTTTCAAAAAGTAAAATCACAAAAATACTGAACTCAGAGGAAAATCAATTTGGAAAGTCCAAAATCACATGGCAAAACCAAAAAACAAAACGCATCAAAAACGAATGGACAAGAACTGTCATGACACAAAAACATCTACTATCTACGAACACATGGATTGATTTGAGTGTCTGACGTCAGAAAAATTAAATACGTCACATAAATTTGTCGTTCAATGTGCAAACAAACAATTTTAAAATTTACATAGGCAACGTACGCATACAGGGTTAAAAAATCAAAATTATGTAAGAATAATTTACAGAAATAGACCGAGATTCAAACTAGTCCAAAGTTATACATAAAATTTATGAGAATCCAAAACTTTTAAAAGGAACAATTTAACAGGACACAAAAACATCTACTATCTACGAACACATGGATTGATTTGAGTGTCTGACGTCAGAAAAATTAAATACGTCACATAAATTTGTCGTTCAATGTGCATACAAACAATTTAAAATTTACATAGGCAATGTACGCATACGGGGTTAAAAAAATCAAAAGTATGTAAGAATAAATTACAGAAATAGACCGAGATTCAAACTTGTCCAAAAGTTATACATAGAATTTATGAGAATCCAAAAATTGTTAATTCCACTACGCCATTGATTGATTTTGACGTTTGTTGTTCAACGTATATAATAATTCATAATAGAAATATATCATAATGACATATTATAGACAAATATCATACTGACGGGATCTTTTAAAGAACAGAGTCAAGTTATAAGCACAAAAGAAATACAAAGAGTCACATATACAAAACAAATCACCAAAAAATGAAAGCCAATACAAACACATTGACGAGATGTATAAGTACCGAGCCACGTCAAACGGATATCACATAAAACCATTGAACAGTAAAAGTAATCTTAATAATAGAACACAAACAAATAAAAGAACAATAAAACATGTTGTTAAGATGACACACAACATCAGTACGCAGAATCTATACATCAAGACCATCGTGTATTATTTGAGAAGTTGATACGGAATATTTATCAGCAAGGTCTTGGTACCTTCCGATGAACTTTTTTAGAAAAAGGACGAGACGTTCTTTGACATACCCCTGGTTCTGCAACTTTCTACTCAGACACTGATGACGTTTTACAAAGTCTGAGTAGGAGCTGCAAGCTCTTGAATATCGAATAAGTTGGGAAATGTATATCCCATATGCAGGTGAAGTTGGTATATTGCTACTAAGGTGGGGGGAAATTTATAATTTCGAAATTAAAATCGTCTCGTTTGTCATAGATTCTGGTACTGAGATGACTGTGTAAGTCAAATTCGAGATATAAGTCTAAAAATGAGGCGGAGGAAGCCGTGTCTGTTGTTTCTTTAATCTCGAGTTCTGGGGGATATATTAATGGAACCCAATCAGAAAAGTTCGGATTGTTTAAGGAAAGAACATCATCAATATATCTGAAAGTGAAATTAAATAATCTGGCTTCTTTGATCCTCTTGTTTTTGACAAGTGTCTGGAGGAACTCCGATTCATATGAAAATAAGAAGAGGTCGGCAAGAAGAGGCGCACAGTTTGTTCCCATAGGAATGCCGACAATTTGTTGGAAAAGCCTACCTCCAAACTCAACAAATATGTTGTCGATAAGAAACTCCAGCATACTGACCAGCAAGTGTAGGTTTAATTTCACTTATATCAAAGCTAAGGTATACTAATTTTGATAGCAGAATGTATTTGCGATATTCATTTTGTTCACATAAGTTTACTAAACATCTAAATAGAGATTGAGATAGATTCCGTAAAGCCTTTTAACACTAGATAATAGTGCATTTTATGAGTAAGTGTTGCTCTTCAGTTCTCTTGTAATCGACATTGGATTGCCGTTTAACATATATACAGCATCCATTTCGTTCCTTTTTATTATTTAGGCCATTAGTACCAATTTGTTTATAGCCAGCAAAGGTCGTAAAAATGTGCCATTTGTACCGATTTAAAACATAGAGATCAAGATAGCTTTTTTAATTATGATATTTCTGCATGTTTAAAGTCATGGTAAATTTGTGCATGTAGATGCGTAATGTCATGGTATAATTATACAAACACCCATTAAAAGTTTTGATGAGAAAAAAATAAATACATTACATGTACACAACAGGTAAATGAAAAAAATACTTAAAAATAAACAACTTATATGTTTTACAATTTGTCACAATATGATACTAGAAAGTGTAATATTTCAACAAAATTTAATTATCTAAAAAAGAAAATATATTATTAATGCTTTGACGATTTTGAAACAAATGTGGTCGAATATTTATGATATAACAGTTACAGCCTTCGTATGAGGTCAATACAGGATGTATCGACCCAAAGAAGTATGTCGACCTCGAACTTCGTCATCAGTCCAGTTTATTTCTTTCAGATCAATATATATCATTGTATCGACCTCACATACAGTCTATGACTGCAAAGTGTATATAATGAGCTTAAAGTATTGGTATTGGAAAATGTTCAAAAGAACTTGTCCTTGTATTGCAAAATTTAAAAATTATATCACTATTACATTCAGCCTTACTCTATCCATAATGCCTACGCTATTACCTAATTCAATTTAGTGTTAAAAGTGCAGAATTGATTCGACGATATTACAATTTTATAGTTTCATTCAGATTCTTTTATATCAAGAATCACAGTACATTTGATTGTTCTAATTCGCTATCATGCAGAGATGGGTCCGATTACTTTCAAAGTAATCGATTAAATTACAATTACTTTGCCATTTGTACGATTAAATTAAATTAATGATTACATCATTTCTGGAAGTCTCTGATTAGAATAATGATTACATTGACAAGGTAATCATGATTACATCTGATTACAAAGAACTAAAAAAAACATTTTAAATGATTTGAATGAAGTAACGTTAAATATAACTACAGCATATGATGAAACATGAACATTGTGTCACCCATTACAATTTATCATCATTGATATCTGAATTATTTTGACTTCAATTGATAATGGCTTTAAAGAGAGTTAGCTGTGTATCTTCTGACCTCTTCCAAACTATATATGTAATTTAAAGATGTAATTTGTGGAAGTTAAAATATGGATGAAATATAGTTACCATATAAAAACTATGTAAAATATTAATAGAATTGATTAAACAAATTGTAAACAAAATACATGTACTATAAATCAATGCATTTTACATGTTCAGTCCAAGTACATACACAAATTTACTTATTTTAAAAAAGATATTTGGCAAACTTTTTATTTAGTTTGTGCTTATTAGATAAATTTTCACATGTCTGATTAATCTTTTATCATATATATATATATTGTTCTACAGCTAAACTCAATTGGAAATTGCAATAAAAACAAACCTTAATTGGTTTCCTACCTGTCAATTCAGAGTTGACAAAAATCACAATATTAACAAAAGATTACAATGCAGGGTTAAATAAAATATAATAAAACTTAATTATAACATGTTTTTACCAAATATATAATATTTACATCTTAAAATTGTGAATATATGAACAATATCTTTTACTTTGGCAAGAGACATAAAGTTGAATTATATATGTCTCTTCGTAGGGTAATGATGACTTTTCAAAACTGCAACAATTTATATTTTACTGAAGTATACACATCAGTTAACATGCTTTATAAATTAAACAAAACTATCTTTACTTGTTAAATATTCATTAAAAAAGAATAACAAAAAGGATCATTTATTGACAATAAACATAATTCAGGATTTTTTCCATTGTAATCAGAATGTAATCATAAAGTAATCAGGATTACATGGCATTTTGAAAAGTAATTGATTAAATTGAATTACATGTAATCAGATTTTTTGCTGATTAACGAATACAATGATTATATGAAAAATTGTAATCAATTACAGCTAATTAACGATAACAATTATAATTACCACAAATCTGCTATCATGATCATCTTAAATTGAAATTAAATAAATCTGATTTTGATCATAAAATAATGTCACTTTACACCATACACTTCAACTTCAGAAAGATGAAATACCGTTCCTCTGTCATTGACACTAGTTAGTTTTACTATTTGTCCTTTCAGGAAAGTTGGACAATGCGTTACTATGACCTGACCTGTCACGCCTGGACCTACAAACTGGCCACATAGTTTCATACCACAAGTATCCAAGCTTTCCCCGACATGAACGAGCATTTTCCGGAGTTGTTCACCTAAAATAAAGAAAAGTTATTCTTACAGGTTTTACAAGCAACGCCTTTTGGGGGATATATATATTGATAATTAATAGAGGACATACATTGACAATGTTACGAGTATAAAAAAAAACATTAAAGCGCCAGAAATTAATTCTTAATAGGTAGTCTATAGTGAAGGTAGGGGTAATATAGAATTTTAGTTTACGTTTAAATTCTTTAAAAGTTCAGGACATATAATCGTTGAAAATATGTTGCAAATCCCTATATGGTGATCTTTCAATAAAAAAAGTGGTGCATATCAACTTTCCGTTTGTGGATATGATTTTTTATACGAAACTTCATAGTGAAAGTGACACAGATTAGCCTCAAAGGAAGTTCCTATGGGTTTTTGCAGTGTCTATATTAACAGAAGTGAAAACATAATATTTCCATATGTCTCACATATCACATAAAAAGTAAAATCACAAAAATACTGAACTCAGAGGAAAATCAATTTGGAAAGTCCATAATCACATGGCAAAATCAAAAAACAAAACGCATCAAAAACGAATGGACAAGAACTGTCATATTCCTGACTTGGTACAGGCATTTTAAAACATTAGAAAGGACTACAGCATGTGACGACTTTGTAAATGTGCTGTGTCCGTCAATCAATAAAGTCGATTATCATTATTTTCAGATATAAGTTGTAAATGTTTATCCATAATGTTCTCTTCTCCACTAAAATGCTCCGAAACTACATGCATCGAGATAATAAAATACGCGTAACAGTTGCAATATACTAATCTGAATATTCCTTAAATGAACGAAAGAGCATGTCAGATATGTTCAAAAAGCAGAAAGAACAAATTCGGCAGGTCACCAACCAGTTTTGCAACATTCAAAATTGTATACTATATATACTTGCAATCAGGCTTCTTCAGTGTTTATCGAATGTTTATGTGTTACATATTTATTTTTCGTTCATTTTTTTTTTATATAAATGACATTAAACATGCAAACATCTAAGACGTGTAAGTTCCCGTTTTTTCTCGTTTTTCGATTTGATTGTTCTTGCTGAAAGTAAGTCATGAAAAGTGCTCTGAATGCGTAGAATGTATGTTATTTTTGTTTTATTTGCAATATGTATTATGAAAACAATACTTATATTAATATTCATACACTTATTATGTCATGATATTTGTACTCACCACAACAGTTCATCCGATTTGTACTTATAACCTTCTGTATCTCATACACTTCTCCGAGATTTACCCACCAGAACGGTTCCAGTTCGGTATGTGTATGAAACATGTTTTTTGGGCCTTTGATTCCGTCTACCCCTGCTCCTGATCCGCATTGCTCATCCGCCTGACATTTATAGGACGTACTCTGGCCTGTTGTTTTGTATCGAGATACAAGAGATCCTTCTCCTAAATCAATATGCAATTCATAAAATTACACTGCGTTTATTACTAGATTTATTTCACTTGACCAGGCGGGGTTTATGAAGTTTGCTTAGTTTAGAACAGTCCGTCTATTTGACAGGAGTTTGGGATAAACTCATAAATGAAGTGTCCAGTTATTCTTCCCATATCATACACTCAGTTCCTACACATATGCGTTTGGTCATACTAATAGGTGAGAAGGATTCAATAATAATTATAACGACAATAATCACCCACATATTCAAATAGACTGTTCTCATGCAAATTAAAACGTAAGCTTCGCTCGATCAGTAGAAATAACATTGGTAATACAAATGAATAAAATGTCGGAGTACATGTTTAAGATATTGACATCGAACTAGATTGAACACATGTCATTCAAAACTATAAAACTAATCAACGTATCATCCTATATATTGCAATACAGAAAAATAACACAGAATGTCGTTTCAACCCTGATAAGAAGACCAAAAGAATTTTCTAAAACAAAAAATAAAAAAAATCGCGTTTTTAACAGATTCATATATAACAACCCCTAGCCTAGGATGGAGATCGTTCTCATTGACCAAGTTCACATTTTTTCGTAAGAGCCAGCTGAAGTTTGTCTCCGTATGCGATTTTTTTCTCGCTTTATTTAAGACGTATAAGTGGACTGCAGTCTTTTCTTCTCCGTGGTCGGGTTTTTGTCTCTTTGACACATTCCCCATTTTTTTCCTCAATTCTAATGATTTAGGCAAATCTTTTATAATCTTGTTTCATTTTAACATTTCTTGGGCAGTGTGAGTCTCTCCTCACTAGTGAAATATCTGTTATCGGCAAATGATTAGTCGAAATTTGTTTATGACATCATAATTTCTCGTTTTGATTCTGAATTTTCTTATTGTGACGTTATGAAAAAAAAGCCGACCATGCCTGAAGTCACATATAAAATACACAAGTTTATGATAATGTTTGACAAAGAAGGAATAGTCCAGTCAAACTAAGTTTTAACCGCAAACTAATTGCAACAGAAAATGTTTAAGTCGTAATCTATAGCATTAAGCCCAAAATATACACAGAACAAAAGTCCCATAAAATCTAACTAATTTCGCATTTTTAATTTACTTTGGAAAGGGAGTTAACTCCGTAAAAGTTAGTCTTTTTTGTCAGCTTTTGGTTGACTTTCTTTAAATTCATGTAAGATATGATACTTTGATATATAGGGATTAAGTTCGTATTTGACTATAATATTACATGTATATAAGCTTCTTCTCATAAAATGTAGAAAATCGAAGTGTTATTGGTTATTTTTTTTGATTTTTGTTTTAAATTAAAAGAAATTGCTAATTTATTGCTTTGTGAACATTTAAAAAAAAATGTGAATATTTGGTAGTGTTTATATCTGTAAATTGTATTTGTTCAACATTTACCTTGTTTAAAGAAACTTCAAACCACAAAAAGAAGAATATATGCTGAATAAGTTTGATTCAATTTGAGATTCTTTAGCTTGACATTGCTGAACAATCATCATGATTTATGAAATCTAGGTTGTAGCTATGAAATCACCTTTAGAGTTGTTTGTTATACTCTTAAGACGACAAAATTATCACGAAACAATACATTCTGTTGAATAGAAGCGGTAAAGTTATAATTTTTGCATCAATTTTTATTGATTTTTCTGTCCTTTGTGCATAGGTATCTCTGTTATCAATGCAAATATCCTTAGGATTTTAACATCATGATTTTTTGCAAAATTTGAGTTTTCCTCATGTTAGATTTTGTGGGACTTTCTTCTGTGAATATAAGGGATATGCTAAAGATTAAAGCTTAAAAATCTTTTGTTGCAATTTCTTCACGGTTAGGGTCAAATTTATGCTAGATTGACTGGACTAGAAATATAACTCGTGTATTACGATATTTCCCCGAGTCTCGCGCTTTAAATAATAAATTTTACTGTCTCAAGTGGAAAAATACCATAAAACACTAGTTGCAGTGTAGAAATCTGTATATCTCTAACACCTTTTTCAAATCAGACATGCTCAATAATTGTAATAGAAACATTTTAGAAAAACTGGTAGTGTAATGAAACTTATCTGACAAGAAAGCAGCAATTTAATGAAACAAAATTACATTATATAGATAAACAATTAACACAAAAATGTTTTAATTTAAAACTGATCTACCAGATGTTAATCAGGGCAAATACAGTGAATGTCTATACCATAATTTGATATATGTATCTTAGGACGTCAGTGATGTTATAATCAACTTACGTGTTCCCCTTCCAGCAAAGGCTTCTAGCAATGGGACGCATATACAATTCGGACTTTGTGGAATACATACTTCATTGACCTTGCAGTCATGACCTTTGCATGGACCAGCTAGCCCCTGACCAACAAGAAAAAGATATCATGTATGCTTTTTTAAATTTATATTTCCCCGAAATCATTTAGTTTTCAATGTTGGTGATATTTTTTCTCTGAGTTTGAACGTCCATCTGGTATATTTCATCCTTCTTTTATTGCATCTGTTATATTATATTTTTTCAAAGAAAGAAATATATGAAAAACCACTGCCACAGTAAAGTGTAAATGGTCGAAACATAATCGTAATTGACACATGAATGACAATATAACTTACGTCAGTAAAAAAGTCCCCTTTCTGGTAATGTAACGTTACACTGCTAATACTCCACGTTTTTTTCGGTATATTAATAGTTATCGAAGGTACCAGGATCATAATTTAGTACCCCAGATGCGCGTTTCGTCTACATAAGACTCATCAGTGACGCTCATATGAAAATATTTATAAAGCCAAACAAGTACAAAGTTGAAGAGCATTGAGGATCCAACATTCAACATTTTGTAAACAGGCAATTTAAAAAAAAAAAATGACCCCCATTATTGATATTCATGTCAAAACATGTTTAATAATAGCAAATGCAACTTTTTTTGTCATATTACAAAATACTTATATTTAAAATTCTCATATTTAACACTTTCATAATTCTAAATAACTAAAACTGAGAATGGAAATAGGAATGTGTCAAAGAGACAACACAGACACCCGACCAAAGAGTGAAACACAGCCGAAGGCCACCAACGGGTCTTCAATACAGCGAGAAATGCCTACATCCTGGGGCTCACTCCAGCTTGTCCATAAAAAAACGCGTACTTTGATATGAGACAGTTATCATCGTCGAAGGTTAATATACAAAAAATAGTAAATTATTAACAGTATCGAACTGCGAGGAAAATTCAAAACGAAAAGTCCTTAGTCAAACATTGTCATATGGCAAAATCAAATGTTCAAACACATCAAACTAATGGATACCAACCTAGTTTATACCTTAGTTGTATTCATATAATGACCACATTATGTATTTACAAATGGTACAGAGAATTTGCTTCTCATGGAACTAGAAAGGGGTGTTCAAGGATCATGTTATGAACTGAATGCCTGTATACCGAAAGAAGTGTTTGTGGCATGAACAACCATAGCTTGTAAAAATTCAGCCACACAACTTATAACAACAGCGACCAACTTAGTTTAAAATGAATCTTGAGTTGTGATGTGTATATTACAAACAGAACTGATAAATATTCAAAATGGGTCAATTTTTTATAAATACACTCTACAACTATTTTTATAGCATTTACCATTGGAAAGGTTGACGCCGCAATGAAGCTATTTCCAACACTCTTGATAAGTTCATCCATAGTTCCGTCGGGTTCAGCATAATTTATCTGACAAGTTTTATTCCATGCTATGAAATTGATCGATTTGCATATTTGCATTCTCGAACATAGCTGTGCACATACTGACCACACTGGAAAAGATACCTCCATTATAACGTGACAGTCATATATTTTGTCTTTTTGTTTTTTGATAACTATAATTTCACATAATGTCCACATGAAAAGAAAAACTATCGAAAAAGACAAACGAATCATCGCATTCCAATTCATGACCATTTGGAAGAAAAATTATGATATTCCCCCTTTTTCGAAAAGTTTTGTGTCTTTTCGAGTTTTGACTGCATGTGTTGATGCTTTGCAATTGTTCAAGATATCCGTCTGTTCACGCTTTGGGTGTATTCAAGCTGTGTTTGTCAAAGAACAGGGTTTCTTGACTGTAAAATAGCACTACAATATCTGCTTAGTTATGAGACTTATGAATATTTTGCTAGCAATGCACATTTAACTATTACTGCAGGGCCGTAGCGTAATGGAGGCAAATGAGGCAAATGCCTCACTTTTGAAACGACGATCAAACTTTTAAAGTGTCAAACTTTTTTGATTTCATGTATTTTACATTATCAATATGCGAGTTTCGAGTTACAAATTATCTACCGGCACACTACATACAGTGTGTCCAATCTGCAGCAGCGATTCTGAATTTAATTATTTTACCATATAGGCTAGCGGTGACGGTAAACTTGAAAAATAAGTGAACATTCCGATTACAAATCAAAATTAAAAAAAACTGAAACAAATCTTATTTATGTCGTTACAAAACTGGTTGAAGACGGGTTCATTGAAGAGAAAAAAAAGGACTAAAAATGAAACTCATGAGAATAAACACCCCAATAAGTATGCTGGCTTATTACTATCTTGGTTTACTTTTGAATCTACCAGTGTTTACACACTGACCAACAAACATGCTGCAAATGCAAATCGATAAAATAATTCATTGACCATTGAAAATATAATGATTATTTATAATTATTATTTTAAACAAAATCATGAAGCGCCTCTTATATGAAAGTCTTTAATGTATAAGGCAATTCGTGATTTTTATCTATAAAAAGTAAAAACATAAAAATTCTGAACTCCGAGGAAAATTCAAAAAGGAAAATCAAAAATCAAAAGGCAAAATCAAAAGTCCAAACACATCAAACGAATGGATAACAACTGTCATATTCCTGACTTGGTACAGGCATTTTCTAATGTAGAAAATGGTGGATTGAACCTGGTTTTATAGCTAGATAAACCTCTCACTTGTATGACAGTCGCATCAAATTCCTTATCTTTCATCAAATTCCTTATCTTTCATAAAAGTATGAAATATATTTTTGGTAATGTTTGAAACTATTTTATTCGTGTTTCTTTTTTTTTTTTTATTATGATTAGCATTGTCTGGTTGTATGCTAGCGTGTCCCATTGATTCTATTGCGGTAGGTCGTGGGTTCGAACCCTGAACGGTAGGTCAGACCAATGACTTAAAAAATTGTAGAATAATGTGTCCAGGTAGGTTGACATGTCATCCGGCAGCGGAATGTTTTCATATAACTTGTGACATTAGAACGTCAAACATCTGATTAAGTAACAATGTTGGTCTAGTCTTCTCTGTCACGGCCTATTCTTATGGTTAATGATTATGTATAATAAATGTATCCTTAATGATGCTTATAATATGTTCTCGTCTTTTAGAAGCTTATAACTTGCTGTTGGGCATAAATATATATATATACATAAGAACGTGTGTTGAAGTTTTTTTTATAGTACAGGTCACATGAGAATTGGAAAGTTTTGGTCGACCAACAGAGATTAACTTTAATATTGAAACTTGTTTTGTTACTTATTAGGCTAGCTAATAAAAAAACCCGCATTTCTGTGATATTTTTTGTTTTTTTAGTATAGATAGTTATGCTGAAATAAGCATCTTCCGTGTAATGCATCCAAACCCCCCTAAAATAAGGGCCCAAAATTTTTTTGCCTCACTTTAAATGGACATGCGCTACGGCCTTGTTACTATCAATTATAAAGAGAGAAAATGTGATGAAATTTTAATTTAAAATGAAGCAAATTTGTCGATATTTTCTTTTGAATTTGTAACGTTTGACCTTTTTGAACTAAATAATAAATTATCCATGTTGTGTTATATATGATTTTGAAAGAAAGTATATGCCCTGGTATATTTTAAGCTCAGAGGGAAAATAAGTAATTTTTAAAAAGAACAGCTTGCACTTTTCCGACTTATCTTTGCAATCGTTTCGAGCGTCACTGATGAGTCTTTGGTAGACGCGCGTCTGGCGTATAGAAAAATCTTGGTTTTTATGAGAAGTTTATTTGATCAGTCTTGTGTACATTATTATTATTTCTTATTTTACAAATAAACATGTATAACTTACATGGTTGATGGCATGCTATAATTAACAAATAAATAATACAGTTAAATATGTTCTTGATTATCCATATGAATCAGTTCGATTTTAGAAAGAAATGTAATGTCGTGGTTGAACATCAGCATAATTCATATGCTATACATAAAAGAGGGAGAAACTCATTGACCGAAATAAAATTGACAACACTATGGCTAAAAATGAAAAAAAACACAGACCAATAATAGTACACACGAAACAACATAGAACACTAAAGATGAAGCAACAAGAACCCCACCAAAACCTGTGGGTGATCTCAGGTGCTCCGGAAGGGTAAGCAGATCCTACATGTGGTACCCCTCGTAGGTGTCCTTTCAGCTGGCCCCTAAAATATGCATAATAGTACAGTGATAATGGACGTCATACTAAACTCCGAATTATACACATGAAACTAAAATTTAAAATCATACAAGAATAACAAAGGCCAGAGGCTCCTGACTTGGGACAGGCGCAAAATTGCGGCGGGATTAAACATGTTTATGAGATCTCAACCCTCCCACTATACCTCTAGCCAATGTAGAAAAGTAAAAGAATAACAATACGCACATTAAAATTCAGTTCAAGAGAAGTCCGAGTCCGATGTCAAAAGATGTAACAAAAGAAAATAAATAAAATGACAATAATACATAAATAACAACAGACTACTAGCAGTTAACTGACATGCCAGCTTCAGACCTCAATTAAACTGATTGAAAGATTATGTCTTCATCATATGAATATCAGGTACAATCCCTCCCATTAGGGGTTTAGTATCAGACAATCATAAAATATATGAGAAGAACATAACCCGTGTCATGCCAACAACTGCTTTTTTTAGAAATAAATGTGTTTAGTTCCGATGCAAAGACCCTATCAGTGAATCAATGTTAAAGCCAAAATATGCAATCTTTAATGACCTGACAACAGTATCATAACTATATCCCCTTTTAATAAGTTTGTTTAAAGTTTTCGTTAGTTTCTGAGGAGAATACTGACATTTTTGTGCTTTATAAAGAATATTGCCATAAAATTGTGGATGTGAAATACCTGAACGTATAAGATGTCTGCATGTTGAGTTATATTTACGAATTATTTCCTTATACCGGTGATAAAATTTAGTAAATGTTTTGACCAGTTTGTGATATCGAAAACCCTGATGTAATAATTTTTCAGTAATACATAAATTTCTTTTTTATTCTCTTTTAAATTATCTTTTTGTAAAGTTCTATTAAATATTGTTTTGAATTTGATAGCATGGAAAGCAGTAGAATATATGAGTGTTAATTTCTGTTTTGTCACATACATTTGTATAACCTGTTGACATTCAAATTGTTGATGAAAGAGTTATTTGACGGACAGAGAGCGTTGTGGGCAACCTCCTTACATAAGGTTTCGGAAATTAACATCACCATTTCGACCGAATGTGACAATATATATATACATCCTATTCGAAGAATTGAAGAGTACATTTATTCCCGATTTTTGCTTTTGCACATATATTTAATGTGTGCTAAAATCCATCGTATAATATAGTACCGTTAATACAGGGTCAACTGAAGCAGAATACTTGAATTTAATGCGTCTAAATCTTACCTCATTTAAATTTCGTCAACAAGTTTAAACGACATATCATATATTGATATATGAGAAATTCGAAGCGAGACAAATGCTGACTAACGAGGATTTTGGGTTAGATTAATATACTGTTAATATATATATATTCAAAATAAAAGATGACAATAGAGGATATATAGATATCAAAAACAAGCCAGCCCATGAATCATATAAGTCTTGAATTTACTTTCTATACAGAATTGTGTGTACTCTAAGATTGATAGTGTGTGTCTATTATTTTGTGTTTTAATCTAAGCACTGGTTTAAAAGTTTTATAGTGTTTTGAAATAGATTTATACAGTGTTTCCTTATGATTTGTTGGTTTACTTTTGTCCAGCCGTTATTTTGTTTCATTCTGATAGACATATTGGACTGTTCTACGGTTTTGGTTTTGCTTATTGTTAAAGATCATACGGTAAAAGCTAATTGTTGTCCTTCAGTGTATTGATATATGTCCCCTAAGCAATCATACCACATGTTTTTATTTTTCTGATGCTGTATATATAATGCAATGTGGGAAAATATGTATATTACGTTTAAGAGGCATATTTCTGATAAATCATGTACCTGTTTAAGTAATGATAAATTGAAGACAAAGTCAAATTATTCAAATTTTAATGACTAACTCGAATTACTCATTATATTGTCTGGTAAACATAAAAATATAAAACAATGATCGCGATGACTCTGCGTCTTCGGAATTAGATAATTTATTGATTTTGTTACCGTTTTGCTGGTTGACCACAATAGTATTGTGTTTGATCTATCTTTAAATACATGTGATACTTGTTGGTTCAAGACTATATTTTGGATTTAATTCAAAAGTCGTTTGATTTCTTAAAACATGTTGATTTGATGTCATATCAATTATAGTCAATAAAGGTAATTAACTTAACCGTAAGATTGCAAAGTAAACAATTAAAAAGAAACACATTGCTAGTGAGACATATATCTACCAAGGTCTAAATGACGGATATTTAAGCATCTTTGTATAATGGTAACTGTACGGCCTTGAACAATGAGCATAGCCCATACCATATATAGACAGACATTAACATGGTTGCATTGATATGACGATGGTTGGGTAATTCAAAAGAAAATCTAACAGCATAATGTTTTATTATATTATTAAAAAGAATAATATGACGATGGTAGACACCATCACGAGTTGGTTGATCGTTACGGAATATCTGTGATGAAGATTATATCGGATATGTTCCTTATCTTATAACTACAATTCCGTTCCCTTTTCATGAATGTGACCTACGTAATTAAGCATTGTTGCATTTTTACCTATTGTGTCTCATTGTTTTGTAAACGCATCATTATCATTATTATTCAATTTGATTCGACTGTCGTACAAGTGAGAGGTTTAGCGCTCATAAACCTGGTTCAATCAACCATTTTCTACATTTGAAAATGTCAGTACCAAATCAGGCATTTGACAGTTCTTATACATTCGTTGTTTGTGTGTTGTGTTATTTGATTTTGCCATGTGATTATGGACTTTCCGATTATATTTTCCGCTAAGTTCAATAATTTAGTGATTTTTTATTGTTGATATCTCGTAAACCGATTAAAAAGAAGCAACATACAGACAGACAGCGAAACATATATACACACAACTGACGTTTCCATTTGTGAAAAAACTCATATTAACACAGACTTGTTCTGCTGGACTGAAGATACACTCGGGAAGGAAACCTCCACCAGCTGTGGCATCGACCCAATGGTTGTAAAAATACTCATCAGAGATACCAGGTTTATAATTTTGTATAGTATGACTTAGATGTGTCTTAACATGAAAGGAAGATGTTTTCCTTTTAAGTTTTATATGTTGTAATAATATATCTAACAATAACTTTATACAAAACGAGATATTCAAGATATATAATTACACAAGGAAGTGCACTCGTACTAATAAATAATCAGCTCAATGACCTGAGAGACTCGCTATGAACATAGAAATGTTATAAAATGTCATCTACTTACTGCTTTAAAATTCAATTTCAATGTCGGTGAACCGAACAATAAATTAACTCATCTTGCTAACTTTATTTTTTACAAAGAATATATATATGGGACAAAACAATTGGTACAAATGGAAGTTTTTAACGGCCTTAACTGGCTAAATAGTCCTTGCATGAACGGATAGTAATCTGTACACGATTGTATGGCGGGTGATGATAGAAGCACAGGAAAGACGTACGATTAACGTGTCTATGCACTTGGTTTCGCTTCTTTTTAAATGCACGCTTATCTTGGTCTTTGTAGTTTGTAACCTGATTTTGTATTTTTCGAGTATGTTTAATAATGCTGTTGCCTTCAATGTGCACTAGTGGTAAGCGTTTTAGGTACGACCATCCGGCGACGGGCGACAACTCTAGGGATAAGTTTTTCTTTTCCGATTTTCGTACACTACAAAGGTTCATTTGAACCATGCGCTTGTCTCGTACATACTATTCGGAAGTCCGGGGATAATAAAACCAAATTTGATGCATTAAAACATTCCAATTTTCGTAAAATAGTCATTCAAAAATTCAAGCATGATGGTCGTAACTAAAAAACAATAATATTGAGGATGGTCGTAACGTTAATTTGTGATGGTCGTAACTTTGTTTTAAATAAGACCGAATAAAGCAAGTCAAGAGTTTTAAACGTGTCTTTTATTATATACATACTAATAATTTATATGATGTATTTCTGTAAAAAAAAAATATTTTTTTACATACAATGTAAAATAAAGCAATTTCAATGCGTGTAACACTTATCAATTCAAAAAATTTAAAAGTTTTCAAATATTAGTTTTGGGGAATTTTGATTAAAGTTCAATTTTTAATTTCAAATTTTTCAAATGTCTTGAACCGAACCAGTCAAGAGTTCTAAACGTTTTTTTTTTGTTATATGAATATATCATATATCATATTATATATTTGTGAAGTTGTTTTCACCAAATAATAAAAACTAGATGGAGAGAGGGATACCTATAAAGAAGAAAATTGGAACGAATCGAACGAAACAATACAAAATTAAATGAACAGTCATATAGTTGAGAATTCATTTTAGGACAAGAAACACAGCTCTGGTTATGACAATTCTTAGTTAGAAAAAAAAACATAAAATGTATCAAATAATTGTTTTAACAATTTTTTTCCGTTTTGAATTCGCAACTATTGAAAACATAAACTTTTTGAGGATGTACCTACTAGGTTTTTTTTAATCTTCAATTTAAGAATGATACATTAAGTCGAAAGAGCATTAATGAGGAGTCAAACTAAGCTTAAAATATTGATAGGTTATGAAGGTCGTTATCGACACTAGGTCCGTACCTGAGTAAAAGAACATACGCTTTATTTTTAGCCTGGATGCTTTGACGTCATATTGTTGTTTGGTGAAATCAAGCTGATAATCAGGTGCACAATAATGTCCAATGACGAAGTCCATGAGTAGATTGTAGCCATTCATACAATGTAAACATATACCTTACACATGATTTTCAACCTGCATACCGGGATTTGTATGTAATAGTTGCCGCAGTACATTTAGTTTGACCTAATTCCTTGTAACATTATCCTTTCTTCAAGCTTAAGCCTGGCTACAAACTAGTATTTTATTTTACTTTTAAATTCAGTGCATGTAGCGGTGTAAAATATTTATCAACAATATTCCTACTTTCGAGGTTAACACAATGTTCATTGCGACACCATGGATTCTGTTTTCATTCCGTACCAATACTAAGAACTAATATCAATGCGGATCAATGCTATACAGCAATATATAATCGTTATGTAATCGATAAAAAATAACGACAACAAGTAATTAAATCCTATGTAGCTGCTATCAATATCTATGCACTGAAAATCTAAACTAGTCAATTTGACCAATTTAATTAGTCATTTTGACTGTTCTCTAGATGACAATGCACTTTAATCATTTTGACTATGCTCTTAGTCGTTATACTAGATGGTTAGTCACATTTGACTGAGTAGGGTGGTCATGATGACTATGTTAGGAAGTCAAAATGACTATATGTTATACTCGTTCTGACGAATTGGATTGTTCAATTGACTATGCACATTTATCAGTTTGACAATTGATGGCAGTCCATATGACTAATTGAAATAGTTGGAAGTGACCATGTTGGTTAGTCAACATGATTACTGTGAATAGTCACGACTGTTATACTGTTATTTTAATTTGTGTTGTGTTTTTTGTTCTACCATTTAATTTTGTGTTGGTTTCATTCTGTTATTTCAATTTGTGTTGTGTTTTTTGTTCTACCATTTAATGTGTGTGCTTTTCATTTCGTTTCGTTCTTATGTGGTTTGTTACTTCTGTTATTCTACTTTTTGTGGTTTCTCTTCCATAGGATTGACAAATACACCTGGAATATAATATCATTAAAAATTCCACAGCAGCAATACTAACAATGACAATAGAATAGGACCACAAAGTGCTAAATGTTCAAAACCTTCCTATATCTTTAGTTTCCATGTGAAACCATTACTCAGTGACATATATCAAAGTCTAAAAATAAATTTATTTTAAACTCATTGTTAGTTTAAAGTGTTTATTTCAGATATTTTTTCAGTATCAACTCTGCATGTGACAGTGTGGTATTCTCTCTGGTCAAAACTCTCAGCTGTGTTCATACAAATAGCAATGTCTTCATTTGCTGAAAAATATAATTATATCATTTTAGAAGCTAAAATATAACAATGAACAAGTATATCAGTCATGTTAAAAGTTCAAAGAGAAAAACAAATTTTAAAATCTTTGTCTGATCTAGAGATTTAATCACTCATCTTATATCATTAATTTGTAATGTAAGCCCAAAATCTTGACAGCCACCCATCTTATACTACAACATTTTAATCATTCGGTAAGCACCAGAATTTTGACAGCCACCTATCTTATACCACAACATTGTTATATAAGCACATGGAACTTGCCAGCCACCCATCTTGTACCACAACATTGCAATGTACGCACCGGGATCTTGAAAGCCACCCATCTTATACCACAACATTGTGATATAAGCACCAGGATCTTGACAGCCACCCATCTTATACCACAACATTGTGATATAAGCACCAGGGTCTTGACAGCCACCCATCTTATAACACAACATTGTAATATAAGCACCAGGATCTTGACAGCCACCCATCTTATAACACACCATTGTAATGTAAGCAGGGGCGGGGCGTGGCGGGCGTGCGCCCCCCCCCCCCCCTAAAATTTGCAAAGCATGGGTTGTCTTCAACTTTTTAAAGTATCACACGAGACCATTCCATCTTTTTAACATTCAAAGTATATAAAACAGTCAGTTTGACAGGATAAGCGTGATTACAAATCAACTTACCTACGATTTATTTAAGTTCTATAAATATTGTATACTTCAATTGAAGGTGTCAAACGCGGAGTTGCGTTTAAAGACAAATATAATGTTTGGCTTTATAACTATTTTGATCTGAGCGTCACTGATGAGTCTTATATAGACACATTGACGATGTGCAAAACAACATGTTTTTTTATGGTGTTTCTGTATTTCTGTAGGTTACAACTACCCGCACCTTGTCTTTCAAGGTTTAGTTAAGATATTACCAAATATTGCTATATAGACAGTTTTACAACAAGTGCTGGTGTCTTGGTTGTAGATTGGTTTGCATACGAACAAAAAATCAAAACAAAATGTTCACATGATCTTCAGCTTCTGTTTTTAGGGCTGCAGCTTTATTACTGTACCTTAATAAACTCATATATGCAATATGAATTCCTTAGTGTGTTTTGGGAGATTGTTTTTCGTGGAGCAGTCAGTCACTTGATATTTGGTACGGAGGAACCAATAGGATGGACGTATACAAATCTAATAAAATCGTTATTGTCCCCCCCCCATAAGATATTCGATTGATTAATATGAATGCAACACAAGTTTCCCAGCAACCATTGGAATAACATCGCTATATTTTTTATATAGAGCCGAGGGTCGGCTTGTGTATTCCGGACTGCGTTCTGTCTCCATCCTTATTGTCTTCAGTCCCGTTTGCTGGGAAATATATGGGGGTAGTCTCAAAGAATGGAACCTAAAAGATTTCTTGTTAAATATGGCGATTGTAAGTTGTTGTTAGGGGAGGATTTATACGGTTTCAGCTTGAAACTTTAATTTCTCCCTTGTTTTACCACACAATAATTCGAGATATCTACATTGCACCCTCTTTAGAAAAATATTTCAATAATTTTACCTCCAAAATTTTTCGCATCGCTCCGCTCGGCCAATATAAAAACTTTGCGCCCACCCTAACTTTAAATCCTGGATCCGCCCCTGGTAAGCACCAGGATCTTGACAGACACCCTTAGTTTTTTATTAATTGTTGCGAATATCGATTGCAGTGTTTATTTTTAATAGTTTTTGCTCAGGTGAAAAAAAAGATATTGCTAAATACTCTTTTCAATCGACAATACGTTGTATGTGTATCAACATTGATATTCCGTTTACATATCCCCCCCCCCCCCCCTTTATTATTGTCGTTACGTTAATATGTGCCGATATTACTTTAATTTATACACTTCTTTTTCTTAAATTCAATTTTTGTAAGTTAGAATTATACAAATATACATCATACTTACTTTAAACAATTGGTTTATTTGACAAAATAAGAGTTTCCGTGCCTTCTGGTTTGTTTACATCTACACAATCTGGAACAACGGGAACGCGAAAGAGTGCGCGTGAAAACCGATACTCTTTACCACGTGGTTCTTTGACCACTAACATAGTCAATTGACCATGCAGGTAGTCATAATGACTTGATGGGTAGTCATATATGCTTTTGACTACCTTTCGGATGATATTTGACTAACTAAATGGTCATCGTGACTAATTTAGATTTTCAGTGTGTAACAACTAGTCTATAGCTACATGTTCAATCGTCAAAATCTACGTAGCACTACGTAGCAGCTACGATATTGAATCAACCCTGACTCAGAAGTGCATTTGTGAATTATATTTCCTCATGAACGACCAAAAGACTAACATTTGAATGCTAATAGTTTATAAGACAATAACAATTTAAAGTCAAGGAGTAAACAAAAACTCAAAGACTCAAAGACTTATAAGAACTGCAATAAATGATTGATTTAAAAAAGATTATTGTTCAGAATTGTACGTTTAATAATTTCATCTGCCGACATGATTGCAGATAAAAAAAAAAGTCGAAAATAATAAACACTAAAAACAACTATAAGGGAATACACGTGCATTTAATAATTTCATGCCTTAACGTACAGTAAAAAATATATTGATTATCAACCCTAACATACTTTTTGGCTTAATGCGAGTTGATTAGTTTTCACTGTTGCTCCTAAATGATGAGCGTTTGAAATCCATCAGAAATGTGTAAATTTAATACTTCTCTAGCTTAATTTCTGCATATCATTACCAGAGTAACAAATAATATTGTTTGTAGCAAATCATATATAACATCTGGTTTGGCATGCCACAAAACCAGGTTCAATCCACCGATTTTCCTTTAAAAATGTCCTATATCAAGTTAGGAATATAACCATTGTTATATTATAGTTTGTTTCTGTGTGTGTTTCATTTTAACGTTGCGTCGTTTGTTTTCTCTTATTTTCTAGTGTAAATTCACATTGCGATAAGACGTGTCACAGTACTTGTCTATCCCAAATGCATGTATTTTGTTTTGATGTTAAATTTCTTATTCTCGAGGGATTTTGTCTGATGCTCGGTCCGTTTCTGTGTGTGTTACATTTTAGTGTTATGTCGTTGTTCTCCTCTTATATTTAATGCGTTTCCGTCGGTTTTAGTTTGTTACACCGATTTTGTTTTTTGTCCATGGATTTATGAATTTTGAACAGCGGTATACTACTGTTGCCTTCATTTGTTGATATTTGACATCAGTTTTCTTTTTTTGATAACATGTGACGGATTGTAACCTGTAATCTAAATTCACATATCTACTTATATTCCTCCGTGAATTCACAGGCGGTAATTTTCATTTTTCGGTTCTTGTTGATTTTTTCATCAAATGGAAATCGAAGTAAATTCCCTTCACATTCTCATTTGAAACCCTGTATACAGGTATTTCCTTAATCTTATAGAAATTTGTGAATTCGTGCTGCTTTTGCTTTTTTTTTTCGGTTTTCACACAATTTATACCAACGAGACAACACACAGTGTACAAACAAATGTACGTCAACGAGGCAACACACAGTGTACGTCAACGAGACAACACACAATGTAAGTCAAGAAGACAGTACATGTGATCGATCCAGCAAACAAAAAACGCCAAAGGGACAGCAAACGACATATACATCAACGAGACAGGACAAGAATATCGCCAACATACAGCACACGACAAATGTCAACCAGAGAGAACATAACAAATGTCAACAAGACAGCTCACATCATATCTCAACGAGGAACACACATCATGTGTTGACAAAACAGGACAAATAAAACGACAACAAGAGAGCACACAACATACGTTAATGAGAAAAAACACAACTTATGTTGACGAAACAGCACACAATATACTCCAACTAGACAACACAAAACATACGCCAACAAAAAGCACACAATATACGTAAACGAAAAAGAGCATAACATGTCAGCGATACAGCACAACACATACGTCAAAGAGACAGCACAGAACAAACGTCAACGAGACATTCCAAAATATACGTTAACGAGACAGAACACAAGAAACGTCAACAAGACAGCACACGATATACATCAACGAGACAGAACACAACAAACATCAACAAGACAGCACACAATAAACATCAACGAGACAAAACCAACAATACGTCAACGAGACAGCACACAACATACGTCAACGAGACAACACAAAGCGTACATCAATGGGACAACGAGACAAAACAATGTATACATCAATGGGACAACGAGACAGCACACAGTTTAGCCTCTTAAAAACGGTTGTGGTGGTCCTGATGTGGAAGCGAGCTTGCGTCGAGTGCGGGAGATTGGGTACTCGACCCCAACCGGTTCAAAAAAAAGTCATAAATCTAACAAAAATTGAAACAAGTACAATAAAAATCATGAAAAAAACCAGATACGCATGTAAAATCAACATTTTATATTGAATATGAAAACAATCAGCTTGACGTATTTGTTTTGGATCTAGTGCAGTGTGAAGTTTAACAAATCTTTCAATGATCGTACAATTGTAGTACAACGTGATTGACCATTCGTTAACCTGACAGGTAACAAAACCAATTAAAGTGTGAAGTCGAACAAATCTTTCACTGATCGTACAAATGTAGTACAACGTGATTGACCTTTCGTTACACCTGACAGGTAATACAACCAATTCTAGTGTGAATTCAAACAAATCTTTAAATTATCGTACAGTTGTAGTTCAATGTGATTAACCGTTCGTTAACCTGACAGGTAACAAAACCAACTACAGTGTGAAGTCGAACAAATCATTCATTGATTGTACAAATGTAATACAACGTGTTTAACCTTTCGTTACACCTGACAGGTAACACAACCAATTGTTGTATCAGATAGATATAATATAGTACGCTTACCAAGAAAGGAAAAGTTGCATATTTACAGAGTTTAATTGTCATTCGGACTATACGGTTATTAATCACAGTATTGGTAGTTCAAATGTTAAACTTTACATTTTGACTTTTCGTTCAAAAAATTGTACTTTGCATTTTTTGTAAAATGTGCTTTGACGTACGTTACCTTATTTAAAAACAAGATGACTTTGAAAACATTTTAGGTCTATATTTTAAAAGAATATTCGTGAAACGCTTTCTATTATTATATACATTGTTGTGAGACCTTATTTTGACGATTTCAAATGAATTTTAATTAAAGTTAAGCACTACAAATATTTTGCATTTAATAGAGTACGTTTCTTTTTAACTTCATCATTTGTTTTAACGAAAAAAGTAAATAATCAAAATGTATATGGTATTTCAAACCGTAATTAAACAACAAAATCAAATTCATTAATATAAGAAGCATTATTTCGACATGTGCATTGAAAAAAATAAACAATACAAAATCGAAGATGCAGGTTTTCCCCGGAAACTCGACATGCGCTGGACCGATACTTTTATTATAATCTATAAATGATATTCCATATCAAGTGCACTGCACACAACGATGTGTCATTGCTAGCATTTGTTTAATTCTATCTTTTTTTATTGTTCATATTCCCATTTTTTATATACCTATATGGAGTAATTTTCTTTCAGAACCATAGGTCATTCTTTCTCAGAATCAATCCGGACGATACCATGTTTCAATGAAATATCCTTCAAGGCATAAAATAATGACCTGTGGCAGGTCATTATTTTCCTTGATAAAAATGCAATCTATAATGTACTTCAAAATTATATTTGTCCGATAGTTTCTTGTTGCCGATTTGAGAATTTATCTTTAAAAGTTCAATCGATGATAGGTGTAAAAGAAATCGCCATTGCCCGCATTTTAATCTTTGAAACAAGTATAACGTGAAGATTTGTTAATTTATCGGTACGATACAGAAACATTATCACATATGTGAGATGAGTTTTAATGTAGAATTTCATAAAATAAAGCCAGATTTAACATATTAGTGTGCAAGATTTTGAAAATCTTATTGAGTTAACTGAAAAGATTGATTTATTGTTGGATGCTTGATTTAAATGTCCATTGGCAAATATTTCATGCATTTCAGGACGATACATACTGAATACTGTGACCTTCATGTATTTATGTTCGTCTTCTTGTCAGTTCTTGGCTGTTTAAAAGTTATGTACACCTTTTACTCTATCAAATGATCAACTAATAAGATATTCTTATATTCTATTAAATAACATTTACGTCACTCAATATATTCTAATTATGTGTTAAAAAATTGTATTGCTATTCAAAAGACAATCTTTCTGAATATTTAATTCGATTCAATTGTAATTGTTGAAAAAATAACCACTTTGCAACGATAGACATTGCATTGCAAATAGAGAAACCAAACCTCCGCCCCCCTCTTTTCCATAAACTAAGTTGGTACAATAATTTACTTACAATGTGTCTCGAGGTGTTCTACGACAAGAAAAACCTTAACATATGCATTATCCATAACGTCTTATATTTGCTAATATTTGTTTAATTCTATCTTTTTTGATTTTTCATGTTCCCATTTTGTCTTAATTTTTTTGGTTTTAGACGTTTTAAAAAAAATCCTTATTTTCGTTTGTTTGATAAACGAGAGTTAAGTGGGTTTTTTTTTATTTCTACATATATTTCAAAAAATGAAAAACCAAATCTGGATTTAGACCTGTAATTATCTGGAAAATGTTTACGAGTAGGTCATACTAATTAAAAAATGCCAAAAATGTGTGAAAATTCAGAAAAGTGTATAGTTTGCCAGAGTAAGTAATAATTCAGTCACTTCATTTGCTGTTAAAAGTAAATGTATCTTCTTTAATTCAGTTGAACATTTATAACTATGGAATTTGTCAGCATTTGTTGAAGAATATGTGTCGTTAGCTGATATTTATGTGGACTTTTTGAATATGGTTTACCACTTAAGTTGCTATAAATCTTATACAAGTTAACACAACGTTTCTGTATTGGTATTAAGGCTAACATAATGAAGCGTTGGCATAAGAGACGAAAAATAGAGTCCCTGGTGCACGTACTAGTTCACAATCAATTTAAGACATAATTCCTTCATGTCATGCTCTATGCCCATTTTAACATGGGAAGGCATTATATTTGTCAATATTTTACACTGAGCGTTAGCGAGTCGATATTTATTGATTAAACTCGGGTGATACTTCAATAATGTTTAAGTAGTTCTATTTTACCAAATTATATTCCAAAAAAATTAAGAGTGTTTTTTTAATTTCAATTTCAATTTGGTGTTGCAATACTTTTTTCCATGTGAATATTTTATAGGATAACTATGAAAATAACTTTGATATAAACATAAATGTGTGCGCATATGTCAGACATATTTTGTGCTCATTAGAATACAGCTTTGTTTACAAAGCGTAATAAGCAACTGCTGATCTTATCGTTGAATAAAAATGGTCCAGAGAACAAAGGAAGCCAACAGCAGAGCAACTTATTCATTCCATTGCCAAAGTTATTTGCTTCTTGTTTCTTTTAAAATTGTAACACGGTGATGACTACTATATCTATATTTTGACTATTGTATTTATTTTATTTATTATGTCTGTTTTGTTCACGCATCATAGTAAACATAACGGAATTTGATGAGACTGTTGTAAAAAGTGAGAGGGAAAGCGCTTTAAAACCAGGTTTAATCCATATTTTTTCACATTTTAAAATGCCTGAACCAAGTCAGGAATAAAACAGTTGTTATCCATTTGTGTTTGATGTGTTTTGTCATTTGATTTTGCGTTGTGATTATGGAATTTCCCATTTGATTTTTCCGAGTTCAGTATTTTGGTGATTTTACCTAGTATTTGTTTTTGTAGTGAAATTGAAAAGGTTGAACTTTCCATTGAGCAATGCCCTGCTTCAATAAGTTAGGCTTCACACCTGGCTCGTTAATGAACAGGCTTTTAAAAAAGGGGTCGATTCGTCTGATATACAAACCGACAACTTGAGAAAATGTTCGGCATTAAGGATGTTCGCTACTCTGTTTAAAAATAACAAGCTTTTTTTTAACAGACTGTTATAGATTGATAGTATATAAATAAAGAAATTAAAAAGCAGAAAACATGGGGGTTCCGTGTGCTTGTTTTCGAGATATAAGCCATTGAAAATTTGGCGGGAAATAATTCTCTCTAGATGTTCTAACATTTATCATTAGCACCTTTTTTGCTTAAAAACCATGAAAAATAACAAGGATTTCATAAAAATTTTGAAATATGGCTTTTGCCTCTCTGGCAAATACTTGAAACCACATTTGACCAAATTCAGACGTGAGTTTATGGCAAAGTCAATACTGTTAATAATATTTGGGTGTTCTTAAGACTTCTGTTGAGAGATATTATAGACTTTCTAGTAAAAAAAAAACAAGGAACAGTACACACAGTTCCTTTCTGGACAGTTTGTCATTGTTTGTTGTCTGGAAATAGTACAAACGTTGCACATATCCACCAATAGTAGATGTTAAACCCACTGCTATGTTTGCAGTATTTACTGCTATGAAGAAGTGTCTTGGTATGTCCAATGAAGCGGGCCAAGCATATGATATTGAAACATTTGATCAGCAGTGCTTAGCGATTGTGCCGCATGTAAAATTGTCAATACTTAATATTTTTAAATCTCATATTCTAAGACTTGGTGGTATTCATACACTTTCGTATGTCACAACTTCATTAGAGAAGATTATGGGCAGATGAAGGTCTGCGAGATTTGTTGTTTGATTTTGGTGTTTATGCAGGTAGTACAGCCGACCAAAGTTGACTGGAAACAAATTAAAAGAACTGGCAGAGGTTTCAAAATAGCTTTCTTTTCAGAATTATGTACAAATTCCCATTCATGTTCCTTGATATATGAAATAGAAGATACTCCTGGCTGAATTCTGTTGTTTGGATCTCTTTGGTTAGATTTTTAATCGTTTTTTTCTAGGTATTATGTGGTTTTTGATTTTAATGAATTACATGGATGAGCTTTTGCTAAACACTCCTTCAGGATAGTAGGTTTCAAGTAAAAACTATATTTATTGCTGACTTTTGATGTCCGCTTGCAAGGTACTTACTGTAGCTTTAAAGGATTTTGTGTTGATCTGGTACAATAGAAAAGTGTTTGAAAGACTCCAATTTTCAAAATCATTTTTTTTTATATGTTTTCGAGATAACTCATTGTTAATTGATTTATACTAATTTCAGTGTCTGAAATTTAACATACATTTATGCATGAAAAAAAATAAATTAAAACAGTATTTGATCGTTGACCTTATTTCATGCAAAAGTGTTACCACAACTATTTTGACAAAATCGATATTTCAAAAGTACTCAGTTTGCCAGTCAGTTTCCAATGATAATATAATATAGCATGTTTGCACCTGTCCTAAGTCAGGAATCTGATGTACAGTAGTTGTCGTTTGTTTATGTAATATATACGTGTTTCTCGTTTCTCGTTTTGTTTATATAGATTAGACCGTTGGTTTTCCCGTTTGAATGGTTTTACACTAGTAATTTTGGGGCCCTTTATAGCTTGTTGTTCGGTGTGAGCCAAGGCTCCGTGTTGAAGGCCGTACTTTAACCTATAATGGTTTAATTTTTAAATTGTTATTTGGATGGAGAGTTGTCTCATTGGCACTCACACCACATCTTCCTATATCTATATATAGTATGTTTGACGTTTATGTATTATAAATGTTGTTTCTGTTCACCGTTCTAATAGTACTACACTGTATGAATGGAACATCGTAAGTCTTGGGACAAACAAATGTACGTCATTTCTGGTTTTTTAAAGTACTTTTTAACTCGGTATTATTATGGTTTAACTTATCAATATTGTTACATCAAATGTATTCAAGTTTCAAATCCAAAATAAGTATTAAATTATTTTTCTTGCTGACAGCAAAGCTGTGCTACAACACGAGGACATACGCCTGCATGGTAGTAGGTCATTCTGTTTTTTGCATAGATCAATACAAAATTCTACTTTACAAATTTGGACCTTTTTTAGTTGTTGTTACAGGTACTAAGCTAAATTCTAAAACAAAAACGTAGAATATCGATTATCAAATAGTACACGTTTTAAATTGATCCTTGTAAAATAAGGACAAAAAGATGTTCAATGAGATGGGACAACATCCCTAATGCGCCTTGAAATGAGGAACTCAAAAGTCACGTGTAAAGAAAAAATCTCTGTGTAGTGATATTGGACATGGAGCCATTGAATGTGTTCAAAGTATTAAATTTTCAAAGAACTTATTGTGTTAAAAAGGGGATATTTACCACAAGGAGCCGCATCACAAAAGGATGTTCGGGGTTTGCTTATTTACGGGAAAAGTAATCTCACTTCGTACCCCGAAAATTTAACCACATAAGTGAAAATGTCACAGCTTCGAAACGAGCTATCATACATATCCAAGTTTACGATATGGACTGAGCTACAGGAAAAAACGTTACCTTTACGGCCTATGGAAAAACAATTAAAGATATTGAGCCAGATAACTTTCCAACAAAGTCAAATTGACATAGAAGCACTAAAATAAATACCGTTGTTCTAAATATCACACAAAAAAAATTAAACTGTGTCAATGTATTTTAAAAACTCTAATACATGCTATACTTGAAAAACGTTCAAAAAGTTTAATTTGATTCAAACTTTTTGAATAACGAGACTCCTATGGAATTCTTATTTATTTTGAATATTTAATCCTATTTATGCCCGGGATTTTTATTTTAAATTGATATAACGATATATAAAAAAAAGTTCATGCAAAAAAAATGAAATTTCAACTGAAAAACCGATTAGGAAACTAGTAAAATTGAATGATAATTGTTAAAAATTTTGATTAAATCTTAAATATGTACAATTATAACTATAACGGAAATGTATATACAATTTTGACATGATGTGACATTAACGAGATATACAAACTTGTTTGAAAATAAATTTGAAATAAACATATTGAGTATTTGTATAGTGTGAATAAGTTCATTAAACGTTGTAGTCTGCAATTTACGTATGATTATGTTTTAAAATTACATGAAAATTAATATATATATTAAATTACATCAACTTGTGTTGCATACGAAAAAACAAATGTGTCGTAGTGTTAACTGTCCTTGTTCAACTATCGTATGCTTTCGCTCTAGTGTTTCTTTACAATTCATACCTATCCTTCAGAAATGCCTTATAAATTATTAACAATTTTGGTAAGTAGTCACCGAGTTTTGTTTGTACTTATTGTACTAAAAAATAAGGACAGTTCGTATTGTCTGCATGCATTTGTTGGAATTGATAAATGTCTTTGTATTATTGTTCTCTAAATCATTAGTTATGTACTACAACTCGTCTGTCTGTCTGAAATTTAGAGTCAAACAATGCACATGTAATACATAAACGCATATATTGTAAAAAAAAACCACCCAGATCGCATGAAAGAAATTCAACGTCGAATTTAAATTTGAACGTTGGTTGCCATATTAACTGTAAGTCTTTAAACACTGTAAGTACAGAATGATTATACCATATAACTGAAAATTCACATATATAAACATAACTTGAGGACGTATAACTATCACACACACACACATACTTCCTTTGTGTATACCATCATCTTATTACAGTAAATAATCCAGAGTCCCATGTCCTCAATCTAAAGTTGTTGTTTTTTTTAAATTAAGGACCCTTATTTATATACATGTGATGGCGTTGATTGATTGAGCATCAAACACGCCCCAACTTCAGAAGACAAATCTTGAACTGAGATGTTTCTGTCCACATTTCTTAAAAGATTGTTTTTATCAAGTTCTCTACTCAATGAATGAACTAATGAGTACAAAATGTCATCCTATCATAGAATCAATTTCATAACAGAGTCGACAACCACAATACTTATGTTGGTTACAATACTGAACCATTTACCTGTAAGTTGTTTGTTATCGGCTATCGATAAACAGTGAGTGTACGCTCACTCTGTTTGTCAAAGGCCTTCCAATGGGGTCAAGAATATGCAGGTGCGTGAGAAAAAAAAGACAGTTTAAGTATTCAACATTTAAATCAACACACAAGGTTTAGTCCTCTTCTAGATATTCGTATTAATTAATTTATGTGTTTTGAACCTTTGGTTATCTCTCAGTTTACATGTCTATAACACGTACGATATGACAAGTGAGCGTTACCGACGAATGTTTACATAATCTGATCCAGTCAATTGATAACCTGAGCGCGCAAAGAAATTTTCTTGCCCACACTGTTATAAAAATGATTCTATTTTATAGTAAAGACACGATCTCTCCACTCCATGAAAATTAAAAAGTATTAAAAGCAGGTTTATATTAGATTGTCAAATGTCATAATCCATAATCCATAACCTCATCATCAAGAAAATATTAGTTACTCAATGAATAAAAGAGGGACGAAAATTAGGAGGGAGACAGTCAAACTCATCAATCGAAAATAAACTGACAACGCCATAGTTAAAAATGAAAAAAAGACAAACAGACAAACAATAGTACAGATGAAACAACATAAAAAGCTAAGAAAATAAACAACATGAACCCCACCAAAAGCTAGGGGTAATCTCAGGTGCTCCCGAAGGTTAAAAAGATCCTGCTTCACATGTGGAACCAGTCTTGTTGCTTATGTGAAAACAAATCCGGTGAATAGTCTTATCCGGTGGGTCACATTCATTAAACTGAAGGGGATTGTAGTTAGGAAGTAAGGAACACATCCGATGTTAATAGCGAAACGGTTATTCCGTAACAGGTCAACCAACTCGTGATGGCGTCCGTAAGATTTACGACGGGATGATTTCAACTTCATGTTGCACTATCGTATTATTAAAATATTTAAGCAATTGTTCATAAAATAATCAACAATAGTTGATAAAAGGAAATCATTTCTCACAAGACGATAATAATCGTGCATAATTTGAACCATAACAGATTTGGTTTTGGTTTTTAAAAACACTGAGGTTATGAGTTAGAACCTCGAACTCCAATTTTAATTGACTAGGAATGTCAATTTTCTATCTGCACATCGTTCATTCTCTATAAGTACATCAACATTCTTAAAACATCTGACCTCCAAGAAATAGGCTTATTGAATGTGGCGTTCATTAATACTATCGAAACTATCTCTGTTATTGGTAACTAAGATAGTAGTTAAGGTCACAGATTGTAACAACGTTCAAATATTCATTTATACATTTTTTTGTCTCCTGGTTTTAAACCTTGGCCTCAATTTCAAATTTCTTAATTAACCTCAGTAAAACATTCAATGAAAACATAATATAAAAACAAGACAATAGTAAGAAATTGTAATTTACCATTTGAACAAAGAATTAAAGAAAAACATATTGTTTTAATCATTTTCCTTTAAACAGATTCAAACTTACAAGAGTCCTGACTTGGAACACGCGTATATAAATGTTACCTTTAACCCATTTGGTTCGAATTCCATGCTGCCTGCTACAAAGATCTTTTTCTGATCAAGGTCACTATGTTCTTTCTGAAATTACACTTAAGATAGTTCATAATGTTTGTTTTCATATAAGCTGCAGGTAGATGTAAATTATTATTTAATGTTTATTTCTCCGATCGAACCTTTCAAATTAAATTTATTTTCATAGCTCGTTGGTCTTTACAAGATTCAGTTTTGTCAGATCCTTTGAAATTTTACATTATTACACGGATATATATAGTAAAAAAACTATCAAAAGACACTTAGGATAAAACTTTCAAAAGAAACCTAGGACAAAAATTACTAAAAGATACCAAGGACAAATACTATCAAAAGACATCAAGGACAAAAACTATCAAAAGACATCACGGACAAAAACTATCAAAAGACACCAAGGACAAATACTATCAAAAGACACCAAGGACAAAAACTATCGAAAGACAACAAGGACCAAAACTATCAAAGGACAACAATGACAAAAAATATCAAAAGACAACAAGGTCATAAACTATCAAAAGACACCAAGGACAAAAACTATCAAAAGACACCAAGGACAAGAACTATCAAAAGACATCAAGGACAAAAACTATTAAAAGACACCAAGGACAAAAACTATCAAAAGACACCAAGGACAAAAACTATCAAAAGACATCAAGGACAAAAACTATAAAAAACAACAAGAACAAAAACTAAAAGACATCAAGGACAAAAACTATCAAAAGACATCAAGGACAAAAACTTTAAAAAAACAACAAGAACAAAAGCTATCAAAAGACATCAAGGACAAAAACTATTAAAAGACACCAAGGACAAAAACTAACAAAAGACAACAAGGTCAAAAACTATCAAAAGACACCAAGGACAAAAACTATCAAAAGACACCAAGGACAAAAACTATCAAAAGACATCAAGGACAAAAACTATAAAAAAACAACAAGAACAAAAGCTATCAAAAGACATCAAGGACAAAAACTATTAAAAGACACCAAGGAAAAAACTATCAAAAGACATCAAGAACAAAAACCATTAAAAAACAACAAGGACAAAAACTAACAAAGGACAACAATGACAAAAACTGTCAAAAGACATCAATGACAAAAACTATTAAAAGACACCAAGGACAAAAACTATCAAAGACATCAGAGAAAATACTATCAAACGAAATCAAGGACAAAAACTATCAAAAGGCACCAAAGACAAAAACTATCAAAAGACAACAAGGTCAAAAACTATCAAAAGACAACAAAGTCAAAAACTATCAAAAGACACCAAAGGCAATACTATCAAAAGACACCAAAGACAAAACCTTTCAAAAGACACCAAGGACAAAACTATCAAAAGACAAAAAAGTCACAAACTATTAAAAGACATCAATGAAAAAAACTATCAAACGAAATCAAGGACAAAAACTATCAAAAGACACCAAAGACAAAAACTATCAAAAGACAGCAAGGTCAAAAACTATCAAAAGACAACAAAGTCAAAAACTATCAAAAGACACCAAAGACAATACTATCAAAAGACACCAAGGACAAAACTATCAAAAGACAACAAGGTCAAAAACTATCAAAAAACATCAAGGAGAAATACTATTAAACGACATCAATGACAAAAACTATCAACGATATCAAAATGACAATTTATATCTTCAAAAATAGTTGGATTGCTACGCAGTATGACAATCTGTGAATCGCTGATGTCATGAACAAATGACATTTCAAAGATTTTTTTGGCAAAACAAAACTATTGGAATATAACATAAAGCAATTACTTTCAGACAAGGACGTGAATATGGAAGGTGGTTAAACCAGTTTTTGTGACCTGTTAGTGTTTATATTTATTATGAATACATTTTGAATCATAACAGATTGGTTTACAATAGTGTATTGCTGCGATCAAAAATATTGAGTTTTTGGCAAGGATTTTTTTCAAAATAAGGAGAATAATTCAAGTTGTTGTGATTTTGAACCTAGCAAGTGTCAGGTTTGCCCGTCTCAAATCGTAATTTACTAGGATCTGTGTTCCTCATTGTGTATTCCGGTTACTCCACTACTAAACACTTACACCAGTCAACGAAATATTCTAGTTGAAATTGGCGTTCTTTAATAGTGGGATTACATTCCTTTCTTATTTTTTTAGTTATATATAACATTGTTTAAAAAAGAAGAAAAGTAGAAAACTTCTTTGACAAAAAGAAAAGTAACGAGCAGTCATATAAAAATAAAACGTTTAAACTTTTGCAAAAGGTCGGTCATTCTACCGCCAGAAATCTTTTTCTATCGAACCAAAGTCACTTTATCATTTCATTTACAAAATGGTTCATAAAGATCGTATTTTTATTATCTGCATGCAATTTTTCTTGTTGTTTTTACTCGAAACCGTTCATTTTATTAATCATTTAGTACGCTCGTTGGTTCTTAATTATATTCTGCTTTGTTTTTTAACGCAGGTAGTTCATGTCAGGATCTGTCGTTAATAAAATGAGATATTGGGTACTTATCAAGGACACATATTATCCAAAGACATCATGAACACAAATTATCGAAAGACACAAAGGAAACAAATTATGCATGAAGGACACAAACTGTTCAAAGCCATTAAGGACACAAATAATATGAAGACATAAAAGACACAAATTATGATGGACATAAAGGACACAAAACGATATCAAAATGGCAAATATTGTCTTAAAAAATAAACAAGTTTATATGCAGCATAGCAGTCTGTAAACTGCCGAAGTCATTAACAGTTGCTTAGAAAATTCATTTCACAATTTGACAAAACCATTAAGATATCAATAAAACACTCACCCAAGACAGGCACGTGAATATTTGACGTAGATACACCAGTTTTAGTGAACTTTTAGTTTTGTAATAATTATGTATATAGCTTGAATCATTAAAGATTGGTTTTCAATAAGATACTGTTGCGTTTAAATATGTTTACTTATTGTCATCGGAATTTTTTTTAAAGTGGGATCGAATGATTACACGGAGGTTGCGAGTTTATATACTACACGTGGCCTCTATGTTGTGTGTGTCGTTGGGTTATCGCCTTACTGACATATATACCAATTTTCATGTAATTAAATTTAGACCTGGTTTCTTTAATGAGTTTATATACAACCACTGGGTCGATGCCACTGCTGGCGGAGATTTATTTCCCCGAGGGTATCACAAGCCCAGTAGTCAGCACTTGTTTTGCTGACATGAATTGTCATTGATATTGTTATATTTATAAATTGACTGTTTACAAATGTTATAATTTTTTGAAATACTAAGGCTTTTCTACCTCAGGAATAGATTACCTTAGCTGTATTTGGCAAAACTTTTAGGAATTTTGGTCTCCAATGCTCTTCAACTTCGTATTTTATTTGGCCTTTTTAACTTCTTTGGATTTGAGCGTAACTGATGAGTCTTTTGTAGACGAAACGCGCGTCTGGTGTATACTAAATTTAGTCCTGGTATCTATGATGAGTTTATTTATATATGTTTTGCTAGTCTCTGTTCAATCAATTTACAAGAGTAATTTTCCAAGATTCTGAATTATTTTCGATTGGAATTTTGAAAAGACACCTGTGGTTTGGTAAAATCTGTAAGTTGTCATCTAGAACTGTTTCGTTCGGTTGACGTCTCATTCACGTATACCCCGCGTCTCCTTTGATTAATATATGTTTATGAATTTAAAAACGATTACAAGTAAATATTTATGTAAAATCAAACAGATCAGACATTTATTTAAAGACTTTTGACATATACGGATAACCATTCGCTATTAAATGACAAACTAATCTGTAAATCTTAGTATTCTATTTACAGACGTTTATTGTAGTAATAATTTATCAAAGGTTCCAGTATTATAATCTATTGAGCACGAGAGGAGTTTCATGATGACTGAAATTTGAAAATAGATATAGAAATTATCTTTAACCATTCTTATAGCGACTATTTATAGTTTTAAACCTATATAAATGTAACACAAATTATTTGCACATATCCCTGATACCTCAAGCCAAGGTGGAATAAAGAAATACAGAAAAATAAGTACACTAACACTCAATTGAGAAGTCTGAGTCTAATTTCACAACAGGTTTCAGAAGAAACTAAGCAAAATGACAATGATAAACATGAATTTACAAAGGATAACTATTAGTTAGTGACATTTGAGCTCCCGAATCTCAATATAACTGATCAAAATACATGTAACGTATAAGCTTATTATATGATAATTAAGACCATTTTATAAGCATGCACTTTCTAAATTTAAAGTGTCTCGGTAGCCGAGTTGTCTTATTATAAATAGTTGTTTACCAGCAGGTGAAATATCATTTTATCTGTTATGTTCAATTTGCACTTTCACAAAAATGTTGAAAATTTTTCATCTTTGTTTTAAATAAAGAAATACTTTGCATGAGTAAAGTTTTATCCAGTCCAGTACTTCAGACAAAATTGGACATTACCTTTCATTGCATATAAGATAATAACAATCACTGAAATTTAACTTATCAAACCTTTATCATTTGTGTTCCCTGTAATTTACAAGCTTTAATAACCATTTAAAAAGTAAAACAAACTAAAATGAAAAGGACCACTGAGAAAAATTCCAAATGGAAAGTTCATAAGAAAACGCCAAATCAAAGTTTCCTAAATACTCTATAGAAACAACAAATAAACAAAAATGTTCTTTTAAACACCCAAGATGTAAGTTTGTGACTCCAAAATGCAGTGAATGAAGTGTTAAGATAATAATACTGTATCACGTGTTGCAATCTTTTAAAATTGTAATGACAACGACTTGATACACAGTTATCTTTTCATCCTTGACTTCATCTCCATTGTAACTGTCAATTATTTGTTGTTGTCGGTTTTTTTTTGTTTTTGTTTTTATCAAAAACGATTCTATTCGTATTCACATATATCTGTGTTAGCTTAAATTATCTAATTAACTAACGTTCACTCCTAGCATAATAGGACTTTCTCATTCGATCCAAAGCAAACATTGATAACAAAACTCCAAAGCAATATCGCAATTCACTAAACCATCGATCTGTGAAATACAATACAAGACCTTAATTAAATAGTCAGAGAATGTCCTTCTTTGTGTAACTGTATAAGATGATGACATTTTTCAGATTATTCTCAGAATTTATAATAAAAGATACAGCTGTGAGCTAGTAAACCCAATTGTGTTTATTCAATTTACATCAGATGATATAATTAATGTAAGCGAATAGCTTTTAATATTGATATAGAAAGCGGAATATCAGCATTTGATCATATTTCATAGTAAAAAAGTAAGGAAACTAAAGAAAAAGTCCCAGATAAATTTAAAACCAAAAGCCTCTCAACAAATGGAACCAACAACATTCAAAGCACGTTGTTTTTTTTTTTGGTCGGGTTGTTGTCTCTTTGACACATTCCTCATTTCCATTCTCATTTTTACGATAATCAAAAGCTCATAGCACGATTTACAAAATTAACAAAATGGGCTCTGTTCATTGTTGAAGACCGTAATGTGATCTTTAATTGTTATTTTTTTTTGTCATTTTGGTCTCGTTGGCAATCATACCACATCTTCTTTTTCTTTACAATAACACAAAGAAATATAAGCAAAAGCGTTGTACATTAGTAATGATGTATTTTATAGTAAAACCGTTTTCTATGTTGTGTCATGTGTTCTATTATTTGTCTGTTTGTCTTTTTTATTTTTAGCCATGGCGTTGTCATTTTGTTCTAGATTTTTGAGTTTGACTGTCCCTTTTGTATCTTTCGTCCCTCTTTAACCTCGGCACTGGCACATAACTTGATTTTGCTGTTTGATTAGAATATTTATTTATGAATATATCTCTCATGCCAAGCCTTGTTTTGATTTTTGCTATACTTTAGGTATTGTTTTTGTTTTATAAGCTCTTCAACATATCTTTGTTTTTCATATATGACTTCAAATATTTTTGACTGGAGAGACATGTAGTGTGAAAATGCCCATATGATGTAGTACAATTGTTTCGTTATAGAGAGGCATGCATCCGGAGAAGAATCGAAACTCATAAGTCTAAGAATGACACGTACAGACGTTAATCGTAGCATAAACGTCAGAAAGACAATTAACTGTCTACAAAACACTGCATAACAGAACTGACCAATACAAAAAATATAGAGAGCCGTGGTGTAGTGGTTAGTGCATCGGACTGCTAACACAAAGGTTCTTGGTTCGATTCCCGTTGGGATGAAAATTTCAGGAACTCAATTTTCGGCTCTCCCTTGACACCATTTGCGAGTATGGTCTTGAGGAAACGATGATAGTCCGTCGGAAGGGGACGATAAATGGCTGACCCGTGTTAAGAGAGAGCCATATCTCTTGCACGTTAAAGACACCCTTGTAGATTTCGAAAAAGAGTAGGCTAATGCCGCTACAAGGCAGCTTTCGCACCCGCAAAGTGGAAAGGGATTAATATAAGTTGCAAAACTTGTTTCCCAATCCACTCTAAATAAATATGTTTAAACTAATACAAACCATAAAAAAACTCAAGGTTTACTCTAAGGTGCTCCGCAAGGTTACTCAAGTCTGACGTAAAATTTATCCCCGTCGTGTTGGTTATGGGTCAAGTTTATTTCCTATTAATGAGTTTGAATGTCTCTTTGAAATCTTTCGCCACGCTTTTCATGACGGAGAAGTATTAGAAATGCCACATGTAACTGATAATGATAAACGTGACATAGCCGTACATTAAGCCAATGAAATAGGGTATTATTCGATTGACGACAGCTGTGTTATCTACTCCATTATTGGTAGACGGTCAAGGACGCTACCACACAATGTAAACGTTGATGGAAATTATATCGATATGGCTTCAATAAGGTCTGGCTGGTTGTATAATGTTTCAAGTGCTAAAATGCACTTTTAAAATTATTATTCAAAATTAAACTGTATACTCGTCTTTACGTTGCGAAAATTTAAAATGTCCATAACGATTAAAATCTTTGATTAAATAAACATTGAATATACTCAGTAGTCAACCCTTATTATCAGAGATGTTATAGCAAATCTAAGTTCAATAACCTTTAAATATCAATTGCTATTACAAATTGTGCCAAAACCTTTTAGAGCTGGCTACAGTCTCAGACAAAATAAAATAATGAGAAGATGATTGCGAAATGTTTGTGTCTTCTTTCTAATCACTACAAAATTAACTCAGAAGGTATATCATCAACTCTCAGTTATTCGGTATAATCAGGATTATATGAATTCATGTCATTACACTTTCATTGCTATTACATAACCATTAAGTTGTGTCTGTTTGCGAGAACACATATTGTAGACAAACGTTCATGATACAACAAAGAAACAACAGATCTTCAGCTTCAGCAGTAGACATGAGTTTATACATAATTGTCAATTCAAAGTGACTGTGAATTTAAACGAGATTTACATGAATTCACTATGGACGGAAAAGCGTGATTTTTTTATTCGTTTACATAAAATACGACGTACTGAATTTGTTTCAAATATTGTCACAGGATGCCAAGCAATTTATCAGGTATTGGATTCGGCATTCAAATAGAAATCATGTCCTATTAAAAAGTTGAAGGTTCACACTGATGGAAAACAGACTTATTTCGTCAAACCACATCTTCCTATATCGATCTAAATAATTCTTATAACTTAATAAATCATATGTTTTTATTAAATATCTTACCTTTTGATAAAGCCGTTTCTGGGTTGCTGTTGTCTTAATAATTTTTTTAATTTTAAACACAACAGAAAACCAGAAGTTAAACTCACAAACAAGAAGTCAGCCTTATCAAACTTTACCTGTTGATGCCAATTTTACATCTTTCTGAAGATAAACTCGTGATCGTTATAGTTCAAAATGTTACGTAACAATATCATTTTTAAATCATGGTTATTTTTCAAACTGTTCTCTAGATCAATAGTCATTATATAATGTTTTTGTTTAAACAATTTAAACATTAGCTATCAATTAGAAAACGATCAAGCTTTATTTCAGAATTTTTTTTCTAATCTTAGCAAACGTTATCCGTCTTATCCTGTTTGGTTTCAACAAAAGAAAAAAGTGAGGAGACAAATTTACCAAATGAGTATATAGATAATTCCTTTTATTATCCAAATAGTTTATTATACACATAATTGTAAATTAGCCACCTATCGGGACATTTTTTTTATGTTTCGTTGATTAAATGGTAAGATAACTACATTGTACCAATTTACAAGTTCCTAAAAAAAATCCCCTTCATCTGTTATATTTCATTTTGAAACTCGTAAACTAGTTATGGAGTGTTGCATGCTAAATTAACGTTTCGTTACCGTTTGTTTAAATTATGACAAAGATAATAATACCATAGTATCATTCCTGATTTTATTTCATTTTTATGCCATTTGAGGTTAAGCCATTACTATTTTATCAATACAAAATGTTTACCGTAAGTCTTAATTTCTTTCGTTGATTAAATCTTTAGATGTTATGGGACAGGCACAATTTTATTTTTTTTATTTTACAAGAAATAGTAAAATAGTAGACACTCACAGCATCATGCATTACAACATCACACCTTAATGCCAATGCACAGTAAATGGGTTACAGATTCTGGTAAAAGTTTGCAAAAGAGGGACGAAAGATACCAAAGGGACAGTCAAACTCTTAAATCTAAAACAAACTGACAACGCCATGGCTTTGAAAAAGACAAACAGAAAAACAATAGTACACATGACACAACATGAACCCCACTAAAAAACTAGGGGTGATCTCAGGTGCTCCGGAAGGGTAAGCAGATCCTGCTCCACATGCAACTTTGGTTCGTTGGATTATATAAAAAAAAATCGAAAACCAATGCTGTTATCTCTTGAATATTACGGATTAAATTTTTTCAGGATATGTCAACATTTGCGTAGAAAACAAATAAAATGACAATAAAAAAATCCAAATTACTTCTTTAAATCGTCAAATTTCCGATTTTTGAAATATAGAGGATTATTTTTGTTTCAAATATATGGTGTTGGTATAGAAATTTCTGTTTAAATAATATAAAAAATAAATATATGGTCTGCGACTTCATAAAAAAGTTCAATGACGTCACAGAAAATATAATTTCTTTTGTAATCTCTGAATACGCTAATGATGCGATTACTTTTTCGTTATGATAATGTCAAGTTGCAAACCAAACTAAATTGCATGAATATAAATTTTCCCCATGTTTAGATGTGTGTGCCATCGTTTTTTTTTTCTGTCGAGAGAACAGTTTGAATATATGCTAAATTTGTACACTAACTATTCGATATTGAAAAACTTAAATATAAACTTACAGCAATTAATCGTTTAATTATAATTGAATACTGAAAATGAATACTTTTGTTCCAATTTTATTTTAAAATTTACGCTTTTGATAATTTCAATGGGTATCAACTTTTTTGATTGTATGGTTGTCTTTTTATTCTGCTTTTGTGCTTTGTTTAAATACGATTTGTTATTTGTTGGCATATTTGTTTGTTTTGTAGTGAATAAGATTATAACACAATTTAATCTGCTGTACCCTTTTTTCACTTACGAATCATGTTGATAATTTATTTTATTAGCTATGACACCAGGTGTATTCCGCAATTTTCTACGTAAGAAAAAGTCGGTACCAATTCAAAACAGTTATCAATTCTTTAGATGTGTTTGAAATTTTGAATTTTCCATTCGATGAGGACTTTTCCGCTGTGAATTATCCTTGGAGATGATTATTTTCATTACTTAATATATAAGATAAGAATCAAGAACCAATCAGCTGTTGTGTGATGCGTAATCATATAATATAATTATGACAATATTATGTAGGGGGTAACACGGATGTAGCATATGAACAAGTGTGCTATCCTTTCCGGGACACCTTGGATAACCATTTGAGATGGTTTGATACGAATTGCAAAGTCTTCAGTTTTCTTAGCTGTTTTTAGACTGTTGCTTTTGTTTTTGGTATTAAGTTTTTGATTTGACTTGGCTCTACTTTTGAGATGTCGACAAGTATGTGTATATATTTTTTTTGTTTTTAATAGCGGGCGAACAATATATTGCGTGATTTTGTTGCAATATGTACAAATTAGATTTTCATGATAAAAGGATGTATAACAACAAATTTAACAACAATGCGGGTAAACCATAGCCGTATTAAAAAATACATCGGTAGAAATAAGAAAATTTACAGTATATGATTAAAATGATCTGCTCTGGAAACACTGCATTTAACATGTTTAAAACGCATGGCAAAGTGCACAATTACTTTGCGTTTTCAAATTTGTAATTCACCGTTTACATGGTTTATACATTATTCAAATCATTGTAGGTAATATTTTAAAAAGCGTAGAACAGAACATTGTCAGTCTCAGACACCTATATAAGTGGTTTGAAACACGAAAAAGGAATAGCCATTTTTTTTTATCAAATACACTTGTTCTGCATAAAGCACAAAAACTATATCTTTTAACCTTATTAAATAACAGACAATACCATGATAAAAGAAAAAACACAGACACACGACAGCCAAGAGAAAACCCGACGTAAATAGCGAAAACCTACATTACTTTTTCAATCAAATTTGGAGTAGAGCAAACCTTATCACGAGCAGTTAAAATCGTATGATCAACGATATTGAGCGATGAAGCATTATTAAATATTCGAAAGAAACCATCAGATATAAATTCAGGAATTCGATACAGATAAAAGATAACCCAAATCCATTGAAATCACTCGTAATATTTCCAATGACTCCAGATTACCTTCGTTATACAAATGAAGATAAATTGTAAGACAAACTAAATAATAATCATAATAAAAAACAACAAATAGCAAGTTTGAAGTTTGGCAATTTTTTGTCATGGATTTATTAGGACAGTTCAACTATATATCAACCGGCCTATGAATTTGCATTCATCGACAATGTCTCATTAATGTCCAAGATAAAAACATAGAAGGGCAACCATCATATGTTTTCTCCAAATGGCAACTGGGCTACCAGACGCCAACTGTAATAAATTCAGCCATTCAGTAAATCAATATATTCAGATCATATTCTGTCCAATCCATGACGCTTCTTTAACGATATCTGAAAATATACAACAGAGAGCAGAACATATTCTCAAGGGTGGGATAGGGTGGGTTTTGTGTTCCTTCAGTTTAAATCACGCAATGAACAAATCACGAAAAGCATGCAATTTTATACCAAATAAAAGCGGGAAAACCGCTTACGAAATTATGTAGGTAAATAAAAGACGCTCAAGTCCTTCAAAATTAAAGAAAAGATAACTCTAGTTTAGCAGACGATAATCTTAATTTATTAAATTGATTTAATGCTTAATGATTAAATCTTATTATTAAATATTCGAAAGAAACCATCAGATATAAATTCAGGAATTCGATATACCAGATAAAAGATAACCCAAATCCATTGAAATCACTCGTAATATTTCCAATGACTCCAGATTACCTTCGTTATACAAATGAAGATAAATTGTAAGACAAACTAAATAATAATCATAATAAAAAACAACAAATAGCAAGTTTGAAGTTTGGCAATTTTTTGTCATGGATTTATTAGGACAGTTCAACTATATATCAACCGGCCTATGAATTTGCATTCATCGACAATGTCTCATTAATGTCCAAGATAAAAACATAGAAGGGCAACCATCATATGTTTTCTCCAAATGGCAACTGGGCTACCAGACGCCAACTGTAATAAATTCAGCCAAATGCTAGCAAACTTGTTTGTAAGCATCGCCAAACAAAATTTATCAATCCATGACAAAAAATTAACTTCAACACACAAAACAAATTAAAAATTTAGGTTTTGAACAAACATATTAATTGAACGGAGTTTAACAACTAAACATTAGTTCATCGAAGTCTATCAACTATACTAGACATTAGTTCAACGAAGTATATCAACTATACTATACAACAGTTCAACGAAGTATATCAACTATACTATACAACAGTTCAACGAAGTATATCAACTATACTAAACAACAGTTCAACGAAGTATATCAACTATACTATACAACAGTTCAACGAAGTATATCAACTATACTTTACACCAGTTCAACAAAGAATATCAACTTTACTTTACAACATATCAACGAAGTAATCAACTTTACTATACAACAGATCAACGAAGTAATCAACTTTACTATACAACAGATCAACAAAGTAATCAACTATACTATACAACAGTTCAATGAAGAATATCAACTAAACTATACAACAGATCAACGAAGTAATCAACTTTATTAAACAACATATCAACGAAGTAATCAACTTTACTATACAACAGATCCATAAGTAATCAACTTTACTATACAACAGAACAACGAAGTAATCAACTTTACTATACAACAGAACAACGAAGTAAACAACTTTACTAACCAACAGATCGACGAAGTAATCAACTTTACTATACAACAGATCAACGAAGTAATCAACTTTACTATACAACAGATCAACGAAGTAATCAACTTTACTAAACAACAGAACAACGAAGTTATCAACTTACTATACAACAGATCAAAGAAAAATATCAACGATACTATACAATAGTTCAATGAAGAATATCAACTAAACTATACAACAGATCAACGAAGTTATCAACTATTATACAACAGATCAACGAAGTAATCAACTTTACTATACAACAGATCAACGAAGCAATCAACCATACTATACCACAGATCAACGAAGTTAAAAACTTTACTATACAAAAGATCAACGAAGTTATCAACTTTACTTAACAAAAGATCAACGAAGTAATCAACTTCACTATACAACAGTACAAATATAAACAACGTGCACAACAAAAATAAGATTTTTAAACTCTGTATTTACAACTAACAACAAAACTGTTGTATATTCAACAGAGCTGTTCAACCTGATGCATGCGTTTAACAAATGAAATAAATTATTCAACTGACATACAACTGCATGTGTCCATGCACTATGGCTTGCAACTTTAAATAGGTTAAAATTCATTTGGATATAAAATCTGTTTGGATCTTAATAAACTACTCTAATGCTGACGGAATAGCATTAATAAAAATGTCACTGCCAATATATTACAGATTCGCCATGATCAGCGAAAAGAGTTGGGTGGATATCATCAAAATCAGTATGTTTAATAGCCTTGCCCCTAACTTTGTGTAGGTAAGATCTAACCCCCTTTGTTTAAAACAGTCTGAAACTGAAATCTTGTCAATGATTTCCCATTGATATGGCAAAAATGAGGACCATCATATCCAGGTCTTATTTGCAAAAAGGCTTTCAAACTTTGTAGAGGACAAATCTCATTTGATTCATTTTTATTTATTTTTTACAACTAAAGTAGTGGATCTCCCTTTTTGATCAGTTTTGAAAAAAAATATCGTAATAAACAGCTAATTTAAGATGGTCAATATAAACATCCCGCCTATGTAAAACATGCTCTTGCATAACATTCGTTGTAATGGCAAATTCACTCACACGTAAAAATGCAGCAAGCTAAGTTAAATGCTGTTTGAAACAATATTGTTTCATAATAAGAAGAGCACACGTGCCTCAAAGCCACATTTAATCTAATCAATATCAATAGTCAAAGGTGCCCGAAGATCTTAAGAATTGTAAAGTCTATCACAACCACCCAAAAGTTTCTGAATGATAAAAGATTTAGTTAAATATTCATTCCCTTGAATTTTCAATTTGTAACTTATTCCAGATATATATGATCTAATTGTATCGATGAATAATGATAAAGTGACAAAAAACCAATGTAACCAATAATTTGTCTGTTACTTGGTGGCCAACTAAGGGGAATAGAATATTCCATCCTGAACATATTGAACGAATGCAATGCATTTTTATAAACATTTCTGGTACTTTGAGAAATTGAATAATTCAACAATTTTGAAGCTTCTATAACAAAAGATCTAAGAACTCATGTTGAATAGTTTGTGGCGTCCGGTCGGCATTGCACGTTCCTTCACTGAACTTCTTCATCTGTCCACGAGATAAAGCATCAGCAATAAAATTGTTTTTGAAAAAATATGCAACGCTTTAAATTAAAAATTAAATAATAAAGTCCACAAAACTATTTTTCTTAACAAAAAACATAACCCTGTCATTTTTTGAAGATTTTGATTTTAAAATTGTAACAACAGCCATATTATCACAATGAAAAATTATATTCTTATTCGTAAACCTTTCTTTCCGTAAAAAGATGGCCAAAGCAATAGGTGTAATTTCCAATTAAGTAATGTCACTTAATAAAACTTTGCCCCAATTATGGCCATTGTAAAATTGCCCATGGTCCATTTAAATAAGCTGCACAAACCATTGAATGACCACATGCACTGTCAGTATACAAATGTAAATCAGCATTTGAACCCAATTCAAATCTTGGATATATGGTCAGCCATTAAATTCTTTATAAACATATTGCCACATATGCAAATCATCTCGTATTCCTTTGGTCAATCTTATAAAATGATGAGATATTTTAACATTTTTTAAAAGAGCCATATAGATGCCTCATAAATGCCCTTCTGGAGGGAAGAGCCCTTGCACAAAAAGCCAATGAACCTGTTAAATACGCACTTCTTTCAGAGTAACTTTTCTTTTGATATAGGAACATCCAAGTTTGAGCAAACTTTTGAAAATGCAGTCATAAGACAGAGACAGTCATCTTTATGAGCTTTTCCAACAAATATAAAATCATCAAGATAATGATCCAAATTTCAGAATGCGTTTTATTTTTAACTGACCTATGCAAAAGGTTGAAATTTTTTCAAAAAACACAACTAATAAAACATCCCATGGGCATTATTTTTTGGATATAGTAAATACCATTTAGTTTCAGGTGCCTAGTAAATCAAAATCACCAGGATAACATTCAAGTAAAGGAAATGCCGATTTAATATTCATTTTTGCCATTAAAGCCGAATTCTCCATTTGTTTTACAATTTTGACTGCATTGACAAATGATGAATAAGTGACGTTGATAAACTGAGTATCAATAAAATCATTGATACTTTCATTTGAAAGTAAGACAAATAAGTTATCAATCTAAGTCCACCAGTTTTCTTAGGAACTAAACCAATAGGAGAGCACCGAAGATTTGAAATAGGTTTATGTTTGAATGGGCCTGCCATTCGACCTAATGATATATCATTATTCCACTTCTTTTGAGCTTCAAAAGGGTTTTTCAAAACAGACAACAAATTTCTATATTCACAATTCACATGAACGTGTAGACCTAATGAATTTCAAAACCATATTTAAATCCATTCAAAAGTTCAACAGTGCTTTGCTTATCATGATATAGTTCCAGAAGCTTAGAGAGTTCATTTACATTAACCGGAGATGTTCATAGGGCCCAAATATTAAACTGGTCTGGATGTAGTTCTGAAAAATTATAAATTATCTTTGCTTAAAACCTCCTTTTTGGTTTTGTCTATTAGCAGAGTTGTTAACAAAACGTGAAATGTTATTTCTCTTAAACCTAGATGGACCAGTATTACATTCATAGTCCATAAAGCAACGACAGCGTAAAGCAGGATGATTAAAACCACATTTGAGACATGCATGCCTGTATTGGCAACTGCGTTTATTCGAAAAACCTTTAAAATTAAAATCACAGCATTTATATCCAACATTAGCCTGCTGTTGTTTTTGAGTATTGTTAGTTAAAATACGCAACAAAAAATAAATAAAAATCTATGGATGACCATTTTTTAGTATGATCCCTTGATACAACTCAAACGAAATTATTGGTCATAAGAATACCATTTTTCGACAGGATGATCAGCCGCTGCACCGCTTATGATTGACATATATGAGAAAAGTTCACTTGCTTTTCCCGGATACCTTTCAATAAGGACCTGGACATAAGCAATACAACCATCAGTCCAATCCTCAACATAATTAACAGTATGGTTTTTCTTAACTTTGTTTTGTATAACCAGCATACCGTCATTAATTCCAATGGTGTTTTCATTTTGTTTGACTGTTGAAATTGTTTTGATGCATAAGGGACAAATCAATATATTCAATGCCAACTTTTTTCCTTAAGCTTTTGAGTTATCAATATAACAACCTCATTAAAACCAGGCAACATAGAGGTTCATCAAAAACTTCAATAACCTCACCTAAGGCAGCTAATTCAGGTTCAATCTCTTGAATTCTACATCTGGTTGCAAGGCAACTAGTTGAGGTTCATCAACCCTCCGTCGTCTTACTACAGGGGCATCTTCATCAACATCAACTTTGGGACGCCTTTTCTCATTCCTAAATGGTGGTTGAAGTTGTTCCCTGGGAGCCATTCTAAGACGAAGTCTCTAACCGTGTCCTGCCGACGACGCCTGCCTCTACCTCTTGGCATTGTTATAAACTATTATAATTATTAAAACAGATTAGCTACATACATCAAGTCTTGAAAGCCCATTCATCTTTCAAAATATAAATTCAACTTCTTATTCTATCATTCAAGTTAGATAAATAAAATACCACATATAACCGACTACGTTGTTTTAAATAAAATTAATATACATTTGAATGCATTAAACAACTGAAGTTGGTAACAAAACACAATTAAAACAAGTGCGATGATCCTTCAAACCAAATATAACGTCGATATAAACGATAAGTTAAATTACCAAGCTTATTTAATTATCCGCAAATCAAAAAACTTACAAAAGATGTACGTGTAACAAATTAAACATTAGCGGGCATGTAAATGTTAAAACGGCTTACACTACAAACATGTAATTACCTGTTTAAAGAATATCGCTCATACATTACAATCAAAACAAATATATCACCTGTATTAAAGCATTTTAAATTTAAAACTATACAAAGATTAATATATGTGTGCACAAATGTAACTATTAAATAATAGTCTAATCAGTATAAATGCTATCCAAGTAAGCGATACATTGAATTAAGAATCAAACTTTTTGCAAGAACAACTTTCAAATAAATTAGAATTATTCTTTAAAAATTACAGAAATAAAATCATTCGGAAAATTCAACTGCAACAACTATATCTATTTATCACTAAAACATATGAACTTATCTTTTGTCTGAATCAGCCTATCCCTTTTGTGTTCCTTCAGTTTAAATCACGCAATGAACAAATCACGAAAAGCATGCAATTTTATACCAAATAAAAGCGGGAAAACCGCTTACGAAATTATGTAGGTAAATAAAAGACGCTCAAGTCCTTCAAAATTAAAGAAAAGATAACTCTAGTTTAGCAGACGATAATCTTAATTTATTAAATTGATTTAATGCTTAATGATTAAATCTTATTAAATTAGTTTCAGATCAAATGACTGATGAACATCGTTATACTTCTGTTGTCTTTACTTTGGAATTGTTATACTTCGTGGGATACCAATTAAGGTGGGTTTGTGGATACAGGTGAACCATGAATTCAAATACTCAACTAATAGCATATATTTAATAAGTTTTGTATACAGAGATTGGCAAAACCACGAAATCAAATATCCACGAAAATGCTTATTCTCAGCAAATCACGAAAATAAATAAATTCAAAGTATGTAGTAGTCCTTTATTCTTCAAATCTTACGTGGTCCATGCTGACGGTTAGATCTATTGTATTATTGGTATTGAACATTTGTGTGATATCATAGGCAATTATAAAAGTCTGGAAAAAAAGATCAGGGAAGAGTTTATTGAGCTGATTATAGCTGCCTTACTTTTTCTATTCATATAGATCGCAAATGAACAAGAAGACACAATTGTAACCGATAGTATTGTGACCCCTGGTTAAAATCAGACGTCATGTATAGTAGCTACAAACATTGTCGACAATCTAATTCTATAACAGTCACGTGTTGTCAGCTAACAATAAATTCACCATAGATAGATAATTATGTTCTTGTAGTCATAGGACAAAGGAAAAGGTCATACAGTTCATTTAACTAATCAATGAATATCTTTACTTTCAATCATAAAATATATAGACATATTATCTTGATGATTTTTAAAAACAAAAACAAAAATGCTGGTCGATATTAACATTCAAAGCAAACACAACACTTAATAACCAGTAATAACTTTTTTGTGTTTTGATGGGTTGTGTTTTTCAGTCTTTAGTTCTTGTATGCTGTGTTTAGTAAACTGATATTTAAAATTTTAATTGTTTATAACATGTATCATTTCAAATTATCGACACCTGCTGAGGAATATACACGAATCTCGATAATTACACAAGTAGTAACACTAAACCAATGAAAGTTTTAAAAATAACTCAACTTAAAACATACCAATAAATTATGTTCCCATGTGTAATCATTTGAAACACGTCGCTGTTAAAGCTAGTGGGAAAGGACATTACAGTACAAACTTGTAAAATCCATAACCTTATTAATGAACATTCAATGATCTTCTAGTATCGTCATGTAATTTGATATTGGAAGTTTAGGCCATTAAAACCATGTCAGTGTAACACATTGTCCCCTTAAACGTTGTTAAATTATTTATTGAACATTTTACAACGGTACACAACATTTTGATGGCACGAAAAGACAGTCGGGTTTATCAACTTAAGATTTTGTGTTTGACAGTGAGAAGGACGATTCCGATTTTTAAAATCATATCAAAATGACAACAAAAGCAAATCCGGGGGAAAAATTAAGATATTAGAACAGCTGAGTTGTGTTCGTGTCGACTAAGAGGAGGAGTCAGGGTTTGTTTTTACATTTGTTTCAAGTAAGATATATATTCCATTATAAATCAACGTAACATTTAATATATTGATATTGATGTGTCCTTTCCTTCAAGATTAAAACCGGATTTTGTTTGTCTGATTGATACAGTAAAAACTTATTACGTGTTTGAGATGTGTTAGTGATTTTTTTTGTGAATATGAACAGTTTCACAATTTAATTAGAATTACGTTGATCGTATGTTCAAACTTAATACTTATAATCAACCAGACACACTTATAATAAGCCAACACATCAAGTGGTGCATCTCCTGGGTTTTTTTTACAATCGCGAACGTGCATACGTTCTACTCTTAAATTCATTACTCTCTATATATTAAAACACTATTCATTCAATTTATTTTCATAGCTAACTCATTTAAAATGAATATCAAATCCTTTATTTGTGTTTTATCTTCTCGGCATCTATTCAGAAATATTTTTTATTTTCATTCTGCTATTAAATCAGAAGCAACAAATGTAGCTTTTTATTATAAGTATCAACACGTAACTTGCGATATTCTATTATCGTTTTGATTTTTCCTTTAAGTAATTTGTGATTGATGGTAAAAAAATATATATTTTAGTTTTATATTTTTCAGTTGTTCTGCCGCATTCGTTTAGAATTTTGACATACAATAAAAATAATATACCAACATTTCACTGTTAATTACCAAATCAAAAATATTTTCGTACTTTTTAAAGTAAGATAAACACCAAATAATAAAATTGAGTCCTTTAAAACAACTTTAAGGTTCCCATGAAATCTACAAACCGGGACAACCTTAAAAACAATGCGGTACACTCGCCGAACTTTCCCGACGTTCTGCTTTTGATCGCGAAATTTGCATTCTTTAATCCTAGCTTGATAGTTGTAAAAATAGACGAACCAGACACTGCAGTTAACTATATTATTGTTCGTCGGAACAAGGGAATATTTTTTTGTAATGAAGATTGACAATTACACACATCTCAGATTGGTTTTAAGTTTTGTTTTTCATAGACTTTATAGATGCTTTACTTTGCGTTTTTGTAAAACGCAATAAACCTAGTAGACAGAATTGTAACATATATGATAATGAATCACGGCCGTTTTACAGCATTTATAAACAATGTCGAATATAGATTATTTTCTTGTTCCTATAACTGGACAAAACGAAGAAAAGATTCAGTTTACTGTTTACTGTTTACGAATTTATTTTCGCCAGTAGAAATAAAATCGTCGCTAATGGGTAAAACTTGGGTAATTTCCTCGTCCAATACATCAAGTCAATAAGAAAAACACAAAATGAAACACAACGCGAATGGGATTAAAAGAATAAATAAAGGCAACAGTAATATACAGCTGTTCGAAACTCTTATAGCAATAGAAAAAATCACCGGGTTACAAACTAAATCTGAAAGAAACGCATTAAATATAAGATGATAACAACAACACAACAGAAACACAACATTAAAATGTAGCACACACAGAAACGCGAAATAAAATATCCGCAAAATAGTTTGGTTTTAAGTATTCAAGATGAATAGCTTTTTTAAATTTTTCTCCTTAAACTGACGTCATATCTAATTTTGATTTATAAACACGAACCGTTTAATTGGTCAAAGAATACAGAGACTCTATGACTGGATTTCTCGAGTTTTTGAAATTACGATAAAGGAAGAAACAGTAATTTACCAATGTGTAAAGTTAAGTCGTTAATCCATTCTAAATATACACTGTTATCCATTCACCGCCTGTCATGACGTGCCACCCTGTAATAATATCACAATAGGCGATAAAAGTTAAATGTATAAATCATACGACTGATCTGGTGTCTGAGACCTTAAACATAGACAACTGGTTATTTCAGAGTGTTCACAACACTCTTTATTTATGTAATTTCGTTATTTCGAATAGACAGATGACGTCACGGTCAAAAAATTATGTCTTTGAGCTGAAAACAAAACAACGTCAGCCAATCAGAAGACACGTTCCATCCAAAATCAAATTATTTATCGATGTCTTTGAACGATTGCATATTCGACGTCGGAAATTGCGTATTTCGAAGATGCACAATGACTACAAAATACCCTGAAAAATATGTGTATAATATGAAGAGAGCCGTGGTGTAGTGGTTAGTGCATCGGACTACTAACACAAAGGTTCCTGGTTCGATTCCCGTTTGGGATGAAAATTTCAGGACCTCAATTTTCGGCTCTCCCTTGACACCATTTGCGAGTATGGTCTTGAGGAAACGATGATAGTCCGTCGGACGGGGACGATAAATGGCTGACCCGTGTTAAGAGAGAGCCATATCTCTTGCACGTTAGAGACACCCTTGTAGATTTCGAAAAAAGGTAGGCTAATGCCGCTACAAGGCAGCACTCGCACCCGCAAAGTGGAGAGGGATTAATATAAGTTGCAAAACTTGTTTCCAAATCCACTATAAATAAATATGTTTAAACTATGAAAAATCTTCTTGAAGAAAGAAACACGTTTTATTTACGCCAGTGCCTCCAATTATCGAAAATTGCTTATGATTATATATGGCAAATAGAATGCATAAGACAATGTTATTGTCATTTTAATTAATTTCTTTTGTTACATCTTCTTACATCGAACTCGGACTTCTCTTGGACTGAATTTTAATTTGCGTGTTGTTATGCGTTGACTTTTTTTTGCATTGGCTAGAGGTATAGGAGGAGGGGTGAGATCTCATAAACGTGTTTTACCCCGAAGCAAATTTGCGCCTGTCCCATGTCAGGAGCCTCTGGCCTTTGTTAGTCTTGTATAATTTTAAATTTTAGTTTCTTGTGTATAATTTGGAGTTAAGGATGACGTCCATTATCACTGTACTCGTATATATATTTTTTAAGGGCTACTGATAGTGCGGGAGTTTCTCGCTACATTGAAGACCCATTGGTGGCCTTCGGCTATTGTCTGCTCTATATTCGGGTTGTTGTCACTTTCTCGACTTTTGTGGGGTGTTTTAACAAACCCTCTCAACACTTTGACAATTTCGGAGGTAAGTTTGTACTGACTAGAGGAACCCAACTTTTAATTTTTTTTTCGTTAATTTGTTTTATATAAATAAGGCCTTTTTTCCGTAAGAATTGTTTCATATTGTCATTTCGAGGCCTTTCATAACTGACTCTGCTGTATGGGCTTTGTTCATTGTAAATTTGCTGGCCGTTTGGTGACCTATAGTTGTTAATTTCTGTGTCATTTTGGTCTCTTGTCGACATTTGTCTCATTGACAATTAATCATACCACATCTTCTTTTTATATTTATCATAAAAAGTGGCAATCCTTGTCAACTAAGATTTGGCGTCGAACACATCTGTCACATGTAGGTTTCAGTATCACAATTCCAGTGTTAACTGTTACATGATGCAGTAATAGAACAATTAAAACTACTCCGTAATCGAGGCCCAAACAATCTAATTGAAAATATACAGATTAGTCGACATGTGAATTTTAACCAATCGTTCTTCCAAGAGAAAAAGTACGTATGTGTTCTTCGTCACTTTAATAATAACACAACGCGAAAGCTAAGATACATCTGCAGGTATCACACATGCTTCTAAAAAAATCTTTATCCGAGTTTAGAGAAATTGCAAGTAAACAAAGACTATTACCGATTTCACTCATCGTGATTTAGCTATTTTCATTTCGAATTGACACGAGGTTTGCAATAAATCAAAAAACGATAAGAAAGATCGCCCATCAACTAACAGTAGATTCAATTAAGGACAAAAGTAGTAGAAGAAAGCAATACACAACCACTTACGATGATTCAGAATATCGATCGAATAGTTGTTAGTTGACAACATGACATGGTTTGATTTATTTCATTACTTAAATTGAAACCCAAAGTGCATACAAACTTTACACACTAGCGTTAATATATAGTCGTAGCGATCAACAATTTAAAAAATTATCTATATTACTAATATAAAGAGCTCCAATTTTAAAAGAGAAAATCGTAGCAATCTACATAAATGCAGAAATATATCTATATAATTATGTTCCCATTGATAACACTCAATGTTTACATCTAGTTTAATTCATGTTTTGTCTACATGCAGTCGACAGTCGATGTTGGCCTTGTGTAGGTTAAGTGAACACAACACTAAGCATTCAGAACTTTAATTTTCTCATGTATATCAAAAAAAGAAACGATTTTTATATAAAATTGATACTTATAACACTTATTTATAAAGTTCTTTACAGAATTGTCTAAACTTGATATATTTATTTGTTATAAAAACACTTTACGTAGCCTTATTAACCCCTTATCGACTCATCCATCATCATTACCGAACACATAATTCATTTGAAAAGGTCTCCTGAATCAACTAGACGTACACACTGACAAAAATAGATGTCACTGGTCTTTACTCAAACAACGATCACTCATAAATGCATTACTATAAAAGGGTGAGGTCAATTGTTTGTTTGTAGTATCTCAGATACGTTAAAATACAATTAGAAATAATAAAAAAAAAACATTACCCCCTGCCTTTGCCAGATAATCCTTTGAGAAAAATACCATTTGAAACTAACAGAAGAGAGATATAAATGTATTGATCCTTAAGATCACAATTCTTTTTGTTCGTCTGTAAGCACGCTGATGCAGCCTACGTTTTCAATTCGTAGTTGAGATATCTTTAAACAACTGCAAATAATCTAAAATGACTTTTTTAAAGGAGCAATCCCTTTACTTCAAAAAAGGAGGGGGGGGGGGGGAGGGTTCTGAATTTTTCCTCCTGCGAATGTTTATATTTAGTTGGTTTTTTTTTTCGATGGTCCAAATTCCTTATTTAACACTATAATGCATGGGGAAACTTCAGATTTAGAATATTTGTTCATTCTGATCATCTGTATGACCCGATTTTTTACAAATCCAATTATGGTCATTTCCATCACCCTTTTTTAAGTCAAATAGTCTTTCCCTAACTGCTAGAAAAGTTGTTCGAAAATTTGATTTCAGTTCTACGTAATGAACATTTAAATGACATATAATTTACAAGTATGAACAAATCTTATGTACAGGTAGCTTATAAGCAAGGTGTATAGATGTGAACAAATTTAATGTGAAACTAGTGTACATTTCATTAAACAAAATGTTAACACGTTAACTGTACACGGCGTTTGTCGTGAACACGGCCTTACTTACATTTAACAAATTATGTGTGTCAAATCTGATACCGATACAAAAAGTGGATGACACATGAAGTTTTCAATGGTTAAGCATATCACCTTTATCAAAACACCACCATGGGTGACGGGGTAAAGGATGCCATTTAACTCACTGTATCATTAAATATTTGATGAGCGCAATTTCTGACAAGGATCCCATCCTGGTGGTGACGGGTCTTACTACTAGAAAGATAACAAACACTGTAAACATACGATTACTAACTCTGATTTTCTCAGCCTCAAAATATAAAAACAAATGCAAAATACAAGAGCAATAAAATACAATATAAGGGATGATGTCAGCCCTGATAGAGAAATGGCATGGCAACAAACTGAAAACAGTTAGGAATATACTTGAATTTCAAACCGATGCTGTGTTCTTGGTAGTGGAAAGTCAAATTCCTTTGATAAAGGATACCAGGAAGAAACTATCGATCTATTAGCGAAACAGTTCGAATTCTGCGACAATTGGTTGTAGTACAAAAATCAAGACGTGTTCAACCAAAAACATTTTGAAAGCAGACAAAAATTTGCACACTATTATCAGCATGACCTTATCAGAAAAAATAGCATTAATAAAAATCATATGTCATACCAAAACGTTGTATGTCAGTCCTTTTGCTATTTTGCAAATATTATTTTAACTAACAATTGAAAAATGAACTTTTCTTTTAAAACAATGAGTTGTATAATTTGTACTTGAACTTGACCTTGACAACAACGAATAACAAAACTCCATTTCTTCTACAATGGATGAAGTTTTAACAAGAATATTTGCTATTAACCCTTTTGATTTGTTTTTAGTTGAAATAAATTGTTGATGATTTTTTTTTCAATTTGCTATATACTGCTATAACTTGTGGTTTTAATGTACAATAATAATGGCATAACTAGAAATATAAAATTGTCGATAACACTTGAGCATTATCATATTCCATATGACTAAATATGCATATTAGTTTGTTGTGTATCTTTTGTAGAAATATCATTGCGTGGTATGAACAGTCAAATACTCCTAGTTTTGTCTATTTTTAAACACTTCAAATTTAAAAGTAGTGTATAGTATGACCCACCCCAAATGCAACTTAGTACATAAATCCTGTATATTGTTATAACCGGTATGTAAATAGATGGATCGCTACTGTTAGAGAAACCTGGCTATATCATTAAGTCTTGGTATTTTTTACTCAACGGTAGTACAAAAGTATGAACAGAAATACACTTTGAAATCGAAAAAGGGAAGTTCATGAAACCTAATGAAATCAAACGCTAGGGTATATTAACCAGTAGAAGTAATGAAAAACAACTGACACGTTCCTGAAATGGGACAGACACTCCATTACAGTATATGAATATTTAAATGAAAAACATTAAATCAACAATGACTATATCAACTTGAGTTGTACACGATATTCCAATGTCTTTGTAGTCCATACTGAAGGTCAGCTCTATTTTATCAATAATAAATACTTTAATTTGGTAATGTAATGAACAATTATACTTATGTCTGTACATTTCATCTTGAAAATCGTATTGCGTCGATTATAGCTGCCCTACTTTTGACATCAACTGTTTATAAAATAGCAAACATAATTGTAACCGAAACTTTTATGAACGAAACCAAGAATCAAACGTTTTGTATAGCAGCTGCAAACAATGTCGATAATCTAATTCCTAAAATAGCCATATTTTTTTAAAGCTCACAATGGATACATCATAAATATATAATTCTGTTGTTTAGCCATCGGACAAAGAGATAATTCTTACAGATGGTGTACATGTTCATTTCTTTTTTGTAGTTTCAATGATAAAGTAGACATATAAACTCGATTATTGTTGGAAACGGCAGTTGCTCTTGTTTGACCTCCAAAAAGTCAAAGCTTGCACAAAACGTTTTTTTGTAGATCCTTAAAACCTCAGTGTGATGGGGTTTGTTTTCTTTAGTCTTGAGTTTTCATTGCAGTGAATTTAAAGAACGATCATTAATGTCTGAGCAAAAAGTTGTCAACCAGTGCATTGAAGACCTATTGGTGACCTTCGGCTGTTGTCTGCTCTGTGGTCGGGTTGTTGTTGTTGGTTTGATTTTTGCTCATTCCCCATTTCCATTCTCATTTTTATTATGAAGTAGGTCGTCTTGTCCTTTTAAAGAAAGATCATCGGAAGATACTGTTTTACACATAATAATTCTACTTACTGATGTATATTTTACATTTATATATTTTTTAATTGTTTGTAACTCGGTTCTTCTTTCCAATCATCTACAACTGCTGAAGAAATTAAATGAATCACAATGATAACATTAATTACAAGTAGTAACAATAAAGCATATGAAGCTGTACAAATTACTATACATGAAGTGTAACAAAAACGAGTTTTGATATATATGATTGTTCTATAAAAACACGGAAATTCGTTTATAGCGACAACTGGTAGACTATTTGATTTTCGATAACAGAGGCATTAGCTGTCAAATCCTTGTTCACAGGTTTGATTCAAATGTTCATATCTGATTTATAACATTCTTAAGCTTATACCAGTGTATCTACGTTTTAAAAAATATTATACTATCAATTAACAATGCACGGCGTCATTTATAAGTATCCACATTTCGTGTATATTTTAATCCAGACGTCAACTTACTAAACATCGATATGTCCTCCAAAATCTACCGACTGTCATATAACCCAATATGAACATGGATATGAATAAATAGATATATAGATCATGTAGATATTGACCATCTCCAATTGGATTTTAAATGTCAATAATTAATCATACTTTTTAACCATACCAATGAATCTTTTTTTAATCGAATCAACCAAACATTTAATTTATCATTAAGCTACATCATTCTAGTCTACGATTGACAAAAGGCAGTAATTTGTTTGAAAGGTGTTTTATAACATAATCATATCGGTACTTGAAAATTGACTACCTGATAATAAACCTAATAGGTATTCTGTAATAAAATAAATAAGATAAATAATAGGAACCCATCCATTTTCATTAACTATAACAAACGTTCATATATTCAATCATTAATTCTATTATATAAAAACACAAAACACTCGTTTCCTTTCCGTTGCTGAATTGGTAAAAAAAATCTTTTTTAACTAGTTTTCTACTACATTTATTGAGGAATTAATCTTGTTATCAGAATTATTTGTAATAACAAAAAAGCCTGCAAGATACATGTTGATGTCTTCAAAAAAAATATGCGGATGTTTTGTGTAGCTTTTATATGTACTTTCAAATTTTATGATGATCGATATTGTAAAAGGGAAAATGAGAACTTTACTATTCTAGTTCAACCCCCACATACAAATGTGATATACCTTGTCAGAAACATTGCATTGACAACTTTTTATTATTTGTTAAACTATGATTTATTTAGAGTTGTCTTGCTTCAGCCAGTTTTGAAATAGGTTTTAATTATAATGAAGAGACTATATCATATGTTTTACTCAAAATATATTAAGTTCTTCTACTTTTGGGATAAAAAACAGATTAGCATCTGTTTACACAAAATGATTTAATCGAGTCAACTTATTCTTAGAAATAGTAAATGACATTTTCTCAACAATAAAGGCAACAGTAGTTTACCGCTGTTCAAATAAACATACTTTATTGATGTATGACAAATTTTCACTTATTGATCTTTCATCCTTATTTATTTTGTAAACTTGTCTAGTGAAGCGTTCCTCAAGAACGTGAAATTCGATTTGAAGTTTATAATGAAGGTAAACATTCAAAGCAATGTTGTCAGCTCGCCAAACATTCCTGAAGTTCTCTTAAGATAACCTAGTTTGCACACTTCAAAAAAATTGTAATAATGGACTTGAAAGACAATTCAGTTCTATGTTATTATCCGCCGTCAGAACCAGTGAATAAGTTTTGTAATTATAGATTGACAATAAGACAAGTTTTAAATTGATACGAATCTATTATAGTATTATAGCTGTTTTGCCTTTTAATATCGTAAAACTCAATTAGACTAGTAAACCAGTTTTGTACACAGGATCGTTAAGATACTGGATAATTATGGCTTTTGATGTGGACATACGATTATACAGTGATTTGTTTTGTAAACTTCATGCTTTTATTGTATACTTTTATAGTTTGAGTAGTTATTTTTGTCTTAAACATTTAGTTAAAACAACGCCCTTCGTCTACGATGTTTTTTTTACGAAAAATGAAACTCCCAAATCAATATAGATACATGTTTACACGTTAAAAATGCCTCTCTATTTTGTCTGCCATTTTTAACCAACAAAGGGTAGTTGTTTCAACCTTATACACAGGAAAAGTATCATGTCCACCAAAGTGGTTTAAAAAGTGTGAAAGATATGAACTTGTACAATAAAACCAAATTTGTAAAAACACACTGATTAAATGTGCTAGTAATTTGCAGTTTAGCAATTTAATCAGAAAAAAGATATTAATGACAAAACAAGTGATGTCGTCTAGGTAGTTTCTTCAAAAACGAATAACTTTAAATTTGTTTCTCTTCAAGAAAATAACTCAATATAGGTATATAAGGTATCTATACACAATTTCGACTATTCAATTTTACAAAAATCATATATTAAACAAATTATAAAACGTACTTTAAACGATTATTGTTGATCTTTCATTTAGATAAAAACAGAAGCTACAAAATATTTAATGTTAATCACCCTTTTGTTTACAGTGACTATCAAATAATTCACTCGTCGTTATATATCTTTTTTCATTTCGTACCGATAGAACGTTAGCAATCAATCACACAACAATAACAACTATAGTCCATCAATTAATAATGAATCAATTAGAGGCTAAAGTAGTAGACGAAAGCAATACAAAACCACTTACAACATGTGCGAGGAGCCTGATTATCGATCGACATGGTTTGATTTATAACAGTACTTTAATTGAAAACAAAATTGCTTGCAAACATTCGACAAAAAGAGTAAATAGAATTGTCGAAACGTATGTTATTCTATAATCGTGGCCTTCTATATTTGTATTTTGCAAATGTTCCTCTGTTAGTTCGTTGTAGATATTAAGAAGATTATTTAACAAGCCGTCAGGAATCATTGAGTTTTGTATAATGTTTGTAGATTTTTTTTTATTTTCGTGGATATATGATGGCATTATGTTACCAACGTCTGCACAGAAGCCTATTGCACTTATTTCAAAATTAGAATTCGCCCGTAATTTTAATCCGCGATACATTGCCTCTCCCCAGTTAATGATTTTACAGTGTTTTGAATTACTGCAATGACTGTTTTAAAACTGAAATTTGTATTGCTTAGTCAAATATTAGAAATTAATAATGCAAAACAATATTTGATTTAGTTAGTTGACCAACTAATGACACTAGAAAAAAACGTCTAATTCTCCCTAATCTGAAGCTGCAACTCTTTAATACGGCTATAATTTGTTTTCTTTTTGGACTTCACTTTCGTTTCGAAATTTACGGTAAAAAGACATTCTCTGGGGCAAAATATTTCAGGAATAAATAGTGTTGATAAGAGATATGTTAGAAAAGAAATATAATTAGGCTTTTCCCTATCACGTTATAATAATTTCAAAATTAGGTTATGATCAAATCCTTATCCTAAAAAATAGTTTATACATACTTATCCAAATATTATTTTTTGGCTAAGACATTGGTTCTTATCGAAATATTAATTACAACCATTTTATTTCTTCAAAATTTGCAATTTTATGTAGTCCGACTTGACAATATGCCAGCCACACCTTCAAAACATAAATTCTAATGCTTGAACTGTGATAAATTCACTTGTGGATAGATTAAAACTCGTTCTTATTTTGTTCATATACTAGTAAATTACATCTCTCTCTCTCTCTCTCCCTCTCTCTCTCTCTCTCTCTCAAAGCCACAAATGTACGTCGAAATCAATGATGAAAGTGCATTACTTCGACTAAAGTTTGATCAATTTCATTCTGTACATATTTATCTGGCGTATATATCTTTTTAGATTAACTATCTGCTGAATCAATCGTTGATTATTGTGCACGATAATGATTACATCAATAGCATAATTGCAAGTTCGACACCACTTTAACATTATTACATTTCATGTCTGATTTAAACTGTCTATAACTCTTGGCAATCTTTTATCTATTAAACCGTCTTGTTTTTCCTGGTACCTTTGATAATTGTATCTATTATTTTGAAATTGGCTTAAAGGTGATCGTTACATTGTGCTTTTTGTGTATACTTTTGCTTTAGGTAACATCCAGGAATATTTCCATTATCTATTTATTAACCAGCTGTCTAACTATTGGAGAGAAAAAACAAACGTTTGCCAAGATTCTATTGAATTTATGCTAAATCGTACAAATTAATTATAGGCATGCTTTGTTATCCCCCAAAAAAGCTGTTTACGAATTGAAAGTATTTCCACACTTTTTCACTTTCAGACCAATGCCTTTAAAAGTGCAGAATAAGATTAGCTGTACTTACATAACTGTAACTGAATATTTGTTTGTTTTCTGACAAAGATACGACTAGAATCGAACATGTTAGATTACAAATCAACAAGGAATTTTTTTCAGAGAGAGTTATGTTACACAAGGTGGACTGTTAAACATCGTTGGTGACAGACTCAGTATATCATCATTTATTAGCATTCTCCGAATACACCTGTGTGTAGGGGGCTCGTGGTGCTCTGTCCTTAGATCTCAAGGTTGTGTTTTAGACTGTTGTTTATCTGTTTATCATTTTTTGTTTTCTGTCATGCCATTGTCGGTGTATTTTTATACTACCGAATTTAGATACTCCTGTGGAATCTTCGGCCTCTCTTTTACAATATACAACTTCGATGAATTATTTAAAAGAAGTTGGGTCTTGTTATCGACCTTAATTCAATATTTTTAATTAGTTACCTGATGCTAAAAGGCAACATATGTATATCATATCTTTTCGAATGTCACGTATCAATGCTTTTTTTGCATAATTCATTTCTATCATTACTTGATATTTGCACTGCATGTAGATTCGCATTGAGGTTAAAAGAGAGGCAACGATACAACATTAACAGAACATCATATCGTGGAATGTATATTCATATTTAATAAGATTTCATTTGCAGCTCCTACAAAACCTGTTGATGTCATTGACTTAGACAAACCTTTTTTTATTATTATTTTCTTAATTTTTAATACAAAGATTATTTTAATTGCAAAATGCTTTTTCAATATTTTATTATATACATTTATTTATTTTGGTCTTGGGCTTACCAAAATACTTTATTATTTAGTATTTGTGAAATGGAAATGTAAAATACAGGTACCTAAATATTACAATAATTTTAAAGTAACAGAATAGTACTGAATACTAAAAGTCAATTTCCAGTACTACAGATTTTTAGTACAGAAATAGTACATTTTCAAAAGTAGCTGTGAAGCTACACATATATAGACAGGGTTTAGATCTCACAAAATATGTTGAACTCCGCGATGGTTTTGCGCCTGTTCCAAGTAAAGAGTCGCGTGCTATGTTTATTCTCAGTTTTCTCAGTTCATTTATATATTTTATGTTTAATATGGTGTTCATTTTTACTGAACTAGTACACATTTGTATGTATGACTCAGCTGAGGCCCGCCTTCGGGTGCGAGATTTTCACACTGAGTTGAATACCCATTGGAAGCTTTTGGTCGTTATCTGCTCTTTAATCGGGTTGTTGTCTCTTTGATATATTCCCTATTCTCATCCTCAATTTCATTTTTTCTTGACAAATGTAATGGTTATTTTGAATATTTTTTTTTGTAAAATGAGATAAATCAAAATCCCTACCTGAATAATAATTTAACCCTCATTGACATCTATGAATAATTCAAAGTTTTGCGTATGCATTGGCTGATATTAAAACCTTAATAAAAGGATTTATTAATCAAGTTCGTCTGGTAGCCTTATTGCATCTGAGTAAAGTCCCAAAATGAACATGTGTGTGTGCCTTTCTCTGCCTTTTTGCTCTGAAATACATTAATAACAAAAAAGCTATTAATTTTGCAAGGGTTGCAGGTACTCTTAGTATGTTTGCTTATGGGCCTTTTGATTTATATTCAGTAGGTATAAATTGTAAATATATTCTATTCAGTACATATATATTTCATGTTAATTTTTTTTTTTCAAAACAGTATATGCTGGTATTACTGATACGTATGCTGTACGATACTAATGACATAGATATCAAGTATTATTGTAAGTTCGATAACACTTTGAAGCTATATCATATTTCATGTCTGACTAACTCTGTCTATTACTGTTGGTAATATTGTATCTTTCATCTATCATACCGTCTTGTATATACTATTCTATAATCTGCCTAAGCTTGATTGTTTTATGGTGCTTTTCCTGTATAGGCTTGCTCCGAGTCATATAAATCCAAGTATTTACGCCTTATTGTTGTTTAAGTAATTATTTTTGTTTTCACGATGAGCAACGGAAAATATTTTGTCACGATTCTATTGAATTTCTTTCAAAATCTTATTAATTGTTCAAAACTTCATAGTTATGCCTTGTTGTTCCAAAGCAGAAAAAGTTATTTGTGGATGTTAAATATTTCCGCACTTTTTCATTTTCATTTCACGTTCTATTAAACTAGTAGTACAAAATAAGACTAACCGTACTTCCTGGTTTATAACGTTACATATTTGTAACTGGAACATTTCCTTTTTTCTTTTAAAGAGTTACATTAGTAACGACATGAATCTAACAAGTTAGAGCATAAAAATCAACATGCAAGTTATATCACTCTCAGATCTTTTAAAAATGTCGGATGATATGTATTTTTACCAATTGTGTCCGTATCCGGATGCCATATCTTAAGATTTACGTTGTTTCAAGTAAAAAACTAAATATTAATAGTATTTTATACATCCATTTACACCATCAAAAGTTTGCAACATTCCCATGCGTAAAATTTAAGTACAGCAAAGTTCCTTTGTATTTTTTTCTAGAATATAGCGACTCAAAGATATTGTTAATTACATTACCAGTAGGTAAGATCAAGGAGGTTATATTAGAAGGAGAGAGGACGAAAGACGATAATTACACATAAAATGTTACCGAAGTGGGTGTTAATTAGTTGAGATCGACTCTGTCACAGAGGGAGATTTTGTCCTAATTACATACCCGAGTAAGAACGGAAACACCCGAGGTGTCATAAACTGACCGGATATACAATTATTGAAATGTTAATCAGTTTTTTGTGATATTTTTTATTAAGTAATTAAAAATTAAAATGTTATGTTAAAAGTAAACTTATTACCAATAGAAATAAAACGAATATCCGTCTCATTGCCGTCAATGTTAATATCAACAGTCATAACAGAAAGTCACTTTTACGTTGTTTCCGATAAATTTCTCCATGTTTCAATTGCAAATATTCCTTAACTAAAGTACTTTGCATATTCGTATATTTTCTATGATTATTACCTGCCAATTCTCATAAGCAGGAATTGACCGGTGAAGCGAAAATCTCTGTTTAAAGCAATATAGTGTTGAATAAAAATCGCTCTCTAACTTTCCTTTAAACCCTCATAACTTTGTCATTTCTTTATCTTTTTTCACCGTAGACAGACGGTTGATTTTGAAATTGCCCGTCAAATCTTTTTCCAAATCATAAACACCTATGCACTGCACTGTAACTAAAAATACACCTGAACTTTAATGACCCAGTCACTGATAACAATCACGTGACACATGCGATATATCTAATAGTCCGAACTACTCGCGGTAACAGCCCGGTACATCAGAGGGCCATGTCAAGTGGGTGATAAACATGTCGGTTTCTTTATAATTTTATAATTTTTCTCTGATCGAACTGCTATCCTGATGATGCTAATTTTGTATCAAGCAGAGTGTTCACTCTCCTTCTAATATAACCTCCTTGGTAAGTTTAAAGAAACTTGATCAATACCGGTTTCAAAACGCTCGGCACCTTGATCAATTTAATTCGGTCTTTTAAAATTCATGTTACCAATTTTATGTCCAGTTACCTAATTAACGTATTTTCGGAAATGAGTCCAGATTGTTGGCAGTAGATTTTCTTATTATGGTACCCGTTTTCTAAATTCTAATTGAACAACGTGACTTATAGTCTTAAGAAAACAGGATACTAACGATATCAAAAGTTTTTTCTTAATTACTATCGAAAAATTACAGCAAACTGAAACTGATTTCAAAAGAGATAGTGCAATTGTAAACTTTAATTAATTTCCCTGTTAATGCTAAATTCGGGAAACGGTTTCTTATCATGGTCTCATTGATACATGCCTGGTTGCTGGTTACATTGAAATTATTGAAAGTGTCATTTATAAAGAAAAAAAATACGGTTGCCATGACTATTTGTGTCACTGGTTACCGTGTATTTGTCCAATTGGTCCAAGTCGTAATGAAGTTCTCATTTTCAGCGTTTAAGGATGTAGGTCATCACTAGTCGAGTATACAACTAACTACGATTACTTACTTTGGTGCCAATTTTGTGGGGTTGGTTTAATGGTTGTCGTTTCGATTATATCAAACTCCTATATGATTCCTTCCACACAATATCAACCACTATGTTTTTATAATAGTAATTTTTTAACTTTTATAACTTCTTTCAGGTAAAACTGTAAGTGTGACAGTTAATATTTCATAACTGTTTTTAATTCATAAAGGTAATCCAAAAAAGTTTCGATGGAGTCATCGAGTTCTACAGAAATTGGCAAGACTATGAAAATGGGTTTGGTGACCTAAAAGGGGAATTTTGGTTAGGTAAGCTGGTTCATTTATTTTCATCAGTTAAGGATGAAAATGAATAATCAGTCTGTTTATAAAGGTTTAGAACAACCCGCATTGGTTGATAACCCTTTTTTTAAAACTAGTATCGGTCAATTTGTCAAGAAATGTTAAAGGTACTTAACTTTAATAGTTGTCATTATATTGATATGTTCAAAGAATCTTATCACACAATTTCAGGAAATAAGTATATCGCCATCCTAACATCACGAGGAAACCATCAACTAAGGATTGACCTGGAAGACTGGAATGATAATCGACATTTTGAAGTATAATTTCCATTCTAAAAAACCTTCGTTTTATATTATATTCAAAGTGTATCCTTGGTATTTGTACTTCACTATAGCTATTTGTCAGATTTGCTCCTAGTTATGAATGTTTGTTATCGTAGTTTTGGTTGCTGAATTTTCAATTATTGTCCCTGTGACCAATTATTATAAAAATACGAATGTGTGAAATTTTTACCAATGAAATAAAAAAAAATAGATATCAAAAACTGTCATTTTTAAAGTAGTAATTAAGCAATTTAAAGCTACTTATTTTGTCTTTGATCCAGATATAAAGGTTGTCGTTGTTTGGTGTCTGTTCTTTTTGTTTTTTCGTTTTGATACATGATTTGGGCCTTTAATTGTCTGATTTTAAATTGTTTTATATTATTTTATCCTAGTGCCTTCATTTCCCACTCACTCTACAACTTTTAGACTCAATCAATTTAGAATATTTCACTTAAATGAGAGAGGTCGGAGGGGTAAACATGATATCCCAAGGTCTTGAATATAAAGAAATTTAAACCCCAACATCCCAAAATTCGAAGTAAGAATTCCCGGATCCCGAAAGGATCAATCCCGATTTCCGAGCTTGAAAACACCCGACCCCGGAGTCCTGATAAATGTCAATCTCCCTTCTTCAAGCGCATGAAATTGTAACAAATGAGAGTCCATCTAAAGTGAACTTGGTGTTATATTACCATTGATTTTCCCCTATTTGTCTTTGTTAAATTTGCCCTTTTCAAAAGATTGTGCAGAATTTATTTTTGTTTTAAATGAAGAAATATTTGGCATGAGTAAATTATTATCTTGTCCAGTACTATAGAAAACAAATCACATGCTGTATTGCATATACAAGAAAATAAACATCACTGGAAGTTACCCAATTAAAGGAGTAGGGGCACTAAGGCCCAGTTTTGGCCCAAGAAAATAAAAAGTTTGATAACCATTTCTTATTTGCACATAATGTTTAGAAATGCATCGAGTCAAGAACTATGAATGCAAAACATAAAGAATGTTAACTGGTGACGTCACACTTTGTTAAATTTGCCCTTTTAAAAAAAATGTGCAGAATTTATTTTTGTTTTAAATAAAGAAATACTAGGCATGAGTAAAGTATTTTCTTGTCCAATAAGTACTATAGAAAAAAAATATAACGTTTAGAAACGTATCGAGTCAAGAACTTTGAATGCAAAACATAAAGAATGTTATCTGGTGACGTCACAATTACGTCATAACATGTACTTTTTTCACAAAAACGATGAAAAAATACAGTATTTATGCAGTTTTCTATCTTTATTTCCGTTGTGGAAACATCCTGCGCAGCCAAGAAAACAACAAAATAATTTGACAAAAGCTTTATAATATCTATTGGTATAATCTCAACACATTTAAAGTTGTTTTTTTTTATGTGTGCGCACATACTTTCTTAATCTAAAATATACTTAAAATTTGATGAAAAAACAAGGAAATTACGAAATTTAACATACATGTAATATGCAAATTAAGTCATGATTTGTTGACATGGTATCTTGTTCGATGTCAAATTTGTTTTGTTTTTCTCTGTACCTTATACCTAAGCCAAGTTTTCAGTTATTTAACAATATGTTTGATAATTTTTTAATTTGCAGTAATGTTTGGGCCAAAAAATCCTTTTTCTATCTTTATACATTTCTACACTTTTGTATCTGGGCGTCACCAGTGGGTCTTGTGTGGACAAAATGCACTTCTGAGGTATTAAATTTTGAACTTGTTGCCTTTTGTTGGCTGTTGTTTGTGTGATTCTTTGTCAATTGTGTTCTCCAATCTATTTATATTGTAGTCCTGTGGTGTTGTGTTGTCATTTTGATGTCATATTTCACATGGCCACAAAAGTGCGAGGTTTGGCATGCCACAAAACCAGGTTCAACCCACCATTTTTTCCTGTAAAAATGTCCTGTACCAAGTCCGGAGTATGGCCATTGTTATATTATAGTTCGTTTCTGTGTGTGTTACACTTAAACGTTGCGTCGTTTGTTTTCTCTTATTATAGAGTGTAAATTCACATTGCGATAAGACGTGTCACGGTACTTGTCTATCCCAAAATCCAGTATTTGGTTTTGATGTTATATTTGTTATTCTCGTGGGATTTTGTCTGATGCTCGGTCCGTTTCTGTGTGTTAAATTTTAGTGTTATGTCGTTGTTCTCCTGTTATATCGAATGCGTTTCCCTTCGGTTTTAGTATGTTACCCCAATTTTGTTTTTTGGCCATGAATTTGAGTTTTGAACAGCGGTATACTACTGTTGCCTTAATTTACCTCAAATTTCAAAAATTGTCTTTAGAAACACAGAATAGAAAAATAAACAGCAATGATACGCGACATAAATTTCATAAAACTGCAAAATTTATGGGAATATTTTTTTCTACCCTTTTTCGTTACGTGACGTAATATGATTTGTCGTTATAACACTTTAACTGTACCCAATCAGTTAAAACAAGTTATCTCGCAACTGCTTTAAATTATTCATGTTGATCTCCGCATAAAACAGGATTCGTATCCTACGGTATGTGAGCGCTGGTCCACAGTTTTACAAATTTGTTCCTTTGGTTACAAAAACACTACAGAAATTTCGCAAAATCGCAATGTTTTGTTCGTTGTGGGACTAAGTCACTGATAACGAGAATTTAATTGCAATGACATACACATGTATTTATAAAAGTTACATAATCGTTAAGTAAAATGAAATAAAAATCGAGAGATGCTTGATTTTACTCTATAAGTTAGAGTTTTCCTTCAATGAAATATCAATGTATCTGCATCTTTTCATTTCAAGGGTAAGAGTCAAATAACATAATGAGTGTCCCTTCAACACGAGAACTTACGATTGTATAACCATATGATACATGTATGAATCAAAGATAACCTGCTTATTACTAGTAGATGAAATTATCATAGATACCAGGACTAAATTTAGTATATACGCCAGTAGGCCCGTCTATAATAAAACATTGACAGTTATTGTCCATTTGTTTGATGAGTTTGTGCTTTTGATTTTGCCATTTGATTAGGAACTTTCCGTTTTGAATTTCATCAGAGTTCAGTATTTTTGTGATTCAACATTTTACCTCGCTTTCACCAATTTCAAGATACACCATGACGGTAATTCTTTTCAGAAATAGTTTATTGAAAAATTCTCTTGACATTTAGAATACAACAAACAACAATCACGAGTACCCTACTCCTCCGAGCAAAAAATACAAAAAAGCAAATGAACAACAACAAAACATATATAACCTTCGTAACGTTAGTCACACAATATGTTTGGTTATACCACATTGACGTGCATATACGCGTATCCCTATTCTATAAACAAAAGTTGTTTGTTTTATAAATGAAAATTCCTGATATTCCTCTTTTTATCTTATTTCAGGTGATAGTGTGACGTATCATAATGATATACCTTTCTCCACTTACGATCGTGATAACGATAGTAGATCTGAATTTAACTGTGCAGTTCTTTATACCATGAAAGGCGCATGGTGGTATAATATCTGTTGGAGGTCTAGTGTGAATGGGAAATATTCCAATAACTATCTTTCTGGAGGAATAACGTACTCGAGTTAGAGACCATCGCAAAATCTCAAAGAGTCTGCAATGATGATCAGAAGGACTTAGTTTTAAATAAACATCAATCATAATCTATATGTTTCAGGGTTTCTTTCCAACGGCATATTACTGTTACATTAATAACGCCTTGGATGTAAAGAAAAACGTAATTTCGTGACGACGACGGAATCTAGAATGACTGTCTCGTTTTACGACACAAGTTTCAGGCTCAACAAAAATAGTGAAAAAAAATTTAAACTATTCATCTCGATATTATATTTTGGTCTTAAGAAGCTTTAGTCCAAGTTGTGTGCTTAAAACTTTAACTGAAAACTGTATGTTACATTTTGTATATTAACTGGAAGAAAAAAATGTAGTCCATTTAAAAGTCAAATACGGAAAAACAGAAAAAGTGTTTTACAAAATTTTATTCTAGATACTACTTCTATCTTATAATTATAAATACGATTATGTGCGAATTTGGTAAAATTCCAGGATTTGTTAAGAAAGTTATATAAATCTTAAAAACTTTAACCACAGGGTGAATGGAATGTTAACTGGCAGAAATATTTATAAGTAGAATACTGATTAATATAACTGTTTTTTACAAAAATTACTTCTGAATAGTATTATTTGATAATAATAAAAACAAGGTTCTGTCCATATTTGGTAGAAATCCAGGATAGTTTAAGAAAATTTCTAAAACTTTAACCAGAGAGTGAATATTTTTTGACGCCGCAGACAACAATAACGGGATGTAGGATCGGTATGTCTCTCAAAAGTCGCAGATTCGTCAAAAATGTGTAAAATTACAATTAGGCAATGTTTGTACGAAATTCAACAATGAGAAAACTTTTGGGATACTGTTTTATGAAACACACCGGGATAAAATACAAAACACTTCAAAAAAGACAATAAACATCCAATTTTAAACCTCAACAAAAACGCAATAAAACGTGCGACAACCACTGGACCACTGGATCCTGGATTTAAACAGGCATCACAAGAATGTTGATTGGTTAAATATCGTCATCGGCGCTTAACATTGCTCCTTACCTTGGACGGGAGTGTAAAAACACAGCTTAACAATAAGTTATATGTATATATAGCTAATCTTTTACGAATTAACTTAATTAATTCACGAAAAGCGTAGCGTTGGGTGAATTAAATATGTTAATGAGTTAGGCGTGTCTATATATGATTTGTAATATAAATGGTTTAATTCTAACCAATAACATTTTACTGCAGTTTTCGATATACCAATCAAAAAGTGGAGTGATACAATATCTGATTTACAGAAAATTTATGCATGAGGCAGATGTCAGTTGGATTTGTATGTCCGATAAATGTACGTTCAAAAGAATTGTTGCCATGGGATTCATACTCGATAGCAATTTATTTGATTGAATATTTTTTCTTCCCAAAAAATCTTTAAAAAGGTGGTATGGTTTGGACAGAAAAAAGAGGAAGAGGTGATTGCGGCTTAATGCAAAATTTATTCTTTCATATTTTTTTCCCTCAAATCCAAAAGAAAGGTCCAGTTTCAAAGAACGCAACGGTTGTGATAAAAAGGAAAACCTAACATTATGAAGGCAATTCAAAATAATCTTCTTTCGTTCCCGAAAACTGGGGAAAAGATCGGTTAATTGGTAGCAATGGTTGGGTGCCGATGGCGTGTAAGGTCCAGGAACAAATGTTTGAAGCATAATCAATAGCTACGTTCAAAATTACGTGCGGCAAGTCGTACATGTATAACACCAGTATATCGTTATTTAATCTCCAGAACACTTGATATTCGTATTGTTCTATATATCAAACAGACAATTACTAATTTTCTCTATCGACAATGCTTTCGATCAAAATTATTTGGGAAATGTAAAATCTTACCGACACTGCCATCTGCAACATTGGGCGGCCCGTAACGAAAGTTAGTTACGGACAGCCGCTTTCTGCCGGTTAGATTGGAAGCTTAAATGAACGCTGACCCCATTTTTTTTCTATTGAGTATAAGATAAAGTTTATTTGTAGAAAAATAGTGAAATCCTATATTTATAAAAAAAATCGGTTCATACCCTCGATCCCCTTAAGGTGGTACCCAACACTTTTGCTAAAATTGATTTGGCTTGTTTAATTTTCATAAAATTTTAACAATGTATTTACTTTGACCCTTTAACAAAAACATAAAAATTTCAAAAACATTGAACCAACTGTTTTGTCAGAAAAATTACACTGGTTATATAGCAGTTTGACAAACACCATTTTTAATCATTGAGAAGCTTAATATTCTCTTTACAACACAACGTAATTAAAACGTTTAGCTGATTTTACAGAGTTATCTCCCTGTAGTGCTAGGTACCACCTTAATATCAATTTAATTCAGGAATGACTTTAATATTTTTTCTGTCTGTTCATTAAAATGTGGTGCACAGTGAATAATGCACGTAGACAGACAAAATATCAGTCATTTCTTATAATTTAATTCTAAATTTCATTTTTAACAGGAGAAAACCACGAAAAAACCTTGATGACGTCACGGTCACATGACTTAATTTTGTCTTTGGGCTAATAACAAAATAACGTCAGCCAATCAGAAGACACGTTACATTATTGTGTTTAAATCTTTCACTAACTTAACACTACTTTCCGCTATATAGATGACGTTCTTTCACTAAACAATTCAAAATTTGCTGACTATGTGGATCGCATCTATCCCATCGAATTGGAGATAAAGGATACTACAGATACAGTTAAGTCGGCTTCATATCTTGACTTACATCTAGAAATTGACAATGAGGGTCGGTTGAAGACAAAACTTTACGACAAAAGAGATGATTTCAGCTTTCCAATTGTGAACTTTCCATTTCTAAGTAGCAACATTCCAGCAGCACCTGCATACGGGGTATATATCTCCCAATTGATACGATATATCCGTGCTTGCATTTCCTATCATGATTTTCTTGATAGAGGGTTACTGCTCACAAGGAAGCTATTAAACCAAGAGTTCCAAATGGTGAAGTTGAAATCATCCCTTCGTAAATTTTACGGACGCCATCACGAGTTGGTTGACCGTTATGGAATAACCGTTTCACAAATGATATCGGATATGTTCCTTACGTCGAAACTACAATCCCCTTTCCTTTCATGAATTTGACCTACCGAATTAGACTATTAACCGGATTTGTAATCACATAAGCAACACGACGGGTGCCGCATGTGGAGCAGGATCTGCTTACCCTTCCGGAGCACCTGAGATCACCCCTTGTTTTTGGTGGGGTTCGTGTTGTTTATTCTTTAGTTTTCTATGTTGTGTCATGTGTACTATTGTTTTTCTGTTTGTCTTTTTCATTTTTAGCCATGGCGTTGTCAGTTTGTTTTAGATATACGAGTTTGACTGTCCCTTTGGTATCTTTCGTCCCTCTTTTAAGGAAATTATTATTAAACTTCAAAAGGGGAGTATGATTTTTTTCTCTAAACAAAATATTGTAATCCCGAATTTAAATAAAATTCAGGTCAGGCGTATGACAAAGAAAAAGAAAAACCAGATTTTCCCCCAACTTGAAAGTGTTAAATATTGAAAAAACAAATTTGATTGAAATCGTTGAAAAACTGAATAAAATCGATCGCGCTATGCGCGAAAAAAAAGTTTCTGACAGAGACAAAAAAATAACCCGTTCATCCCTAATTACTACTACAAGGAGGCGGAACTAGACTGTGCATTAACAACTTTTGAGATCGAAGTTAATGCACTGGTTTAAGCTCCTCTCATTATATGATATTTCAAACGAGAAGTATGCAACGGCGGGATTGGAGAGTGAAATTACTAAACAAATCATTCAGTTTACGCACTCCTGTAAATATAAATGAAGTTAACCTACTAGAATATCAAAGGAAAATTTTCCATTTATGTTAAAAACCATAGAAATCAGCTGGAAAGGATTCGAATATTAATATTCAGATCGGTACTAAGCTAAACAAAAACCAAACAAATAACATATGTAAAAGTTCTGAATAATTAAACAGACACATGACAGATTTGCCATCAACCCAGAATTCTCTTTATCACAAGAATGCATAACGATATGACATTAGACAACAACTAACAAGGTTCCTGGACTGGCACATGAGTAACATTATGTGTTTTCTAGCTTTATCTGACGGATTAATTCGATAACGGTTACGATGCATTAACATATTCTTATGTACATTTAAACTTGTTTAAAATCTTTCCATTACACTTTACCTTCCATCTGTATGAATTTCATGCCAATCAAGCAAGGGAAACTTTTGTAAATACATGAAATCATTTCCCAAATTAATTTACAATTCTAGTAACGATGACTTTAACTTTAAAATATTGAAACAAAAAAAGTAACTTTTTTTCAAATTTCCTACGGTCAATTACCAGAGGGGGATTTTGGAGGGGCAGGCCGCCCCTCTTTAGGGAAACATTGGGATGATTATATAGAGAATCACCAAAACATGACTTTAGCGGCTGTCAGCGTGCTCCCTCTAATGCAAATTTGTTAATCGGTCACTGTTTACACCTATAAAAAGTGTTATACCAATCTAGCTTGAAAAAAAAGTTGCCATCCGAATCAACGCAGTTAAACGGAAGGATGAATTGACGATAAAAACGACGACTGTTTGATCCCAGTTTTCTTTTCGGGAGGCATTATAACACAGCATTTTCAAGTAGAGACTCTTTTAAATTCTGACCTCATTCTCACCTTATTGTTTTCTAAGTCATATTTTAACGCAACTTTCAGCTGACCTGGCTTCATCAAGTTTTTGTGATGGTGGAAATGAATGGTAACCGGAGAGAACTTTCGACGTTCGACGAGAAACTGGTAATCTCTTATCTTATTCATAAGACATTTGAAGTATAACACACCTTGCCACGAGCCTCACATGCTAGTACATGTAATCAATATATATAAACTACTTTAACCACTCGGCCATCGAGTAATTTTAAGAATCCAACAATTTGCATAGAACGTAAAACGCCTGCTAGACACGTATGGTCAGATATACAACAAACTGTTTACACAGATGTAGAACATTACCTGACGATGTCATTGGTTAACGATCGGTTTAACATATAAAATTAGAGATAATCGTTTTATCCTTTTCTCAATTCACTGAAATCTAGTATATTATTCATATAAAAACCAAAAACCTGTCGATAAATTAATTGCCGACATGTACATTTTCCTTACTTATTTTTATTTATTTGCCGTTATTTTCTATTCTGTAAACTCCACCTTGACCTTCGTATTATTTTATAAAAGAAATCAGGTGAAACTCCCTTGTTTCAATTTATATTTGTACGGCGATGGAAAACAAACAACACATAGGTTATACAAACTTTATCCATGTCAAAATAAAATCTGCAGTTAAAATTATATCTTCATCAGAAAACATTAATAATACAATATTGATGTCAACTTGCCTCAGATGAACGTAGTGTCAATATCTATACAAATATAAAATCGATCAAATATTTCTGACATTCAAAAATAATTTTCTTTGCATCTATTTGTTAGCGGAGATATCTGTTGACATCAAAATTACTACATGTGTCAGTATCTAATATAATTCTCTTACAAATAGGCAGACTGGATTGTTAATATGTCAACTTAACATGCTTAATGTAAAGTACATGAAGGTGTTGCTGGATTCCGTCATTTCAGTATTCTTTTATTTTGAGTCCATTTTCTTTATACTTTATATTTTAAAACTAATATTCTTTATTTTAGTTTTAAATTATTCCCTCTTCATAAGTTTTTGTTTATATCTCTCTGTTCTTCCCCCCCCCCTTTATTCTCTTTTCTGTAAACCCCAGACTCCATGATTACCAACAATATAATTTGACAGGAAGTATATAATAAAACCAAAGAAACAAAATGGAAATGTCTAACTTGAAATGTTTTGCAAATCATTTATGGACAAGGTCATGTTAATATACATGCAAACAGTGTGAAATATTGATGTGACGTCTTTACACTTGTGTGTTAAGAGGCTGCTAGAAGTAGAACAAGTATTCCTCGTACACGATAGAGAAAATAACCACTTCAAAAACTTAAAAATTTCAAACCACTTAATCGTATTAAGACGTGACAGTACAAACAATTATTATGGTTATTGTTTACATAATACTTAACAATTTCCTTAATATATTATAATTCTTGTAAAAATTCTTGTTTCCGTTTTTTGTATCTCTAAAAATTGGAAAATGGTTGAGGGTTTACTCTGGTCAAACTTGTGTCTGTTCTACTGAGAAAAACTAGTAATGCAATAGCATGCAATAAATGCTGGTCTATTTTTGATTTTTAGATGAACAACAGCAACAAAACGCTGTTCGTTTGTTGCTTTTTTTTGTGTTGTTTATGGTGTGCATGTACTTATTCTTTATCATGGATATAAACTTATTATCCTATCTTTTCTTTCTATAAGTGAAATCAAGGATTTGTATAGTGAGTCAATTCTCAGCAAAAGTAAACAGTCAAAATCCAATACTTCCAATAGTTACCGTTAGTTAAACAAAAACATGTCAATTTAGCAATGAAAGTTTATTCTAAAGAGCTGTAAGGACACCTTCAATACTAGGTAGAGGGTCTCGGAGGTCGAATTGTCTAAGAATTCGAATGTAGCACTAACCAGTTAACATTGAAGTGAAGAGTTTAAAACCAGAACGTGGCAGATGCATTCCACTCCAATCTTACTAAACCAGGAATGTCGGTTTTCGTTCAGAATGTCGATGGTTCTTCCCGAGCATTCTTGCTTCTTCTATCAATCCAACTAACCCACGAAATAGCATACCTGTGTTGAATCAATTAATCTGTTTGATTTCTGTTGTAAAACCAATAATCTGTTAGTCCATTTGTGATTGCTTAAACTTTCATTTCTGAAACAGTTTTCTTTGTTTGTTTATTCATCTCCAATGCTGATTTTCATGTAGTTATTTCTGTTTATTTTATATATTTTTTTTAATTATATGTATTTGATTTTTTTTGATTTTTTTTCAGAATTATTTATATCTTAATAGTTTTTTTAATTTTCCAATTGAAACTGTAATTATTCTTTGCATGTCTACAAAATCATTTTTAAACAAGCGCAATGTAACTAGCCTCTTTCACAAATAAACAAATGTATCAATGATAATTCTCTTTTGTCAATATGTTTACTTCTTCATTATCCATTATGTTTTATTAGTACTTTTCCAACAAACTACTTAAACAAAAATAGTACACCAAGATTAAAGTTCTGTTAGGTGGTACTTGATATATAATGTATGAAACAGGAAGTATTTCATGTTCGGAAAAACTTATGTATTATCTTTTATATTTTTTGTTTAGTTTTGTTTTCCTATTCATGAATATTGTTCTTTCATACATTTTTTGTCATATTATCAAGATTTAACATTAATAGAGTGTGTCAATTGCCAATGAGACAAAAAACAACATACAGGACGTAATTATTAGCAACTTAAGGTCATCGAATGATATTAAACAACAGGCAAAAGCATCATATCTTAAGCCCCTTTTGTAGCAAAATCAAAAAGAAAAAGAAACAAGTAATACAAAAGGTAATATGAAAACAAAAATACGAAAAGACATCCAACAGTTTATAAAATGTTACGCAAACATTTATAGACTGAGTAACATGAACCCTACCGAACACCAGATGATGTCAGGTCCTCCTATAAGTAATTTTATTCTGCCCTACTTTTGACACTGATACTGTAAGGACAAGCAACCCTCAATCACAATAAAAATCTTGATAGGAAACACAATACTTCCAATATGACATTAAATAGGCGATATTTTTTTAAAAAAAACAAGCACTGTTTTGAATGTTTTTTACATGCATAATGTTATTCTCATTTTTGAAAGCCAAAATCGTTTCTTTTGTCGTAAATTGTTGTTCGCAAACGATCCCACTTGTCAATTTCTAGATTTGGATCAAGTAGATTTAAAGGGGCATTAGCTACGAAGTCGCCAAATACGATCGTACTTTGGACTTTATTAAATATTTACATGAATTCAACTCTTTTTCTCGTAAAATATATACATATAAGGAGCAATGCGAACCTTATCAATTTTACTCTGAATCATAAGTGCCTCCTTAATGATTTACGTTATGTATACATATATAACACAAGGACGATATCTTTTACAAAGTATGTCTTAAACTAGTGGATAGTTGACATGGTATATGTTCATCAGCTTTCAAATATGAAAGATCCTTCTCTTTTATTTGTTATGTTTATTTTTGTTGTTTTTACAACGCCTTTGATACTTGCCGCTAAACCGTACAACAATTCAGTGAGTAAAAGTGTTAGGATGCCACTCGTTTCCAACGCACTGCAAGCGCCTCTTGTTGCTGATCTCGATGTTTCTGCTTTAAACGCACAATTGAAGGATTACATTGATGATAATATTGTTTCTACTTTTACTGACAAAATGGAAGATATTGTTCACAAAACACTGCTCGAACTGAAAGACAGTATGCTTCACGAATATTCATCAAAGCTGATAAAATCACATACCAAATATGAACGTGAATTATCAGGGATGCATTCTGAGTATGACATCAGATTTTTAGATTTATCAGAGAACCAAAGTGAAAATGTTACCAAGTTCATGGAAAATGTTCACGCATGGCAAAATACTGTGATGCAATCAATAAATGAACAGAGGGATTTGTTGCAGAAATCAAAGACTGTATTCGAGAAGCAGGTATCTGAAATACTAAGAAATAACAGAGATCAGACATCCCAAATAGCTAAGGAAGCCATTACAAACTTTACTGATCTTAAAACGGATATGGAAGAGTGGGAAAATGATAAAGTCGCTGATATCATTAAAGCAGTCACAAAAAACTTAACACAATTTCAAACCAATATGATGTATGGTAAGTTTTAAAAGGCAATGTATATTTATGTGTATTGCGAAATTAACTAAACGTATTGACATAGTATCGTGTAGGACCTCGTTTAAGACAAAGGCAAATTTTAAGTGGTATCTTTGTCAGATTTTGCTTTTAACTGTTTGTAGCATTTGTTCTTTTTTTAATTAAGCGTTCCAGATGAAAATTAATTCAGAAACACGCTTCGGACGCATTATAATTGTGAAAGGTTATTTTTATGATTTTTAGCACTTGAGTATTACTACTTCTGAACTGTATGGACCAAATGTTGACATTTGCGTAAAAGTGTGTTGACATTTAAAGTAAAACTTTCTTAAATTTTCTGTTAATACCTTAATGACTCATTTAGGGAATAAGGTTTCACCTGCCTTATGCAAACTTAACCTAAGATCAAATCTGTTTTTACTTTTAGATGCATAATGGAGGTTGAGCTTATTGCCTATACATAAATTATACGCCTGAAAAGCATTTCGGACGACTAAGCATTAGTAGACTCATATCTTACCCTGGAATATTACCAAATTCTAATGTATATGTCATGTTACTCTGAAACAAAAAGGCATCTGAAAATGATAAAGTAAACAAAGTAGACGCGTTACCTAACGAGTGGTTATCTAAAAACATCTAGCTTGTACATCTTATTTATTTAGTCCCTCAGGTCTTACATCATCAAAGGGCTGTATATGAGATTTTACTATGTTTGTGGTGTTTATATTGGTACATGTCCCGTCTATCCTTTGTATTGAAAAACGTATCAATTTCAAATTTCACATTCGGTCAAGTTTCAGGGTTACATGACATATACATTATAATTTGGTAATATTCCAAAGTAGGATAAGACTCTACTATCAATTCGTTATTTCGTTATGTGTAATCATTTGATAATCAAGGTATTTTATAGGAACAACATGTTCTGTTGTTTGCCTTTTCTTTTTTTAGTCACGGCGTTGCCTGTTTGTTTTGAGACTTATGAGTTTGAATTTCCCTTTGGTTTATTTAGCCTCTTTTTTGAACATCGGTAAATTACTGTTGCCTAAATTGATTTGAAATATTTCTTTATGAAGTTTTCATCTAATTAGAATTAAAACACAAATGGTCAAACTAACTCATGCAAGAGTAACTTTAACTGGCTTTTTTATTCTTTTAGATCCCTTTCTGCCATATAGATCCTCACGTATTTTTGAATTAATATATTGTTTAAATATCACATTTTTTTAAAGTTGAGAATTCCTAGTGACTGTTAATCTTTAAATTGGGTTGGGGTGCACCAAAATCATAAAATGTTATTTGTGATTATTATTAATTGAATATGAACATATATTTAGGTCCTCTGCCAGCTAAAATTTAAGAAACCTACAACCAGTTCGAGCGTTATATAAATATTTTCATTGTATGAATCTTATACTTTTTAAAGTAGGTAAAACCAAGCTGTTTGTCTCCATTCTTATAAATCAAAAGTTAAATTTCAATGTTTATCTAGGAACCTGTAAATAATTCACTATAATTTTTGAAAATGGTGAGCTTTTCTATGATAGCAGTTTAACATTTTCTACAGATGATATTCAAGAAACATCGAATTCTGTCAACTCAAAAGCTAATAAAACCAAGAATACAAATCTTATTTTATACAGGAATATAAATATATTTAGTTTGTGGACGTTTTTACTTCTCTATTCATTTATAAATATGAATAAAGTTAAAAAATCATCTGGCAATGCGTTGCACACAATAATCTGCAAATACACCGTTCTACTTTCTGTTTTAAAGACCTTTCGGGATCCTATGGTTTTGTCGGAATGATACACACCGTCAAACAATTGAACGATGAGACTTCATTGTATGATACTTTTATTTCAAAAACAGAAAGTAAAATGGAGTTTTGTCAGATCCTTGATAGCAAACCTATGACACAGGATCTTTATTTTGATCAGATTTCTATACATTACTTTTTTATAGATTGAAATTTAAAACAGTGTGGCTGTGGCCATTGATTGACACATTAAATTCATCCATTGACTGGAACAATTTACATGAACGTTTGTCTGTAACGACCACTGTTCACGACGTACTTACGATAGACATTTCAACTGTGGGGTCACCAAAGGTTTCTTAACGCCTTTAATTATAAAATAATTCAAAAAATTAATCAGGAATAACCTTTATGTTTTGATTTATATAATTAATATAAATCAAAACATCGTGTTATTTCTGATTAGTTTTTCGAATTACTTTATTAAGATGTTGAGAACCTTTGGTGACCCCATAGTTTAAGTGTCTTTAAAAAGTACATAGTGAGCACTGAGCAGTGGTCGTTACATACAAACGTTCACCTAAATTGTCCCAGTCAATGGATGAATCTAATGTGTCAATCAATGGCCACAGCCACACTGTTTTGAATTGCATTCTATATACATTTACTTATAGTATATTGTTATACCGTGAAACATCTAAGTACTTTTTATATATTGATACAAGAAGATGCCCACGAACTCGTGGTACAATTAGGCAAGTGTTGAAACAAAAAGTTTTCAATTTTTGTGGGCAGTACGTTGACTGAGCATATGCGAAAGCGTATAAGACACAGATCGATAAAGGTCTCCGAATTAGGTTATTTTCTCAGATATTGGTGTTTGCAGTGAAAAAAATATTGTTTCAAAAACAAATTGAGGAAGTACACAACACTACATTTATACATCATATCACAAATTGTTCCGTCTGTGTATGGTTTTAGAGGAGATGCGGCTCAATGATTTCGGTCTCTCCATTAGTAAATACCTTTGCAAAAGCGCAATTGACCTTGTAGTTTTGTGATATTTTATTACATTGTTAACCATAATTGATTTTTTTTTAATCTCATCAATATACCAAAGTTTAGTTAGGAAAAAAGATTTTTTTTTAAAATTGGTGTCGTATCGTATGTTGTTCTTTATAGGTACGGTATTGTCTATTTTAGTTTGATGCGTATCATCATTTGAACTCAAAACTATACTGACGATGTCTTGTCAAAAAAACGGAATAAAAGACAATCAACAGTATATAAAAACAAGTGGTCGTTTCCACTGTAAATAAATCTTTTTACCATAGCTATTTTGGAAAATTGTATTGTCTAATTACTTTATGTAAAACAAAGTCCAATTTAGCTTCGTAATATTGCAAAAATATTTTAGGAGGAGATTATTGTTTCTTGTCATAAGAACTGTTATAGTTTCTATTATAAATATATAACAAAACATTGTGATTGTTGTTGTATTTGATATTCAGAAATACCCTTGATGACTGTAATTATTTCATTCATTTAAAACTCATTTAAGATATGGAAAGAATAGAAAAAAAACTGATAATACGTGATATACTTCCAGGTAATTATGAGTTAAACTTAAAAAGAGATTATCTATTTCATTGGACTGCAAGAATGAATATGATCATACTAAATAATTAAAGCTATTGAAATAATTCCAGGATTACAAAAAAATTGTCAAAGATACCAATCTTATAATTGGTTAGCCAAGACGCGTTCTGTCTATATAAGACTCATTATTAGTACTTGAATCAAAACAGTACAATTAATCGATTCAGTGTATTATATTAAGCAAAACCGCATCTATAAAAAAAAAAGTATAACAGAAATATCGAACTCCAAATAAAACGTTGGAAAGTAATACATTCTAGAGTTCAAATGACAAATTTCTATTCAATAGATACCTGTAGATTTAGGGAACAATCATTTAACTTCAAAAGGAAAAAGAAGGGTTATGGTCTGTGTCTCAGTAAGAATTTATTTAGATATATTAACACTTTATGCATGTTAATGTATACTTGCTTCATGAAACTGATTTACCATTAACTCATTGTTTTTGAATGTGTATATCATGCAACTTTGTCAAAAAAAACGTATATACTATCTATATGATTTACTTAATATTTACACATCATTGGTTGTCCTTTTTTTCATTTGAGCGTTCCTGATTCAGGTTAACATGACATTACATCGGTCGTATCAATTTAGATTTGATTTTTATTTTCTGACTTGTTATATGATTAACTCTCACTTGGTTTGTCAATTTTTATTTTACGAAAAGCCCGTGAGTGCGCAGATAAGCCTAATCTTGTTGGTGTTAACAGTATCTCACCCGACGATTCACATACGTTTAACGTGAGATGTGAGGCAGGAGGCTGGACGGTACGTATGAATAAAGCAAAATATAGAGAAAATTAAAGCCATATCTATACTATTTAACGAGAAGACCTCATTTTGTGTGTCGCTTCTTTTCCTTCCACGATAAATAAATCATCATGCCTCTGTGTTCTATAGGTAACATGCATAGGCGCATTTGTCATCCATTCTTATGATTATTCAGATCGAGTTATTTTTGGAGAAAAACGACAAAAAAGGAGTCCGGATATTGATTTTTTATTTTATTCTGAATTTTAGTCATAGATAAGACTTCCAGTTTGAAACATGCACACAAGTACAACCAATCGTATGATAGATAACAAAAAAGAAAAATAAATAAGCCAATCAGAGCGTTCTCCATATCATGGTGTTTTGATCGCAAGAACCACAACTATAATATCTACTTAAAGAGGACAATTATTATTCGCGTTTATCTACATGCAAACTACGATTATACTACTTTAATATATAGACTCTCTGTATTCTGTCTACTGTTTTCTTTGAAATGTTTACTATTTAAGGGCTCATACCAGTTGCGTATATATGCACAAGTACAACCAATCGTAAGACAGATAGCAAAAATGAAAAATAAATAAGCCAATCAGAGGGTTTTCCATATCACGGTGTTTAGATCGCAAGAACCACAACTATTATACCTCCTTAGAGATGACAAATATTTTTCGCGTTTATCTACATGTAAACTACGATTATACTACTTTTATATATAGAGACTCTCTGCATTCTGTCTACTGTTTTCTTTAAAATGTTTACTATTTTAGGGGTCATAACAGTTGCATATATATATAAAAATAAGTAAAACATGTTGAAACAAGAATGTGTCCATATTACATGGATGTCACATCGGCACTATATTTACTAATTTTCGAGTTGATTGGACTTCAACTTCATCATAAACTACCTCGACCAAAAACTTAAACCTGAAGCAGGACAGACGGACGGACGAACGGGTGCACAGACTAGAAAAACATAATGGCCATACATGGGCAATAAAAACTTATTGTTGAAAGTGAAAGTAGTGATTTCGCAGAAATGAATGTAGGGTAGAGATTAGAGGGAGGCAGGACCTTTTTCGGGACGTCGGGATCGGGTGTTTTAAGTTCGGGATTTGGAGATTGCAATTGATCCATACGGGATCCGGGAATATTTTATTTTTTTTTATTTTCAGGATTTCGGGATATGAATTTCTTTAAATTCTGCATCTCGGGATTTCGTGTTTTTAAGCCGGGGATTTCGGGATCAGGATCCCTTCGACCACCCCTCAACCTAGCCTAAGTCGGTCTTAATCATTTATACAAGATTCATATCCTATCATTGGCATGTTAATAAGGTTCTCAAAAGAAAAAGCGCTGATTGATTGTCCTTGAAGCATATTTTATTAGACTAATAATGGTCTATATATAAGCAGTTACATTCATTTCATGTTTGAAGCGGTGCAAATTTTTGATTTAATTTGACTTTTACCAAAAGATCATCATGCATTGTAGCAAAGGAGAAGGGTGGGTTCTAGTTGTTAGTTAATGTAAAATAAAAAAAACATTGATACTTTGTGAGGTTGTCGATACAATCAATATTTGAAATATGAAACAGCTTTATAAACAATCATATAACTTGAAAGATTAAAATTAATCGCATGTTTACCTCCATTAAACATGTTTTATTCATGCTTTTAAATAACAAACATATAAAATTTGCCTTATAAGAATAAAATATGGACAATTACTATTAACTCAACGTTTACTCGAATGAAGTTTCGATAAACATATTCCAGAACAATTGTAGGTTTGTGTCACAAAAATGTAAGCGGAAGACTTTGATTTTCTCTCATTCAACTGGAAGAACAAATTTCAAAAGGGGCACTACAAACAACGTTTTGTTTTATTTCTTTGTATGCCGAAACAAATCACAACATACCTTCCAAAACATCAGGTTTTAAAAACTATTGTGAAACACTTCATCAATAGATGGCGCAAATATAATGACTTCAGAAGAGTTGTTTTCATAAAGTGAGGGTGTAACTATACTCCAACATTTGAAACGTAACCCCCAGGAAAATGATGAAATCAAAATGGGTTTCAATATGATGGCAAACAATAGTACTACGTATAAAAGTTTTAAAATATACGATCTCAGAGGAGTTCCAATCAAGTGTTGTGTTATTGTCACATTGCGACAAAGTGTAGTCAAAAGCTCCAACACTTCTGCCAAATAGGTGGGATCAGAATGACGCCTTAATACGGTATACTACACATGAAAGTAAATAACAAATCATACCAAACATCAAGGGTTTCTGTAACACAGTCTGAGGAGAGTTGTGTCCACATGGGTTTTTTAGTTGTAATACCCCTACAATTTGGAAAGTCTCATAACTAATTTAGAATTAGAAAATGAAAATAGAGCTTCTGAATGGTTAACTTTGAATGATAACAAACAACAGTATCAAGTTCTTGTTATGACATTTCTCAGAAGTGTTGTCTTCACAAAGTGTAATAGTCATGATTCTTAAATTAAATGGTCAAAGTCAAAATACGTATCTGAACATGACCCTGTGCAAAATGGTTGTACAATTTGGTAAACTTCACATGATAGCATACTCTCACTACAAATCAGGAAAAGTCTGAAATGGCCTATATCTGTAATCGACTGTATTGATTATTACTCGACAAGTCTGAATTGGTCCGAATTAATAAAGAAATACATCTGGGTTGGGGCAAACTGATTAAAAATATCACAACTGATCAAAGAGTACTTAATTTTTAATAACATCCATTGAAAATTACAACATCCTGTACAACTGAAATCTAGAATTCACTAGATAAGAAGTACACAAGTTTAAGAAAAATAGGGTTTTCTTTTTACCTGTAAATCTTACTTGTACTAATGTAATTAAACTTAATGTACGTGATTCTTGTATGACAAAACTTATTTTATGTTTATTAAATCTTATTTGATTAAAATAAACTTCTACAGCAACTTTGGACAGAGTTGGGGTAATTGTAATTGTAATCGTTAATCAGCTGTAATTGATTACAATTTTTTCAAGTAATCATTGTTATCATTAATCAGCCAAAAATATGATTACATGTAATTTAAATTATTCAATTACTTTTCAAAATACCCTGTAATCCTGATTACTTTATGATTACATTCTGATTACAATGAAAAACATCTGAAACTGTGTTAATGGTCAATAAAGGAAACATTTTGTTATTTTTATTCAATTAATATTAAACATGTTAAGATAGTTTGGTTTACTTTTTTTTTTATAAAGAATGACAATTGGTTTGTATACTTCAGTAAAAAATAAACTGTTACAGTATTGAAAAGTCATCTATAGCCTAAGAAGAGTCATATAATACAATTATATGTTTCTGGTCTTAGTTAAAGATATTGTACATATATTCTCAATTTAAAGATGTAAATATATATATTTGATATTAACTGTTAAATTCGGTTCATTCTGGCTATTCCTACATTTTGATATTTATAAGTAAAATAATCAAATTTTTTGTAGGAGTTCCCGGAATTTTTTTTGGAAACAATGGGATTATGTAGGTTTATGTTGTAACAACATTAAACTAATGAGATCTTATGAATCAAGGTAAATGCAGGTCATTCTTGTAGAAAAGGAAGAAAAAGAATAATTTCAACGGCACAGTTATTGTAAATAATATTCAAATGCACAATATTAATGCATAGCTATAATTGCATGCACAAGTAATTCCAACTATTTACAATAATATATACAAGTAAATAATATCATTTGAAATATCAATGTTAAACCATTCTTTAATCAAAGCAATAAATTTTGAGTTACACTAAACAAAGCACCAAAAGTATACTAAATTTATATTTAAATTTATGTATAGCACTCACATAGTAATACAACATATAAGAGAATATACAAAGTCTTAATCAATATGCAGGAGATGAAAAGCAGCATCTCCATACTCGACTGGAGTAAATTCATCATTCTGTAACCTTATTTTCTATTATTATCTATAATAATTAAGTTTTTGATATTATATTCATTTTTAAATATCATAATTTGTTAAAAAAATGAAATTAATAAATTATTTGTGCCTGTCCCAAGTCAGGAGCCTGAAATTTAGTGGTTGTTGTTTGTTTATGTGTTACACATTTGTTTTTCGTTGATTTTGTATATATAAATAAAGCCGTTGATTTGTCGTTTGAATTGTTTTACATTGTCATATCGGGGCCTTTTGTACTTTTGTAGCTGACTATGCGGTATGGGCTCATTATTGAAGGCCGTACGGTGACCGATAGTTGTAAATGTCTGTTTGATTTTGGTCTCTTGTGGACAGTTGTCTCATTGGCAATCATACGACTTCTCCTTATTTATATTTGAGGCTAAAGTTGAAAGTGTGGGTAACTGTTAATTTTTTTTGTAACTGCTTTTTTTCAGACTTTCCAGGCTTTTAAATGCTTTAAATTTACTTCTTCTTTTTTTTTCCTTTTATTTTTATTTTTCCAATGCTTTTTCAGAAATTCCATGGTATTAGAATACTTAAAATTGTCACTTTATACATGTTTTCAAACAAGAAAGTCTCATTTTTTTACATATCATTAATGATTTTAATTTTACCTTTGACCAAATTAGACACTAATGACTAAACCAACATATTTTGCAATAACAACATGTATAGTTCATCCACTAATGCCCCATGTAGGAATAGCCAGAATAGTAAAATACAAAATGTAGGAATAGCCAGAAGACTTTATTGCAATTACCAACTGAGTATAGCTGTAGGACAATATATATGGTAAAACATAAATCAGACATGTGATAGTTTGTCCAATTAGCACAAAATTAATTAAAAGTTGGACAAATATCTTGTTTGAAATAAGCAAATTGTTGTATGTATTTGGACTGGACATGTAAAGTGCAATGATTTTTAGCACTTGTATTTTGTTCACAATTTGATTAAACTGGTAACTGTATTTCATCCATATTTCATCTCCCATAAACTGCAACTTGAAACAAATATAAATTAAAGTCTAGAGTATGTCAGAAGACAAACAGCAAACGCTTTTTATAAAGCTATATTCAATTGAAGTCAACATAATTCAGAGATTAATGATGATAAAGTGCAATGGGTCGTACCCAATGACACAATGTTCATGTATGTATGAAGTGAACTTTTGAGATTTATTTAATAAATAAAGTTTGAAGTTCTCATTTTATAATATAGCAAACACAATACTTTATAAAAATGATAAAGTTATATATTTAACGTTTATTCATTCACATCATGCAAATGGTTTTTTTTAATTCATTGTAATCAGATGTTATCATGATTACTTTGCCAACGTAATCATTAATTTAATCAGGCACTTTCAGAAATGATGTAATCATTAATTTAATTTAATCGTACAAATGACAAAGTAATTGTAATTTAATCAATTACATTGAAAGTAATCGGACCCATCTCTGACTTTGGAAAACATTTCTTTTTTACAAGGTTATAAGTATAGGTCTATTTTCCTCAGAACTATTTAAGAAACAGCAGACACGGCTACCTTCGTCTCAGATTTATACTTCGAATTGACGCGGTCTTCTCAGTACCAGAATCTTTGACAAACGAAACGATATTGAAATCATCAATTTCCCTTCCTTAGCAGCAATGTGCAAACTTCACCTGCATATGTGATATGCATTTTCCAACTTATTTGGTATTCAAGAGCTAACAGCTCCTACTCAGACTTTGTATAAACGTCACCAATGTCTGGTGCAGAAAGTTGATGAACCAGGGGTATGTCAAAGAACTATTCGTTCATTTAAAAAAAAATATCGGAAGGTACCAAAACCTTGTTGATAAATATTCCGTATCAACTTCAGAAATAATACACGATGGTCTTTAAGTATAGAACATGGATACTGACTTTGTCTTATATCCTAATAACATATTATAGAACTCGTTTTATTGTCTTTATTGTTATAATTTTACTGTTTGATCTCTTTGATCAATTTGACGTTTCACTTATACATCCTGGTTTGGTGTTATTGTTATGTGGTACAATTTTTGTATTCTTGTCATTCAGTTTTGCTTATGTGCTTGGGTCAATATACAGAAAGTAAGTAGTGGTCTAATTACCAATGAGACAACTCTTCACTATAAACCGCCTTACATAGACATTGACAGCTATAGGTCATCGTATGGCCTTCAAACATTAGCAGAGCCCATGCCGTATATTCATCTATAAGTGTCTAAAATTATATGTTTTTTTTTAATGATATGGTAAACATCGGATTTCTTGTCTTTCATTTTTGCTAATGTGCTTTGTTATAAATTTAGGTCTATTCATCTGTAAAATACATAAGATTGAAATATTTTCCAAATTTTGCTCTGGAAATATATTTTGATCATAAACAAGCTTCTCATAAATTTCCTAAATTGCCATGAAGGTTTGAAAAATACAATGATGTATAAAAAATAATTTAACCATAGATTGATCCTAAATGTTGCTTCTTCCGTTGACAAAATTTATGATTGCTTTTACTCGCTTTCGAGCATAAATGTCGTAGACTTAACAAAAATTTAAATATATAATTAGATACAGCATATTATCCACCATTTTCAATATGAGTAAAAACGCATGTATCAAGACAGTTGTTATTCATTCGTTTTATTGTTGAAGTTTTGTCTTTACTATTTCATAATGATTTATCGAATTTTAATTTTCGGTGTTTAGTTATTTTACCTTTTTTTTAAAAGAACCCTAATTCTTCAATATGTGATTATATCGAACAAAGTTTCAGTTTGGACCTTTTGATCTCAAGATGGACCAATTAAAAACGGTGCATAAAATCTAAATTAACAGTAAGATTTCGCTTATTAAAGCTGCGGTTATACCTTAACGGAAAGCTTGAACAGACGAGAAACGGATGAACAAAATGTTTTCCGTTGATGACATTTTTATCCGTTGGGGCCAGTTGATGTACTGACCATATAAAACGTACTCGTGACGAATGGCTAACGCACACACACATGATATGTAAAGAACGGAAACGTAAATAAAACGGATAAAACAGAAGTAGAACTTACATCCAACGGACGAGAAACGCATAATACGGACACCTTACGTAAGCGTATTGGATAAAACGGATGAACAACATAAGCAGAAAATTAAAGGCAGCAATGTTGTTACATTTAAATCACATAAACATGACCTTAAAATAATTAAAAACTTTCAATGTAACAGGTTTTAGTTATGGTCCATTGGATGTTTGGTGTGTACGGATTGAAAATTTAGTCTTAGAAGCATACTTTTTACTTGGTTGTTAGAGGCTTTGAACTATTTATCAGATAACTGCGAGTACTCTATGATGTGAACTTAGTGTCTTTTTGTTGTTGGATGAACAAGCGCCGTCCACGTCCACTTGTATCTTTATCCATCTCAAGAGTTAAGCCTTTTTCAACTGATTTTTATAGTTCGTTCTTATGTTGTACTGTTATACCACTGTCCCAGATTAAGTGAGGGTTGGGATTCCGCTAGCATGTTTAATCCCGCAACATTCTGTATTTATGTGCCTGTTATTCAGGGATTGTCGTTTTTTTATGTGTTACATATTTGTTTTTTATACATAAATTATGCCGTAAGTTTTCTCGTTTAAATTGTTTTACATTGTCATTTCGGGGCCTTTTAGTCTATCCGGTATGGGCTTTGCTCATTGTCTAAGGCCGTACGATGACGTATACATGTTAATTTCTGTGTTCTCTTGGTCGTCTCTTGTGGAGAGTTGTCTCATTGACAATCATACCACATATTCTTTTTATATTAAATTTGCAACATTCAAGTTAAGGCCTACATAAGAGGTGCTTGATAATGAAGACGTGCTCTTACTCCACAAATCATCATGAGAGACTTCATGACTTTCGAGAAATCTAACATGCATTGTACTTACTTTTCTTACGCAATATTTTCAATTGGCATTTATTCGTTTCACATTCGGTAGGTACATGTATACGTTTTATTCTTTATCCTTCCGTTTGTGTCCGTTGCACATCCGTTCATCATCCGTATTATTCGTAATATGTCCGTTATACGTTCGTTATACGTCCGGTGGAATATTTTGAGCATGTTCAATACTTTGAACGGTTTAAAGAGAGCCATGGTGTAGTGGTTAGTGCATCGGACTACTAACACAAAGGTTCCTGGTTCGATTCCCGTTAGGGATGCAAATTTCAGGAACGCAATTTACGGCTCTCCCTCGACACCATTTGCGAGTATGGTCTTGAGTAAACGATGATAGTCCGTCGGAAGGGGACGATAAATGGCTGACCCGAGCCATATTTTTTGCACGTTAAAAACACCCTTGTAGTTTTCGAAAAAGAGTAGGCTAATGTCGCTACAAGGCAGCACTCGTACCCGCAAAGTGGAAAAGGATTAATATAAATTTCAAAACTTTTTTCCCAATCCACTATAAATAGATATGTTTAAACTATCGAAACTTACTACTTTGAACGGTCGTCAAATGGATAAACGGAAGCTGAACGGATTTGAAACGGGCACAAACGGTAGGATAACGGATAAAACGGATACTTACCAAATTTAAAACGAATGATATCAATGGAAATTTAAAATGTCGTGTTAGAAAAGTATTGGTTTTGAACGGACATAACATGGATATGAACGTACGTCTAACGGATATGAACGATTTTCTAACGAACATGAAAGGATTGACAAATGTTATCCGTCTCGTGTCTATTCGCGCTATTCGATAAGGTGTGACCGAACAACCCCAAGACTTTAAGACTTTGAATCAAACCCTATTTAAATTGGTGAAAATTAAGAAAATGCACTGTATACAAGTGTTTTGAATAGTTTTGTGTTTATTATTTCTGTATGGTTAGGACCATAACCTCAAAAAAACAATTCCAGCCTTTCTTTAATTATAGTTTATGACGCCATTGTCAGTTATTAATTCCTATGCCTTGTATTCTGTAATGCTACAGGCAAGTCAAAAATTCTGTTAAAACATGTTAAAGTAGTAATTTCGATATAAATAAAATATTTTCTATTTCAAATAATCAATTAAGTCATTATCTTAAAAAAAAGCACACATACATATTCTATTTCAGCCACTTATGACCAATATACGCGCATCGCCTCTCCCTGCAGAATAACTGCAAATGCTTCAGGGTCCATGGCCATTCCAGGAAGTCAATAAAAAAAGGTTTTTATGGATGCCTTTTAAAGTATTGATTGCTTTAATGTAATATTTTTGCCACAGGGTATCATGAATATTTCCAATCGAAATGAAGTTATCATTTTCAGCGTTTGAAGGTGGTGTATGGTTATCACCAGTCACTATAGTTAAATAGACAAGTGTTGACGTCATGACCATTTTTGATCGGGGTTTATATTTTTCTTTTTTTTTATATATATAAACTGAATTAACGAATGATTGATGTATCGGAAAATAGATATATTTTACCTTTATAACACCTTTTGAGGACTACTGTATTTTCGACTGTTAATATTTCACCATTATTTAATTCTTAAAGGTTATCCAAAAGCGTTTCAATGGAGTCACGGAATTCTACAGAAACTGGCAAGACTATGAAAACGGATTTGGTGACCTTAATGAGGAGTTTTGGTTAGGTAAGCTTCTTTTTAAACATTAGTATCAGTCAATTTGATAAATGATTTTAAAAGTGCCGAATTTTAAAAGCTGTCATTATATTGATAAATATAATTAATGATTTGAATTGCACAATTTCAGGAAATAAGTATATAGCCTTGCTGACATCAAGAGGTAACCATGAATTAAGGATTGACCTGGAAGACTGGAATGGTGAAAAGGCTTATGCTCTCTTTATAAGTTTTAAAGTCGGTGATCAATCTACAAATTACAAACTGACTGTTAGTGGGTATTCAGGAAATGCAGGTAATCAATATTTTGAACATGTTGTTTATAAATACACCGCAGGAAAACACTTTTTTTTTTGGGGGGGGGGGGGGAAACACTTGTTTGTTTACAACCTGCCTGCACGTAATAGCAATTTACTAGGAAATGTATATATTTAAAACACAGCCACGATCATTAGGCATAGTCTTGACTGATAACATTTTTAACTAAACAGGAATCTGAAATTTGAAAAATACGAGGGATAGCTCCTAATTTTATCAAAATACAATCACTTTCCTTATTTATCAGCATAGTTAAAACATGATGTACATCCAATGTATTATGTTCATATCATTTGTGAAGTCTGGTATATATTTATAGATTGATCTGAAGTGTGAAGCCATTTCAGAACATGCTGGGGCAGTTTGTCATCATATCATAGCTAAATATATGATAATATGAAAACGGCCAAACCATACCTTTGGTAGCAAATCCTTTTTCCAAATCGTACACATTAATGCTTTCTGGACATGGCTCGATATTTGGTTTCATAATACGGTTTGGTCAAGGACTGCAAACGAATGAGTTTTTAGTGTTGTTTTAATTTTGAAAAACCCTCGTTTTCAATTTTCTTAATGTGTACTTAATCGGGAAAGTGTATTAATGTGCTTGTTTTTCATTATGTACTATACTGCTTGTAAAATCAATTACACAGCTTTTTTATTAGCGTCTATGTCAGATTTATTTGTGTGTGTGTTTGCCTTTTGTCAGATGTGTTCTTGGTCTGCCATGTCTATTTTCACAGTTTGTGCTGCGTGGAGCCAAATATTGTAACGTCGTTCACCAATTATTAATGACGAATACAGAGTAGTGATATTTTTGCCAATGAGAAATCTTTCTACCAAAATTCGAATGAAGTTGATGTAAGATATGATAAACCGCTGTTGATAATGACAGAAAACACAAACTGTTAAGTCGGCTGTAAAGGCACCAACATGGAAAAAAATCGGTCTGGGATCCTCACCTAATTGTATGGCCCCGCAACGAAGTTGTCGGTTCCATTTGTTTTACCCTTGTCTGAAATTCCGAAATTCCGGAATTCCGTCTTTCCGTCATTCAGAAATTCCGTCATTTCGCAACAAAAAATTCTTCGAAGATATTGAGCTGATGCTTGCTTTGTGAGTTAGCCATAATGAGTTACAGATCAAGTTTAAGTTTCGTTCCGCTCCGCCAATTTTAGCTGAAATTACGGGCTTTGGACTTTTGAAAATTGTTGAAAATTGTTGAAAATCACAGTTATACGGACCTTTTTCTCTAAACGCTTTAAAATATTGGGCTGATTTTTGGTATGTGAGGTAACGATGATGAGATGCAGGTCAAGTTTAAGTTTTGTTCCGCTTCGCTTATTCTTGCCGAAATAACGGGTTAACAACTTTGAAAATTGTTGTTGAAAATCACAGTTATACAGACTTTTTTTCTATAGGCTTTCCACATTTTGAGCTGATTTTTTAACAGTTATACAGACTATTTTTCTATAGGCCTCCACATTTTGAGCTGAGTTTTGTTAACAGTTAACATATAATTTGAACATATCAATGTGTGACTACCATCATGTTTGTGTCCACATGTGTTATTGAAATTGCAGATTTTTCATTATTTGGGGACGGGGCCATTCGTGTCGCTTTGACACGTCTAGTTTTTTTCAATATAACTAACTGTAATAAAAGAGGTTTAATGCGTATTTAACTAAGTCTAACCTTTGATTGTCATCTTTAATTGTCTGTGATCCATACTGAGAGTTGATGCTGGTTTATACCTTATTTTTCGTTTTTGTTGTATAATTTGGGCCTTCCATTTTTTTTTAGGGGTTTCATACATGTTATCAAAATTTCTTTCATATGTTACTATATATTATCATGGGTTCAGTCTATTGTTAAATTTCGTTTAAATTCTTCCTCGCTCGTCCGAATTTAAAACATTTCTTTACTAACTCATTGGTATAATAAATAAAACAAAACCCTAGATATAGGTTTAGTTGCTCGCAGTAACTTCACTTTTCTTTTCTAGTAAGCAATGTTTAATAACATTATAAACCAACATATTATAAATACAAACATTTGTCCAATACATTTAAATGGACTGTAATTAAATAATTCATAATCATATATATGTACACATTCTTATGACACAATAAACTGCAAAAACTGTCGTAATTACTGTGAGCGAGCACTTTCGATAATGACACCCGCAAATTTTCTTTATATAATATAACGGGATCCCACCTTTTAAACCGCCAAAGTATTTCAAGAGCATATTTTACCCATCTATATTTATAACCAACACAAGAACTTGTTATACTGTACAACTACTCTCACTAACCAACCTTGGACTTCTAAATAGTATCACAGGGGAAAAACCCGAAGTCTCAACGAAAAGAAATTCAATTAAATTCTCCCTCGACATGCTCGTCCGAATTTAAAACATTTCTTTACTAACTCCTTGGTATAATAAATAAAACAAAACTCTAGATATAGGTTTAGTTGCTCGCAGTTACTTCGACATATCAGAGGAATAAATGAAATATTAATTAAATGCCAAGATTCAAAGAAACTGCCATTTGTGATTGAATATTATCTTTTATGTAACACTCTTTAGATCTATCGGATGACCAACGACCGTGAGCTTTCATTAATCTCTCTGAAATACCAAAATTAGCTGCAGTAGAAGCCCCACCACTTCTTAAACTATGCAAATCATATTTGCTCTTATTTAATCCTATATATTCCAATGCCACAAGCAAAATCTCTCGTGCCCTGGTATAAGAAAGTGGAGAATTCTTACTGCATAACTTATGAATGCCTCGAGTTTTTTAAAAACACAATGCGCGGAAAATATACTGATCAGAATCTAACCCAATGTTAGCGAACTGCAAATATCTTAATAACCACTTAACGGGACAAAGATTTCCTCCGGTTTTAGAAATAATAACTGTACTTACACGCCTATAAATATCGGTTTTACTCTTTTCTAAAAGAATAGACATATAACTAACAAAAAAAGTAATATGTTTTGCCTTTATAGCAGCTAATTCACTGTATCTTAGGAAACCTGAAAAACCTAATAAACATAACACGCATATTCTCAAACTAGACAAATCATTCTCTATACCATATTAAGAAATAATCATCTGTAAAATGTTTGGTGTGACTGGTTCTTTTTTATTGATGGGCTTACTTAAAATTCTTTTACCACACTCGACAATCAAGGAAAGACATTCATCTGAACAAGGATTGTCCTTAAAGTTCTTATCATGATGCCATTTAATAGAATAATAATTAGACTCCAAAACTGACACACTAATTCCTTGCTGAATAAGTCCACCAATATGAAACGAAATAGCAGTAGATGTAGCTGGTGAATACTGTTGTCCGAACAAGACACACCATTTCCGAAATTTTTCAAAATAAATACGATATTTATTATTAGTAGACTTGGCTTTAGATGATTCTATAATAGACGGTAACACTTCAATCACACTGGCTAATCTTGGATTATTGGCATAATCTTCAAACTGTTTCCATTGACACTATAAATAGAAAAAAGAATAAATGAAAATCAAAATTTTTGAATGATATCTGTATACATAAATTTAACTATACATCATTCCATGGTGCACTTTGCAACCAATTACGTCGCTCCAAGCTACCTAATAAATAATGTTCATACATTATAATAAATAATGTTCATACATTACAACATTCCATGGTGCAACTTTGCAACCAATCACGTCGCTCCCATCGACCTAACAAATAATGTTCATACATAAAATTTCACACTCATCTGTAACTCATCATGTGATCCAGCCAAAAAAAAGTTTTTGGGATTTTTATATTCTCTAAAATCCTTTACAAAATTTTGATAAGTGTCAGTAAAACGATCTATAAACTTAGGCCAATAAATGGCAGACTTCCATTTCGGTACTACTAAAACACCTTTGGCTTTGCACGTCTGCATATGATTGATTGCCCGAGTAACTAAATTAACAGGAGGAACTACCCAATTATTAAATTTCGATTAATCATATGCAAATGCGTTTACACCTGATGTACCTGGAGTAAAAAATTTCGAAAAGTATGCAGCTAATTTCTTATTTCTGTCGTCTGCAAAAGTATTACAAGTTAATGGACCCCATAAAGAATTAAAAAAAAAATGAAAATATTTTGTGAAACACCCCGAACACCACAGGCACTTGTCTCAGAAAAAAAAATTCCTATATACCTTTTTTATAACACAAGGTACTTAACTTGCATCTTAGAAAAATGTTGGGTGGTGACGAAGTTCCGTTATATGCCGCTTTATAGGTTGTTAATCCCACTAAAGCTTGTTTTCTCGTAAATCTAAATTGATTTATCTTTACAATGGTGTTTAACATGCCTACATTTATTGTCGGAATCATCCGTAGCAATCCTACCAAAGTATGTCCACCGTTATAATTTTGCAAACCGCTGAAGAATTGGCAATAAACGCGTCATGCTCCTTGTATATCTCGGTTTCCGATTGGTCAATTCTATGGGAAAGTCTAAATGATTCTCGGAGTTATCTGATCTTGTTTCATTTCATACGTAAAGTCAAGAGAGAGTCTGAAAGGCGTTGACGTCATGGGAAAATTTGTAACTTATTAGACATACCACAAACAACACTTGTTAGATTTTTTTCACGGTATATCATACAATTTTACTAACTGTATGATAAGTTCTATTCATACGAAAACAAACAGGTTTTTTTAAAACGATGTTTATAATAAATCATTTACTGCGGCCGTTTATTGCCAATTCTTCAGCCGATTGCAAAATTATTACGATTGACATGCTTTGGTAGGATTGCTACGGATGATTCGGACAACAAATGTAGGCATGTTATACACCATTGTATAGATAAATCAATTTAAATTTACGATATAACAAGCTTTAGAGGGGTTGACAGCCTATAAAGCGGCATATAACGGAACTTCGTCACCACCTAACATTTTTCTAAAATGCAAGTTAAGTACCTTGTGTTATAATAAGGTATATAGGATTTTTTTTCTGAGACAAGTGCCTGTGCCGAACACATCGAAATCAAATATTTTACAAAGCGCATCTGCGCAGGTATTTTCATTCCTAGGTATCCATTCTACTTCTAATACTATATTGTTGTTTAAACATATGTGAAGAATATCTAATGATATAACTTGTAAATCTAATTTCATGCTACCTTTCTGTACAATTTTAACAACATTATGGTTGTCTGTATAAAGTTTTACAAGTTTTCCGCATAACAGTAATTGTAATGATTCTAATATATTTTTGACAGCTTTTAATTCTCTCCAAGTAGAACTCTTAATTCTATCTTCTTTATCCCACATAAAATATACAATATGGTTATCACCTACAGTAAAACTTGCGCCAGCATATTCACTAGCGTCTGAATATATAATTCGTTCAGGTAATCTAAACATCGGAGTTATACATTTAAAATGTAATTTTTCACACTGAAAATACCAAAATCTGAGTTCTTGTAAAATGTCGTCATTCAAATGTATAAAAGAATCCCAATATATCCTAGTGTTAATCATCATATGCAAATGTCTAGTTATAATTTGACAAATAGAACCCAATGCTGGTTTCATGGATATAACTTTACCACATACTTTAGCCAAATTTCTACATTTTGATCTAACCGTACCTTCTAATAATGCAGAAATGCACAATTTCAAACCCTGAAATTTTCTATTTGGTATTTCTAATGTACTATTATATAAATTCAAAATAAATCCCAACCATTCAATACTATGTTGTGGTGTCCACACACTTTTAATTTCATTAGCAACAAAACCAGACTTTTCCAATCAGCACGAATCTAATTTGCCATTTTTGTACGTGTATCAAAATCAACAGCTTAACCAAAACCATCGTCTAAATAAACAAGGATGGGATAACCCATAGATCTCCAATGTTTAACTAAAACTCTTAACTGTTTTAGTGAAAATATGACCAGCTGATGATAGGCCAAATGGTAAAACAGAAAAAATATAATATCTGATTTTGTTGCCAAATTTCCATGAAAAGCCTAAATATTTTTGGTGATCATCATGTATATCAATATGGTGATATCCCGACCGAAAATCAAATTTATACCCATATTCAGCATTAACTGCATAATTTAACGCTTCGTTAACACCCTCAAATTTCACCTTTTGTTTGTCAACATATTGAGTAACATGACGTAAATCGAGTACTTATCTCATTTTACCTGAACTTTGTACAGATACCGTTAAAGGGTTCACAACAAAAGGTGGACATGTGACTTCTTTAATACAATGTGAGTCAAGTAACTCGAATATGGATTTTTCGACCAAATCTGAATATTTAATAGCAGACATATTATTTCGTAAAATGCCAAATTCGGTTCACTAACAAAAGGTATTCTATATCCTAAAGTTGTAGTATTAATAATAAAATCATTTGCGCATAAAACATTTTTCCAGAACTCAACATTTCTTCTTAAATTGCCTTTGACATTCATAAGTGTTTTTCCCGATTCTGTCTCATAATTGTTGATAATATCAAAACTATACTCAATTTCATTAATAACTGATGACTGTGAAGAATTCACTTCATGTTGATTTTGGATACTGTTCTCTTGGTGAGCTGACTGCTGCAGATGGGGCTCCTTTGAATGGACAGGCTCTTGCGGAGTGACCAGTTTGGTTGCAGTAGTAGCGCACTGCTGATTGGAAATTGCTGTTTGGTTTACCACGGTTCCCGTCATTGGCGTTGATTTGGCTAAGCCCACGAAAAAAATCTTTGGTGTTGAATTTTGTACCGTTGTTGTCTGCACGGCCTTAACCATTTGTTGATTTTTCCACCGGACGATCATATGGTTTGTAATTCCTTCTCCTTTAATTAGCTCTGGTGATCGCGGACCGTAAGTTGGCGGCATCGTCCTTATCATCAGCCAAAGGACTATCCAAATACTCTTGAACAGTATCCCAACTTTGCTTATCGGCAATTTTAAGAATTTTATTGCGTTTTCTTAATGTCTCTTTCTCTTCTGAAATAAGGCGTGATGCGGCATCCAAAGAATTAAACTTAACAAAACTGTCAATTTTGGACACTTTATCCGAACGTTCAATATTAAAAATGTGTTGAATGCGGTTACCTTCCTTCTTGAATTTAAAATCTGTTGCATCTACTCCAGTAGCTTTCTCCGACTTTTCGTTTGCAAAACGGCTCCCAAAATAATAAATAATGTTGTTCTTTTGTTGGTCTAACGCATTACTCAATACGGTAGAGAAGAGTGACACAGCACCGTCTGTCGACAAATCAGTATTAACACCACTGGATTCTGTAGGATCTCTCACATCTAGATCTGGATCGGAGTTACTGTGAGCGAGCATTTTCTATAAATGATATCCGCTAATTTTCTTTATATGATATAACGGGACCCCACATTTTAAATTGCCAAAGTATTTCACGAGCATATTTTACCCATCTATATTTATAACCAAAACAAGAACTTGTTATACAACTACTAACCAACCTTGAACTTATAAATAGTATCACAGCGGAAAAAAACCAAGTCTCAACGAAAAGAAATTTAAATATTGACCTAATTGTGTTAATCCCTCTCCCCACTACCTTTTAAGGTTTATGTACCCTTCTGTAGCCATTTTTGTACGAATTTTTCAAACCTCAATTGTAACAAAACTACAGATATAATGAATTATAGAGATAGGCCATTTCGTACATATTTCAAGGGGAAACTTGATGCAAAGCATTATTTTTCACTGTTTCGTTGCATTTGATAGAAAAAGAGGACTTTGTGGCAAATAAATCAAGATTTTTATAGAAAATCCACAGCCTTCAATACAGAGATTTGTGTTATAAAATTTGAAAAATAAGCTACTCACTTGATTTTCTATGATGTGCTAGTGTTTATTTTTTACAAAAAGTTCTAAGCAACCTATAAATTCCAAAACACCTCGTGCTGAGTCACTAAAGTCGAGCGCACCCTAAAAGGTGTATATGATTTTGGCCATATTTATATTTGTTTAAACCAATAACTACATTTATACACTTGTTTTAAGGAAATCAATGCTAGCACTGCATGCAATAATCCTATATCTATCAGTCATCAGGTTGCCAAATATGATAGTACAAGGATAAAGGCTGTGGATTTTCTATAAAAATCTTGATTTATTTGCCACAAAGTCCTCTGTTTCTATAAAATGCAATGGAACAGTAAAAAATAATGCTTTGCATCAAGTTTCCCATTTGAAAATGTACAAAATGGCATATCTCTATTATTCATTATATCGGTAGTTTTTATACAATTGAAGTTTGAAAAGTTCGTACAAAATGACTACAGAAGGGTACATAAACCTTAACTGTGCTATTTTATTTTAATATCTCGTTTCTGTTTTATGATAATCCCATTGACTTGCTCATAAAAACTAGATATATATCATACGCTCAAAGACCGATGGTCCACCAATTTCAGAAAGTTGCTCTTTTGGATATGAATACAATTGAGAATTACCCAAAATCAAAATGTGTCTTTCGGAGTGAAAAACATCTCTGATTATGATGAGTTAATGGCAATGATATATCAATAATAGTTACATGCTAGTAATCGTTGAGTGAAATAAAAAGTTTTCATTTGTTGAAATATCAATGTATCTGCATCTTTTTGTTTATAGGGCTAGAGTCACATAGCATAATTATTTTCCTTTCAACATGACCACTTAAGATCGTGATCCACAAATCAATCAGAGATAACGTGTCTATATGCCAGTCTAGAATAATACCTTTACATCGCCTTCAACAATGCAAAAAATACACCGTGACAATCATTTGTTTTTTTTAAACTCTTTATAATAAAAGCTATTAGAAATCTAGTTGACATTGACAGTACAACAAACATAAATCACCAATAACCTACTCCTTCGAGCAAAAAGAAAACCACAAAAGCAATGATCACAACGAACAATTTACGACCTAGTTATCTGTTACGGTACCTGTTTATGCACACAATGTGTTTTTTGTAAAACCAGATTAGCTCATTTCACATGTACATGTCTAGTCCATACATTAACAAACTCAAACACAGTATTCAAAACCTACACAGCTACTTTTGCATAGGTACTATTTATGTACTTTTTATGTTCCACAAATATGTTGTACTGGAAATCTACTTTTGATATTCAGTACTATTGTGTTACTTACGAATTATTGTGATTTTGTACTAGAAATTTAAGTACTACAGATTTTTAGTTGCACGGTTACATTTTGAGCATTTTGAACGTTTGTCTTTTTTTGAATTTCATGAAGTTATGATGTTCAAACATGACATACTGTGATCATTGTTGGTATTATTTTTTTACCAATATGTTGAGCATTTTGAGTACAAATCAAGTACTGGAAAATACAAGTACCTAAATATTACAATAATTTTAAAGTAAAGAAATAGTACTAAATATTAAAAGTAAATTTCCAGTACTACAGATTTTAAGTACAGAAATAGTACCTACGCAAAAGTAGCTGTGTACACTGAACGACTACCACCCTCTCACTAAATAAAGGAAATGTAACAGCACGTAACTTGGAAGTAAGTGTTCAAATCTTCTCTTTTATAATGGAAGTTAATAATGGGGGTTACAGCTTTTTGCGGGATACTAACGCGAAAGAACACTGAACAAAGAGAAACGGAAATTTTCAATTTATATCAGCTGTATGTTTTATAAATGAAAATAACTAAAATTCTTCTTATTTCCTTATTTCAGGTGATAGTTTGACGTATCATAACAACATGCCTTTCTCCACCTACGATCGTGATAACGATAAGTCTGCTCATAACTGTGCAGCTTATAGTGACATAAAAGGCGCATGGTGGTATAATAACTGTTGGAGGTCTAATTTGAATGGGAAATATTTCAATAGCCATTCTTTAGCAGGAATAAGATACCATGCATGGAGAGGCTATTATGTAACTCTGAAAAAGTCTTCAATGATGATAAAAAGAACTTGAAAATAAACATAAATCATAATTTAGTTTATTTTTCCACCGGCTTACTTCTTTTTATTAAATTATTAACATCTCGGATGTTTAGTAAAACAGATACACATCATGTTCGATTCAACTCTTAGCACATACTTACAACTTCTCGTCCAATAAAATTGCTTGAATTTGCCTTCTAATTTTCATAGTACATACTTTTCCTGTGTACTAAGTAACTACGCATGAAGGAGCACAAGGGTAAGATTTCATTGTATTGTAACCAAGATATTAGAACAAAAATTGCTACTGGCTATTTTGAAATAAACTCTGTGTTCCAAATTTAACTTAATAGTTTGTAATTAGATTTCAAACAGATTTTTAACATCCGACTAATCAATCTTTTGATCTAAATTTTGTTTTGACAATTACAAAAGTTTCTTTCATTAAAATAAAGAGTAATAGTTATGGTGCTTTATGCCTTGATTAAAGTACAACTCAATCTAAAATTTGTAATCCTTTATCTTCCATACAATTACTTTGTACACAAAAAGAGTCAACCATGCATCTTTTGAAAGAAAATTATTAATAAAGCAATTTAATATATTTAGTCATAAATTGGTCGATAATCGGTTGGCTAATGTCCAGTGACAAATATTTCATGCATATAAACTATCCACTAGACTATCTATGGGTACATAATAGGGGCAGATCCAGCCATTTTTAAAGGTGTGTGGGAGGGGGATCCGACTGTTTGTACTAATTCAAAAGCATTTTCAAGATAGTTTAAGGTTTTATGTGAAATTAAAAAAATGTTTTCAAGAATGTAAAGCTTTTACTGCAATTGAAGAATTGTCTGCTTTTGGTCAATCTATTTTGTCATCTTACCATGTAGATAAGTACATGCATAGTAAAACAACGCTTAATATCAATAAACATACTTACACCAGCAGCTACATTTTGTATCTTCTTTACATTCTAAAGTCAAGGGCCTTTTGAAATCCCATTTTTACAATGATATTATAGTGAGTAGATTTACAAAAGTACGTAAATGAGCTACATCCAGTCAGCCAAAACATGTCAATAGACTAATTACAGGATTACTCAAGTTGTAAATATGTGCTAAATTGGATATTGTATAAAATGGTATATACTATGAAAATAAGAGCTTGGGGCAGAGTATATACCTTTCTATACAATAACCGAGACTTAACTGATTTTTCTTGTAAAGAATGAGTTAGCTAGCGTATTCTTTAATCTTTTCATGAACTCTTAATCAAGACACTTTTTAACGACTTTATAAAAGCGTGGAATGATTGTCGAATAGACAACAATGTCCATGCAGGACAAATTATCAAAAAAGAAAATAATCACATTTAATTAAATGAACGTTATTTATTTATGAAAAACACTAGACTCATAGTAATGTATGAAATGCACCGCGGGTGCCAATTATCGTGGTTTGAAGAAAACTTGTACTTTCGTGGATAGTAATTTCGTTGTTTCGTCACAGTCTGCAAACATTTCTTTTGAAATTTTAAATTCGTGGTTCTGTTAAAACGAAAATCCATGAAAATTGGTATCCAAGGAAAAATAATGGGCCCAAGTAACAATAAACCATACAAATCAGTTGAAAAGGGTTCAAATATAACCAGTCAGATTGGTTCCTGGTTTTTAAAAGACAGAAAAAAATGTAAAATCACAAAATAAGTTCTCATTTCCGTTTTGAATTCCTCGGAGTTCAGTATTTTTGTGATTTTACTTTTTTACTTTTTACTTTTTTTCTGTCATTGATGAGAACTTTCCGTTTTGAATTCATCGGAGTTCAGAATTTTTGTAATTTTACTTTTTTTCTGTCACTTACGCTCGGGGTAAAATAGTTGAATATAAATAGCCAACTCATGGTTAAATGAAAAACAAATTTACGGCTTGTTTTCACTTACCAATGGGTTGGGCATTTATATTCGAATTTAGTTCGAGATTACTCTAACGTCAAACGGCTGTTTTGCCAGACAAGCTGGGGCCATGGGACGACAAAGCTCGTCCCATATCAAAAAGTGGATATTTGCCCACCCAAAATAGATGCGCTGCTTCGTCGCTTCTGGTTCCGACTGACGGCCTTGGAATTATATAAATCAGGCATCAATCTGTTCATTTTTCATTTATCTCTTCATTTATGTAAGTTTCACCTACCTACCAACCTTTATTTTTTTCATATTTTAACTGTTTTTACAGAGTTCCATTGATTTCGTCATTTTGCCTTTCATTTTCAAAATTTATCACGTGACCATGAGAAAACAGTGATGATTTATGTAAATGGCTCTAATGTAACACCTCGTTCATTTACGATGCAAGTTATATAAATTTCCGAGAACTTCCGGTTGTAACGTGGTCGGAACTAAATGCTTCATACCGATCTCCTGTAAAGGAGGTGAAAAATCGTGGTTAGCTAATAAATTTTAAACATCGATCTCCTATAAAGGAGGTGATAAAATATAAATATTTGCATATATTGAGTCTCGAGACCACGAACTCTCTCGTAACTTGACGTCCATTTGAAAGTGAAAGTCAAAATGTCGAAATCGATGGGAATCTGTGAAAACTGTTAAAATATGGGGAAAAAAGGTTGGCAGGTAGGTGAAACTTACATAAATGAAGAGATACATGAAAAATGAACAGATTGATGTCTGATTTATATAATTCCAAAGCCGTCATTCGGAGCCAGAAGCGACGAATCAGCGCATCTATTTTTGGTGGGCAAATATCCACTTTTTGATGTGAGACGAGCTTGTCTGGTAAAACAGCCGTTGGACGTCAGAGTAATCTCGGACTGATTCGAATTTTACACTCGCTCAAAACGCTCAGGGTAAAATGATCGAATATAAATGCCAAAACCCTGGTTAAATGTAAACAAACATACAGCTGCCATGAATTATTTCTTAAATCAACCAATAAAGGGTTGAAATATTTGAAGTCCTGTGGCTCCATCCACAACAATTCTTGGTATATAGAGTCGCGTGATAAGAGACGTCAGAAAATGTAAAAGTCACACAGGAAGAAATATAAAATATTTTTGTCGTTCAAAGTATTTTCAAAATTTTAATTTTACCTGGGGAACGGTGGTATATAGGGTTGAAAAAAAAACTATTCATAAGTTCTTTAGAATTTTTCAAAATCCACATATTGTTATCACAACTACGCGAATAAAATAATTTTGTCGTTTAAAGTATTTTCAAATTATGATTAGAGAACAATATCATAATGCCGGTATCTTTGAAAGCACAGAGCCACGTCATATATACCAAAGAACTGAAACACAAAAAGTCACATGTACAAAACACACCAGCAAAAATGAAAGATAATACACATTGACGGGATGTATATGTACCGAGCCAAGCCAAATGGATATCAAAAAAAACTTACTAAACAGTAAGAGTAATACTAATAAGGTCTTTGTATCTTCCAATTAACCTTTTTTTCCTCATGAGTATTTAAATAGAAATTGTCGAAATTATATTTAATTATTCATACGACCTCTTCAACCTGTTCTTGTTTCCAATGTAAACAACAATGCGTTTAACGACTCAAACTTGTTTCTTTTACAATTTTTGGGAAAAATATTTCACTTATTAATATTTTTTGTTTGCAACCTATAAATCATTTTATCATATATTTAGTACAAATTACAGCTATTTTGTATATCTAATAAAGGTTCGTTTTTCCAGTCTGTATCACCTACCCTGTATCGCATACCCCGTATCGCATGGCTAAACCCGTATCGCATACCCCGTATCGCATACCCCGTATCGCATGGTAAAACCCGTATCGCATACCTTTTTTTTTTTTATACATAAGTCAGTTTTTAAAAAAAAAATTTGCTCAAGAAAAAATTTCCCCAAAATAGGTCAATTTTTTTGAATGACGTCATTGTTTGGTATGTAACTTCACGAACCGTCAAGTTTTCATATTGTATGTGACGTCACGAACATCAAGTTTTCACAACATATTTTTTGGCACAATAAATACAACTATAAAAAATACAAAATACTCAAATAAATAAAATAATAAACAAAACATTTTTAAAACAACAGATTGTAAGGTAACCCAGGTGCTTCGTATAAATAATTGAACAGTTATTTTAAGGCTTTGAAACAAGACAAAAGCAAAACTGAAGGTAACCCAGTTCAATGGATCAGAAAACAGTTCATATAATATAATACTCTTCTGTTGAAATATATGATAAAGCGTATAATACATGGCAAAATCCGTATCACATGCCGTATCACCCTCGACCAATATCATCCTTCGGGCCTAAACTGCTCAATTATTTATACGAAGCACCAAGGTTATTTTACAGTCTGTTGTTTTGAAAATATTTTGTTTATTATTGTATATATTTGAGTGTTTTGTATTTTTTATAGTTGCATTTAGTGTGCCAAAAAATATGTTGTAAAAACTTGATGTTCGTGACGTCACATACAATATGAAAACTTGATGTTCGTGACGTCATTCAAAAAATTGGCCTATTTTTAGAAAAACTAATCTTTAGTAAAAAAAAAACCAAGAAAACTGACTTTAGTTAAAAAAAAAAAAAAAAAAAAAAGGTATGCGATACGGGTTTTAACATGCGATGCGGGTTTAGCCATGCGATACGGGGTATGCGATACAGGGTAGGTGATACAGACTGGAAAAAAGAACCTTTATTAGATATACAAAATAGCTGTAATTTGTACTAAATATATGATAAATAACATTAACACACTAAACAACAATTGAAAATGTTTTTTTTAGATTGCAGTATAAAGACAATAATGGTGCATTGACTTGACATATCAACGATATAAGGATTCGGCCCGAAACGGGGAAAATGCTCGGCACAGCCTCGCATTTCCCCGCTTCTAAGCCTCTGTCATCCTTATATCGTTGATATGTCAAGTCAATGCACTATTATTGTCTATATAACCTACATACCAATCAAGCTTGACAAAATTAAGTTTGCATCCGAATCCACACAGATAATCGGTAGGACAGATATATATGTAGTCGTCGCTTCAATCGTCAATCATCCATAAGATAATATTATTCCAAACTTAATTGACTTAGATTGTCAATTTTCCAGTTAAAAGATGGGTTGTTTTATCCGGCTTTCTCTGCCGATAAAAGCTCACCGCAATTTGGAGTAGCCCAAAAGTGGTTGTCGTTTGTTTACGTGTTACATATGTGTTTTTCGTTATTTTTTTTTACATAAATAAGGCCTTAGTTTTTCTCGTTTGAACTGTTTTACATTGTCTTATCGGGGCCTTTTATAGCTGACTATGCGGTATTGACTTTGTTCATTGTTGAAGGCCGTACGGTGACCTATAGTTGTTAATCATTGTGTCACTTTGGTCTTTTGTGGATAGTTGTCTCATTGGCAATCATACCACATCTTCTTTTTTATATTTAAAATTTGTTGAAATAAAACCAAAGGAAAAAACTCATTGACGTTGCCTAATGTTTTGCGAGTCATTTATGGACCAGGTCATGCTAATATGCATGCAAACAGTGTAAAATGTTGATATGACATCTTTACACTTGTAAGTAAAAGAGCCTTAGAGAAGTGGAACAAGTGATCCTCTTACCCGATATAGAAAATACCACTTCATATACTTAACAATGTCACACTCGATCCTTAATTATATTAAGATGTGAAAATACAAACAATTATACTTGTAGTTATTGTTTACAGAAAACTTAACATTTTCTAAAATTGTCAATTTAGCAATGAAAGTTTATTCTAAGGAGCTGTTAAGACACCTTCCCTATTAGGTTAACGGCCCATGAGGTCGAGTTATTTTTAAACGGATTCGAACTAATGTATCACTAGCCAGTCAACATTAAGTTCAGGAGTTTAAATCCAGTACGTGACAGATGCATCCCACAGCTAACTTGATTGACCATGAATAACGGTTTTCATTAAGAATGTCGATAGTCCTATCCAATCATTTCGGCTTGCTTCAATCAATATTACTGACCATTACGAAATAGAACAAAAGTTTTGAAAGAGGCGTTAAACATGCACATCAATCAATTATTCATTAAATCAATCTTTATGATTTCCATAAAGCATTTCCCTGTCATTTGTTCGTTTGTGCTATCATAAATATTCATTTCCGATATAAAAAGAGAATTTTCTTTTTTTTTAATTTAGTTATAATAAGGAAAAATTTAACCTTGTATAGATAAACATTTTTTTCTGCCAAAAAATATGTTGAAAGATACGGCAGAGGGACAGTCAGAATGTGTACATTGGAGCAATATAAATATTCATCAATTTTTTTTCATATCACTGTTATTTAACTGCATCAAAGGATGCACGTTACTCTTGTGGGTAAAGATTTTTCAGGTATTCGGAATCCTCTAGTTTTACGTGTATTGCCAATGTAAATTCTGACCACTGTCCCCTTATTTTCTTATATAATTTTTAATTTGTTACATATAATTAAAAAATCAAAATATTAAATCCTTGTTATTTTTTCAAGGTAACAAATAAAAAGTTTTAAAATGTTAAATGCACGAAAAAATGGAGAGAACCATTTCCCGCCAGTTTTGATTATATCTATAATTAAAAAAAAGGGGGATCTTAGTGGCCGAATGGTCTAATGAGTCAACAACTAACCTCTCAACACTGAGTTTGTGGATTCAAATTTCGCACGGTACAGGTGCACTGGTCTCCAGACTTAATTGACTAGACACTCCGGGTTCTCATGCTTCCTTCGCCAATTCAAACTGGCAGCCAGGAAATAGCACAATAGTGTTAAAAGTGACGTTGAACACCAATCAATCAAAAACAAGGAAGAGAGCTCTCATTTGTTTTTACATTTTAACGGTCCACTATAATTATACTGGCAATCTATAACACTCTTTTTATACTAAAGTTTCTTATTTTGAAGCAGAGGAGCAATCATTTTTTTTGCGCTATTAATCTGTATTCTGGTGCTAGTGCTAAAAAGTGCACTGTACTATGTACAACGTCTGGGACAATCTCGACAATCAATAAAGCCATGATCCTAATAGTCTATATCATTCAAGTTATCTGGAAGGATTAATGGCTGAGACATATGGAACAATAGGTAGTTTCGTTTTTGATACTGACTTTATCATGTGGAATATCTAGACGAGCCCGTTTGGGCGAGTTAAGATATTCCACATGATATAGTCTGTACCGAAAACGAAACTACCTATTATTCTGTTTATCGGTAATTATGTTTAATTGTCATCCAACGAATGATCTTTATTTATCATGAATTAACTACTACTTCAATATGTTGAAAAGCATTTAAACTTAATGTTGTAGTTTATCTTTTGATTTAAAGAAGATTATGACTCGATGGTTTCTAAGAAATTTGCATGGGCAATTAATATCAAAATCAGATAATAGCTGATCTGACGAGGAAACTTTCCACCAGAGAACAAATGATGTAAAATACACTGCCTATATGTCATCGTACAGAGACGTTTTTTTCTCATGTTAATTTAATTCACATGAACTCTATGTAAAACATACTTGAAATTCACCTAAAACGAGCTAAAATGTAAAATGTTCATGTAAATTTCACGTACAAAATTGTATTTTTCCTAATTTGAAAATCAAGATGTAGTTCATAACCTCGAGCTCGTACATTTGAGTTGAAATCACAAAAATTTCACGCGACATTCACGTGATAATCACGTAAAATACACTAAAGTGAATAAAAAACCGGTTTTTTTCTAGAGTGAACATTGATTGGTTAAATATTTCTCAGTGTGTTTGAATTTGTTTGTTAGCTTTTTGGTCATGAATGTTGGTCTCTAATATTTAATTAACTGTGCATTTGTATTCAGATATCGCAGATCAAATTTATTCGTTCATTGTGTAATCATACGTTTTTTGATTGAGTTAAGTCTGCCAATTGATATTTTATCGTATGTTTTTCTATGTTGTGATGTTATGCTAGTGTTTCAGAAAAAGGGAGAAGGTTTGGATCCATTAAAACGTTTAATCCCGCTGCAAATGTTTGCACCTGTCCTAAGTCAGGAATCTGATGTACAGTAGTTGTCGTTTGTTTATGTAATATATACGTGTTTCTCGTTTCTCGTTTTGTTTATATAGATTAGACCGTTGGTTTTCCCGTTTGAATGGTTTTACACTAGTAATTTTGGGGCCCTTTATAGCTTGTTGTTCGGTGTGAGCCAAGGCTCCGTGTTGAAGGCCGTACTTTAACCTATAATGGTTTAATTTTTAAATTGTTATTTGGATGGAGAGTTGTCTCATTGGCACTCACACCACATCTTCCTATATCTACTAAATTGAAATTTCTTTGTGTACGGTCTTCAACAATAAATAGAACCCGCACTGCATATGTAAAACATATTGAACATAGAGCTAACGACCAAATTTAAAAACAAAACAATAAATGACAAACAAAATGATATACTTGTATACATGTAGCAACAAACAAAAACCACTGAATTACAAACTCCTGACTATCGAGAGACATCAGCAAAATGTGCTCCCTGACGTAATAGGACAATTTTTAAAAGTATGTACTACTAAGGTTGAATTAAATAAATCGAGAAATTAAAATTGATACTATAAGTAAGAAGAGAATTCGTTTATGAACAAAATAAGGTAGAAATATTGATAGGTTATGAAGCTCCGTTTTGAGATATTTGAGTTTTTAAAAATGGCGGGGGAAAGCTGACTCGGTCTTTTATATACAAAAGAAGATATGGTATGATTGTCAATGCGAAAACTTTCCATAAGAGACCAAATGACACAGAAATTAACCATTATAGGTCCCCGTACAGCCTTCAACAATGAGCAAAGCCCACACCGCAAAATATTTTACCCTGAAGCTCAGGAAAAAAAGCAAGGAGTCCGAACATGCGTTTTTGCAAACATATATTGAGGTCAAAAAATTCAACCCCCAATTTTATGGTCTATGGGGAATTGGGAAGATACCCGATTTCAGTTACCCTCAAGTCACTCATTAGGACCGCGGAAGTAATATTTGTTAATCCATGTTAATTTTAAGACCAAACTATAAATAAATTGTGTCAGCTAATTATATCGCAACATTATTGTCATAAGTTTTCATTATCAAAACAACGGGCAACCTATATTTGCCCGAATTCTGGATTTTGACAGTTGTTACGTTAGTGGGAACAACGGGTATAAATAACGTTTGCACGAATTTGACTGTAATTTAACTGAATTTTAATTTACATTAAGAACTGAATATAACATGTACAGGAACTTTATACTTTATAACTTCATTACGATTCTAATATGACAGTTGTTATTTTAAACTTCAACTTGATTAAAAACTATCTTGACCAAAACTTTAGCCTAAAATGGGACAGGCGGACTAACGGACGAACGAACGGACAGACGCATAGAGCGAAAAACATTAAGTCCCTATACACCTAATCTGCTCTTCTAACTTATAAAAAATGTCTCTCAACTGACTTACATATTTCCTTTTAGTATCGTGATATTTTATAGTTATTATATCAACCTGTAGCCTGAATATTTGAAAATGATAGAATCTAAAACGAGGTGTATCAAATATTTTCGCTGTGTATGCTTTTAATTTTAAGACGAAAAACTCAACTCAACCATGATTGAACATAAGAGGTGTACTCTACATTCTCGTTTCAATGAAATAATCACTTTTATGATTACCGGGATGCAGTAAATATGTATTTATTAGCATTATTAAGTGCTACATTACAAAACTGTACACATAATTTTGACAGGAGCTGTCATTTTAGTTTTTTTTTACATCCTTTACATATAGATAGTTCTTTTAAATTATGTGCATATAGATATATGTTTTGAATCCGGAAATGATATTTAATCCATTTAATTTTGTTAAATGCTTTTCTGTGTCTTTGAACGACTGCATATATAAATGTATTATGGAGCATTTTATTGTCGTTTTATTGAAGAAATGTGAGCACACCGTGTGACGCAAGACTGCATGTTATTGGATAATGAATGCATAGATACATGTTGCATGACTGGATATGTTTAGAACCGTCACACTTCATCAAATTTTTAATGTGTATGTCAATATTTATATGTGACGAGGGAAAATATATAAATCCGTAAAGTTTCATGGACTATATTCAAAATGTTCCGCTAATTAGAACAATATATGTGTGAGATATAACCTTATTGAAAATTGTATTTAGTTTGATATGATAAGAACACACAAATCAATGATGCTGGTATGTTTGCGTGAAATCTATTAGGATGCGTAACGAGTGTACATGTGTACCGATAGTCTTTGATCTATTAGTTATTCAAGAAGTTATAATGGAGGACTCGTACCATATTTCTCTGTAGATAAAAGATAGATTTCAGAAATGATTTAAGATTGGATAGCGAAGTTTCTTCAAATATACAGCTATGTCAAAGCCAGATCGGGGCTGGGCATGGGTGGTAGCCACATCTTCGTTTTTTGCACATTCTATAAGTGGATATTTCCAGTGGGCTAGTGGTATGGTTCATATAGTGCTGTTGGAAGCCTTCGATGATAGTTTGTTAAAAACGTCATGGGTCAGTGCTTTGTTTTTGTCCTTGATATCATTAGCAGGTGAATATTGATGAGAAATTATTTTTTTATTTTTTATTGCTACATGTATCGGTAGGTAATATCACGTCACGTGCTATTTAGCTTAAGCAATACTGTCTGTTTTCAGCGGCATTTATACATTTTCATAGGGAAAGGGGGACAACTAAAATACACTTCATGTAGTTTTTATATCCCGAAACTTTACTAGAAATAGTGAGAATAAAAAAATTAGAATAAATAAAGGCAACAGTAGTATACCGCTGTTCGAAAGTCACAAATCGATTGAAAGAAAACAAATCCAGGTTACAAATAAACTTCCGAAATTAAAAAAAACAATGAAGAACCGATAAAATGATCAATCAGATTACACAGTATAATGAGAACTATCATAATTTTTATTTGCACGGACGTGTTTGCTTTAATAAAAATCAGAGACGTAGTATACGGTATTGGGTTTTTTCTTTCTTTAAGGCCGTATGGTGGCCAATAACTGCTTACATCCACTTCATTTTAACAATGGTGGATATTCGTCTCATTGGCAATGATACCACATCTTGTATTTATACGATTGCCAATAAGACAAATTTCCACTGCATGGAGACTATCACCAAATGACGTTTAATATTTTAAAATATCTTAAAATCAATATGTTTCGTGAACTATCATTGTCCTTGCAGGTCCATTGACCGGTGTTTTAATTTACCGATTCAACTGTAGAATATCAATGATAGTAGGATCTGTGATGCTAACCATTGGTCTCGTTACAACAGCATTTGTTCCAAATCTTAACTGGACATTTTTGACATTCGGACTTTTATCAGGTGAATATTTTTTAAAAGTTAATTCATGAAAAAGGTCAAAATTAATATATGTACATGTCTACCTGTAAATCTTGTGTTCTTTGACTAGTCCAAATATTAAGTATGCCGTGTTGAAAGGCTCTTTTATTATTTTTTCTTTGACACCTTCATATAGCCTTTCAAGACGTTATTATTTTTTAAAGGTACACAGTTTTTGAAAATACCAAGAAACGTACTTTACATGAAAAAAAAACAACCGTAGGGACGGGTGTTCTATGGAAATACCATCGCCCTGAACATGCATGAAATATTTGCCACTGAACTTTAAGTAACCAACAATCAATCATCTATGAAATACTGATTACCAAATATATTGATTAAGTTTCCTATGACAATAGTCTATATAAAGAGATTTGGATAAAAAAAAATCCCATATCTATGTTACTATATATTAATGAACAATAACAGAGGGGTTGATTTACGTAACTTGAAGAGGTATTAATGGTACCACATCTTCTCATTTATAAACTAGGACATTTTTGAATGAATAATTGGTCATTGCAAATAAAACTAAATGTAATGTCAAGGTCAAAGGCACTAACCAAACAACACATATGTGCCAGTACCACATATAGGCTACTTTTTATACCCTTATTAGCTTTTTAAAAGGACATGTCATCAACGGAAAATGCGAAACAATTCAAACGGAAAATACCAAGTTGAACGATCTTATTCATGCCAATTTACTTATCATATTCTCACCTTTCTTACCATTGTTATGGTATACATAAATATTCTTCTAGAATAGCCGATTTCTCAAAATTGACCAGTAAAGTATACCCCATTTTTTCGCATAAAGTAACGTACACGGTACCGTAAATTAAACTAAAAAAGTACGCATTGAATGAACTTGCACAGTAGAAAAAGTCGAATGTGCATGTTTTTTCTCGTATATTTTAAAATTAAAAATTTTTAAAAACATATTTAAGGTTAAATTATTTGTCACTGGTTATATTATGATTTATTTAGGTTCAACACTAGTATAACAATATTTCTTTATATGCTTTTTTTAAATCTCAAAACATTAATATTGCCTTAGCAAGAATTCATGCGTATCGGTAAATAGGCAGCAGTCGTCCGTCTTCAACAATCAGCAAAAACGTTGATCATAGAGAAAACTTTAAAAGTCCACAACATAAAGAGCAAATGTGAAACAATTCAAACAAGAAAACCAATTGTCTAATTTATAACAAAGAAATAAAAGGAAAAAAAAATAGACACCAATCAACGCCTACCACTGGTTAACAGGCTACTGACTATGAACAGTCACATGACGAATGGAACGGAGTAACAGCGATCGCCAAACCCTCCCCTAACATGTGACAGTAGTGGAACAGCAAAACTTCAGAATAAAGATAATAGATATATGAAGATATGGTATGAGTTCCAATGAGACAACTCTCCATCCAAATAACAATTTATAAAAGTAAACCATTAAGGGTCAATGTACGGCCTTCAACACGGAGCCTTGGCTCACAACAAACAACAAGCTATAGAGGGCCCCAAAATTATTCGTCTAAAACCATTAAAACGGGAAAACCAACGGTCCAATCTATATACATAAAAACGAGAAACGAGAAACACGTATAAATTTCATAAACAAACGACAAATACTGTACATCAGATTTCTGACTTAAGACAGGTGCAAACATTTGCAGTGGGATTAAACGTTTTAATGGTACCAAACCTTCTCCCTGTTTCTGAAACAATAGTATAACATCACAACATAGAAAACCACACGATAAGCCTGGTATCTTGGATACCTTTTTTTAGATAGTGCTTACATATTTCATAAGATATGTTTTCATCTCTTTAAAGGGACTGGTCTAGGAATATGCTATAACTCTGGACTCATTGTTCTCGGATTCAACTTTGAACGAAAACGAAACCTAGCATGTGGATTTGCTATATCAGGATCAGGTATAGGTCCGTTTCTGCTGACTCCTATTTTCCAGTTTATTTATGAGACCTACGGTAGAACAGGCTATTTTATCCTTCTTGGAGGTCTCTCTTTACAGTATTGTGTATGTGCTTCAACTTTCTGGGAATCAGAAATAGAAAAAAGATCAAAAGAACGCAAACCTCTTCAAAAACAAAGTACTCATGATTCTTGTAGGCCGTATATATCCATTATGAAAAATATACCAATGTCGTGTATATGCGCATGTCTTTTTTTAGCGGATATAAGCGTCTTCCTTCTGTATTTACATTTTCCAAAATACTGTTTACAGACATATTCAACAAAAACAGAAATATCTCTATTCATGTCACTGGCAGGTATATGGAGTGCTATAGGCAAATTATTGTTTGGCATGGCGAACAACAGTCACGATATCGACGAAACTATTACGCTTTTCGGAACCTTCGGGATTTTAGGTATTGGTACCATAATTTTTCCTTTCTTCCGTTATGAGTTCTATGCTAAAGTTATATATGCAAGTGTTCTTGGCTGTTATTCCGGTTGTTGTTGGATTGTATTAAACACTATAGTGATCTGCATCATCGGAAGAGAGAGATTTGCTCATGCCATTGGATACATAATGCTTTATTGTGGGATAGGAACACTTTTTGGACCTCCTCTTGCAGGTAAGTAATATTATTCCTATTTTTAAAATATCTGATGATAATGAAAATTAATGCATTTTCAATTTCATTTTGAACAAAACAAGCTATTAAAATGCATAATTTTACTTTTTTTAAATTTCGATTAAAAGAAGCATTCGGCTTTTGTCTGGTCTTTGGTCGGGTTGTTATCTCTTTGATATTTTCCCCATTTCCATTTTCATGGTTGTATTTGATCTCAAATACCCATATCATAAAGCGTGAACTCGGATGATAAAGCGTACTTATTTTGTGATTTCATTAATCAAATATAAACTCTCAAAAGAGCGATGTAATGTCATATGATGATTGATTGGGGGAGGGGAGGGGTTATTGTGTAATGAAAACGCAATGGCAATAAGTTCAGGACTAAACCAAATAAACTTTTGATACAAATTAAAAAACATTAAAAATTATTTGTGCAAGGTACATTTTTAAGCTGACCAGGATGAAGGATGGTCAATTTGTTTTTACACTTCAAAAGGGAGGCTTGTGGAAAGGGGTGGAAATTTTAACTAACAACATTCATTTAGAAATTTGTTGCAATAACAGCGACAAGGCTGTATATTTAAGCATCTCGCAGAGCTAAACGGTCTCTCTACTTTTGCAAGTATTCATCAGCCGGACAAGATAAGTCCAGTGCCGACCATATTTCTATTTATAAACCAATCGTTTGGGTTGACCACTCATTAGCACAATAAATCAAATACAAATAAATTGTTCAGTCATTCATTATATTGTAGGATTTATTGTTGACTTTGGTGGAACATATGGTGATTCTTTTACAGCAGCAGGTTTGTAAACAATAATATCAGACGGAAAAGAAACAGACATATAGGTTATGAAACAATACACCACTACAAATATAGACGTGCAAGTGAGACCTAAAAAGACCGTAAGATTAAATCGTATTTTTCATCACAAACTATCGTTATATACTGACTGGCTTTAGAAACGCAACACTAGATTATTTTTGTGTTGTTTTTGAATGAATGTGTCACCGTCAAAAGCGATGACTGCCTGTTACAAACGGCAAAATGATTGTCAGAAAGGTCAACAAATACTGTCTGACATGTTTTAGGTTCTGTTTTACACCTTCTGATTTTGCATTTGTTCGACCCATTAATTGCTTTTGGAAATTATGCGGTTTGAACTTGAGGGCTTTAAAGGATTTCCTTCAGTCGATTCTTTGGTAATTCAGTTTATGGGAAACATTTATGGCATGAATCTGTACTCAATGACACTCGGCAATTTGATGAGCAGTTGACGTTGCGGCCGTAAACATGTCTTGCAAATGACGTTGCGTATTCAAATTCTGTTGACGTTTCATTGTCACTACACGTTGATCTGTTCATTGATGGCTAGAAACAAATCTGGTCTACTTGTTTCGTTGTCGGAAGGACAGTAAGACGAGTTTCTGAAGTCATAAAGTATGGTTGCAGCACGTTTATGTTTTCATGTTTGCAGTATTCTTAAGGGATTATTCAGTTTTTTAATTCTCAGTCTTGGCAAAATGGGGATGCAACATTTTTAAACTGAATTAAGTGAGGCAAAGGATTTGATGAACTGTTTTTCAAAGCAAAAAAAACTGAAACAATCTTTCATGGGTCCAAAATTTCGCTTTAAGAAATTCGTGCGACTTCAAAAAATCGGTATGTTCAATAACCACAGGTAAGTCAGATTTTGATTTTTTGTAAGGAGAAAGAAGTATGATAAGCATGGACAGAAGTTATAAGAGAATCAAACAAGATTCGGTAAAAAAAAATCAACAAAACGAGTGTTGCGTTTCTAAAGTCGTTCAGTATATGATTTCACTTTTTTTAGAATTTTTTCATTTTCATTTTTACCCGATGATGTTTTTTGTTTTTTTTCTGCTCACACGTTGTTGTCAATTATATAATGAAATCATGTGTGACTGTTATACAAGTGAGAGGTTTACTAAGCTGTAAAACTAGGTTTACTCGACCACTTTATTCATATGAATATGACAGTTTTTTCTATTCGATTATTGTGTTTATGGTTTTGCCATTTGATAAAGGACTCCCGTTTTGAATTTTACAAAGAGTTCGTTATTTTTTTGTTATTTTACTCTTTACATTTACTCAAATCCCCAACGTAACTTACAGCTTTATGCGTGTACCCTCCTGTATTATTATTATTATATTCATGTCATATTGCTGAACATCTATTTAAATACGATCACCAAACAATAGATAAAATGTTCAAAGTCATGACTTAATAAAAAAAATACTGAACTCCGAGGAAAATTTAAAAGGGAAAGTAGCTAATCAAAAATTTATTATTAATGTCAAAATCAAATGATAAAACACATCAAACGAATGGATAACTGTCATATTCCTGACTTGGAACAGGCATTTTCAAATGTAGAAAATGGTGGATTGAACCTGGTTTTATAGACCTAGACCTCTGACTTGTACGACAGTTGAAAATATTCCTAAAATATTTACAAGGAACAAATGTAAAAATTCAAACTTTTTTACTTGAAATGTTTTGATATAAAAAATGCTAGTTTCTCATAAAAAAAAACCTAAAGGTATAACCTCATTTTCAGGGTAATAATGAACTTTCCCTAGAAAAACACAATGTAACTGTTCTTATATGAAGGTTTTAATTGGGGACCCTCCATTTTTGCTTTCGTTAATTTTTTATGCCATTTTCTTTATTTCTTGTATAAATTTTTTTATGCCTTTTTCTCAACTCTTTATATTTCAACACTCAATTATTTTCTATTCTTTAATTATTTTTTTGCCTCTCTTTTTATCAATACTTTTTTTTATATTATTTAGACTTTATTCTACACTATTGGTTGTGTATGGTCTTTCCCGTAAACCTCATCCGGACCCTCTTAAATTGACTAATGAAAAGTAAAAACATGTAACAAGTTTGAATTTTCAAGGATTGATGTAATATTTTTCCAATTATTTATTTTTTCCAATATATTTTAGGTGTACTTCTACTATGCGGAGCTTTCATTGGACTGTTGAGTTCACTGTGTCAGAACAAAGACAATCAGAACAAAGACATTTATTTAGATTTTGAAATAGATATAGAACTAACTGAAAAAGAGCAAATGTTAAATATAAAATGAATATATAACTGTGACCTGTATCCTTTATTTCGTATTTAGAAACAAATGCAAACATTCATCCGCGTGGTTATATTTCGGACCATATGAGTATGTGGACCATGCGCGTATGGTCATAACCATATGAGCATATACTCGTTTGGTTATTAACGGTCCGGGCTATGTGAATATTTAGACCATATAGGTATTTTCCAAATAAAATCTATCTGCTTTCACAGGAACACAGGCTCCTATGAATTCAAAATCGATACCAGACTCATCAGTCACACTCGAATTAATAAAAATAATAAGGCCAAATGAAGCCGAAGTTGAAAAGCTCTGTGGATCCAAAATTCCGGAAGGGAATGGATGGATGTATAAATAAACGAATGAAAGAATAAAAAAATCCAACAATAATACCAACATCCAAGGTAAATTCAAAAAGTCGATAAAAAAAACCTGTACGACTATATCACATATCAAAAGAACAAATGACCAGATTTGTTTCTAGCCATCAATGAACAGATCAACGTGTAGTGACAATGAAACGTCAACAGAATTTGAATACGCAACGTCATTTGCAAGACATGTTTACGGCCGCAACGTCAACTGCTCATCAAATTCCCGACTTGGTTTTAGGTATTTTCCGAGAAAATGGTACCTCAAACCTGGTTTTATAGTTAACTTAATATCCCAATTGTAAGATATTTGTTTATACTTCCGTGAACGACCCGACCCATGCATGAATGGAATCTATTATCATTTGAAAGTTTGGTCTTCAATTGATGTAATGTGGCTCTCTAACTTTAGGACTGAGATATTTCCTTCCGCAGATGTTCATGCTGAGTTATATTCAGATGACCGGTAATCACATGTTAGATGGGTTGTAAATATATGGCATGTGGGAAAAGTCATATGTCGGAAGCCTATTAAAGTATTTTTTTCAAATCAAAGTCTTACAATGCTTTTTTATACGTTTGCAAGTAAAGCGGATGTTATATATTTGTGATGAGACCTTTGCAGATGCTAATAGCATCGATGCCTTTATTTAAAAACTGAATTGAAAGGAATTGCCTATTTAAGTTCATTTGGTCATGGTAATCAACTATTCATGATTATACAATAAAAAAAGATGTTTAATGCAAAATGTAGGTAAAACAACGTTACTGTAACGAAGTTTTTAAGTATTTCAACCAGGGGAATTGAAATGAATTTGAAATGGTTCGTTTTTCGAATAAAGAGTTACTGGATTAGACGCTCCAAACGATACATTTTCTTATAAAGCAATATTTAGCAGTTGGCACTCATCCAAGTAAATTTCACCAAATGATTTATGAAAGGTTTCAGAATCTGCCGTGGTTTATCAAATGGGAGCAGGAATTCCTGTTAATTCACCGCCATCAGTCGTGAAAATGAGACTATAAACATTTCCATTTCTATTTACTTGAAGTATTCTGCATTTTCATATTTGACATTAACTTTGATTTTTTCGAAAAACTAAGGATTTTCTTATCCAAGGCATGGATTACCTTAGCCGTATTTGTCACAACTTTTTGAAATTTTGGATCCTTAATGCTCTTCAACTTTGTTATTGTTTGGCTTTATACATAATTTGTTTTGAGCGTCACTGGTGAGTCTTATGTAGACGAAACGCGCGTCGGACTACTATTAAAATTATAATCCTGGTACCTTTGATAACTAATTAAACAGATAAAATTAAATGTCTTATATCAAAGAACTATTATTTGTTGAAAATAATTTCAATGAGCAAAAACCATATGTTTTGGTAGGAACTTTCTACACTTACAAGAATAGACAGTCTCTGGTTAAGGACCTTATCAATAGCATGTAAAACAGATTATAGTTGAAACATATTGTATTTGGTAAAGTACAAATTGGATAAGACACAAGTCAAACAGACTTATGACGTCTTCTCCATTTAAACAATTCACTAAACAATTCAAAATTTGGTGACTCATGTAGAACGCATCTATCCCATCGAACTTAAGATAAAGGATACTACAGATACAGTTAAGTCGGCTTCATATCTTGACTTACATCTAGAAATTGACATGATGGTCGGTTGAAAACAAAACTTTACGACAAAGGAGATGATTTCAGCTTTCCAATTGTGAACTTTCCATTTCTTAGTAGCAACATTTCAGCAGCACCTGCATACGAGGTATATATCTCCCAATTGATACGATATTCCCGTGCTTGCATTTCCTATCATGATTTTCTTGAAAGAGGGTTGCTGCTTACAAGGAAGCTATTAAAACAAAAGTTCCAAATGGTGAAGTTGAAATCTCCCCTTCGTAAATTTTACGGACGCCATCACGAGTTGGTTGACCGTTATGGAATAACCGTTTTACAAATGATATCGGATATTTTCCTTACGTCGTAACTACAATCCCCTACCCTTTTATGAATGTGACCTACCGAATTAGACCTGTATACCGGATTTGTAATCACATAAGCAACACGAAGGGTGCCACATGTGTAGCAGGATATGCTTACCCTTCCGGAGCACCTGAGATCACCCCTTGTTTTTGGTAGGATTCGTGTTGTTTATTCTTTGGTTTTCTATGTTGTGGCATGTGTACTATTGTTTTTCTGTTTGTCTTTTTTCATTTCTAGCCATGGCGGTGTCAGTTTGTTTTAGATTTATGAGTTTGACTGTTTTTTTGGTATCTTTCGTCCCTCTTTTTTAACATTTATAGTAATTTAATACAAAATATATTTATGAACATGCATGTATAGAATGGTTTATTTATTTAAGATACATATGGATTTGTGTAAAAAGACAGAAAAGTGAAGAAAGAAAGAAAACAATAATACAGAATTCGAAAAAGAAATATATATATATAAAAAAAAATGAATATTTAGAAAACAAAAACAAAAATTAATTACAAATTAAACAAACAAAAATACAAAAAAGCAAGGAAAAAAAAGGGAAGACTTTTACTATCTAGACAATAAGAAATCTTTCCGAACTTTTAATAAACTCGTAGACATTTTTGAAAATAGTTTGGTTTTGCTCTATAGAAAGAAGACACCTACCCGAGGTTAGTAGTTCTATGTTGATTTTACAATCATTTTGAAGCCAGTGCAGACTTTCAAACAATTTATTACTTATGTCTATATAATATACATTTAAAAATAGAAATGATAGGAATCTTCATGATTAACACCACAGCGGCAAGAAGGATCAGAAATAATATTGACCCTATATACATGTAGATCATAGTTTAAGGATGATGAAAAACAAAGTTGGGTTAGAATGATATTCAGTTTTTCGAATTCCAAACTCATATTGCTTCGGTACAAATATGTTACTTTGAGAGTAAAGTTCTTTTAGTTCAGTTTTAAATTTATTTATTGATTCCGCATCACGAGTTGAATCATAGAGATTATTCCAAAGACGTATGATTGATGGAATAAATAAAGCATTGGTCAATGCTAGCTGTATATAGTCAGCAGAGTGGAATAATGATGTCATTTCCATTGCGCAGAGGATAGACCGTCATACTTTGAATTTTTGGGGGAATAAAATTGTCAAATATTCTAGAACATTTTTCTTTTTTTGGAATATTATAAAATATTTATTTTTTTCTTCTCTCGCTTCTTTCAGCTAATGGTTCCCATCAAAGTTCTTCATAAATAACCCTTGAGCTTGTGAATATAGGTAACCCCGTCATTATTCTAGTAGATTGAAGCTGTCATTGCTCCAGTTTATTAATATTACCTACAACAATATTATCACAAACTTCACTGGAATACTCAAATAAAGGTCTTATGAAAAATAAATCGAGTTTTACAAAAAAAAAATCTGCTCAGTTCATATTTCAACTTCCTCGGCATATTTATATGTTTAGATGTGCTTAAGATAATATTATCAACGTAGACATTCCATTCAGCATCATTGATTGCTAGATGTAATCCCTAAATGTTTATAAATATTTGTAAAAGGTGTATTTTTATCATTGAATATAAAGTTCATTTCTGGGATTTCAACAAAGGAAAATAACATAATTTCTGTTTTGTCAAGATTAAAAGACATTAACCACTTTTTGGACCATTCGTTCAGCTTTTCCAGATCATGGTTTAGCACAGTTTCTATCTTCAATGCATCACGATCCGAACAGCTGAACGACGTGTCATCTGCAAAGAGTCGACACAAAGAAATAAGTCTTTCTGCAATATCATTAATATATGTTATGAAACGTAAGGGCCCAAGGACCGACCCTTGAAGAACTCCAGCTGAAATACTGCAAAGTTTTGAAGAAGATTGCTTGATAACCCCTCTTTGTTTTCCATCACTTAGGTATCTTCTAACCCATTTTAACATATTTCTATTTATACCATAAGCCTTCATTTAATGTAATAAACCATCATGCCAAACTTTATTAAACAGGTCGAGAACTCTAGATTTTCTGACGTCAGAATATATTTGCATAGTAATTTCCAAAACACACGGCCAATATGGCCTTGAAAAACTGACCAATCGACTCAATGAACTACTGTAACAATGCATTGTGGGCTACTACGAGTAAACTACAGTACTACTTAAAACACGTGGAATTAGTGGGAAAACAGTCAACTAATATATTGTCTGGGACTCTCATTACCAAAGTTTTTATTCTGCAAATATATTTAATGTAAAATATATAACGTAATCTTCAATTTGCATGCGCAGATTAAAAACATACTGTTTAGTGGCTTTACGATTCGACTTTCTTTTTCGCCTTGCAAAAGTAGTTGAACCGGTTTTGTGCATTGTTATGAATTGAACCTGCATTATTTCACGACATGACACAGTGAAATATCCAATGAAGTAACCACTGTCCAGTAAGAAAATTATTTGCGCTCTTTTAAACCTGTATATACGGGGCGCCGAATGGGACTCTTGTGGTTTTGTACAAAATTCAATTCTGTCATAACAAAATCATTTTTGTCTTACAAAACTATGTGCTACAGACTTGTTTTGTGAGAACTTCAATTTTGTGATGACAAAATTCATTTGTGTAGACAAAATTCATTTTTGTCATGACAAAATTCATTTTTGTAGACAAAATTCATATTTGTCATGACAAAAGTCCATTTTGTCTTAAAGGTATGCAAATATAAACATATTTGCATACAAAATTGACTTTTGTTACCTGATATGGAAATTAAATCACAAAAGTCAATTGTGTACGGTAAGATTCAATTTTGTGAGACAAAATTGACTTTTGTGAAACAAAATTAACTTTTGTGAGACAAAATTGACTTTTGTGAGACAAAATTGACTTTTGTCATTTTTGTTGAGACAAAAGTCAATTTTGTTAATTTTGTTGAGACAAAAGTCAATTTTGTAAATTTTGTTGAGACAAAAGTCAATTTTGTCAATTTTGTTGAGACAAAAGTCAATTTTGTAAATTTTGTTGAGACAAAAGTCAATTTTGTTGAGACAAAAGTCAATTTTGTTGAGACAAAAGTTAATTTTGTTGAGACAAAAGTTAATTTTGTCAATTTTGTTGAGACAAAAGTCAATTTTGTGACGACAAAATTCATTTTTGTGATGACAAAATTCAATTTTGTAACAACAAAATTGACTTTTATGAGACAAAATTGACTTTCGTGAGACAAAATTGACTTTCGTGAGACAAAATTCAATTTTGTTAATTTTGTTGAGACAAAATTCAATTTTGTTAATTTTGTTGAGACAAAATTCAATTTTGTTAATTTTGTTGAGACAAAATTCAATTTTGTCAATTTTGTTGAGACAAAGTTCAATTTTGTCAATTTTGTTGAGACAAAAGTCAATTTTGTCAATTTTGTCTCACAAAAGTCAATTTTGTGTAACAAAACTCAATTCTGTGTAACAAAAGTAATTTTTGTGGAACAAAAGTCAATTTTGTGTAACAAAAGTCGATTTTGTATGCAAATTAGTTCACAGAAACCAAACTAAACTAATTTAAATACAAAATTGACTTTTGTCGCTCAATTTTCAAATTAGGTAACAAAAGTCAAGTCTGTGTAACAAAAATGAATTTTGTCATGACAAAAGTGACTTTTGTCCGCTGATAGATAATTTTGTATGACAAAATTTCAAATTTGTAGTATGATACAAATTTTGTTAAACTGAACTCATTTTTGTTGAATAAAAGTCACTTTTGTCCGTACAAAATTGCCGAATGGGACTCTTGTGGTTTTGTACAAAATTCAATTCTGTCATAACAAAATCATTTTTGTCTTACAAAACTATGTGCTACAGACTTGTTTTGTGAGAACTTCAATTTTGTGATGACAAAATTCATTTGTGTAGACAAAATTCATTTTTGTAGACAAAATTCATATTTGTCATGACAAAAGTCAATTTTGTCTTAAAGGTATGCAAATATAAACATATTTGCATACAAAATTGACTTTTGTTACCTGATATGGAAATTAAATCACAAAAGTCAATTGTGTACGGTAAGATGTGAAACAAAATTAACTTTTGTGAGACAAAATTGACTTTTGTGAGACAAAATTGACTTTTGTGAGACAAAATTCAATTTTGTCATTTTTGTTGAGACAAAATTCAATTTTGTCATTTTTGTTGAGACAAAATTCAATTTTGTCATTTTTGTTGACAAGTCAATTTTGTTAATTTTGTTGAGACAAAAGTCAATTTTGTAAATTTTGTTGAGACAAAAGTCAATTTTGTTAATTTTGTTGAGACAAAAGTCAATTTTGTCAATTTTGTTGAGACAAAAGTCAATTTTGTGATGACAAAATTCAATTTTGTAACAACAAAATTGACTTTTATAAGACAAAATTGACTTTCGTGAGACAAAAATCAATTTTGTTGAGACAAAATTCAATTTTGTTAATTTTGTTAAGACAATATTCAATTTTGATGAGACAAAATTCAATTTTGTCAATTTTGTTGAGACAAAATTCAATTTTGTTAATTTTGTTGAGACAAAATTCAATTTTGTTAATTTTGTTGAGACAAAATTCAATTTTGTCAATTTTGTTGAGACAAAATTCAATTTTGTCAATTTTGTTGAGACAAAAGTCAATTTTGTGTAACAAAAGTCAATTTTGTGTAACAAAAGTCAATTTTGTGTAACAAAAGTAATTTTTGTGTAACAAAAGTAATTTTTGTGTAACAAAAGTAATTTTTGTGTAACAAAAGTCAATTTTGTGTAACAAAAGTCAATTTTGTGTAACAAAAGTCGATTTTGTGTAACAAAAGTCGATTTTGTATGCAAATTAGTTCACAGAAACCAAACTAAACTAATTTAAATACAAAATTGACTTTTGTCGCTCAATTTTCAAATTAGGTAACAAAAGTCAAGTCTGTGTAACAAAAATGAATTTTGTCATGACAAAAGCACTTTTGTCCGCTGATAGATAATTTTGTATGACAAAATTTCAAATTTGTAGTATGATACAAATTTTGTTAAACTGAACTCATTTTTGTTGAACAAAAGTCACTTTTGTCCGTACAAAATTGAATTTTGAGTACAAAACCACAAGAGTCCCATTCGCCGCCCCGTAGTATAATGTCATTCCAAAATCATTTCTGCCTAGAAAAACACAAAAACTTTTATTGAACATGTTGAAACACTTCTTTCTGTACTGAATGTGTATTTTTTTTATCAGGACCTTAACTTATACTAAGAACATGATAATATTCAGTATGCTTAAAATAAGTGTTATGAAAGCGGCAGGGGCGGATCCAGCCATTTAAAAAAAAGGGGGCGTCCTTACCCTGGACAAAAGGGGAGGGAGTTCCAACTACATGTTCCATCAAAATGACCTGATCGTCCTAAAAAATTGGGTTCATCCCCTGTCCCCTGGATCCGCCACTGCAGCGGGTACGGTATATAGCTAAATAGATTTTTTTTTTATAGTTTCATCCATTGATAATATCAGTTTATTGCTAATTTTATCACAAACTATACCTCAGAGGGTTTTTTTTATCGTTCGGCTGCTGTCCTATTGACATATGTAAAATATCTCCAATATTAAAAGTCTCTGGATCATAGTGGGTGCCATATTACTTATTAATTTTTTTTCTAAAACGTGCTTTGTATATAGAAATAAGAAGATGAGGTATGAGTGCCGAATGAGACATCTTTCCAACGAAGACATAATTTAGTAAAGTAAGCAGTCATAGGTTCAATGCTGAAAAGAAAGTTATTAATGACCCAAAATTACTTGTGTAAAACAGTCCAAACAAAAAAAAAACCAAAATACGGCCAAATTAAATATATCAAAGGACAAGAATTCTATCCCATAAAAAAAAATATTGTATAGGAGGCTGTTTTTCAGTTGTTGCCATTTGTTAATGTGTTACATATTTGTTTTCCGCTCATTTTTTTTATGTAAAATATACAAGTTCAACTATGCCTATATTATTGTTTAAAGATGTCAATCTTATTTCCAAAGCTCGTATAAACAACTATACAAACAAAGCAAGCTAGCCAACCAAAGTTTTACTTTGCAGGTATAAGAAATCAGCTGTATTGATTTTATTCAACTTGGCAAATGTCCGAGCCCGTTAAAAACGAACAAACTGAAACTACAGTTGCTGACTTCACTACCTTCAAAACAAAGCTAAAGGGAACAATTTGGAAATCCCATATACTGAACTGTGCCCCCAAAAAAATATTTATAGATTTTGTTAACACTGCCATGTATGTAAATATTTCTTCGCCTTTTTACGAACACAAAATTCAAGGATCACAAATTTGCCTTTAATTATCTATACGAACATTGCTGTACTTGTGAATATCAGCACCGGCCATTATCGACGACTTACTTTACACCAGTAAGTTTGTCTCATGGGTAATTGTGTTTTTTCGCTGTTGTTTCGTTGCTTCTAGTGGACAAATACATGAAATCTCTGTGCCGTCATCAAACATGTCTATGGCTATATATCGGGTAATTCAAACCTTTTTTTCTTCGAATAGAAACAACTCTTCGTTAATCTGAGCGTACTTTGTATCACTAACTATAAATGAGGATACACAAAATGAAAATCTAAGCGAAATTGTGAATCCCGCATTGCACGAAAAAATGTGTTCTATTTCAGTACATAACACGTGTTCTTGGTTGATTGTAAACACGTAGTAGTCCATCATGCATTGTGACTCATTTAGTGGATTGGTCAAAAAACCTAGGTAAAAATAAATTGCGTCACACGTAAATAAACAATTACATGTGCGAGAACATATGTATGCTAATTTAAGCATTTCCATATAAGGTAGTGGTCCTGACCTGTTAAAGGCTTTGAAGAAATCGCAAAAATCAAAACAACTTATCTCTTTCTTATCAAGTGAGTTCAATATGCAATTATATATTTCTAACTCTTGATGAACCGTTGAACATTTAGGAAGAAAACTCGATTGGTACTCATAAATTAACTTATTTCTTTGTAAGTGGTTGTAAACATATTTATATATAACACGTTCCATGACTTTGCCTATGCAACTAATGAGTGATATAGGTCTATAATTGGAAGGTAATGAACTATCCTCCTTTTTAAATAAGGCTAAATCATTTGCAATTTTCCAGCTGGATGAATACTTGCACTGCTGCAAGGATTTATTAAATATTATACATAATAGATTTGATTTTTTTCCTGACAAATTTTAAGCATATTATGACTAATGACACCCGGGCCTGATGCTTTTTTAGGATTTATAGTTTTTATAATGTCAACAATTCCATAGTACTAACGGAATTTCAATTCTATTATGTATAATATTTAATAACATTCAATAAATTGTTAGTTTTTTGTCGAAATCGGGTAATTGGGCATCAACTTCTGCTAGCGAGGAAATAAAGCAAAAATACTTATTAAGAGTGTCGTATTTCTCGTCGTCTCCATCGGCGAACTCCTCCTTCATCAGTAAAAAATATTTTTTAATGGGGGTATGTTATTAGAACCTCTATTTGGCTTAATCAGCATCTTCATAATTTTCCAAAAAGTCTTAGAATCGGAAGCGTTATCTTGTATGATATTTTCCAAGTTTTTCTTAAAATTTTCTTTCGCTTCTTTTTCATATTATTCACTTTATTCCTCTGTTTCTTATATTAATTAATATCCGTTTTTTTTAAAGATTTTATTGAATTTTTTTCGTAATCTATCCCTTATTCGAATTGCTTTTCTGATATTACTGTTAAACCAGTGTTTGTCATTGCCATGTATAGTTACTATTTTAGTTGGAATGCTCTCTCTCTTGCAATGTTGAGGATTTTTTCAATATAGTGACCATTTTGTCTACTTCGTCAGCTTTGGAAAAAAGTTCATACAGAAAATATATATTTAAAGAAATTTCTGCTGCGATAAATATGTCAAAAACACGAAAGTAATTGTCAGCTGGGATAACGAAATTACGAAATAGAAGAAGGTAGCTAGAATAGAATTATCATTCATAAAATATATCGGTTATCCCCTTGCATTAATACTTATGTAAAGGCTAATTAAAGAATCAATTGCAAAATATAGATAATACTCATCGAATGACCGAGCAATATATTAAGTCACGAATACATGCATGAGTTTAATTAAATTATTAATGTTCTTCGGTCACGTGTTGATTATTTCATGGTATTTGATTTTTTTTTTCAGTTTTTTTATTATATAAATCGTTTGTATTTTTTCAAATTAAAGTATAAATTACAAGGACCTGTTTCCTTTTCTGCGCATTCTCAATTCGTTTTGATGCAATGTCATCAACACCAATTGTTGTATGGCATTAGAGGAGCGAAAATTTCGATGTTTCCTTAACTGGGCAATAACGGCATTTCATTGCATCCAATGTAATAATGCATACTTAAAGGTACACACTGTCATATTATCAGATCAATATTTACCTTCAAATGAACTTATTGTATAGATTGGGTGATCCTTGTCTCAAACATCTTCACTTGAGTCAAAAAATCATATTACTTAGGAATACTTTCTACGTGTGTCGAGAGAAGAATAACCATGTCTAGTAAGTAAATAATTTGTTATATTAACATATGTGAAAATGTACAAATTATTAAAAATACTATATACAAGGAATAAAAATACTCCTTATGGACCAAATATTGAAATAACAATTACATAATAATATGTTTAATGTGGTACCTAACACTACAGGGAGATAACTCTGTAAAATCAACTAAACGTTTTTTTATAAAATTACGATGTGTTGTTAAGGGAATATTAAGCTTCTCAATGATTAAAATGAGTGTTTGTCAAACTGCTATATAACCAGTGTAATTTTTCTAATAAAACGGTTGGTTCAAAACTTTTAATTTTTTTATATTTTTGTCAAAGGGTCAAAGTAAATACTTTGTCAAAATTTTAAGAAAATTAAACGAGCCAAATTAATTTTAGTTCAAGTGATGGGTACCACCTTAAATATCATGTCATTTCTGCATTATTAACACATATATTCTTTTTAACCTCATGTTTACCTTGCAAAATTTGATTTATGATGCTTGCAAAGGTCAAATAAAATGTCCTACATTATGGAATAAAACAAAACTTGAGCGGAAGCACCAAGTGCGTCTTTCAAACACAATCATTTAAGGTTGAATTTCAACAATCATATTTAAGTGTTAGTCTACCTAAGAATCAGGCAGTGGTAAAAACATGACAAACAAAAACCCATTCAGTTGACATTAGTTTATGTTCAAAATGTATAATGATGCAAAAATATATCATTCGTTGCCTTGTTCTGATCTGGTAATTGGAGATAAAATTTGGTTACAATGCACTAGAAATTAATAAATAAGGGGAGCTTAATCTGTGATTTGCTATCATTCTAACCAAAGTTTATCTAAAGATTTCTAAAGTTACCTGACACGCAGACACTTAAGACCTACCATTTCGAACCCAGGATGAGTGTTTCTTCAAAAAAGGATGGCTGGGTGGGTGGTTTTTTTCAGCCATGTTTTGATTTTTATAACAATTGCCTGATTCTTACAAAGACTGGCACTTAATGTTTGCAGAACTATATTTATGCATACAACTGGTGCATCATTTCTGTGTAATTGAAGTAGAGTCGGAAAGCATATTCAAAGAAACAGTTCTTCACATAAACATTCACAGAGGAGACCACCTTAATGAGGTAACTTGTTCTTAAAAAGAAATACAATGTGTAGTTTAATATCTCAGCCCAAAATCATTATTGTAAAAATATTTTATTTTATTGTTTAACATTGCCAGACAGTCACAGTATTCTTTAAATTTGTATAATCTCTCTCTCACACACACACACACACACATACACAACTTTCTATTGAACTCTCCCGTTAAAACGATTTGTTCAAAAACATAGTTGTTTGAAAAGGTAGATAACGGAAAATTGTATCATAAGGAATACGTGCAACACTCTCGAAATATGTAAATAGAATTAACTTTAAATATTGAATTTTACATGATTTTTCATTTTCACCTTTCGATAATCACTTTTTGAATTGTCAGTTTAACAAGGGCTTTTTAAACTTATCACAATAATTCATTATTACAAGACAAAAAAAATTATATACGAGGTTTGCGGCGCTGTTAACCCTGAAAGATATTAATTTATGTTTTGACAAAAATGAATAACACATTTGAAATCAAACGTTTGCATTTAAAACGATATTGAAAACAGCAAAAATATTTAAAATTCATGAAAAACTTTCCTGTAAATACCCCCCCCCCCCCTTCCCCCCCCCAAAAAAAGAATAAACCAACGAAAACCATCAAACTCCAAGGAAAATTCAAAGTGGAAGGTCTCTTCTCAAATGGCAAAATCAAAAGCTTAAGCACACCAATCAATATTCATAACTTGGTACAGGCATTTCTTTATGTAGCAAATGGTGGATTAATTATGGTATAAGAGCTAGCAAAACCTCTCACTTGTAAGATTCCATTATATATTGACAACAACGTGTGAAAAAAACAAACATACATAATTGGAAAAAATGTCAAAAAAGTAAGTTGATTTTTCAAGATTATATATCAGTATACGTCACAAAAATACGTCACTGTTTGTGGTTTGTGTGGTGATGTGCTGTTGTTAAATGAAGACGTCCTCTATTAACTATTTTTGGATTCTAATATGACGTTCTTCTTTAGCTTTGGATATAAAGCCATGTTCTAATTCGAATAGAACATGGGCTGCACGTGATTGACGTCACAATTGAAATTGCAACGTCAGATGAATTTTGAACAAAGCCAGAGATCAAAATGGACATTTTTATGGTGTTGCTCGCTAGGAAATTAAATAAAAACATTCTAAAAGTAAGTTTAAATGTTTTTGTTCTTTTTTTATTGATAATATTCCTATTAGAATCGAAATAATTCTATCATGCCATGCTCTATGCTCATTTTAACATGGGTAGGCATTATATTTGTAAACATTTAATACCTCGCTAACGCTCGGTATTAAGATATTAACAAATATAATGCCTTCCCATGTTAAAATGAGTATAGAGCATGGCATGAAAGAATTATTTCTTAATTCTAATAAATTCTATATATAACTTTAGGAATTATAGTTTAAATCTTGGTCTACATCTGAACTTTATTCTTACATACTTTTGATTTTTTAACGCTGTACTCTAACATTGTCTATGTAAATTTTAAAATTGTTTGTATGACCATTGAACGACAAATTTATGTGACGTATATAAATTTTCTGACGTCAGACACTCAAATCCATCAATGTGTGCGTAGATAGTAGATGTTTTAGTGTTCTTTTAAATTGTTCTTTTAAAATTGTTATACGATGATGACTGATGTACCCATATTTTGACTATTTTATTTATTGTGAATGTTTTTTTAACGCATCAATGTAAATATAACGGAATTTGACGAGACTGTTGTTAAAGTGAGAGGATTAGCGCTATAGAACCAGGTTTAACCCACCATTTTCTACATTTGAAAATGCCTGTACCAAGTCAGGAATATGACAGTTCTTGTCCATTCGTTTTTATGCGTTTTGTTATTTGATTTTGCCATGTGATTATGGACTTTCCGAATTGATTTTCCTCTAAGTTCATTATTTTTGTGACTTTACTTTTTATTATATGCTGCGGTTTATATGTGGAAATGTACTTTTATATTGTTCATTTATGCATTTCTCTGTGCTGAGTGTTTGTTTTTTTTCTGTATTTCTGGCAAGTAGTGTTGTCATCTAACATTGCCAGTTAAGAGGGGCATGGTTAGCCATAAAACGAGGTTCAACCAACCATTTTCTATAAATTCCTGTACCTAGTGAGGAATAAGGCAGTTATTATCAAATAGTCCGTTTCTAGGTTTGTTGGCGTTTGTTTCTTTTGCAATTCAGTGTTTCTGTGATTCCGTTGCTTTCCTTTTATAGTAATAAAATTTACGGTACCAATTTTCTTGCACCATGACACATTTCGACAATACATGTCTCTGCAGTGATGCCCGTGGCCAAAATATTTTAAATCAAAAACTATAGTTAGCAAATATGTTTTTTCAAACTTTTTATAACAAAAACTAAAAAAAAAAACAATTATGCAAAACTTTGACACTAAAATATATGAGGCACATTGATTGATAATGTTGAAGTAACTTAATCATACCCAAACAGTATGAGTTTTTATATTACAAGTTTTTCCTAAAAATCAATAAATTTGTAATGTTGTAACAAAAACCTTAGTCAAATCAATATTCATTTTCACAAAAACATGTTCTTAATTTTATCAGCGTTTTAGCCATTACTGTTTTAGGTTTTAAGCTTTAACAATCGTGGACAGACAAACTACCAAAGTGATCCTCCATTGTCTACCAGTACTTAATGAATGTTACTAACTGAATTTAAATATTTTTTTTACGATTATTTGATACAACATTATGTGAACATTGTCTTTTTCATAAAACAGGAACGGAAAATGCTTCAGACTATGAGGATCCAGCGAACCTACAAAATGACTATCATAAATTGTTTGAAAGATATGTAATTTTTCGTCTAAGATAATCTTAAATCCTGTAATATTCTGGTATAGAGCTTCACTGAACCAACATTAGTTGTCAAAATATGCATCTGGTATAGTGAAATTGGTATCGTTAATGATATTACATCCCCATGATCTATTCTTTTGTTAGTGTACTTTCAATCCCCAACCGTATCATAAGCCCAATAGCCAATACTTCGATACTGGCATGAGCATGCAGATATTGCTTAATCTAGGATTTTCTGTCAAAAGTTTTGAATTATTTTTCAATTCAGAAATGTATGTCGCTTGTCCGGCTTTGGATTTACCTTCGATCTTTTTTTCGTTGATCAGCTCTTCAACGTTTATAATAAGTTTTGATTTAGAAATATTGTGGCATCGAGCTTCATTGAAGAGACATCTGATATTCCTGGAACATCGGAATGGCGCACTGAAAGGGACCCCTAAAGATTCGTCCCTGGTATAACTATGATTATCAAATTTAAGTTGTAATAAACCCATACTAAAATGTGTCAAAAAATATTTTTTTAAAAGTCGAAATGCATCTGGAGCAATTAGATTGGTACCAATTATGCTACTATGTCCAATCGGTCTGTACCTCTACTGGTTGACTGAGATTTCCCGAGGTTATCAAGAGCCTGGTTTGCAGTACTTCGTTCCTGTCATAAAATACTGATATTGTTTTATTGTAATTTGCTGTTTGAAAATTTCGAAAACCATTGTAATTCAATCAAGGAATTTAACGTCACATGCATAGCTCTGCAAATTAAAGGTATGACAATTTTCTGTTCATATAATCTTTAAATCTTATAATGTAAATTCAATAAAACATTTAGAAATATTGGTCATGACTTTGTAAAAACAATTTCTATAGAAAAAAATAGGGTTTTTTTTGCCTATTTAAGAAAAGAGGGACGAGAGATACATAAGGGACAGTCAAACTCATAAATCTAAAACAAACTGACAACGCCATGACTAAAAATGAAAAAGACAAACAGACAAACAGACAAACAATAGTACACATGACACAACATAGAAACCCAAAGAATAAACAACACGAACCCCACCAAAAACTAGAAGTGATCTCAGGTGCTCCGGAAGGGTAATCAGATCCTGCTCCACATGTGGCACCCGTCGAGTTGTTAATGTGATATCAAATCCGGTAAATAGTCTAATTCGGTAGGTCACATTCATGAAAGGGAAGGATATTGTAGTTACGACGTAAGGAACATATCCGATATCATTTGTGATGGCGTCCGTAAAATTTACGAAGGGATGAATTCAACTGCACCATTTGAAAGTCTTGGTTTAATAGCTTCCTTGTGATCAGCAACTCAGTAAGAAAATCAAGATAGGAAATGCAAGCACGGGAATATCGTATCAATTGGGAGATATATACCCAGTATGCAGGTGCTGCTGGAATGTTGCTACTTAGAAATGGAAATTTCACAATTGGAAAGCTGAAATCATCTCTTTTGTCGTAAAGTTTTGTTTTGTTTTCAACCGACCCTCATTGTCAATTTCTAGATGTAAGTCAAGATATGAAGCTGACTGAACCGTATCTGTACTATCCTTTATCTCTAGTTCAATGGGATAGATGCGTTCCACATAGTCACCAAATTTTAAATTATTTAGTTAAAGAACATCATCTGTATATATAGCGGAAAGTAGAGTTAAAGGATATTGCTAACTTCTTATCTTTCTTCCTAAGAAGTTCCTGTGTCAAGTTTGCCTCATAATGATAAAGAAATAAGTCGACAAGTAGAAAGACACAGTTTGTTTCCATTGTAATGCCGAGACCATACTCGTTATCGACAAAATATTTTTATTTTTTTTTACTTAAATATAAATTGTTAATGAGGGTCGGCTGAAAACAACATTTTACGACCAAACATGATTTTAGCTTCCCAATTGTGAACTTTCCATTTTTATGTAGCACCATTCAAGCACCGCCTGCATATGGAGTATATATCTCTCATATGATATCATTTTCCAGAGCTTGCGTTTCCAAGTGAATGCCTGTGAAGCTATGAAATCGATAGTTCCCAGTGTAGAATTTTAAACAGTATATCTCCAAATTGATACGATAATCCCGGGCTTGTATTTCCTATCGTGATTTTCTTGATCGAGGGTTGCTGCTCACAAGAAAGATATTAAACCAAAAGTTCCAAATGGTGAAATAGAAATCATTCCTTCGTATATTTTACGGACGCCATCACGAGTTGGTTGACCGTTATGGAATAACCGTTTCACAGATGATATCGGATATGTTCCTTATGTCGTTACTACAATTCCCTTCCCTTTTCACGAATTTGACCTACCGAACTAGACTATTTACCAGATTTGTAATAAAGTTAGCATCACGACAGGTGCTATATTTGGATCAGGATCTGCTTACCCTTCCGGAGCATCCGAGATCACCCCGAATTTTTGCTTAGTCTTTAGTTTTCTATGTTTTGTCTTGTGTACTATTATTTGTCTGTTTGTCTTTTCATTTTTAGCCATGGCGTTGTCAGTTTATTTTCGATTTATGAATTTTACTTTTCTTTTGGTATCTTTCGCCCCCCCCCCCCCCTTTTATAGCGTCCTTTCTAAAATTGTACTGACGCCATCACGAGATGGAATATCTGTTTCACAGATGACGATGGAAATGTGCCATTCGGCGTAATCACAATCCCGTTCTTCTTTTTCACGATTGTGAACTACCAAATAAGACATATCACCGGGTTTGTATTTACATTATGTACTTTTTAAATAGTTTGTGCCACAGCAGTACCTACCTTCCCCCACAAGGTTGGTTTTGCGTTACTGGTTGATAAATATCCTGAACCCTAACAAAGCGAATTTAGTTTTTAATCTAGCTCAAAAGTCAGCTATTATTAAAGGACAATGTAATCAAAGTTTTCTTGGCTTCGGCACAGAAAATTATCAGTTATGCTTCCATAAATATCTACTTAATCTTTAAAATAATTTCATGCATCGACGAAAGTCAAAAGCCGATATTTGGCGTGTTTGGAAAACATGATTATCTTTGAAAGTTATATACCAAAGTTCCTTCTGAATTCAGATGAGGCTATAAATTTGAAAAACCGACCACTGCAATGTTTGATGTATGCCGACTACATTACTTTACTGTCACATTTTCAGCAAGAACTATCATTGTAAATAAGTTCACAGATAAAATTTGAATTCCTGATTCAAATATTGTAATGATTGATGTCTATCTGTAAAGACCAAACAATACAATATAGTTTGAATTTTCAATAAACCAGACGATTCTTGCTTTCACATACATTCCTCATTTTTTATGTTCTTTAATATTTTTACCGTAAAGATATAATTTAAACAAAGAGAGGAATCGAAAATCATCTGGTACGCTTTAATAAGTGCTACATCTTGTTCGTGCATTGTAATCTCCGCAGAGAACAAAATTAGAATTCCCGCATCTTTCAGATCAAATTCTTAAATACTTTAGCAAGAGGAAAGAAACGTTGTGAATGTACCATAACAGGTTTTTTTGTTGTTGTAAAGTATGTAGTTTCACCAAAAAATTGAAGCCCGGCTTTTATTGCTTATATTTAAAAAAGGTTTTGTTAAAACATTGAAAGACCAAGCAATATAACGTTGTTTGAAAGATACTTATAAAATTTATGTATCCAATGCTTTGAAGGAAAATGCAATTCAACATCTTTAATTTGTTGGAAATACCAAAGGAACATAGAACAAACCTATAATTATTCAAGATAACCTTTTCGTTTGGTAAGTGTCGTGAGGGTATGTTTTGAGTGAATTGTCTATACCTATTCTTTTTTTTTTAAAGTTTATGTTTATAGTACAAATATGAGATATGTTATTTATGGCTTTATCTGTGGTGACAAGATATATTTGCCATGGAAATAAGACAGGAATTTATAGATCCACTCAATTTTTTAATTCATTCATGTTTTAGAGTAGTGTTTCTTCCAATTTTTGGATTGTGACCACAGTAGTAACGTGGTCAGCTGGATCATATATGAATGGGAATCTAGCACAGGTGCGTTCAGTCGGTTTGGCTTGTCGTTTATATTGAAATCCTTTAATAGGTATCAAAGCTACCAGGATTATGATTTAGAACGCCAGACGCGCGTTTCGTCTACATAACACTCACCAGTGACGCTCATATCAAAATATTTAAAAAGCCAAACAAGTACAAAGTTGAAAAGCATTGAGGATCCAAAATTCCAAAAAATTGTGCTAAATACGGCTAAGATAATCTATGCCTGGGATAAGAAAATCCTTAGTTTTTTCGAAAATTATAAAGTTTTTTAACAGGAAATTAACACATGTTTGCAATTGATTAACATTAAGAGTAATTTTTTTCTAACTTTGAATACCTTAATAAACCAGCAAATCAGCGGTAGTGCAAGTGGTGGACATTATTAAACTTTTCGTTTGTTGTACATATTTAAGTCTAGCCAGTTTGCATTCGAAATGTTTTTTTCCAAAGCTTACAAGTGTGGACACAGATGAGTGTGGATAGTGTGTTTGGATGTTTGACAGTGTCTTATGACAATAAAGTTGTATGTTTTTCCAATATGGTGTTAATAACTGTGTTGCACGGTGACAACCGATCTGAGCATTAGGAGTGTTATTTATTTGATATTTTTTTATGTTCAATACAGACATGGGGAGACAGTAATTACATTAGTTACCAAATGATTATGATAGAACATGTTCTACATCTTTGGTTTTGGATACATTTTGTAGCTGGGAATTGTTAATTTCTGTGTCGATTTGGTCTCTTGTGGAGAATTGTCTCATTGGCAATCATACCTCATCTTTTTTTATATGTATTTGCTTACTATTGGTATGGTTCTATTTACATTACTTTGTGGTGGATCGTCAGTATCATTAGTAAAAAAAAAAATTATATCAATTCTTTATATCTCCTCCAAAGCTGGTCGAGGCAAAGACAAATTTTGACCAAAATAAAAATGATTTCACCAAAAGAACCTTTGTGAGCATGCTTCAAAGACTCATAACTGCTCCAAAAGTAATCTGATCGAATTTGAAGCATGTCAAGCAGATATCATCAACATCTACTTAATAAGTCTTAAAATATGTCTAAATACCTAAAAAGCTATTTAGTACTCAAAAGGTATTGCAAAATTATTCCTTTTCATTTTTTGTTTTGTTATATGGATACAAATATAAGTGATACATGTACCAATACAGTATTTGTTGTGGTATGCAAGTGTAGTAATTAGCATTTACTGTAACAATGTTAATTCACACAAATTAAGAAAAAACAAATGAATGGAACAGATACTCCGCAGGGTGCTGCTTTATACGACTGCAGAGGTGGAAACCTGAACGGTTGGGGCTAGTATGGACACAACATTCAAGCTAGATACAGCTCTGAATTTGGATTGTGGTTAAATAGTTGACACAACATAGGTTTCTGACACAGATTAAATGTGGTCTATAAAGAACTTCAACTTAAAAATTTTAAATTGGACATTTATCTATTTTAGTCCAATATCCAAAATCTAAATACATGGTTAAATTCAGAATATCATAGAACCCGAAGAATTCAATTTTTGATCGGACCAACTTGAAAACTGGGCCCATAATCAAAAATCTAAGTACATGTTAAGACTCACCATATCAAAGAACCCCAAAAATTCAATTTTTGTTAAAATCAAGCTGTTTTAAATTTGGACCCTTTGGATCTTAATGTAGATCAATTTAAAAACAGGACCAAAAATTAAGAATCTTAACACGATTAGATTTGGCATATCAAAGAAGCACAATAATTCATTTTTTTGATGAAAGCAAACAAATTTTAATTTTGGCCCCTTATTCCTTGGGACCAAAACTCCCAAAAATAATCCAAACCTTCCTTTTGTGGTCATAAACCTTTATAGATTTCTATTAACTTATGCTAAAGGTATTGTTAAAAAAACCAAGAAAAATGCTTATTTGGGACCTGTTTTTGGTTCCTAAATCCTACCCTGTTGGGACTAAAACTACCAAAATCTATTCCAACCCCCCTTGTGTGGCCATAGACTGTATGTTAAAATATCAAAGATTTCTGTTTACTAATACTTGAGTTATAGAGCAAAAACCAAGAACAATGCTAAATTTGGGCCCTTTTTCCTAAACTGTTGAGACCAAAATACCCAAAATCAATCCCAGCCTTCCTTTCATGGTCATAAACCTTGTGTCTAAATTTCATATATTTCTATTGACTTTTACTTAAGTTAGAGTGCTAAAACCAAATGTCTTTGGATGAAGACGATGAATCCAACGTGATACAAATGTACAACCAAAAAGTTTTCAATTTTTGTGGTGGTATAAAAATGATCTCAAATCAAATTTCTAATGGAGTTTGCAACAATAATTATTCAACTACTCATTTTAATAAAACATTAAGTATTAAAATATAAATGTCATACAGTCATGGTGATGATGCCCCCGCTAGAATATAACATTAAAAAGGTACATAAATTGAAGCTGCCAAAAATTGAACTTTAACTGAGTTTAGAGGTAATAAGCATTATATACACATTTCACTAAATTTAGTTGAGACAAACTTGAGAAATTTTTCCATTTGTGAAAGGGCATAACCCTAGAATGATAATCAAAGTGCTTGTAATCACTGAATGGCTATTAAAGACCGCTTAAATTTATCAGTTGGTAGTAAAGTGAATTTTGCATTGTATAGTGTATATACATGTATAGCATTATTTTAAGTTGATTCAACTACTATTATGGACAGAGAAATCTAAACTCCAATTTTTAAAGAAGATTTCATAAAGCATTGGTTTTAGGTAATTCAACAACCATTCTGGACAAAGAAATAACTCAAATTTATTGTCTGGAATCTACAAAAATGTTTGTTTTTGGCCCTTAATTCCTAGACTGTTTGACCCATAACCCACAAAATAGACCTCAACCTTCTACTTATGGTATTCAATATTATGGTACAATTTCAGAACAATTGAAATACTTATACACAACTTTTTGTATGGACACTAGATTAATGCTTGTTTTGGTCACCTTTGGAACCCTTATTCCTAAACCTTAGGGACTATATATATAACCCCCCAAAACAATCCCAGGCTTCCTTTTATGATTATAAATATTACTGTGGATGCATTATTATTCTTTGGATACCAATTTTCGTGGCTTTTGTGGCTAGAGTCTCACCACGAAATTAAATGTTCAACGATTAACAAATTTTCTATAGGCTTGTATGCAGACTTCGGCAAAACCACGAAATTAAATATCCACGAAAATGCAAACTTTCTTTAATCCACGAAAATTGGTACCCACGAAAATAAATGAATCCACAGTATGTTATAATTTTAAGGCTTCCTTTTTACTTATACTGAAGTTATTATCTGGAAACCATCCGTCTTGGGAAGACGACGACAGGATACATACATGTATTTCAACTGCAAAAATTTCTGTGGTTGTTTAAAAATTTCAAACATGTACGATGAAATATTGTTTTAGAAATTGATAAGCCTAGATATGCCTTATAATTTTTCCCTGCATAGTTGAAGGACCATTTACACTCAGAACCGAGTCATCAGTAGGCAGCTAGTACAGATGTATTAAAACAACCTAGCATCATATTGCTAGTAGTGGTAGTAGCATTCTCAGGTAAATTTGTTCTTTTTTTTTATAATATATTTGGTTCAAATCAATATAGAATGCTTTTATCTCCCTAATACTTACATTGTAAATAGAGGTGATACTACTTTGACAAATCCTTGTACATGAGAGTTTTCTGTCAAATCTTTATTTCACAAAGAATGATTTGCATAACAATGAACTGAGCTCAAAGCAAAGTATTCAATAATACACTTAGACAAAGAGCTAAATTCAGTGATATACTTTGTACTACAGGTCCTTCATTAACATCCATCGACCAAAACCACATCTCAAAAACATTCCATACTACATGGTTGGATTCAGAAGTCCTGAAAAAGACATGATTTTTTTTATCATATTTTAAGTATATACACACAGGTTTAAACTTTCTTGTGGTACAATCATTCCGTATCTAGCAACTATCAATTTGCTTCATGCACATATTGATATGTGTTGAGTTTACCTCTGTTGGAAATAAGAACACACAAACCTCCACCTAATTTTAGTCAACGGACAAAACATTCAAAACTATAAAATATTATCTAAGACTTGTCAGTGTCTATTTACCATTGCCACTGAATCAGTGATATATGTACACATAATTATTATGTACATGCAAGACTAAAATTATAAAGTACACTAGAACAGACACGTGGTATCGCAGGTCCATGACTGAGTTAACGTATATAACTATGTGCAAGCCTTATTTTAGTATTAGTATTTTTATCTGATAAAGTTATGCTGATTAAACGATACACAGTTTTCTCTGCTTTCAAATCTTTCTGATTGAAACTGTCGAACTGGAACTTATCAATTATTGGTAATATTAATTATTTGAAAAACAAAAGTTCCTGGAATGGAGTATTTTTTTAATCAACAGCATTGCCATATACATACATGTATTAGTTGTAAATAAAATTGAATTCTTTGATTCGCTGTTTTACGTCATGCCGGCTAACAAATTGAAAACTGTACCTATACGCCTTATTTTTAGTCCAGATTTTAGTATTTGTATTGTTACAATGTATCTTAGAAAGTCTAAACTGATTAAAATTTGACATTTAGTAGTTTCAACCCTGTGGATACGACCCATGTATATAGCATATTAATCATGAATACACCGTTTGGTGGTGCACCTGTCAGACGCGGAACGTACAAATAAGGTAATCAGTAACAGGTGAATATACTATTAATTTTTTGTATCGGTATCGGACTCGATCCGGATCTTCTTAATTATTGGCAATATTAATTACGTGGAAAACAAAAGGGCCTGGAGTGGTGTAATTTTTAATCTACACCTTTGTACTATATTTGTTATATATAAAGTCGAATTCTTTGATTCGTCGTTTTTAAGCGATGACGGCTGACAAATTGGACCTCGTAATTTTAGTATTATAGATATATAAGACTAAAACTGACATTCAGTCTTTACGATATCTTCATTCCCAAAGTCATTTTCAAATCTGACTTCATGGTAAAATAAGATTCCATATCTACAACCAATGAAAAGGAAATATCCCTCTAATAGACTAGCATTTAAATCAGTTTTCGAAAATGGAAGCTAGGTCACCGTGGAACCTAGAACAAAAAAAAGGGAAACAATATATCTTAAATATTTCAAATGCATGTACATGAAATAATATTAATCTCTAAAATTCACCATATTGTTCCCTTTTTTATCTTCTGTTCGATACTGTATATCCAGTGGCGAATCCAGAAATTTTCTAAAGTGGGAGCCCACTGACTGACCTAAGAGGGGGCTCGCTCCAGTCACGATTCAGTGATTCCCTATATAAGCAACCAAATTTTTTCTCAAAAAGCAGCCCCCCCCCCCTAAATCCACCTCTGATATCAACCTCTAGATGTCTTTCAATTACATTCAGTTTAATGTGGGTTGATGTTTGATTGTTGTACATGTTACAATTACATTCAGTTTAGTGTGGGTTGATGTTTGATTGTAAATGTTGTACATGTTACAATGAGCAAAGCCCATACTGCAGTCAGCTATAAAAGGCCCTGATAAGACAATGTAAAACAATTCAAACGAGAAAACTAACATGTCTGTTTAAGGTTACATCATCAAAATATGTAGGGTAGGTAGGTAGGTGGGGATTTTCTTTTTATTATTTTGTCTTTTATTTTTTGTGCCATGATTTTGAATTGTGTGGTCCGAGTTGTCCATGGGGCGAGATTATTTCTTACGACGGCAATAAAATGGCTTAGGGTGGGTGCTCAAAATAGGATCGGTCAGGTACCCATAATCAAACATATATTTTTTGGGCCTTACCGAGAGCACCATTGAAATATAAACAAATCACGGATCGGATACGCATCAACTATGTAAGACCTAATTTCAACACCCCTAAACAGTGAATATTTTTATCGCAAACAGTAGAATTTTATTACATAATGTGAAATGTGTGGGATTGTGCAGCACGTGTCATCATGACATGTGTCCCTTCGCGGCCTTCAGTTTAGATTATAGACTAGAGAAGAGACTAAATGCGTACAAACCTGATGTCAAATGAAGATATACGGAATTTAAATAACGTTGATCCTTTAAATGTATGAAAAACAAAAACATATGACAATTGTTCACATAAAATAGATAGTAAAATTTTCCAAATGAACGTCCATTAAAATTATTAAAGTCTCTGATGAATATTTCCCGCGCAAATGTCATGGAATAGACCAAAACGAATTTTAGGTGTGTGTTGTCATTAAAAAATTCGGGTCAATGAACACAGTTAGATTAAATATATGAATATGTTAACTATATTTATATTGGTTTTTCAGAAAAGTGACTTTACCAGATTTTTTGTGTGGCAAACAACGGTATATAGCCTATATCATCTTGACATGACATATGAAAACCCCTTAAGCATAATGGTGTGTGTATGGAATAGTCCATGGAATTGTCCAAACCGATACAGGTGAAATACGTAGAATAATATTGCTGTGTCTATTGTGGACACAGCAATAAAATCAGATTTAAGATCCTTATGAGCCCGTAGTAAAGTAAAAAAAAACTGTAAAAAGCCTTATTAAATAAAATTTGCTCGATTAACCTTGAAGTGAAGACTAATAAAAATTTGCGTGTATAGTGAACCCCCTAAATAAAATAATACTGTGTTCTAGACCACTTCCCCTTTCGGTGATCTACAGAAATGATTTTTTACTATATAGTATGTTAACAACCTACGACAACCACTTGATTGAAGGAGCCTGGCTTTAACGGGCATATATGTAACAAGAATATACATATGGATGGGTTAATCATGGTTATCAGAGCTTAACATCGCTCCTGACATTGGAGCTAACGCTAAGGGTAAAATAATCGAATATAAATGCCAAATCTATAGTTAAATAAAAACAAAATGGCCTACGGCTGCTATGAATTATTTCTTAAACCAACCCATAAAGGACTGAAATATTTGAAATCCTGTGGCTGCATTTACATCAATTCTTAGTATATATAGTCGCGTGTTTGACGTCAGAAAATGTAAACGTCACACAGGAAGAAACATAAAATATTTTTGTCGTTGAAAAAAAATAGTCTTTTTTTTGTTTGTTAGAACTAATTTCAGAAATAGTCCGAGATTAAAAATTATCCAGAACTTCTTAAAAAATTTTAAGCATCCACATATTGTTATAACAACTACGGGAGTAAAATGATCGTTGAAAGTTTTTTTTCAAATTTATAATTATAGAACAATAACATAATGGCGGGATCCTTAAAAGTAGAGAGCCACGTCATATGTACCAAAGAAAAGAAACACAAAAAGTCACATGTACAAAATACACCAGCAAAAATGAAAGATAATACACACACATTGACGGGATGTATATGTACCGAGTCACGCCAAATTGATATCATAGAAAACTTACTAAACAGTAAAAATAATATTAATAAGGTCTTTGTACCTTCAGATTAACCTTTTTTTTTTAAAAGACGAGACTTTCTTTAACATAAATGTACCCCTGGTTCATCAACTTTTTGCTCTCACACTAGTGACGTTTTACAAAATCTGAGTACTAGGAGCAGGTTCTTGAATATCGAATAAGTTTAGAAATGTATACCATACATGCACGTGAAGTTGAAATATTGCTACTAAGGTGAAGGTAATGGATGATTTCTTATTTAAAATCGTCTCGTTTTTCATACATTTTGGTACTGAGTTGATCGTGTATATGAACTTCAAGGTCTAAAAATGAGACAGAAGAAGCCGTATCTGTTGTTTCTAATCTTAAATTTCTAGTTCTGGGTGATATATTATTGGAACCCATTCAGACAAGTTCGGTTTGTTAATGGAAAGAACATCATCAATATATCTGAAAGAGAAATTAAATAACCTGGCTTCTTTAATCTTCTTCCAATCGGGCAGTGGAAACTCATATAACTACCGGAGACTATTTGCAAAAATTATTGATAATTTCCTTACATCTATATAACCTACATACCAATCAAGCTTGAAAAAAATAAGTTTGCATCCGAATCCACGCAGATAATCGATAGGACAGATATATATGTAGTCGTCGCTATAGTTGTAAACTTAATTGACTAGGATTGTCAGTTTTCCTATAGAAGATGGGTGGTTTTATCTGGACACTCCGGCTTTCGCAGTCGATAAAAGCTCACCGTCTTGGACTAGCCCAAATGTGGCGTTTAAAGGTGGCGTTCAAACACCCACATGCATTTAAACAATCATTTGAAATTTGTTGAAATAAAACCAAAGGAAGAAACTCATTGACATTGCCTAATAAATAAATTTGGTGTATTTACTGTCTTCTGATTGGTTAAAATTATTAGTTTTATTTTCAATGTTGTCAATTTTGATGGCGACACGCCCACTCTGACGTTGTGTATTCATACGCCAACATGTGTGTACGTTGTTATTGTTAATATAAACAATATAAAAAGTTCTTTGAGCCTTATTTTTGATAGAAATTTATTTATAATGAATGGCAATAATATATTTTGATTTTATTGAACCATAAAACTAATTTTTGACTCTTCACATTTTACATAATCCGCTTCGTTTTATGGTTCAATAAATTCAAAATAGATAATAGCCATTCATTAAATGTTTTGCGAATCATTTATGGACCAGGTCATGCTTATATAAATGCAAACAGTGTAAAATGTTGATATGACGTATTTACACTTGTAAGTAAAAGAGCCTTACAGAAGTGGAACAAGTGTTCCTCTTACAGGAACCCGATATAGAAAATACCACTTCATGTACTTAACAATGTCACACTCGATCCTTAATTGTATAAAGATGTGAAAGTACAAATAATTATACTTGTAGTTATTGCTTACAGAAAAAATATTTTACCCTGAAGCTCAGGAAAAAAAACAAGGAGTCCGAACATGCGTTTTTGCAAACATATATTGAGGTTAAAAAATTCAACCCCCAATTTTATGGTCTATGGGTTATTGGGAAGAAACCCGATTTCAGTTACCGTCAAGTCACGTATAAGTACATCATTAGGACCATGGAAGTAATATTTGTTATTCCATGTTAATTTTAAAACCAAACTATAAAACAAATTGTGTCAGCTAATTATATCGCAACATTATTGTCATAAGTTTTCATTATCAAAACAACGGGCAACCTATATTTGCCCGAATTCTGGATTTTGACAGTTGTTATGTTAATGCGAACAATGGGTATAAATAACGTTTGCACGAATTTGACTGTAATTTAACTGAATTTTAATTTACATTAAGAACTGCATGAATATAACATGTACAGGAACTTTATACTTTATAACTTCATTACGATTCTAATATGACAGTTGTTATTTTAAACTTCAACTTGATTAAAAACTATCTTGACCAAAAACTTTAGCCTAAAGTGGGACAGGCGGACTAACGGACGAACGAACGGACAGACGCACAGAGCGAAAAACATCAAGTCCCTATACACCTAATCTGCTCTTCTAACTTATAAAAAATGTCTCTCAACTGACTTACATATTTCCTTTTAGTATCGTTATATTTTATAGTTATTATATCAACCTGTAGCCTGAATATTTGAAAATGATAGAATCTAAAACGAGGTGTATCAAATATTTTCGCTGTGTATGCTTTTAATTTTAAGACGAAAAACTCAACTCAACCATGATTGAACATTAGAGGTGTACTATATATTCTCGTTTCAATGAAATAATCACTTTTATGATTTTTGTCCTGAAAATCAGGAAAAAGATACTTACAAATATTAAACTTTCTTTGAAATTTGTTTCGGCGAAATTAATGCTTATGCACAAAAAAGATCGACATGTATTCGCAACTACAAAATGTATAATACATGTACCACAATCTACTATTTTATAATATTTGTCTTTAGTTTGAAAATTACAAATATCTCGAGCCTCAATCCTATAATTGAAGTAGGAGAATAGACACTTTAATAATCCAAGCAAAATAGTAGCTTTTCAATAGGCAAAATGCGCTAACGTGAATGTTTTTTCGTGCAAATATAGGAAAAAGAACAAAAACGGCTCCGATTTGAAAATTAATTGAATGAAAGATGCCCCCTTTTCTGACTTTGGTTAATCTCAATAGCATAAATAATCGAAGATATTTCTTTTAGATAAATCGCATTTTAATTATAGATTTTAATAATTACATTGACATTTTATAAATTAATTGTATTACGTATACGTTCCTTGTGATTCAAGTTTTAATTGGTATTGCAAAAGAGTTCAATTAGATTGTTCATGTATTGAACAAGTGCGTGCATTTTAATGTTATGTCTTTAATGTATGAAATCGTAGTTTCAGAAAATATTATTTCTGCATTGAATAGAATAGAAATATAGATTCGATCAATAAATGTGTCTTCTCTATACATATATATATATGTTGGGGTTTTTTTCAGAATAAAGATATATAAAAAAGCACAACAATTAGAGAATAGAAATTTTAATTTAAAGTCGGATTACATGAACATTACAAACTTAAGCTCTATAAAAGTAACCCAATCTCTCATGCAGAGTTATCGGCCCTTGCCCTGTTAAAAAAGAACAAGGACCGCGATAACTCTGCATGGGAGATTGAAAACAACCGTGAAAGATCAGATAAAACAAATTTATTCCTCCGTCTTCCTGTCCCTTTACAATGTATCATCAGTACCCGGCAGGTTCTCACCCTTCGACTCTTTTGAAAAAAATATTTCTAGGTATATTGAAATCGTAGTTCTGAATAATATGGATTATATAATTATGCTTCTATCAAATAAAATAAATCCACATGTGATCAATTGATTGATTGATTCGGATTGGTGTTATATACCTGGATTTTGCTTATAGTTGAAGGGCGTACGGTAACCTTTAAGGGGACGACAATTTTACTCTTAGGAGAGTGTGGAAATTGACAGTTGTGGGTAGTTGTCTCATATGGGAATCATACAAAATCTCATTATTTTTAGATAAAACACGAACAGTTGTCCTTTTTAACGTCCATTTAATAAGACTAGTTAGATCGAAGTCTTCGAATACGGACAGTTAAGGGGAGGGTTAAGATCCCGCTAACATGTTTAACCCCGCCTCCATATTCTGTATGTATGTGTCTGTCCTAAGTCAGGAGTATCGTGTACTTGGCTGGGGAACTATGGTATGCACAAGTAACGAGTGACGAATAAACTGTACATGTTCTTCAAATCAATTTTTATTACATGATGACCATGCTACTGCATTGGCAGACGGCAGCTAACGCAGTGATACTAGCTAAAACATAATCTACCTTTTTCGATATAATAGATAAATTGTGTGAGGCAGTCCCAATAACCAGAAGACCCAAACAAGGAATATAACAGGAGTCTGTAACTCAGTAGTTGTAATTTGTTGCTTTGTGTTACATATTTATTTCGTTAATTTTGTTGTACATTAATTAGGCCGTTTGTTTTCTCGTTTGAATTGTTTTACATTTATGATTTCATGACCTTTTATAGCTGACCATGCGGTATGGGCTTTTGTAATTGTTGAGAGCTCTACGGTGACCTATAGCTGATAGTTTATGTGTCATTTGGTCTCTTGTGGAGAGATTTTTAATTGGCATTCATACCCCATCTTCTTTTGTCTTCATTTCTGTAACCTTTAAATTTGACGCCATTTGTCTAATCTCTGTATTTATTTGACTCACTACTCTCTATACAAGATTTCAGACTCTTTCGTAAACAATTTTACAATATAAATTTAAATAATGTGTGGATACAGTAAATATGTATTTATAGCATTAAGTGCTACATTACAAAACTGTACACATAATTTTGACAGGAGCTGTCATTTTAGTTTTTTGTACATCCTTTACATAGAGATAGTTCTTTTAACTTCTGTGCATATAGATATATGTTTTGAATCCGGAAATGATAATTAATCCATTTAACATTGTTAAATGCTTTTCTGTGTCTTTGAACGACTGCATATATAAATGTATTATGGAGTATTTTATTGTCGTTCTATTGAAGAAATGTGAGCACACAGTGTGACGCAAGACTGCATGTTATTGGATAATGAATGCATAGATACATGTTGCATGACTGGATATGTTTAGAACCGTCACACTTCATCAAATTTTTAATGTGTATGTCAATATTTATATGTGACGAGGGAAAATATTTAAATCCGTAAAGTTTCATGGACTATATTCAAAATGTTCCGATAATTAGAACAATATATGTGTGAGATATAACCTTATTGAAAATTGTATTTAGTTTGATATGATAAGAACACACACATACGCTGGTATGTTTGCGTGAAATCTATTAGGATGCGTAACGAGTGTACATGTGTACCGATAGTCTTTGATCTATTAGTTATTCAAGAAGTTATAATGGAGGACTCGTACCATATTTCTCTGTAGATAAAAGATAGATTTCAGAAATGATTTAAGATTGGATAGCGAAGTTTCTTCAAATATACAGCTATGACAAAGCCAGATCGGGGCTGGGCATGGGTGGTAGCCACATCTTCGTTTTTTGCACATTCTATAAGTGGATATTTCCAGTGGGCTAGTGGTATGGTTCATATAGTGCTGTTGGAAGCCTTCGATGATAGTTTGTTAAAAACGTCATGGGTCAGTGCTTTGTTTTTGTCCTTGATATCATTAGCAGGTGAATATTGATGAGATTTTTTTTTTATTTTATTTTATTGCTACATGTATCGGTAGGTAATATCACGTCACGTGCTATTTAGCTTAAGCAATACTGTTTGTTTTCAGCGGCATTTATACATTTTCATAGGGAAAGGGGGACAACTAAAATACACTTTATGTAGTTTTTATATCCCGAAACTTTACTAAAAATAGTGAGAATAAAAAAAATAGAATAAATAAAGGCAACAGTAGTATACCGCTGTTCGAAAGTCATAAATCGATTGAGAGAAAACAGATCCAGGTTACAAATAAACTTCCAAAATAAAAAAAAAATATCATGAAGAACCGATAAAATGATCAATCAGATTACACAGTATATTGAGAACTATCATAATTTTTATTTGCACGGACGTGTTTGCCTTAATAAAAATCAGAGACGTAGTATACGGTATTGGTTTTTTTTCTTTCTGTAAGGCCGTATGTAGCCAATAACTGCTTACATCCACTTCATTTTAACTATGGTGGATATTCGTCTCATTGGCAATGATACCACATCTTGTATTTATACGATTGCCAATAAGACAAATTTCCACTGGAGACCGTCACCAAATGACGTTTAATATTTTGAAATATTTACATTAAAATCAATAAGTTTTGTGCATTATTATTGTTCTTACAGGTCCATTGACCGGTGTTTTAATTAACAGATTCAACTGTAGAATATCAATGATAGTAGGATCTCTGATGCTTACCATTGGTCTCGTTACAACAGCATTTGTTCCCAACCTTAACTGGACATTTTTGACATTCGGACTTTTATCAGGTAAATATTTTTAAAAGTTAATTCATGAAAAAGGTCAAAATTAATATATGTACATGTCTACCTGTAAATCTTGTGGTCTAACAATAGTCCAAAAACGTATGACGTATTGACAGGCTTTTTTATTATTTTTTCTTTGACACCTTCATATAGCCTTTCAAGACGTTATTATTTTTTAAAGGTACACAGTTTTTGAAAAGACCAAGAAACGTACTTTACATTAAAAAAAACAACCGTAGAGACGGGTGTTCTATGGAAATACCCTCGCCCTGAACCTGCATGAAATATTTGCCACTGAACGTTAAGTAACCAACAATCAATCATCTATGAAATACTGATTACCAAATATATTGATTAAGTTTCCTATGATAATAGTCTATATAAAGAGATTAGGATAAAAAAAAAATCCCATATCTATGTTACTATATATTAATGAACAATAACAGAGGAGTTGATTTACGTAACTTGAAGAGGTATTAATGGTACCATATCTTCTCATTTATAAACTAGGACATTTTTGAATGAATAATTGGTCATTGCAAATAAAACTAAATGTAATGTCAACGTCAAAGGCACTAACCCAACAACACATATGTACCATTACCACATATTGGCTACTTTTTATACCCTTATTAGCTTTTTAAAAGGACATGTTATCAAAGGAAAATGCGAAACAATGCAAACGGAAAATACCAAGTTGAACGATCTTATTCATGCCAATTTACTTATCATCTTCTCACCTTTCTTACCATTGTTATGGTATACATATATTCTTCTAGAATAGCCGATTTCTCAAAATTGACCAGTAAAGTATACCCCATTTTTTCGCATAAAGTAACGTACACGGTACCGTAAATTAAACTAAAAAAGTACGCATTGAATGAACTTGCACAGTAGAAAAAAAGTCGAATGTGCATGTTTTTTCTCGTATATTTTAAAATTTAAAAATTTAAAAAACATATCTAAGGTTAAATTATTTGTCACTGGTTATATTATGATTCATTTAGGTTCAACACTAGTATAACAATATTTCTTTATATGCTTTATAAATCTCAAAACACTAATATTGCCTTAGCAATAATTCATGCTCATCGGTAAATAGGCAGCAGTCGTCCGTCTTCAACAATGAGCAAAACGCTGACCATGATAGAGTAAACTTTAAAAGTCCACAACATAAAGAGCAAATGTGAAACAATTCAAACAATTGTCCAATTTATAACAAAGAAATAAAAGGGAAAAAAAATAGACACCAATCAACGCCTACCACTGGTTAACAGGCTACTGACTATGAACAGTCACATGACGAATGGAACGGAGTAACGGCGAAAACGGTCCAATCTATATACATAAAAACGAGAAACGAGAAACACGTATAAATTTCATAAACAAACGACAAGTACTGTACATCAGATTCCTGACTTAAGACAGGTGCAAACATTTGCAGTGGGATTAAACGTTTTAATGGTACCAAACCTTCTCCCTGTTTCTGAAACAATAGTATAACATCGCAATATAGAAAACCACACGATAAGCCTGATATCTTGGATACCTTTTTTTAGATAGTGCTTACATATTTCATAAGCTATGTTTTCATCTCTTTAAAGGGACTGGTCTAGGAATATGCTATAACTCTGGACTCATTGTTCTCGGATTCAACTTTGAACGAAAACGAAACCTAGCATGTGGATTTGCTATATCAGGATCAGGTATAGGTCCGTTTCTGCTGACTCCTATTTTCCAGTTTATTTATGAGACCTACGGTAGAACAGGCTATTTTATCCTTCTTGGAGGTCTCTCTTTACAGTATTGTGTATGTGCTTCAACTTTCTGGGAATCAGAAATAGAAAAAAGATCAAAAGAACGCAAACCTCTTCAAAACCAAAGTACTCATGACTCTTGTAGACCGTATTTATCCATTATGAAAAATATACCAATGTCGTGTATATGCTCATGCCTTTTTTTAGCGGATATAAGCGTCTTCCTTTTGTATTTACATTTTCCAAAATACTGTTTGCAGACGAATTCAACAAAATCAGAGATATCTCTATTCATGTCACTGGCAGGTATATGGAGTGCTATAGGCAAGTTACTGTTTGGCATGGCGAACAACAGTCACGATATCGACGAAACTATTACGCTTTTCGGAACCTTCGGGATTTTAGGTATTGGTACCATAATTTTTCCTTTCTTCCGTTATGAGTTCTATGCTAAAGTTATATATGCAAGTGTTCTTGGCTGTTATTCCGGTTGTTGTTGGATTGTATTAAACACTATAGTGATCTGCATCATCGGAAGAGAGAGATTTGCTCATGCCATTGGATACATAATGCTTTATTGTGGGCTAGGAACACTTTTTGGACCTCCTCTTGCAGGTAAGTAATAATGTTCCTATTTTTAAAATATCTAATGATAATGAAAATTAATGCATTTTCCATTCCATTTTGAACAAAACAAGCTATTAAAATGCATAATTTTACTTTTTTGAAATTTCGATTAAAAGAAGCATTCGGCTTTTGTCTGGTCTTTGGTGGGGTTGTTATCTCTTTGATATTTTCCCCATTTCCATTTTCATGGTTGTATTAGATCTGAAAAACCCATATCATAAAGCGACGGTGAACTCGGATGATAAAGCGTACAATGTACTTATTTTGTGATTTCATGAATCAAATATAAACTCTCAAAAGAGCGATGTAATGTCATATGATGATTGATTGGGGAGGGGGAGGGGTTATTGTGTAATGAAAACGCAATGGCAATAAGTTCAGGACTAACCCAAATAAACTTTTGATACAAATTAAAAAATATTAAAAAATATTTGTGCAAGGTACATTTTTAAGCTGACCAGGATGAAGGATGGTCAATTTGTTTTTACACTTCAAAAGGGAGGCTTGTGGAAAGGGGTGGAAATTTTAACTAACAACATTCATTTAGAAATTTGTTGCAATAACAGCGAAAAGGCTGTATATTTAAGCATCTCGCAGAGCTAAACGGTCTCTCTACTTTTGCAAGTATTCATCAGCCGGACAATATAAGTCCAGTGCCGACCATATTTCTATTTATAAACCAATCGATTGGGTTGACCACTCATTAGCACAATAAATCAAATACAAATAAATTGTTCAGTCATTCATTATATTGTAGGATTTATTGTTGACTTTGGTGGAACATACGGTGATTCTTTTACAGCAGCAGGTTTGTATACAATAATATCAGACGGAAAAGAAACAGACATATAGGTTATGAAACAATACACCACTACAAATATAGACGTGCAAGTGAGACCTAAAAAGACTGTAAGATTAAATCGTGTTTTTCATCACAAACTATCGTATATGATTTCACTTTTTTTAGAATTTTTTCATTTTCATTTTTACCCGATGATGTTTTTTTTTTTTTTGCTCACACGTTGTTGTCAATTATATAATAAAATCATTTGTGACTGTTATAAAAGTGAGAGGTTTACTAAGCTGTAAAACTAGGTTTACTAAGCTGTAAAACTAGGTTTACTCGACCACTTTATTCAAAAAGAAATGCTTGTACTTAGTCATATGAATATGACAGTTTTTTTTTCTATTCGATTATTGTGTTTATGGTTTAACCATTTGATAAAGGACTCCCGTTTTGAATTTTACAAAGAGTTCGTTATTTTTTTGTTATTTTACTCTCTTTACGTTTAGTCAAATCCCCAACGTAACTTACAGCTTTACCCTCCTATATTATAATTATATTCATGTCATGTTGCTGGACATCTATTTAAAATGATCACCAAACAATTGATAGATTTTGGCAACTTTGTCTTCATCTCGAAAATAGATAAAATGTTCAAAATCATAACTTGCGTCAGCTATCAATAATCAGTTTAGTAGATAAAAAGTAAGATAAAAAAAATACTGAACTCCGTTGAAAATTTAAAACGGAAAGTCGCTAATCAAATGTCAAATCAAATGATAAGACACATCAAACGAATGGACAACTGTCATAGTTCTGACTTGGTACAGACATTTTCAAATGTAGAAAATGGTGGATTGAACCTGGTTTTATAGCGCTTAACCTATCACTTGTACGACAGTCGCAAATATTCCTAAAATATTTAACAAGGACAAATGTAAAAATCCTAACTTTTTTTATTGAAAATGTTTTGATATAAAAAAAAAATGCTAGATTCTCATAAAAAAAAACTAAAGGTATAACCTCATTTTCAGGGGAATAATGAACTTTCCCTAGAAAAACACAATGTAACTGTTCGTATATGAAGGTTTTAATTGGGGACCCTCCATTTCTGCTTTCGTTAATTTTTTATGCCATTTTCTTTATTTCTTGTATCAATTGTGTATGCCTTTTTCTCAACTCTTTATATTTCAACACTCAATTATTCTCTATTCTTCAATTAATTTTTTTTGCCGCCGTTTTTATCAATACTTTTTTTATATTATTTAGACTTTATTCTACACTATTGGTCGTATATGGTCTTTCCCGTAAACCTCATCCTCTTACGTTGACTAATGAAGAGTAAAAACATATATAACAAGTTTGAATTTCAAGGATTGATGTACTATTTTTCCAATTATTTATGTTTTCCAATATATTTTAGGTGTACTTTTACTATGCGGAGCTTTCATTGGACTGTTGAGTTCACTGTGTCAGAACAAAGACAATCAGAACAAAGCCATTTATTTAGATTTTGAAATAGATATAGAACTAACTGAAAAAGAGCAAATGTTAAATATAAAATGAATATATAAATGTGACCTGTATCCTTTATTTCGTATTTAGAAACAAATGCAAACATTCCTCCGTGTGGTTATATTTCGGACCATATGAGTATTTGGACCATGCGAGTATGGTCATAACCATATGTAAGTAAGTAAGTAAGTAAGTAAGTAAGTAAGTAATTTTTATTGGTTTAAAATCCAAAATTACAGGATTGATACCAAGACAATACAAATTTGTTATACACAAACATACAAACATATATATATCATACCAAATTTATAAACATTATATGCGGAGGTGGTACCACAAAGTTATTTAGTGCTTAATAGAGCATTTCTAGAAATGTACATGTCGTTTATAAATTTAACAATAATTATAAGTATATCAGTCTCAACACACGTATACAAAAATTTAAATCTTGCTTCATAAGTCATACTGAAAAAGAGGGAACTATTTCCCTAATTTTTGAAAACAGTTGGTCTTTAATTATATTTAGTTTTGTACATTTTAAAGTGAAATGAAATTCATCTTCTACTTCTAAGAGACACAAAGGACAAATTCTTTCTTGAACAGGGGTTTTAGTGTGACGCCCTTGTTCAATTCTAAGAACACTATTCTTATACGAATTTTAGCAAAATGCCCTATTACTTTTCTGTCTATTATATTAGCATATACTCGCTTGGTTATTAACGGTCCGGGCTATATGAATATTTAGACCAAATTGGTATTTTCCAAATAAATTATAACTACTTTCACAGGAACACAGGCTCGTCATATGAACTCAAAATCGATACAAGACTCATCAGTCACACTCAATACAAAAATTGACAAGGCCAAATGAAGCTGAAGTTGAAAAGCTCTGTTGACCCAAATTCCGGAAGGGAATGGATGGATGTATAAATGAACGAATGAAAGAATAAAAAAAAATCCAACAACGATACCAACATCCAAGGTAAATTCAAAAAGAGGAAAGTCGATAAAAAAAACCTGACAAAATCAAATGTACGACTATATCAAATCAAAAGAACAAATGAAATATAACTTTCATATTCCCGACTTGGTTTTAGGTATTTTCCGAGAAAATGGTACCTCAAACCTGGTTTTATATATCCCACTTGTAAGATATTTGTTTCTACTTCCGTGAACGACCCAGACATACATGGAATTCATTTTTATTTGAAAACTTGGTCTTCAATTGATATGAAGTGGCTCTCTAACTTTAGGACTGAGATATTTCCTTCCGGAGATGTTCTGTTCATGCTGAGTTATATTTTAAAAGATGACCGGTAATCACATGGCCAGAGGGGTTGTATATATATGGAGAACGCGAACAGTCACATGTTAGATGGGTTGTAAATATATGGCGAGTTAAAAGAGTCATATGTCGGAAGCCTTTTTAAGTATTTTTTTCAAATCCAAGTCTTGCAATGCTTTTTATACGTTTGGAAGTAAAGCGGAGGTTATATATTTGTGATGAAGAACGTTGCAGATGCTAATAGCATCGATGCCTTTATTTAAAAACTGAATTGAAAGGAATTGCCTATTTAAGTTCATTTGGTCATGGTAATCAATTATTTATGATTAACATACTATATAGTAAAAAATCATTTCTGTAGACCACCGAAAGGGGAAGTGGTCTAGAACACAGTATTATTTTATTTAGGGGGTCCACTATACACGCAAATTTTTATTAGTCTTCACTTCAAGGTTAATCGAGCAAATTTTATTAAATAAGGCTTTTTACAGGGTTTTTTTTACTTTACTACGGGCCCATGAGGATCTTAAATCTGATTTTATTGCTGTGTCCACAATAGACACAGCAATATTATTCTACGTATTTCACCTGTATCGGTTTGGACAATTCCATGGACTATTCCATACACACACCATTATGCTTAAGGGGTTTTCATGTGTCATGTCAAGATGATATAGTCTATTTACCGTTGTTTGCCACAAAAAAAAATCTAGTAAAGTCACTTTTCTGAAAAACCAATATAAATATAGTTAACATATTTATATATTTAATCTAACTGTGTTCATTGACCCGAATGTTTTAATGACAACACACACCTACAATTCGTTTTGGTCTATTCCATGACATTTACGCGGGAAATATTCATCAGAGATTTAATTTTAATGGACGTTCATTTGGAAAAAAATTCTATTATTTTATATGAACAATTGTCATATGCGTTTGTGTTTCGTACATTTAAAGGATCAACGTTATTTAAATTCCGTATATCTTCATTTTACATCAGGTTTGTACGCATTTAGTCTCTTCTCTAGTCTATAATCTAAACTGAAGGCCGCGAAGGGACACATGTTATGATGACACGTGCTGCACAACCCCACATGTACACATTTCAACGAACAAAAAAGTTACCATTGAATAGACTTTATCAGCTGTTTATAGACATCTATATGCATTTCATCCCCTAATGTCAGTCATAATAACACTGGCATTAACAGCGGAAACCGTGTATTCGCGAATTCTGTCTTTCGCCTGCTATGTACGATTCCGTACAACATTGTATGTTGGGGTTTACATTATGGATGATTCCATATAACATTGTAGAACAGGGGTTGTTTACATGTTTAGTCGTATCTGCTATCTTAATGAAAACGATGTACATAATTTCTAAATATATGTTGAAGGAAACAGATAAATTGGTATACAACATTATCATAGTCTTTAGTAAGTGTCCCAAATGACACTGTAAACACTTGTGTACGTTTCCTCTTTTGTAGTTTCTTCACATATGTAAGTTTTTTGTATGTTCAGTCATGCAGGGGACTTACTGAAATAAGTGATTTTTAAATCACTTTTTTTAGTAGAAAATTCAATTTGCAAGGCTTAGTCACAAATTGGGATTTTGTAGTTTTTCAAAACTTAAAACAAATAGATTTAAATGATATATCTTTTATTTTGTACATGTACATTTAAAAGACAAAAACATTTTTGCTACTTTTAAGTAGCAAGGTGTATGCCTTTGATGCTATCATTTAGCTGAAAATTCTATTATAGTTGAAAAAATGCTATAATAATGGCTTTACATATTGAACTGATACTTTTTTAAATGATTTTTCCCACCAATGGGAGTATTTTTCCTGTGAAGTTCAAGGTTTCATCTTTCAGATTATGTAATGAAATTCTACTGTTTGCAATAAAAAAAAAAATTCACTGTTTAGGGGTGTTGAAATTAGGTCTTACATAGTTGATGCGTATCCCATCCGTGATTTGTATATATTTCAATGGTGCTCTCTGTAAGGCCAAAAAATTATGTTTGTTTACGGGTACCTGACCGATCCTATTTTGAGCACCCACCCTAAGCCATTTTATAGCCATCGTAAGAAATAATCCAATCATTATAAATAGGGAAACTCTCGCTTCATGGACATTACTCGGACCATGCAAGATGGACCACACAATTCAAAATCATGGCGCAAAAAATAAAATGGACAAAATAATAAAAAGAAAATACTGACCTACCTACCTACCCTACATATGTTGATGATGTAACCTTAAACAGACATGTACATGTAAGTTTTCTCGTTTGAATTGTTTTACATTGTCTTATCAGGGCCTTTTATAGCTGACTGCGGTATGGGCTTTGCTCATTGTAACATGTACAACAATCAAACATCAACCCACACTAAACTGAATGTAATTGAAAGACATCTAGAGGTTGATATCAGAGGCGGATTTAGGGGAGGGGGGGCCTGCTTTTTGATAAAAAATTTGGTTGCTTATATAGGGAATCACTGAATTGTGACTGGATCGAGCCCCCTCTTAAGTCAGTCAGTGGGCCCCCACTTAAGAAAATTTCTGGATCCGCCACTGGATATACAGTATCGAACAGAAGATAAAAAAGGGAACAATATGGTGAATTTTAGAGATTAATATTATTTCATGTACATGCATTTGAAATATTTAAGATATATTGTTTCGATTTTTTTAGTTCTAGGTTCCACAGTGACCTAGCTTCCATTTTCGAAAACTGTGATTTAAATGCTAGTCTATTAGAGGGATATTTCCTTTTCATTGGTTGTAGATATGGAATCTTATTTTACCATGAAGTCAAATTTGAAAATGACTTTGGGAATGAAGATATCATAAAGACTGAATGTCAGTTTTAGTCTTATATATGTACTTTATAATTTTAGTCTTGCATGTATATAATTATGTGTACATATATTCAGTGACAATGGTAAATAGACACTGACAAGTCTTAGATAATATTTTATATTTTTGAATCTTTTGTCCGTTGACTAAAATTAGGTGATGGTTTGTGTGTTGTTATTTCCAACAGAGGTAATAAACTCAACACATATCAATATGTGCATGAGGCAAATTGATAGTTGCTAGGTACGGAATGATTGTACCACAAGAAAGTTTTAACCTGTGTATCTATACTTAAAAAAAATATGATAACAAAAATCATGTCTTTTTCAGGACTTCTGAATCCAACCATGTAGTATGGAATGTTTTTGAGATGTGGTTTTGGTCGATGGATGTTAATGAAGGACCTGTAGTACAAAGTATATCACTGAATTTAGCTCTTTGTCTAAGTGTATTATTGAATACTTTGCTTTGAGCTCAGTTCATTGTTATGCAAATCATTCTTTGTGAAATAAAGATTTGACAGAAAACTCTCACGTACAAGGATTTGTGAAAGTAGTATCACCTCTATTTACAATGTAAGTATTGGGGAGATAAAAGCATTCTATTTTGATTTGAACCAAACATATTATAAAAAAAGGAACAAATTTACCCGAGAATGCTACTACCACTACTGGCAATATGATGCTAGGTTGTTTTAATACATCTGTACTAGCTGCCTACTGATGACTTGGTTCTGAGTGTAAATGGTCCTTCACCTATGCGGGGAAAAATTATAAGGCATATCTAGGCTTATCAATTTCTAAAACAATATTTCATTGTACATGTTTGAAATTTTTAAACAACAACAGAAATTTTTGCAGTTCAAATACATGTAGGTATCCTGTCGTCGTCTTCTCAAGATGGATGGTTTCCAGATAATAACTTCAGTATAAGTAAAAAGGAAGCCTTAAAATTATAACATATTCATAATGGATTCATTTATTTTCGTGGGTACCAATTTTCGAGGATTAAAGAAAATTTGCATTTTCGTGGATATTTAATTTTGTGGTTTTGCCGAAGTCTGCATACAAGCCTATAGAAAATTTGTTAATCGTTGAACATTTAATTTCGTGGTTAGACTCTACCCACGAAAGCCACAAAAATTGGTATCCAAAGAATAATAATGAATCCACAGTAATATTTATAATCATAAAAGGAAGCTTGGGATTGTTTTTTTGGGGGGGGGGGGGTTATATATATAGTCCCTAAGGTTTAGGAATAAGGGTTCCAAAGGTGACCAAAACAAGCATTAATCTTTAATTTTTACAAAAAGTCGTGTATAAGTATTTCAATTGTTCTGAAATTGTACCATAATATTGAATACCATAAGTAGAAGGTTGAGGTCTATTTTGTGGGTTATGGGGCAAACAGTCTAGGAATTAAGGGCCATAAACAAACATTTTTGTAGATTCCAGACAATATTTTGGAGTTATATTCATTTCAGAATTGTTTTTGAATTACCTAAAACCAATGCTTTATGAAATCTTTAAAAATTGGAGTTTAGTTTTCTCTGTCCAGAATAGTAGTTGATTCAACTTAAAATAATGCTATACATGTATATACAATATACAATGCAAAATAAACTTTACTACCAACTGATAAATTTAAGCAGTCTTTAATAGCCATTCAGTGATTACAAGCACTTTGATTATCATTCTAGGGTTATGCCCTTTCACAAATGGAAAAATTTCTCGAACTTTGTCTCAACTAAATTTAGTGAAATGTGTATATAATGCTTATTACCTCTAAACTCAGTTTAAGTTCAATTTTTGGCAGCTTCACTTTATGTACCCTTTTAACGTTATATGCTAGAGGGGGCATCATCACCATGACTGTATGACATTTATATTTTAATACTTTGTTTTATTAAAATGAGTAGTTGAATAATTATTGTTGCAAACCTCATTAGAAATTTGATTTGAGATCTTTTTTATACGACCACAAAAGTTGAAAAAATTTTGGTTGTACATTGGTATCACGTTGGCGTCATCGTCTTCATCCAAAGACATTTGGTTTTCGAACTCTAACTTAAGTAAAAATCAATAGAAATATATGAAATTTAGACACAAGGTTTATTACCATGAAAAGAAGGCTGGGATTGATTTTGGGTATTTTGGTCTCAACAGTTTAGGAATAAGGGTCCAAATTAGCATTGTTCTTGGTTTTTGCTCTATTACTCAAGTATTAGTAAACAGAAATCTATGATATTTAAACATAAGGTCTATGGCCACACAAGGAGGGTTGGAATATATTTTGGTAGTTTTAGTCCAAACAGTGTAGGATTTAGGAACCAAAAACAGGTCCCAAATAAGCATTTTTCTTGGTTTTTTGAACAATACCTTTAGCATATAAGTTAATAGAAATCTATAAAGGTTTATGACCAGTGTCTCGCCTACTTTTGCTGTAAAACGCAGGCTCAACAAAAATGAGGCAAAAAATCAATAAAAATATTCCTCTTGATGCTATCCTATGATTGTAAGAAGGTTTGTCCAAGTTTGGTAAAAATCTAGGACAGTTAATGAATCTAATAAATGTGTTGAAAACTATAACTGCAGACTGTATGTAATGTTAACTGGAAGAAAATCTAGTCAATTTAAAAGTAAAATACAGAAAAAATGAAGTTATCTTTATACAAAATTTACTAACTTATGATCATAAATAAGCTTCTGTCTAAGTTTGGTACAAATTAACCCAGGATAGTTTAAGAAAGTTATTCAAATTTTAAAAACTTTTACCACAGAGTGAATGTAATGTTTCCCTGCAGAAAAACTAAGTCCATTTTAAGGTAAAATACGGAATAAATGGATTTATTATTTTTATAAATTTTGCCTCTGGATACTATCTTATGATCATAAACAAGCAACTGTCCAAGTTTGGTAGAAATCCAGTATAGTTTAAGAAAGTTATTAAAATTCTAAAAACTTTAACCACAGAGTGAATGTAATGTTTCCCTGCAGAAAAAACTAAGTCTAATTAAAAGTAAAATACGGAAAAAATAGATTTATTTTTTCATAAAATTTGCTTCTGGATACTATCTTATGATCATAAACAAGCGTCTGTCCAAGTTTGGTACAAACCAAGGATAGTTTAAGAAAGTTATTAAAATTCTAAAAACTTTAACCACAGAGTGAATGTAATGTTTCCCCGCAGAAAAAACTAAGTCCATTTACAAGTAAAATACGGAAAAAATGGAATTTTATTTTTACAAAATTTACTTCTGGATACTATATTATGATCATAAACAAGCTTCTGTCCAAGTTTGGTAGAAATCCAGTACAGTTTAAGAAAGTTATTAAAATTTCAAAAACTTTAACCACAGAGTGAATATTTGTGGACGCCGCCGCCGACGACGACGGAATGTAGGATCGCTTAGTCTCGCTTTTTCGACTAAAGTCGAAGGCTCGACAAAAATGAATTATCGTGCTTCTTTGATATGCCAAATCTATCAATGTTAAGATTCTTAATTTTTGGTCCTGTTTTTAAATTGATCTACATTTAAAAGGGTCCAAAATTAAAATAAGCTTGATTTTAACAAAAAATGAATTTTTGAGGTTCTTTAATATGGCGAGTCTTAACATGTACTTAGATTTTTGATTATGGGCCCAGTTTTCATGTTGGTCCCAATCGGGGTCAAAAATTATTATACTAAATATTGTGCAATAGCAAGAAATTTTTAATTGCACAGTATTCTGCAATAGCAAGAAATCTTTAATTGCACAGTATTGTTCAATAGCAAGAAATGTTCAATTGCACAGTATTGCACAATAGCATGAAATCTCCAATTGCACAGTATTGTGCAATAGCAAGAAATTTTTAATTGCACTGTATTGCACAATAGCAAGAAATATCTAATTGCACAATATTGCACAATAGCAAGAAATTTTCAATTGCACAGTATTGCCAATTAGCCAGGAATATTCAATTGCACAGTATTGTCCCGTTTTCAAATTGGTCAACATTAAGATTCAAAGGGTCAAAAATTGAACTTTGTTTCATTTCAACAAAAATTGAATATATCGGATTCTTCCATATGCCGAATCTAACCGTGTATTTAGATTTTTAATATTTGGGCCCTGTTATCAAATTGGTCCACATGGAGGTCTAAAGGGTCAAAAATTAAACATTATTTGATTTCATCAAAAATTGAATTATTCGGGTTCTATGATATTCTGAATTTAACCATGTATTTAGATTTTGGATATTGGACCAAAATAGGTAAATGTCCAATTTAAAATTTTTAAGTTGAAGTTCTTTAATAGACCACATTCAATCTGTGTCAGAAACCTATGTTGTGTCAACTATTTAACCACAATTCAAATTCAGAGCTGTATCCAACTTGAATGTTGTGTCCATACTAGCCCCAACCGTTCAGGTTTCCACCTCTGCAGTCGTATAAAGCAGCACCCTGCGGAGTATCTGTTCCATTCATTTGTTATTTCTTAATTTGTGTGAATTAACATTGTTACAGTAAATGTTAATTACTACACTTGCATACCACAACAAATACTGTATTGGTACATGTATCACTTATATTTGTATCCATATAACAAAACAAAAAATGAAAAGGAATAATTTTGCAATACCTTTTGAGTACTAAATAGCTTTTTAGGTATTTAGACATATTAAGACTTATTAAGTAGATGTTGATGATATCTGTTTGACATGCTTCAAATTCAATCAGATTACTTTTGGAGCAGTTATGAGTCTTTGAAACATGCTCACAAAGGTTATTTTGGTGAAATCATTTTTATATTGGTCAAAATTTGTCTTTGCTTCGACCAGCTTTGGAGGAGATATAAAGAATTGATATAAATCAGCACAGAGGTTTACTTCCTATCTTATTTAGCCCTAATAATCATGTCAGACATAAGCCATTGTCATTACTTAAAACCAATAAATGTATTCTAATATGAGGAAGAAATTCGACATTTTAACAAAAAAATTTACTAATGATACTGACGATCCACCACAAAGTAATGTAAATAGAACCATACCAATAGTAAGCAAATACATATAAAAAAGATGAGGTATGATTGCCAATGAGACAATTCTCCACAAGAGACCAAATCGACACAGAAATTAACAATTGCTCTCCCAGCTACAAAATGTATCCAAAACCAAAGATGTAGAACATGTTCTATCATAATCATTTGGTAACTAATGTAATTACTGTCTCCTCATGTCTGTATTGAACATAAAAAAAATATCAAATAAATAACACTCTTAATGCTCAGATCGGTTGTCACCGTGCAACACAGTTATTAACACCATATAGGAAAAACATAAAACTTTATTGTCATAAGACACTGTCAAACATCCAAACATACTGTCCACACTCATCTGTGTCCACACTTGTTATACAATAAAAAAATGTTTAATGCAAAATGTAGGTAAAACAACGTTACTGCAACAAAGCCTGTAAGTATTTCAACCAGGGGAATTGAAATGAATTTGAAATGGTTCGTTTTTCGAATAAAGAGTTACTGGATTAGACGCTCCAAACGATACATTTTCTTATAAAGCAATATTTAGCAGTTGGCACTCATCCAAGTAACTTTCACCAAATAATTTATAAAAGGTATCAGAATCTGCCGTGGTTTATCAAATGGGAGCAGGAATTCCTGCATGTTAATTCACCGCCATCAGTCGTGATAATGAGACTATAATAGTTATCAAAGGTACCAGGATTATAATTTAGTACGCCAGACGCGCGTTTCGTCTTCATTAGACTCATCAGTGACGCTCAAATCAAAATATTTATAAAGCCAAACAAGTACAAAGTTGAAGAGCATTGAGGATCCAAAATTCCAAAAAGTTGTGCCAAATACGGCTAAGGTAATCTATGCCTGGGATAAGAAAATCCTTAGTTTTTCGAAAAATTCAAAGGTTTTAAACATTTCCATTTCTATTTACTTAAAGTATTCTGCATTTTCATATTTGACATTAACTTTGATTTTTCTTATCCAAGGCATGGATTACCTTAGCAGTATTTGGCACAACGTTTTGGAATTTTGGATCTTCAATGCTATGTAGACGAAACGCGCGTCGTTGTTCTAAATTATAATCCTGGTACCTTTGATAACTACATGTACAGATAATGGCTAATATCAAAGTCAAACAGACTTATGCAGTCTTATCCATTTAACATTTATAGCATTATAATACAAAATATATTTATGAGTACGCATGTATAGAATGGTATGTCTATTTAATATATATATATAGATTTATGTCAAAAAAACAGAAAAGTGAAGAAAGAAAAAAAACAATAATACAGAATTTGAAAAAGAAATATTTATAAAAATAAATAAATGAATATTTAGAAAACAAAAACAAAAAATAAATTACAAATTAAACAAACAAAAATACAAAAATACAAAAAGCTAGAAAAAAGCAAGAAAAAAAAAGGAAGACTTTTACTTAGATGATGATGTGTGTGCGATCATGGTTTGCTATCTAGACAATTAGAAATCTGCCCTAACTTTAAATAAACTCGTAGACATTTTTGAAAATGGTTTGGTTTTGCTCTATAGAAAGAATACACCTACCCGAGGTTAGTAGTTCTATGTTGATTTTGGAAGCCAGCGCAGACCTTCAAACATTTTATTTCGTATGTCTGAATATAATATACATTTAAAAAAGAAATGATAGGAATCTTCATGATTAACACCACAGCGGCAAGAAGGGTCAGAAATAATATTGACCCTATATACATGTAGATCATAGTTTAAGGATGTCAGATGAAAAACAAAGTTGGGTTAGAATGATATTCAGTTTTCTAATTCCAAACTCATATTGCTTCGGTACAAATATGTTACTTTGAGAGTAAATTTCTTTTAGTTCAGTTTTAAATCTATTTATTGATTCCGCATCACGAGTTGAATCATAAAGTTTATTCCAAAGACGTATGATTGATGGAATAAATAAAGCATTGGTCAATGCTAGCTGTATACAGTCAGCAGAATGGAATAATGATGTCATTTCCATTGCGCAGAGGATAGACCGTCATACTTTGAATTTTTGGGGGAATAAAATATGTCTTATATTCTAGAACATTTTTTTTTTGGAATATTATAAAACATTTGAATTTTTCTTTTCTCTCTTCTTTCAGCTAATGTTTCCGATCCAAGTTCTACATAAATAACCCTTGAGATTGTGAATATAGGTAACCCCGTCATTATTCTAGTATCTTGAAGCTGTCATTGCTCCAGTTTATTGATATTACCTACAACAATATTATCACAAACTTCACTGGAATACTCAAATAAAGGTCTTATAAAAAATAAATAGAGTTTTACAAAAACAATTCTGCTCAATACATATTTGAACATTCCTTAACATATTTATATGTTTAGATGTGGTTAAGATAATATTATCAACGTAGACATTCCATTCAGCATCATTGATTGCTAAATGTAACCCCTAAATGTGTATAACTATTTGTAAAAGGTGTATTTTTATCATTGAATATAAAGTTCATTTCTGGGATTTCAACATAAGAAAATAACATAATTTCTGGTTTGTCAAGATTAAAAGACATTAACCACTTTTTGGACCATTCGTTCAGCTTTTCCAGATCATGGTTTAGCACAGTTTCTATCTTCAATACATCACGATCGTGTCATCTGCAAAGAGTCGACACAAAGAAATAAGTCTTTCTGCAATATCATTAATATATATTAGGAAACGTAAGGGTCCAAGGACCGACCCTTGAGGAACTCCAGCTGAAATACTGCAAAGTTTTGAAGAAGATTGCTTGATAACCCCTCTTTGTTTTCCATCACTTAGGTATCTTCTAAACCATTTTAACAGATTTCTATTTATACTATAAGCCTTCATTTAATGTAATAAACCATCATGCCAAATTTTATTAAAGGCTTTGAAGAAATCGCAAAAAACAAAACAACTTATCTCTTTCTTATCAAGTGAGTTCAATATGCAATTATATATTTCTAACTCTTGATGAACCGTTGAACATTTAGAAAGAAAACCCGATTGATACTCATAAATTAACTTATTTCTTTGGAAGTGGTATTACGTACATGGGGGGACATATACTTGCCTCCCCATGCCGCTAAAGTTATATTTGCTTAAGAGCAATAAAAACACATCTATTTCCATAGCACGTTTATTTCAAAGAGACAGACAACATCACATGACAAATGCATCATCATCACACAAAGGGACACAACTCTCACGATAAAACTACAAAACACATACGACCATACAATACAGATATATAACATCCCGCCCCCAAAAACAAAATTTCCCAAATTTTATAAAAATGGTGTATGTGTTTTATCCATATACAATTTCAAGAAGAAGAAAAAAATGCACTTTAATAAATTCAAACTATATAATCACTTCCGTATATTAAGACTCAAATCAGCATCAATTTTCCAAATAATCTTTGTTAATACATTTATATTCACTGAAATATTCGTGGCTGACCAGTTCTCAATCTAGCATCCATACACACCAGTATCAACAATGCAGAAAAAAAAATCCGAACGTCTGGCATCTCGATCTCCCCCTTGGGACCTTATGCACGCATTACGTTCATTCAACATAAAAAAAAATATGCATTTAATACATTTACTCAATCTAAATGGAAAATACTAGAAAATTGTCATAAATGTAGCTGTATACAACACATTGATAGATAATCATCAGAGACCTTTAACTCTTAAAGATAGTAAATATTACATCAATGAAACACTTCATAAGTTACATATGCAGTCAAAAAAAATACGGCTAATTCTCCCTCTCTAACATGTCTAATCTCTCATACATCACACTCACAAAATAAAAGTAAAGATGAAACAAATGAATAGCTCCAGAAATATCAATATCAACCGAGGTTTTATTTATGACTATTATCTCACCGCTACTGACAATCGGCTATCAAATCAGTCCAACTGATAACAGAAATATATGTATTTATAATAATAAAAAAAATACTTCTGACAAAATTTAATTCATAATTAAAGTCCGTGTTTCCTTGTAACTGGGTAGCGTACGGCGAGATAAATCTCACACGTACCGTCTGTAGTATAATTTAAATAGTTCAAAACTGCAAAATATTTCCTCTGCTAAATCATAAAATACACATATATAGGTCAAGCCGATTTGTCTAAAGATAATGCCAATTACTAAGCAATTATCATTTCGAAGTACTGCAAGATGAAAGGCCGGGACGTCACATGACACATGCTACAGTTTTCTGCACACATAAACATACACAGCTGTCTTTCTCGATGTCCATCTCTAACGTGGTCAAAAGTTTGTGATTGTGTAGAAATTCCAATCGCGTCCAACAGTTAAAATGAAAATTAAAGTTCAGATGAGAATAAACAATTGAGAGATACTTTTGATATAAATATGCATATGTCCAATGTTACGTAGTTTACAACAGTTCCTTGAAGTTTACCGTATTCTTTTGTTGACGAAAAATCTAATGGTGTTTTCTGAATATTATCTAAATCCAAATAAAAAATACATCCAAAAATGGGTTCCAGTGTCAAATGCAATGGTACTGCTAGTCCACTAAACTTAAGTCCAAGATTTCAACGTGGTCAAAGGAGTAGGTCCGGTAAGGACCGATTTTGGCCTCAAATTTCAGTTTCATCTGACGAAAGATTTTGACCACTTTTTAAACACTTAAGTGTCTATTTCATTTGATTCAATTATTTTTTGTGAAAGATTTTAACTCATTAAGTCATAAAAAATGATCCGATTCAAGCTTAAAAATGAAAAACCTACCAAATATGCGAAAAAATGTCACTTTTCAGATGGTTTTGGTCAAAAATGAAAGTGGCCGCATCCGTGTTCATCCTCAATCTTTATATATGTTATGTATTATCATCAAATACAACTTCCATTTTAATATTTTGGATGAACACGAATGCGGCCACTTTCGTTTTACACGGAAACCGTCTAAAATTTAACTAAAATGCTTGAATTTTTATGATTTCAGTAATTTAGCATGACTAAATGGTGCTAGTTCTCAATATATGTGCATTGCATTGCCAAAAAACAGCCAATATCTATGTAGCAGAACCATTCTACTATCCAATAAATAACTAAAAGTTTACATTTTCAGAATTTTGTAAAACTGCTATATTTTGGGGCCAAAAAGGGCTCTTACCGGACCTACTCCTTTAATAATGGCGCCGCAAGCCTCGTGGTTTAGACTTTTTAAAAAGTTTGTTCTTCATCTTGGGGACAGCTCACATAAAATACACATATAAAGGGGTCGTTTTTAAGTCCTCCACCATATTACGTACATGGGGGGACATATACTTGCCTCCCCATGCCGCTAAAGTTATATTTGCTTAAGAGCAATAAAAACACATCTATTTCCATAGCATGTTTATTTCAAAGAGACAGATAACATCACATGACAAATGCATCATCATCACACAAAGGGACACAACTCTCACGACTAAACTACAAAACACATACGACCATACAATACAGATATATAACATCCCGCCCCCAAAAAGAAAATTTCCCAAATTTTATAAAAATGGTGTATGTGTTTTATCCATATACAATTTCAAGAAGAAGAAAAAAATGCACTTTAATAAATTCAAACTATATAATCACTTCCGTATATTAAGACTCAAATCAGCATCAATTTTCCAAATAATCTTTGTTAATACATTTATTTTCACTGAAATATTCGTGGCTGACCAGTTCTCAATCTAGCATCCATACACACCAGTATCAACAATGCAGAAAAAAAAATCCGAACGTCTGGCATCTCGATCTCCCCCTTAGGACCTTATGCACGCATTACGTTCATTCAACATAAAAAAAAATATGCATTTAATACATTTACTCAATCTAAATGGAAAATACTAGAAAATTGTCATAAATGTAGCTGTATACAACACATTGATAGATAATCATCAGAGACCTTTAACTCTTAAAAATAGTAAATATTACATCAATGAAACACTTCATAAGTTACATATGCAGTCAAAAAAAATACGGCTAATTCTCCCTCTCTAACATGTCTAATCTCTCATACATCACACTCACAAAATAAAAGTAAAGATGAAACAAATGAATAGCTCCAGAAATATCAATATCAACCGAGGTTTTATTTATGACTATTATCTCACCGCTACTGACAATCGGCTATCAAATCAGTCCAACTGATAACAGAAATATATGTATTTATAATAATAAAAAAAATACTTCTGACAAAATTTAATTCATTATTAAAGTCCGTGTTTCCTTGTAACTGTGTAGCGTACGACGAGATAAATCTCACACGTACCGTCTGTAGTATAATTTAAATAGTTCAAAACTGCAAAATATTTCCTCTGCTAAATCATAAAATACACATATATAGGTCAAGCCGATTTGTCTAAAGATAATGCCAATTACTAAGCAATTATCATTTCGAAGTACTGCGAGATGAAAGGCCGGGACGTCACATGACACATGCTACAGTTTTCTGCACACATAAACATACACAGCTGTCTTTCTCGATGTCCATCTCTAACGTGGTCAAAAGTTTGTGATTGTGTAGAAATTCCAATCGCGTCCAACAGTTAAAATGAAAATTAAAGTTCAGATGACAATAAACAATTGAGAAATACTTTTGATATAAATACGCATATGTCCAATGTTACGTAGTTTACAACAGTTCCTTGAAGTTTACCGTATTCTTTTGTTGACGAAAAATCTAATGGTGTTTTCTGAATATTATCTAAATCCAAATAAAAAATACATCCAAAAATGGGTTCCAGTGTCAAATGCAATGGTACTGCTAGTCCACTAAACTTAAGTCCAAGATTTCAACGTGGTTAAATTTAATAATGGCGCCGCAAGCCTCGTGGTTTAGACTTTTTAAAAAGTTTGTTCTTCATCTTGGGGACAGCTCACATAAAATACACATATAAAGGGGTCGTTTTTAAGTCCTCCACCATATAACGTACATGGGGGGACATATACTTGCCTCCCCATGCCGCTAAAGTTATATTTGCTTAAGAGCAATAAAAACACATATATTTCCATAGCACGTTTATTTCAAAGAGACAGATAACATCACATGACAAATGCATCATCATCACACAAAGGGACACAACTCTCACGACTAAACTACAAAACACATACGACCATACAATACAGATATATAACAGTGGTTGTAATCATATTTATATATAACACGTGCCATGACTTAGCTTATGTAACTAATGCGTGATATAGGTCTATAATTAGAAGGTAATGAACTATCCTCCTTTTTAAATAAGGCTAAAACATTTTCCAGCTGGATGGATACTTGCACTGCTACAAGGATTTATTAAATATTAAACATAATGGAATTGAAATTTTTCCGGTCAACTTTTAAGCATATTATGACTAATGACACCCGGGCCTGACGCTTGTTTTTTTTAAGGATTTATAGTTTTTATAATATCAACAATTCAATAGTACTAATTACTATATTACATTCAATAAATTGTTAGTTTTTTTTTTTATCCAAATCGGGTAATTGGGCATCAACTTCTGCTAGCGAGGAAATAAAGCAAAAATACTTATTAAGAGTATCGTATTTCTCGTCGTCTCCATCGGCGAACTCCTCGAAACGTTCATCAGTAAAAAATATTTTTTTAATGGGGTATGTTATTAGAACCTCTATTTGGCTTAATCAGCATCTTCATAATTTTCCAAAAAGTCTTAGAATCGGAGGCGTTATCTTGTATGATATTTTCCAAGTTTTTCTTAAAATTTTCTTTCGCTTCTTTTTCATATTATTTACTTTATTCCTCTGTTTCTTATATTAATTAATATCCGTTTTTTTTAAAGATTTTATTGAATTTTTTTCGTAATCTATCCCTTATTCGAATTGCTTTTCTGATATTACTGTTAAACAAGTGTTTGTCATTGCCATGTAAAGTTACTATTTTAGTTGGAATGCTCTCTCTCTTGCAATGTTGAGGATTTTTTCAATATAGTGACCATTTAGTCTACTTCGTCAGCTTTGGAAAAAAGTTCATACAGATAATATATATTTAAAGGAATATTTCTGCTGCGATAAATATGTCAAAAACACGAAAGTAATTGTCAGCTGGGATAACGAAATAACGAAATAGAAGAAGGTAGCTAGAATAGAATTATCATTCATATAATATATCGGTTATCCCCTTGCATTAATACTTATGTAAAGGCTAATTAAAGAATCAATTGCAAAATATAGAAGAATACTCATCGAATGACCGAGCAATATATTAAGTCACGAATACTTGCATGAGTTTAATTAAATTATCAATGTTCTTCGAGGGTGGTAAAGGGTTATTTTCGTGCAACGTTTTCGGCCTTTTTATTTCACGTGTTTTCGTGTTTTGACGTTTTATTTCTCGTTTTCTCGTGTTTGGCTCGATTTGCGTGCTTCGTGTTTCCCTTTATTAATTTTCCGTGTTCCGTGTCGGTGCTCTTAATTTCTCGTGCATGTCCCACATTTCAGTGATTAAAAAGTCAATGTGTTATTGATACCTTCTGAAACTTTTGTCATCTACTTTTGCATTATGTATCAGGTATAAATGAAGTCCGTCAAATTACTACAAATGATAATTAAAAAAAATCAAATAAGATGCAAGTAGCGGACGTTAAAATGAGGTGACCGCAAGGTTGTCATGTCATTTAGTAGTGGCTGCATGGACTCCAAGAATGGCTGAGTAATAACTTTTGATTTTCTTTAATATTTACTATTTTATTTCTCGTGCTTCGTTTTTCCCGATTTTAATTTCTCGTGCATCGTTTTTGCGATTTTTATTTCTCGTGTTTCCGTGTTCAGTACCCCCCTTTACCGTCCTCTTCTTCGGTCACGTGTTGATTATTTCATGGTATTTGATTTTTTTTGTCACTTTTTTTTATTACATAAATCGTTTGTATTTTTTCAAATTAAAGTATAAATTACAAGGACCTGTTTCCTTTTCTGCGCATTCTCAATTCGTTTTGATGCAATGTCATCAACACCAATTATGGCATCAGAGGAGCGAAAATTTCGATGTTTCTTTAACTGGGCAATAACGGCATTTCATTGCATCCAATGTAATAATGCATACTTAAAGGTACACACTGTCATATTATCAGATCAATAATTACCTTCAAATGAACTTATTGTATAGATTGGGTGATCCTGGTCTCAAACATCTTCACTTGAGTAAAAAATTCATATTACTTAGGAATACTTTCTACGTGTGTCGAGAGAAGAATAACCATGTCTAGTAAGTACATAATTTGTTATATTGAAATATGTGAAAATGTACAAATTATTAAAAATACTATATACAAGGAATAGAAATACTCCTTATGGACCAAATATTGAAATAACAATTACATAGTGATATGTTTAAATATCATGTCATTTCTGTATTATTAACACATATATTCTTTTTAACCTCATGTTTACCTTGCAAAATTTGATTTATGATGCTTGCAAAGGTCAAATAAAATGTCCTACATTATGGAATAAAACAAAACTTGAGCGGAAGCACCAAGTGCGTCTTTCAAACACAATCATTTAAGGTTGAATTTCAACAATCATATTTGAGTGTTAGTCTACCTAAGAATCAGGCAGTGGTAAAAAAATGACAAACAAAAACCCACTCAGTTGACATTAGTTTATGTTCAAAATGTATAATGATGCAAAAATATATCATTCGTTGCCTTGTTCTGATCTGGTAATTGGAGATAAAATTTGGTTACAATGCACTAGAAATTAATAAATAAGGGGAGCTTACTCTGTGATTTGCTATCATTCTAACCAAAGTTTATCTAAAGATTTCTAAAGTTACCAGACACGCAGACACTTAAGACCTACAATTTCGAACCCATGATGAGTGGAGTGTTGCTTCAAAAAAGGATGGCTGGGTAGGTGGGTTTTTTTCAGTCATGTTTTGATTTTTATAACAATTGCCTGATTCTTACAAAGACTGGCACTTAATGTTTGCAGAACTATATTTATGCATACAACTGGTGCATCATTTCTGTGTAATTGAAGTAGAGTCGGAAAGCATATTAAAAAAACAGTTCTTCACATAAACATTCACAGAGGAGACCACCTTAATGAGGTAACTTGTTCTTAAAAAGAAATACAATGTGTAGTTTAATATCTCAGCCCAAAATCATTATTGTAAAAATATTTTATTTTATTGTTTAACATTGCCAGACAGTCACATTATTCTTTAAATTTGTATAATCTCTCTCTCACACACACACACACACACACACACACACACACGCACCAACACACACACATACACACAACTTTCTATTGAACTCTCCAGTGAAAACGATTTGTTCAAAAACATAGTTGTTTGAAAAGGTAGATAACGGAAAATTGTATCATAAGGAATACGTGCAACACTCTCGAAATATGTTAATAGAATCCACTTTTCATGTTGAATGTTACATGATTTTTCATTTTCAGCCTTTCGATTAGCACTCTTTGAAATGTCAGTTTAACAAGGGCTTTTTACATTTATCACAATAATTCATTATAACAAGACAAAAAAAATTATATACGAGGTTTGCGGCGCTGTTGACCCTGGAAGATATTAATCTATGTTTTGACAAAAATGAATAACACATTTGAAATCAAACGTTAGCATTTAAAACGATCTTGAAAACAGCAAAAATATTTAAAATTCATGAAAAGCTTTCCTGTAAATACCCCCCCTTCCCCCCCAAAAAAAAGAATAAACCAACGAAAACTATCAAACTCCAAGGAAAATACAAAGCGGAAGGTCCCTTCTCAAATGGCAAAACCAAAAGCTTAAGCACACCAATCAATATTCATAACTTGGTACAGGCATTTCTTTATGTAGCAAATGGTGGATTAATCATGGTATAAGAGCTAGCAAAACCTCTCATTTGTAAGATTCCATTATATATTGACAACAACGTGTGAAAAAAACAAACATACATAATAGAAAAAAAGTTTATTTTTCAAGATTATATACAAGTATACGTCACAAAAATACGTCACTGTTTGTGGTTTGTGTGGTGATGTGCTGTTGTTAAATGAAGACGTCCTTTATTAACTATTTTTGGATTCTAATAAATTCTATATATAACTTTAGGAATTATAGTTTAAATCTTGGTCTACATCTGAACTTTATTCTTACATTCTTTTGATTTTTTAACCCTGTACTCTAACATTGCCTATGTAAATTTTAAAATTGTTTGTATGCACCATTGAACGACAAATTTATGTGACGTCAGACACTCAAATCCATCAATGTGTGCGTAGATAGTAGATGTTTTTGTGTTCTGTTAAAATTTTCCTTTTGAAATTGTTATACGATGATGACTGATGTACCCATATATTGACTATTTTATTTATTGTGTCTGTTTATTTAACGCATCAAAGTAAATATAACGGAATTTGATGAGACTGTCATTAAAGTGAGAGGGTTAGCGCTATAGAACCGGGTTTAACCCACCATTTTCTACATTTGAAAATGCCTGTACCAAGTCAGGAATATGACAGTTCTTGTCCATTTGTTTTTGATGCGTTTTGTTATTTGATTTTGCCATGTGATTATGGACTTTCCGAATTGATTTTCCTCTAAGTTCAGTATTTTTGTGATTTTACTTTTTATCATATGCTGCGGTTTACATGTGGAAATGTACTTTTATATTGTTCATTTTTGCATTTCTCTGTGCTGAGTGTTTTGGCGGGTTTTTTTTGTACTGTATTTCTGGCACGTAGTGTTGTCATCTAACATTGCCAGTTAAGAGGGGGGCATGGCTAGCCATAATACGAGGTTCAACCAACCATTTTCTATAAATTCACGTACCTAGTGAGAAATAAGGCAGTTATTATCAAATAGTCCGTTTCTAGGTTTGTTGGCGTTCGTTTCTTTTGCACTTCAGTGTTTCTGTGATTCCGTTGCTTTCCTTTTATAGTAATAACATTTACGGTACCAATTTTCTTGCACCAGATGCGCATTTCGACAATACATGTCTCTTCAGTGATGCTCGTGGCCAAAATATTTTAAATCCAAAGCTTATATAAAGTTATAGCTGATGTGTTTTCCTCGATTTGTAACCCAGACTTGTATTATCTCAATCGATTTATGACTTTGAACAGCGGTTAACTTTCGTTGCCTTTATTCAACGAACATTTTTATAAAATATAGTTAGCAAATATGTGGGTTTTTTAAAACTTTTTATAACAAAAACTCAATAAAACAATTGTGCAAAACTTTGACACTCAAATATATGAGGCACATTGATTAATACTGTTGAAATTACTTAATCATACCCAAACAGTATGAGTTTTTATATTACAAGTTTTTCCTAAAAATCAATAAATTTGTAATGTTGTAAAAAAAAAAAACTTAGTCAAATCATTATTGATAATTTTCACAAAAACATTATGCATGACAGCTGTTCTAAATTTATCAGTGTTTTATCCATTACTGTTTTAGGTTTTAAGCTTATAAAATTGTGGACAGACAAACTACCAAAGTGATCCTCTAATGTCTACCAGTACTCGATGAATGTTACTACCTGAATTTAAATCAATTTTTTTAACGATTATTTGATACACCATTACATGTATGTGAACATTTTCTTTTTCATAAAACAGGAACGGAAGATGCTTCAGACTATGAGGATCCAGCCGACCTACAAAATGACTATCATAAATTGTTTGAAAGGTATGTAATTTTTCGTCTAAGATAATCTTAAATCCTGTAATATTCTGGTATAGAGCTTCACTGAACCAACATTAGTTGTCAAAATATGCATCTGGTATAGTGAAATTGGTATCGTTAATGATATTACATCCCCATGATCTATTCTTTTGTTAGTGTACTTTCAATCCCCAACCGTATCATAAGCCCAATAGCCAATACTTCGATACTTGCATGAGCATGCAGATATTGCTTAATCTAGGATTTTCTGTCAAAAGTTTTGAATTATTTTTCAATTCAGAAATGTATGTCGCTTGTCCGGCTTTGGATTTACCTTCGATCTTTTTTTTCGTTGATCAGCTCTTCAACGTTTATAATAAGTTTTGATTTAGAAATACTGTGGCATCGAGCTTCATTGAAGAGACATCTGATATTCCTGGAACATCGGAATGGCGCACTGACAGGGACCCCTAAAGATTCGTCCCTGGTATAACTATGATTATCAAATTTAAGTTGTAATAAACCCATACAAAAATGTGTCAAAAAATATTTTTTTAAAAGTCGAAATGCATCTGGAGCAATTAGATTGGTACCAATTATGCTACTATGTCCAATCGGTTTGTACCTCTACTGGTTGACTGAGATTTCCCGAGGTTATCAAGAGCCTGGTTTGCAGTACTTCGTTCCTGTCATAAAATACAGATATTGTTTTATTGTAATTTGCTGTTTGAAAATTTCGAAAACCATTGTAATTCAATCAAGGAATTTAACGTCACATGCATAGCACTGCAAATTAAAGGTATGACAATTTTCTGTTCATATAATCTTTAAATCTTATAATGTAAATTCAATAAAACATTTAGAAATATTGGTCATGACTTTGTAAAAACAATTTCTATAGAAAAAAATAGTTTTTTTTTGCCTATTTAAGAAAAGAGGGACGAGAGATACAAAAGGGACAGTCAAACTCATAAATCTAAAACAAACTGACAACGCCATGACTAAAAATGAAAAAGACAAACAGACAAACAATAGTACACATGACACAACATAGAAACCCAAAGAATAAACAACACGAACCCCACCAAAAACTAGAAGTGATCTCAGGTGCTCCGGAAGGGTAATCAGATCCTGCTCCACATGTGGCACCCGTCGTGTTGTTAATGTGATATCAAATCCGGTAAATAGTCTAATTCGGTAGGTCACATTCATGAAAAGGAAGGATATTGTAGTTACGACGTAAGGAACATATCCGATATCATTTGTGATGGCGTCCGTAAAATTTACGAAGGGATGAATTCAACTGCACCATTTGAAAGTCTTGGTTTAATAGCTTCCTTGTGAGCAGCAACTCAGTAAGAAAATCATGATAGGAAATGCAAGCACGGGAATATCGTATCAATTTGGAGATATATACCCAGTATGCAGGTGCTGCTGGAATGTGGCTACTTAGAAATGGAAATTTCACAATTGGAAAGCTGAAATCATCTCTTTTGTCGTAAAGTTTTGTTTTGTTTTCAACCGACTCTCATTGTCAATTTCTAGATGTAAGTCAAGATATGAAGCTGACTGAACCGTATCTGTTCTATCCTTTATCTCTAGGTCAATGGGATAGATGCATTACACATAGTCACCAAATTTTAAATTATTTAGTTAAAGAACATCATCTGTATAGCGGAAAGTAGAGTTAAAGGATATTGCTAACTTCTTATCTTTCTTCCTAAGAAGTTCCTGTGTCAAGTTTGCCTCATAATAATAAAGAAATAAGTTGACAAGTAGAAAGACACAGTTTGTTTCCATTGGAATGCCGAGACCATACTCGTTATCGACAAAATATTTTTATTTTTTTTACTTAAATATAAATTGTTAATGAGGGTCGGCTGAAAACAACATTTTACGACCAAGCATGATTTTAGCTTCCCAATTGTGAACTTTCCATTTTTATGTAGCACCATTCAAGCACCGCCTGCATATGGAGTATATATCTCTCATATGATATCATTTTCCAGAGCTTGCGTTTCCAAGTGAGTGCCTGTGAAGCTATGAAATCGATAGTTCCCAGTGTAGAATTTTAAACAGTATATCTCCAAATTGATACGATAATCCCGGGCTTGTATTTCCTATCGTGATTTTCTTGATAGAGGGTTGCTGCTCACAAGAAAGATATTAAACCAAAAGTTCCAAATGGTGAAATAGAAATCATTCCTTCGTATATTTTACGGACGCCATCACGAGTTGGTTGACCGTTATGGAATAACCGTTTCACAGATGATATCGGATATGTTCCTTATGTCGTTACTACAATTCCCTTCCCTTTTCACGAATTTGACCTACCGAATTAGACTATTTACCAGATTTGTAATAAAGTTAGAATCACGACAGGTGCTACATTTGGATCAGGATCTGCTTACCCTTCCGGAGCATCCGAGATCACCCCGAATGTTTGCTTAGTCTTTAGTTTTCTATGTTTTGTCTTGTGTACTATTACGGTATTTGTCTGTTTGTCTTTTCATTTTTACCCATGGCGTTGTCAGTTTATTTTCGATTTATGAATTTTACTTTTCTTTTGGTATCTTTCGCCCCCCCCCCCCCTTTTTCAAGCGTCCTTTCGAAAATTGTACTGACGCCATCACGAAATGGAATATCTGTTTCACAGATGACGATGGAAATGGGCCATTCGGCGTAATCACAATCCCGTTCTTCTTTTTCACGATTGTGAACTACCAAATAAGACATATCACCGGGTTTATATTTACATTATGTACTTTTGAAATAGTTTGTGCCACAGTAGTACCTACCTTCCCCCACAAGGTTGGTTTTGCGTTACTGGTTGATAAATATCCTGAACCCTAACAAAGCGAAGTTAGTTTTTAATCTAGCTCAAAAGTCAGCTATTATTAAAGGACAATGTAATCAAAGTTTTCTTGGCTTCGGCACAGAAAATTATCAGTTATGCTTCCATATATATCTACTTAATCTTTAAAATAATTTCATGAATCGACGAAAGTCAAAAGCCGATATTTGGCGTGTTTGGAAAACATGATTATCTTTGAAAGTTATATACCAAAGTTCCTTCTGAATTCAAATGAGGCTATAAATTTGAAAAACCGACCACTGCAATGTTTGATGTATGCCGACTACATTACTTTACTGTCACATTTTCAGCAAGAACTATCATTGTAAATAAGTTCACAGATAAAATTTGAATTCCTGATTCAAATATTGTAATGATTGATGTCTATCTGTAAAGACCAAACAATACAATATAGTTTGAATTTTTTAATAAACCAGACGATTCTTGCTTTCACATACATTCCTCATTTTTTATGTTCTTTAATATTTTTACCGTAAAGATATAATTTAAACAAAGAGAGGAATCGAAAATCATCTGGTACGCTTTTATAAGTGCTACATCTTGTTCGTGCATTGTAATCTCCGCAGAGAACAAAATTAGAATTCCCGCATCTTTCAGATCAAATTCTTAAATACTTTAGCAAGAGGAAAGAAACGTTGTGAATGTACCATGATAACAGTTTTTTTTTTTGTTGTAAAGTATGTAGTTTCACCAAAAAATTGAAGCCCGGCTTTTATTGCTTATTTTTAAAAAAGGTTTTGTTAAAACATTGAAAGACCAAGCAATATAACGTTGTTTGAAAGATACTTATAAAATTTATGTATCCAATGCTTTGAAGGAAAATACAATTCAACATCTTTAATTTGTTGGAAATACCAAAGGAACATAGAACAAACCTATAATTATTCAAGATAACCTTTTCGTTTGGTAAGTGTCGTGAGGGTATGTTTTGAGTGAATTGTCTATACCTATTCTTTTTTTTTAAAGTTTATATTTATAGTACAAATATGTTATTTATGGCTTTATCTGTGGTGACAAGAACATATTTGCCATGGAAACAAGACAGGAATTTATAGATCCACTCAATTTTTTAATTCATTCATGTTTTGGAGTAGTGTTTCTTCCAATTTTTGGATTGAGACCACAGTAGTAACGTGGTCAGCTGGATCATATATGGGAATCTAGCACAGGTGCGTTCAGTCGGTTTGGCTTGTCGTTTATATTGAAATCCTTTAATAGTTATCAAAGCTACCAGGATTATGATTTAGAACGCCAGACGCGCGTTTCGTCAACATAAGACTCACCAGTGACGCTCATATCAAAATATTTAAAAAGCCAAACAAGTACAAAGTTGAAAAGCATTGAGGATCCAAAATTCCAAAAAGTTGTGCTAAATACGGCTAAAATAATCTATGCCTGGGATAAGAAAATCCTTAGTTTTTTCGAAAATTATAAAGTTTTTTAACAGGAAATTAACACATGTTTGCAATTGAAACTTTTAGTTGCAATAGTAGATGACAGACACATTAAGAGTAATTTTTTTCAAACTTTGAATATCTTAACAAAACCAGCAAAACAGCGGTAGTGCAAGTAGTGGATATTATTTAACTTTTCGTTTGTTGTACATGTTCAAGTCTAGTTTGTTTTCATTCAAGGTTTTTTTCCTAAGCTTATAAACCACTCAGGTACGAAAATTGCAATGAATTAATCCGAATATGTATTCGATTGCGTTATTCTATCAGTGTGGTTCGATCATTATTACTTAATACTTGTGGTGTATCAAAGACTGATGTAGCATATACCGACTAATGAATACGGCACTATTTTTTTTAATTTTCCGTTAATTGGTAGCGTGTAAATTTATCAGTTTTTATGAACTTTCAGTTTTTAAAATTGCTTTGGATTTCAGTATTTGTATTATACTTTACTGTTTAGAAAGTCGGGCTTATATTACCATGTATTTAAAAGTATGCCAAAAGAAATACTAGTTAATGATGCCTCCTTGCAATCATAAAAAAACCAGCGAGAGGGGGCTATTAAGTGTAATCTATACCTTCGACCAAAACAACCCTATTGGTGTTTTGCGGATGCTTCGTTTACTTTGTTTAAAAATTTGTATCCGAGTTTGTCAATACAGCCAATAATACCAAAAAGTCTCATACCTTCAATATTTGTAATTATTTTAATACTTTAGCTTTTTGCTAAAAACAATATCATGTTGTATTTCAACATTGAACTTTTACAGAAGACACAACTAGATAATGATGTCTCAAAACTTCAATTTTGATAGAATTTCGCATATTTAAGTTATTTGATATATGTAATCTAGTTTTTTTCTCTATTTTTAGGAGAGATCTTCAACCTTTCTTCAAACAGCTAGTGAAGGTTGGTGTCTCGGAGGCACTTCAAGAACATGATGCCAGAGTAAAAAGATTAGAAAATTCAATTGGGGACAAAAATTACCAGATTAGGGAACTACACCTCAAAAAGGCGATTTTAGAAGATCAACTCAACCTTAAAACAAATACCACTGAAGAGAAAGAGAAAATGCAAATTGAGATTAATAGATTGAATAAAGAAATTGAGGAAAAGACAAATGAGTTGATATCCCTAAATCAACTTTTGGATAAAGAGAAAAGGTTAATTAAAGAAAAAGATGATAAGATTGCACAATTAAAGAAAGAAAAAGACGATGAAAAGGCACAATTGGAGAGAGAAAAAGAAGATGAAATAGCACTAATGGAGAAAGAAAAAAATGCTAAGGTGGCACAATTAAAGAAAGAAAAAGATGCTATGATGATAGAATTGAAGAAAGAAAAAGATGCCAAAGCGCATTTGCAAGATGAAAACAATCATTTAAAAGTAGCGAAACAACAAGCGTTATCACAAAAAAACGTTGCAGTTAAATTACTAAATGATCTTAAAAAAAATAGATAGTGTTGTAACCAAGACAATTGACATGAAAACATATGTATAGGCTGTCATAGTTTCGGATTAATATTAACCTTTAGATTATTCCTAATTGTGTCAATGATTATTTGTAATAGAACTGATCGAGAAAATTTCTTCAGTAATTTTAACCAAGAGTTTTCGTGGTCAAATTAATAAAAAAAAAAAGTTACTAGTTCAATATCAATTAAATATCAAATTTCGGATTAATGTTTACCTGTAGATTATTCCTAATTGTGTTAATGATTATTTTTAATAGAACTGATCGAGAGAATTTCTTCAGTAATTTTAACCAAGAGTTGTCTTGGTCAAATTAATAAAAATAATTACTAATTCAATATCAATTACAACTGATAGGATGTATAGATATTAAATGATAATACTTTAAAATGAATAAATATTACATATTATTTTTTATATAACAGAATATACAGATTACTGTAAATACAAAGCAATAAAATACAATACAAAACAATACAATACAATACAATACAATACAATTCAATACGGAACAAACCGTTAGATTATTTAAAAACAGATTCTTACTGCAATAGATTCGGAAGATATTTTTGAAGACATTCCAAATACTGATTGGTATACCTACTAAAGACTGCAGTACACTTGCAAATTTTCACATATAGTTTAGACAGTTTGAACAATTATAAAAATGACAAAACAGTCTCAGTCATTCTATCAAACGTTAAATTATGGAGCATCATCTTTAATTCCAAAAACACGTATTGAAAATCTATAGCAGAGTTATACTGCACCAGCATTGTCAACGTTACGCAAACAAACACAGCACCTACCAACAAAAACTGTGTCATACTTTAAAGAAAATATTCATAAGGAATGCGTACCCTTTCGTTGTTAATATGCTAAGCATATGAAAATTTCAGACGATTAATTACAACTCCTTGTGTGCTCTCGACTTTAATGATTCAACGGTAAGATTTGTTTTTAATGTAAAAAGATTGTTCAGAACTTTTAGAACTTCTTGTAAACAATAAACGCAATCACATCATGAACAAACAAGTAAGTAAACTATGCTAAAACTTTGTTACAAAAATCTGTATTTAAGTCAGTGGATTTTCTGCAAAAATACTGACTTTATTTACAAAAATGAATCCCCATTTTTTATTGAATTTCATGAAACGATTATCAATATTGCTTTGAACAAGGTGCACTTTTGTTACATGTAAATACTAACATATCTTTTTTATCCATTATCTTTGCTGTTTTAAAATTATTGCATTATTGCACTTTCAAAATTTCGTAATACAAATGGCTACAGAAAAGCATTAAAAGACAATCTTTCTGGTAATCTTTCGAATTTGCAGAACATCTGAATCAATGTTTAGCACTTCGGTGTTGACATGAATATCAATTATATGGTCATTTTTATAAATTTTCTGTTTACAAAACTTTGAATTATTCGAAAAACTAAGGATTTTCTTACCCCAGGAGTAGATTACCTTAGCCGTATTTGGCACAACTTTTTGGAATTTTGGGTCCTCAATGCTCTTCAACTTTGTATTTGTTTGGCTTTTTAACTATTTTGATCTGAGCGTCACTGATGAGTCTTATGTAGACGAAACGCGCGTCTGGCGTATATAATTATAATCCTGGTACTTTTGATAACTATTTACCTGACATTTAGCAAATTATTTACTTAAAAATAGAACTTGAAGGTGAAGCATCCCACACTATTGGCGGTTTCGCACTGAAACACAATTGCAAATTAAAGGTTCGCAGTAAACGTATTATTAAAGATAGAATAGGAAAAATGTTTATCAACTTGATGAGATTTAACAAAGAAATATGTATTGGATGCGAATTTATGTAAAACCATGTTGTTGCAACTAAATCATATGTTTTGTCTGTGAGAGAACATTTGTATGTGGCGTTGTTAGCCTTACGATTGAGTCTACTGGCTTATTAGACGTCATAAAGTGACGTTTTCTTATTGGATCAGTACTGTAGGATTCGTTAAACCTCGGCAGATTCAAGTTCCATCGATGAAATGTTTTATATAGACTTTTCGACTATGACAATGTTTGCAGAATAGAAACAGCGTTTACTTTACATTCACTTTTATTTCATGTTATAATAAGACACTAATTTTTATTGCTACTTGCATTCATCTTGGTTTTCTGAATCTTTAACGTTTTATTGTTCGTAATTTGCATGGTAAATATATATGGCAGATAAACAATGCGCACGATAAATAAAAGTTAAAATGTCATAAAGACGAAAACAAAAGTTGGCCGAAGAATAATTGAAATGAAATCAGTTAGCTAAAAAAGGTCACAATACAAAATTTTGGTGTACAATAAAGGTCTCTGAGAGAAGAACAATGACGAAGATAGTATAATCATAATTTAACTATATCAACATATACAAACAACCAGTACACAATAAAATGTATAGAATTGATTTAGTGTTGTAATCATCTCGAATTGTACTGAATAGTTAAATTTTAAGACTATCAAGTAAGCACGCATTGTTACCTTTTCTATTTAAATCCAATAATTGCTTTAAAAAATGAATTAGTTATACAGTGTAATGTTTCCCCGACCTCAGTCTACTTGTTTGGCTTAGATACCCGTATGTTGCACGGAAGAGAACCAGCCTATGTGTACATATTTTGTCATCCGGGTCTTACACAACTGAATACAACTTTGACAAAAATTAGACTAAAGAAGTTTCTTTCGTACTGTTAAGGATTGATTTATAAGTATTCTTCGAGAATATAATACCAAATATCCGAACCAATGTCAAAGAAAAAAGAGAAAGCACCAGATCCTATATTCAATGGTAAGATTGTATATACATGTATAATGGTTTGTTGTTTTTAACTCATATTTGGATTTAGAATTGTTATAAGATTATGATACAAATTTGTTTGGTTTATTTGTTTATTTTATTTATTCATTTTATTTTATTTTTGTAATTATTGTTTAATTTTTCTTCTTCGAAGTCTTGTTTATTTATTTTGGGTTTGCTAAACCCATTGCTGCTGATAACTGATTTTTTTATAATTCTAAATAATGTATATATTTAAAATTATTCATTACTACTGCTTTTCCATTTGAATAACCTGAATACGATAATAGCAACTCATCCGCATTATGATTTGTATGTGCGTTCGTCCGTCGACAATTGTCGGGTTAAAGCAGTTTTTGAGTAGTTAACTATGAATTCTAATGCAATTTGGATGTAACAAATTTTTTCATTGGCTAAAAGTTGCCGTCAAATCCATAGTTGACCAGGCGTAACTAAGGACGAAGCCGCCATTTTGAATTAATAAATCAACAAGTGTTCGATTACTACTATATAATCGAAAATAAAACAACACCTACCTCGAATTCGCCGTTTTAATGTATTTTTATCCGAATTTGAAGTGTACAAGTAACGTTATAACCTCCAGTTTGCAAGTTTTCATTTGTATGACGTCACGTTTAGCCATGACGTCTTTGTGCCAAAATCATTCATGAAGTTTCGCGGATTTTTTTGTATTCGTCAAATTTAGACATTTTTTCAAGTTTTATCGTATTGTTCTTTTTGAAATGCATTAGAATCGGAATAACAGTACTGTAGTTGAAGAGTTGCCACCGTCAATTTTGATTTGACGGTCGCAAATCTCTGTTTTACTGTCTCCGCTACGCGTCGCCAGTAAAACTGCATTTGCGACCGTCAAATCTACAATTGACGGTGGCAACTCTTCAACTACAGTACTATTATTCCTTAAGTCGTGTACCCGTATATGGTAATAATAAACACTGGTGGAGAGTTTTGTCTTTGGCAATTATACCACATCTTTTTTTTTTTAATTTTTAACATGATTATATATTTTTAAGTTGTATATAATAGTAACTAATGTAAGCCAGAAATCTACTAACATATCATAGTTATACGTTATGTAAATTAAAATATTGAAAATACTCCTAAACCTCCATCGCTTTTCAATTGGGCGGATTCAGATTTGAAAAAGGGCACTTTGGACTCCCCCTCCTTGACAGAGACATGAGTCATACATTTTACATTACAATATTTCAAATTTTTCAATCGATCTAAAGAATTCAGTCGCTATTATGAGGTAACAATACCTTGGTGTTAAAAATATATAATAGTCGAAAGTTAATTAACACAGCTGAACATTTAAAAGGATACACAAAATTTGTTAAAACATTGTTTATTCGTTGTAATTATCAAGGTTAACTGTTAAAGAAATAATTGGGTGTAATAATTCTTTATAATTGCATAGGTAAAACAAGAATATCTTGTTTATTGACTGGAGTTCCTTAAAGACGTTTACAGTTTATATAATTATTACTAAAACCTGAAATTATTTATAATAAACAAATAAATCCGACATATTTCGTATGAATCACAATCAATCAAAATCACAGATAGGTCCGAGACCACAATTATTTCGTAGTGCATTTCTTGTAGAACATAAATGAAAATTTTAAAAATTCAACCTCCGCTTTCTCAATGAAATTTTTACAGTGTGTTGTACTACTTTTGGGACAAATTATATCAAAATTATAGAAAACTGCATCTGCTCTAACTCAAAATTTTAGACAATTGTATGTTTAGGGCGTCTTGAAATCTTTTGACAGCTTCTGAAGTGCTAATTTTTAACCTTTTTCAGCTGGACCAAATCACTACTTTCCTTTAAAATTTGGAACTCAATTTTTTTTACAGTGTAATTTCACCCCCTTCTTTCTTGCAATTTGAGGCATTAAACAGGGAGAAATAAATTTGAGAGGGGTATAAAAATTAATGGAAAGTAACCCACTGTCAACATTAGGGACAATATGGTGCTATCGTACAATAATTTGAGAATAAAATCGTTCACTTTCTAAGACAAGTATTTTTTTTCAAAATCCGCTTAAAAGCAAGCCTACCAGTTGAAGGATAAAACACACAATCAGGAAAATGCAAACAAGACTACACAAACAGGCAAAGAGGACAAGATCTTTGCAAAACGGGTATTCTGAAAACAATGCACGCGACAACTAAATCAGCAAAGCTTGTTTTGGATACATAAACAATACTATTTAATTTTAATAGGAACTTGAAAATAACAATAAAAATGATGACAATCAAGAAAACCGGTCACCATTGAAAAACACTATAGGGAGATAACTCTGTAAAATCAGCAGAACGTTTTAATGACGTTGTGTTCTTAAGGTCAAGTTACAATAAATGGGCTATGTCACAGATTTCAGTAAAATTTGGCATACAACTCTAGCTTGATGAACTTCAACTAAGAATCGAAAAAATAATGCCTTTATCTCATTCATTTGGGTTTTTTTAAATATTACTGATTGAATTCTTACAAAATGGGTGAACATTTGTATAGAAAGCACATAAAATCGGCGAAAACCCTTCTTTTAATTGTTTTTACATAGGCGGTAATGTTTACGTTTTTTCCTGTAGCTCAGTCCATATGGTAAACTTGGATATGTATGATAGCTCGTTTCGAAACTTTGACATGTTCACATATGTGGTTAAATTTTCGTGGTACGAGGTGAGATTACTTTTTCCGTAAATTAGCATACCCGAACATCCTTTCGTGATACGGCTCCTTGTGGAAAATTATCCCCTTTTTAACACAGTAAGTTCTTTGAACATTCAATACTTTTAACACATTTAATAGCTCTATAGTTTTTACACATTTATTCTATGTTCAATAAAGATCCTCAATTTAGGGTTCTTTATAACCATTTCAATCAACCGGACCATGATCCTTTTTATCTATGAAAGAACGCATCATTGAGAAAAATTATCACCACACAAATAACCATGTACTAAGAACTCCTTTCCACAAAGAAAGAGAACATTTCTGGATAAGGGAGTTAGGGACTGCAATGCCCTATGGTTGCAATGACAAGTGGATACTTAAAAATTCCAAAGATCTTTTAGAGTACATACAATCTAACTCTTTTTCATCTTGTAACAGTATTAAAACATTTGACTTCTCTACTCTTTACACAAGTATTCCACATTCCAAACTTAAAGACAAATTCAAAGAGTTGGTATTACTTTGCTTCATAAAAAAGAATGGCCAACGTAGATACAAGTATCTTGTCTTAGGGAGGGATAAATCCTACTTTGTAAAGAACCACTCTGATTCAAACAAAAAATTCTCTGAAACCGATATTATCAAGATGCTTGATTTCTTGATTGACAACATATTTGTTACGTTCGGAGGACGTGTTTTTCAACAGACTGTCGGCATACCAATGGGAACAAACTGTGCCCCTCTACTTGCTGACTTGTTTCTTTATTATTATGAGGCTGACTTCATGCAGGAACTTCTTAGGAAGAAAGATAAGAAGTTAGCAATATCCTTTAACTCTACTTTCCGCTATATAGATGACGTTCTTTCACTAAACAATTCAAAATTTGGTGACTATGTGGAACGCACCTATCCCATCAAATTGGAGATAAAGGATACTACAGATACAGTTAAGTCAGCTTCATATCTTGACTTACATCTAGAAATTGACAATGAGGGTCGGTTGAAGACAAAACTTTACGACAAAAGAGATGATTTCAGCTTTCCAATTGTGAACTTTCCATTTCTAAGTAGCAACATTCCAGCAGCACCTGCATACGGGGTATATATCTCTCAATTGATACGATATTCCCGTGCTTGCATTTTCTATCATGATTTTCTTGATAGAGGGTTACTGCTCACAAGGAAGCTATTAAATCAAGAGTTCCAAATGGTGAAGTTGAAATCATCCCTTCGTAAATTTAACGGACCCATCACGAGTTGGTTGACCGTTATGGAATAACCGTTTCACAAATGATATCGGATATGTTCCTTACGTCGTAACTACAATCCCCTTCCCTTTCATGAATTTGACCTACCGAATTAGACTATTTACCGGATTTGTAATCACATAAGCAACACGACGGGTGCCGCATGTGGAGCAGGATCTGCTTACCCTTCCGGAGCACCTGAGATCACCCCTAGTTTTTGGTGGGGTTCGTGTTGTTTATTCTTTAGTTTTCCATGTTGTGTCATGTGTACTATTGTTTTTCTGTTTGTCTTTTTCATTTTTAACCATGGCGTTGTCAGTTTGTTTTGGATTTATGAGTTTGACTGTCCCTTTGGTATCTTTCGTCCCTCTTTTATAGGAGTAGGTAATTTGTCAAGTCCTGCCTGCAGTATTGTTAATGTAATGAGTTTATTTAATACTACCTTACGACAACAACGTAGTTATGGGCAAAAACATTACCATCGGCCTAATGTCAAAAAGTCTTTCAAATCTAGATGACCCTCTGAGAGCTTTGATGACCTTCTTTTACATCTTCATCATCCACTAGGGTAACATTACATAAGAACTATTCTCTTTTCACTGCCAATTATTTTTCTAAAACGTTTGAGAGATTATGCACTTGGCATGTGAGGCACCAACACATTTTCTGCAATATACAGACTAGTCAGTATTATTTGTGATGTAGCTTTTTCCCGTATTTTCAAACCCATAAGATCGGAACCTTCCCATAAGGAAAAGAGGAGATTCCTTCCTGTTGATTTTGCCAATAGAGCAATTGATGCAATTAATATCTGCAACATTCTACATCACAAGGAGGTAACATCTAAATTTCCTATTTATTTTCAAATTCAGTCTGTTCCTATCGTATCCTACAGTTAAACCAAAACCATTGCACCTAAAATATTTAACTATAAACAAGCTTTTGTTAATGTTTTTGTCATTTTGGTCTTTTGTCTCATTTAAAATCATACCACATCTTCTTGTTTATATTCCAGGATCTTGACTATGAACAATACCTAAAAAAAAACTCCGACATGTGACTGTTCCACATCGCCTATAATTACAACCCCTCTTTCAACATGAAAATCTCCGAAAGGTGATTTCCCCTGGTCCTAAGTTTAGAGAACCCCAATTTTTGAATTTTGATTTTTTCCATTTGATTTAGGACTTTCCTTTTTGAATTTTCCTCGGAGCTCAGTATTTTTGTGTTTTTACTTTTTATGTATTAACATGGATCAACTGCTAAAATGGTTATTAAATTATATAAAAGTATAGACCAATTTTCCTTGAAATGAATAGTTTACTAAGAAACCCACACTCACTAGATAATTGAACCAAAAGCAATAACTATACTATGAACTAGTCATATGTTTTTTTTGCTTTAAGCGTAAGATAATGCAAAAATAATAATTTCAGGTGAAATCTTAATTGTGTGCATGCTGAATGTCCAAAAAAGGGTAAGCTACCTTATTGTAGAAATTTGAAGGTTGTAATTTGTCACTAGCATTTTTGTTACATACAATAAACGATGTAACATGATTTTTGACATCCCTCATTGTTCCTCTCTCTCACTAACTCTATCTCTCACTCACTCTATCTCTCACTCGCTCTAGCTCATTCACTCTATCTAGCGCACTCGCTAACTCTCTCTAGCCCACTCACTTTATCTCTCACTCACTCAAACAAGTGTGATCACTCTCTCTAACTCACCCGCTCTCTCTCATTAGCTCACTCGGTCCAGTCTCTAACTTACTAGCTCACTATGTCTAGCTCACTCTCTCTCTAATATTTAATGTTATATTTTGTGATTCTCATCGGATTTTGACAAATGTGTTGACGTCTTTTCTAATATATTTATGTGTTATGGAAAGAAAAATTAATCACCGCCTTCATTTATTAGATTTGATTTTGTTCAACGTAATCTGCAAGATAATTGACGTTTGAAGTTGGATTCATAACAAACTTGACATATATATACTGAGTGCCAATGAAAACGCAACACTTAGTTTTTCAAAAATATAATTTATATTAAAAATGATAATCTTTAAAGATAAATTGTTTTTGAAAACTAACAATTCTAACAATAGATCAATATCAAACAAAAATGTTGCATTGTCATCTTTCGGGCGCAATAGGTAAACGAAACATCCAATGTCAAATAATCAACTCACAGTCCTAACAAAAAATGTTACCACCCCGTGGTGCAGGGCAATCTCGACAGAGCCGTGAAATTCATCATCCCGGACATTTAATGTGATCCCGAGGAATGCTATTCCACTTGTCCCGCAAAGCAAACTCAAGCTGACTTTATGATATTGGTGGTGGTTTTTCATCGTCTAAACCATGTCAAATCTCATGCAAAATTTGCTCGATCGGACCAGTATCCGGCGAAACGCATGACTTTTGGCAAAGGCGGGTGCCAAATGCCTATGTTACCACTATTGACGGTTTTTGGTACACAATGAATGATTTTTGGTCTACAGAATTCGATGTTTAAGCCAGACGGCCGTTTAAATGTCACTAAGGAAACCCTGTGGTGCTCTGTAACAATTACTGCGCAAATGGCAATTTACTGAAATTGGTCCAAAGGTTCTACCGGGACCATCATTGAACTCCCATGACCTTTGGACAGCCATCAGAGGCGATATCGGATATGTTAGAGACCAAATGTATCGGTCTTGTTGAGCGTTTCTTTATTTTTGTACCCCGGGATGTGGCTTATCATTAAATGATTCATTTTTGTTGAAATTGTGGATGATTTGGGTTATTGTAGAGGTTACAACTTCAGTCTTCTCGTAATTGTCTGCAGAGAAAGGCTTCATTGGATCATGCCCAAAACTGCATGTCGCTGGTTTTCAGAAAGTCATGGCATTTACTCAGATGTTTATTAGTTTCCTAACAATAAGGGCGGGAAAATTCATGACATTAGCCAAGCTTAAAATGACAAAATCGTGAAAATGGTGCGTATGTTGAAAAGCGGTGAACTCGGTTTTTTTCCGTTCAAAATAACCCTAACTTCGCATTTGTTCCAAAAATCACTCAACCGTAAAGGTGTCGACAATTGTCTTAAAAGTCATTTTCAACCAACAATACAAAGTTCTAATATCAATAAAATAAAAATTATAAGATTTTTTTGAAAAACAAAAGTGTTGCGTTTTCATTGGCACTCAGTATAATATGAGGCAGGCATAACCTGTAAATGGGGACGAAGTCTGTATGCATTATTTTTTGTAACTTTAATATTTGTTAAAAAAATAAAACGGAAATACCGTAACGTTTCCGATTTTGGTTCTGTTGTTAGGGATTTTAGTTGTGACGTTATTTAAATTATGACGTCATATGCAATGTAAACAAAGAAACGCTTTCATCAGGTAACGTTTTTTTCATATCAATTAGAATTATTTTAAAAAATGAAATTGATATTGCGTTCCCTCCTTTTTATACTAGACTGATAAATATATATTTTACTCAAAGATTCATAACGAGACCGGAAAAGGGAAGTTTATTGTAGATTTCTGCGCCGGTCCGGGATTTCAAAACATGACATAAAAAAAAGTTAACGATTTTGAGTTCATTAGTACAATGAAAAATTCGGGAAATTTTCCCGATTTTTTTTTTTTTTTTATTTTTCTACCGTAATTGGGGACTCCGTCCCCATCTTATAGTTAATTGCTATTAATAAGTATTGCACTATGCATTGTGTGTAAATGCAATATCAGTATTTAGTTCTATTAAATTCTTAAATCAATCCTAATTTTATCTCACTTTTGAGATACAGTTTTTCATATGTGAATATTTTTTGTGCCTTTCCACCACTTCGTATGAGACGTCATTTTTATGATTTATTGCGTTGAGGCCTGGGCTGAGTCGGGTGTGTCTATTCTGTGTTGGTCTTTGCATTATTTATTCGGTTTTTGTTTTCTGTAATTAGTTAATACTTCAGTTTCTTCATGTATATAGTTTATATTGATTTGATAAAATTTACTGTTTGCAGTATCATTAATTGTTCTAAATAATAAAGATGTTTTTATCCCAAGCATTAAAACATAGCCGTATTTGACACAACCTTTTCAACTTTTGATCTTCAGTGCTCTACAACTTTGTACTTTTTTCCCTTTCGATCTTTTATATCTGGTCGTCACTAGTGAGGCTTGTGTGGACGAGGCGCGTTTTTTGGCGTATTAAATTTTAAACCTGGTGCTTTAGTTATCTATTAATCATGCGTTTCTTTGCCTTACGTTCTCCTATGTATTTGTATTATGGACCTTTAATAGTATGTTGTCATTTGAATGTTATATTTAACATTGCCATTAAAGTGGGAGTTTTGGCGTGCCATAAAACCAGGTTCAACCCACAATTTTTTCCTTAAAAAATGTCCTGTACATGTACCAAGTCAGGAATATGGTCATTGTTATATTATTGTTCGTTTTTCTGTGTTTTTCATTTTAACGTTGCGTCGTTTGTTTTCTCTTATTTTTTAGTGAAAATTCACATTGCATTAAGACGTGTCACGGTACTTGTCTATCCCAAATTCATGTATTTGGTTTTGATGTTATATTTGTTATTCTCATGGGATTTTGTCTGATGCTTGGTCCGTTTCTGTGTGTGTTACATTTAAGTTTGTGTCGTTGTTCTCTTATATTTAATGCGTTTCCCTCGGTTTTAGTTTGTTACCCCGATTCTCTCTCTCTCTCTCTCTCTCTCTCTCTCTCTCTCTCTCTCTCTCTCTCTCTTACTCTCTCTCTCTCTCTCTCTCTCTCTCTCTCTCTCTCTCTCTCTCTCTCTCACTCCTTCTCTTTCATCTCATCCACTCCCTCTCTTTCATTCCTCTTTCATTCACTCCCTCTCTTTCATTCACTCCCTCCCTCTCGCTATTAACTCCCTCTTTTTCGCTCATTTACTTCCTCTCTCTCGCTAATTCACTCACTGTCTCGATCATTCACTCCTTCTCTTTCATCCACTCCCTCTCTTTCATTCCTCTTTCATTCACTCCCTCCCTTTCATTCACTCCCTCCCTCTCGCTATTAACTCCCTCTTTTTCGCTCATTTACTTCCTCTCTCTCGCTAATTCACTCACTGTCTAAATCATTCACTCACTAACTGATTCACTCACTAACTGATTCACTCTCTCGCTCATTCACTCACTCTCTCTCTTCCATTCACTCACTGTCTCTTGCCCATTCACTCACTCTCTCTCGCCGATTCACTTACTCTTTGAGGCATTCACTCACTCAAATATCCTCATAGGCAACTTATAATCCAACAGGACTCAGTCTACTTCTATGATGACTGGCAGAAGCAAAGGCTTATGTACTAATCCGCTGTGACAAATCTCAGTATATCCAAGCGAACACCATTGTCAACCAGTATCAGGGAAAGGGTGGCACCCTTACCTTCAGTTAAACTTCATTAGGTGAGGAGCAAGTTTAATAAAAAAAATTCCATGAAAGTTTAAATCTAAAACAAAATGTTGTATGCTTTGGTATTTTTACAATTGACTTCTTGCAGTTTTATCTTACAGAAGGATGTTCATGATATTTTGCTTTCATTTGCATGATGATTTTTCATCATTCTATGCACTTTTCAAATGTTATTGTCGAAGCATGTTTTATTTTATAGATTATTGAGAAAATTGCATTCATTCATATTAAGGGACGATAACTGTAATTGATATTTTATTCAGATTGCTCTCATGTGTCGGTACGTGTTTTGTAGAAACAGTTTGTCTCAGAAAGCTAGCACACACTAAGTTTGTCAGACTTGGAAACATGGTAATATGTCACCGTACTTTCGACAAAAAAGAATCAAAGTTGTGTAATCTATTTCAGTTATCGTTCAAAATCCATGATCTACAATTATAACGACTAGATGTTGACAGGCTGTAATAATTGTTTCTAAAACACACAAGACGGGGTAGCAAATATTATTGAAGGTAGAAACTCCTGTTAGAATTTTGAGCTTTGTTTTGTCTTTTTTTCTACAACTTTTTTGTTAATAGTTTTTGTCAAAAAACGCAACAAGCGTAATAATTAAAGAATAACTTGTGTATTAGGGGTTTTTTCTGCAATTTTTATCTATTTCAAAAGATTTGATTTCAAGGGCACCGAGATGTAGAGTCATATGGTTGGACATACGATTGAACAAATTTACCATTCACTACAAGTTTAAAGGGTTTTATTCGAGATAATTGTGTTTAGATATAGGAAGATGTGGTGTGAGTGCCAATGAGACAACTCTCCATCCAAATAACAATTTAAAAAGTAAACCATTATAGGTTAAAGTACGGCCTTCAACACGGAGCCTTGGCTCACACCGAACAACAAGCTATAAAGGGCCCCAAAATTACTAGTTTGCTAACATTTGGATATACCTTGAACTTGACGGTTTACTTTGATAAATTGTTATTTGGATGGAGAGTTGTCTCATTGGACCTCATACCACATTTCCCCATATCTCTGTATTTTCTGCATCCTCTTATATGACCTTTAAATATAAAGATCCTCTTATATGACCTTTAAATATAAAGATCCTCTTATATGACCTTTAAATATAAAGATCCTCTTATATGACCTTTATTCAAACCAAGATTTTATTAAAACAATCTTTGTGTTGGCTTAACAAACAATATGTTTGACAACTGCAGTGACTTTTCAACAATGGAAACAATAAACTCATTTCACTCATACCAAACCATATCACAGTTCGGATCGTTTCTCAAATGCTTAAAATGACTTCAGATTCTTGCATTGCGTAGATTTGAAGATCAAAGCCGGTTGGCATTTTGTTATTTTGAATGAGAAATTACCGATAGAACGACAAAACAGTAAAAATGCACATACATTTGTAATGAACCAATTACAAATTTAAAACCGTTCCGAATTATCGATCATAACTCTATTACCATTATGTAAATAACATAACAACTACACTAAAATTTCGGAGTTGGTTCATTATAATGGTATATGATATAAGCAATAAAGCAATAAACAACACTACACTAGTAGCGTGACGTGATATTGATAGGACTCGAGTTGGTTACCCTCTTCATGTTTCAAGATAACGTTAAACATTTGTCTGAAATCTCCATGTAACTTTTAAGTAAACGAACACATAATTCATTTGAAAAGGTCTTCCCGAATAAGTAGATATTGCTGATATCGTTGGTCTTGTTTTAACCTTTTATTATTTTAAAAACTTTAATAGATACTATATATAGCTAGAAGATAGAAACTAAAAAAGCAAAAATAATCTGCACACCAAGATCTGCAATAAATGAAATTGACATTTGTTTTAGGAGTAACTACATGTAAATGACAATATTTTCCTTTGTTTATGTTGGGCAAATTATACTTGTATGGCAGATATAGAGATATTATAAACAGTGAATAAAACTATTTGCCAGAAACCGAGATAGGCGAAACAAAAACAATTTCAAGAAAATATGGAAACCTGTGTATCGGAGAAAGTGCGAGGTAGGTCATTGGAAAAAGATGCCAAATTCATCGAATAATTGTATTTATGTCAAATTTGAAACTATTGAATAAAATATTGAAGATTGTGTTGAACATCTACGGCTACAATGGTTTTCAAATCAAACTGTAATTGTCTGTGTTGCTTGTCAAACTATTGATGTTAATAAATGGCAAAACTTTTTGGAAATTCGGATCCTCAATGCTCTTCAACTTTGTACTAGTTTGGGCTTATAAATAGTTTGATATGAGCGTCACTGATCCGTCTTATGTAGACGAAGCGCGCGTCTGACGTATTAAATTATAATCCTAGTACCTTTGATAACTATTATATAGTAGAGTAGTAGCGTTTGTCCTAAATCTTATATTTAATATTTAACGCTTGTCGAACTCGAATCATTTTTCTGAGATAAGCCCGTAAAACAAAATTATGAATTTTTATAAGTTTAAAAGAGCTGGTCTAAGAAGTCGGTTATATTAACTAAGGATATTTTCATTATAATTTGAGAATTATGTTTGACGCATTTTGTTAATTTATGTTGATGAACAATTATGTTATTTTTTTTTACACCAGGGACTGTGGAAGATTCAGATTTTGAGGAAGTAGCTCAAATACAAAGTTTATTAGAAAGGTATGTCGATATTCTGCTAATGTATTTTTAATTTTTTAATACCGAAACTTAATTTCGTTGTCAAATGAATTAATGTATCAATTTGTATTGATTCATATGTATCCATTCGTTTGATGATTTTGAGCTTTTATTATTTCCATATGATAAATGACTTTTTTCTAAATTTATCTCGGAGTTTAGTAACTTTGTGATTTTACTTTTTCATAGACAGTGATAAAAAATACGTTTATCAAAAATTAGTAACAAATAGTCATTGAGATGTTGATGAAGCAGCTGATAAAATTGAGAATGGAAATTGGTACTGTGTCAAAGAGACAACAACCCGACCAATGATTAAAAAATATTTAAATTTTTGGATTAACCACTTCTGTGTCGACTTGAATTATCCTTGATATGTTTATAATCATAATTAACTGTTAACAAAACTTTGAATATTGGAAAAACTTAGGCTTTTCTACTTCTGGAATTTATTACCTTAGCTGTATTTGGCAAAACTTTTAGAAACTTTTGGTCCTCAATGCTCTTCAAATTCGTACTTTATTTGGGTTTAAATCTAGTATACGCCAGACGCGTTTCGCCTTCAAAAGACTCATCAGAGTTTGCACAATTTGTAAAAAAAGGCCAATATCAGTTTTGTCCTGTTTGTTCAAACTCATGCAACGAGATATTGCTGACAATATTTAGTAATGGCCTTCTTAAATATACACAGTGACATGGTTAGACCTAACCATTCGTGCATTACTGCACTTACTTATTTAGTAGATGAATGGGTTAACAGATCAGGATAATAGAGAACTTACTGAGTTATGTTTTTTAGATTTAAAGAAAGATTTTGATCTGGTTAACCATATAATTTATTGAAAAACTTCAAAATTATAATGTTTCAAGCTGTACACTAGATTCTAGTCGGTAAACGGACAGAAAGTCACAGGACAAAATTACAAAAGATCAGAAAATATTTCATATCATAAACGTACTATTTGTCTAAATGCTAATATTCTATCATTGTTTGATTATTGTTGCAATATATGGGATAGTTGTTATGAAAATCGAATAAATAAACCTAATAAGTTGTTCAAGAAATCTGAATATATAGAAATAGGTTGCATATCTGTATTGACAATGCAATTTCCAATAGGAACTCCTTTTACGGCTAAAACTGTACCACTTTTACGATAAAGTTTTGAAAATCTTATCCTAGAATTGAAAGTTCATATGCACTACATTTTTTTCAAAGGTCAAGTAAGGCTGTGCGTCATATTTTCTACGTTTATATGCCCTGAACTACTCAGAGTTTAAACTAACACTAATTTTCTTAACTACCCCTACCTCGAATGAAAGGTTAGCATAGATTTCAATGTAAACAATATGCAGATGTTTATTTCCGGGTAAAATTCCGAAGTTATGTCTCTGTGAGATGGAACACAGAGAGCATAACTGAGAACCATTATGTAAACAAAATTAATTTTCTATGAATATTCAAGATCTCCCTAAGAGAGGCGTGTTTTGAGAAACAGCTGTATTTACAAAGTGCAACCTACAGTAGAAACTGACACAATGACATCCTCCAATTTATTGTTTAATAGTTTTAACTGTTTAATTGCGGGAAAACGACTTATATATCAATATCCAAATCATTAGAGAACATGATCCCTAACTATTTACAAGAAAAAATTCCTTTAATTGATAATCAAAATTATAATTTACGTTCAGCTAATGAAAAACTATTGAATCTTCCGAAGCCCAAAACTTGAAGAAAACATTTACATATTTAGGTTCTCAAATATGGAACAGTTTACCACAAGAAAGAAAAATAAGTAATACACTTGTAACTTAAAACAATATATGTTACAAATTTTCATAAACTATACAACTTAATATGCTGTTTCATTAATAGCAATACACAATCGATATCTGTCTATGGAAGAAGCGAATCGTTAAAAACTTTTCGCTGGATATACAAATATTAATAGTTATTTGTTTTCTGCATCTCAAATTTAATTATAGTTAATTTGGTCATTGTCAGTTTATTGTCTCAATACTTTATGCCATAACCATGCTTGTGCAAATAAGTATTGTCTATTGTCTATATCATTATAATTTTGTACTTTAGAAATATGTTTATATTATTTTGACAACTCTCGGGACGATTAGTTTTATATAAAGGTATTATCCTCTTGAAATAAAGTTTTTTTTTTGGCTTATTTGATCGAGTTTCTTTTTGAACCTGAGCATTTTTAACAGCTGCACATTATCTTTTCCACAACAATCACAACTCTACTATTTATGGGCTGAACTACCTCTTCCCTTTCAGATAAAGAAATGATAATACCTGAAATGCAATCAACGTAAAGCTTCTCACTTATCTCTTTCCTCTTAAAAAGAGGGACGCAAAGAAACCATAGGGACAGTCAAAGTTATGAATCGGAAACAAACTGATAACGCCATGGCTAAAAATGAAAAATACAAAGAGACAAATAATAGTACACATGACACAACATAGAAAACTGAAGAATAAGTAACACAAAACCAAATAAAAACTAGGGTGATCTTAGGTGCTCCGGAAGGGTAAACAGATCCTGTTCCACGTGTGGCATCCGTCGTGTTGCCTTTGTTATAAAAAATCCGATAAATAGTCGTATTCGGTAGGTCACATTCGTGAAAGGAAAGGGGATTGTAGTTACGACGTAAGGAACATATCCGTTATCATTTGTGCAACGGTTATTTCATAATTTAATCTTTTCTATTCTTTCAAATATACTTGATAAGTTTTCATATCTTTATTGTTATTCCATATGAATAAGAAAAATCATTTATTTTTTTCCCTCACACTGTGACCATTTTGCACTTCGGGTTAAACTGAGTCGTCAACGCTTGAGATCATCTCACTTTCTTCCAAATCTGTTTTCAAGATTAAATCACCTTTAATTCCGTTAATTCCGTTGCTGATTGGTTACCTTTAAGTCCTTCAATCTAAACAGTACAGTAACTGGGCACAACTATCAATTCTATACAACTTATACATTTTTATTAAAGTTTTGTTGTTTAAATTCCTAAAGTAAAATGAAATATTGCCCAACACAAAATGGTCATAGAACATGTATTTGGTTAGGTCTAGCATTTTCTACTTAAGGGAATGACTATGTCATTTCGGGAATATGACAGCTGTTATCCATTCCCTTGAAGTGTTTGAGCTTTTGATTTTGCTAATTGATTAGGGAATCTAAGTTTTTTTATGATTTCACTTTTTATTTTAAGACTGGTAATCTTTCCAAATATCTTTTTTCTCTCTTTTAGGCCAGAGCTCCGACCACTATTTAACCAGATAGGGAAGATCAGTGCTGCAGAGGCACTTAAAGAACATGATATCATAACAAGGGATTTAAGACATCTTATCGAACAAAAAAATTTTCAAATCCGTGAATTAGAAAATGATAAGGCGGCTTTAAATATTCGACTTCATGCTGCTGCAGATAACACTGAAGAAAATGAGAAAATTCGAAGGGAAATTAGAGAATTGGAGAATGATATAAAGAGTAAGAAAAAGGATTTAGTATCCCTAAACAAAAAATTGCAGACAGAGAAAACATTGTCGAATGAAAAGGAGGTTGAAGTGGCAAAATTGAAGAAAGAGAATAAAGAATTGAAAGTTACCAACAATGATTTAAAAGTAGTAGCGCAACAAGCTAGGTCTGCCAAAAATGTTGCACTTCATAAACTGAAGGAGTTGAAAAATGACAAATAGAATTACCAAGAAAAGCATTTGAAAGTTAAGATACAAGTGATTGAGGACAAACACATCTTCTTGTCCAATATACTTCAAATTTAATGTAAACCTACAGATTTTTTATTGAAATGACAATATTTATTTAATTCATTTACTTATAATATTTGTAGTATTTGAATAAAAAAATTCAAAACTACCAATCATACGTGTCTTGGTCGAAAATATGATAACAATATCAACAGCAACTGAAGTCGTATTCTTGATGTCAGTATTCTAAAAAAAAATTCTGTAGAACAAACAAGCTAATTCCCCATTTCCATTCTCAATTTTAAATATTCATCAGTATGTTCATAGCAATTAAAAATCGATGCCCTGCTGTATTTACTGAATAATATTTTTACTAAGAATTAGGGGCCAGCTGATGATGCCTCTGGGTGAAGGGTTTTCCGATGTGCTCAAGACCAATTGGTGTCCTTGGGATATTTTATATTATATATACATTATATATGTATATTTTATGCATTCTACCTGACTGTTAGATATTTGGATGATATATTGACTATCAACATTGACTACTTTAGTATGTTCACTAAATAGATTTATCCAATTGAACTAGCATAAAACAAAGGTAATACTAACAATGAACACTGCCTTTCCCTCGAACTTGATATACTAGTATATATCATTAACGGAAAGCTTGATACAAAAACTTATGATAAAAGAGATGATTTGTTTACTTATATTTTTAATCATGTCGGTTTATTCTTGTAAATTAAATCTGTGTGAAAACAAGTAAGTTCTGTGTTAACAATTATTTCAACTAAAAAAATATAAATGAACTAGCTGATTATTTATCTTAACTTCAATATACAGATATTAAATAAAAATACAATTCAAACCACAAAAGATAAGACATAGCACAATACGGAATCAGACTTACAAAGGACACATAATAACCATTGGCAAAAAAAGTTTTGAGTCTCTATCAGAAGGAAACCGCTACGTGCGATTACATGTATTTAGAGGTTGAGAGCAATCGCGCTTGATAGTCGAATGAATAAATCTAGGTTTGAAAAAGCCATGACTTAATTAGTTTTGTTAACGAATAATTGATTAACCGGTTTTCCGTTCAACCGACGGAAGGACAGAAAATCGAAAACATAAAACGCTAACGGTTAAACTGGACCTTTTTTCAATTTTGATAGATTTGATATTTTATTTGATATTATGTTCTTATTCAATCTTCAATCGAACATAAATTATTTATAAAAAAACCACTCAACACCGCTAATAAGTAATCAGCTAGCCCAGACAACACAGAAAGTTATTTCATTACAAATTAAAAAATAATGTCCAATTTACTGTCAACGACCGCAGCCATCAAATATAAAGTATTTTATAAGTTGAAAAAAAAAGTTGTTACATTCATGCAAATCATATAAACTTTGAAATTAATGTAATTTCCTCTGTAGTAAAGGGTATGTGGGTGGAGATCGTTGTGTACTGTCAGAAAGGCGAACGTGCAAGGATAATTCTATACTTTAATACTATTATTTATAGCATAACTATTAGCATGAAATTATCAGGATTAATATTATCTAAACTTACTGTTGTAAGTCATTTCAAATTAAACATAAACCTCTTTTAATTTGAACAAAACCTGTTAGAAGGGACAATAGCTACGAGATATAGAAAATTACTCTTAACGAGAGTAAACGTGAATGAAACAGAAGAAAACTATGGATCCTTGTCTAATTTATGTTTTGCAACACTAGCAGTGAGCCAGGAGTCAAAGCGTAGAGCATTTAACCCTTTCGATTAGTTAGGTATTCATGTTTGTGTGTATCAATATGATGTTATAATTATATGATTAAGTTTTGAAACAGCTTTTTTACAGGCTTACTAAACCTCTCGCTCGATTTCTTTTTGCTTTATAAGATGTGTAAGCCGGGAAACTCAAAATTGATTTCTTTCAACTTAATATTCCTTGACATATTATAATGAAATGAAGAAAAGCTAGTGACGCCCTTTCTAGACAAAAAAAAAGAATGTGGTATCAGAAATTAAATTATATCAATCAAATTTACTAGTTCGGTGTATGTTTTGATTCTTTTTATAATATGATTTTAAATTTGATCAAGTTGATTTCATTGAGTTAAAATTAAAATAGCAAAATAAACAAACGCCAATAAACACTGAGGAAAATTCAAAACGCGAAGTTTCTAATCAAATGGCAAAAACAAAAGCTCAAACACACCAAACGAATGGTCATTTTCAAGACTTGGTACAGGCATTTTCTAATATAGAAAATGATGGGCTAAACTTGGTTTTATAACTAGATAGACTTAACTTATATGACAGTCGTATAAAATTTCTTTATATTGACAACTTTGTGTGAACAAAACAATACATAGTAGGTAAAAAAGTCAAAAATTTGGGTACATCAGACAACATTGTGTTACAATTTTAATCACTAAAAACAATTTAGTCTGGGGCAAATGCAAAATTTCAAATCTGGTATCTATGATGAGTTTATTGAAAACTTCATTTAATCGCGCGCGGAAGTAGTAACTAATTATAAAAGCCAATATCAATTAGTTGATAATTCATGTTCTAAGATATAAGTATTAATCGATACAAAACCGATTCGAATAAGGCTCAAGCAATCTGAGGAAAGCATCACCATGTTATATTCTAATTAAAAAAATATTTACAGGCCTAAATTTTGTTTTCAACTTGAAATAACAGTATATTATTCTATAAAGAGAAATAAAGATACAAATGTGTCATGTATTATGGTTCTAATTAAGATAACAGTAAATTCTATAAAAGGGAAATAAAGATGAAGATAACATTATGTATATTGGTTCTTATTTAAAATAACAGTATATCTATAAAGGGAACTACAGGTAAAAATATATCATTTATATTGGTCATGATTTGTAAAACTCAGAATTGTCAATATAAAAAAGAAGATGTGGTATGATTACCAATAAAACAATTCTCCACAAGAGACCAAAAAGACACAGAAATTAATAACTAAAGGTCAAGTAAATTTAAGACCCAGTTATACTGAGAGAGAAAAAATAATGTTGAGAATATGTCAAGAAAATATTCAAATTAGAAAAAATTGTGAAGACATTTTAAGACCTTATTTAGGATGTCGAGAATTTGTGGAGTAAATTTCATATAGATTTAATATAAATCAGCAATTGTCAAGAAAATTTGAGACAAAAGTCATACTTTTTGATAATTTCGAGTCATTGTTCATGCAAATTGAGACAAAAAATAGTTCAGACTTTGTTTCAACTTTCATCGACATTATCACAGAATCTGCATGATTGTTATTCAAATTTCAAAATTTTTGGAGGAATTATTTTATTTAATACTTAGATCAAGGAAATACCTTTCCGTCTTGAACCATATGAATTAATCATTTTAAAGTGACAAGATGACGGACCTTTTCTGCAAATTACAGTTATAATATGTTTATGGATTAGTATATTTATTTCAAAGATCACATTTTAAACTAATAAAAATAAAAGTGATTATATATAATGTTGACGGAAGTAAGACACTTTTTATGTATTGCTTTATTCTGCCTTGCAAATATTCAATAGTTGTAGATACATTTTATTGTCATTTGAAACATTGTAGTGCGGGCTTTTTATAATGCTTCGATGTTCTTAGATCCAATCTTGTTTCATTAAGCTAAAGGCTATACTAGTGCCATGTGTTTGTTTATAAATTATTTGATACTTAGTTAAATCAATTTACCATGTGATTAGAAAGTACCCAGATGACCCAATTGCTTTCTGTGGTAAAGATCACAATTTTAAAGCTGGAACAGCTATGTGTCTTCAGTCCAAATGATGTGACAATCATTGCATGTCAAAGCCATATCTTATGGTAATGCAAAAATCCACATATAAGATATGGAAACTGGTTACCGGAATATAACAGATGCTCCTGGTCAGGTACTTTAGATCTAAAAAAAAACAGTCAAAATATACTCTCTTTTTATTAAATTTCATGCATTTTTTCTTGTTTTATTCAAAATTATAGTCGACGATGATGAACAGTCATTATCTGCTTTCATTTGATACAAAAATTACAAAAATATTCTACATATTTTGAATATGACATCCATGAGCAAGAACCATTTTGTGTTTTGAAAATATGCTCCACTTTCTGTGCTTTCTTATTGGGCCCGAATTGGCAGTGTTGAACAATTACAAGGCACCTGGCGTTTTTTATCTAAATTTGCCTTTGGTTTTACTTTTCCGATAAATGATTGAAATAAAATCAGTTAACGAAAAAAATAAATAATACAAAATTTTTTTTTACAATTAAGGAGGCTCGTGGGTACAAAAAAAATCAGCAAATTTTTAAACATTTTTTTTTTCATAATAAATTTAATTCATTACACTTTTAGTTGTAACATTATGATATGGTTCAAAAATCAGCCCAAAGAATTAAGGCATTTTAGCCCCAAATGATTTTTAAAACTTTGATATCATTGAAAAAGCTCCAAATTATCTCCCTTTGGTGACATTTTTTGGCATTAAAATTGAAATATCTTTTTAAACTCATCGGTGACCTATATTTTTTATTATTTTTTTCAAATAAGCTGCACTTGAACTAAACAACTGTAAAATTTAAGCAATTTCTTATATTAGGTTCTTTTTTTATTTCGATTTTACCTTTTTTTCCCTATTAGTTCAACAGAAAAAAAGTACCTAAAAAAAATGCATGCTTTTTTCGATTGCAGATTTTTAGCTTAAATGAACGGTGACCCCATATTTTTATTTTATTTTTCTATTAGGTATAGGATATTTATTTAGAGAAAAATATAGCGAAATCCTATATTAGAAAAAAAAATTGATTTATACCCAGGAGCTCCCTTAAGCTCTCTCCAAGAGTAGGACAATGACGAAGATATCATAAATTATAGCTCAACTATATCAACAGATACAAACAAACAGTACAAGAGAAAATAAATGATATTTAGACATTTTAAGACTGATTAAGTAGATGTTGATAATATTGGCTTGACATTCTTGAAATTCTATCATATTACTTTTGGAGCAGTTATGAGTCTTTGACGCATGCTCACAAAGGTTCTTCTGGTGAAATCATTTTCATATTGGTCCACATTTTCTTTGCTTCGACCAGCTTTGGAGGAGATATAATTAAAGAATTGATATTAATCAGCACAGAACTTTACTTCCTAGAGCATCATGTCAGGCATTGTCATTGCTAAAAACCAATAAATGTATTTTAATCTGAGGGACAATTCGACATTTTAACCCCCAAAAAAATAATGATAATAACGATCCCCCACAAAGTAATATAAATAGAACCATACCAATAGTAAGCAAATACATATAAAAAGAGGTGGTATGATTGCCAATGAGACAATTCTCCACAAGAGACCAAATCGACACAGAAATTTACAACTACAGGTCACCGTACGGCCATAGACATTTAGCAAAGCCAATACCGCATAATCAGCTATAAAAGGTCCCAAAATGACAATGTAAAACAATTCAAACGTGAAAACTAAGGGCCTTATTTTCATTAAAAAAAATCATATGTAACACATAAACAAACAGCAACCGCTGAATTACAGGCTCCTTATATCATGTTCTCAAACTAGATATCATCGCCCATGAAAAAAAAAACACGTGAAAAAAGAACCTGTTATGGGTTGCTCTCCTAGCTACAAAATGTATCCAAAATCAAAGATGTAGAACATATTCTATCATAATCTTTTGGTAACTAATGTAATTACTGTATCCTCCATGCCCATCTTGAACATAAAAAAAATAATTTAGTAAATAGAACTCCTAATGCTCAGATTGGTTGTCATCGTGCAACACAGTTAATAACACCTTATAGGAAAAACATAGAACTCCTTTTGTCATAAGACACTGTCAAACATCCAAACATACTATCCCCACTCATCTGTGTCCACACTTGTTTTTAATATAGAATATTTTTATATGTATTCCAATGTTTTATGTTAAACGCAATGTTTAATATGTGTATTGGAATGTATTATTTTATACAAGTGGTGAAACTAATAAAATATTGAATCTGAATCTGAATCGGTATAAACAATAAATTTCAATATTCTAGGTATAAATGCATGCATCTTGCACCTTTCCTTTGCATTTTAAAAACGAACATACATTGTTTTTCAGTCTAAAAAGTAGAAGACATCAAAGGACTAATGGAAGAGAAACTTACAGTATGGTAAAATGCGAAACGACCACATTATACATGTGTGTTAAATAGAAAACTATTGACTGATCATAACTAACCCACTGACGATCCCAGATGCTTCGGATGTGCAAGTGATATGTATTTCTATCCGTGAAAGTGATATATGTATTTGGAGTGACTTTAACATTAAATAGAAAAACATACTAGAGGCTAATATTCATAAACACTTAGACATTAAACTTAACAATAAAGCTAAATATAATGTCCATATTTATAATCATATAATTTTTAAGTGTAATTATGTGTAGAAACTGAAATTTTTATTCAGTAGACCTTATCTAAAAATAAATTATAACCAGTTTTTTTTTTTTTTATAAAACACCTTTATTTGAATGTGCCACTGAAATTTGGGATACTATGGTTTTGGGTAATATTTTGAAATATGGTTCACTAGTTTTGCAAGCTCAAGTACAATCCATCTTTTATCAAGAACTAGGGTTGGAAAAATTCCAAATGTTTGGACTTTTCTCATTGTTGAAGGCCGTACGGTGACCTACAGTTGTAAATGTCTGTGTCATTTTGGTCTTTTGTGGATAGTTGGCTCATTGGAAATCATACCACATCTTCTTTTTTTATTATAACTTAGTACACCAGACACGCGTTTCGTCTACATAAGACTCATCATGAACGCTCAGATCAAAATAGTATGGTTAAACTAAAACTCGAAGAATCCGATATCTTCCTTAATGTAAGTAAAAATTTGGTAACAAGACCGAGATATAGAAGAAATGAATGTGATATTTATGGTCATCTGTGACACATCAACCTAAGCGTGATCGCAACCGGAAACTTTCAAATGCATACGTACATATATTTACCATTTGAAACTATTGTATTAATCGCTTCTTTGGCAGTTATTTATTTTTTAAAGTTTATCACTCACTCTCTCCTCTCACATTCTCTTTTCTCTCACACTTCTCATACGCTCTCAAACTCTCTTTCTTCTATCTCAAACTATCTTACACTGTATCCTATCTCACGCTCTTTCTCCTCTCACACACTCTCTCTTCTCTCATACTGTCTCTCCTATATCACACTCTATCTATCTTCTCTCGCACCCTTCTCTCACAGTCTTCTCATTCTCCACTACTAGTATCTGACATCCTCTCCTATCTCCTATCTGACAATCCCTCTTCTATTTCACACTCATACTCTTCTCTCACAATATATGTCCACCTGTCACTTTCTCTCTTCTCGCACTCTCACACTTTGACGCTCAAACTTCACTTTATCTTTGCTCTCACACTTACTCTCAACTCTAACACTCTCTACTCTCACACTCTCTACCTCTACCTCTCTCTCTCTCTCTCTACTCTCACACTCATTCTACCTCTCTCTCTCTACTCTCAACCCTCTTTCTCTCTCTCTCACTCTTTCTCTCTCACTCTCTACTCTCACACTATTTCTCTCTCTCACACTCTCCCTCTCTCATTCTCACACTCGTTCTTTCTCTCACTCTCTCTTTCTCACACTCTCTCTTTCTCTCTCTCTCACACACTCCTCACTCCTCAATTTCCATCTGTCATCTCTCATCTCTCTCATTCACTCTCCACTCTCACTACTCTCACCTTTACTTACCCTTTTACCTATACTTACCCTTAAACCTATACCTACCCTTAAACCTATACATAACCTACCCTTAAACCTATACCTAACCTACCCTTAAACCTATCTGTACCCTATGTACCACTACCCGTACCACTACCCCACTACCCGTACCACTACCACTACCACTACCCGTACCACTACCACTACCCGTACCCTTACCCGTACCACGACCCTCACCCGTACCTCACCCGTACCCACGACCCTCACCCGTACCCACGACCCTCACCCGTACCACGACCCTCACCCGTACCACGACCCTCACCCGTACCACCCGTACCCACGACCCTCACCGTACCCACGACCCTCACCCGTACCCACGACCTAACCACGACCCTCACCCGTACCCACGACCCTCACCCGTACCACGACCACGACCACGACCACGGCCCTCACCGGTACCCCGACCCTCACCGGTACCACGACCCTCACCCGTACAACGACCCTTATTCCTCTCCCAGTGAATACTCTGTATACGACTGTTTCCCATCCACACGAGAAATATCAGTATAACAGTCATTCAAAACGGCTATGACAGTACAGGAGTTCTACTCCGTCAGGGCTGTGGACACCACAGTCCATTGGGGAGAACACCACTGTCTACCGTTGTCTGGGAAAGGTTGGTACTCGTCCCTTCAGTTAACCTTCATTAGGTAAGAGTACAACATTATGTAAGAAAACTAATGCTTTTTATTGCAATGAAAATGTCATTCTTCACCGGTCTTTAAACATTTTGCAATTTGCAAAATATACCTGTATAAAGAACCAACTATTTTTGTTTTCATTTACATATCACTTTTTTAATATTCTAAACCTTTTTTTATGTTCAGTTAGCTATGAAATTTCTTACATTTTCTATGCGCAAAAAATATTAAATGAGATGAAATAAAGGGTGCTAACTGTGACAATCCTAAAGTCGTTGTTAATATTTAACGTAACAAATATACGGGTATCTAACAAATTGCACAATGAATGTCAAAATCAGTTCACTAGTTATCATAGTAATCACTGAACTGTAGAAATATCAACAGAATGCTAATATCGTAAATATTAATTTATATAATAAGGAATTAATTGATTTCCGCTTATTAATGTAATTCGCACATTGGATAACTTCAACAAAAGATTTCAATCATTAATAAAAATAATAATATTTACTTCATTATGATTTTTTATTAGTATTTTAAATAATTGTTTCCAACACAATTAAGATTTAGTGATTTACTTTTTTTCACAACCAGACAGAAACTCCGCGTTAATGCTTGGGAATGTCAATCAGTGGCGTATCCAGAACTTTTCATAAGGGGGGCTGCACCGCTGACTGACCGAATGGGGGGGCGCTCCATTCATGCTTCAGTTATTCTTTTACAATCAACCAAATGTTCCCACTAACGAGGGGATGGGCCCCCAGGGTCCCTAGATCCACCTTTGTCAATTTATAGGGAAATTAGCTATGAGATAAAACGAAAAATCAAAACATGAAATTGTTTTGCTTGTTCCATCATTAATGAAAGTCAAAAAGTAAAATAATAATTCACTGTTTGCAGTCAGTTTTATAAAACTAAGATAAAAATTTTTTTTTTTAAAAAAACACCAAAAAACATCAAAAGAACAACATTGCTGATGAATTGTTTACTTTCAAGTGAGTAATTCGATCTGATTGTAACAATCATGTGATAAGCAATTTAACTCCTTAGGCTATGGATGGGTTACGCATACATTTGACGTTTTCAGCTACCAAGAGGAAAAGAATGTCAACATTTAAAGCGAAACAAAGAAAACTCATTTTGGTAGACTGGTTCGATCCACCAAAACTCATTCGTAATATACATATACATAAGTAAAAAGATGATTAAAATATTTTTAATCTATAATGTGAAATCAAGCATACCTAGAAAATTGCACGTTTTACCTATCTATATTTATATTTATATCTGGTTACATGACTTATGGTAGTCAGTGGAGGTCGTCTTGCTGGTCTTTAATTAGATTGCGTATAGACTAAAATACACACAAAATGCTGATACATTTATCGACCCAATGCATCGTGAATTGTATATCTAAGACTTTTTAGAATTTGATATATATGTCAAGTACAAGTTGCGATTTCGTACAGGTTATAACATGTACAAAAATGTTGTACATGTTATAATTTGTACAATGCAAAAATATAAGTTATAACATGTACAAAAGTACCTCATACATGTAGTATACAAAATATTGCTTTAAAATGGTTTCAACTTGTACAATATTTGAAAATCAAGACAAATGTGAAACAATTCATACGAGATATCTAACGGCCCAATTTATGGCCCAAAAATGAAAGAAAAACAAATATGTAACACATCAACAAACGACAACCACTGAATGTAAGGCTCCTGACTTGGGACAGGCATATACATAGAGAATGTTGTGGGAATAAACATGTTAGCGGGATCCCAATCCTCTCCCTAAAGAATTGAAATAATTAGCAGTACCGTGACATGGCGAGACTATGTTTTGATATATTTGATAAGGTCATGCTCATGCGTTGTTCGTTCATGCGATTCAGGATAGTCTTGGCATTGGCCCCGATTCTATAGATAGGCTGCGAAGTAAAACACTTTTGAGGACATACTTTTCATTGTTTTTTCTTTGATTCTTTTTTACTTGCCATGAATCAAAATTAATGATGTGGTGTATCTTGTTGCGTTGTTCTGCATTGGTGATTTGCGTTGTATCTTTTCTTGTATTATGGAAATAAAACACAAAAAGATGTCTTTAAGGACAATGATGTATAGACAACACCTCGATAAAGGGAACCCGGGAATTAGAATGGAATATCTCCAAATTTCTAAATAATTTAGCACACTAGTTCTTTCAATCGGGTTACAACGGAATATAAGAGAAAAATAGGGGTCATCATTTTTTTTGTAATTCTAATAAGAAAACGTAATTTTTGTCGACAAATTCACTTAGATAAATAGGGACTTTGTGGGTTGTTTTTGAATGAGGATTTTTAAATAGACGGACATATTCTTATATACGGAAAAAGACTAGAATAGAAACTTGAATACCCTTTGTTTTTTATGTAGAAATTGATAAAAATCCCTCCCTATAAAAAAAACAATCTCACTCGATTACTATACTGAGGTACACTGTGTAATATTTTTAGTATATCCATGTGCCTTTATGCACATGGATATACGATTTGCACAGTGCCTTAACCAAGTAAGTCGTAGTCATGTCCTAGTGAAGGGGTTTCAAAATCAATTTGTTCACACTGCTTTGAATATCATGCTGCTTGCCTTATGTCTTCTTTGAAAATTCAATAATTCTCAAAGACCAGGAATTCATTTTCATAAAATGAAAATAAATTCACTAAATATTACAATTGAAAATAGTGTCACACATTTAGTATGCTATTTTACTATATAGTTGAAAACATTAAAAGATAGGTGAGAGACACCATCGGGTCATTCCAACTCACAAGTCAAAAATAAACTGACAACGCCTTTTACTAAAAAGAAAAAAAGACAAACAGACAAACAGACATCAGACAAATATAGAACGCAAAACACAACATATTAATTGAAGCTGAGCAACTCGAACCTCCATCAAAAATTGTGGGTGATCTCAGTTGCTTCTGAAGGGTAAAGAGAACCAGCTTCACATGCGACACTCGTAAACATAGATTTGATTTTTATTCATTCGCACTAAAGGAATGTTGTAATTTAAAAGTTCGTTTTACTAGTATTTATATTGGTAGTTTAAAAAAAAATGATGCTATGTCAGGACAACTGACAAGTCATTTTTCTCTGTACTTTTTTATGACGAAAATGATACTTTTTTTTACACTACGCATAGTATAGATGTATCTTCCGGCCAATTTTCAAACACCCGATTAGCCAAGATATCATTAATATCATTTACGTAATAACCCCTGAACCAGATACGTTCCTTCAGATACCTCAGATCAACGGCCTGTTGTACCTTGTTGGTGTTGTCCAATTTACCACGGGTTTTGCTTCCGGGAAGCATAGGAATGAGTTAACACAACCAAGTTTTCTGTAACAATTAAGTTTCGATTTTAGTAGTTTATGAGAGTTTTTTTTCAAAATATAACATACATATATCTGTAACGTGCATGTTCATGTGTCCTTGTCGATGTTTTAGCGCAATTATTGATGACAGCAAATAGTTGCAAATGCGATATTTACGTAAAGCACTAAAGATATTATAATTATCTAGCCGGTTACGATTTATGTTAGAGCATAATATATGTTAGGGCATCTTGAAGAGAATGTATGTTTGAGATTTTAGCGCAAATGCACAAACGTCTGCTGTTTTATACTTTCACACGGTGTGAAGCTGGTATTTATGATTGTTGAAAAATTGGTGAATAATGATATGATAGCCGCTAATTCATTATATGTTTTTTTTTTTAGATATTCTATGGTTTATTTCTGTTGGCCTCCTTATTTTTGAGTCCATATTCTATTTTTTCTCTGCCATACTTATGTTATTATGTCTTTCCACTTTGGATAGAACGGTACATATTTAGTTGGTGTCTAAAAACTTCTTAGTTGATAGAAATTATAGTGAATTGTTTGGTGTTTTTTTTTTAATGCAAAAGTGAAGAAGGCGAGAAGAAATTGTCAAAAAATCATAATCTTTTTAAGCCGGCAAGGCAACAGTTGCAGATACAAAGTTGTAATCGTGCATATCAAAAACAATACCAACATTACTATTTTTTCAAATGAAACAGTTTGTAGAGTATCATATGAACAATATTTTTGCTTGTTTTCGTATACTAACCATTGCATTAAAAGTACTCTGTTTCGCGGAGAAAGTCTATCGAGCCTGTTGGTAATATGTATATATATCTACCCGTTCGGTTCTTATAAATCCTTGTCTTCAAATATTCGACTTCGTGCGGTCCTGATGGTCAATCTTAGAAAAATGCTTTGGACACATGAAATTTTAACCTGTTGCTTACATCTTTTTATTCTCTTCTTTTTTTCTCTTTTTTTTTTTTTTATAGAAGACACTATTTGCTATTTTATATCTGTATTGTTGGTTTGTTCTTGTATTTTGAGATGACCCCTTTTTTTTGTCACCTGTAATACTAATCGTATTAAGCTTCCACTAAAGTCAAAATATAGGACACTTCATAAACATCTAAACTTTGCCTGTATTTTTCAACCTATAATGAATAAAGTCATAAACTATGAGAACATATGTTCACACTCAATTTTCAAAAAAATCGGCAGGCCTGCAAGACGACTTAATTTGCTTAAAATTGGTATGGACGAATACTGTTACATGTAATGCAGGGCAAGCGCATGCTGATTTGTCACATACATATGTTTTAATGGCATATTTGTCCAATTTCTGTATTGTACCTTCGATATTCGTTCACTTAGATACATGAAATTAACTGAAATTCGAAAATTAATACATTTTTTTTAAAAATCAACATGCGCTTGCCCTGCATTACATGTACAAGTATTCGTCCATACCAATTTTAAGCAAATTAAGTCGTCTTGCAGGCCTCCAGATTTTTTTGAAAATTTATTGTTCACCCCAAGAACCGGTTTGGCCACAACATAACATTTTCAAGTTTATTTACAATTGATACAGTGTGTATATGTAAAGTTTGTTTAAATGAACATATGTTCTCATAGTTTATGACTTTATTCCTTATAGGTTGAAAAATACAGGCAAAGTTTAGATGTTTATGAAGTGTCCTATATTTTGACTTTAGTGGAACCTTAAGTTTAAAGTCATAAGAAACGAGTGACTGGTGAAAAATAATGTTCTTCCAATTCTTGAACCATTGCATACAAACATCATAAACTTAGTCTTCTGTGCTCGAATTTATCATTTTTTTCGTGTAAATTTCGTATAATCGTCAATTTTTTTTTCAATCGGTCAGTGTTGTTGTGAAAATATGGCAGGTAATTAAAGTTCGTGTTTTGAAGCCGAAGTTTAACGATTGTCACCTGTTTGTCAACAATTGACGAAAAATAAACAAAAAAACATGGAAATTGAGCACGTGTTAAACATGTAAATTCAGATAACAGTTTATTTTAGGGACATCCATGCGTATTGTGGTCACCGGATTTTTACGAGATGGGTCACACTGAGGTCACCTTGCATACGGAAAATATGTCGGGGGAATTGCTTGCTGGAAGGAAGCAATTAAAATAAAGTAAACTTCTTCTAAATATGAATAAATTAAAGAATTTTCTTCAGAAAAAAGAATATGTACATAAGTTTTATAATAACAACTATCCAATAAGTTATAAAAAACACATGCATTAATTTTTTTTTTGATTTGAGGTTTCTTATGACTTTAAAGTGTAATCCAATGTACAGACCAAGTTTCCGTAAATGTCTAATCCCAGCTTATTCAGAATAACGGAAAGTAATTTTGATTGTTCTAATCTACAAAATGAAAATGATAACGAAGCCATAATAACGGAAAGTAATTTTGATTGTTTTTATCTACAAAATCAAAACGATAACGAAGCCAATGTACCGAACAAAAATATGAAGGAGGTTATGAGGGGATACGGATCAGTGAAGCTATAGTAAAAAATTATCAAAAGTACCAAGCTTTTAATTTTATACGCCAGCCGCGATTTTCATCTACATCAGACTCATCGGCGACGTTCAGATCAAAATATTTACAAAGCCAAAATTTAAGAGCATTGAGTGCCCAAATTCCAAACAATTGTGACAATTACGCCTAAGGTAATATATGTATGGGATAATAAATCATAAGTATTTCGAATAATTCATATTTTTGCTAACAGTAAATTTATAAAAATGACCATATAATTGATATTCATGTCAACACTAAAGTGCAGCCTACTGGGCTGGTGAAACCGTCGGGGACGAAACGTCCACCAGCTGTGGCATCGACCCAAGAAGAGATAAAACATTAGAATAAGAACAAAATTGTAGAAAAACACAATGCGATTGGAGCAAAATGTCCAACAACACAACATCTAATTTATTTTCAAACACACATCAATATTGCAGATTACACAGCTACTTTTGCATAGGTACTATTTATGTACTAAAAAAATGCAGTACTGGAAATTTACTTTTAATATTTAGGAATTTTTCTTTACTTTAAAACTATTGTAATATTTAGGTACTAGTATTTTACAGTACTTGATTTGTACTAAATATTTTGGTACAGAAATAATACAATATTCCATGTTTGAAAATCATAATTTTAATAAGAGATTTGATATAGAAGAACTTTCAAAATGCTGAAAATGTAACAGTAGTAACCAAAAATCTGCAGTACATAAATTTCTAGTACAAATAAAGTACTGTAAAATACCACAGGTCCCTAAATATTACAATAATTTTAGAGTAACAAAATACACTGATGTGGATCACTCTCCGACCCATGTCTATCTGGGATATTAAATATTATACATAGTGTTATTGTTATGATTACTAGTGCGGTACTGTAAAGCAGAAACTAAAATATCCTTAGGGATAAATCGAACAGAAAGAACAAAAAATATCCTCAACCCGACACACTAAATTGACATAAAAAGAAGATGTGGTATGATTGCCAATGAGACAACTATCCACAAAAGACCAAAATGACACAAACATTAATAACTATAGGTCACCGTACGGCCTTCAACAATGAGCAAAGCCCATACCGCATAGTCAGCTATAAAAGGCCCCGATAAGACAATGTAAAACATTTCAAACGAGAAAACTAACGGCCTTATTTATGTAAATTACAGGCTCCTGATTTGGGACAGGCACATACATAAGTAATATGGCTTGGTTAAACATGTTTGCTAGATTACAACCCTCCTTTAACCTGGGAAAATGGTACAACAGTACAACATAAGAATGTATAGCATATAACACGATCATTCCAAATGGTAAAACAGGTGTTGATAACAAAATCTGCATTCTGTAACGTAATGAGTTATAATACCTTGTTTCTCATACTTTTACACAATCAAAATATGATGTGCTATTTCAATTTAATCCACCAGGTTCTAAATAAGGAAATGCCTATAGCAAGTCAGGAATAGGAGTATGTTTTCTTTCGTTTGATGTGTTTCGGCATTTGATACCGGTTAAGGACTTTCTCTTTTGAATTTTCCTGTGGGTTTACTTTTTCGTTATTTAACTTTTAATGAAGGAATCATTAATAGGTTGGAATCTGGTATTAGAAAATGCTAGGCCTTAAAAAAATATTTAAGCTGTAACAGTTTTCATGTAGTCATAGAATAATTTTAGAGTTGTTATCACAACCATTTTTGTCAAATTGTTATGAAATACCGTGACGTGTTTGTTTTATTTTTGTAGATTTAGATACTTTTTTTTTAGAGAAGTCGACCCCATAACTTTCTGTCAGGATTCACTGCATCCTACAATTATTACAGCAAACACCATCCTCCGGGACTGGTAGAAGTTCGGACCTATTGGTCGTTTAGAATAGTTTGCAAGTTTGGTGAGTAAATGATAATAAGTTAGTTGTGCAATACTCTTATGAAAGAAGTGTTTGTTTTTGCGATTTTAATATTATTGGTCTTCTTTTTTTTTTTAAACTTAAGGTCATTTTTGCATATTTTTTTTTAAATTTTTTCATTCCATTATTCATCTATTGTTTTCTTTGCCTTGTTGCAGTAGTGTCCCATTACTTTTTTATTTGGTAAACCAAATCAAGACCCTGGTCAATTAGTAGACACAAATATGTTAAGATTTACTGATGTCGCAATAGAATATTAAAAATAAATACCTGACCAAAGTGCAGTCCGATGTAGATTAAATTAGACTTGAGTTGGTTGTGTTTCAAAAAAGGAAGGAATCGGTACATGTATAGACCAGAGTCTCTACTTTATATTTATGTATATATCTATATAAAATGGAGCGAAAGTTTATGTTTGGTGGGTTTTGTTTAGATTTTAAACATATTTTTTCATTTTATTGTCTGCGAAATAGTTTTACTGAATTTTTCAGTCACATTAAAAACTTTACTTATTTTTTTTCTCTCTACCATTTACAAAATAAAAGTAAAAGCAATTTATCATTGAGAATTTGTTAATAAAAATACATTTGGTTTGAATTGATATGATTTATAAAGGCAATAATAGTATGCCGCTGTTCAAAATTCATAACTCGATTGAGAAAAAAACCAAATACGTGTTACAAACTAAATCTGAGGGAGATACATCAAATATAAGAGGAGAACTACGACACAACAGAAACACAACACTAAAATGTACCACACTCAGAAACGAACTATATCATAACAATGGCCATTTTCCTGACTTGGTACATGACATTAAGAAAAAATGGTGGGTTGAACCTAGTTCAATAGTTATCAGTAGTACAAGGTTTATAATTTAGTACGCCAGACGCGCGTTTCGTCTACATAAGACTCATCAGTGACGCTCATATTAAAATAGTTATAAAGCCAAACAAGTACAAAGTTGAAGAGCATTGGGGATCCGAAATCGAAAAAGTTGTGCTAAATATGGCTTAGAAAATCTATTCCTGGGACAAGAAAATCCTGAGTTTTTCGAAAAATTCAACGTTTTTTTATCAGGAAATTTCTAAAAATGACCACATAATTGATATTCATGTCAACACCGAAGTGCTGACTACTGGGTATTCATAAGACCTTCTGATATCGAAAGTATCCATAGTCTTAACATGAAGACATATTATATTGGCAGAAACTCCAATGAAAAAATTAGCGCATTCCTATCCGACTGATTTCCTTTAAAGTTTCCGACTCAGTCTGTCAAGTATGTGACAACTCCTTTGTTAGATATCTGCGATGCCGCCTTCGACTGGTCTGTTTACTGAAACAAGTCTTCTCATGTGAGTTGTTGATGAATTTCTTATCTACCTACCAAATGTAAATAAACACGAAACCTCCCGAGGTTATTTGTTGATCGCCATATAAATGACGACACCTGTTACCTTCAATTAATGAAGGCGAAAATTGAAAAAAAAAAATCGTTCCATATTAAACAGAAAAAACATAAGAAAATTAACTGCATTCGGAAAGAAAGCAAGATTATTTTATGTTTTAATCATTGGAACTTGGAAATCTCGAAATCTTAGGTATCAAAAATAGCATATACCTGTAATGAAGTCTTTGCAGAAAATAATAGGATGCGCGTGCAGTTTGTAGGTTGGCGTGAGACAACTTAAATTTTAAGTTAAAGGTTGTAAATTTTGTAACGAGTCCTTCAAGAATATTTATGGTTTTCTCTATCGTCTCAATGTAGAAAAAAATAATTAACCATACATATCAAATATGTTTCAAAAGTTAAAAGAGGTGAATAATAACATGCACGTGGTTTACCTTAAAGGGGCACTAGCTGTCAAATACATGTTCACTGATATTAATTAAATTCTCATATTTGATTTAAAACAATGTAAAACTATTAAAAGTATAGAATAAACAATTAACAGGGCACGGCCATGGAAATACATAGCTTCGTTTCGTGTGAATTGTAGTCTAGGCGACATCTAATTAATTATCGAGTTGACCTCTAAAGTCATCCGATGACAATTTAAGTGATGTAAACAAATATAGATATAAATAGATTACGCAAACTCGTGCTGTTGGATTATTTTAAGTCTATTTGATTCCATATTATAGATGAAAAATAATTGTTTATCATCGTTTTTACATGTATAAGAATGATTTTTGTGGATCGAATCAGTCAACCAAATGATTTACCTTTGTTTCACTTTCAATGTTGACATTCTTTTCCTTTAAATAACTTTACATATACAATTCACTTGTTATCCATAACAAGCTGAGTGCTGAAATTAAGTTCACATGAATACGGATTCAATGAAGTCGAATTATTCACTTGCAAGGGAATAATTCATAATCAATGTTTATAGCTTATTTTGACAAAATCGAACCATACTGGCTGCCAAACATGAATACTTATTTCACTATTTGCATTTCTTTAATGATTGAGCAAAATATTTGTCAAAGTTAGCTGTAAACCTATATTGTAAACGCAGAGTATAACTATTGTTTCCTCTCATAACTATTTATTGTTATTGAAGCCAATATTAGAATAAGGAGATATGGTATGATTGCGAATGCGCTATAACATTATGCCAACATATGATACTTTTTCTATCAAATCCCTTTATAGCTACTTTTTATTTTGTAATTTCCTTGACAATTAAGCCCACACCCGGTTATTTCGGTATATTCCGTTATCACGATCAATGGCGGAGTCCCAAATTTTTTATTGAACCCATGCATCGATATGAGGTGTTGAGTAAATTAACTAATACTTTACGAGTTTGCGGCATCGTATTTGAAACGTTTGAAGTCGGTTTGATTGAGTTTCTGTCAATATAACATTTCCACTACCACTGGGTCGATGCCTCCGCTGGCGGACTATTAGTTCCCGAGGGTATTACCAGCCCAGTAATGAAAATACGGATTTTTTGGTGTTATTAAAATTTGCAATTACAAAATATTAGAAATTATTATAAATTAAGGAATGTATCTCTCTCATGCAATTGCAAAGCTCTGATTCCTTTCACGGATTTGGCTAGACTTTTTGGACTTTTTGGATTATAGCTCTTCGTCTTTTATATAAGCTTTGGATTTCAAATATTTTGGCTACGAGCATCACTGATGAGACATGTATTGTCGAAATGCGCATCTGATGTAAGAAAATTGGTACCGTTAATTTTATTACTACCTCTGGGTCGATGCCTCTGCTGGTGGACTATTAGTCCCCGAGGGTATTACCAGCCCAGTAGCCAGTACTTCTGTACTGGAATGAAAATACGGATTTTTTTTGTGTTATTAAAATTTGCTGTTACAAAATATTAGAAATTATTATAAATTAAGGAATGTATCTCCCTCATGCAAAGCTCTGATTCCTTTCACGGATTTGGCTATACTCTTTGGACCGTTTGAATTATAGCTCTTCATCTTTTATATAAGCTTTGGATTTCAAATATTTTGGCCACGAGCATCACTGAAGAGACATGTATTGTCGAAATGCGCATCTGATGCAAGAAAATTGGTACCGTTATTTCTATTCCATGGTCTCAAATAAAAGGGGACAGCAGATACCAGAGGAACAGTCAAACTGATAAATCGAAAATAAACTGACAACCCCATGGCTAAAAATGAAAAAGATAAACAGACAAATAATAGTACACAAGAAACAACATAGAAACTTTAATAAAGACTGAGCAACACGAACCCCACCAAAAAATGGGGCTGGTCTCAAGTGCTCCTGAAGGGTAAACAGATCCTGCTCTTCATGTTGTCTGTGACATATGCGTTGCAAAAATCTCTGACATTATGAGTATATCTAAAATAGGAATTTAAAACATTCTTCTAGTCTTTGAGAGGACCCTGAGCATTCTTGTTGAAGGCAAATCCATAACAGACATTCAGACACCCCAAATTTATAAAGTTTATATTCAATATTTTTTTTAAACATGACATCATTTATTTTAGGATTTGCTATAGTATTTACAATTGCTTTGGGTTTAGCCCTGCCAGTAACATCTATCGTTATCGGTAAGTTAATCTTTTTGTATATTTCTTTCCTCGTTATCTCACAATCTGGAAATTAAATCAACAATAATCAAATGTTCAATTATAGAATCATATTTTTGAAAAAGCAGTCTCAACTGTAGAATAATACAATTTAAAAACACAAAGATGTTTGATATGCAGTTTGCTGTAATCCTTTATTTTGTAATATTGGGATATCAAATCATGTGTTGTATTTTCATGGTCCTATTTGGGTGAAATGTGTAAATAAAGTAATATGTTATGTTTTCATGTGGAGCCATTTACAGAAATTACTGCAAATCGGAACCATATATACCAATATACCTGATAGTGTTTGGAGCTTTCTCTGCTTTTGGATGTTTTATCAAACAACTATCAAATTGTGGAGTCGTGGCTTTGGCATGCTGTAAAGGAATAATTTTTTCCTTGTTTCTGCTTACATGGACTATATAACAGGATAGTATCATACTATTATCTTTATTGGCCAATTCAGAATAAACAGTACTAAAACAATGCAACTAACATCTGATGTCATGACTACAATGACAACAAATTAGGAAATTAGTTGGATTTGATTAGCTTCACTTCAGTAAATGTGAATAATATCTGAACTTACCTGGAGGTAAAGTAAAAGAGATACAAAGGGCACAATCAAAACCCATAAGTCGAAGAAAAACAGTGAACACCAGGGAAAAATAAAAGGAAACGAAAAGACAAACAACAGTTATTTTTTCAATACAAAATAATCTAAAGATTGAGCAACACGAACTTCGCTAAAACTAGATGAACACATGCGCTACCAACTATGGAAAGCCAACGGGGTCAAAATTCTTACTTCGTAACTTGTCAATTTGTAACTTGTTACTGTGTGATTTGTCAATTTGTATATTGCTGTTTTGTAACTTGTCGATTTGTTAAATGTCGATTTGTATATTGTCTATTTGTATATTGATGTTTTGTAACTTGTCGATTCGTTAATTGTCAATTTGTATATTGTTGTTTTGTAACTTGTCGATTTGTTAAATGTCTATTTGTATATTGTCTATTTGTATATACTTGTCGATTCGTAAATTGTCAATTTGTATATTGATGTTTTGTAACTTGTCGATTTGTATATTGTCTATTTGTATCTTAATGTTTTGTAACTTGTCGATTCGTAAATTGTCAATTTGTATGTTGATGATTTGTAACTTGTCGATTCGTTAAATGTCAATGTGTGAAATGTCATCGTTGTATTATGCTAACGATCATTATGACGACAGATGGCGCTCGGTTTCTTCTACGGTGTATAAGCCTCCTGTAAGTAGGAGCACCGGCATATGGAATATATACCAATGTAATTTAAATCAATTATGTAAAGCACATTTATATAAAAGAAAACAAATAGATAAATACATTGTTTGTTTTATATAGCATGTATATCAGGGTCTCGCTTTTATCAAGAGTTTACTGTACTGGTCACCAAACCTCGGATGGGATATCATAGATGTGTCGCTGTCCTCGAACGGGCCTCCTTATCATCTTCGCAAATATATTACTGTCATTTGGCAGGAAATTTATACTTAATATTTAACCGGGTCAAAATAAGACTAAATACATGAAATATAAGACGGTGCTGGAAAATTTATACTATTAGTGTCCTGGGCATCCAATTTTGAACTTAATGTATCATGAATGGGAGAAATGGTTTGACACTCATTTTTCCCTAATATTATAAACTCAATATAAAAATTTCAGAAAAGAATGCAATTCTCTAATGATGTTTTAATACAAGAAGCAAATAGACGAACACTCTTTATTTATTTGGCTCCCGAGTAATGAAGATAAAAGATGTCGAACTTTTGTAAAGACAAACTGAATGGGTTTTTTTAAATGAGTTACTTTATATTATATTATACAATATTTCCAAAAATGCAACGTAGTCAAGAAGTCAAAATAAACACTAGGATTCCTGATAAGAAAGTTTTTCAGTGCTATAGAGCCAGACAATTAAAAAAAAGCTCGTCCAAAAAATGACAATCAATTGCTGCCAAGTGCCCGATTGAACAATTATCAGTCAAGAAACGTATTGAAAAAATTGCATATCAAGAACTTCAAAAAGTGTTTTGAGATCTCAACGAGCAAAATACCACAATATTCCAACTTATTTTTCGTAAAAACAGTATTCGAGTGGAACCACCTTGAAGAAACTGTAGTGCGCAAACCGCGAGCGTTGACAGTCGTTCAGAAACTGCTCTCGTGCATCGTCAATACATCGACGGCGCTCTGTCTTTCGTTGTATTAAAGCCGGTTTTTTTATCCACAACGTTTTCCTACAGATATAGATACAAATCTAGAATGATCATAGTACTAGATCGAAATATATTAGGAGGTTTTCCCTCTGGATAGTTTGTTAATGACCATGATCGTAAAACTATGAAACTGTTTATTTTTTACTACACGCGTCACCTCCTTAAAATTGACAATGGAAATGGGGAATGTGTCAAAGGGAAACCAACCCGACCTGGGATCATGGTTGACTGCTGGACAGAAGAGCCAGGCGGAATACAGCATGGTTTGTCAATTGAGTTAGAATTATATTGTTACGAATTCATTGCAAATGATTTTTTTATTTTACATGACATGCAGATTTAAAATCTTTTAGCTTTATTGATTAACATCGTGAATCATTTCGGTTAATTAACGATCCGATCGACAAAATATAAGATTTGGTAAGGTTGCCTGGCTATAAGGAGGTGTGTCACCGGGTGGGGATCATATGGGTCAAAATCTTTAATTGTTTTTACATAGGCGGTAATGGTAACGTTTTTTCCTGTAGCTCAGTCCATATCGTTAACTTGGATATGTTTGATAGCTTGTTTCGAAGCTGTGACATTTTCACATATGTGGTTAAATTTTCGGGGTACGAAGTGAGATTACTTTTTCCGTAAATTAGCAAACCCCGAACATCCTGTTGTGATGCGGCTCCTTGTGGTAAAATATCCCCTTTTTAACACAATAAGTTCTTTGAAAATTTAATACTTTAAACACATTCAATAGCTCCATAGTTTTTACACATTTATTCTATGTTCCTCTTCTTTCCTAATCACCACAAATAATTAAGTTCAGTCATTTGCTAAAAATAGAAACATGTCCAATATCACTACACAGAGATTTTTTCTTTACACGTGACTTTTGAGTTCCTCATTTCAAGGCGCATTAGGGATGTTGTCCCATATTGTAATCCATACTTCTGATTTTTCCAAATATTTTTATGTGATCTTCATCGGTATAATATTCTGAATAAATCTTTGTATTTTTGTCCATTTCTGAAAAAAAATAAAGTTGTTTTAGCACTATAAGGCAATGACACTTTCGTCGCTATATTCATTTATTTTGAATACAATGAGTATGTATAAGTAATTTCTTCCAGATTACCTCCACTAGTCAAATCAAGGACAAAACTTCTTATTATAACCTTTAATTACAATACACAGACCCTGATAAAGCATTCTATAAAATTTTCTTGTGCCTGAAAGTGCATTTTGACAGAGAAATTATGCAAAACTGAAGGTTTTATAAAAAAAAACGCCAAAATAATTATTCTTACTACAATGTAGTGGAAATCTTGTATTTAATACTGTTGAAACCGCTCTAAACTACTGGGAAAGTCATCCGTATCATATAATTAGAGTGCAATATAGTGCAAATTTTCAAAACTTGTCCTTTCACATAATTCCATTTGAGAAAAAATGTTTTTTACATGTTTTTCAGTGAAAACCTATTATCAGTGAGAAATCCACATGAGGTCTTAATGGAAGCATTGTGATATCACATGTATTATGGCGTCATTAAATAACGACAGATCAAAATAGCGCTAAATATAGTTTGCAGTGTTACGTGAGAAACAGTTGCCGCAAGATTTAACTGGATATATAGAGTCCAAACGATCTGTAACTAAGCCTTTTCATTTAATACCAAGACCATAGCAACAGTTTTCATATTTGCATATTTTTAACATACCGACTGTAATTTCAATTGCATAAATACCAGAAATAAACAATTAGAGCTTGATTAATAAAACAAAATGCTTACCAGTTATTCAGGACTTTTTAAAACCTCTAGTTTGCCATCTCAGGTTGAAAAATAATGATATGTCTGGAACTGAAATAAGACAAAAAAAAATACTCAGGCTGTGTTATCATTTGATTTAAATACATAAGTATTATTGAGAGAGAAAAATCTATTCTTGAAAGTTTAATCACAAAGAAAGACAAATGCTTCTCCCTTGTGGCTTAGCCACCTTCATTTAAACCTTTTGTATTAGAACCATGGGTAGTAGCTTACTACATGTAGCTTAATAGTTGAATAGGTGCAGAAATATTGTTTTCAAGAAGGTTTGACCCTCCCCCTTTTTCACTGAGAAATGACAATATCCTTTGTTTTGCTCATGTGCATTAAAATAATAATTCATGATTTTCTAAAAACATGTAACTGTTTTTGTCTGTGTTTTTGTGCATATGATATCTACTGACCAGGGGTCAAATCATTGGATAAAGGCACATGCGATGATGAATCTCACATTACTCGTATGAAGTGTGTTATCTCCCTTGATTATCAGGTATTCCTGTAGGCCAGAGTGATATTACATAACAAAGACTATATTGTGTCATGTTTACTTACAATTTAATAATATTTAAAAGTTATTTCTTGCCTTTTCAATGTAGTAAACACATTCCTTTCGGATCTCTCGGAAGTAAACAAATTTATTATTGTGCCTAAAACAAGTGTTCAGCCCCGTGCTAGTAATGCATTTTAAAAGCGAAAATTTTCTTGAGTTTTTGCTGATCGTTATCAATAACATTTATCTTAAACAATTTATAATATCTAGGTATACATAAAAAACTACTTACCATCATTTTGGGTGGTGTACAAGGTGAAATCATCCATAAATCAGTCTGACAACCTCTGGAATTGAGCTTCTAATTTGTAATCCATACTTCTGATTTTTCCAAATATTTTTATGTGATCTTCATCGGTATAATATTCTGAATAAATCTTTGTATTTTTGTCCATTTCTGAAAAAAAAAAGTTGTTTTAGCACTATAAGGCAATGATACTTTCGTCGCTATATTCATTTATTTTGAATACAATGAGTATGTATAAGTAATTTCTTCCAGATTACCTCCACTAGTCAAATCAAGGACAAAACTTCTGATTATAACCTTTAATTACAATACACAGACCCTGATAAAGCATTCTATAAAATTTTCTTGTGCCTGAAAGCGCATTTTGACAGAGAAATTATGCAAAACTGAAGGTTTTATAAAAAAAAAACCACCAAAATAATTATTCTTACTACAATGTAGTGGAAATCTTGTATTTAATACTGTTGAAACCGCTCTAAACTACTGGGAAAGTCATCCGTATCATATAATTAGAGTGCAATATAGTGCAAATTTTCAAAACTTGTCCTTTCACATAATTCCATTTGAGAAAAAATGTTTTTTATATGTTTTTCAGTGAAAACCTTTTATCAGTGAGAAATCCACATGAGGTCTTAATCGAAGCATTGTGACATCACATGTATTATGGCGTCATTAAATAACGACAGATCAAAATAGCGCTAAATATAGTTTGCAGTGTTACGTGAGAAACAGTTGCCGCAAGATTTAACTGGATATATTGAGTCCAAACGATCTGTAACTAAGCCTTTTCATTTAATACCAAGACCATAGCAACAGTTTTCATATTAGCATATTTTTAACATACCGACTGTAATTTCAATTGCATAAATACCAGAAATAAACAATTAGAGCTTGATTAATAAAACAAAATGCTTACCAGTTATTCAGGACTTTTTAAAACCTCTAGTTTGCCATCTCAGGTTGAAAAATAATGATATGTCTGGAACTGAAATAAGACCAAAAAAAATACTCAGGCTGTGTTATCATTTGATTTAAATACATAAGTATTATTGAGAGAGAAAAATCTATTCTTGAAAGTTTAATCACAAAGAAAGACAAATGCTTCTCCCTTGTGGCTTAGCCACCTTCATTTAAACCTTTTGTATTAGAACCATGGGTAGTAGCTAACTACATGTAGCTTAATAGTTGAATAGGTGCAGAAATATTGTTTTCAAGAAGGTTTGACCCTCCCCCTTTTTCACTGAGAAATGACAATATCCTTTGTTTTGCTCATGTGCATTAAAATAATAATTCATGATTTTCTAAAAACATGTAACTGTTTTTGTCTGTGTTTTTGTGCATATGATATCTACTGACCAGGGGTCAAATCATTGGATAAAGGCACATGCGATGATGAATCTCACATTACTCGTATGAAGTGTGTTATCTCCCTTGATTATCAGGTATTCCTGTAGGCCACAGTGATATTACATAACAAAGACTATATTGTGTCATGTTTACTTACAATTTAATAATATTTAAAAGTTATTTCTTGCCTTTTCAATGTAGTAAACACATTCCTTTCGGATCTCTCGGAAGTAAACAAATTTATTATTGTGCCTAAAACAAGTGTTCAGCCCCGTGCTAGTAATGCATTTTAAAAGCGAAAATTTTCTTGAGTTTTTGCTGATCGTTATCAATAACATTTATCTTAAACAATTTATAATATCTAGGTATACATAAAAAACTACTTACCATCATTTTGGGTGGTGTACAAGGTGAAATCATCCATAAATCAGTCTGACAACCTCTGGAATTGAGCTTCTAATTTGGGTCAAAATCTTTAATTGTTTTTACATAGGCGGTAATGGTAACGTTTTTTCCTGTAGCTCAGTCCATATCGTTAACTTGGATATGTATGATAGCTTGTTTCGAAGCTGTGACATTTTCACATATGTGGTTAAATTTTCGGGGTACGAAGTGAGATTACTTTTTCCGTAAATTAGCAAACCCCGAACATCCTGTTGTGATGCGGCTCCTTGTGGTAAAATATCCCCTTTTTAACACAATAAGTTCTTTGAAAATTTAATACTTTAAACACATTCAATAGCTCCATAGTTTTTACACATTTATTCTATGTTCCTCTACTTTCCTAATCACCACAAATAATTAAGTTCAGTCATTTGCTAAAAATAGAAACATGTCCAATATCACTACACAGAGATTTTTTCTTTACACGTGACTTTTGAGTTCCTCATTTCAAGGCGCATTAGGGATGTTGTCCCATATTGTAATCCATACTTCTGATTTTTTCAAATATTTTTATGTGATCTTCATCGGTATAATATTCTGAATAAATCTTTGTATTTTTGTCCATTTCTGAAAAAAAAATAAAGTTGTTTTAGCACTATAAGGCAATGACACTTTCGTCGCTATATTCATTTATTTTGAATACAATGAGTATGTATAAGTAATTTCTTCCAGATTACCTCCACTAGTCAAATCAAGGACAAAACTTCTTATTATTACCTTTAATTACAATACACAGACCCTGATAAAGCATTCTATAAAATTTTCTTGTGCCAGAAAGTGCATTTTGACAGAGAAATTATGCAAAACTGAAGGTTTTATAAAAAAAAAAACACCAAAATAATTATTCTTACTACAATGTAGTGGAAATCTTGTATTTAATACTGTTGAAACCGCTCTAAACTACTGGGAAAGTCATCCGTATCATATAATTAGAGTGCAATATAGTGCAAATTTTCAAAACTTGTCCTTTCACATAATTCCATTTGAGAAAAAATGTTTTTTACATGTTTTTCAGTGAAAACCTATTATCAGTGAGAAATCCACATGAGGTCTTAATGGAAGCATTGTGATATCACATGTATTATGGCGTCATTAAATAACGACAGATCAAAATAGCGCTTAATATAGTTTGCAGTGTTACGTGAGAAACAGTTGCCGCAAGATTTAACTGGATATATTGAGTCCAAACGATCTGTAACTAAGCCTTTTCATTTAATACCAAGACCATAGCAACAGTTTTCATATTAGCATATTTTTAACATACCGACTGTAATTTCAATTGCATAAATACCAGAAATAAACAATTAGAGCTTGATTAATAAAACAAAATGCTTACCAGTTATTCATGACTTTTTAAAACCTCTAGTTTGCCATCATAGGTTGAAAAATAATGATATGTCTGGAACTGAAATAAGACAACAAAAAAAATACTCAGGCTGTGTTATCATTTGATTTAAATACATAAGTATTATTGAGAGAGAAAAATCTATTCTTGAAAGTTTAATCACAAAGAAAGACAAATGCTTCTCCCTTGTGGCTTAGCCACCTTCATTTAAACCTTTTGTATTAGAACCATGGGTAGTAGCTAACTACATGTATCTTAATAGTTGAATAGGTGCAGAAATATTGTTTTCAAGAAGGTTTGACCCTCCCCTTTTTCACTGAGAAATGAAAATATCCTTTGTTTTGCTCATGTGCATTAAAATAATAATTCATGATTTTCTAAAAACATGTACCTTTTTTTGTCTGTGTTTTTGTGCATATGATATCTACTGACCAGGGGTCAAATCATTGGATAAAGGCACATGCGATGATGAATCTCACATTACTCGTATGAAGTGTGTTATCTCCCTTGATTATCAGGTATTCCTGTAGGCCAGAGTGATATTACATAACAAAGACTATATTGTGTCATGTTTACTTACAATTTAATAATATTTAAAAGTTATTTCTTGCCTTTTCAATGTAGTAAACACATTCCTTTCGGATCTCTCGGAAGTAAACAAATTTATTATTGTGCCTAAAACAAGTGTTCAGCCCCGTGCTAGTAATGCATTTTAAAAGCGAAAATTTTCTTGAGTTTTTGCTGATCTTTATCAATAACATTTATCTTAAACAATTTATAATATCTAGGTATACATAAAAAAATACTTACCATCATTTTGGGTGGTGTACAAGGTGAAATCATCCATAAATCAGTCTGAAAACCTCTGGAATTGAGCTTCTAATTTGTAATCCATACTTCTGATTTTTTCAAATATTTTTATGTGATCTTCATCGGTATAATATTCTGAATAAATTTTTGTATTTTTGTCCATTTCTGAAAAAAAAATAAAGTTGTTTTAGCACTATAAGGCAATGATACTTTCGTAGCTATATTCATTTATTTTGAATACAATGAGTATGTATAAGTAATTTCTTCCAGATTACCTCCACTAGTCAAATCAAGGACAAAACTTCTGATTATAACCTTAAATTACAATACACAGACCCTGATAAAGCATTCTATAAAATTTTCTTGTGCCTGAAAGTGCATTTTGACAGAGAAATTATGCAAAACTGAAGGTTTTATAAAAAAAAAAACCAAAATAATTATTCTTGCTACAATGTAGTGGAAATCTTGTATTTAATACTGTTGAAACCGCTCTAAACTACTGGGAAAGTCATCCGTATCATATAATTAGACTGCAATATAGTGCAAATTTTCAAAACTTGTCCTTTCACATAATTCCATTTGAGAAAAAATGTTTTTTATATGTTTTTCAGTGAAAACCTTTTATCAGTGAGAAATCCACATGAGGTCTTAATCGAAGCATTGTGACATCACATGTATTATGGCGTCATTAAATAACGACAGATCAAAATAGCGCTAAATATAGTTTGCAGTGTTACGTGAGAAACAGTTGCCGCAAGATTTAACTGGATATATTGATTCCAAACGATCTGTCACTAAGCCTTTTCATTTAATACCAAGACCATAGCAACAGTTTTCATATTAGCATATTTTTAACATACCGACTGTAATTTCAATTGCATAAATACCAGAAATAAACAATTAGAGCTTGATTAATAAAACAAAATGCTTACCAGTTATTCAGGACTTTTTAAAACCTCTAGTTTGCCATCTCAGGTTGAAAAATAATGATATGTCTGGAACTGAAATAAGACAAAAAAAAATACTCAGGCTGTGTTATCATTTGATTTAAATACATAAGTATTATTGAGAGAGAAAAATCTATTCTTGAAAGTTTAATCACAAAGAAAGACAAATGCTTCTCCCTTGTGGCTTAGCCACCTTCATTTAAACCTTCTGTATTAGAACCATGGGTAGTAGCTAACTACATGTAGCTTAATAGTTGAATAGGTGCAGAAATATTGTTTTCAAGAAGGTTTGACCCTCCCCCTTTTTCACTGAGAAAAGACAATATCCTTTGTTTTGCTCATGTGCATTACAATAATAATTCATGATTTTCTAAAAACATGTAACTGTTTTTGTCTGTGTTTTTGTGCATATGATATCTACTGACCAGGGATCAAATCATTGGATAAAGGCACATGCGATGATGAATCTCACATTAATCGTATGAAGTGTGTTATCTCCCTTGATTATCAGGTATTCCTGTAGGCCAGAGTGATATTACATAACAAAGACTATATTGTGTCATGTTTACTTACAATTTAATAATATTTAAAAGTTATTTCTTGCCTTTTCAATGTAGTAAACACATTCCTTTCGGATCTCTCGGAAGTAAACAAATTTATTATTGTGCCTAAAACAAGTGTTCAGCCCCGTGCTAGTAATGCATTTTAAAAGCGAAAATTTTTTTGAGTTTTTGCTGATCTTTATCAATAACATTTATCTTAAACAATTTAAAATATCTAGGTATAAATAAAAAACTACTTACCATCATTTTGGGTGGTGTACAAGGTGAAATCATCCATAAATCAGTCTGACAACCTCTGGAATTGAGCTTCTAATTTGTAATCCATACTTCTGATTTTTCCAAATATTTTTATGTGATCTTCATCGGTATAATATTCTGAATAAATCGTTGTATTGTTGTCCATTTCTGAAAAAAAATAAAGTTGTTTTAGCACTATAAGGCAATGACACTTTCGTCACTATATTCATTTATTTTGAATACAATGAGTATGTATAAGTAATTTCTTCCAGATTACCTCCACTAGTCAAATCAAGGACAAAACTTCTGATTATAACCTTTAATTACAATACACAGACCCTGGTAAAGCATTCTATAAAATTTTCTTGTGCCTGAAAGTGCATTTTGACAGAGAAATTATGCAAAACTGAAGGTTTTATAAAAAAAAAAAACACCAAAATAATTATTCTTACTACAATGTAATTAATTACTGAGTGCCAATGAAAACGCAACATTTTTGTTCTTCAAAAGAATCTTATAATTTTAATTTCATTTATATGAGAACTTTGTACAGTTGGTTTAAAATGACTTTTAAGACAATTGACGACAACTTTACGGTTGAGTGAGTTTTGGAACAAATGCGAAGTAAGGATTATTTTGAACGGACACAAACCGAGTTCACCGCTTTTCAACATACGCACCATTTTCACGATTTTGTCTTTTAAAGCTTAGCTAATGTCATGAATTTTCCCGCCCTTATTTTAAGGAAACTGCAATAAACATCTGAGTAAATCCCAGGACTGTCTGACAATCAGCGACATGCAGTTTTTCACTGCATACAATTACGAGAGGACTGAAATTGCAGCCTCTACAATAACCCAAATCATCCACAAATTCATCCAAAATGGATCATTTAATGATAAGCGACATCCCGGGTACAAAAAGCAAGAAACGCTCAGCCAGACCGATAAATTTGGTCTTAAACATATTCGATATTGACGCTGATGGGTGTACAAAGGTCACGAGAGTTCAATGGTGGTCACAGTAGATCCTTTCGAGCAATTTCAGTAAAGCACCATTTGCGTAGAAATTGTTAAAGAGCACCAAAGTCTTTCCTTGGTGACATCTAAACGGCCGTAAGACGTAAATATCAAATTCTGTAGACCAAAAATCATTCAATGTGTACCAAAAACCGTCGGTGGCGGTAACATAGACATTTGGCACCCATCTTGGCCAAAAGTCATGTATTTCGCCCGATTTTGGTCCGACCGAGCAAATTTCGCATCAGGTTGGACATGGTTTAGACGATGAAAACCACCACCAATATCTTAAAGTCAGATTGAGTTTGATATGCGGGACAAGTGGAACAACATTCCTCGAGATCACATTAAACGTCCGTGATGATTAATTCCACGGCGCTGTCGAGATTGCGCTGCACAACGGTATTGTAACTTGTTTTGTTAGGACTGTAAGTTGATGATTCGACATTGAATGTTTCGTTTACCTATGGCGTCTAAAAGATGACAATGAAACATTTTTGTTTGATATCGATCTATTGTTAGGATAGTTAATTTTCAAAAACAATTTATTTTGAAAGATTATCATTACTAATATAAATTTTATTTTTGAAAAACCAAGTGTTGCGTTTTCATTGGCACTCAGTATATATACAACACAGTTCTACAAAAAGTAATTATAACCAATAAACTTGATTGTAATTATACTCACCATTTAACATATTCTTTATATCAGTAGCCAATTCAACTGTTTTTCTAGAATCCTTTGCAAAATTCTTAATGGTCCCTGAAATTAAAATAAGATATGCTGGTTAAAATATAGAATGTAAAAACAGATTGATGTACATTTTATAATTTCTGATTTTACTGTGCTTAATGAGTAATGGAAAATATTTCCGTACTATTGCAAGTATATATATTGCAATGCAAGAAACTATACAGACATATGGACAAACATATACATTATTTGTGATTTGATAATCAATATGAATGGTAACGAGTATTAAACTCATTCGAAATAAAGCTTGACGCGTTTCCGAAATACATTCTACAAAATGATCTAGTTGGAACATTGGTGAAATATATACAGAATGGTCAACTAAAGAGATTGACATGAGATAAATATTAATTTTGTAAAATGCATGTTTAAACTCAACAACTTACCTGTTGCAGTTATACTGCCTTGAATTTTCATCTTTCATTCATTGTTACACCAAACTACAGATGACAAGATGGCCCATATAAACCACAAACAAATATTAGGCGTCATTGCACAAGATTGATAGAATATCTCAGCTTCTGCCTTTTTCATCTGCAAAACGTTTTTATCCATGTGCTTGCTGAAAATTCATTAAGATAATATCATTTACATTTTGATTTGTTGCGGATCTATTTATTGAATCGTTTTAGTCTTCAGTTCTTGGAACGCACTTCAATGCTGTTATTCCCATTTGTTTTAATGAGTTTTGTATGGGTCTTTTTTGTTATACTTATAAAGGTTTCTCGTTTTGTTTATATAGATTAGACCGTTGGTTTTCCCGTTTGAATGGTTTTACACTAGTAATTTTGGGGCCCTTTATAGCTTGTTGTTCGGTGTGAGCCAAGGCTCCGTGTTGAAGGCCGTACTTTAACCTATAATGGTTTAATTTTTAAATTGTTATTTGGATGGAGAGTTGTCTCATTGGCACTCACACCACATCTTCCTATATCTATTAAACTAAATTAATGTTTTCCCAAATCCTGGTCTTGTAACTGTCTCATCATGAATCATCACAAATGGTGCCTTTGAACCAGATCTGAAATAGAAATGTATAATTAGATGTGTTGGGCGAACATCATTTACAAAACAAGCTATAAATCATCCAAATACTCTAATTTCTATGTTCGAACGCTTAAAATATTTTATAGAGCTGTGTATTTCGGAAGAAAATCTATGAGTTTTTGTATTGTTGGAAAGTAGTTTCCTATAGCTAAGAATACTCGAATTCTCAAGCTTTCCATCGAATCAATTCTACTCCTTCAACAGCAAAATCCCAGTGTTAATTCAGTTTGTTTTGTGTTTCAGTCTTAAATCTTATTGTTGAAATCGTAAGATTTCTTCATTTTCTCGACATTCCCTGAATGAGCATGTACAATGAATTCGAAAAGTCGTATACTATCATTCCAAGTTTGTAGTCACACAAAAGTTTTACAGTTAGGTACATATATTTTTGGAACAATGAAAGTGGTTTTAACATGACGATGTGAATTAGAAAGGATATTTTATTAAACATATATCATTAAACATTCTAATAGTTCCTATTTATTGCTGCAAATTTTCTTCATGGTTTTCACAATATGTGTCTTTATCCTGTTTTAACCCATTGTTTAATGTTTAATGCTACATTTTTTATTACACATCACATTATACACACTGAAAAAAGCCAATATTGATATTATAGTTGCACGCATGTTTCTAACTGTAACAGATGTAGATATTATGTTTCTGTAGTATTGAGCAGTTAAATGGAGGTCGGTAAGATTTTCTTAACATTATTTTTTACCTTTGAAATTATTTGATTTAGAGCCAACAGACCAACCTCAAGTTGTTTGATTTTGTTTTAAATAAGTGACACTGGCTAATCCGTGTTCAATCGGCGTAATCACTTTATTGGGTTAAGTCACGTTTCTCCAATATTTGAGAATTATACTTCAACAACACACTGCAAGTCCGCAGAAAGACTGGCATCCTAATAAATACCTGTAATTTACCAATATCAGTTCTTAACAATGAGATTGCAAAAGGGAATATTGTTAGAAGATATGACATAATTGGTTTTTCATATAATATTGATCAAAAATAACAAGCACTGACACGTACAGACATCGGGTCAATTAATTTTGAAAGAAAATAACTACATTCAATTAAAGTTACAAAATCTTTATTAAATTACTCATTATATTTAACCTTGTTTACCAATATACTTAATTACTTTCCAATTACTTTCCAAATGTAATTAATTACTTTTGAAAGGATCATTTAGATAAAATATTGAAGACATGCATTTATCCTATGATATGTACATAATTAGCAACCATTGATTTATAGTATTAACAAATAATATCTTCAGCAACTATTTTTAAATTCAGTCAGTATCAAAGATGAGCAAAACTTAGGTATCTTTTTTGTTAAATGCTCAAAAAAGCCTCATTCAACACATTAAATGTTGTTGTGTTATTTCCTATTGAAATTTTATATTTTAATGTATTTCATTGAAAATGATACAAAAAAGAGAGCCCTTCTTTTTACATTTTGAAAAGGTTTTTTTTTATCACAGCTTATTAGAATTATTTTTCATAAAATTTTTTTTTTGATTTACATGATTTAGAAAGCTTGAACTTTTTGAATATACTTTAGTTTTAATCGCAATTGATTTTAAAAAAACAACATGTACCCTTTGAATATTTGTCTCTCTCTAAATTTTTTATCATCTGTTTAAAATGCAAACATAACTGTTGTAAAACAGTAAGTTTATAGCTCATAATAAAACAAATAGCCAGAGGTTATACTTATTGATTATATTAAATCAATGTATAATAATATCTACTGTGGATTCATTTATTTTCGTGGGGATCAATTTTCGTGGATAGAGAAATAAAGACGTTTAGTGGTATACGTAATTTCGTGGATCGTTGATTACAAAACAACAAAAAAACAATTCAGATACGTAATTCGTGGATTTCTTTTTGATTTAGGAGATCATATAACCACCTTGGTTTGATAAATAATAAAACAAACAAAAAAGAAGGAATTCATTGAAAAAATTTTGAATTGTCAAAAGATCTCAAAATCCTCACTTGGTCATTTTAGGTTAAAGTGTTCATTAAAAACTTCTATTACAATATTGGACAAAGACAACTAATTATTTGTTTGTTTTACAATTTATAAATGCTTGTCGGAATTCTATAAAGGCAATCAAAACAGTCATATAAGTAAAAGGTGTGAAAATAAATGTTCCTGTCATAAAACAATATTACCTACGGCTACGGGCAATATCCCCGTACTTAATCCTATTGATTTTTAATCACTAGTACACCAAAATATGACACGGTAATTAACAACTTGCAGTTATTTTCCATGAACAGTTTTAATCAATTTTAAAAGTAAATTATCACTGATATTCGATATATTTATTATTGATTTAATTAAAATACTTGTATCTTCTTTCAATAAAAAAAACCACGTGTTATGTTACAATGTTTATCGCTAGTCAACACTATACTAGAACTGCAAAACATAACCGGAAATCAACATCCGACACCATTCACATTTATCGGGATTATTCTTCGTTGAATTCTTAAATTCGTGGTTGGCTATGACTCACGAAACCCACGAAAATTGGCAAAGCACGAATAAAAATAAATCCACAGTATCTAAATATACGTGAAGGTAACAAGCTAATTCAGGTATAAGACAGTGACTTACTAATGGTTTCTTTTATACACAAATTATGGCAAGTTTTATAATATTCATTTTTTCTTTATAATTCTGTCTTGTTTGTATTGATTCAATACAAAATAACGAATCTCCAATGGTTGTGTAATGAGGAACATTGGTCAATTATATATAGAGACGATAACGTAAAGGCTTTGCTTTGTTAGCTTTTACTGTGGTCATGCTTTTCTTTATTTATTTTAGAACATTCACGGTTCAATCTTTCTGATCCTCAATTAGAATGAAATTGAAATGTGATTGTCAATTACACACAATTTTGACTACGCAATTCATTACTTTCAATAACATGTTCAAATGATGTACTTGAAAATGAAAACAAAATAATAAATTACACATTATATGCAATTACTTAAGAAATCGTAATCAATTGCGATCAATTACAATTACGTATTTCAATTACCCCATGTCTGGTAACGTAAGAATTTGTATCCAGATTTAACTGAGATAACTCAAATAAATATATCAAGTAATTTAACAAAATGAATAAACAATAAAAAAAAATCAAATAAAACTGAAATTTCAAAGAAGTAATGAGATAATTATTTCTTAGGGAATTTTATACATGTATCATGCAGGTCTCATATTGAATGGATGTTGATTGTTTATACTTTGTATATACTGCAGCTGTGCTATTTGCACAGTCAAATTGAATTGACCGTATACACATTTTCTAATGTGCAGTATCTGACCTTATATCTCCTAATTTTGGACTTATTACCTATCTGTCATAGTATTTTACTGGAAAAAAAACATGACCAATCGAAATAATCACTGTTAGAAATTAATTTTTTGATCAATTCTTGAAGAGGTTCAAATCTAAAACAAACAAAATTTGATAGAGCTAGAAGGTTGAAGAAACTGTTGGTTACTAGTGCGAAGAACCATGATATATTGTAACAGGGTACGTCAAGAGAAGCTTGGAATCTTGATGGTTTATGTAACAAGCAATATTTGATGAATAAAATTATTATGTAGTTAACAAAAAAAAGAACCATGATATATACCTAAGCAGGACACGAGCATCACTGAAGAGACATGTATTGTAGAAATGCGCATCTGGTGCAAACAAATTGATACTGTTAATGTTATTACTATCACTGGGTCGATGCCTCTGCTGGTAGACATTAAGTCGCCGAGAGTATCACCAGCCCAGAAGCCAGTACTGTGGTACTGGCATGACAATACGGATTTTTTTGTGTTATTAAAATTTGCTGTTACCAAATTATTATAAATTAAGGAATGTATCTCCCTCATGCAAAGCTCTGATTTCTTTCACGGATTTGGCCATACTTTTTGACCTTTTGGATTATAGATCTTCATCTTTAATATAAGCTTTGGATATTAAATATTTTGACCACGAGCATCACTGAAGAGACATGCGCATCTGTTCCAGGAAAATTGGTACCGTTAATGTTATAAAAGAGTCAGTCGTATATTCGTCTACTTTTAACGAAAACAGGAAAAATACAAATTAGGCATATCTCGTCATGAACTTTAGGGTGTTTAAATGTGTATATTAATTATTTTCAAACGTTCGAGAAACGCGACAACACCATTTATTGAACAATAGGTTCGTGCTTTGGCTTTGACATAAAATGTAGGGATAAGTACATGAACCTAAAAGTTTTCTATCAAGCTTAAGTTTCTTTTATTATTCTATCATGTCTTATTTACATCAACACCTGGATTTTGTAGACTCTTCAAATGTGGTTTAATGTACTTTTGCTGGTCTTTCTAATTAGTCAAACAACTTTAAGGGACAAATATCAATGATTAAGTTCCAAATTCTTCGGAGATAAATGAGTGTGCAGTTAGACATTTCCTGAAATAAAATGAAATTATGATTTTAAAACCCATTATAATTTGCATTAAAAAGTAAAGTTACAAAAATACCTTTTTCTTACGAAAACTCAAAACAGAAAGTCGTTAATGAAATGACAAAATAATAACCTGAAACACAGCAAACGATTGAAAAACACTAGGACATTTTGAAAAAAACATAGTTGGATGAACCTGGTTTTGCGGCTAGAAAAAACCCCAGCTTGTGTGGCAATGGTATATTTAACACTAAAATGACAATATTACATGACTGGATTACAATACAAATAAATGGAAGAATATTCAGTAGAGAGAAATACACAAACTTATATTTTCTTTTTACCATGCTCATAATTTGATACGCCAGACGCGTGTTTCTTTTACATAAAATTCACCAGTCACGCTCAGGTCACAACAGTTAAGAAGACCAAACAAATATGAAGAGCATTTAAGATCTAACATTCTAAATATGACTAAGGTTATCTGCCTGGGATAAGTAACTCATTTGTATTTAGAATAATTCATACTTTTGCATTTAAGCAAATTTATAAAAATTACCATATAATAGATATACATGTCATATACCGAAGTGGTGACTAACTACAGAATAATAAGAAACAATTGAAAACAAATCCGGTCTTATTTATTTCAAATCAATTTCATCATGTTCATAGAGGCAAAAATGACATAAACCAACAAAACTACTGAACTACAGGCTCCCGACTTAAAACATGCACGTAAATAATGTGGCAGGGTTAAACATATGTGCGACCGCACAATCCCCTCCCTCTAATGTAGGACAGTGGTGTTACACCACAACATAAGAATAAACTATAAAATCAGTTAAAAAAAGCTTAATTCATCAGATCGATATAAAGCAGAAAAACAGTTAACAAAAACACAGACCGGACCGTGGCAGGGTACATGAATTTATACATACCTACCAAAAATACAGATCTAAGACGACATACAGATGATTATAAAAACGTTATATACTTGAGTTTTCAAGATTTAAATTGAATTGTTAAAAAAAAGGAATTTCTAAAATATACAGTTGGTGATTATTTCGATTGGTCATGTTTTTTTTCCAAAAAATACAATGGCAGATAGGCAACAAGTCCAAAATTAGGAGATATTAGGTCAGTTACTGCACATCGGAAATGATTATACGGTCAATGCTATTTGACTGTGCAAATAGCACAGTTGCAGTATATATAAAGTATATACAATCAACACCAATTCCATATGAGACCTGCATGATACATGTATAAAATTCCCTAAGAAATAATTTTCTCATTACCTCTTAGAAATTTCAGTTTTATTTGATTTTTTATTGTTTATCAATTTTGTTAAATTACTTGATATATCTATTTTAGTTCTCTCATTTATAGGTATCAAGATACCAGGATTATAGTTTCAAACGCCAGACGCGCGTTTCGTCGACATAAGACTCATCAGTGACGCTCAGATCAAAATAGTTATAAAACTAAACAAATACAAAGTTGAAGAGCATTAGAGACCCGAAATTCCAAAATGTTGTGCCAAATACGGTTAAGGTAATCTATTCCTGGGATAAGAAAATCCTTAGTTTTGGTAAAATATAAAGTTCAAAAAAAGGAAATTTAAATCCGGATACAAATACGTGGTAAATGAAATGTATAATTGTAATTGACCACGATTGATAACAACTTCTCAAGTAATTACACATTATGTGTTATTCAATATATTTTTTTCAATTTCAAGTACATTTAATTGAAAGTAATGAATTACATAGTCCAAATTGTGTGTAATTGACAATCACATTGCAATTACATTTTAATTGTTAATCAAAAGAATTGAACCGTGAATGTTCTAGGAAACTAATGACCATAGTAAAAGCTGACAAAGCAAGGACTTTATATTATAATCTCTATGTAATTACACAACCATTGGAGAATTTCTATTTTGTATTGAATTAACAAAAACAAAACAAAAATATAAAGAAAAAATAAATATTATATAACATGCCATAATTTGTGTATAAAAGAAACCATTAGTAAGGCACTGTCTCATACCCTAATTAGCTTGTTACCTTCACGTATATCTAGATTGATATTGTTAGACATTAATTTGATATACATGTAATTATAATTTAATATAAATTAAATATAACCCATTTCTATTTGTTCTATTATAAACTATAAACTTACTGTGTTTGAATTTTTTACAGATGTTAAAACACTTAGAGAGAGATAAATATTCCAAGGGTACATGTTTTTTTAAAATCAATTGTGATTAAAAGTAAGGTATATTTAAAAGGGACAGGCTTTCTAAATCCTGTAAATAATTATTTTTGTTTAGGAAACATAATTCTAATAAGCTGTGATCAAAATACAAGATCTTTTCAAAAGGTAAAAAAGAGGCTCTCTTTTTGTATCATTTTCAATGAAATACATTAAAATATAAAATTTCAATAGGAAATAACAACGACATTTAATGTGTTTAATGAGGCTTTTTGTAGCATTTAATCAAACAAGATACCTAAGTTTTGCTCATCTTTGACTGAATTTAAAAATAGTTGCTGAAGATATTATTTGTTAATACTATAAATCAACGGTTGCTTATTCTGCTCATATCATAGGATAAATGCATGTCTTCATTCAATTTTTTATCTAAATGATCCTTTCAAAAGTAAAATTTAATTAATTACATTTGTCAAGTAATTTGGAAAGTAATTAAGTATATTGGTAAATAAGTATATTGGTAAATAAGGTTCAATATAATTAGGAATTTGATTGAAGATTTTGTTACTATAATTGAATGCATTTAATTACTTTCAAAAGAATTGCCCCGATGTCTGTACGTGTCAGTGCTTGTTTTTCTCGATCGATATTATATCAAAAAAACAATTATGTCATATCTTCTAACAATATTCCCTTTTGCGATATCATTGTTAAGAACTGACATTGGTTAATTACAGGTATATGTTAGGATGCCAGTCTTTATGAGGACCTCCAAATCCCGTCTGTTGTTGAAGTATAATTGTCAAATATTGGAGAAACGTGACTAAACCGAATAAAGTGATTACGCTGATTGACCACGGACTAACCAGTTTCACTCATTTAAAACATTTAAAACAACTTGAGGTTGGTATGTTGGCTCTAAATAAAATAATTTCAAAGGTAAAAAATAATGTTAAGAAAATCTTACCGACCTCCATTTAACTGCTCAATACTACAAAACATAATATATACATCTGTTGCAGTTGGAAAAATGCGTGCAACTATAATATCAATATTGGCTTTTTTCAGTGTGTATAATGTGATATGTAATAAAAAAAATGTAACATTAAACAATGGGTTCAAACAGGATAAATACACACATTGTGAAAACCATGAAGTAAATTTGCAGCAATAAATAGGAGCTATTAGAATGTTAAATGATATATATATATATATATATGTTTAATATAATATCCTTTCTAATTCACATCGTCATGTTAAAACCACTTTTATTGTTCCAAAAATATATTTACGTAACTGTCAAACCTTTGTGTAACTACAAACTTGGAATGAAAAATATACGACTTTTCGAATTCATTGGACATGCTCATTTAAGGAATGTCGAGTTAAACGAAGAAGTGATACGATTTTAACAATAAGATCCAAGAATGAAACACAAAATGAGATAAATTAACACTGGCATTTTGCTTTTCAAAGAGTAGAATTGATTCGATGGAAATCTTGAGAATTCGAGTATTCTTAGGAAACTACTTTCCAACCATACAAAAACACATGCATGTTCTTCATAAATACACAGCTCTATACAAAATTTCAAGCGTTCGAACATAGAAATTAGAGTCTCTGGATGATTTATAGCTTGTATTCTAAATGATGTTCGCTCAAGTCAACTATTTATACATTTCTATTTCAGATCTGGTTCAAAGGCACAATTTGTGATGGTTCATGATAGACAGTTACAAGACCAGGATTTGGGAAAAAATTAATGTAGTTTAATCTTTATAAGTGTAACTAAAAAGACCCATCAAAACTCATTAAAACGAATGGGAAGAACAGCATTGAATTGCGTTCCAAGAACTGAAGACTTAAATAATTCAATAAATAGATCCACAACAAATTAAAATGTAAATGATATTATCTTAATGAAGTTTCTGCACGCACATGGATAAAAACGTTTTGCTATAAGTCCCGGCATTGCAGATAAAAAAAGGAAGAAACTGAGATATTCTATCAATCTTGTGCAATGACGCCTAATATTTGTTTGTGGTTTATATGGGCCATCTTGTCATCTGTAGTTTGGTGTAACAATGAAGGAAAGATGAAAATTCAAGGCAGTATAACTGCAACAGGTAAGTTGATGAGTTTAAACATGCATTTTACAAATTTAATATTTATTTCATGTCTCTCTCTTTAGTTGACCATTCTGTATATATTTCACCAATGTTCCAACTAAATCATTTTGTAGAATGTATTTTTGAAACGCGTCAAGCTTTATTTCAAATGAGTTTAATACTCGTTACCATTCATATTGATTATCAAATCACAAAAAGTGTATATGTTTGTCCATATGTCTGTATAGTTTCTTGCATTGCAATATATTTGAAATAGTATGGACATATTTTCCGTTACTCATTAAGCACAGTAAAATAAGAAATTACAAAATGTACATAATACTCTTTTTTCATTTTATATTTTAGCCAGCATATCTCATTTTAATTTCAGGGACCATTAAGAATTTTGCAAAGGATTCTAGAAAAACAGTTGAATTGGCTACAGATATAAAGAATATGTTAAATGGTGAGTATAATTACAATCAAGTTTATTGGTTTAAATTACCTTTTTTCAGTCAGAACTGTGTTGTATATATAATATATATATATAACTCGTCTAAACATCAACCCAACAATGTTAGATCTGTAAATTTGCTTTTGCAAATTGTTGGTTCTTCCCTCGCCGGGATTCGAACCCATGCTACTGTGATATCGTGACACCAAATCGCCTGCACTGCAGCCGTCCCGCTAGACCACACGATCACCTGGGCTCTACAATAATAGAGCTTGCGCTGGCCGTGTGTTACTTTTCCACGTCAGTTTTAATCTAGCGGCGTACTGCAGTACGTGATATATAAGGCAAGAAGATATATAAAGTCAAATATATGAGCATCCTCAAATTTCCTTAGACCTATGTCCCATGACGTCATGCCACTCAAGTTTATGGTCCTTAGTCAAGCTTCCAATCTAAATATTTTCTCAATGGTGTGTAGTGTGACGTTATAAAACTTGCATTTGTGGCAGTATCATATACATTTCTACTAGGTGAAGTAGATTTTCAGAAGAGCAAAGCTTTAGACAGACACGCACAGAAAGTGGTTTAACAATACAACATCAGAACAAACCACAAAAAAAATCATTTTGAAAAAGTTTGGCTCGTTAGATCAACATAAAGTTAAAAAAAAACAAACAAGAAGACAAACAATTCTCAATAATTTAGATATATGAGTTTCAAGTTTGTACTTAATTGTTTCGTCATTAAATTGACAGCACCCAACATAGCATATAAAATAATGTTTCTGTATTGAGTAGGAACATCGTATTTTGACTGTTTTCGCTACTACTTCTTTGATTTGAAAAAAAAACAGTTGATACTATAGCTGTTAATACTGACGGAAAGATAGAAAGTATATTCTTTTTTTATCAATTTTATTGGTTCTGAATGCTCATTAACTTCGTACTTTATTTGAGTTTATTTAACTTTTCTGAATCAATGAGTCTGTTGTAGCCGAAACGGTCGTCTGGCGTAAACTATCTATCCTGGTATCTATGACGGATTTATTCCTAATATCAGTATTTACTTTGTATAAATATTACATCATTTTAATTTAAAACCCATTATTTTTCTAGGTATGTGTACTCATAGGAAAAGCCAAGATAACAACCAAAACATTGAAGACAAATTTCAGAACATAACAACCGGTAAATATATGCGTCTTATACTTTTAGTTATCATATTAGGCTTCATTAAGCTAATAAAATTTTATATTGATTATTTTGTGAAATGGGTATTTGTTTAAAAATTAATAATAATAATAATGATGTTATAACTGCAAAAAGTCATACTTAAGCCGTATCGAGGAATACAAGTATATGAGTTGTCTTTTTACAAAGCGTAGTTAATTATGATAAAAAAAAATATTCTATTTTGTAGAGGGGTATTTGTTTAAAAAAAAAATTATAATGAAATTAAAATTACTAAAAGTCATCATTAAGCCTATCGAGGAATATATTTCTTTTATTTTCTTTTTTCTAAGCGTTGTCACATTTAAGACATTTTCTAGATCAAAGTTGTTCTAGAATTATCATTATATATCAGTATTCAACGTTGACTTTGCCATTTTCCCGATTCATTAATCATACAAGTGCTTCTCGATAAATAAAAAGAACCATGTGATGAATGATGCATGCATTGGCTACTTTAAGTCTGTGTTGCGCCAAGAAATCCTTTTCTTTGAGGTTTTATGTTTGTTCTCATTCTCGTTTTTATCTGATTTATATCTTAACTGTATAAAAAACGCAAAAGATATTGATATATTATTAGTATTTTGTAAGAGGATTAATATTCAGAAATGTTTTTCAAAGAAGGTTATACGATGATGACTGATGTACCCATATTTTAAGAATTTTATGTATTGTGTCTGTTTAGTTAAAGCAATGTAAAAATAACAGAATTGATGAGGCTGTCATCAAAGTGAGAGGATAAGCGCTATAAAACCAGGTTTAATCCACCATTTTCTATATTTGAAAATGCCTTTGCCCAGTCAGAAATATGACAGTTCATGTCCATTCGTTTTTTATGCGTTTTGTTATTTGAATTTGCCATGTGATTATGGACTTTCCGAATTGATTTTCCTCTAAGTTCAGTATTTTTGTGATTTTACATTTTTCCAATATGTTTACAATTTTCATAATTCACTGTGCCGATATAACCGGAATGCACCACATGATCAATTTAAATTTAAATAATCGTCACTGGTGCGGCTAACCCGCTGTTGGCTGTTTGAAAATGAACATATAAACCAAAAAAGTATTAATTTCACGTTGCCAGCATGGATAGACTGAAAAACAAAGAAATTTAAGAAATCTTTTAAGACACAGTGACATTTCTTTTATCAGATATTTACATGACTTTGTTATAATGCGCTTTTGTGAATATATGTACCGATAGCATTACACCCATTCATTATTTTATTCATTTTTTACAATGAGATATGGACTTGATAAAAGAAACACTCAACAGCATTCAGGACACAGTTAGTGGTAATTATAAGTAAAACTATCAAACTTTTTGAAATGACTACATATATAGTTATAAGAGATTACTTATCTAATTTTCATATAATTACAGTTTTTTTTTATTATTTTAAACTGAATCTGAAGGAATTAAATATGTTGGCTTGTCATGTTTTGGAATTTTTGTCAGATTTTCGAAATCCTCTGGTTTCATCCATTTGAATACCTTAAAAAAATGCTCATAAACCCCCATTTTTCTTTTTATAAATCTTTTTTCCTGCTAAAATTCCAATGGCTAATATCTCAAAAACAGGCACATTGACCGCTATTTTTTTTGTTGTTGCTTTTTTTATTCCTCAATTAATAATCTATACTCTTTTTATGGAAAGTAATGTATTTTGAAACTGAGCTGCGATCACCCTTATTAGCACTAAAAATATAAAACATCACCACTGGTATAAATGTATGGACATTTTATTGCAGAATATGTCTACCCTCTGTTTTCTCCAAGACTCTTTTTACACTTATAACTGTTCCCATTCTAACAAGGAAAGCGTCTCAATCGCATGCAATTTAAAACGCTTTATATTTATCTTTTTCTGATTTATACATATGCCTATGCAAAAATCGATGGATGTCGGTATTAATTCGAAAGATTATTTTTGATGATTGAATATTTATCAACTAGTTTTATAATTCAATGGAACTAGGTCTCTACATTGATTAAATGCACCACGTTTAGCATGTTTAGTGTATCTTTTATCGTCAAACTTGACCAAATGTTTATATCAAATAATGCATAGAGAATAATACATGGCAAAATACGTATCATATGTCGTATCATCCCGAGACATCAATATCAGCCCAAGGGCCTTTAGGCCCGAGGGATGATATTGGTCGAGGGTGATACGGCATGTGATACGGATTTTGCCATGTATTATACGCTTTATCATATGTTTCAACAGAAGAGTATTATATGAACTGTTTTCTGATCCATAGCACTGGGTTACCTTTAGTTCTACTTTTGTCATGATTCAAAGGTCTTAAAAGAACTGATCAATTACTAATCCGAAGCACCTTGGTTACCTTACAATTTGCGTGCTGTTGATTTAAAAATATTTTGTTTATTTTTGTAATTTTTACAGTTGCATTTAGTGTGCCAAAAACTATGAAAACTTGACGTTCGTGACGTCACATACAATATGAAAACGACGTTCGTGACGTCACATACCAAACTATGACTATAAAAATAAAAATAAAACTGACTTTGTGTAAAAAAAAAAAAAAAAAAAAAAAAAAAGTAGGGGTGTGATAAAGGGTAGGGGTGCGATAAAGGGTATGCGATAGAGGGTGCGCATCAAAGTTGCGCGATATGGATTAAACAGCAGGCTATTTATCACATATGCAAAACTACTGTATTTACTACTAAACATATGATAAATGTCTTTATCAAATGATTATTAAATTAACGCAGCAACAGTTTGTAACAGATACGCTTCGTATCATTGAAAAGGAATCAATTTTATTCTCAGATATGGACGCCATTAAAGAAAAACTCGACATAATTCAAGACATTGTTAGTGGTGATAGTAAGTAAATATATCACCCAGTATTAACTTTTTTCATGGCTTCATGTATGGATTTTTTTAGGCTTTTTTTCTGATTTCATTTAAGGACTTTCCGTTTTGAATTTTCCTCGGTTTTCAGCATTTTTAATTTTACACTTTTTTCCATATAAGCAGTGCAACAATTTGTTTGCATGAATTGGAATAGAATTTGTGATTATGATAACCAAGGTATAATTGTTACACTTTTATCAAATACGTAATAAAAAGTACATAAAACATAAGTTAGTATAAAAAGAGACAACATGGTATCTTAATTAATTTCATCAAATGCTTGTTTTCCATGAAATGTCCATTTAGAGTAAAATGAACACTTTTCAGTAATCCAAAGTCTGATTGCATACTTATTTTTCCATGCATGTTACTTGTGTCATGCTTTTCAATATGAGAGAAAATAAATTTATCAAATCAGTGTCCTCATATCGCACATCTCCAATGAAGGATGGAAAAAATAAAGAGAAATGAAAAAAAAAATGAAACAAAATGAAATGGAATTTATCTTTTATGACGTAAAAGTGACGATTGAAGGAAAATAACCTACAAACATATAACCAATTTGTATAATTTAGATTTTCACCATCTATCTTCTTTAACTATCTATTAGTTGATACACATTTAATACAGGTCTATTTGTATTTTATCAAAAGACCGAGAGTGCTCAGATACGCCCAGGCGTGTTGGTGTTTACAATATCTCACCCGACGATTCACATACGTTTAAAGTGAAATGTGAAGCAGGAGGTTGGACGGTACGTATCTATAGTTCCCTTAGAAAATGCTGACCATGAATTAAGGCAGGAACGGTCACTCATAGAAAGCCACACAGACAAAAACCATGTTATGTATGAATATGAATCAGAAGACAGAGATACTTTTGTACTCTGTGAGGTCGTTCATGCAAACGAGATTTTAGAAGTGTTATAAACAGGTCTGTATCACATTTTGACTGGTATTGAAAAATGACAGCAATCTAAGATGTATTTCAATATTTTGTTTTCCATTTTAAACTTTAAAGTTTAAAAATCACTATTTTTAAGTTTTCACTGGAATGCGGAGTAAATTTTGCTATGAAGCTATATTCGGGACGAGATTCACTTATCATAGTTTTATTGATGTATGGTTGCTGGCTACGTTGAAATTACTGAAAATAAGATTTTTTTTGTGGTAAAGAAGTCATTTTATATATATTTTTATGAAAATATTACAAGACAATTGGTAGACAATAAAATGCAAGTCCTTCCTCCATTATCATTTTGTGATGTTTTGTTCTGTGTTAAGGGGGCTGATGGCTGTTTCGTTGATAGCATTAAAAACGTTTGATATGATTTCCTTTCAAACAAAAACAGAGATATTCTTATATTTTAGTTGTTTTAAACTTTTATAACTCCATTTCAGGAAAACTGAACTTGCCACTGTTAATATTTTATCATTCTTGTATTTCTTAAAGGTCATCCAAAAGCGTTTCAATGGAAGCACAGATTTCTATAGAAATTGGCTAGACTATGAAAATGGATTCGGCGACCTCAATGAGGAATTTTGGCTAGGTAAGCTTGTGTATCTACTTTCAACAGGGTATATGCCGTGGTGTAGTGGTTAGTGCATCGGACCACTAACACAAAGGTTCCTGGTTCGATTCCCGTTTGGGATGAAAATTTCAGGAACTCAATTTTCGGCTCTCCCTTGACACCATTTGCGAGTATGGTCTTGAGGAAACGATGATAGTCCGTCGGACGGGGACGATAAATGGCTGGCCCGTGTTAAGAGAGAGCCACATCTCTTGCACGTTAAAGACACCCTTGTAGATTTCGAAAAAGAGTAGGCTAATGCCGCTACAAGGCAGCACTCGCACCCGCAAAGTGGAAAGGGATTAATATAAGTTGCAAAACTTGTTTCCTAATCCACTATAAATAAATATGTTTAAACTAAACAGGGTATATAAGATATAGTCAGGGTGTTAATAAAGAATTATAACAAACTTCCTTGTGTCAGTCCATTTGAAAAGTAATTTAAATTTTGCTTAACTTTAATAGCCGTCACTGTATTGACATAATTTTCAAGGATTTTAATCGCACAATTTCAGGGAATAAAAATATCGCCTTGCTGACATCACGCAGAAACCATGAACTGAGGATTGACCTGGAAGACTGGGAAGGTAGAAAGGCTTACGCGCTCTTTAAAAGTTTTAAAGTCGGTGATCAATCTACAAATTACACACTGACTATAAGTGGGTATTCAGGAAATGCAGGTAATCAATATTTTGAGCATGTTGTTTATAAATACACCGCAGGAAAACACTTGTTTGTTCTCAACCTGCCTGCACGTTATAGCAATTTACTAGGAAATGTATATATTTTAAACACAGTCACGATCATTAGGCATAGTCTTGATTGATAACAATTTAAACTCAACAGGAATCTGATATCTGAACAATTGGAGGGATAGCTCCTAGTTTTATCATTTTTTCAATCGATTACCTCATTTATCAGCATAGTTTGAACATAATGTACACCCAATGTATAATGTTCATATCATTTGTGTAGTCTGGTATATATTCATAGATTGATCTGAAGTGTGACAGACATTTCAGAACATGCTGGAGCAGTTAGTCATCAGAACAGCCTTTTTATCTTTGTCAGATGTATTTGTGTGTGTGTTTGTCTTTTTTTTTAAGTTCTTGGTCTGTCATGTCTGTTTTCACAGTTTGTGCTGCGTGGAGCCAAATATTGTAACTTTTACCAATTATTAATGACGACATGGATGTGTGATGCTTTTGCCAATGAAAAACCTTTCTACTAAAATTCGAATGAAGTTGGTGTAAGATATGAGAAACCGCAGTTGATAATGACAGAAAACACATACTGTAAAGTCGGCTATAAAGGCACCAACATGAAAAAACTGTCTGGGATCCTCACCTAATATTTTTCAAGAAACTTACTGTCATTTAAGGGGTTTAATTTGTTTTTAACTTAGTCTAACCTACAATTTTCTTCTTTAATTGTATGTGATCCATACTGAGTAGTTGTCGTTGGTTGGTACCTGTTATAATTATTTTTGTTTCAGTTGTACATGTTGTATACTTTGGGCCTTCAATTTATTTTTCAAGTGTTTCATATAGGTATCCAAATTTCTTTTATACACATGTGTCTTGGGTTTTGTCCGTTGTTTAATTTCGTACATTGACTTAATTGTGTTAATCATCTCCCCACTACTTTTAACTGTGCTCATTCATTGAAGACAAGTTATCTCGTAACTGTTTTATTATAATCCCAATTGACTCGAGCATGAAAACTCGATATATATCATACGCTCAAAGAGCGCTGGTCCACCAATTTTTAGAATGTTGCTTTAATGAATACGAATTCACTTCGGGAATAACGCAAAATCGCAATGTTTCTTTCCGAATGAAAAACGTCTCTAACTATGATGAGTTAATGGCAATGATATATATATATAGCATGGGTTCGAATCCCGGTGAGGGAAGAACAAAACAATTGCGAAAACAAATTTACAGGTCTAACATTGTTGAGTTGATGTTTAGACGAGTTGTATATACATAATGTACACAGCCATGTATCATCATCACTACTGGTGATCCGATGGATAAATCTGTTGTAGAGTTGTCACTGGCTCAGACGTACTTATATATCAATTTTATTTGGCAATCGCCAATGGCAGTCAGCAGGGTTAAAGAACATCAGTTGTGTCACCTGTTAATCATATGTGTTTTGTTTGAATATACTTTTTCACTTTTTTTGGTTTAGGAAGATGTTGTTTGTGCGGTTTTTAGACCCTTCTACAACAAATTTGTTTTACATGCACACGTATACAAATTGCGGTTTTTATCCAACGCAATCATAGGTTTAAACGTAGTTTTCAATTTGCCAATGAGACAATTATCCACAAAAGACCAAAATGACACAAACATTAACATCTATAGGTCACCGTACGGCCTTTAACAATGAACAAAGCCCATACCGCATAGTCAGCTATAAAAGGCCCCGAAAAGACAATGTAAAACAATTCAAACGAGAAAACTAACGGCCTTTTTTATGTAAAAAAAAAAATGAACGAAAACAAATATGTAACATATAAACAAACGACAACCACTGAATAACAGGCTCCTGACTGGGGACAGGCACATACATCAATGATGTGGCGGCGTTAAACATGTTAGCGGGATCCCAACCCTGCCCCTAACCTGGGACAGTGGTATAACAGTACAACATAAAAAAGTATATATTTATATATATATACAACTCGTCTAAACATCAACCCAACAATGTTAGATCTGAAATGTTATATACATTTGTATATATATATATCAATAATAGTTACATGTTAGTAGTCGTTGAGTAAAATAAAAATGAAATGCAAATACGCATGGTTTATCTTTTTTGCATTTGTTGAAATATCAATGTATTTGGATCTTTTTGTTTATATGGTTAGACATGTTAGAGTCACATGACATTATGATTGTCCTTTTAACATGACCACTTACGATCGTGATCCACAAATCAATCAGAAATAACATGCCTATAGGCCAGTGTAGAATAGTACCTTTATATTGCCTTCAACAATGAAAGAAATACACCACGTGACAATCAATTGTTTTTAAACTCTTTATAAGAAAGTCTATTAGAAATCTCATAGACATTGACAGTCCAACAAACATCTATCACCAATACCCTACTCTTCGAGCAAAAAGAAAACCACAAAATCAATGATCGCAACGAACAATTTACGACCTATTTATCTGTAACGGTACCTGTTTATGCACACAATGTGTGTTTGTTAAACCAGATTAGCTCATAAACATATCTCATTTACATGTCGAGACCATACATAAAAAAAACCTCAAACACATTATTCAAAACTTACACTGAACAACTACCAATAGAATACCCTCTCACTGAATCAAGGAATTGTAACGGCACGTACATTTTTTGGAACTTGGAAGTTAAGAGTTCAAATCTCCTCTTTTATGAAGAAAGCTAGCTAAGGAGGTTACAGTTAGTATTCTTATATTAACGCCCAGGAACACTAAAGAAATTGATACATGAATTAACATTCTGTTAATAAAATAAATGAAAATTACTAGAATTCTTCTATTTTTCTTATTTCAGGTGATAGTATGACGTATCACAACAATATGCCTTTCTCCACCTACGATCGTGATAACGATAAGGCTACTAATTCTAACTGTGCAGATTATAGTGGCCTGAAAGGCGCATGGTGGTATAATGCCTGTTGGAGGTCTAATTTGAATGGAAAATATTCCCATACCTCTTCTTCAGGAGGAATAAAATACGCAGCATGGAGAGGCTATAGTAAAACTATGAAAAAGTCTTCAATGATGATCAAAAGAACTAAAAAATAAACATATATCATAATCTACGTGTAATATATGGTTTCTTTTCACAAGCTTACTACTGTTTATTACATAAATAACACCTCGGATGTTCAGAAAAACAGATATTCATCATGTTCAATTCAACCCTTAGCTGATTTCTCTTATAAAGAACAAGTTAGCTAGGGTATCCTTTAATCTTTTCCTGAACTCTTAGTTAACACACTTTTTAATGAATTTATAAAAGTGTGGAATGATTATCGATTAGACAACTATGTCCATACAGGATGAAATACCAAAAATGAAAAATCATAATGAATTAAATAAACGATATTTATTTATAAAAAAATGGACTCATAGTAATGAAATACACCGGGATAAATTAAAAAAAAAATACAAAACAATTAAAAAAAAACAATCAGCAACCATATCAAACTTCAATAAAATCGAAACTTATTATAACACTTTACAACCTACGACAAACACTGGATTGAAGGAGTCTGGCTTTAACGGGCATATATGTTACAAGAACATACATATGTAAGGGCCAATCATGGTTTTTAGAGCTTTACATTGCTCCTGACATTGGCGCTAACGCTCAGGGTAAAATAATCGAATATAAATGCCAAAGCTATGGTTAAATGGAAACAAACTGGCCTACGGCTGCTATGAATTATTTCTTAAACCAACCCATAAAGGACTGAAATATTTGAAATCCTGTGGCTGCATTTACATCAATTCTTAGTATATATAGTCGCGTGTTTGACGTCAGAAAATGTAAACGTCACACAGGAAGAAACATAAAATATTTTTGTCGTTGAAAAAAAATAGTCTTTTTTTTGTTTGTTAGAACTAATTTCAGAAATAGTCCGAGATTAAAAATTATCCAGAACTTCTTAAAAAATTTTAAGCATCCACATATTGTTATAACAACTACGGGAGTAAAATGATCGTTGAAAGTTTTTTTCAAATTTATAATTATAGAACAATAACATAATGGCGGGATCCTTAAAAGTAGAGAGCCACGTCATATGTACCAAAGAAAAGAAACACAAAAAGTCACATGTACAAAATAAACCAGCAAAAATGAAAGATAATACACACACATTGACGGGATGTATATGTACCGAGTCACGCCAAATTGATATCATAGAAAACTTACTAAACAGTAAAAATAATATTAATAAGGTCTTTGTACCTTCAGATTAACCTTTTTTTTTTTTAAAAAGACGAGACTTTCTTTAACATAAATGTACCCCTGGTTCATCAACTTTTTGCTCTCACACTAGTGACGTTTTACAAAATCTGAGTACTAGGAGCGGGTTCTTGAATATCGAATAAGTTTAGAAATGTATACCATACATGCACGTGAAGTTGAAATATTGCTACTGAGGTGAAGGTAATGGATGATTTCTTATTTAAAATCGTATCGTTTGTCATACATTTTGGTACTGAGTTGATCGTGTATATGAACTTCAAGGTCTAAAAATGAGACAGAAGAAGCCGTATCTGTTGTTTCTAATCTTTAATTTCTAGTTCTGGGGGATAAATTAATGGAACCCATTCAGAAAAGTTCGGATTGTTAATGGAAAGAAAATCATCAATATATCTGAAAGAGATAAATAACATAGCTTCTTTAATCTTCTTCCAATCGGGCAGTGGAAACTCATATATCTACCAGAGACCATTTGCAAAAATTATTTATAATTTTCTTACATCTATATAACCTTCATATCAATCAAGGTTGAAAAAATTAAGTTTGCATCCGAAACTTTTTGTTAGAACTAATTTTAGAAAAAGTCCGAGATTTAAAATTATCAAGAAGTTCTTTACAATTTTTCAGAATCCACATATTGTTATGACAACTTCGCGAGTAAAATGATTTTGCCGTTTAAAGTATTTTCAAATTTATAATTATAGAAGAATTACATTATGGCAGGATCATAAAAAGTACAGAGCCACGTCATATTTACCAAAGAAAAGAAACACAAAAAGTCACATGTACAAAATACACCAGCAAAAATGATAGATAATACACACACATTGACTGGATGTATATGTACCGAGCCAAACCAAATGGATATCACCGAATACTTACTAAACAGTAAAAGTAAAATTAATAAGGTCTTTGTACATTCCAATTAACCTGTTTAGAAGAAAAAAGACGAGGCTTTCTTTAACATACCGCTGGTTCATCAACTTTCTACTCTAACACTTGTGAAGTTTTACATAATCTGAGTCCTAGGTGCAAGCTCTTGAATATCGAATAAGTTGGGAAATGTATATTATATATGCAGGTGAGATTGAAAAATTACTACTAAGGTGGAGGAAATTGATGATTTCTAATTTAAAATCGTCTCGTTTTTCATACATTTTGGTACTGAGTTGATCGTGTATATGAACTTCAAGGTCTAAAAATGAGACAGAAGAAGCCGTATCTGTTGTTTCTAATCTTTAATTTCTAGTTCTGGGGGATAAATTAATGGAACCCTTTCAGAAAAGTTCGGTTTGTTAATGGAAAGAACATCATCAATATATCTGAAAGAGAAATTATTAACCTGGCTTCTATAATTTTCTTCCAATCGGGCAGTGGAAACTACAGGAGACCATTTGCAAAAATTGTTTATAATTTTCTTACATCTATATAACCTTCTTACCAATCAAGCTTGAAAAAAATAAGTTTGCATCCGAATCCACGCAGATAATCGGTAGAACAGGTATACATGTAGTCGTCGCTTTTATCGTTTATCATCCATGAGATAATGTTACTCAAACTCAATTAACTAGGATTGTCAGTTTTCCTATAGACGATGGGTGTTTTTATTTGAACACTCCGGCTTTTTCCGCCGATAAAAGTTCACCGTCTTGGACTAGCCCAAATGTGGCGTTTAAAGGTGGCGTTAAAACACCAACAATCATTTAAACAATCTAATGAAATTTTTTGAAATAAAACCAAAGGAAGAAACTCATTGACATTGTCTAATGGTTTGCGAATCATTTATGGACAAGGTCATGCTAATATACATGCAAACAGTGTAAAATGTTGATATGACGTCATTACACTTGTAAGTAAAAGAGCCTTAGAGAAGTGGAACAAGTGTTCCTCTTACCCAATATAGATAATACTACTTCATATACCTAACAATGTCACACTCGATCCTTAATTGTATAAAGATGTATTGTTTACAGAAAACTTAACACTTTCTTAAATTGTCAATTTAGCAATGAAAGTCTTTCGAATGAGCTGTTAAGACACATTCCTTATTAGGTTAACGGCCCATGAGGCCGAGTTATTTTTAAAAGGATTCGAACTAATGTATCACTAGCCAGTCAATATTAAGTTCGGGAGTTTAAATCCAGCACGTGGCAGATGCATTCCACAGCTATATTGATTGACCAGGAATAACTGTTTTCATTAAGAATGTCGATAGTCCTATCCAATCACTCGTTCTTGCTTCAAGCAATATTACTGACCATTACGAAATAGCACAAAAGTTTTGAAAGAGGCGTTAAACATGCACATCAATCAATTATTCATTCAATCAATCTTTATAATTTCCACTGTAAAAGCATTATCCATTACCCTGTCATCTAATCGTTTGTGCTATCATAAGTAACTTCCGATATAAAAAGAGATTTTTTTTTTTTTTAATTTAGTTGTAATAAGGAAACATTTGTTCTGCCCAAAAATATGTAAAACCGAAAAGAGGGGCGAAAGATACTAGAGGGACAGTCAGAATGTGTACATTGGAGCAATATAAATACTCATCAATTTTTTTTCATATCACTGTTATTTAACTGCATCAAGGATGCACGCTACTCTTGTTTGTAAAGGTTTTTCAGGCATTCGGAATCCTCTAGTTTTACGTGTATTGCCAATGTAAATTTTTCCCGCTGTCCCCTTATTTTCTTATATAATTTTTAATTTGTTACATATAATTAAAAAAAAAAACAATTATTAAACCCTTGTTATTTTTTCAAGGTAACAAACAAAAAGTTTTAAAATGTTAAATGCACGAAAAAACTTTAGAGAACCATTTCCCGCCAGTTTTCAATTGATTATATCTATAATAAATTAAAAAAAAGGGAGGGGGTCTTAGTGGCCGAATGGTCTAATGAGTCGAACAACTATAACCTCTCAACACTGAGTTTGTGGATTCAAATTTCGCACGGTACAGGTGCACTGGGCTCCAAACTGAATTGACTAGACACTCCGGGTACTCATGCTTCCTTCGCCAATTCAAACTGGCAGCCAAGACATATCACAATAGTGTTAAAAGTGACGTTGAACACCAATTAATCAAAAACAAGGAAGAGAGCTCTCATTTGTTTTTACATTTAACGGTCCACTATAATTATACTGGCAATCTATAACACTCTTTTTATACTAAAGCTTCTTATTTTGAAGCAGAGGAGCAATCACTTTTTTTGCGCTATTAATCTGTATTCTGGTACTAGTGCTAAAAAGTGCACTGTACTATGTACAACGTCTGGAAAAATACAGACAATCAATAAAGCCGTGTATCCTAATAGTCTATATCATTCAAGTTATCTGGAAGGATTAATGTCTGAGACATATGGAACAATAGGTAGTTTCGTTTTTGATACTGACTTTATCATGTGGAATATCTAGACGAGCCCGTTTGGGCGAGTTAAGATATTCCACATGATATAGTCTGTACCGAAAACGAAACTACCTATTATTCTGTTTATCGGTAATTATGTTTAATTGTCATCCAACGAATGATCTTTATTTATCATTATATAGATATAGGAAGATGTGGTGTGAGTGCCAATGAGACAACTCTCCATCCAAATAACAATTTAAAAAGTAAACCATTATAGGTTAAAGTACAGCCTTCAACACGGAGCCTTGGCTCACACCGAACAACAAGCTATAAAGGGCACCAAAATTACTAGTGTAAAACCATTCAAACGGGAAAACCAACGGTCTAATCTATATAAACAAAACGAGAAACGAGAAACACGTATATATTACATAAACAAACGACAACTACTGTACATCAGATTCCTGACTTAGGACAGGTGCAAACATTTGCAGCGGGATTAAATGTTTTAATGGATCCAAACCTTCTCCCTTTTTCTGAAACAATACCTATATGGAGTTAACTACTACTTCAATATGTTGAAAAGCATTTTAAACTTAATGTTGTAGTTTATCTTTTGATTTAAAGACGATTATGACTGGTTTCTGGGAAATTTGCTAGGGCAATTAATATCAAAATCAGATAATAGCTGATCTGACGAGGAAACTTTCCATCAGAGAACAAATGATGTAGAATACACTGACTATATGTCATCGTACAGAGAAGGTTTTTTTCTCATGTTAATTTCACATGAACTTTATGTAAAATATACTTGAAATTCACCTAAAACGAGCTAAAATGTAAAATGTTCATGTAAAATTCACGTACCAAATTGTATTTTTCCTAATTTGAAAATTAAGATGTAGTTTGAATGACTTTAATAAATATTCACATAACCTCGAGCTCGTACATTTGAGTAGAAATCTCAAAAATTTCACGCGACATTCACGTGATATTCACGTAAAATTCACTATAGTGAAATTTCTTTGTGTACGGTCTTCAACAATAAATAGAACCCGCACTGCGTATGTAAAACATATTGGATTTTCTTATCCCAGGCATAGATTACCTTAGCCGTATTTGGCACAACTTTTAGGAATTTTGAATCCTCAATGCTCTTCAACTTTGTACTTGTTTGGCTTTATAAATATTTTGATACGAGCGTCAGTGATGAGTCTTATGTAGACGAAACGCGCGTCTGGCGTACTAAATTATAATCCTGGTACCTTTGATAACTATTGAACATAGAGCCAACGACCAAATTTAAAAACAAAACAATAAATGACAAACAAAATGATTTATACATGTAGCAACAAACAAAAACCACTGAATTACAAGCTCCTGACTATCGAGAGACATCAGCAAAATGTGCTCCCTGACGTAATAGGACAATTTAAGGATGTACTACTAAGGTTGAATTAAATAAATCGAGAAATTAAAATTGATACTATAAGTAAGAAGAGCATTCGTCTATGAACAAAATAAGGTATAAATATTGATAGGTTATGAAGCTCCGTTTTGAGATATTTGAGTTTTTAAAAATGGCGGGGGAAAGCTGACTCGGTCTTTTATATAAAAAAGAAGATGTGGTATGATTGCCAATGCAAAAACTTTCCATAAGAGACCAAATGACATAGCAATTAACAATTATAGGTCCCCGTACAGCCTTCAACAATGAACAAAGTCCACACCGCAAAATATTTTACCCTGAAGCTCAGGAAAAAAAACAAGGAGTCCGAACATGCGTTTTTGCAAACATATATTGAGGTTAAAAAATTCAACCCTCAATTTCATGGTCTATGGGAAATGGGGAAGATACCCGATTTCAGTTACCGTCAAGTCACGTATAAGTACATCATTAGGACCATGGAAGTAATATTTGTTATTCCATGTTAATTTTAAGACCAAACTATAAACAAATTGTGTCACCTAATTATATCGCAACATTATTGTCATAAGTTTTCATTATCAAAACAACGGGCAACCTATATTTGCCCGAATTCTGGATTTTGACAGTTGTTACGTTAGTGCGAACAACGGGTATAAATAACGTTTGCACGAATTTGACTGTAATTTAACTGAATTTTAATTTACATTAAGAACTGAATATAACATGTACAGGAACTTTATACTTTATAACTTCATTACGATTCTAATATGACAGTTGTTATTTTAAACTTCAACTTGATTAAAAACTATCTTGACCAAAAACTTTAGCCTAAAGTGGGACAGGCGGACAAACGGACGAACGAACGGACGGACGCATAGAGCGAAAAACATTAATTCGCTATACACCTAATCTGCTCTTCTAACTTATAAAAAATGTCTCTCAGCTGACTTACATATTTCCTTTTAGTATCGTGATATTTTATAGTTATTATATCAATCTGTAGCCTGAATATTTGAAAATGATAGAATCTAAAACGAGGTGTATCAAATATTTTCGCTGTGTATGCTTTTGATTTTAAGACGAAAAACTCAACTCAACCATGATTGAATATAAGAGGTGTACTCTACATTCTCGTTTCAATGAAATAATCACTTTTATGATTTTTGTCCTAAAAATCAGGAAAAAGATACTTACAAATATTAAACTTTCTTTGGAATTTGTTTCGGCGAAATTAATGCTTATGCACAAAAAAGATCGACATGTATTCGCAACTACAAAATGTATAATACATGTACCACAATCATCTATTTTATAATATTTGTCTTTAGTTTGAAAATTACAAATATCTCGAGCCTCAATCCTATAATTGAAGTAAGTGAAGAGACACTTTAATAATCCAAGCAAAATAGTAGCTTTTCAATAGGCAAAATGCGCTAACATGAATGTTTTTTCGTGCAAATATAGGAAAAAGAACAAAAACGGCTCCGATTTGAAAATTAATTGAATGAAAGATGCCCCCTTTTCTGACTTTGGTTAATCTCAATAGCATAAATAATCGAAGATATTTCTTTTAGATAAATCGCATTCTAATTATAGATTTTAATAATTACATTGATATTTTATAAATTAATTGTATTACGTATACGTTCCTTGTGATTCAAGTTTTAATTGATATTGCAAAAGAGTTCAATTAGATTGTTCATGTATTGAACAAGCGCGGGCATTTTAATGTTATGTCTTTAATGTATGAAATCGTAGTTTCAGAAAATATTATTTCTGCATTGAATAGAATAGAAATATAGATTCGATCAAGAAATGTGTCTTCTCTATTCATATATATATGTTGGGTTTTTTTTTCTTCAGAATAAAGATATATAAAAAAGCACAATAATTAGAGAAAAGAAATTTTAATTTAAAGTCGGGTTACATGAACATTACAGTTGTGGGTAGTTGTCTCATATGGGAATCATACAAAATCTCATTATTTTTAGATAAAACACGAACAGTTGTCCTTTTCAACGTCCATTTAATAAGACTAGTTAGATCGAAGTCTTAGAATACGGACAATTAAGGGGAGGGTTAAGATCCCGCTAACATGTTTAACCCCGCCGCCACATTCTGTATGTATTTGTCTGTCCTAAGTCAGGAGAATCGTGTACTTGGCTGGTGGACTATGGTATGCACAAGTAACGAGTGACGAATAAACTGTACATTTTCTTCAAATCAATTTTTATTACATGATGACCATGCTACTGCATTGGCAGACGACAACTAACGCAATGATACTAGCTAAAACATAAGCTATCTTTTTCGATATAATAGATAAATTGTGTGAGGCAGTCCCGATAACCAAAAGACCCAAAATAGGAATATAACAGGAGCCTGTAACTCAGTAGTTGTAATTTGTTGCTTTGTGTTACATATTTATTTCGTTAATTTTGTTGTACATTAATTAAGCCGTTTGTTTTCTCGTTTGAAATGTTTTACATTTATGATTTCATGACCTTTTATAGCTGACCATGCGGTATGGGCTTTTCTAATTGTTGATAGCTCTACGGTGACCTATAGCTGATAATTTATGTGTCATGTGGTCTCTTGTGGAGAGATTTTTAATTGGCAATCATACCCCATCTTCTTTTGTCTTCATTTCTGTAACCTTTAAATTTGACACCATTTGTCTAATCTCTGTATTTATTTGACTCACTACTCTCTATACAAGATTTCAGACACTTTCGTAAACTATTTTACAATATAAATTTAAATAATGTGTGGATGCAGTAAATATGTATTTTTAGCATTAAGTGCTACATTACAAAACTGTACACATAATTTTGACAGGAGCTGTCATTTTAGTTTTTTGTACATCCTTTACATATAGATAGTTCTTTTAACTTCTGTGCATATAGATATATGTTTTGAATCCGGAAATGATAATTAATCCATTTAATTTTGTTAAATGCTTTTCTGTGTCTTTGAACGACTGCATATATAAATGTATCATGGAGTATTTTATTGTCGTTTTATTGAAGAAATGTGAGCACACAGTGTGACGCAAGTCTGCATGTTATTGGATAATGAATGCATAGATACATGTTGCATGACTGGATATGTTTAGAACCGTCACACTTCATCAAATTTTTAATGTGTATATCAATATTTATATGTGACGATGGAAAATATATAAATCCGTAAAGTTTCATGGACTTTATTCAAAATGTTCCGATAATTAGAACAATATAATTATGTATGAGATATAACCTTATTGAAAATTGTATTTAGTTTGATATGATAAGAACACACAAATATGCTGGTATGTGTGCGTGAAATCTATTAGGATGCGTAACGAAGGTACATGTGTACCTATAGTCTTTGATCTATTAGTTATTCAAGAAGTTATAATGGAGGACTCGTACCATATATTTCTCTGTAGATAAAAGATAGATTTCAGAAATGATTTAAGATTGGATAGCGAAGTTTCTTTAAATATACAGCTATGACAAAGCCAGATCGGGGCTGGGCATGGGTGGTAGCCACATCTTCGTTTTTTGCACATTCTATAAGTGGATATTTCCAGTGGGCTAGTGGTATGGTTCATATAGTGCTGTTGGAAGCCTTCGATGATAGTTTGTTAAAAACGTCATGGGTCAGTGCTTTGTTTTTGTCCTTGATATCATTAGCAGGTGAATATTGATGAGATTTTTTATTTTTTATTTTTTATTGCTATATGTATCGGTAGGTAATATCACGTCACGTGCTATTTAGCTTAAGCAATACTGTCTGTTTTCAGCGGCATTTATACATTTTCATAGGGAAAGGGGGACAACTATAATACACTTCATGTACTTTTTATATCCCGAAACTTTACTAGAAATAGTGAGAATAAAAAAATTAGAATAAATAAAGGCAACAGTAGTATACCGCTGTTCGAAAGTCACAAATCGATTGAGAGAAAACAAATCCAGGTTACAAATAAACTTCTGAAATAAAAAAAAATATCATGAAGAACCGATTAAATGATCAATCAGATTACACAGTATAATGAGAACTATCATAATTTTTATTTGCACGGACGTGTTTGCCTTAATAAAAATCAGAGACGTAGTATACGGTATTGGGTTTTTTCTTTCTTTAAGGCCGTATGGTGGCCAATAACTACTTACATCCACTTCATTTTAACTATGGTGGATATTCGTCTCATTGGCATCCATTACACATCTAGTGTTTATACGATTGCCAAAAAGAATAATTTCCACTGGAGACCGTCACCAAATAACGTTTAATATTTTAAAATATTTACATTAAAATCAATATGTTTTGTGAACTATAATTGTTCTTACAGGTCCATTGACCGGTGTTTTAATTAACCGATTCAACTGTAGAATATCAATGATAGTAGGTTCTCTGATGCTTACCATTGGTCTCGTTACAACAGCGTTTGTGCCCAACCTTAACTGGACATTTTTTACATTCGGACTTTTATCAGGTAAATATTTTTAAAAGTTAATTCATGAAAAAGGTCAAAATTAATATATGTACATGTCTACCTGTAAATCTTGTGTTCTTTGACTAGTCCAAATATTAAGTATGACGTGTTGAAAGGCTCTTTTATTATTTTTTCTTTGACACCTTCATATAGCCTTTCAAGACGTCATTATTTTTTAAAGGTACTCAGTTTTTGAAAATACCAAGAAACGTACTTTACAGGAAAAAACACAACCGTAGAGAAGGGTGTTCTATGGAAATACCCTCGCCCTGAACATGCATGAAATATTTGCCACTGAACGTTAAGTAACCAACAATCAATCATCTATGAAATACTGATTACCAAATATATTGATTAAGTTTTCTATGATACTAGTCTATATAAAGAAATTTGGATAAAAAAAAAATCCCATATCTATGTTACTATATATTAATGAACAATAACAGAGGAGTTGATTTACGTAACTTGAAGAGTTATTTTAAATGGTACCACATCTTCTCATTTATAAACTAGGACATTTTTGAATGAATAATTGGTCATTGCAAATAAAACTAAATGTAATGTCAACGTCAAAGGCACTAACCCAACAACACATATGTACCAGTATCACATATTGGCTACTTTTTATACCCTTATTAGCTTTTTAAAAGGACATGTCATCAAAGGAAAATGCGAAACAATTCAAACGGAAAATACCAAGTTGAACGATCTTATTCATGCCAATTTACTTATCATCTTCTCACCTTTCTTACCATGTTATGGTATACATAAATATTCTTCTAGAATAGCCGATTTCTCAAAATTGCCGTGACCAGTAAAGTATACCCCATTTTTTTCGCATAAAGTAACGTACACGGTACCGTAAATTAAACTAAAAAAGTACGCATTGAATGAACTTGCACAGTAGAAAAAAGTCGAATGTGCATGTTTTTTCTCGTATATTTTAAAATTAAATTTTTTTAAAACATATCTTAAGTTAAATTATTTGTCACTGGTTATATTATGATTCATTTAGGTTCAACACTAGTATAACAATATTTCTTTATATGCTTTATACATCTCAAAACATTAATATTGCCTTAGCAAGAATTCATGCGTATCGGTAAATAGGCAGCAGTCGTCCGTCTTCAACAATGAGTAAAACGCTGAACATAGAGTAAACTTTAAAAGTCCACAACATAAAGAGCAAATGTGAAACAATTCAAACAAGAAAACCAATTGTCTTATTAAAAACAAAGAAATAAAAGGAAAAAAAATTAGACACCAATCAACGCCTACCACTGGTTAACAGGCTACTGACTATGAACAGTCACATGAAGAATGGAACGGAGTAACGGCGATCGCCAAACCCTCCCCTAACATGTGACAGTAGTGGAACAGCAAAACTTCAGAATAAAGATAATAGATATAGGAAGATATGGTATGAGTTCCAATGAGACAACTCTCCATCCAAATAACAATCTATAAAAGTAAACCATTAAGGGTCAATGTACGGCCTTCAACACGGCACCTTGGCTCACACCAAACAACAAGCTATAAAGGGCCCCAAAATTATTCGTCTAAAACCATTAAAATGGGAAAACCAACGGTCCAATCTAAAAACGAGAAACGAGAAACACGTATAAATTTCATAAATAAACGACAAGAACTGTACATCAGATTCCTGACTTAAGACAGGTGCAAACATTTGCAGTGGGATTAAACGTTTTAATGGTACCAAACCTTCTCCCTGTTTCTGAAACAATAGTATAACATCACAACATAGAAAACCACACGATAAGCCTGGTATCTTGGATACCTTTTTTTAGATAGTGCTTACATATTTCATAAGCTATGTTTTCATCTCTTTAAAGGGACTGGTCTAGGAATATGCTATAACTCTGGACTCATTGTTCTCGGATTCAACTTTGAACGAAAACGGAACCTAGCAGGTGGATTTGCTATATCAGGATCAGGTATAGGTCCGTTTCTGCTGACTCCTATTTTCCAGTTTATTTATGAGACCTACGGTAGAACAGGCTATTTTATCCTTCTTGGAGGTCTCTCTTTACAGTATTGTGTATGTGCTTCAACTTTCTGGGAATCAGATATAGAAAAAAGATCAAAAGAACGCAAACCTCTTCAAAAACAAAGTACTCATGATTCTTGTAGGCCGTATATATCCATTATGAAAAATATACCAATGTCGTGTATATGCGCATGTCTTTTTTTAGCGGATATAAGCGTCTTCCTTCTGTATTTACATTTTCCAAAATACTGTTTACAGACATATTCAACAAAAACAGAAATATCTCTATTCATGTCACTGGCAGGTATATGGAGTGCTATAGGCAAATTGCTGTTTGGCATGGCGAACAACAGTCACGATATTGATGAAACCATTACGCTTTTCGGAACCTTCGGGATTTTAGGTATTGGTACTATAATTTTTCCTTTCTTCCGTTATGAGTTCTATGCCAAAGTAATATACGCAAGTGTTCTTGGTTGTTATTCCGGTTGTTGCTGGATTGTATTGAACACTATAGTGATATGCATCATAGGCAGAGAAAGATTTGCTCATGCCATTGGATACATAATGCTGTATTGTGGGCTAGGAACACTTTTTGGACCTCCTCTTGCAGGTTAGTAATATTGTTCCTATTTTGAATTATCTCATGATAATGAAAATTATTAAAAAAGCTATAAATTTCTTTTTTTGAAATTTCATTTTGAGCAGTCTTTCTTTTTCATGCCAGTTTTTTTTACTTATGAATTTGAATGTCCCTTTAATATTTTTCGCCTCAGTATTTCAAATTTCATGATGGACAGTTTCTACAGTGATGCACGACGCCAAATATTTTAAAGCGGAAACTAGATACAAGTACATGTACATGAGCTGATTAAACACAACATGACGAAAAAGATAATGCAAACCCGGACACAGAATCACCGCTATTCATGACGGAGATACATTCCGTATATTAAAATGATTTCGAAAAATTATTACATCAAATTCAAATCAACTGAAGACAAGGGACAAGAACTAACACTGTTAAACATTACAGATGAAATACCGAAAATACGATTAAAATGAAAATTGCATTTGGAAAATCAAGATCGAAAAGCGTGACCCGATATGATAAATCGTGAAATCGAATGATAAAACTAATTCATTTTGTGATTTTATGAATCTTTATTAACCCTTTAAGTTAACAAAAAGTGAGAAAAAATGTAATGTTATCTCATGTTATGATTCATTGATTATTGATTGTTTAATGACAACGCAGTGGCAATTAGTTTAGGACGAGAACAAATAAACAATTGATTTAAATTTTATAATGTTAAAAATAATGTGTGCAAGGTACTAGTCGAACCAGATTGAAGGATGGGCAGTTTGCTTTTACAATTAAAAAGGGAGGCATGGGGAAAGGGGTAGAAGTTTGAAATAAAAACATTCATTCAGCAATAATTTTAAACACGCCGAAAGCGACGTGTCTATGTATTTATACATCACACACAGCCAAATGGTCTCTACTTTTACAAAGATTCTTCAGTCGGACAGGAGACGTCCAGAGTAGACCATATTTATATTTCCAAATCAATCCTTTGAGTTGACTACTATTTAGCACAATAAATCAAATACAAATAAATTGTTCAGTCATTCATTATATTGTAGGATTTATTGTTGACTTTGGTGGAACATACGATGATTCTTTTACAGCAGCAGGTGTGTAAACAATAATATCAGACGTAAAAGAAACAGATATATAGGTTACGAAACAATACACTTCTACCAATATAATGCACGTATAAGACCCAACTGACTGTAAAATTAAATCGTTTTTCCTCACGAACCGGGGAATGTTTCAAAGAGAAACAAAATCCTTACCAAAGACCAGAAAACAGCCAAGGCCAACCCAGCATGAACAATCCTGCAACCGGAGGCATGCTTCAAGTTGTCCCTTAACAATAATTTGTAAAGTATACTTGTTCGTTGAAAATGGACGTCACATTTAACTCCGAATAATATAAATGAACCAAAATCAAAAGTGCCTGTTCTTAGATGAGGGTCTTGATTTTTCTTTAACTGTCTATTCATTTTCTCTCTTCTATATATTCAGCTAACCATTATTCTGCATTCTTTTTTTGTTTGCCAATTGTTCTCTTTCCTTTATATCTGTAGGCTTTATTCTGCTCTCATTGCTTCAGAATATTGCTTCATTGCCTCAGTTAATATTCTGTTAACCCCATACAAACCCTCTTAAATTGAGTTTTCAAGAGTAAAAACCATTAACCAGTTTGAATTACAAGGATCGATGTACTATTTTTACAATTATTTAATTTTTCCAATATATTTTAGGTGTACTTCTACTATGCGGAGCTTTCATTGGCTTGTTAAGTTCACTGTGTCAAAACAAGGACCATGATAACAAAGATATATATTTAGATTTTGAAATAGATATAGAACTAACTGAAAAAGAGCAAATGTTAAATAAAAAATGAATAAAACTGTCACCTGTATCCTTTGATTTTTTTATTAAAACAACAAATGCAAACATTTTCCTGCGTGGTCTTATCTCAGAATGTCAAACATAAGTGATACACTCGCCAAAAACCAGGCAAGTTGAATAGAAAATTAAAAGAAAACCAATATCTTCATAAAATAAACACTCTTAATGTATTATACCCTGTATGATATTAATGATTAGGGTGAGTTAATCCGACCTTGTTGTCAATAAATTGTATGTGACTGTCATACAAGTGAGAGGTATAGCCATCTATAAAAGCAGGTGTAATCCACAATTTTCTACATGCGGAAAAAAACTATACCAAGTCAGGAATATGACAGTTGTTTTCGTTTTAATTTACAAGCTTTAAATTTTGCCTTTTTTTATACATAGAGACTTTCCGATAGAAAAGCAGGGTGCAAAATTTGTCAGAAATAGAGCAAGTGTTAAGTAAAGAATGAATATACTATAGTAACTATCACATGTTCCCGTACATTCAAGCTACTCTTCATCAATATTGAACAAATTAAAACAATTATCTGATCTTATATAGATTTTTTCGGATACACTTTATGTAAATTTTTTTAGAGATTATATGAAGTGTTTGAGGATTTTACTTCTGTAAACATAAAAGATGTGGCATGATTTCCGATGATACAACTCTACCCAAGAGACCAAATGCCACAGATTTTAACAAATATGAATCACCATATGGTCTTCAACAATGAGCAAATCTTATACCGCATAGGCAGCGATAATAGGCCCCGAAATGATAAATGGGAATAAAAAATAAATAAATGACAACGGTAAAACATTTTAAACGAGTTAATTAACGGCCCAGTTTATGAACAAAAGATGAACGAAACACAAATATGTAACACATCAACAAACAGCAACCACTGAATTACAGGCTCCTGAATTTGGACAGACACAATCATACATATATACAGAATGTGGCAGGGTTAACTTGTTCGTGGGATCCCAACTCTCCCCTAACCTGGGACCGATGTGTAACAGTACAACATAAGAAAGACTATGAAAATCGGTAGAAAAAGGCATAACTCATCAGAAGGATACAAGTAGAAACACTACACAGAGTAGACGTGGCCGGGTACTTGTACATCCTAACAACAGAAAATCAATAAGTATACAGATCTGAGAGTTATCGCAGTTACTGACAGCTAGTTCAAAGCCACTAACATCAGTAAATAATGCTTGTCTCTATGACTTCAAGTTAATTACCAATCAGTGCACAGTGATTTAGTGTTAATATGTCATAAAAAATTAGAAAAGCATGACATTGTGCAATATTCTAAGGTACAGGTATTGACAGATTGTAGATCCATGAATGTATATAACAATGATATTTATTTTGCATTGAATATATTGATAACAAAATCAATATTAATACCAATAAAAATAAAATTCAATGACCTATTTACACTGTTGAATTGGTAACCTTTTAGAATAAGTTTATTTAAAGGATAGACAAGTTCACCAAGATAGTTTCTAAATTTCTGACCACGGTGAACAACATTTCCGTAAAAATGAGGATGTGATATTCCGTTTGAAACAAGTTTTCTACAGGAACAACCAAACTTCAAAACCAAATCTTTATATTTATGGAAGATTTAGTAAATGTTTTAACTAAGTTTGGTCATAAACTGTGATTCATAACAGTACATATTTACAAAAAAAGTCTGCTATTTAAGGGGCACAATTTGTACCTATAGGAATGCATACAACATGCCCATAAACTTTGTTGCCGAAACGTACATAAATATTATCAAGGAGAAAACTAACAGCTTCAATCATCGCACCACACCTCCAGTAGGCATATCTAACATATTTACCTCTGCAGATATGACAGATGCTCAACTCGAACAGTAATGCACTGCAAACAGAATAATATTCTTGTACTATAGTCTTTTGTTGGACAACACAAACTCATAAATATCCACTCTCATGCAAATAACAATACAAAGTAACCCCATTTATGGAAAATGTAAGCTGACAGAATAAAATAAAAGAAGTAAAGTTAACGTACATAAAAAAAAAATCATGGAATTATGGCGACAATCCCCCTCCATAGCAGTGCATATTTAAAGATTCGTACTGTCACACCTTGTGTGTCACGTTATCTTGTTATAAATTACCAATAATTGACCTTTTTATACAGATTTTGTCATTTTGATCTCAGACATATCTCTAAATAAAACTGAACTTTCGTTTTATTAAGGAATACTGTCGACGTTAGTCGAGAGTAGAATAACGATGTCTGGTAAGAGTTGTTTTTTTGTTATATTAACATTTGTAAATATGTTCAAATTATACATCAGGAATAGATTACTTTCGCTGTATTTTGCAAAACTTTTAGGAATTCTGGTCCTCAATGCTCTTCAAATTCACATATTTTGTTGCCTTTAACGTTTTGGGATTCTTGCGTGACTGGTGAGTCTTTTGTAGACGAAACGCGCGTCTGGCGTATATACCAAAGTTAATTCTGGTATCTATGAAGAGTTAATTTATATAATTAATTATTAATGTTCGTGAACTACTATTTTTAAAAAATATAAAAAAAAGACCCGAGTGCAAAAATACCATTATATGCATTTTCCTTATTCAAATACTATTATAAATATATTATATCTTGCAATGTGCGAATTATTTAGAATTGTAAAAGGTACTTGGATTATAATTGAGTACTCCAAACGCGCGTCTAGTCTACACAAGACTCACCAGTGACACTCATATCAAAATATTTATTAAGCCAAACATGTGCAAAGTTGAAGAGCAGTGAGGACCCAAAATTCCTTACAATTGTGCCAAATACGGCTTGGTAATCTCTGACTGGGATAAGAAAATCCTCTGGTTTTCGAAAAATTCAAAGTTTTGTAAACATGAATTTTATAAAAATTACCATTGATATTCATGTCCACACCGAAGTGTTAAATACTGGACTGGTGATACTCTCGGGGACGAAACGTCCACCAACAGTGGCATCGATCAAGTGGTGTAAACAGTTTTCAAAGGTATCAGGATTATGATTTAGTATGCCAGACGCGTGTATCGTCTACACCAGACTGACCATTGACGTTAATATCAAAATATATTTTCAAGCAAAATAAGTACAAAGCGAGGCGCCTACCAGCATTGGCATCAACCTAGTGGTGTAAATAGTTATCATGATAGGTACCAGGATTATAATTTAGTATCTTAATCGATTGATTAATTTGAACAGTGGTATACTACTGTTGCATTTATTTAGTTACTTGTAAATTAAGGCAACAGTAGTATACCACTGTTCAAGACTCGTAAATCGATGGACAAAAAAACAAAATCGGGGTATCTAGAGTCATTATAAAAAAAACTCTGCAGCATAATATATGCTCAAATAAACAAGAAAATGCATTTTATTTAAGAAAAAATTCATGCAACCGCTAGATTTGGTCTTTTTAAGCTGCCCTCGATTTTTATAAATTGATTTCATCCATAGTGTTAGCGTAAGACGTTGCCGAAGCGTTATCGACTTTAGCAATATTTATCATAATAAATCACATCACTCGAAATTACCTTCCTACACGAAAGGTAAGTCGCAAAGGCAAAGGCATCCATACAAATTAGAATATTCAAACAGAATGGGTCAATGAAAACATGATATGTTGCTGAATGCCTGTCCTGCGGCCATGACATCTATGGTGTTGCCCCGCAGTTAAAGCCAATAATCGCTATTATTTATGAATCACATCACAGAAACTGCTTGACAATCCACCTTGAAACTTATTTCCCAAAGAAATTTACCAAAGAGGAAATCCTGAATGATCATATGTCAGTTCTATGTTACCAAAGACAAAGAACTGGATCTTCCCTACCTAAATTGGCTACATTAACTACATAAGTATCATGAAACACATCGCTATATTGATTGCCTCCCAAGAAATGTCTTTATTAATAATCAACATCAATTTTATCAGCAGCCAAACTTTGGTGAATAAGATTTACTCTTCTTTTAATATTTAACTAAGTGAAATTGACTTGGTGATGAAATACATATGGGTTTCTGTAAGAGGTAAATTGTAAGTAACCAAAATTTAATATGTTCATCTGTGAGGCTGTGCGAAGTTTTGATGAATTGAAAATATTACTACATAATTGTTAAAGTTCGTTTCTTTGTGTGTTGCATTGTCGGCGATGATTTTTTGCTGCACTTCAGTGTTTCTGTTGTTTTTTTGTTTTCCTCTTATAGTTGATTTGTTTACCTCAGTTTTAGATGTTACCCAGATATCTTTTCTCTAAATCGATTTATGAGATTCAAACAGCCGTATACTACTGTTGCTTACATTTACAAAGCGACAGAAGTATTACTTATGACAATTGACAAATTTAAATCAATATAAAGATTATAGGCTTTCTTCGTAATCAGTTAAATTGTAATGTTATCTTTTGTCGATACATGTACATATGTAACAGAGCAATATCATATTTCTAATATAAAAAGGAATCTTAGGAAATTTCACATACGACGACCTTAAACAAGTGCTTTTTTTAAATTTTAGCCACAATTTTCTTTTATTATGAAAGGCATAACGAGTACAAAATACTGTCATACTCTCGAATTGCATACAAATATGGAGAATTAACAAAAAAAGATTTTATTTTTAATTTTAATTTATACGGATGCTTAAATTAGTAAGCATGTGTTTGAACGTTTTAAGATCTCAACTTTATAGAATCTAAGAACGTTCTTAGATCTCATCAAATTATACTATGATTTATCTAGATTCAAAAATAGATCTGTGGTGATATATAGAGAATAATACATGGCAAAATCCGTATCATATGTCGTATCATCCCGAGACATCAATATCAGCCCGAGGGCCCTTAGGCCCGAGGGATGATATTGGTCGAGGGTGATACGGCATGTGATACGGATTTTGCCATGTATTATACGCTTTATCATATATTTCAACAGAAGAGTTTTATATTATATTGAACTGTTTTCTGATCCATAGCACTGGGTTACCTTCAGTTCTGCTTTTGTCTTGTTTCAAAGCTTTCAAATAACTGCTCAATTATTTATACGAAGCACCTAGGTTACCTTACAATCTGTTGTTTTGAAAATATTTTGTTTATTATTGTATTATTGAGTGTTTTGTATTTTTTATAGTTGCATTTAGTGTGCCAAAAAAATTGTTGTAAAAACTTGATGTTCGTGACGTTACATACCAAACAATGACGTCATTAAAAAATTGACCTATTTTTTTTTTTTTAATATTTGATTTTTTTTTTTTTTAATAGAAAAAAATTCTTAAGCAAAAAAACCCCCAAAAAACTGACTTAAGCTTAAAAAAAAAAAAAGGGTATGCGATACGGGTTTTACCATGCGATACGGGGTATGCGATACGGGTTTAGCCATGCGATACGGGGTATGCGATACAGGGTAGGTGATACAGACTGGAAAAAAGAACCTTTATTAGATATACAAACTAGCTGTATTTTGTACTAAATATATGATAAATATACATATCAAATGAAAATACGTATTCAAAATTAACATTGAATAGAAATTAATGCCCGATTCCTAATACACAAAGGCGACAAAACTGTTTAAATAATTGCAACTGATAAAATCCTTCTTGGTTTCATGAGGGAAACAGGTTCATATAAGAAGCATTCAACATTAACAAGTAATTAAATTCTTTTAAACTTCAAAATGATTTTATAGCTTAATTTTACAGCGAGCAACATCAGCAAACATGTTTTAGTCATAAAGATTCTCTGTCAATGTTCAAAACACATCCGACGCTGCAGTTGCATTGTGCACGTGATATCATCAGGTGTATCCCATGGTTTATTATAATTAAATCAAGGCTGTGCTTATAAATGGAAGAACAGTGTCATGTTATAACTGTTATTTAAATATACATATTATACGATGCATAAACAATGTAATTTTTGGCTCTGATTTTCATTGTAAAAATTTTATCTAAATGTTCAGTTACTGTCCATAAAGGAAGTTGAAAAAGTTCGTGAAAATTAGAAAAAAACAGTTTTCAGATAGAATGAACTGTCACGTAAAGGATAGTTTCGGTTTCGTTCAATCCATTTGAACAAAAGCAACAGTGTTCTGACAATTTTATCAAGTGCCTTTTGGTTTTGTTCGCACATCGTATTCAATCTGATCGAATTTGATGCAACTGTAATACAAGTATGAGGTTTATCTAGCTGTAAAACGAAGTTGAATCCACCATTTACCCGGTACACAAGAAAATTACTGTACCAACTCAGGAATGTTGCAGCTTTTGTTTTTTGCTTAATCACGTTTTTCTTTATAGAAAAAAATATATTTTTATTTATATTTTCTCAATAGTAATTTGTATTAAATATTAAATATTTGATATATTACTTTTGTTCTAAGGACAGCAGAGCACTTTTTGTCGGCAACTGAATCTCTTTGAGAGACAAAGAAGAGGAATGTTCAGCCTTGAAATGTATGCTTCTACAGGTAGACAAGAGTCTTGGAATGTCTTAACTCCTTCTTCTTGGCATTGTGGCCAACTTAACTTTTGACAGGAGATACTTAAAAAATCTCTCCAGCAGACACCCTTCGGTTCTTCTCTGTCTAAGGACAAGTTGTATTCGTCTGTTTCATTGGATCAGCGAGTAAGGCTTCTCCTGTTGTCATGATGAATGTTATGGTCTCTTATAGGAAAACGTTTGCCTTCATTACTCAGATTAACAAGCCAGCATCCTATCAGCTTAGTACTTCTTCCTCTGCTGTTCATTGCATATGAAGAGATAAGCTATTTATCGTCCGAACAAGTCAGGTGAGAAGAAAGTCAAATATGTAATGAGTAAGAAGTTGGGTAGGTGATGTGTTGTCATCTCCGATAAATCCATTCCCCTTAAAAGAGGGAAATTATTCTTCTCTTTTTCCTCATCTCAAGTGGGGCCAAGCTGTTCCACTTTTTAGACCAATAAATTCAGATAAGTGGGAACTTTCCATTTAACGGAGGGGATTTGTGCTTCAGTGTTTGAAACAGTCTCCTCTTTCTTATTTTCAATCAATGTCAATCTGTCAATAACAAAGGATTCGCAAATCAATCAGTTGTTATGCGAAGAGAGAACATTTTATTAAGAAAGGTATGTTTGGTGAACTAAATCTCCCATTTAATCCAGGGTTTTATTCCCGGCTGTTCTTGGTTTTCAAGACGAACAACTGGAAAATGATTCCAGTTCTCGGTCTATCTGTTCTCAATAAGTGCTTCCACATTTCAAAATGGTTTGATGGACGCTTATTTTCATATCCCTATGCCTCTTAGGTTTCCTTAATTCATACGACTTCTTTGGGCAGACAAGGTGTATAGTTTAAAGGCTTTGAAATTTGGTCTTGCTATAGCTTCTTGAGTTTTTTCTAGGATTTTTCAGACTGTGGTGTCTTATCTTTATACCAAGTAGTAGTAATTTATTTCTACATAGACGATTTTCTAATCAAGAATCATTGACAATCTCTTCTGGAGGAACACGCCGATTTTTACTTCTAAGACTTTTTTTTTATAAATGAGGGACAATTCCCAGTAAGAGTTTGTTTTCTTGTGAGAACGTTTTCGGACAGTTATGGGTCCCAAAAAATGACTTGTGTGTAAAGGGAAATTCAACGGTCTTATCTATATCTAATCAACAATATATAACTTATGAACATCATATTCCTGCTTAGAACAGGTACACACAAATGCAAAGGGTTCAAAAGTTTTGATAGGTACAAACATTTACTCATATCTGCAACACTAGTGTAACAACTTTTACAGTGTTCTTAGAAAGACACACCATAAAGTATCAATGAAAAGGCTTTCTTCAATCAAAAGACATATTAACACAAGTGAAAATATACTGAACGAATAATTTTATCAATGATACAATGTAAAATACAAAATCTAATGCAAGTATTTTGTATCAATGGTTCTGATTGGATGACAGTTAGCGTAAAATTCTCTTTCTCCGTGTCTGTAACTAGGAAGCCGACATTTTGAATAGCTGAATGTATTGACATGTAATTTCTACAAAAATAAGCCAAAAAACTCACATGTTTCAACTAAAAATCTTCTTTTCGTCAAATTTTATTACATTCTGAAGCGGCACAGAAGCCAGAAAACGCCTGGTGGTTATGTTTGATAGCATACCTTTAACGTCACCCAGTGTAGGGACGAAAGAAGATAACATCTTTGCGCAGAATGTTCATTAATGAAGATTTTACACTGAAATAATGATTAAAATTTAATTATGAACTTGTTTTGCATTAGAATAGAGATAACTGTGTTGTGTTAGAAGCTTTGTGGACGTCCATCGGTAGTTTTATTTTCACAAATACCTGTTGACCTGTCCCCGCTACGCGTTGCCAGGTCAACTAATTTGCGGCAGTAAAACTACCGATTGACGTCGTTATCTCTTAAATCAATAAAATAAGGGTGAATAAATAAAGGCTATAATAACCTTAAACAAAATAATTGTGTTGTAAGGTAAACAGTTGAAATGGATTTTTTTTTACAAATATATATGCTCATAGTACGAAGAAAGATAAACGTATAGTCACACCAAGCTGGTATATAGAGATACAAACCTGAATAAATAAACATTAAATTACAATAAAAGCATTACAAATAGTATCAATAGTTTCAAGAATTTGCAATGAATAGAAACAAAATATAATTAAGAAATGACATATACAAATAATTCAATGATGAGGATAGGCAAGCAAGAACAGTGCTGTTGTTTAAGTGTTAAAATCCTGTATGAAGTTCATGTTGATCATGTTTATAACTTTTGCTTTGAATTGTTCGTGTATTCATAATAGTATTCAATACAATAAGCTTCTAATTGCTTTATCACTTTCTATCCATGTATTGAAGTTTCAAGATTAAGACAAAAGGGTAAAACATGACGCCCGAGTAACTATATTATGATTCAAGTGGTCATTAAGCTTAAAATTGATACAGTACAATTACAATGCTATTATAAGCAACAACTCAATATGAAATACATTCAGTGTTCAATTTCATGTATACCAGCAATAATTCTTATCAGAACAAGATAATAAGAGAATAAATCTTGACTTCCCCTGTAGAATAATTTGGATTTTTTAAACGAAGCCTAAGTTGGATCTTTCTCCAGAATTTGGTGAAACTTCGCCTTTTCTCGTTTTCGCGTTATTTACGTCTTCGAGTAGTCGCGTTTTCGCCCTTTTTGGAATAGGAAGATTAAAAACGTTAAAACGCGAAAACGTGAAATGGCCATAACCGACCACCTGACTTTGGTATACTTCGTAATTCCTTTTTTACATTCTCAGCGACGAAGCAACTGAATATAATTTCACAAGAATTACGTAAAGTCTAAAATGCATTAAGAAACATTTGAATATAAAACCCAAAATTTAATCTTATGTTATCATTTCCCTCTTAATGTAGAAATAAATTAATACATAAGGTCATACAGTTTCGTAAACAATTAATTTGAAATGTTGTTTTGATTTTTTCTACATTCTCCAAATGTGACGGATTATTTAATTTTTATATTTCATTATGATATAAGACATGATATTTAGTGTAGATGGTTTGTCAGGTTTACTCCTCATACACTTTTCAAGCTAGAGCTTCCATATCATGCATAATGATATTATAATCATATCATTTAATTTTGTAAAACGCTTCTTCTGATTGGCTGACGTTGTTATGTTTATCTACTCGTAGACATATTTTTTTTCATGTGACCCTGACGGCATCAACGTTTTTTCATGGATTACTTGGTTTAAAATGGAATTTAGAATTGAATCATCAGAAGTGACTGTTATTTTTTTTCCTGTCAATTCGAATAACATAAAATACTGGTGCACACTTTAAAATAACTCGCTACGCGGGTTATTCAGTGTGCACCACATTTTTTGGTTTATTTCTTCATAGAAAGAAACAAATGTTACAGTCATTCCTTAAATACCTTACATGAGCAGTTCAAATTTTTGGACAAATGATGCGTTACGTAACTTTGCCATTTTATTATTATTAAAGTCATTTGAAACCTCAAATTAAAAACAAATGATGCATATAGTTATAACAAAATGAATAGTTGTCTATAATAAACTTATGTACATATACTTTTTCTGAAGAAAATTCTTTAATTTGTACACATTTAGAAAACGTTTACTTTTCTTTATTGCTTACTTCCAGGAAGCAATTCGCCGATATAATTTCCGTATGCAAAGTCACCTTAGAATTAATCTTCTCGTTAAAATCCGATGATCGCAATACGCATACATCTGTCACTGAAATTAACAATTATCTGGTTGTACATGTAAAACAAGTGCTCAATATTGATGCTTTTTGTTGATTGTTTACTATAAGGTGATAATCGATAAACTTCGAAGTCAAAACAAGGCATTTAATGAGTTTCCATATTTGTTAAATCATAACTTGACAGAGAGAAAACAAATTGACGATTCTACGATATATTTGTGTTAAAAATTATTAAATCGTGCACAAAAGAATAAGTGTATGATAAATACATGCATTGGTTCAAGAATTGATTAAACGTTATTTTTCACCAATCACTCGTTTCATATGACTTAAACAATTTACTGTATTCTTACAAAATTTGTGTTATGAAGCTTGAAACTAAATGTTCTGAAGTACTGAATAACTCTTAACTTGAGTGAAGGCATGCCATGTTTCTCACAGAATTTTTTGTTATTTATTGAATTAAAATTTCTTATAATTTCAGTAAAACAATCATATTTATCTTAAAGGGACACTAGCTCTCAAAATCAGGTTAACCGATTTCATTAAAATTCTCATATTCGATTAATAACAATGTTAAACATTATTTAAAATTATCAAAAGTCTAACATAAAAAATGTACAGGGCATCAGATCGATGATATGTAGCTTTGTCACGGGTAGTAAGGTCGTCATACAGAGGACAGTTTATTACAGTGATTTTGTCATAGTTTGGATATTGGAATTGCTATGGTTTGGTTAAGCGGTTGTCATGGTTCGGTTAAGAGTCTAGAGATTCGTCATGGTTTTGGTCAAGTTTGTCATTGTTTAGATCGAAATAAATATATATGTGTTTCACTTTAATACTGAAAATTTGTTTGATAGCACCTGTTATTGAAAGAAGTTACACTATATATTAACTGCCTTAGAAGAAAAAAAAGCATTTTTAACCAAATTTAGTGGATATAATTGTCAAAGCGTAAATTAAACGTGTCTTGTTACTTTTCATAAGTTTTCTACAATATAATTTTGAAAGTGACTTCTCTTTTAAACTAGCTTTCGATTTAATTATACAAATCAATACAAAGCTTTGCTTCAGTTTCACATATAATCCTCTCTCCGTATGCTTGACTCTGCCAAGGATATCGTGAGCGGCATCACTAGTCAAATAACTAAAGACTTCTACTTAAAAGTTGCAAAAATGTGGCAGCTAGTCAAAAAATAATTCTTGTTTTTTACATTTGTTTGTTTTTCTTTATTTTAAAATTTGAACCAGTTTATGATGAATAAAAGGAGATGTGGGGTTATTGGTCCATGATACAGTAACCAAGCTACAAAACTAACCAAAAGATATTAAGAGGACGTCATAAGTCTTCAACCATTTATGAAACTGAATCGTTACGAGTGGAATGGACAACAGCTTTAAAACTTATTGGTTTCAAAACTTTATGTGAAATAATAATTAAAAACACTTTCAAAGTTGAAATTTAAAATATGAAAGATCCCAATTTCGATTTGGATTTAAGCCGATATAATGTTCAAGTTTATCAATTATTATTACGAATCAATAAAATATCTTTTTTAATCAGTGTATAGTATGTGCGAATCCTGAAATACCCTTTTCACTATATCCGTGATGGATTTCTTATGTAGAATGATAAAAAAAACAGACGACAAATTCGCGATTTTTGAATAGAATAAGAAATAATATACAATATGTATTGTTTTTATAAATTCATGATACATGTATTTGATGCGGACCCTTCAGCCATCCAGGCGTAAAATTGATACACAGATAGACAAATATTAAGAATAGTTAACAAAAATAGCGTACAATAGTTTTAAAAGTAGCCGTCAAGTTTCATTACTAGAAAAATGTACCTTTTAACATGATAAATAATGAAGTATATCTTAATACAGGATTTGTTTTTCAGCTTGCTGATATTGAATCAAATTCCACTTTATTTTTTTTGTGATGCGATTCATGTTTACTGGCAAAGTAACTTGTAATTTTGACCAGGGCCGATCAAAAACATTTTTACGTTGTAATCCGAACCTAATAGGAGGGTTTGACGTCTGGAAGGTTGCATAAATAATTTTTGTAAAGCCATTTTTTATACATCTTATACAGTAAAGAAAATTCGAGCTACCATCGAGTCACCTTGATATTTGTTTGAATTTCTCCTAACTATGTTCTCGACGTTTTACTTACGAAAGGTACAGAACTAAATATCATCATTAATAAATTAATTTTTAATTAATGGTACTTTTGATAACTATTTACACCACTGGGCCGATGCCACTGCTGGTGGACGTTTTGTCCCCGAGGGTTTCGCCAGCCAAGTAGTCAGCACTTCGGTGTTGACATGAATATCAATTAGAAGGTAATTTTATAAATTTTCTGTTCACAAAACCTTGAATTTTTCGAAAAACTAAGGATTTTCTTACCCCAGGAGTAGATAACCTTAGCCGTATTTGGCACAACTTTTTGGAATTTTTGGTCCTCAATGCTCTTCAACGTTGTATTTATTTGGCTTTTTAACTATTGTGATCTGAGCGTCACTGATTAGTCTTATGTAGACGAAGCGCGCGTCTGGCGTATAAAATAAAAATCCTGGTACTTTTGATAACTATTTAAGACCATTTTCAGTTTCAATAATTTCGCACCTGCAAAAATTCCACATCAGAAATGATTTCACTTTCAGTTTACTGCAACTATAGTTAAAATGATTAGCATCAAGTCAACGATATTATGGAGTCTGCTATTCAATTACACTTTTTTGGACTTTTATCTTGTGATTATATATTAATTGTGTTAAAACATACATTTAAATCAATTATTTCGTACTTTCAAAAAGTAAACAAACGCATTTTCCCCGTAATCTGTTATTCTACAATAGACATACTCGCATATAACAGTAAAAATAACCAAACTGGATTTGCATTTATATACAATGACAGTAATATTGTAAAAAGTGTATAGTATCACTTCATTCTTTCAAATATTTTACTTTTTATGTACATGTAATGATGTTGTATTAGTACGGTGACCGAGTAAGGAAAAGTCGCTTATTTAAGGAGTTTAATTGTCATTCGGACTATACGGCTATACATCACAGTATTGGTAGATCGAAGGTTAAAGTTAACATTTTGACTTGTCTTCAAAAAATCGTACGGTACAGTTTTTGTAAAATGGACTTTGAAGTACGTTAGTTTACTTAAACAAAAATTCGACTTAGAAAAGTTTGAGGTCTACATTGTAAAAAAACATCCGTGTTATGATTTTTGTTTTTATATACATTGTTGTTACACCTTATTTTATCAATTTCAAATCAGTTTAGCAAAATTAATCCGTTATTAAAGAGTTTATGTAAAAGATTACCAACGTAAATATTTTGCATCTAATAGAGTATATTTTTTTTTTTTTTTTTTTTTCTAACGCAAAATGTCAAATAATTAACAAATATATGATATTTCATACCTTTATTAATCAATTATATTAAATTCATTTATCTCAGAAGCATTATTTCAGCAATTTAAGCCAGACACAAGTCCTAATGCTCATATGACGGAGCTATTTGAAGCGTATATGCAGCCTCTTATAGATACATATAAGCAATGGGGATGTGCTGTATCACTTACATTCAAATACTAGGATGTTTTCCTTGAAGCAGGGGACATTTTGCTTTCAAATGTTAGTGCAGAATGAGAAGGAAATGATCAATTCCTTCAGATCGTCATCCCAAATGTATCCTTATCATTTGTGTAACAAAATGTACCAATTAATGAAGATGGATGCCAGTTTACATACTCAATATCCTTCAACTTTCTGAGAATTTTATAGATGGCTACTTTGCTTTAAGACAGACTCCTTGACATTTTAACGGTACATAGGCCGACATGGCAACATTAAAGACCGTTATAAAAGCCCAAGGGGATCAGGTGGCACTGTAGGTATAACAAATTAAAAGTCCGCGCTTATTAGATTGATCCTTACTAGAGATTTCTAAGATTCCCTTAGTCGTGTAACGCTAAAAAAAAAGGCTGGAATTGCTGCAAATAATGCGAATTCACAAGAGGAAACAAAACCTATAGCAATGAAAAGAGATGAAGAACATGTTATTGCCCTTGTGAACTAGTTGAATGATCCATGACTGATCCGTTTGATATCTTCTCCATGTCTTATTAATATCTCTTCTATAATGCATGCTACAAGAGATATTCGATTTCTTTTCCCAAAGCTGTAGATGAAGGCTTGAACATGTCTCAACATTGTATCACTAGTGCATTTTCTTTGAATCCAGTCAAGGAGTTTTTATAGTCCAATATCAAAGTAAAAACTAAAAACGTTTGAACACATGACCACAAAAACATACCTTAAATAAAAATCGGGGGAAATACTTTTAGGTCACATTAATCCATAACTTGTATTTGGACGTGTACTGATTTTGGAAAAATGTTGAGATGATGTTACCACAAAACATTTTCTGTCGCACCCTTTAGGTCCCATTCGAATTTCCTTTTCTTTCTAGATGACGGCACCATAAGAAAATCATGCAAGTGTGATTTTTTTTTCTAACGCAAAATGTCAAATAATTAACAAATATATGATATTTCATACCTTTATTAATCAATTATATTAAATTCATTTATCTCAGAAGCATCCTCTGAGTTCAGTATTTTTGTGATTTTACTTTTTAGTGAAGCTTCCTTTGTACCATCTCTCTCAACTTAAATTAGAGATGGTATGACATTGGTTCAATGTATTGATATTAAATATCCACCAAAGTGTGTCAGATTATTGAAGGGAGAAGTATTCGTGACTGCAAAACTTTGAAATATCCCCTATGAGTCCACCTGATGTGAAATTGTCAAAGGCATTTATATTAACACTGTTAATGGCTGACGTAACTTGCTTAGCACTCAATTGGAGACCTACGTTGATACTCACTGCCTTAAACTTTGACACGATGTTTATAGAAATGGGAAAGAGCGGAAGAACAATCATAATACCTGTAATACAAATGTGATAGGTCTGTGTGTTCACAACTTTAAATATATGACACATTCAAGCGAGTTGTGATTGCGTTGTGAATGCAGATGGGGTAAAAGCTGTGTAAGAATGGGAGGAGATTTTCACCTATTCACTAACTATGTCTGTTTTCCCCAACAATTTGTTAATAATCAACTGCTGTACATCCAGTTACCAGATGAGACACAACTTTGTCTCTGTTTGGAGTAGGTAAACACACTGTTTACAAGATTTTGATGGACACGCACGACTATTTCAGTGGTTTTTAGAGTTTCGGTTATATTGACAAAGATAAACCCCCTGCTTGGGCATGAACGATAATTTCAAAGCTTTATGATCAGAAAACTCTCTTTAAAACTTGCCACTAGTAAAAATGTAAGTCTATTCGGATCACCTCCCTGTTAGGCGGCAGTGAAACAGCATGTGTCACGTACTTCGTTTCAAACTAAAAATTTGGACCTTATTACACATTGCTAAACCTCTATTCCGTCAACTTTACAATACGGTTTTTGAAAGTTATATGATTCACTACACCCCGTGTATTTTAAAGGACATATGTCAGCAGAATTCCTGTAGGATCTTGTGTTTTCATTGAAGGGAAAATCATTATGTAGAAAATTCAAATCATGTTCCTTGACAAATGAACCAGAAGATAATCCTGGTATAATTCTGTTGTGTGGATCTCTTTGATTAGATTTTTTAATTGTAACTGTTTTCGAGGTATTGAGTGCTTTTTGGTTTAAATGAATTATATGAATGAGCTTAGGCAAAATACGGTAAAATAATAATATTTATCTTTTATTGTTGAGGTTGAATGTCAGTCTGCAAGGTAACAACTGTAACTTTAACAGAAATTGTTTAGAATAGATCAAGTGTTTAACGCCAATTACAAGAATAAATAGATTTCTTAATTCATTTTTTTTTACATTTTCGAGATAATTCATTGTTAATTGATTTGAAAACATGTCTGTTTCTTTAATTTAACCTAAATTGGTGTATATATCTTCAAATTTTAAAAGTATGGAAGAAAAAAAGGAAAACACAAAGTTTGATCTTTGACCTTATTTCATGCAAAACTGTTACCACATTTCTTTTTGACGACATCAATAATATAAAAGTACTAATTTTTTCGAATCCAATGATATATAATATAGCCATATAGTATGTTTGACGATTAAATATAAAAAATAGTGGGTCTGGTCACCGTACTATATGGTGTGTCCTAGAATTTAAAATAAGTCTAAACATTACACAGATATATCAGTAATTTTGAATTGAGTACAAAAGTAGGCATTGTTCAGAATAATTGGTGGCAGTATTATATCACGAAGAAATATGTGATGTAACAGACTGAAAGATAATAACTTTTTTTATGCACATTAAACTACTAAGCAACTTTTACATTTTGACATACGCAAGATTGACTTAACTTTGTTCTGTGTTAAATCATTTACTATATGATATAACTTGTGATGTACTAACAGATTTACTTTATACAAAGGTACTTACCAGCTTGAATTATTGATCAGAAGTTCCTTTTACGAAACATCCGAATGTTTACATTTTTGCATTGGTTATATTCAAAAACACTTAACACCGTCATGTCAAACTTATCCAAACTATGACAAAAAAACTGTGCTAAACGCTCTTCGATATGATGACCTTACTACCCGTGTTTGTGCCGTGTGCATTTAGTATAGACGCCACTAATAAACTATTGAGTTGATTTCTGGAGACCTCCGATGATCATTTAACCGATAAAAATATAGGTATGAATATAAATAGATAGTGAACGCGTTCAAGGGATATTCTATGTATGTTTAATTTTATTTTAGAGAGTAAAAATATATTGTTATCCTCGTTTTGACCTTATAAGAATTAATTTTGTGTATCTTCGTTTCACTTTCAATGTTGACATTCTTTTCGCTAAATAACCGAATACGCACAATGTATTTGTTCCGGACCATATGAGTATTTGGACCATACGAGTATATGCGTATGGTCCGACCGTACGCGTATGGTCGGGGCTATGAACACTCTGTTAGTTTACTTTAAATACTTCTAAACTCGTTCATTAAAAAGACGCTATCATATATTTATTAGGTAATTTAGTTATAATATTATAATAAAACGATTAGCTAAATTAAAATTAGAAGTTTCACACAGTTAATTTTTCTTACTTGTCAAAACTATAATAAACACATTTTATACCGATGGTCATTACCGATTTGTTATTAACAGTGAAGGGCAATATGTAGAATTAAAAAATAAATTCCAAAAATTTCTTAATGAACTATTACACAAGAAGTTACTGGAAAGTAACATAGTTTATTTAAGTTATCTTGTGAGTATGGTGTATTGCAGTCATGCTACGACATTTGAGATCTAGAGCTTCTTAAAAAAAACACCGTAGACATATCGGAATGGCCCTAGACCTCGGTTACAATGTACGCAGCTATTAAAAGGTTAGCTTTCCACTGGCAAACAAAAGGTGTATTGAATAGGATCGTGCACAACCAAGACTTGCAAAAGCAAAAAAAGCTATGATACCGTTTGGAAGTAAATGTCATCCCAAGCCTATATGCTAGAATGTAATTAGCGATGAAAACTAACTATGGTATCAATATTTAATTTTTACGTAGTATTTAAATTATAAAAATAATACATTCTCATCTAAACATAATTGTTATTTTTAGATAAAGCTATTGTATTATTAAAACTTTAATAATGTAATTTAAAAAAAATACCTATATGGTCCCAATACTCATATGGTCCGGTCCGTTAATAACCAAAGGAGTATTATACTAATATGGTCCGACCATACGCGTACGGTCGGACCATACGAGTATACGCATATGGTCATGACCATACCCGTATGGTCCAAATACTCATATGGTCCGGAACATATTCATTATTCATCTCTACTGCTAACTAAGGGGTTGAATTGAATTCCACATGAATATGGATTTAAAGAGGTATTATGATTGACTTGCAAGTGAATAATTCATTATCAATAAAGGCAACAGTAGTAAACCGCTGTTCAAAACTCATAAATCCATGGGGGGGGGGGGGGGGAAATCGGAGTAACTAACTAAAACCGAGGGAAACGCATTAAATATAAGAGGAGAACAACGACATAACACTAAAATGTAACATTCATAGACGAAATCCCACGAAAATAACAATATAACATATATATAACATCAAAACCAAATACATGAATTTGGGATAGACAAGTACCGTGACACGTCTTATCGCAATGTGAATATACACTCAAAAAATTAGAGAAAACAAACGACCCAATGTCTCTTATCTGATTATGACAAAATTGAAACATAAAAATTAATATTTCCCTTTTTCACTTAATGATTGAGCAATACAATTTAAAAAAAATATCGTATCTAGTGTATCTTTGATAAATAATTATTACAAGATGATATATGATAAATTTTCCAAAAGAAAATCTTTTTTTATACACAGGTAGGTGAAATTGTAAAACTTTTTTTTTATGACATGACAAAAGTGAAAAGGACATCTTTGTTCGAAATTAAGCCTTTCAAGCAAAAAACAGAAAAGAGTAAAAAAATATATCTTTTTACCAGCAAAAGGACCGAAATTGAAAAAAAGTAAGTCATTTAAATGACATGCAAGAATTTTTTGATAGGAAACTATTAGGACTTCATACTTTTTAACTTTATTGTATTCGAACGTCACAGGTGAGACTTTTGTAGATAAAAAAAAACGCATCTGGGGCAAAAATACGATCAATCTTAGAATCCTGGTACTTTTGATTACTAGTATCTATGATAAGTTTTTCACATATTTGTCAAAATATTTTTAATAAAAATATAAAAAAATCAAAAATTTTGAACCAACCGTTTTGTCAGAAAAATAATACTAGATATATAGCAGTTTGACAAACTCAAATTTTCATTATTTAAAAGCTTAATATTCCTTTTACAACACAACGTTATTAAATTGTAAATACATCTGTTTCTCAAACCGCGCTTTCTTTCGGGAGAAAACCAATTTTGTTTACATACTGGTCCAAGTTCTGATCTCGAGGATGTATCTCATAGAGACATAACTTGGGAATGTGAATATTGTTTAGATTGAACGCTGCGGTAGCCCTACAGTCGAGGTGGCGGTAGTTAAGAAATTTAGTGTTAGTTTAAACTTTTAGAAGTTCGGGACATATACACGTTGAAAATATGCAGCCCAGCCCTATATTTTGACGTTTGAAAAATTGCTAGTGCATATCAACTTTCAATTCTAGGATATATATTTTATCAAAACTTCATAGTAAAATTGTAAAGTTTTAGCCGTAAAGGGAGTAATGGGAAAATGCATTGGCAGTATTTACAGAATCGCAACCTATACATGTAGCTTTTATAAAACAGTTGACAGATAAGACTGATAAACATGTTGATCCTATAGGGTCTCCGAACTCCTGATGCAAAGTCCTACGTATATCTAAGTTTGATATCTTTAATTCGTTGACTGCTGCGGCATTATGTGAACAATATAATTTTTTCTCCAACAGGTACTATAAATGCTTCGGAATTTGAAGATTCTGCTGATCCTCAAAATGAAATTCAAAATCTATTTGAAATGTAAGTAGATTTTCTGTTAAGGTAATTTGAATACTATATTTTTCTTAGCCATGAACACCAATTAAGAGTCATTTATAGGCTGTTGTAGTGAAATTGATGCTGTTAATGCTATCGCTACCACTTGGTACTGAACTGTTGATCGTCAACTGAGGTTATCATTAGCCAAGTAGTCAATAGTTCGGTACTGGTAAAAAAACTCAGATATTCTTGAATCAAGGTTGGTGTTTTAAAATTTTGAATTATTTAATGTATCTTCCTCGTGTATAGCTCTAATTTCTTGCTCGGTTGGACGTTACTGTTGCTTTCAATTGATTTATCGATTCTTCGAAGGTTGTATTTCAGGCATTTATTTTTATATTTTTGAGTCTCAAGCAGAAATTATTTGTCGGAATGCGCTCCTATTTGTATTTTATCTACCACAATGAGATAGGTGCACTAGCAGGGGTCCCTACGCATCTAGTGTAGTACAATTGGTACTGATTATCCAATTATAAACAAATAATCAAGGACGTCCTTGTTAAGGTAGTTCTAAGATAATGTCGATGTACATGCTGAGACAGATCCTAACCTTTTGCTAAGATAGATCTTAAGACAGATCATGAGACGGACAGCTTCAATTAACAAGGCTGGGGTTACCATTCATTCAATTTTATGTAATGAAACATCAATATTTTAACTTCTTGGCCATAAAACATTATGTCGTATTTTAATTTTTGTTTTTTATCAAATAAATAGATATCGATGTCTCAAAAAGTAGTAAAGATATATTATAGAAAATTAAAGATATAAATTATATGGTCGTCTTTTCATTTTTAGGCCAGAGCTTCAACCGTTTTTTAAGCAACTAGTTAAAGTAGGTGTTTCGGAGGCACTTAAAGAAATGCATGCGAAAGTAAGTAAGTTGGAAAATATTATCGACGATAAAAATTACCAGATCAGGGAATTACAACACCAAAAGGCGATTTTAGAAGATCGACTAAAGGTTATAACAAGCAATATGGGAGACAGAGATAAACTTCAAAGTGAAATTAAAAGATTAAATGACGAAATTAATAAATTGAAAGCAGAGTTGATATCAGCAAATGAAGATTTGGAGAAAGAAATAAAGTCGAACACAGAAAAAGATGCTGAAATTGCACAATTGGAGAAAGATAAGATATTGACTGAAGAAAATGATGATAGGACAGCACAATTGCAGAAAGAAAAAGAGTCGAGAATGGCACAATTAGCGAAGGATAAAGATGCTAAGATATCACATTTGGAGAAGGAGATGAAGCTGAATGAAGAAAAAATGGCTAGGATAGCACAATTGGAGAAAGCAAAAAATGCTGATATGGCACGACTGAGGAAAGAACACAAAGATATGATGTTAGAATTGAAAAATGAAAAAGATGCTAAGTTGCAATACAAACAAGAAATCGATAATTTAAAAGTAGAGAAGCAACAAGCTAATTCGCAAAAAAAGGTTGCACTTAAGAAACTAAAAGATCTAAAACAAGTGATAGATAGAAACAATTGAGTTGACAACAAAACATTCATTTAGTCCAACATCGTTTAGTATTTTTGTAAACATATTAACTAGTCCTCATTATGTCAATAATTATTTGTTTCACGGCTGTATGAGAGCATTTTTTAAACAGTACTTTGGAACAAAGAATTGTCTTTTTCAAAATTTGAGCTTATTGGAAACAAAGATATAATAGTGTATATCACGTTTACATACACGATAAGTAAGAATATGTACAAATTGTAAGTTATATATTTTTTAAAGTCATAAGAAACCTCAAATTAAAAAAAATAATGCTTATGTTTTTTATAACTCAATGGATAGTTTTCATTATAAAACTTAATATGTACATCTACTTTTTTCTTAAGAAAATTCTTTAATTTATTCATATTTATTTTAATTGCTTGCTTCCAGCAAGCAATTCCCCCGACATATTTTCCGTATGCAAAGTGACCCCAGTGTAACCCACCTCGTAAAAATCCGGTGATCACAATACGCATGAATGTCCTTAAAATAAACTATTATCTGAATTTACATGTTAAACACGTTCTCAATTTCCATGCTTTTTGTTGATTTAATGTCGATTGTTGACAAACAGGTGACAATCGTTTAACTTCGGATTCAAAACACGAACTTTAATTACCTGCCATATTTTCACACCAACACTGACCGATTGAAAAAAAAATTGACGATTATACGAAATTTACACGAAAAAAATGAGAAATTCGTGCATAGAAGACTAAGTTTATGATGTTTGTATGCATCGGTTCAAGAATTGGAAGAACATTATTTTTCACCGGTCACTCGTTTCTTATGACTTTAAACATAAATATAAATAGAATACAATATGTTACAAAATACAAGCGAAGGATTATATACTGCAGTGAAAACAATTATATCTTTAAAAAGCACCTACTATAATCATATAATTTTATTCCAATCTTTCTCTGGTGTTAATATAGGCTTTTACTTCCTACTGTTCATTCTTAGCTAATGGTATATCCCTATTTTTTTTTTATCATATAATAATTTTGACAGTTAGAGTTAAGTATGTTTTAACTTTCAAGTATTCAGTGTATTTATCTTCAATAGAGCTAGTGTTGCAGTTTGTAATTAATCTGTTATTTTTATTGGTCTGCTTCAGCATTAAAGATTTGAGCAGATGTATACGGTATTTACAAAATATATGGTTTGAATATATACTTAGAGATTACGTGCCCATCTTAATCATTTCAAATCGTGTGTACTATGCTTAATCTCTAAAACTTACGTTTCATTGAAATCCCAATAAAGCGATTGCTTCTTTGATGTATGCTTCAAACATTCTTTCTTTTAATTTTATAACACCAATTGTGTTATCATTTTGTTTCACACAAAAATGTCTTTAGTAGTTTTTGATGTATATGTTTCTGTACATACATATGTGTAAAATTAAACAACTATAAATCAAAGTAAGGCCTTCAACACAGAGCATTCAAAGATGGCGCACATCGAACAGTAAGCTATAAAGGTCACCAAGATGACTAGTGTGACAAATCAAACATGAAAACCAGCTAACTTACTCAGTTTATTGTTGGTAGACGAAATAATAACGATTTATATACTTGGGTAACATAGCTACGGATGATTCTGACAACAAAGTAGGTGCGTTATACACCATTATGACGATAAATCAATTTAGTAAAATTTCCGACATAACAAGTTTAAGTGGAGTTGACAGCCGAGAAATCGGCATATAACGACATTTCGTCACCGCCTGACATTTGCCTAAATCGCGAGTCAAGTTCCTTGTGTTATATAAAGGTATATAGGGAAAATAATCCGAGACAAGTGCCTGTGATCTATACGAAATATTTTTCTCGTCCGTAATATGATATACGTTAAATAAGATCTCTTCATTTGACTAGTTTTGTTAGTTATCTTCATCTAATCAGTCGTCAAATGTGTTCGTGGTCGATACCTCTGCTGGTGGACTATCAGTCCCCGAGGGTATCATCAGCTCAGTAGTCAGTATTTCGGTACTGACATGATTTAACAAACTTGACTAAAATTTGTCCGTTTATAAATTTATAGATTATTAAGAAACTAAGGTTTCAACTCCCTCAGGCAAAGTTGGCTTTAGATGAATTTGGCTATTTATTTTAGGTATTTTTGACATACAGCTCTTCAACGGTTTCGGTACTTATACATCTTCGGATTTCAAATGTTTGGCTTTGAGCGTTCCTGATGAAGGTAAATCCAGAAAAGCGCTTCGGACGCAAGAAATTAATAACGTGTTGTTTTCAATATTTTAAATAAATACATGTTATTCATACAAATATCCATTATGGGTTGTATGGACGGATATTGGCGCCATAATTATGTTTTAAAATTCTGTCTTAAATTATGAAATGCAGATGATAAAATTTTGAAATTATGGAATTGCAGTATTGTAACGTAGAATTTACAATGACATTCGCAAATTGACTTTAGCTTATTTTTGATCGTCTGAATTGACGAATAATAACATAATTTTATTAATGTTAGAAATGAACATATCAAAACATATGTACTTTTGATATGCAGAAAAACAAATAAACATGTGGACAACAGACGGCTAGAAATCTAGTGTAAATGAATGCCCCAAACTCAGTGTATCTCATGGCTTTTCTCTCAACACGTAATGTTAATATATATATTCCCATACTTAAAGCAGAAAAAATGGTGTTGCTTTCGAGGTTTAAACTGAATAAAACTGAGAATGGAAATGATGAATCTTTGAAAAAAACAGCAACTCGACCATAGAGCAGACAACAGCCGAAGGCCACCAATGGGTATCCAATGCAGCGAGAAACTCCCGCACCTAGTGGCGTCCTACAGCTGGCCCCTGAACACATATTTATATTTCTGCATTTCCACAAGTAAAAACTGGTGTAACATTAGGGTATCGATCTATTTACAAATTCTATTTTAATACAAATAAAATATTTCTATTACAGTAAAAGAAATATACAATAACGTTCAACCGGGAAATATATCACTTAAGGCGGCTAGGGCGTCCTAATTAAAACTGACAGAATTTCTTGATTACTTGTCAAAATGAAGCTTTTATCATGTTTTTTTCAAAACTGTAAAAAGAATGGGTCACCGGATTTTTTTTCACGCTACAGGTTGCTCAAAATTGTCAGATTTTGTATAGATTATTCATGGGAAATCAAATTTTGTGTGATAAAAAGAAAACGTTCTGTAAGAACTTTAAGATAAATGTGACAATATTGCTCTTTTAACATGCTTTCGAATAAGCAAAAGAAAAAATGGGGTCACCGAACTTGTTTTCTTGCTACATATTGAAATAGGTAAATTCAAAACACTTTCTATTGTAAAAACTACTTTATCGGAGTTATCTCCCTTTATTTGGCAAATTTTGAAAAAAATCTTATGAAACAGAAACAAGGTGTTTTTGCAAAATTACAACTGCAATTATGTTTAAACACATAATTTTCTATATTCATAACAAAAACATCTTGTACAAAAATTACATACAACTATCAAAATTTGCACATTTCACCAAATATATAGACCAAAGATATCTGCTTATTCATAATCCAAGATGGAGGAAGACACCAGAGCCCCCTTAACTTTAGGTGAATGTGTGGTGTTTTTTTATATTGAAAATCCTACAAAATATTACCGATATGGAATAACACGTCTTATCTATGTGATTCATTTATATTTTGGGATTTCAGTTTTATTATACTTCCACCAAAACTCATATTTTAATTCGATTAGACGAGGGAGATAAATTGATTTATCCCATTGCTCAGCGGGAGACTATTGTTTGAATGTCACCTTCTTGTGCAGACCAATCAAAAATCTTGTTTTAGCCACAAAACTTTGCATTGCCTGTCAATATTATAGAAATACCTTGTATTTCTGATAACTGTCGTTATGTACGTGACTAAATAGTTTTAACGTGACAGTCTTTGTAAGAATCGGGCAATTTAGAAAAAATCCACCGAGCTAATCATGCTATTTAATACTTACCATCATCCTGAGTTAAAAATAATTGGTTTTTCGTTTGTGTGTGTCTGGTAATATCAAATAGCTTGGTTAGAAAATTGGTTAGAATGGTGGCAAATTACAGAGTTATATCCCCTTATTCGTTAATTTCTAGTGCATTTCAACCAAATTGTATCTTCTATTACCAACACATAAAACGGAAATAAATGTTATTTTTGTGCATAACTACACTTTATGAACTTGGTCATGTTTTCACCACAGCCTGATTCTTAGACAGACTGGCACTTTACAAGTACGTTTAATTGTACATTGACCAGTAAAGTACCAAAATAAAAAAACTTTCAGTACTATTAGTTAAAAAAATTAGAGCTGAGAGGGTGACGGAGCAGATTTGTATCCCTTAAATAAACATTGTCAAGTGAGTTTTCTCGGGGTTATGATTTCATTCTGTTCTATCTCCCTCTTATATATATGTAATTTATCATATATTGTTTTCTCTGTCTTGGAATGACATTCTAAACTGTCTCACTTAGACAATCATCCTAATTCATGTACAGCCATCTACTACCCTCATCCCAATAACTAAAACAAAAAAAACACAAAAGATAAGAAAAATAGTCAAAAGATACAGGACTCAACAGAATACGGCTAAACAATGTATCTACTAGTGAATAAAAACCCGCTCATCTAAATACCATGCATAAAATTTATATTTCAGTTAGATTGGGTAAATAAATGCAAATGTCAAGGAATAAGTATTTTAAAACTAAAAAAAAAAAAACATGGGTGCTAAAAATAGAATAAAATTGAGAATGGAAATGGGGAATGTGTCAAAGAGACAACAACCCGACCAAATAAAAAAACAACAGCAGAAGGTCACCAACAGGTCTTCAATGTAGCGAGAAATTCCCGCACCCGGAGGCGTCCTTCAGCTGGCCCCTACACAAATATATACTAGTTCAGTGATAATGAACGCCATACTAATTTCCAAATTGTACACAAGAAACTAAAATTAAAATAATACAAGACTAACAAAGGCCAGAGGCTCCTGACTTGGGACAGGCGCAAAAATGCGGCGGGGTTAAACATGTTTGTGAGATCTCAACCCTCCCCCTATACCTCTAACCAATGTAGAAAAGTAAACGCATAACAATACGCACATTTAAATTCAGTTCAAGAGAAGTCCGAGTCTGATGTCAGAAGATGTAACCAAAGAAAATAAACAAAATGACAATAATACATAAATAACAACAGACTACTAGCAGTTAACTGACATGCCAGCTCCAGACTTCAATTAAACTGACTGAAAGATTATGATTTCATCATATGAACATTAGACACAATCCTTCCCGTTAGGGGTTTAGTATCATACCATCATAACATATATGAAAAGAACATAACCCGTGTCATGCCAACAACTGTTTTTAGAATAAATGTGTTTAGTTTAGTATATTTTGTGTTAGTATGCATAGGTTTATGTCGGTTATCCGCGTTCATAATATAAACTGCCAAGATTTTATCAGGTCTTATATCTTTTAAATTGTAATTATATGAACTGAATACAACAGTAATAACATTGTGACAAAGTAACATGTATGTTCATTTATGAATAAGGAATATTTGTAAGTGTAGTCTAGAGAATATAGCCATAATGCCTCGAGATCTAGATCCGCCTAAACAAAGAACTACTAAACCGAAGACTGGGCAAAAGCCGAACGCATCCGATGTTGGCACAAGAGGTAAGTTCACAAATATTGTGCTTTTGAAATTCCAGTTATGGCATTTTTTTTTCTACGTTCAAGTATCTTTGTATATCTTAGCTATTTGGTCTCAATTTTGTTATTATATTTTGAATGTTTTAAAGAGATATGTCTAATTTCAAAACAGAACAACCTTAGCTTAGTACCGAGTTAGAGTGAGCATTCAGTAATACAGCCAGTTTGATTATCGAAAGCATATACTAGTAACTTAAAAGTAGTCGTAAGATTAAGATACATTTCTATCTGTAAGCTCCGTTCCCCTTTTCTCAAAAGTATAAGGTATTTGGTTTTAATGTAGTCATAGTTTGGATGTTTTAGAGATATGAGTGTAACTTCTTCTAGTGTTATTTCAATTGTAAAAAAGTCGAAATTGAACAAACTTGAAAATCGAAGTAACATGCTCACAATATTTAGCTGTAAATGATTATCAAAGATACCAGATTATAATTTAATACGCCAGACGCGCGTTTCGTCTACATAAGATTCACCAGTGAAACAATTTTATATGATTTTTTTCAGCAATATGCATTGCATGTGTTAATGGGAAAAAATGTATGCAATAGTTTTAATTTCAAATGTACAAGGTTTTTTTTTTTAAATCACACGTCTGGCGTATAAAATTATAATCCTGGTACTTTTGATAACTATCATAGAAGAACATTTCTGATTGGATAGTTGACCACAGTTTATGTTTTTCTTCATCGAATTCACATCCCAAAACACATAACCAGTTAATTGGTTTTTCCATAAAAACAATGAAAAGTGTTACAACCACAAAAAAACTCCTCCGTTTCTGCAAAATAAAATCACGCACGATTTTGTAAATGAAAGGGAAAAGGAAATCCTTACGCTGTACACCAGCGCATGCCAATTGCGAACTGACCCGTTAATTTCTATATCACGACCAGTCCATTATCAGACAAAACGTGCGTGTTGCGTACTAAATTTTAATCCTGGTACCTTTAATAACTATTATAAAAGAGTCGACATCAAAGGAAAAATGCCCAAATTACCGATAAAAGATTTCAGTGTCCAAGGTGTCATGTTAGCTAAAGATATAACTTAAAGAACAGAAGTAAGAAACAAGGATAACTGAAATACAGCGTTTTGTACAGGTTATTGTCTTTTTCTCATCAAAAATTGTACAGGTAATAACTCGTATAATGATAGTTGTACGTATACAAGCAATAACTTGTATGATGCATATTGCATCGTAATATTAATTACTCGTACAAAGTGTTTGTACATGTAATAATTAACCTGTACAAAATAATAACATGTAAAAGACATATGTAAGAGATGGTTGTAGAAAATTGCATTTTAAATTTAAGAAACTGATTTTAGAAATACAACCGACACATTTTAGTTAAATGCTTTGTAATAATAGTTACAGTGTCTTCCTAAAAGAGAGGTACTGTAAATGCTTCAGATTTCGTAGAACCACCTCAAGCTACTGATATACTAAGCATGTTAGACAGGTATGTAGATATGCTGCTTTGTTGGATATAGTATGGGACTAACTACGTGGACGTAATGCATATGCGCCTACTAACAAACAAATTTATACCTTTATTTGCTTTAAAATAAAGTTTTCATTTGAACCAAAACGCAATATATCATTTGCGTCATTTTAATATTACTCTTAATATCATTGCAATATACAAATGCGTATTCAACGTAAATCTACTTCTTTTTATGAAGAAATTCACTTTACTCGTCGTCAACCTCAGAAGTAAATTATGATAACAATTAACACAATAAAACAGTTGTTTTCTCTTAAAACTCTGGTAAGACCGACGATGTTATTGTGTTCTTATATATTTTTGAAAGACTTTAGTTCATGATTTGTTTTTTTGACATTTTCATTGAATATGTACTGGTTGCTACTTTAATCTTATACTAAAGAAAGTGATTTATATTTTAGTTATTATAAACTTTGACTAGTTTCCAGTAAAAAAAATCCTCATAGATACAAGTAGGATTAAATTTTGTATTTACGCCAGACGCACGCTTAGTCCACAAAAGACTCATCAGTAACTGCGAGTATTCTTAATTCGGTACTTTGTGTGTTTTGTCATTATATAAATTGGGTTTTTGTGCTTTGAGCCAATATCATGAGTCAAGCCGATTATTTGTTTTATTTTACAACGTATTCGTATGTCGTGCTGTTACACCACTGCCCCAGGTTTGAGGCTTAGGTTCTCTTAAAAGTTCAGTATTTGCCGATGGTTGCTGTATATTTTTCCATTTTTATTATTTTGTCATTAATGGAGACGCTTTTTATCTCATTAGATTTGTTTCACATTTTGTAAATCTTTTCTTTTTATAGCTGACAACACGGTTTGAATTTAAGCAAAACCGTATATATGTTTAAAGTTAAAAAAAAGAATAATTATCATGTCTTTTCTTTTAAAAGAAATATGCACTGATTTCTTTATTTTAAAAGGAACAAGAGCAGTTATCATTCTTTTCAAAATCTCAATTTTATGGACCTTTTAATTGTGACAATCAAAATGAATGTGAAATGAATGAATTGTATATGCATTTATCTTTCAATTTGATAGTGAAGTGCTTCAACCATTTCTTACGAAGCTCGTGAAGGTTGGTGTTACAGAGGCACTTACAGAATATGATAACAAAGTGAAAAGTTTACAAAATACCATCGACGAAAAAAATTACAACATCCGGGAATTAGAACATGAAAAGGCAACCCTAGAAACTCGCCTAAAACCTGTAGCAGACGAGGCTGTAGAGAAAAAAGAATGCTTAAAGAGATTCAAAGATTAAAGAAAAATATTTCTACAAAGAAAGGCGAGGTAACATCTCTTAACAAGAAATTAGAGGCAGAGAAAGCATTGTCAAAAGTAAATATGAATGAGGTTACACGTTTGAAGATAGAAAATAATGAGCTAAAAGAAAAAGTACAACAAGCTAAATCTGGAGAAAATGTTGCAATTAAAAAACTGAAGGATTTGCAAAAACAATTTCATCAGTGAGAACAAACAAAAAACATGCAGCTGTTATCGATCGGGAGTATGATACAAGACATTAATAATAAAAAAAAAAATACACCTTGTGTTCAACTATGAATAAGCTTTCGAATAAGTGTGTGTGTAAGGTATGTCAGTTATTAGGAGCTAAAGGGTCACTGCAGTCCATTCCATTTTTCAAAATATCCATTTCATTGACTATTTCGTAATTTTCTCGAGGATTTTGGTGTTTAAGTCCTAACACCTCTAATGACCATTGCGGCACATATCGTTTATAACCATTTTATTCCCTTATCTATAAGCTTTCAAATGCTGTATAAAGTTTTCTGTTCTTAGGGGCGGACGGGTCGCAGAAGTCCATTTCATCATTCAATTATGCTTTTCATAATGTTCACACGTATTTCGTAACGTTGCGGAACAATCGACAAGTTTTAACTACATGTAGGGGGCGATGAATAGATGAGCTCCATTGAAAAAAAAGACAACGTAGAGTATTTTAATTTGTATAATATATGTTTCATTTGGAATTCAGATCTTCCATACATTTAACCAAGTAATTTCTGTTTGGAAAACCCATGACCAGAGGGACTGTAAATATAAGGAGAATAGGAAGTGTCACATGTTAGAAGTTTCTTTTGGAGTATTTTTCAAAATTGTAGTCTTGCAAGGCTTGTTTATAGTTAAATATTTTAGGTGCAATGGTTTTGGATTAACTGTAGGAGAAACTATAAATTGACTGAATTTAAAGTAAACTGGATGGTGCTTCTTTTTGATAAAGAACGTTGCTGCTGTTAACACCGTCGATACCTTTATTTTTAAAACTGAATTGGAAGCATTTTTTGTTTTCATTTTGTATTGTTAATACATTGTACAGTTCATGATTATACAATATATGAATATAAGAAGATGTGATATGAGTGCAAATGAGACAACCCTCCATCCAAGTCACAATTGGTAAAATTTAACCATTATAGGTCAAGGTACGGTCATCGACAAGGAGCCTTTGCTCACACCGAACACCAAGCTATTAGTACTGCAACTGACATCGAAAAAGACGCTTAGTTAACGAGTTTAATGGTCCGGAATAACACACGGCTGAAAATTGTTTTAAATGATAGAATCATATCTATATTTTAATTTCCGTCGGGTCGTAAAAAGTTTCTATGGTCACATTTTTGTATTTTATCCCTTTAATGGGGGTAACCCTCAATTTACCGTTTAAAGGAATATGTACTTATTTTTTGTTTTGAAGTGGAACAAGAGCAGTTATCATTTTTTTCAAAATCTCAAATTTATGGACCTTTTAATTGTGACAATCAAAATGAATGTGAAATGAATGAATTGTATATGCATTTATCTTTCAATTTGATAGTGAAGTGCTTCAACCATTTCTTACGAAGCTCATGAAGGTTGGTGTTACAGAGGCACTTACAGAATATGATTACAAAGTGAAAAGTTTACAAAATACCATCGACGAAAAAAATTACAACATCCGGAAATTGAAACATGAAAAGGTAACCCTAGAAACTCGCCTGAAACCTGTAGCAGACGAGGCTGAAGAGAAAAGGAAAATGCTAAAAGAGATTCAAAGGTTAAAGAAAGATATTTCTACAAAGAAAGGTGAGGTAACATCTCTTAACAAGAAACTGGAGGCAGAGAAAGCATTGTCAAAAGTAAATATGGATGAGGTAAAACGTTTGAAGATAGAAAACAATGATCTAAAAGGAAAGAAACAACAAGCTAAATCTGGAGAAAATGTTGCAAATAAAAAACTAAAGGATTTGCAACAACTATTTCATAAGTGAGAACAAAATAAACATTCAGTTTGTTATCGATCGGGAATATGATACAAGACATTAAATATCCAGTAGTTCATTCTTATCTGAATTTTTTTTAAAACTATAATCTATTTTCCTCATGTTCCACTGGGCTAATAATTTTACTAACTTGTTTGAAAGCTATGTGTAGATCCTTCAATACAAAGAACAGCTGCTGCTGTTTAGTTCAAACAAAAAATAACAAATTACCATTAAAATGTGTTACAGCTGCTGTTTTTTTTTATTTATTAATTTAAATCTGTTTTATTTCTGACCCATATCTGTTTATTTATGCAAGAATAGAAGTATTGGCTTCTTAGCGGAGAGTCAAATATGAAAAAGAAGATGTGGTATGATTGCCAATGAGACAAATATCCACAAAAGACCAAAATGACACAAACATTAACAATTATAGGTCACCGTACGGCCTTCAACAATGAGCAAAGCCCATACCGCATATAGTCAGCTATAAAAGGCCCAAATATGACAATGTAAAACAATTCAAGAGTCCACTATCAGAAAATTAACCAAGCGGATTTTAAAGCATCAATTAAACCTACTACACTACACCAAATGCACATTTTGACAGTCAATGTCTTTTCAGTACAGATGTAGGACAGCGTACTACAGGATTAAAGATAATTTTAGCCGAAAAACTACATCCCTTTCAAATAAATCTTGTGAATGATTTTGAAAGTCGGCTGGATTCTCATAGTCTGAAGCATCAACAGTCCCTGTTTTGTGAAAAAGACAAAGTTCACATAATATTTTATCAAATTTTCATAATAAAAGGACTTAAACTTAGGTAGAGATCATCATTGAGTATTGTCCACGATTGTATCAACATGGAAAAAGCCAGTCAACACTTAGGTGTTGAATTCGAACCCCGCACTTGCGTGTGCACTCGACACCAAATTAAATTGACTAGAATTGTTAGTTTTCATATCGTAGGTCTTTTTCCGTGCACTCTGGCTTCCTCCACAAATAAAAACAGGCCCCCACTCATAAACCAAAAGCGGTACCGGTGATTAAAAGTGGCGTTAAAACATCAAAAATCAAACAATCAATCAACATAAAAAACGAAAAACATTAATGAATAAACACTGATAAAATTTAGAACAGTAATGCATGATGTTTTTATTTTCAAAATTAACAAAATTGATTTGACTTAGTGTTTTGTAACAAAATTACAAATTTGGGGAAAACTAGCATTGTAGAAACTCCTACTGTACGGGTATAACTATGAAAATTTTAACATCATCAATAAATGTGCATCATTTATTTAAGGTTTGCACAGTTGCTTTCTTAGTTATTGTACAAATGACTGAAACACATTTTTGTACTAGGGTATCAACGAGAACAAATACATGTATAAGGTTTTTTTTTCAAAATACTATTCCAAATTAATTTCCGGTGCTTACTTTTTTATAACATGTTTGGTCAAGAAAAGGCAACAGTAGTAAACCTTTATTCAAAAGACATAAATATATTGAGAGAAAACCTTGTGAAACACATCAGCTATTAGAGGAAAGCAGCGGACCCACAGAAACACTGAACTGCTACAAAAAACAAACACCAAAAGTTTCTGATTTTGCCATTTAATATCGGATATTAGCTTCCGATTTGATTTTTGTCTTTTTATTTTTTATTATATTTCGAAAATGCATTTTGTGAACATAAGATATCTTTAATCCTTTTGTTTTTTTCGTTTTTAAGGCTTAAAATTGATATCAAATGTCTAATTCGTTTTTATCAAAACATTGATTAATATCTTCAAAGGTCAAGAGCGCCGCTTATCTCGTATAAACAAAGCTTTCTGTCGGAAGTTGAACATCTTGTCTTGTAATAATGATTTATTGAGATAAACTAAAAAAGAATTTGTTAATCAAAAAGTAAAAAATGAAAAATCATGTAAAATTCAACATGTTAAGATCTTTCTATTTTTGAAAGTGTTGCACGTACTGCTTAGTATGGTACAATTTCCCATAATCTACATTATCAAACAAGTTAGTGTTCGAGAAAATAGTTGTCACGGGAGAGTTCAATAGGAAGTAGTGAGTTTGTATACGATTAATTTAAAGATTAATGTCTAGTCATCTTTTTGGTAAGGTTCGTGTCTTGTGAACTATTATTCGTCTATTTGCATTTTATTAACCATGGCGTTGTCAGTTTATTAACGATATATGAGTTTGGACGTTCCTCTGGTATCATTCGCCCTATTTTAAAACAATAAAAGGAAATAATTTTACAAAACTGATTAGAGCTGAGAGATTATACTATTTTACTATAATATAAAGAATATTTACATCGATTAACAGTCTCCTCTGTGTGTTTGCTTTGAATGTTTAGAAGACGAAATGTGTGTTTGAATATGATATCAGACTCTACTTCAATTACACTGATATGATGCACGAGTCGTATGCATCAAGCAGCATGAATATATACACATGGAAAAAAGTATTGCAACACCTTGATTTTTAAAAACTTGAAAAATCAGCCTCTTTTTTTGGATGAAATAAAATAAAATATGTGTATAATATTATTGAAACATAGTTTATGATAACATTGGCATTGAAATGAATAAAAAATGTTTGAAAAAAAATTGATTTATATAACCACAATTTTAATAACAAAATGAAGTGTTTTTGTACAAAAAAAAATGCATTATACAACTTTCACTGTAGTCCAACTTTACAATGTCAGACATTTCAAAATTAATCTTCAGATGACTGTTCACATCATGGTTGATCGTTATACGCCAAAGAATTAGTACTTTGTGTGCAGCCTCCATTCAAACGGATAACCACATCTTAATGTCTTCTGATCCCTGTCATAAATCGACTAATATGTTGCTAAGGTAGCAGCAACCATTTCTGATGAAGGGCATTGTTTATTTCATGATGTGTTTGAACTGGTGTGTCCTTTCTTGCACTTTCTGCCCAAAAGTGTCCCATATATGCTCGATATGGTTCAAATCCGGGCTACGATCGGGCCAAGGAAGATGAAACGAATTCCATTTGAACATTGGATCTTCCTCCACGATGCTAATTTCCAACTTTGGCGAGCTCTGCACTACATTGGATACGGAAAACTGTGTGTCTGTTCGATAGCAAAGGTCTCCGTTTTGTTCTTATCGCACGATAACCAGTAGCGATGAGTTGATCTCGAACAGTTCTTGTTAAATGGCTCCTGTATGGCCACCACTCTCTTTTTAGGATTGTCTTGTATGCAATGAATGGGTTGCCTTCTGACCAACCTTCATTATGCTTGATTTTCTCTAGCAAATGGTATAGGGGATCTTCATTACTCGCAAGATCTTTAACAGCGTTTATTGCCTGATTTTTATTCTCAAAACGACTTATAGTGGAATGTTGATGACCAATAATACGTGCAATTGTTACAGCGACATCCCTGGTTCTCGTATGCTGATAATCTGCCATCTTGCTGCAGTTAAGAGTTGTCAAGGACCCACTACAAGGTGTCAATCACATAAATTTAAAAACTTGGTTATTTAAAGTGTTGAAAACAATGAGAATAAAAACATCTGTTTTGCTGTTTACGGGTACAGAAGCTGCATGTGCAGATAAAAACTTATCGAGTCGATATTTATTGATTAAACATAGGTGATACTTAAATAATGGTTAACTAGTTCTATTTTACCAAATTATATCACAATAAAAGAAAGAGTGTTTTTTTAATTTCAATTTCAATTTGGTGTTGCAATACTTTTTTCCATGTGTATAGTTCTATTATCAAATGTAAATGTTGAAGTTCAGCTTGAAATAGCTGTGCTTGTAACACGAATTTAATACGTCCACAAAAGTTTAGTTTTATTCTATAATATAGGACAATTTATATGCCCTCTCTTAACACGGGTTAAAGTTAACATAAGTTATTGATGTTAAGGTTTATGAACCCTTCTTTAACCATTTTTGTACGAACTTTTCAAACTTTGTTACAGCTACTTTTGCATATGTGCTATTTCTGTACTGAAAGTTTGTAGTACTGGAGATCTACTTTTAAAATTGAATACTTCTAAATTGTTACTCTAAAACTATTGTAATATTAATTTTCAGCATTTTGAAAGTTTTCCTATTTCAAATCTCTTATTAAAGATATGATTTTCTATCATGGAATATTGTACTATTTCTGTACCAAAATATTAAGTACGAATCAAGTACTGTAAAATACAAGTACCTAAATATTACAATAGTTTTAAAGTAAAGAAATAGTCCTAAATAATAAAAGTAAATTTCCAGTACTGCATTGTTAGTACAGAAATAGTACCTATGCCAAAGTAGCTGTGTACATATACTTAGGGAAAACTTGATGCAAATCATTTTTATTTACTGTTTCATTCCATTGTATAGAAAAAGGGGACTTTGTGGCAAATAAAACAAGATTTTTATAGAAAATCTACAGCCTTTATTACAGAATTTTTTCTTGTAAAATTCGAAACATAGATTACTCACCTGCCTTTCTATGATGTGCTTGCGTTATTTTTTACAAAAAGTGCTAAGCAACCTGTTAATTCCAAAAGAGCTCGTGTTGATTTATTAAATTCTAGTGTACCCTAAAAGGTGTACTTGATTTGGTCCATATTTATATGTGTTTTAACCAATAAATACATTTATAAACTTGTTTAACGGCACAGCATGCAATAATTCTATATCTATCAGTTCATGTTCTCAAAACTAGATATTATCTCCCATTAAAAAAAACACGTGAAAAAAGAACCTTTTATGTGTTGCTCTCCTAGCTACAAAATGTATCCAAAATCAAAGATGTAGAACATATTATATCATAATCTTTTGATAAATAATGTAATTACTGTCTCCTCCATGCCCATCTTGAACATAAAAAAAATAATTTAACAAATAACACTCCTAATGCTCATATTGGTTGTCATCGTGTAACACAGTTAATAACACCATATTAGAAAAACATAGAACTCCTTTTATCATAAGACACTGTCAAACATTCAAACATACTATCCACACTCATCTGTGTCCACACCTGTTTTTAATATAGAATATTTTGTATATGTATTCTAATGTTTTATGTTATACGCAATGATTGATATGTGCATTGGAATGTATTATGTTATAGTGGTTACAGTGGTGAGACTGCAATAAAATATTGAATCTGAATCTGAATCGGTATAAACAATAAATTTCAATATTCTAGGTATAAATGCATGCATCTTGCACCTTTCCTTTACATTTTAAAAACGAACAGACATTGTTTTTCAGTCTAAAAAGTAGAAGACATCAAAGGACTAATGGAAGAGAAACTTACAGTATGGTTAAATGCGAAACGACCACATTATACATGTGTGTTAAATAGAAAACTAATGACTGATCATAAGTAACCCACTGAAAGTTTGGGACGATCCGTGATGCTTCGAATGTGCAAGTGATATATGTTTTCCTATCCGTGCAAGTGATATATGTATCTCTATCCGTGCAAGTGATATATGTATTTCTATCCTGTTAAAACTGAAATTTGGTAATTTTTAATGTTAACTACGGAGTAACTTTAAAATTAAATGGAAAAACATACCAGAGGCTAATATTCATAAACACTTAGGGGTTACAACTTAACAATAAAGCTAAATATAACAGATAAAGGAAGATGTGGTGTGAGTGCCAATGAGACAACTCTCCATCCAAATAACAATTTAAAAAGTAAACCATTATAGGTGAAAGTACGGCCTTCAACACGGAGCCTTGGCTTACACCGAACAACAAGCTATAAAGGGCCCCAAAATTACGAGTGTAAAACCAATCAAACGGGGAAATTAACGGTTAAATCTATATAAACAAAACATGAAATGAGAAACACGTATTTATTACATAAACAAACGACAACTACTGTACATCAGATTCCTGACTTAGGACAGGTGCAAACATTTGCAGCGGGATTAAACGTTTTAATAGATCCAAACCTTCTCCCTTTTTCTGAAACAATAGCATAATGTCCATATTTATAATTATATAATTTTAAGTGTAATTATGTGTAGAAACTGAAATTTTTATTCAGTAGACCTAATTTAAAAAAAAACAATAACCAGTTATTTATAAAACCTTTATTTGAATGTGCCAGTGAAATTTGGGATACTATGGTGTTGGGTAATATTATGTTTTGCAAGCTCAAGGATAATCCCTCTTTTATCAAGAACTAGGGTTGGAAAAATTCCCATGTTTTATGATATTTAACAAAATAATGTACAGAATAATTGGTTTAATTAATTCCACTAACAATCCAAAGTATGACTGTCCAGTGTAACGATATAATACTTTCATTCTGCAGACTCACATTTACCAAAGAATTATTTATACAATCAACTATACATCTTTGGAATAATCTTGATAACCTAAAAAAACTTAACGTCCAATAGTAATAAATACATGCTGAAACATTATCAGTTTAGAAGAACTCAATATTATTCTTACACAACTTCCGTTTGAAAGTATTAACTACATACTCGTGGCAAATATAAACAACGCAAACATAATCTTAGTTTGCCGACAGCCCGTCATGCTCGATGGACGCCAGATTGTATTATAAATATTTACAAATATTATTGTCATCATTATTACAATTACAATGCATATTCAAACATCATACAACTCAAATGTACGTATTATCCTAAATACACCAAAACCAAACTTCCAAATAAATTCACCCCTTCATAGACGGTCAGGGTCGGCCAGAAACAACTAGAGATAAAACGATATAATCGACCAAAATTCTCTAGAAACCTGTGTCAGTGGATGCCAAGTGCGCAATCCCGTCTCCAGGGCCAGGTGCTCTGATCTACACCTTACCCTTCCGGAGCACCGGAGATCACCCCTAGTTTTTGGTGGGGTTCGTGTTGTTTATTTTTTAGTTTTCTATGTTGTGTCATGTGTACTATTGTTTTTCTGTTTGTCTTTTTCATTTTTAGCCATGGCGTTGTCAGTTTGTTTTAGATTTACGAGTTTGACTGTCCCTTTGGTATCTTTCGTCCCTCTTTTAAACATCACCGTGTGTACTGGCAAATTAAATGCAGTAACAATATCAACATATATACATGTACATCAAAAGTTAAAGTTGAGTGTTCACTCGTTGCACAACAGCTAGAAATTGACCCTATGCTTTACTACCAGAAAGTATACCCATTGGTCACTAAGTGTGACCCTATTATATATCCATACGACCCGTACCCGTCAATACAATATTTTCTTGCTATACTAAACGAAACGCGGGAAAACACAATTAGTATAAGCTTTTTGTAAAATTTTATTAGAAGACCAAACAAATTCCTTATTGGTTAGATAGTAAAACACGACCATGAACATGAAATATCGCATTAGTTAATTTAATGTTCATTTCGTAACTATTTTTCGTGTTCCGCCTTTTTTCTCCTTTATTGTGCCATTTAAATTTTCTGTCCAATTTATGCAAATGTTGAAATGATATGTTATATCTGCATGCTCTTATATATTGTATTAATTAATATGTTCAAAGGATAATTTATAAGTCTGTTCGACTGACGTGACGTCTTATTCAATTTGTGATTATGCATACTCACATTCATTTCCTCGATTTCTCGATTGAAACATTACCGCATGGGTTTTGTTACCAAACTTTTACTTACATTAAGGAAGATATCAAAGGTACCAGGCATAGATCTGTTCTTTGTGTCTTTTTGTATCGGGATGAATAAGTACACGGCCACGTCCACATGTATGTATGTCCATCTGATGAGTTAAGCCTTTTTTCAACTGATTTGTATAGTTCGTTCTTATGTTGTACTGTTATACCACTGTCCCAGGTTAGGGGATGGTTGAGATCCCGCTAACATGTTTAACCCCGCCACATTATGTATGTATGTGCCTGTCTCAAGTCAGGAGCCTGTAAATTCAGTGGTTGTCGTTTGTTTATATGTAACATATTTGTTTTTCGTTCATTTTTTTTAACATAAATAAGGCCGTTAGATTTCTCGTTTGGATTGTTTTACATTGTCTTATCGGGACTTTTTATAACTGATTATGCGGTTTGGGCTTTGCTCATTGTTGAAGGCCGTACTGTGACCTATAGTTGTAAATGTCTGTGTCATTTTGGTCTTTTGTGGATAGTTGGCTCATTGGAAATCATACCACATCTTCTTTTTTTTATTATAACTTAGTACACCAGACTCGCGTTTCGTCTACATAAGACTCATCAGTGACGCTCGAATCAAAATAGTATGGTTAAACTAAAACTCGAAGAATCCGATATCTTCCTTAATGTAAGTAAAGATTTGGTAACAAGACCGAGATATAGAAGAAATGAATGTGATATTTATGGTCATCTGTGACACAGACATCCCGTAACATCAACCTAAGCGTGATCGCAACCGGAAACTCTCAAATGCATACGTACATATTTACCACTTGAAACCATTGTATTAATCGCTTCTTTGGCAGTTTTTTTTTTTTTTTTAAGTTTATCCCTCACTCTCTCCTCTCACATTCTCTATTCTCTCACACTTCTCATACGCTCAAAATTGTCATAGTAAATTTTTTCTCTAAATACTATCTTTTGACTAGTCCTGAAAGAAGCTTATGTCAAAATTTGGTGAAAATTCAGGAAGGTTTATGAAATCGAATAAACTCTCAAACTCTCTTTCTTCTATCTCAAACTATCTTACACTGTATCCTATCTCACGCTCTTTCTCCTCTCACACACTCTCTCTTCTCTCATACTGTCTCTCCTATATCACACTCTATCTATCTTCTCTCGCACCCTTCTCTCACAATCTTCTCATTCTCTACTACTAGTATCTGACATCCTCTCCTATCTCCTATCTCACAATCCCTCTTCTATTTCACACTCATACTCTCTCTTCTCTCACAATATATGTCCACCTGTCACAACACTTTCTCTCTTCTCGCACTCTCACACTTTGACGCTCAAAATTCACACTGTCTTTGCTCTCACTCTTACTCTCAACTCTAACACTCTCTACTCTTACACTCTCTACGTCTCTCTCTCTCTACTCTCACACTCTTTCTACCTCTCTCACACTTTCTCTCTCACTCACTCTTTCTCTTTCACTCTCTTTCTCTTTCACTCTTTACTCTCACACTATTTCTCTCTTTCACATTCTCACACTATTTCTCTCTCTCACATTCTCACACTATTTCTCTCTCTCACAATCTACCTCTCTCATTCTCACACTCATTCTTTCTCTCTCACTCTCACTCTCACTCTCACACTCGTTCTTTCTCTCTCACTCGTTCTTTCTCTCTCACTCTCACTCTCACTCTCTCTTTCTCTCTCACTCTCTCTCTCACTCTCACTTTCTCTTTCTCTCTCACTCTGTCTTTCTCTCTCTCTCTCGCTCACACTCTCACACTCCTGACTCTTCACTCCTCAATTCCCATCTCTCATCTACTCTCCACTCTCACTACTCTGACCTTTACCTATACTCACCCTTAAACCTATCTGTACCCTATGTACCACTACCCGTACCACTAACCGTACCACTACCCGTACCCCTAACCACAATCCGTACCCCTAACCACTACCCGTACACCTAACCACTACCCGTACACCTAACCACTACCCATACCCCTAACCAATACCCCTAACCCCCGTACCCGTACCCGTACCACTATCCGTACCACAACCCTCACCGGTACCAAAAACGGTACCACAACCGGTACCACGACCGGTACCACGACCCTCACTGGTACCACGACCCTCACTGGTACCACGACCCTCACCGGTACCACGACCCTCACCCGTACAACGACCCTTATTCCTCTCCCAGTGAATACTCTGTATACGACTGTTTCCCATCCACACGAGAAATATCAGTATAACAGTCATTCAAAACGGCTATGACAGTACAGGAGTTCTACTCCGTCAGGGCTGTGGACACCACAGTCCATTGGGGAGAACAACCACTGTCTACCGTTGTCTGGGAAAGGTTGGTACTCGTCCCTTCAGTTAACCTTCATTAGGTAAGAGTACAACATTGTGGAAGAAAACTAATGCTTTTTATTGCAATGAAAATGTCATACTTCACCGGTCTTTAAACATTTTGCAATTTGCAAAATATACCTGTATAAAGAACCAACTATTTTTGTTTTCATTCACATATCACTTTTTTAATATTCTAAACCTTTTTTTATGTTCAATTAGCTATGAAATTTCTTACATTTTCTATGCGCAAAAAATATTAAATGAGATGAAATAAAGGGTGCTAACTGTGACAATCCTAAAGTCGTTGTTAATATTTAACGTAACAAATATACGGGTATCTAACAAATTGCACAATGAATGTCAAAATCAGTTTACTAGTTATCATAGTAATCACTGAACTGTAGCAATATCAACAGAATGCTAATATCGTAAATTTTAATTTATATAATAAGGAATTAATTGATTTCCGCTTCATGTAATTCGTACATTGGTTAACTTCAACAAAAGATTTCAATCATTAATAAAAATAATAATTTTTACTTTACTATGATTTTTTATTAGTATTTAAAATAATTGTTTCTAACACAATTAAGATTTAGTGATTTACTTTTTTTCACAACCAGACAGACACTCCGCGTTAATGCTTGGGAATGTCAATCAGTGGCGTACCCATAACTTTTCATAAGGGGGACCGCCCCGCTAACTGACCGAAAGAGGGGCGCTCCATTCATGCTTCAGTTATTCTTTCACAATCAACCAAATTTTCCCACTGCAGTAGGGGGCGGGCTCCCAGGGTCCCCAGATCTACCTTTGTCAATTTTATAGGGAAATTAGCTATGAGATAACACGAAAAATCAAAACACTTAACTGTTTTGTTTGTTCCATCATTAATAAAGTCAAAAAGTAAAATAATAATATACTGTTTGCAGTCAGATTTATAAAACTAAAATAAAAATTTAAAATTAAAAAAAACATATATCAAAAAACATTAAAAAAAAACTAAGAACAACATCGCAGATGAATTGTTTACTTCCAAGTGAGTAATTTGATCTGATTAAAACAATCATGTGACCAGCAATTTAACTCCTTAGGCTATGGATGGGTTACGCTGCTTACGCATACATTTGACGTTTTCAGCTACCAAAAGGAAAAGAATGTCAACATTGAAACCGAAACAAAGAAAACTCGTTTGGTAGACTGGTTCGGTCCACCAAAACTCATTCATCATATACATATACAAGTAAAAATATGATTAAATATTTTTAATCTATAATGTGAAAATCAAGCAGACCTAGAAAATTGCACGTTTTACCTATCTATATTTATATTTATATCTGGTTACATGACTTAAGATAGTCAGTGGAGGTCGTCTTGATGGTTAATTAGATTGCGTAAAGACTAAAATACGCACAAAATGCAGATACATTTATCGACCCAATGCATCGTGAATTGTATATCTTCGACTTTTTAGAATTTTGACATATCTGTCGTGTACAAGTTGCGATTTTGTACAGGTTATAACATGTACAAAAATGTTGTACATGTAATAATTTGTACAATGCAAACATACAAGTTATAACATGTACAAATGTACCTCAAACATGTTATAACATATACAAAATATTGCTTTAAAATGTTTTTAACTTGTACAATATTTGAAAATAAAGACAAATGTGAAACAATTCATACGAGAAATCTAACAACCCGATTTTTGGCCCAGTTTATGGCCCACAAATGAAAGAAAAACAAATATGTTACACATCAACAAACGGCAACCACTGAATTTCAGGTTCATGGTTTGGGACAGGCACATACATAGATAATGTTGTGGGAATAAACATGTTAATGGGATCCCATTACTCCCCGTAAAGATTGAAATAATTAGTATAGCACCTTGACATGACGAGACTATGTTTTTGATTTATTTGATAAGGTCATGCTCATGCGTTGTTCGTTCATGCGATTCAGTATAGTCTGGGCATTGGCCCCGATTCTAAAGATAGGCTGCGAAGTAAAAAACTTATGAGGACATGCTTTTCATTGTTTTTTCTTTGATTCTTTTTTACTTGTCATGAATCAATATTAATGATGTGGTGTATCTGTTGCGTTGTTCTGTAATTGTGATTTTCGTTGTATCTGTTCTTGTATTATGGAAATAAAACATAAAAAGATGTCTTTTGGAACAATGATGTATAGACAACACCTCGATAAAGGGAACCCGGGAATTAGAATGGAATATCTCCAAATTTCTAAATAATTTAGCACACTAGTTCTTTCAATCGGGTTACAACTGAATATAAGAGAAAAAATAGGGGTCATCTTTTTTTTTTGTAATTCTAATTAGAAAACGTTATTTTTGTCGACAAATTCACTTAGATAAATAGGGACTTTGTGGGTTGTTTTTTTAATGAAGATTTTTTAAATGGACGGACATATTCTTATATACGGAAAAAGACTAGAAAAGAAACTTGAATACCCTTTGTTTTTTATGTAGAAATTGATAAAAAATCCCTCCCTATAAAAAAAACAATCTCAGTCGATTACTATACTGAGGTACACTGTGTAGTATTTTTAGTATATCCATGTGCCTTTATGCACTTGGATATACGATTTGCACAGTGCCTTTACCAAGTTAGTCGTAGTCATGTCCGATTGAAGGGTTTTCAAAATCAATTTGTTCACACTGCTTTGAATATCATGCCGCTTGCATTATGTCTTCTTTGAAAATTCAATAATTCTCAAGGACCGTGAATTTATTTTCATAATATGAAAATAAATTCACTAAATATTACAATTGAAAATAGTGTCACACATTTAGTATGCTATTTTACTATATAGTTGAAAACATTAATAGATAGGCGAGAAATACCATAGGGTCATTCCAACTCACAAGTCAAAAATAAAAACTGACAACGCCTTTTACTAAAAAGAAAAAAAGACAAACAGACAAACAGACATCAGACAAATATAGAACGCAAAACACAACATATTAATTGAAGCTGAGCAACTCGAACCTCCATCAAAAATTGTGGGTGATCTCAATTACTTCTGTAGGGTAAAGAGATCCAGCTTCACATGTAACACTCGTAATAAAAACGTATTATTTTTGGGGTTCATGTTGTTTATTCTTTAGTTTTCTATGTTGTGTCATGTGTACTATTGTTTTTCTGTTTGTCTTTTTTATTTTTAGCCATGGCGTTCTCAGTTTGTTTTAGATTTATGAGATTGACTGGTATCTTTCGTCCCTCTTTTTGTAAACATAGAATTGATTTTTTTATTCATTTGCATTAAAGAATGCTGTAATTTAAAAGTTCGTTTATTTATATTGGTAGTTTAAAAAAAAATGATGCTATGTCAGGACAGCTGACAAGTCATTTTTCTCTGTACTTTTTTATGACGAAAATGATACTTTTTTTTACACTACGCATAGTATAGATGTATCTTCCGGCCAATTTTCAAACACCCGATTAGCCAAGATATCATTAATATCATTTACTTGATAACCCCTGAACAAGATACGTTCCTTGAGATACCTCAGATCCACGGCCTGTTGGACCTTGTTGGTGTTGTCCAATTTACCACGACTCTTTGCCTGCGGGAAGCATAGGAATTAGTAAACACAACCAAGTTTTCTGTAACTATTAAGTTTCGATTTACGTAGTTTATATGGGACTTTTTCAAAATATGCAAAACATACATACATACATACAGACAGACCCGTGATGCGGTATGATTGCCAATGAGACAATTATCAACAAAAGACCAAAAAGACAGTAACAACTATAGGTCAACGTACGGCCTTCAACAATGAGCAAAGCCCATACCGCATAGTCAGTTATAAAAAGTCCCGATGAGACAATGTAAAACAATTCAAATGAGAAAACTAACGGCCTTATTTATGTAAATAAATGAAAGAAAAAAACAAATATGTTACACATAAACAAACGACAACCACTGAATTACAGGCTCCTGACTTGGGACAGGCAAATACCGTAAATAATGTGGCGGGGTTAAACATGTTAGCGAGATTCCTACCCTCCCCTAACCTTGGACATTGTTATAACAGTACAACATGAGAACGATCTATAAAAATCAGTTGAAAAAGGCTTAGCTCATCAGATGGACAAACATACAAGTGGACGTGGCCGGGTACTTATACATCCCGACATAAAAAGACACAACGAACAGATCTGAGAGTACTCGTAGTTATCTGATGTATATTCTCTATGTAATGCAAATTAAAAACATAATAATTAGTCAAAAATATACAGTCGCAATAATTACGTCAAGGACAGCATATAACACGATCATTTCAAAGGGTAAAACAGGTGTTAATAACAAAATCTGCACTCTGTAACGTTATGAGTTATAATACATTGTTTTCATAGTTTTACACAATCAAAATATGATGTGCTATTTAAATTTAATACACCAGATTCTACATACGGAAATGCCCATAGCAAGTAAGGAATATGAATATTGTTTTTCTTTCGTTTGATGTGTTGGGCATTACATGTAATACCAGTAAAGGACTTTCTGTTTTGAATTTTCTCTTGAGTTCGGTATTTTCATTATTTAACTTTTAATGAAGGAATCTTTATTAAGATGAAATCTGTTATTAGAAAATGCTAGGCCTTAAACTATTATTTAAGCTGTAGCTGTGTTTATGTAGTCATAGAATAATTTTAGAGTTGTAATCACAACCATTTTTGTCAAATTGTTATGAAATTATTTTTATTTTTGTAGATTTAGATACTTTTTTTTAGATAAGTAGATCCCATGACTTTCCGTCAGGATTCACTGCATCCTAAAATTATTACAGTAAACGCCACTCTCCCGGGACTGGTAGAAATTCGGACCTATTGGTCGTTTAGAATAGTTTGCAAGTTTGGTGAGTAAATAAATAAACTCATCATAGATACCAAGACTAAATCTTATATATACGCCAGACGCGTCTTTCGTCTACAAATGATAATAAGTTAGTTGTTCAATACTTTACAATGTTTGGTTTTGCGATTTTATTATTATTGGTCTTCTTTTTTTAATTTTAGGTCATTTTTGCCCATTTTTCTTTTCTTTTTTTTTTCATTCCATTATTCATCCAGTGATTGTTTTCTTTGCCTATTTTGTTTTAGTATTGTCCCATTACTTTTTTGTTTGGTGAACCAAATCAAGACCCTGGTCAATAAGTAGACACAAATATGTTAAGATTAATTAATGTCGCAATAGAATAATAAAAAAGAAAAAAAAACTGACCAAAGTGCAGTCCGATGTAGATTAAATTAGACTTGTGTTTGAAAAAAGGAAGGAATCGGTATAGACCAGAGTCTCTACTTTATATTTATGTATATATCTTCAGAATTGCGAAAATGAGGTCCATGTCCATCAAAGGTTACATTAATTACCATTTATAACTATGGTTTTTTTATGTTTAGATTTGTAATTCTTCACTGTCTGTATTAAATGTTGTATTTGTGTTTGCTTGACCCATATGGGTGTATTTTGCAAATAAAATTGTTATTATCATATATATCTTCATACCATGGAGCAAAAGTTTATGTTTGTTGGGTTTTGTTCAGATTTTCAACATATTTTTTTCATTTCATTGTCTCTGAAATAGTTTTAATGAATTTAACAGTCACATTAAAAACTTTACTTTTTTTTTCTTTCTACCATTTACAAAATAAAAGGAAATGCGATTAATCATTTTATTAATAAAAATACATTTGGTTTGATTTGATCTGATAAATAAAGGCAATAAAAGTATGCCGCTGTTCAAAATTCATAACTCGATTGAGAGAAAAAAAACAAATACGGGTTACAAACTAAATCTGAGGGAAATACATCAAATATAAGAGAAGAACTACGACATAACAGAAATACAACACTAAAATGTAACACACTCAGAGACGAACTATATAATAACAATGGACATTTTCCTGACTTGGTACATGACATTAAGAAAAAATCGTGGGTTGAAACTAGTTCAATAGTTATCAAAAGTACCAGGATTATAATTTAGTACGCCAGACGCGCGTTTCGTCTACATAAGACTCATCATTGACGCTCATATCAGAATAGTTATAAAGTCAAACAAGTACATATTTGAAGAGCATAACACCGAAGTGCTGACTACCGGGTTGGGGAAACCCTCGGGGACGAAACGTCCACCAGCGGTGTAAACAGTTATCAAACGTACCAGGATTATAATTTAGTAGGCCAGACGCGCGTTTTGTCTACATAAGACTCACCAGTGACGCTCATATAAAAATAGTTATAAAGTCAAACAAGTACAAAGTTGAAGAGCATTGAGGATCCAAAATTCGAAAAAGTTGTGCCAAATACGGCTGAGGTAATCTATTCCTGGGACGAGACAACCCTTAGTTTTTCGAAAAATTCAAAGTTTTGTATCCTGAAATTTCTAAAAATGACCACATAATTGATATGCATGTCAACACCGAAGTGCTGACTACTGGTATTCATAAGACCTTCTGATATCGGAGGTATCCCTAGTCTTAACATGAAGACATATTTTATTGACAGGAACTCCAATGAAAAAATTAGCACATTCCTATCCGACTGATTTCCTTAAAAGTTTCCGACTCAGTATGTCGAGTATGTGATAACTCCTTTGTTGGGTATCTTTGATGCCACCTTCGCCTGTTCTGCTTACTGAAACAAGTCTTCTCATGTGAATTGTTGACGAATTTCTTACCTACCTACCAAATATAAATAAACACGAAACCTCCCGAGGTTATTTGTTGATCGCCATATAAATGACGACACCTGTTACCTTCAATTAATGAAGGCGAAAATTGAAAACATTTTAAAATCGGTCCATTATTAAACAGAAAAAAAAATAAGAAAATTAACTGCATTCGGAAAGAAGGCAAGATTATTTTATGTTTTAATCATTGGAACTTGGAAATCTCGAAATCTTAAGTATCAAAAATAGCATATATTTGTAATAAGGTGTTTGCAGAAAATAATAGGATGCGCGTGCAGTTTGTAGGATGGCGTAAGACAACTTAAATTTTAAGTTAATAGTTGTAAATTATGTCCTTCAAGAATATTTATGGTTTTCTCTATCGTCTCAATGGAGAAAAAAATTAATTAACCATACATACATATCACATATGTTTTACAAGTTAATAGAGGTGAATAATTACATGCTCGTGGATTACATTAAAGGGGCACTAGCTGTCAAATTCAGGTTCACTGATATTTATCAAATTCTCAAATTTACCACATATTTCAATGTAAACAATATGCACATGTTTATTTACTGGTAACATTCCCAAGTTATTTTTCTTTGAGATGGAACACAGAGAGCATACCTCGGAACCAGTATGTAAACAAAATTAGTTTTCTATGAATATTCAAGATCTCCCCAAAAAAGGCGTGTTTTAAGAAACAGCTGTATTCACAAAGTGCAACCTATAATAGGAATTTAAAACATTCTAATTCAGTGGTTGTCGTTTGTTTATGCGTTACATATTTGTTTTTCGTTCATTTTTTTTACGTAAATAAGGCCGTTAGTTTTCTCGTTTGAATTGTTTTACATTATCTTATCGGGGCCTTTTATAGCTGACTATGCGGTATGGGCTTTGCTCATTGTTGAAGGCCGTACGGTGACCTATAGTTGTCAATGTTTGTGTCATTTTGGTCTTTTGTGGATAGTTGTCTCATTGGCAATCATACCACATCTTCTTTTTTCATATATTCTAGTCTTTGAGATGACCCTGAGCATTCTTGATGAAGGCAAATCCTTAACAGCGATTCAGCCACCCCACATTTATAAAGTTTAAATTTTTTTTTTTTTTTAAACATGACATCATAAATTTTAGGATTTGGAATATCATTTAAAATTGCTTTGGGTTTAGCCCTGCCAGCCAGTAACATCTATCGTTATAGGTAAGTTAATCTTTTTGTATATTTCTTTCCTCGTTATCTCATAATCTGGAAATTAAATCAACAATAATCAAATAATTATACACGTTAATATGGCCGTTAGTTTTCTCGTTTGAATTGTTTTACATCATCTTATCGGGGCCTTTTATAGCTGACTATGCGGTATGAGCTTTGCTCATTGTTGAAGGTCGTACGGTGACCTATAGTTGTCAATGTTTGTGTCATTTTGGTCTGTTGTGGATAGTTGTCTCATTGGCAATCATACCACATCTTCTTTTTTATATATTCTAGTCTTTGAGAGGACCTTGAGCATTCTTGATGAAGGCAAATCCATAACAGAATATTTTTGTATATTTCTTTCCTCGTCATCTCATAATCTGGAAATTAAATCATCAATAATCAAATATTCAATTATAGAATCATATTTTTTGAAAAGCAGTCTATACTGTAGAATAACACAATTTAATAACACAAAGATGTTTGATATGAAGTTTGATGACCAGCCTTTATTTTGTAATATTGGGATATCAAATCAAGTGTTGTATTTGCATGGTCCTATCTGGGTGAAATATGTAAATAAAGTAATTAGTTTTGTTTTGGAGCCATTTACAGAAATGATCGGAACCATATATACCAATATACCTGATAGTGTTTGGAGCTTCCTCTGCTTTCGGATGATTGATAAAACACCTGTCTAATTGTGGAGTCGTGGCTTTGGTATGCTGTAATGGAATCATTGTTTCCTTGTTTCTGCTTGCATGGAATATGACAGGCTAGTACATGTATCATACTATTATCTTTACTGACAAATTAAGAATAAACAGTGCTGATGCAATGCAATTATTTTTGATGAATAAGTTTTAATTTTCGTATACTAGTTTAGTCGTATTTTATTTTTTTTAGGTTTCTATTTTTATTTGATTTTTAAATTTGTTTGTATGTACTTGTTTCATTATTTTTTATGCAATGTAATGCGCTTAGAGTAAATGTTTATTTAGATAACCGCTATATAAGCACTGTAAATAATAATAATAAAAAGTAGCATCTGATGTAATGAATACAATGACAACAAATTAGGAAATGAGTTGGATTTGATTAGCTTCACTTCAGTAAATTTGAAAAATATCTGAAGTTACCTGGAGGTAAAGTTAAAAAGATACAAATGGTACAGTCAAAAACCATAAGTCGAAGAAAAACAGTGAACGCCATGGAAAAAGAAAAGAAAACGCAAAGGCAAACAACAGTCAACTTTTAAATACAAAATAATCTAAAGATTGAGCAACACGAACCTCGCTTAAACCAGATGAACACAGGCGCTACCAAAGGCCGTAAACAGTCCTTGCTTATGATTGTGACACCCATCGTGTGGCTCATGGCAAGTACAAATTCGGTGACACATTTGTCATCCCACAATTAAGAAAAACAGGACAGAATAGTGGACACCACATGTTAACTGTTGAAAGACACAAAATTATCGAACTCATTTGTAGTGGATACCGACAATTGTAATGGTATTTGAAGATGTGTAAAATAAATAGCTTCAAATCCAAAATTATACTGATGAGTCCAATAGCTGTGATATATGTCTGATAAAGGCAGAGATTTAACGATACCAGTAGGAGATGTTTTTTATGCTTCTTGGTGTCTTGAACGTATTTGTTTCTGTCTTATGAGCAGCATACACAATAAATTGAGAGAAGTGACAAGAAAAGTTAAGATGTAGACACAACTTTCTCTAGCAACATGAGCAAGTTAACCATTTAACTCCTGGCAAACACTTTTTGATTCGATAATAGAAGGAAACTCGCTACGTGCGCAAACGTTTACTTACAAATTAGAAAGCTTGTCAGTAGTAAGGAACAAATATAGGTTTGAGAAAGACTTTAAATAAAATGAATGTTGACACAAGAAAGTTTTATTGTCCTTTTTTATGTTTATGATATACATCATATGCTTCAAACCTGCCTATATATAATTAACGACATCTAAACGTGATGATTCTAGACGAGGATGAACGGGAGAGAAACCGAGGAATGCCGTGTACCCAAGCCCAAAATCTATTTCGCAAACCTAGCAGGAGCCTGGAGAGAAAATTAACTCTTTCGATAAGTTTCGTAGTTGTACTCGTGTGGGCAGGAAAATGAATGCCAATAGTTATAGTTGAAAATTTAATTGTCTCGAGTGGATAAATATCGTATTACACTCAATGCAGTGGTAGAATCTATATATATATATTTCTCTAATTCTATGGAAATTTATCCCTTTCCGAACCCATTGTATAAAAAAATTTAATCAACGTGTGGTTGCTGGTGATCTCAAAAGATCATTGGATGATTTTAAGGGTCATGACCTTTTTAGCTAACTGAATGAATCAAAATGTGATAACAGGTGTTAATGAAATTGACAACTTCGTGCAATGTGAAAGGCACTCGAAGGGGATTTTCGGTTAACAAAAAAAAAGAAAATGTCTTTTTAATCATTAGAGAAACAGATTCTTACATAGTTACTCGTGGATTATCGGATTTATCCAATCTCGATAGTTAAATTATAAATGTTAAAGTCCTCGCCGAGGCGGCTCGGACTTTAAAATTGATAATTTAACTATCTCGATTGGATAAATCAGATAATCAACTGGTATCAATGTAAGAATCTATATTTAATGAAATGACACTACACTAGTATAAAATTTACCACGATAATAAGTTAATACGCCAGACGCACGTTTCGTCTACACAAGACTCATCAGTGACGCTCATATCAATTTTTTTTTGCAAAAATGATTAATGTTTCTATTAACTACTATCTATTTAATGTGATTGCAGGGAGTGTATGGGTATAAACAACGTATGGTAATTTTTCAACTGACGAAACAACTGTTAACTACTGTCACCGGACATTATTTTTCTATTCCTTCTGTTTACTAAACAGTATGTGGATTATCTTTGGACTTTTTGGTTTCGTGAGCTACATATGTATACCTATTGTAGAACCCTATGGCTTGGTGGTCGCACAATGAAACGGTTTTTGTAGTTATACTACAGTCAAGAAGATTTTTGTTGACAATAAATTATTGTGGACATCAAGATTCGTCATTTTTGCCAAATAAAGTACCTAGAAGATAATGACTGATTTTCCCAACAAATAACTACTGTTCTACTGCAAATTGTAATAAAGACCCTGGCATAGTAAGCCACCCCTAACAGCTGTCCAACTCTTAAAAACACAGTACATGGGGTGTGCTTAAAAGTTATGTTCAAAAGGTTATAAAAAATTCAAAGAATCACACATTTCAACAATTTACCAAAAAAAAAAAAGCAAACACTAAAGATTCTACTTATTTACCATTCTGTAAAGTAAAAAAAAAGTGAGGAGTTTGTAAATACTTATCAATGAAGATCAATGAAATTGGAAGGTACAAAATCAAAGTCTGGCTATTACAGTTATCTGGTGAGTAGGAATACAAGCACCTAATGTATCAAAATAAAGCCAACATTTATTCAATCTTCTTAAATGCATATAAACAAATTTACTTTATGTCTTTTATCATCTTCATGTAGTGTTATATTTATTTAAAAAAATTATCATAACATAATTTAATAAAAACGCAAAATGTCGTTAAAAAGAAGTACTGATAGCGAGATGTCAAATCCCTTTTAAACCCATTATTTAATGTAAAATATGACACTTTGAATACTAGTAAACCAAACAATTTTACGTTTAATCTTCGTTTTAGACCGTTTTAGTAAATTCATACCTGTGATATATTGATTTGTTTTGATTTTGCTAAACAATAAATGCATGAAGAAGAATCAATGCACTTCAACTTTGTACTTGTTTGGCTCTATAAATATGTTGATATGAGCGTCAATGATGAGTCTTATGTAGACGAAACGCGCGTCTGGCGTACTAAATTATAATCCTGTTACCTTTGATAACTATATCTATCTAGAAATAATCTGTCAAATCATTTGACCAATATCAAGGACGTTTATTAGATAGTTATATGTCCTTGCCAATATGTATTTGTTATAAAAAAAAAGGTGCAGTGCTTAAAACTGATAAAAACTTGTAAAATCACTATGGATAAATACACTTTACACTTATTTAAAATGGAACAAACTAGTTGTGTTAGGTGACTAGGCGCTTCCTGCCATGCATGATATGCATGTATCATCCATCATCCGATTTATCCTCAGTATAACAATAGGAAAGAATTAATAAATCAACAGATCACTCGACTTATCTTCTTCTTTTCTGTATCTTCCTCCTGCTAATGAGGAGTACACCCAAATTGTTTTATCTTAGGAGCTAAGACCGTGAAAACATCGGTCTCCAGTGAGTAGTAACATAAACATTGTTGTATTCACCAACAGATTGGTGATGGTGACAGTTCAACTTTCCAGTTTACAAACTTTGAATTTTTGGAAAAAAAACCTTAGGATTTTCTTTCAATAGACATAAATTACCTTAGCTGTATTTGGCACATTTTTTTTGGAGTTTGGGTCCTTCATGCTCTTGAACTTTGTACTGGTTTGGCTTATAACTATTTTGAAATGAGCGTCACTGATGAGTCTTATGTAAATGAAACGCGTGTCTAGCGTACTGAATTATAATCCTGGTACATTTTATACTAGTGTAGTGTTTATTTCAGTCATTCCATCGGATATATAAAATAAGCCACTTGACAGCAATCCCTGTTGGTATCATCAACTTAGTAGTCATGCTTTATTTATACCATACATCACTAAGCAGATCAGGATTATTTCTCCTGAATTTATATCACACTAGGGCAATTTTCTAAACGTTGTTCAATATTAACTCAAATTCACAAATTTATATTTTATTTGGAGGTTTTGACAGCAGTTTATCTGAAGAGGTGACTAATGATTTAAAGTTGGCTTAAAAACGTTTTTTGTAAGGGAAAACTAGAAATTTCAGAAGTCTCTACTCAATGGCATATATAAATAACAAAAATATCATTTTAATCTTTTTAACATAAAGAAACAAGAAAATTTACAACAAAAGGTGTGACACATAACAAAACAATTGCACAATCTGCCCTATGATATTATGTCTTGTAAAATAATCTCAAAAAATGTTAACAACTTTTCATTTCTAAATTAAGTACATGATTGAATCAATAAAAAAAAAGAATTGACTCTAAATAACTTTTAGAGACATGTTTCAAGTAAATGAGCTGTGTTGGATAGACATCAACCTTATGCAAGAGCAGGTATACATTTACATGTAGAATACTTTGATTGTTTTTGGAACATTAAAATACAAAATCATAGATGAATTTGGTCTGTTTTGTAGAGTAGTTATATCAACTCAATTTTCAAACAGTTTTTGACTTTGCATAGTGATTTTTTTTTAAATCGAAATACTAAATAAGTTAACATGTATTGATATAAGTTTGTATAAGGTGAATTTCTATCCAACAAAGCTCATACTATATGAAACAACATTAGTATTCATTAGAAAAATTACATGCCTGCTTTGCCAGCAGACAAACTAAGATGTATGTTTTATCATTATTATAATTGAAAGTAAAAAAATCATTATAATTAAATATATCACCATTGTAATATATTGGTAGTAAAAAACAGGATTGATTGAATAATCATTTGCTATTTGCTTTCTTATCCAATGCATATTAAGGGGAATATATAAAAAAAATATTTACTGCAAAATTGATATACCAGGATGAAGAGCAGGAAATTTGTATTGTGATTGATTTTAAGGAAGTTGAATATGAGAGAAAGGGCATGAAAAAGAAAATTTATATTAGTATTTTAGTTAGAAATGTTTGCTGTCCAAAAGTGAACTATCTGTAAGTAATTTTTCTATTTGTTTCTAATAAAAAACAGCTCTTAATTAAAATATTGTTTTTCGAGAGAATAATTCAGTACCAATACTAAAGATATAAAAAGATGGAAAATCGTGCACCATTCTCAAAATTTCCATCATAATATTTAGTGATCTTTCAAAAAGGTTTTTTTTATAAGACTTCTGACACATTTTTTTTATTAATACCTGATTCATTGCTATCCTATTTTAAATGACATGTATTACAAAAACAATTCCTATGTCACTTGATAAAAAAATCCATCAACAAAATTGAGGATTAAGCAAGATAGGAACAATTGAAGAGGTTGTAAGATGTGAGTATTTTTTTGGTCATTAGGATATCTGATGATAATGTTATGATGTACATGATCATCAGATTTCATTATGATTTTGAAAATTGACAATGTTGGTCATCATGTTTTTAGACTTACAAACAATTGATCTTTGTATTCTGAATTAGAATTTTAAACTTCTTGGTTTGTGTAACTTGAATGTCTGATGAGGATGTAACTGGTCATTTGAATTCATGGACGATTTTGAAAATGAACATGGTCTATTGGTACTCAGGATTTGGAGAGACAAAATAAGATGAAATTTGCTCGTAAAAAGAGATGAGTTGGAAATTTACAACTGAATTATTAAATCATTAGTAATCTGAACCATTATCACTAAAAGGTATTTGCACCAGTGTTCATAGATTTGTTGTCAGTCAGTTGTCAAAATTTTAAACAATGGTGCCTCTGTCTTCACAGATGAGTTATATTTGGACATAAGGATTTTTAACAACTAACATAACACGATCTTTGCACTCCTTCAATAAAATGGAGGAACTTAAAATTGACAATTCTAAACATATGTATTTCGTAATCAGGATCCTGTTGTATTTCCATCAGGTGTTAGATCTCCATCAGATTTCATTGATTAGTTGCAAATTGTTGTACTGATCAATTCTGGTTTGATAAACTCGGGTGTAAGATCTCTAACTGCATTCAGATTTCATTGATTAGTTGCAAATTGTTGTACTGATCAATTCTGGTTTGATAAACTCGGGTGTAAGATCTCTAACTGCATTCACTGATTGTTTGAAAATGGTTGTCATGATTCTGGGCTGATATCATTAGAAGGTCTTTGTACTCGTACATTGATATAACTGGCCATCAGTAAAGTTATCTCCAAAATCTGTAACAGATTAAAATTATTGAATTATATTCATGGTCAAAGTAACAGTAAACAAACAGTAACATATTGAATTGTATAAAATGAAAATCGTCACAACATGAACCCATACCCATTGAAGTGATTTGAACCCTGAAGTAAAAGAAACAGGTCTTCATTGAAACCTTTAATAAATTAGAAATCAAATTAATAAATTTGTATAAAAAAAGGAAAACCAGAATGTTTTTGAAAATTTTTGACAAAGACAATCCCAGAACCTATTTTTTCTTCTTCTTATTCTTACAGACCTTCTAATACAACTTGCACTGAAATAAAGTTTACCCTCTTGTACAAAAGACCCTTTACGTAATCTTGCCACGTTTCATTACTCAACTTCAAGGGAAATAAAATTAGGTAGTGCATGGAAACCATTTATGACGGATAGACATCTACCCCCAAAAAATATTTGAAAACTTGTTGTAAATATATACCTCTTGTTAGATCAGTCAAAATTTCATCCAAGTAAATAATCAAACTAACCTTCCATTTCTGCATGGTAAATAACAATTTCTCTGTTCTGTGTTCATAATGATGTGGAGCTGACTCTATTAACTGTGTAGCAACAATCATGAAATCATCTTTCCAACCACCAAACGTAATGACTGACCGGTAATCATAGGAAATTATTGGTTGCTGTAAAAAGAACAAGTCAATGTAGTACAGATTAATTTTTTTTCACTTTACTGGACGGGGTTTAAGAAGTTAGTGTATCTATATACAGGAGTTTTGGAATAAACTCAACAATGAAGTGTCCAGTTATTCATCCTATATTATACACTCAGTTCTTTTGTATATGTCTTGGTGACACTGATGGGTGATGAGAAATCATATTAATTATAATAACGGCAATTATCCTTATCACACACATCTTCAAATATGCAAATTAAAACATAAGCTCCCCCCATTCAGTTGAAATAACATTAGTAATACTCTCACTGCAAAAGAAGCAATGACAGTGTAAAAATTTAGGGCGTTAAATCCATCAAAGTAAGACTTTTTGGGCAATGCATTGATAGTGTGTTGTCTTTTTCTAATAGCCTCTTTTTCTGAGGATTTTCCTGATGGTGGTTGGTGTGAATTGTTGTATTTTTTAATATTTTGTTTATCTCCTTGTCCTAGCTCGATTTATTTCCCTACTTATTATAATTAGCAGGGTTGTTACAGTAGAAGTCCCCTCTAAACAGGTTACTATTATATTTGCATAGAACAGTCTACTGCAAATCCCAAAATCATTGTGACAGGGTTATAATCGCAATAATTTAAACTCGCACTTACAAATTGAAATAAGAAATGAACACAACAATTTCTAAATTTACCGTCTATAAAATAATACCAAACTTACCATTGTTGAATATTCTAATACAGTAATCCCCTCTTCATGGACAGCTAACCATACGTCTTCAGTATTACTGAGAGAAGTTTTTGTCTGAAATCAACAACAAATATACAATACTTGCCAATTTCAATAGATAATTGTATTTTTAACAATTGAGATTATTTCCAAAGTTTATTACTGGATTTTAGACAACTAACTGAAGGAACAGTAATATAAGAAAACCAAAGTTTGTTAATATATAAATATTAAAATAAAATGCAGTTTTTCTATACAGATCTCAAATAATTAATTTTTCTTTAAATTAGGAAAAATGTGGTGATAGATGGTTTATATAGACATTTAAGCAGAAAACAATTGATGAACATTTTGATAGGCGAATGTTTTAATTTGGTGTACAAAATAATAAATGGTAGCAAATTTCAATAGGGTACAGATATAATAACATTTTTATATTATAAGCAAGTAGGATGCAGACAAATCAAAATAAAGTTTACTTACCTTTGTTCTAAATAGTTTAGCACCACAGTTCTGCCATTTTCTGACCACAGCTAAATATACCCGTATACAATCCTGAGCTGATCTACCACGTAAAGATGACCATCTCTCCAACAATTTACTTATCACAGACCTGTAATCATAGTAAAGTATGGTTGTATAATGATCTGGCTCGTATTTAGTCCATACTTTACAATGGGTGAATGATTTAAAACCACAAAAATTTGTGTAGATTTTAAGGGTTAACAACTAATTTAACTGAAGTTATAGAGACATTTGTGAAATGTAGGCATGTTTTTGCAGAGACCAAGTAATAAAAAAAAATATTTTGTCTGAATAGTGATTATTTCAAAAACAGTGATGGTAACAAATAAAAAGTGTTTTTTTTTTATATTTGTTACCAGCATGAAATAGTAGACAATGAAATAGTAGATTCACATATAACCATTTTCATATGATTATGATAATAACATTTTCCATGACTTTTAGATTAATGGAGATATAGTTAAAATGCAAGGCAAAACAATGATTTCACATCAAGTTTTGCTTAATTTCTTACAATTGTGCACCTTTCTAAATTAACAGTACCTGATTACAGTTTATTATTTAATGCATGCCACATAATGTTAACATAAAATTAAATCTATGATGAGGAAAACACTGTACCAGAACTCTCACCTTTGTTCTTCTTCTGATATAGAGGTAAACTTTTTAGGATAAAATCTATCTAATACTGTTGATACTTGTTGTGCAACGTTTGTCTGGCATATATCTCCATTCTCACTATAGTCTGAGGTTGACAGCTTTAGATCACCATATTCTACCTATAATGGAAGGTAATAACGGATATATATAAGTGTGACTGGCATATCATGGAACAAGCTTCAGTAACTGTGAGTACATTCAGATCAACAATTTGTGTCTTTAGTGCTTTTGTAGTTTGTTTTTTAATTTTTCTTTTGTTTTATCTCTTTGTATTGATCTGATTAGTCAAAGCCCTTTCAAATGTTTTTTTCTATTTGTTCTTCTGTTGTGATGTAACACAAAGTGCCAGGTATAGATAGGGAAAGGGTTGAGTGCCAGGTAATATTTTTATCCTGCCAGATTCTTTGTTTGCCTTTCCCAAGTCAAAAGCCTGTAATTTAGGGGTTGTCATTTGTTGCTATTTGTCATATTTGTTTTGTTTAAAAATCATCAGTAATCAGTCTTTAGATCAGAATATAAAATAATTTAAAACTAATTTATATTTAAAAGAAATCTCCACTAGATGAGATCAAAAACATAAATAAGAAGAAAAGTCAGACTAACCTGAGCTAACAATGAAGTTAATTCTAGAGCCAGGTCTTTATTGAGAGGAAATCTTCCCTGAACAATATCATCGTTGATTTGATAGGCTAGCAGCAACTTCTCTTTATCTGTTTCTGATTTGCATGTTGACTTGAAATACAACCTGAAAGAAATCATAAAAAAAACCTCAATTATTGAAAATTAAAAATGTATGGCATGTGAATAGATCTGACAGGAGTTGTGTTGCACTAATATAAACACTCACTGGCTCTTTTGTTATTCTTCAGGAACTTATGTTCATAGAGTTTGTGGGCATTAGTGATCCATGAGCTTTAAGTGTTGAAAAAACTACAAATTTCCTTCAGGATAGATCCAGAATTTGTAACATTACCAAATCTTCCTTTAGACACATCTTTTCCTAGATCCATGAAAATTGGTACCCAAAAGAGTTATTGAGGAGATGATGTCTTTCAAACAACATGGAGCATCAGATTTTATACAGTGACTGTAAATTCAGAACCTTTTTGTGAAGTGTTTATTATTACTGAAGTTGTGACAGCAAAGATTTCATGAAATTAAACTCCGTTTAAAATATTGATAGAATTATCTGAATGCAGCATTACATGAAATAGCAATAATTTATCTTGCTTTTTTTGGTTCTATTTTTCAACTTTATTAATAATAAGTGCATGTTAAAATTTCTGAATTGACAGTTCTATTCCAACCGTACAAGGCTGTACATTTAATGCATTCTTCACAGTCAAAGGCCATCCTTTCATCAGGAGTCATACTGTCGGTAGTGACTTCTATCTCAGTCATAAAATAGGTCACACTTACCTATTTTTGTACAGAAACTTTATCGTCCTGCTGCTGTCTAATTTCCCTGAGTTATTCTCTTTAAATATATGTTCCCACTTGGATATGACATCACAAACCTATTATTAAATAGAAAGAACCATGTAGCTGAAAAAACAAAGTACTAATATGACACAAATTTACACATATATATATACAGGTGTTTCACTAATTGTTCATATGTGTATGGGTTATTTACAGCAATGCATACATGTCCCATGTGTGATTCCTTACATATGTTACATGTGTGTCTAACTTGTATCAATTGTTTGCTATTCAATTAAATTATGTAATGGAATTGATCTTACCTTGATATGTGACTGTAAGAAATGTTCCCCCTCAATAATACATGGGTCATCACTAAAGAGGGCAAACCCTGACTGATTAGAATCCCTCATGGATAACTTCTTTGTGAGAGAATGTAACAGCTCCTCTACTGTTGTAGACCCATCAAAACTAACAACCTGAAATATGAAATTTAATAGAATCATGCATGTGTCAACCAATTTTAATGCAATTGCTTAATTCATTTTTAATATGATAAAAAATATTTAAAACATCAGGTGTTGAAACAAAGGGGGGTTTGTAGGAACTGAGGAAATACTAAGTGCAAGCAAAGCTCACGAAATTATACTCCTATACTCCTTTCAAATAATTCAATTACAGTCAATCATTTCCTTAGGAAAACCTCCAATATATGTTGGATTGAAAACAATCATGGCATGTATTACTGAGGAAATATGAAGCAATCCTGAATGGTTGAAAAAAGTGATATAGATTTTGTGTGACAGGAACTCAATAAAAACATAAACTTGATGATGATAGGAGTTTTTAACAACCATGACTGGCTATACAGCCCTCGCATGGTCAGCCCTGACTTGCATATTTTTAAAATTTTTAAAAATACTTAAAATTTTTGTGTACCTGGTATGTATTATTTAGAAAATGTACAGGAATACTGATTGGTTGAGAATGATGATATGGATTACGTAACAAGATAGACAACACTTCCATCCGTGAAGGTCTCACTTCACGAATCCCTTTTAGAATGGTCCTCTCTAGAGCTCGCTGACAAAATATGGCATACTTCCCAATATCTGACCTACAATCACAAAATTTATACATTAGAAGCTATGAAAATGAAAAAGGAACACACGGAAATGCAAAGTATTTAGTTTTAGACTCTTATCAATACAACATCTAAACAAATATATTTTTTAAACTAGTAACCAGATGCTCCAGTCCCAACTACATAAACCTGAAGTATTTAATTAGTTTCACTTTTAAATATATAATTAATACCTGTACTCCCTCATATTTTTTCATACAATTTATGATTCCTTTTTTTTATACTGCAAGTCCAAATTTTTACTTAAACACATATTTTTTTCCTTCAAACCATTGAATAAAATGTTATACAAAATTGTCATGGTTTAAATGCAAAGACAAACCTAAATTATAAAAAAAGAAGATGTGGTATGATTGCCAATGAGACAACTATCCACAAAAGACCAAAACGACACAAACATTAACAATTATAGGTCACTGTACAGCCTTCAACAATGAGCAAAGTCCATACCGCATATAGTCAGCTATAAAAGCTAAAGTTAACTGTGAAACAAACATAACATGTGATACAGAAGTTAATAAAATACTAAGCATTGATTTTCATTTTATCAATACTGTACTAACCTTTGGTCAGCATGCCTTTGTAGATGTACTCTTAAATGCCACATAATGCTCTGTTTTGGGAGGAATAATGAAACACACATGGACAATAGCTGCCACCCCTGTAATATGACATTAGCTGCAGGGTTTAATCTAGAGTCGGACAAGTCCATTAATGATCCAGTGGGTGAGGTAGGTGTAGCATGGCATAAATACCAGGAATGTTTTCCACATAATAATAAATTCTGAAAAAAAACAAACATACACTTTTTTGGACAAATTATTATAATAATCATAATATACCAGGGAAATGGGTACCCAAAGAATGAATATCAATATTTCTTCTGAATTTTTGTTCTGTAATGACTTGTTTCAGGCATATATGAAATTTACGAGAACAATGCTTAAGTCACAAAATATCTATCACACGAGAACAGCCCTAAATTGATAGCAGAGCAAAACTAAATGTGTCAGAACAGCACAAAATTTAAATATCTATAGCAAAAAAATCATCAGAGTGGGGCTAAATGTGAACTTGATCTGTAACTAATTATAGTATACATATATAAGAAGGCCTTTACCAAAAAATCTGTTTGCCTTTATATACAATCAATTGTCGAAAATCCTGTATATTTTGTTAGGACTAAAATCCTGTATTTTTTTTAGTCTAATTAAAATCCTGTATTTGTTTTTCAGAACTATTTAAAAAAAAATCTAAAATCTGTTTTTTTTTTAAATTAAAAATACCACAATCTTAATGCAATCGTCGCAGTCATCATTATAATGAGCGAAACTAGCTACTGACCTGTACAGCTGTTTTCTGTTGGACTGGATGACTAGATGTTTGTTTAATGAGTTGACAGAAAAGTTCATTCTGTAGTTCTGGATACGCCAGACAGATATCTAATAACTTCTGAGACAAGTTGGTATGGTATTCTAAATTTGTTGATTCTATTAGTGTATAGGTAAACTGGAGTATCAACTGAAACAGAAATATTTTTATTATTTTTTTTTTGGTCCATATTTATGTGTTACATTCAATTCAAAACATTTCATAAACGTCATTTCTGCTTAAATATGAAGATACTTTCATAGATAATAATAATAATGAGATAGGGGTTACACTTCAATGAGGAAATAACATTTCACCATGAAAACATGTCAAACTTTGGACGTAATCAGAGAAATATTTCAAACAATGATTATTCAATTAGTTTTTGTATTACTTACGTTATAAGCAATATGCTGTTATCCTTGAAGTTATGGATGATCTTAAAATTTAACCAATATTTTGTTCAGATTTTTTAAATATTTTCAAAATGTGATTTTTTTTTTTTATTGATAAAAATTGTTTGATCACATTTCATTATGTCAGCTTTAATGGACATCCCCCTTTTTTAATTTACTTTATTGTTTCAGTATTTTAAACTTTTTTCATGTCTATTTGGCTTACCTTAAATATTTCCAGTGCCTTTAACTCCAGTTCAGCAGTGGGGAGTGTTGTGAGGGGTTTATTGATAGGGTCCTTACTGTGTAATAATAGTGGGTGTTTCCAATATACAGAATCTGAAATAAAAAGTCAACCATTACATTTGATAACCTGTTGACACAGATATATGTCTCTGCTGTACTGTACACAATATGGTAGTATAATGCCAACGTTGGAACAAAATGACAAAACTATAAAATTTTAAAATAAATCATGACTGAAGGTTCTGGTCCAATTAATCTCTGTGGAAATAAGTACTGCCAGTGCTAATTCTACGGCATAACAAATATAATTTGACTTTTCTCAGTGGTTCTGCATAACCTGACACAAACACAAATTATATAATTAAACAAAAGTCAATGAACCATGACTGAGGAAAAAGAGCCAAATAATCTCCATGGATATGAGACAAGCTAATGCTATTACACCTTCCCCTTCCCCTACCTGTCTCTAATTTGTAAAATATATAAGCTTACTAGAATCTGCATTACACTCCATCACTTTAGATATAATCTGTTCATATTCTGTCCCCACATTGCCTGTCCCTCCCCCTGCAGCCACTGTTAAATGGTACAACCAGGAATCCTGCAAAACATAAATGATATTCAATTCTACATCAATACCTTGTCATTAATGACATCTATCCACTCAAGATATCAAAAATCAAGAATGTGTCCATAGTACACATATGCCCCACTAGCACTATCATTTTGTATGTTCAGTGGACAGAGAAATTTGGGTCAAAACTTTAATTTGGTATTAAAGTTAGAAAGATCATATCATAAGGAACAGGTGTAAATTGTACTAAGTTTCAAGTTGATTGGACTTTAACTTCATCAAAAACTACCTTGACCAAATCTTTAACCTGAAGTCAGACAGAAAGACGGACAAACAGACAAAAATGGACAAATGGACAGACCAGAATATGCTGACACAGAGATGTCTTGGCTGTCAGCATAACATTTAGAAAAAGAGACAATCTGATGAGCAGCAACATTGTTAAATTAATGGTCAACACTGAGATGTAACTTTAAAGTAAACATTGTTGTCTATTGAATGAATTATCTAACAAACTAGTTTAAGCAGAAAACTTAACATTGAAAATAGCTAATTAATGAAGGAAAGGCAATAGTTTTCATGATAACACCATACATTAAAACTTTTCATGCTGACTTAGTACCAAGCAAACGTTTGTACATGGGAATTTTAAAGTTAATCCTCTATAATGTTTCTGCCACCTATGTGGCATCATACAGACCTTTTCATGTTGACTGGGTAACATAAGATAGGTTGGTCCTTGGAATGGCGGCCATATTGCTATGGCATGTTTGGTTTCCTTGGTTACATCAGCTTCATCATCAGAATCGTTATTATTATCAATGTCTTCTATCCTGGCATCTCTTAAATGTATCTGGCCTAATGGTGTCTAGAAGAATAAAAACAAATAGACCATGATAATGGCTGTTTACAACATTAATTTGTTTGCTTAGAGAAACAACTTCTATGAAGGACAACATTTGAATCCTGCCTTAACAAAGTAATCACAGCTACTTTTGCAAAGGTACTATTTCTGTACTAAAAACATGCAGTACTGGAAATTTGATTTTAATATTAAGTACTAATTCTTTACTCTAAAACTATTGTAATATTTAGGTACTTGTAATCTACAGTACTTGATTTGTACTAAATATTTTGGTACAGAAATAATACAATATTCCATGTTTGAAAATCATAACTTTAAGAGATTTGAAATAGAAAAACTTTCAAAATACTGAAAATGTAATGGTAGTAACCAAAAATCTGTAGTACCTATATTTCAAGTACCAATAAAGTACTGTAAAATACAGGTACCTAAATATTACAATAATTTTAGAGTAACAAAATAGTACTGAATTTTAAAAGTAGATTTCCAGTACTACAAATTTTTAGTACAAAAATAGTACCTATGCAAAAGTAGCTGTGTAAACTGCTTAGGCATATGTTATGCAGCATTTGACAATATCTATGAAATATAAGTGCATCACATCTTTATAATAACTTGGATTGCAAAAGAGGTGGTTATGGACATTAAAATATGCTATAAAAGTGAGCAATGACAGGATACATAGTTTGTTAAACTTGTGAAATTATGTCTCATTGCCAAAAACTCTGAAATTTGGAACCAGGTATGGAAATTTTACATGGCCACAAGATTTAAAGGTTTCAATATTGTTAATTTCTATGATTTCAAAAAATCACTAAAAGGTTCTATAACAAATGTTAAATACACCCTGGGGATTATAAGAGGTATAGTAATATATACTATTTGTCACCTTTCTAGCTAATTTAAATTTGAATCAAGTTCTTAAATATTTTGAATATCAATTTCCATTTTTCTTCTTGTGAGATGGAAAGACACCATCATAATTGAACAATAATTTAATGTTTACCTTGTCAGATGGATTCCTGTGATATATAAGATATCTACCAACCAAAACACACCAACATTTCCTTGAAACTCCATTCCTCACCTGAAAAAAACAACAAAATAAATTTATTTATTTAACATATCATTTATATAAACTCAATGCATGGTTCCCACAAATTTTTTTTTCACCCACTCTAAAAGTTCCTTCGTCTGTGTCAACCCTAACTAATTGGACTTTTTTCTATAATCATGGTGCATACAAGTTGAAAAGATTAGGGTTTTACTTCTTATTAACACAAAAAAGGAAAATTTGTGGTCAGGAAACTATGCCCTGCTCACACTTTTAAATTTTTATTATCAGTATAGAGATGATTCTGGATTAAAGCTGCAAACTGTTTGTTTGTCAGCTTTAACCCTTTCCTCCATAATGACGCCTTTTGACGCCACCCCCTATACTCCATAATGACGCCTTTTGACGCCTGTGTAGTACCTCACTGGAAACGATTTGACTACAACGTGTCTGCAGTAAACTTAATAAAATTTGTATCCAATATGAAAAGGAATATCATAGGAATATCCAGCTTAACTTTGTTTGATGAAATATTTGTTTTTCACTTAGCATTAATCCTTTAAAGCATATTTTCTGCATTTTATTGAAAAATTCTATGCGAATCATGTATGCCAAAATAATATTTCAATGGAGGAAAGGATTAATTAAACAGATTAACAAATAACAGAACGCTTACTTTATGCAATGTTCCTTTCAGTACAGCTTTAGTGTCCATGTGATCTAATAAGAAACTTGTAGCTTGTCTTTTAAACACCTTCTGTAGTACTGAAATAATCAAGTTTTAATAGCACAGGTACCAGTCTCATATCATAAAACATGAGGCTCCATGCAGTTTAAATCACTAACCTAGCAAAACTATACAAAGTTTAAACCTGCATCAACAATTTTAAATCTAAAAGTTTTAACCTATTAAAAATAGATAAGTATTTTATAACTTGTTAAAAGTAATGCAACAGTACAATTTTTAGCCCTGTTTATTTGTTACTAAACATTTTGCAGAAAATATAAAGAAAAAACAAATTTCTAGAAATTATTGACAATTATTGTCTAATCTGTAAATTGAAAAATTATTTCATGCATTTATCACTGTGATTTTTGAAGAACTGACAAAAAGTGAGGTTAATTATTGCATATGAGCAAAATTTGAACACAGATCTATATTTTTAGTTTTTATCATGGCGTTACTCACCCAGTCAAATTATTGACATTGATAAATCTTGCAATGATTTTTCTAATTTACAGTACCAAAAAAAATCTTGTCAATCTATATAAATTGTACATTCTATAATATTTACATCTTATCCATTTCTCTGTTTCAGACAGGGTATCTGCTGTAAAATAGTACGTCTTCTTTCCTGAGGTGATCTGAAAATAAATCAAAATTATGAAGGATACATATGAATGAAATAAGATGTGGGGGGTATACTTCAATGATACAGCAACCCATGTTAATAATTCTTTTTAATCTTTAATCTAGTATTTAGTCTAGCCCAGTAGAAATAAGCACAAAATCTTTTAAGTTTAAAAAGAAATTAGCAGATTTTACATTATAAGTCCCCAATTTGAAAATGATACCATGATAGTATGCAAAATATTTTACTCTTTAAATTGTAGCAATTTCCTAATTTGATTCTATCATTGGTTACAATGTAAATACTTGATAGCTACCTGAAATGCCATTTCCCCTTTAGTATGCACAACTCTAGACTGGTCATCTAGTTTAATTGATCCCTGAGGTTTTCTTAGTACATCATGCTGAAAATAAAATTATCAATGAAATTTTGTTTTCCCTAAACTATAAATTTAGAGATAATTGAATTCATTTTTAACAATCATTGTTGATGAACCCAAAAAGTGAAATGACACCAGACATTCATTTCTACCTATAATTTCACATTTTTCTTTTTGGTTAAAAACAATCATGTGACTAAAGAGTAATATATGTTTTTCCTGTTATTTTATATACTGTGGACTCATTTATTTTTAATTGATCTTTTTCTTGGATTTAGGAAAAATTGGATTTTAGTGGATAGTTGATTTTGAAAAGCCGAAAGACAATTTTCTTCCTTAATGGTTCCCTTTCCCCAAGAAATCAATAAAAACAATTAGTAACCCAATGAATAAAAGTTAATCCATATATGAGTACTCATTATGCCCCTAATTTTGCTGAAATCTTGTGAGATATATATATATATGTAACAAGAGTGCACACGCTGAAATGTCTAGCATTCTTTACAAATCGTTGATATTATGTTGATAGTCCTAAATATAAAGCTTTATTACCACTGTCAGATAAACTCAAAATTAACCAAGAAAAACTAAACATTGATCAATGAACCGTGAAAATAAGGTCATGGTCAAATAAAACCTGAAAGACTGACATTAAGATCATAAAATATTTTCCATACACCAAATATAGTTGACCTATTGCATATACAATGTAGTTTAAGAAAAATAGACCAAAACTCAAAAACTTTACTTTGACCACTGAACCATGAAAAAGAGGTCAAGGTCAGATGACACCTGCCAGTTGGACATCTACAGTCCTTCCATACACCGAATTTACTAGACATATTGCTTACAGTACCTGAGATATGGACTTGACCACCAAGACTTAATCTTGTTCACTGATCCATGAAATGAGGTCAAGGTCAAGTAAAAACTGTCTGATGGGCATGAGGACCTTGCAAGGTATGCATATACCAAATACAGTTATCCTATTACTTATAATAAGAGAGAATTTAACATTACAATTTTTTTATTTTTTTTCAAGTGGTCAGTGGACCATGAAAATGAGGTCAAGAACATTTGACATGTTGCTGACGGAAACTTTGTAACATTAGGGATCTATATACAAAGTATGAAGCATCCAGGTCTTCCACCTTCTAAAATATAAAGCTGTTAAAAAGTTAGCTAACGCCCCCACCGGATTACTATCCCTATGTCGAGCTTTCTGAAACAAAAGTTGCAGGTTCGACAAAAATCACCCTGTAAAAATGGATAAACAACTTTATATTGTCTCAAAACTAACCATACAAAACTCACCTGAGATTTATAATAAAACAACTCTCCATTCCTGAGAACAAACCATCTTCTTTTCCACATTTTAACTTTACCACCAAGTTTTGACAGGTAACCAAATTTCTCCAATGTGTCCTGCAATAAAACAAACTTTGAATTCTTTTTATACTGTAACTTTATGTCATCATGCAATTTATACTTCAGTATTGGCCCAACTTAAACAAAAAATAAAAAAATTGAAACAAAATATTTTATGGAAATACCCATAAAAGCGCCTTTTAAAATAAAAAATAAAGATGGACTAGGCAGGTAACAATACATCTTCAAGATAAATTCATACTGTTCCGACTGTTCAGTAGTTGTTATAAATATGTATTTCTGTATAAAACAACAAAATGGGAAATTGTCTGAACTCAACGTTCATGGATTGACTGCAAGCTAAATGTCTGAACAGAGATTAATGCTAAATATCCTGTTGACTTACATGTTTACAGTTATCTACCTTGGTGACTTACATGTTTACAGTTATCTACCTTGGTGACTTACATGTTTACAGTTATCTACCTTGGTGACTTACATGTTTACAGTTATCTACCTTGGTGACTTACATGTTTACAGTTATCTACCATGGTGACTTACATGTTTACAGTTATCTACCATGGTGACTTACATGTTTACAGTTATCTACCTTGGTGACTTACATGTTTACAGTTATCTACCTTGGTGACTTACATGTTTACAGTTATCTACCTTGGTGACTTACATGTTTACAGTTATCTACCTTGGTGACTTACATGTTTACAGTTATCTACCTTGGTGACTTACATGTTTACAGTTATCTACCTTGGTGACTTACATGTTTACAGTTATCTACCTTGGTGACTTACAGTTATCTACCTTGGTGACTTACATGTTTACAGTTATCTACCTTGGTGACTTACATGTTTACAGTTATCTACCTTGGTGACTTACATGTTTACAGTTATCTACCTTGGTGACTTACATGTTTACAGTTATCTACCATGGTGACTTACATGTTTACAGTTATCTACCATGGTGACTTACATGTTTACAGTTATCTACCATGGTGACTTACATGTTTACAGTTATCTACCATGGTGACTTACATGTTTACAGTTATCTACCTTGGTGACTTACATGTTTACAGTTATCTACCATGGTGACTTACATGTTTACAGTTATCTACCATGGTGACTTACATGTTTACAGTTATCTACCTTGGTGACTTACATGTTTACAGTTATCTACCTTGGTGACTTACATGTTTACAGTTATCTACCTTGGTGACTTACATGTTTACAGTTATCTACCATGGTGACTTACATGTTTACAGTTATCTACCTTGTTATCTACCTTGGTGACTTACATGTTTACAGTTATCTACCATGGTGACTTACATGTTTACAGTTATCTACCTTGGTGACTTACATGTTTACAGTTATCTACCTTGGTGACTTACATGTTTACAGTTATCTACCTTGGTGACTTACATGTTTACAGTTATCTACCTTGGTGACTTACATGTTTACAGTTATCTACCATGGTGACTTACATGTTTACAGTTATCTACCTTGGTGACTTACATGTTTACAGTTATCTACCTTGGTGACTTACATGTTTACAGTTATCTACCTTGGTGACTTACATGTTTACAGTTATCTACCTTGGTGACTTACATGTTTACAGTTATCTACCATGGTGACTTACATGTTTACAGTTATCTACCTTGTTATCTACCATGGTGACTTACATGTTTACAGTTATCTACCTTGTTATCTACCATGGTGACTTACATGTTTACAGTTATCTACCTTGGTGACTTACATGTTTACAGTTATCTACCATGGTGACTTACATGTTTACAGTTATCTACCATGGTGACTTACATGTTTACAGTTATCTACCTTGGTGACTTACATGTTTACAGTTATCTACCATGGTGACTTACATGTTTACAGTTATCTACCATGGTGACTTACATGTTTACAGTTATCTACCATGGTGACTTACATGTTTACAGTTATCTACCATGGTGACTTACATGTTTACAGTTATCTACCTTGGTGACTTACATGTTTACAGTTATCTACCATGGTGACTTACATGTTTACAGTTATCTACCTTGGTGACTTACATGTTTACAGTTATCTACCTTGGTGACTTACATGTTTACAGTTATCTACCATGGTGACTTACATGTTTACAGTTATCTACCTTGGTGACTTACATGTTTACAGTTATCTACCTTGGTGACTTACATGTTTACAGTTATCTACCATGGTGACTTACATGTTTACAGTTATCTACAGCATACTTGAGTAGCTTCTGTTCAGGTTCTGAAGTATCAGAATCACTTTTCCCTGAGTTCTCCTCTGGAGGATCAACATAGTCACATGATACCTCAGATGACGCTGAATAACTAGATACACCTGGAATATAGAATAAAATGCTGAAATAATTCAACACACTTAGATCACAATACAAAGTGCTAAGTAACATGTTACACCCTGATAACAAAGAAAAATCAGTCATATTCCCCAGTGTAACAATTGAGGAAATGCAGAGATGATCAAGAATAAAACAAGTTGAACATCTTTTAACACCACTATCAAAGATAAGGGGTATGGTTAGCGCCTTCAAACAAGTTTAAGCCCACAACATTCTGTATGTGCCAGTTATAAGTAAGGAGACTGTAATATCCGTGGTTGTCGTTTGTTGCTGTGTAAAATATTTGGTTTTTCAGTTATTTTTGGCAAAAACTTTGTCATAATTTTTTTCTTTTGAATTATTTCACATATGTCATTTAAAGGTCTTTTATAGCTGACTATGCAGTATGGGCTTTTCTCATTGATGAAGGCTGTATAGTGACCTACAGTTGATAATTTGTCTCATTTGGTATCTTGTAGAGAGTTGACCTATTTTCAATCATACCACATCTTCTTTTTATATGACTTCAACTTCATATTTTCTTGAAAGCAACAATTTTCAATTAAGGAATATTGTATCAACTAGGCTAAATCTACCACATATTCAGATACATTTGTAGGGTTACTAAAAGAAATGGAAATTTCACAATGTGAAAATAAAAATTTGTCTCTTTCGTCATAGAGTTTAGGTTTCAACCTATGCTTATTGCCAATTTCTTGATACAAGTCATAACTATATGTGCAATAGTCTTTGTTCTAATGTTCAATGGTTATTTACATACCCCTTTTAATGGCCCCTGAGCTGCTCTGCTGAACTTTATTTGTTTTAGAAGGTTCTGCCTGAGTTACAATAAGTGAACAGTCTTCATCAGAAGAATCTGTAGAGGAATCTTCAGTGAAAGGAGTACTCCTGATCTGTGCTGCCTTCTACAATAACAATGTTCATGGTCAGATTTAAGAATATGATGATGAGGGTTGGCGGGGGGGAGGGGGGCGTGTTAAAATAGGGTGTTTAAGGACCTTGACTACCAATGCACAGTCGTTTAAAGTATATCTTCAGCTGAGTATGAATTTATACCTATTTCCATTTAAAGGGGCACTAGCTGTCAAATTCATGTTCAATTATTTGACTCAAATTCTCAATGCTGTATGGTGTAAGCCAAGGCTCTGTGTTGAAGACGTACTTTGACCTATAATTATTTACTTTTACATATTGTGACTTAGATTGGAAGTTGTCTCATTGGCACTTATACCACATCTTCTTATATCTATATATAAACAACACATAGTGTCCTGTAGTGAATCATGAAGACTTGATGTCATTGTGTGTGTGAGGGGGTATTTTTTTTTTATTTTATATATATTTAGGAAATACCTACCCCTTTAAGAGTTGCATAGACAGGAACATCAAACTCTTTATACAGTTTACCAATTACTGTTTGTGGTACTGATGGCTTAGATGTGGCTAAAGAGAAAATATCAAACAGTTAGCTAGAAATAAGAGCATAGTGTGATTTGCTTGCTAAAACTGATTTTAAAAGTTATACATGTATATATCAATAAAACCCAAAAGAATCACAAGGTAATGAGCAGGTACCAAACATTTTTTTTTCCATATTGTGAAATTTGTTGAAAAATTAGATATTTTGAATTTAAAATTATTTATAATAATTCGATTTAAAGTTAAAATTTCAAAACCTGATATATTTTTTTAATTTTGTAAAAAATATATGTTTCTGACCTAACACATGTAGCATCAAATGTTTTTTTATGCTCATATTGTACAGAACAATTGTATTATAGCTACTACAATATGGTATCCAATCTTGTTAACAAATTAACTTACAGGTATGTGGTTGACTAGTGTCTTTAACTTTCTTAGGTATGGCATAAGTTCTGCTATCCTGAAATAGATATAAATCTACTGTTAATTAGTTGGTTCTTTTTTATAGATTTTAACAGGGAAATATCAAATTGTTTTACTTTAAAATTTATAAATTTTATGGATAAAAGATGATATGGTGAAATGTCCCCAACATCCCATTCAACTGATCATACTGTTTTATATTTTAAAAGTCATAAAGGTTTATGCATTAATTCATATATCATTAAATTTTATCATAGCTCAATGAACCCTGAAAATGAGGTCACGGGGAATAATCCTTTTAAGATATATGTTTATAATGTATATGTGGTAACTTTTTTCTACCAAATCATTCCTTTTTTCTTATTTCTTTTTACAAATGAAAATATGGTATTTTATACAGCCAAAATCTGCTATGAAATTTTAATAAAGAGAAAATGTATTTTATATTCGTGATAGTAGACATAAGTTGTATATGTATTATAATTTAAGAAAATTGTTTTATAGTCTCTAATAACTCTTTATAGAGTGGCTCTTGTTGTTAAAACTTGTGTTTTAAAAAGCTGTATGTTTTATATGTAACAAGTGGTAAGACTTCTATAAAGTATTTGTCTTGTCTTGTCTTCCTGTAAAACTGTCATCAAATAATTTAAATGTTGACCATAGACCATTATTAGCATTAAAACTTAGATTCAAGATCAATTTAGTTTGTTTAAAACTTATTTTCAAGGACAAATATGAAATAAATCCAAAAAAAAATCATTCTGATTAAATGTAATAAAAATATCAACTTCGTTGACAAGTAAACCATTTTATTTTTTTATATAAGAGTGAACTAGAATTAAGATAGTAGAATTCATGCACATTTCTTCATCAAGATCTTTAATTTAAAAGCAAACCAAAGTCTTGCTTATCCAAAATTTAGTTTAAATGTTTGATGATTTTTTAGTTTGAATCTTGAATTCTGACAGTGAATCATTGTAAAAGATTGTAATATGTTTTATCATGTCTTTGGCATTAAGGAGGGTGGAGACAAATGAAGAGTGCAGAAATTACAATAGCCCTCTTGTAAAGAGAATCTAATCTAAGAAATTTAAGCTGAATCAGAAGATTTACATTATAACTTACTGAAATATTAATAACACCTTTCAATTCTAAAAGACTCTATACATTATAATGTAATTAGTATACTTCATCAAGTCAGACTTCAAAGGATCATATTTGTCAAAATTATATCAGCTGTTAACCCCTAAAATATTTATACATGTGTCTTTGATTTGCGATCATCATAAAACACCTTTATTCTATTTACACAATGTTCTTTGAAACATGTGTCAAAATCTGTTGACTTGTGAATTTGATATGTAGCAACTTCTGTGATCTATATCCTAACATTGTATAATGGTTTATTTTATGCTTTCATTTTGCATGTCTTTTATACATACTTTTACTAGTGATGTTTTAAAACATTTTTTTATTTACAATTCCTATCCCTTTCACTCAGACTCCACATATGTTATGAAATTATTTTTTTGCAATCTTTCAATTAATTTTGTTTCATAAAATTACACTTCATCTTATGTTGTTTCGTCATTTCCACCCATGATTGTTTAATGAGGGGGAGGACAGGGGGTACCCTTCTCCCACCCCTCTTCTCCTTTCTCCTACCCCTCTTCTCCTTATTTTTTTTTTTTTAATTTACCGGAAAAAAGAGAGATATATTTTATTTTTTCATATTTTTTTTTTTTCTCCAACTTTTTCTCCTTTCTCCCAGCCTTCCTCTCCTTTCTCCTACCCCCTTTCTCCCTGTCTCCCTTACCCCTGTCCTCCCCCTCTTTAATGGTGAAAAATGGATGATAAACTTTTTGATGTTCCTATATGTTCTTGACCTATTGAAAGCACCTGCTATTTCTTGCATCATGACTTACTTTGAAAATAACTAAAAACAGAATTTATATATGCAAAAATGTTAAATTCATATCAATTGAATCGCAAGAAAAATTTAATACAAATTTCAAAATAATCCTACCCAAAATGAAGATGTTTTCCCAGTGACAATATGAGGCTCCAAGACAGGGGGTGGTTTGTCATGTGATACTATCCCCTCTGGTACTCCTCCAGCACTATACATCAATTGTAATGGTGAAGATTTGTCATGTCTCTTTTTCACACGAGGTAATGTTGCAATGGCCGACACATTATTTGAACTATGATTATATACACTACTTGGAGATTCTGAAGGTGTTCTTGGAAAGAAAGGTGAAATTGGTGTCCTTGATGACATAGGGGTCAAGGTCACAACAGGAGAACTCTCGGTTTTGATAATTATATCTTCTATGATAATATCCTCCTCATCATCATAGTCATTATCTTCTCCATTATTTAACAAAAAACTGTTATTATTTTTCCCGTCATTTTTATCATCATCATCATTACTAGAACTAACAAGAGAATCAAGAAGTCTATTTTCACCGCTAAACACTTTACGTCCAATCACAACTTGAGGAGGTAGACATTTTTTCAGTTCGTACGTACTTTCGTGATTCTGGTCCACTTCATGATAAAGTGGAATAGTTTCTATATCAGGCATACTATCATCACTGTTGCTGTCTAATGCTGTATCTTTGTCACTTTTCATACTGGCCGAGCTTTTGGTATCTGACGGAGGGCTGATACTGTTTTCTCGTTTATCTTCTAACTCCTGTTCAATAGCTTGTAATACTGATGGGGAAGGACGTTTAGGAATAGCTGGTGGAATTGAATCTTCTGACATGTCCTGAGAACTTGAACTGACATCTGACCTTGACCTTGATTCAGCATAATCTGAAGAAGGTCGTGTCCGAGACAAAGGTCGTAGTTGAATAACTTCAGACCTAGCTTCAGACCAGCCACCTTCTGATACAGGTCTACATTTAGTGTCTGTAAGGTCAATAGGGCTAAATGTTTCTGACTGAGGTCGTGAACTTGACCTAGATATTGCATTTTCTACTAGATGAGAGATGTCTGTGAAGACAGAATTAGGTCGTGAATCAGCACAATAAGAAGACTCTTCCTCCTCTATATAAGATGAAGCTCTAGATACAGAACTCTAAAAATAGAAAATATACAGGGTGAAAAACAATTTCACAAGTTAAACCTTATCCCAAATACAGCATTATATATAATTTAGTACCTAATTATGACATTTTTGATACATGTAATATTTGTAACAAGTTTAAAATACTCAGTTTTGAATCTAATGCAAAATAAGTAAGCATTAGCAACGTAGGAAAAATAGATTTAAATTATTAAACACAATCAAACATTGTTTTTGCCAAATAAAAACACATCATTTTTCATTTGTGATATATACTAAATAAAAATTAAAAGTGGAATATAATAGTCAATAAAGCAACTAATTACTCGAAACCAAAGGATAAAGATTAAAACATCTACATGTCACCTTAGCTTGCAGACTTCAACAATGAGCAAAATCAATTCTGTAAAGTAAGCTATAAAAGGCCCCACCATAACAAAATTTGTATAAATTCATTATATAAACTGACTGTTTAAATAATTTTTTCATTATCTTTGGATTGCAATTAAGTCAAACAATCAACTATGGAATTTTCTAATATTTTTGTGGTTTCTAAATATGAAATATTTATAGTACCATTAACTTTGCCCCCAAAAAATCATTAATTAAAACCAAATCAAGTATAAGTGCAATCAGCTTAGAATTAAATAAATAAATAAATGTTAGCTGCTTTCCACCTCAATAAGACAAATGGCACAGTAAAATTAAAATATAATTGATCTTAACATGAAGTATAAATTACTTTGGAGAAGATGTTTTATGGGAAAACAAATGCACCATTCAAGTGTGTAACAGCAATCTACTCAAAATGATATGCAAACTTCTGCATAATTGTATGGTGTAGATTTTATGCATTTTTTATCTGTTATTACATAATATTGTTACAACATACCCATAGCTAGGGAGTTCAGACGACCCCCCCCCTTTTGAAACCAAATAAGCACTGTTAAAGTCAATGTTCTTCAAATTGTGACTATTAATGTCCAGTTCATGAGTCCAAATAACCCCCCAAATGGAAATTCCTCGCTATGACTATGAGCCTGATTACAAATTGAGTAATTTTCTCACAATTCAAACAACTAAAATGAATAAAAGATGAATGACCTTCCTTTTGTGGTATTGAACATTCTTATAAACTTTCATAGAGATCCGTTCACTTAAACTAAAGGCATTAAAAGTCCGGAAACCAAATGTATATTCAGACGACTAAGACACGGACAACAATGACAACATCAAAGCATTACACAAAGCCCAAATTTTGTTTTCGGTCGTATAAAAATTACCTGTTGGCTTAATCGGTAAATTTCTTTAGCAGCAAAAGCTGGCAAAGCTTGGAGACGTTCTCGTAAAATTTCTACTTGATCCTGAAGAGATTCATTTTCTTGTTGTAATTCTTGATTCTTTGTTTCTATCTGAAAATACAAATTGGCACATGGATATATAAGTTCTAATGAACTTGGTTTGCAAGATCAGTTCTGATTGGATAATGCATAAAATTACATGACATCAATACACCACTTTTTTTATCATTTTATAGCATTTTAGTTGTTATGAAAATTAAAAAATGCTGTTTTACTATTTGCACAGCTCAAAGAAAATAGAAATAAAATGTTGTAATTAAAAATGGCAATAGTGATTTATTTGGCTATAGTGATTAAATTTGGCAAAAGTGATTTAATTTGGCAAAAGTGATTTAATTTGTCAATAGTGATTTTAATACCTTACACATGTTTAAATATGCAAAGGAAGATTACAAATTTGATAGACAAGTTACAAGTAAATATGGTACAGTTGTATGAGTTAGTGAATAACAAAGATATGGTTAAAATCCAGTTGAGGTCCTTTCTTTGCACTGAATAATAACATAAGAGGAACCTATTTAACTGAACCATGAGTTGTGCATTTTGACAATACTGGAAAATCCCAAACTTTTTAAAATTTTCAAATCAATTTTAAATTAATTTGTGTCATCATTCATTTGCATTTAAAATTCCCAAATCTCTTTCTAATTCATGTCATGATTGATATTTGTGGGATGCTTCTATCAATATTACAATTAATCCAGTTAAAAGAATGTCAAAGATGTTACAAATTCATGTTTGACATTCAAAGTACTGCATTTCCATTTGAGCTTTAAATCCATTTTATGTTTTTACTAAAGAACAAAGACAAACATATCAGATAACTATATTTAATTTGATGACATCTCCGTCAATATTACATAATATCAGTTTGAATAATTTAGTCTCTTAAATGCATTCTGTCGAAAAAGGGGAGCATGTACTACAATAAATGTCATTTATTTACGAAAATTTTGATTATGAGAAGGTAGAGGTGTAATGCCTTACATCAAACACTGCATCAACATAAAAGGTAAGCAAAAAGATTATATACTTCAATAAAAGTCATTTATTTTACATTACTTTCTGATTTTGAGAAGTGGAGGTGCAATACCTCACATCAAACACTGTAAGAGGCAACTAACGAATACTTCAGCAAACGTCATTAATTTCAAATGACATTTTGATTTTGAGAACTTAGAGGTGTAATGCCTTGTAAACATCAAACATGGCATCTACATGGGCAACCAAAAGACTTTTTACTAAAATAAAATGTCATTTATTTTACATAACAACTCGATTTTAAGAACGTAAAGGTGTAATAGTTTACACTAAATACTGCATCTACATATAAGAGGTAACCAAAAGAATATATAGTACTATAACAATTGTCATTATTTCACATAACATTTTAACTTTGAGAAAGAAGAGGTGTAATGCCTTGCTACAAACACTGAAGCTATATAACAGGCTGGCAAAAGATTATATACTTCAACAAATGTCATTTATGCCAAACACTGAAGCTATATAACAGGCTGGCAAAAGATTATATACTTCAACAAATGTCATTTATGGCAAACACTGAAGCTAGTCCAGAGTGTTTAGATTTAGTCTGTTTTTTTCCTCATGCAAGTGTTTTTATCTGTTAAAATCTAGTCAGTAGTGCTTATAATTGCATACATGTAGCTGATTCTTTTAGGTATAAACACGACCTCTGCATTTACTTTGACCTTATTTTTACCTGTTGTAATTTAGATGTGACCCATTCCTTTATTTTACCAGCCTTTTCTTCTACCATCTTAGCATCATGTTGCCTTTGTAGTTTCTAAAATATAATATGTATACATAATCAAAATATCCAATTAAATATTTTAAGCAGATTACCAGATATTTCACTGGTCTTCCTTCATGTAGACATCTAAAGTAGAGCTTTTGAATGAGTTAAAATTATTGCATTTTCACCTTTTTGCATTCCATACTTTCTCCTTAAAGTTTAAAACGCACTCGACAGGTTTGGAGTTAAAACAATATATATACTGCAGCTGTGCTATTTGAGCAGTCAAATTGCATTGACTGTAAATTCATATGTGATATACAGTCACTGACCGTATATCACCTTGTTTAGGATACTGACAATGTTTTTCCGTAGAGTTTTATTTATGACTTCACTAAAACATACAGGTTCTCGGAAATTTTATATCTCCCGCTCAAATTAAATTAAGAAATTATGGTTTTAAGCCTAAATACTTCATTTAGAACAGTTATAAGATTTTTTTGATTGAGTTAAGTCTGCTAATTGATATTTTATCGTATGTTTTTATATGTTGTGATGTTATGCTATTGTTTCAGAAAAAGGGAGAAGGTTTGGGCCCATTAAAACGTTTAATCCCGCTGCAAATGTTTGCACCTGTCCTAAGTCAGGAATCTGATGTACAGTAGTTGTCGTTTGTTTATGTAATATATACGTGTTTCTCGTTTCTTGTTTTGTTTATATAGATTAGACCGTTGGTTTTCCCGTTTGAATGGTTTTACACTAGTAATTTTGGGGCCCTTTATAGCTTGTTGTTCGGTGTGAGCCAAGGCTCCGTGTTGAAGGCCGTACTTTAACCTATAATGGTTTAATTTTTAAATTGTTATTTGGATGGAGAGTTGTCTCATTGGCACTCACACCACATCTTCCTATATCTATAAGAGTTGCACTATATAAAGAATAACCATACATTGTCTCCAAATATCAATGTTATTTGTACTCGGCTCGAAAACAGGTAGAAATGCTTGGCACAGCCTTGCTTTCTACCTGTTTCTAAGCATTGTACAAATAAAATTGATATTTTGAGACAATATATGGTTATTCTATATATATCTGTCACCAGCAGGAGAGAGATAACAGATGCAGAAAATGGACTTTCCTTCCTTACAACAGGAACAAAAGCTGCAGGGATTAAGATGAGTAATCATCAATAATGCTGAAATTTTTGGTTCGTATTATTTAAAGAATGTGTGCACTTATCAGGGTTGGCAAAAACCCGGGTTTTATGAGTATTGCCCAGCCCAGTGGGAAATACTGGGAAAACCCGGGTTTTACTGGGTTTTAGTGGGTAATACTGGGCCACTTATATCAAGGAACATTAGTGTTATAATCTTAAACTTTATTTCAGGTCAAGGACAAGCTGCCTCTCCAGAGTTTTCTGTGTTTCCAATTGTAATCCAATAGAACCAAACTAATTCCTTTATTCACAACTTACAAAAGTATGAATACTGACTGTGGAATAAACAAGTGCTAATATATAATACCTGTTCTTCTAGATATAGCTGTAAAGATCTGATTTTCTCCTCTTTTTCTACACACTGTTTTTCTAGGATATGAATTCTACCATCCAATTCATCTGGCTGCATGTTAATGGCTGCTAACTGTTGTTCCATGATCTGTATCTAAAAAGAAAAGTCACAATTAGTTTACTATTTCCCCAAGTTCAATTATCCCATAAAACATCCCCCTTTAAACTTGTGTGGCTAAAATAAACATAAAAATGAGCCTGCAAGAAAACAAAGAAGTCTCTCAAGAATGAAAATAAGGTTGTACTGACTCTAATGTTGCTGAAAAGTATTGTAAAATGCAACTAAAGAAGGAAAAATATAGTTGATACATAAGTACATGTTTTGGATTTAATTTGATACTAATTTCTAGTTTATATATAAGAACGATACCTCAAAAAGGGTCAATAGCTAATTTCATTATACTTTCTTGTATATCAAGTCTTAGTGATGACATTTCCCTTTTACCTTTATAGTTTTCAAGATATTCCCAAATCACACGCGGGACAATACTCTAATAAGAAGAAACATAATGGTAAACTCATGTGGATAAGAAGTTCCTCTGAGTTACCTTGTGTCACTCATTCTTTACCTCACAGCAAATAATGATATTAAAGCAACATCTTATGACGTCATCATTGAGCACAAGTCAATATGCCTTTACGCTTCATGAAGGCATGACAAATCAATACTTTAAACAAAATTTAACATCTTGTATAGATAGGTTCAACAGAAAAACACCCAGTCAAAATTGACACCAAGATGAAATTAGATAACCAGCATTTATCATGCTTTTTTAAATATATGACTAAATTGCTAAAAGATTACCTCCTAAATTAGTGAAAATTCACATTCTGAATTGACAATAATTACTTGGTGTAAATAAGTTACACCCTTAAGGTGTATCTTGAATAAATATAAACTAACTTACAAATCTGCAAAACTTATCTAATCCTGATTTTTTTATTTTGTGAAGACAAGTCCTCACTTCTACACAAATTATTATTACAACATCATCTATTAAGATGAAGTTAGCCATCTGGTACATGAATTTTACACCAGCTTTGACAGGTAAATTACATAACAATAATTAGACATCAGGTTTACATAAATCTGAAATACTTAAGTCACTGTTCTCTTACATCATCCCCCTGACTTAATTAATCAATGGAGGGGATATGTCCTCACATTTAAATTATTCTTCTCTTACATCACTCTCCTGATTTGATTAAAAAATAGCTAGGAATAAGACACATTTTAGATCATTTTCATTTTAACATTTTTTGCCATATTTCTTCCAATCTTAAAATTCTTTCCATGAAAAATGCATGAAGAATTTGGATGTGAATTGATGGTTTGGTACTTGGAATTATTTTACTCTTACATCACTCCCCTGATTTGAATAAATGATAGGAATATAGTGTTCTCACATTTAAATTTTTCTACTCTTACATCACCCTGATTTGAATTAATGATAAGAATAATGTCCTCACATTTAATTTATACAACTCTTACATCGCCCCCTGATTTGAAGCAATGGTATGTCCTCACATTTGAATTATTTTACTCTTACATCAACCCCTGATTTGAAGCAATGATAGGGATATATATGTGCCCTCACATTTGAAAAATGTTTACTCTTACATCTACCCCCTCCCAAATTATGAATCAATGGTAGGAACATATATGTTCTCACCCACCACCCTTGCTGATTTGAATTATTGTACATTTACATCTCCCCCTGATTTGAATCTATGATAGAAATAATGTGTCCTCACATCTAAATAATTTTACTTTTACGTCACCATGCAGCCTCCTAGTCCAAGACCACAATTGTCGTCTCTTGATTTTTGTTGTCCACAAACGTGGTCCCTAGTGTGGACAGTGTGTTACTTGCCAATTTCATTTAAACCACTTTCAAATGTATTTCTCCATGTTTTATGCCTCAAATAGTTAGTCAAGGAATGCAATGACACCGTCAAAAACTTTGGGTAATGAATTTAAAAGTAAAGTAGTGATTTGGTTCAGTTGAAAAAAGTTGAAAATTAGCACATCGAAAGGTATCAAACGATTTCAAGACCCCCTTAACATAAAATTGTCCATATTTTGAGTTAGAGCTAATGAAGTTTTTTTTATAATTTTGATATAATTTGTCCCAAAAGTAGTGCAACACACTGTAAAAAAATTATTGAGAAAGCGCAGGTGGGATTTTTTTAATTTGCATTGATAGTCTAAACTCTATAAAATAATCAAATAATTGTGGTCTGGGACCTCCTGATAAATTAATGATTTGAATATTATCCTCTCATTTGAGTTATCAGTATTTGAGGAGAATGAACAGTTTGGTACTTGGATTTGATTTGATTGTTTTAACGCCACTTTTAAGTTCCGCATTAAGGCTATTTTTGTGACTGCCAGTTTTTATTGATGGAGGAAGCTAGAGTGTCTTGAGAAAAACACCAACCTTTAATAGGAAAACTGACAATCCTTGTCAATAGCGATTAGAGTCTAGTGCACCCGCTAAAAACTGGATTCGAGCTTATAACCTCAGTGTTGACTGGCTAGTGATTGCAGTAGTAACTATGTAGACCTCTCAGCCATAGAGGCCCCTATTTGGTTCTTGAAAGGTTTGTATATTGACAATATATCTTAATCACTCAAATTTTGTGGTGCTGATGTCAAAAATAATGTAACACTACAAACCAATTGAGCTATGAAATAAAAAAAATGCTGAAATTATTGTAGACAAATGAATAACAATGATGTGGCAAAAAAAAATATCTAAATTTTAATTTTTGTTACTGTTTGTTATAAGTTTTGAAATATAAGAATACTTCACAAATTCAATATAATTGCAGTTTCTTGTAAAATTGAGCCACTGCCTTGTAATCATCAATCAGTGAAATGTGTTAGCATATATATTTTTCTCTAAGTTCTAGCTTAACTCAATAGAATAATTATAGAATGGGGTAATTTCCCAATTGTATTGAACATTGGAATTTTTCAAAGATTATAACATAAGCACTTGTTTTGAAGGTTACCTTTCAAAGCATGGCACTTTTTGACAATTTTTATTTTTCTGGCCAAACTACATAAACATGAAACCACAAAGATTTTGTTTTCACCTTTTGAACAATTCATTGCACAAATTTCATTCATATGGTGAATTATAAAAAAAAGGTTCATATTAGTAAAAAATAAATTACAGCTGGTTTTATACATAATAACAGGTGATTAAACTTTACAATTGTATTGTGTCACAGTGACAGGTGTTATTTGCTGGATCAGTATTACATAGTTAAAGGTAACTTCTGTTTAAAAAAATGTAAATTTGAAACTTTGCAATAATACTACATTTATCATTTTAACGATTTATATAAAAGTGTGGTTTTCATAAAATTGACAAATATGGTGTCACAATGTTAATATTAAATAATATTTCTGTCTCTGTTAAATATTACATTACACGATTTATAAAAACTATCCCTTTTAACTGTTGCAAGTTGTAACAGTATTGAATTTTTTATTGTAAAACCTTTAAATTGTTTTTAGATTTTCCTTGTTCATATTTTCGAAATTGTTAAAAATGTATTTCCTTAAATATAAGATACTTCCTTCTCTTATGTTATTGCCAGGAAAATAAATGTTTGGTTTTCTTAAGGAACACCTTCCTTGTTTTTCAAATTTCTTTTTATTCTTAAAATTTTAGTTTTTTGCAATTTTTATGAAAGCCATCAAAACAAACTAACTTCACTGCATATGGGGCTTAGAAACTCTGGAAAATACTGCACTGTATGGGAATCTGCAGACATTTAATTAACCCTTGTAATTTTCTCATTTTTTATATAGATTAGACCGATGGTTTTCCCGTTAGAATGGTTTTACACTACATTGTAGTAGTTTTGGGGGCTCTTTAAAACTTGCTGTTTGGTGTGAGTCTAGGTTCCGTGTTGAAGACCATACCTTGACATAATATGGTTTACTTTTATAAATTCTGACTTGGATGGAGAGTTGTCTCATTGGCACTCATACCCAATCTTCCTATATCTATATAGTTTATTTTTTATGTTTAGTGAATACATTATACTGACTAACTCATGTTTGGTCCCTTCTTGACTTGCTTAGACAGAGGATGGAGCACACAAATCAGAGGCATATTTAAAGGAGGGGGAGAGGGTATGGGGGGTTGGAACCCCCTTTTTTTTGACAATCAATGCATTTGATGGGGACATAATAGTTGAACCCCCCCTTTATTAAGAGTTGGGACCCCCCCCCCTTTTGAAAATTGCAAGATCAGCCCTACAAATAACAATGGTGACCTCCACTAAGCAATGTTTTTTCATACACAATATTCATATGAAATAAAGTACCCATATTTGTGACCTAAAAGTTCTTAAGATCACATTTTATAATTTTTGGTTTGAATGCTTGGAGGGTACCAGTTTTTGTGGATTGGGGAGGGGGGGGGGTGGAATCCTATTTTTCGTGGATTCTTGATATCATGTTTTTGCTAAAAGGCTCTGTACAATAGACATTTTTGAATACATTTAAATTCATGGTTCATCTTCATTCATAAAAGTGTACCCTACGTATAATAATGACTTTCCTTGTACATAAAACTAGCTACTCCAAAAATCCTTTGGTTTAAAAAAAAAAGCGCTCATTTAACAAATCCCCATTCTACACTTTAGTACAATAAATTTTACAAGCAAGTCTAAACTTAAAAATTTTAGGTAAAAAAAATAAATTTGGTGACAACCATAACTAAAAATATATTCAATTAATAAATCATTATAAAAATAATAAATGTAAATTTTAACCACAGCCACCAGCTGACAATTGTTCTTATTAAGAATTCAATCAAAAAGAATATTACCTTATTAATTCTGTAAAAGAAAGCACTCCTATCTTGTGGACTGAACATTTTTGTATCACTTCCTGACAAAACATCGCAAACGGACCCGGTTTGTAAAACGATAGCTGTAGATGTGTTATTTTAATAAATGAAAAATTACACATCAATAGTCTAGACCCCTAAACAATAACAGTATGATTACATAACAAAATTCAACTGCAAGAAAAAAAATATGGTAATTAATGAAAGAAGGGGCTCATTAAATTAGGAAAAAATTAAACAAAGACCTGTATGTTTACAGTCGAGAGATTTAATGTCAAAGGTTGCATATTTGTATTTAATTGTAAATTTTTGCTGTGATCTTAGGGTGACATCCCACTTTGTTGTATACCACCAGAGACTTATAATTAACAATGTGACATTGTTCTATAATTATAGGGCTTCAAGGACGGGTTTTATTCAGTAGGTGCACTTTAATGCACTTCGTTGTTACTTATTCATTCCGCATTTACTGAATTTATTTATGTCAGTTGACAGACATAATAACTGAATTTTATAAATATATAATTCTCCTCAAGCATTATGTGTTTTTAAACTTAAATTTTTAATTTTTAGTTCATTTTAAACAAATGTATAGTGCTGACATGAATTTGTGGTCTTTGATATAACCTCACTGCCTCATCAGGTTACAATGTTTGGCAAATAGATAAATATGAACAAAAATAAATAATCTTCATTTAGAGAAAAACAAATTATGCTTTCCATAAAAAGATAATTGTCCATCTCTGATGATGGTATTAATGATATAAAAGAAGATGAGGTATGATTGCCACCAAGACAACTCTTCACAAGATACCAAATGACAGAGAAATTAACATGTACACTGCTTTCAACAATAACCAAAGCCCATAGTCCATACTTAAACTTACTATCATGGAGGACCTTTCATAAATCTTCCCTAGCTACTACCTTGTTTAGTTAAATGACAAGGGTAACTTTTGGCAACATATGTTAAACTTTATCAATATAAATAACAAGAAGGCCACAATTTGGATTTTAAATAGATATTTAAAAAAAAAAAGCCTTATTGCTAGGTATAACAAATATCTGCATCACAGTAGACTTAAGGGTGGAAAGTCAGAATAGTTTAGAGATATTGCCAAAAATACAATGATTGTGTTCCTTTTTTGCACCTAACAGCTTTGGGAAAACCTTGACCACAACCTACGATCCATAATAATCTGAAACCAAAGTATGCCAAGGTTTATATTAACATGTATATACATAGCTTTTTGGTTCAGGGGCTGGCATATTTTTTATCCAATCAGAATAAAATATAAAAATATTTTCTAAAAGACTCTTCAAAGTCTTAATCTATTTTTAAACCTGAGCTCATCTTAGCCTTTGTTGACATTAAATGACATGTTTTTAATTTAAAAGATATATCTAGAAACATATGGTTATCCTGAAATTACAATTTTTTTATGTTTATACACAGACTATGACAAATATAGGAAATCAAATATCAGCAAAGAAAAACTATTTTCCTCAATCCAAAACAATAAATGAATCCAAGATAGTTTTTGTCCATACCTTATCTGCAGCTGTCTTTGCTTCATATTCTGCTTCTAGTTTCTTTCCCTCCAAATCTTTTACCTGAAAAATGGAGAAAAGACAAGATGCAATGAAATGAAAATAACACTGTTATAGTGTCACTGTCTGAAGTGTTGTTCTGAACCTTTACCAGGAAATAATCAACCCCAAACATTCAAGAGCCAAGGATGTATAATAAAAGGGTAGAAAAGGGAGGATGGTATTCAGTGGTTCTCTGAAAGAAGACAATTGTATGTATTCCCATCTAGGAGGGTCCCATGCTAAACTAAGTACCCCGATGTCTGCCATCTTGGATGATGGATTGGATACAAACTGAAAGTAACAAGACTTGGTCAGCACCTCATAAAGAACATTCATGCTATGTTTGGTTTCATTCCATTCGGTGGTTCTCTAGGAGAATTTCAAAATGTAAAAAGTTAACAACGTTGTCAGATGACAACGAAGGACGACAGACGACAAGTGATGATAATATAAGTGCCAGGTGAGCTAAAAGGGATGGTCTAGGTACCACTTTTACTCTTAAAGCCTATATATGGCAAGCATAATTAAAATCAAGGGATTTGATGTCATTTGTTAACCATGCATATATATGAGCCTTCTTCTCAATTGGATAATACTACCGAAGTTAACATCTCACTCATCCCCAGCATAATAAACGAGTCTAATAACATGTATAATGGGTATGTCTATAAAGCATATAAAGTCAAAGAATCTATTGATGGATAAAAAACAATGTAGTTAATCAGACTTGTAACATGATTTATGGCTCTTTCATTGAGAAACTAAAGACAATGTTTGACTTAGGAATGGGTCAATATTTGTCTTATCTAACTACAAGATCAATGGTGGAATAGGTCAATATTTTGTCTATCTATCAATGGTTGTTATCAGAAAACATGGAATTTACTTACCATACCACATCTTCTTATAGATCTATTTGCCCTTACAATGTTTAAAGTAAAATAAGGTATTATTTTTATTGAAAAGAACTTTTGTACTGTTATGTTCTTGAGAAACCCTCCTTTTTATATGATCAATGATATAAAATAACTTATCTCATATATATATCTTGGGTATTTTTCTATTGATTGTTTTTGTAAAATCAGCTATTTTTATGATGATTTGGTAATTAATGATTAAATACTGTAAAAACAAGCTACATATCATTATCAAAACAAGTTGAAACTGTAATCTTAGTATTGCTATGATACCTCACTGTAATTTGTAAGTATTTGGTAAACATGAATTTGATGAGTGATAGATGTCAAAACTCATCACACAGAATAACATGATGCTCAAATGAAAGTTGAATCCTAATAATTAAGAAAAAAACTGTCATGACTAAAACTTTATACAGAGCCATTTTGTGTAGGAATTCAAAGTATTTGAAACAGAAAGTGGACTAGCTATCAATCTGGTAATACAACATCAATATGAACATGATCACATGTAACTAAATGCCAAATTTCAGGATGCTCTGATTTGAAGTTGAAGAGAAAACTGCAACAAAAATGTTAAAGAACAGAACTGTATTGAGGGAAATCAGAAGGAGGGAGCGATGTGAACCAACTCTTTTCAGGTTGGTTACAAGAAGGAAAGTAGTATTGCACATATTAAACATTGGTATATCAATTGACGAAAATGAAAACCCAAGATTCTGTACCACCAGATTATAAATTGGAAGGTCTTTGCAAATGTGAGCACAACCATAACTTATAAAAGATTGCTTCAAAGCACTGGTAACTCGCCCAGGAAAATGGATCAACATCCTTGCCCTTCATTAATCAGAACTAAAATCAGAATTGAATTCAGTTAACACCCACTGATTATTTCTTTGTAAATTCTAACATATGATTTTTATCAGCATAAAAACATAAATCTTATCTAATTCTTAGATGTAGACTGTATATCGTAACCCCAGCAGAAATGCAGGTTTTACAATTTAGAATATTTTCCCACGATTTTTAACTGGAATAATTCCAAAAAGTGGGTATTTCATCTGCTACATAGCTTAATGAAGAACAATTAAGCATTGCCTGATATGATGAAGAATGCATAAACAATATTTTAAGTAGTTTTCACATAAGTTTTCAATCAAGCTTTGATTGTCAACCGTTTATCTGGCATTCCAATACACAATAGCTTCTTGGCAGATAAAAGAAATATGGTGCTCATATAAAAACGCTTTGAACTTTTAATGAGGTAACAACTTTTTCATCTGTTATCTGTTTAAAAAATTAATACTATTTATATCTGAGAAATTTTTGGGATAAAAAGATAGCACTAAAGCACTGTAAGACAGCTGGCTGAGTTTCAGATGGTATCAATGACTTTTGGGAATAATAGGTTGTATTAGTCATCTAGTATTATGCAATAATCTCCCTGGTTCATGAATTGGGAGGTAAACTGCAAAATTCAATACTTTTGCTTAAGAAAGAGTGAATTATTCTGCAAAGATAATGTACAGGTTCTATACACAATACTTTATTTAAGAACCCTTAATTGCTTAAAAAGTAATCACATCACAAATATAAATACATTGAACAGATTGAAAATATATTATTGATATTGAATAAATACAGTTTTGTATAAGTTGATACATGTATTTTCATCTACTTAGAAATTATTATTTTTTCATTTACCGGTATGTAAAGTAATCAATGAGTGATGAAACACCAGATTTCTATGTTCAGCAAACAGTCACTAACATGTTTAACCCCACCACATTATATATGTATGTGCCAGTCCCAAGTCCTGAGCCTGTTATTTAGTGGTTGTCATTTGTTTATGTGAAACACAATTGTTTTTTGTTCATTTTTTTATGTAAATAATGCCGGTTGTTTTTACTCGTTTGAATTGTTTTACATTGTCATTTTAAGGGCCCTTAAAAAGCTGACTATGCGGTATGGGCTTTGCTCATTATTGAAGGCAATATGATGACCTATATAGTTGTTAATTACTGTGTCATTTTGGTCTCCTGTGAAGAGTTGTCACAGTGGCATTTTTTATAACTGCTTTTTTAAATTTTTTATCTTTCTTTAAGTATTGAGAACCTTATGGACAATACGATTGTTTGATACATTTGTCTCAGACATATAACTGGCAGCTAGGGATTATTTTAGTTCTACTTTCTATCACTACAAAAATCAGTCCAGCTTAAAGGTGGATTGCTCCCTGAACAATAATAAGTATTCCAATATAAGTATGATTTGTTTTCTAATCACCAAAATTTGCCCAAGCATTACAATTAAAGCTGATTGCAGACATATATTCTTTTATATTCTTTTTATAGAATACTTAAGATTTGATTGGACAAAATAAATAGTCAAGATGTCAATTTTGATTACAATGCATGTTCAAAGTAATTTCCTAAGCAAGTTTGTTTAAGGAATAATATGGAATAAAGTTTTAGGAATGATGAAAACCAATTTGCCTTTTCAGAATCTAAAGGACAATGGAAGATCTCATTGTACTTTCACCAAAATGAAAATAATGGCTGAATTTCCATTGTTAAGAATTTTTTAAACCATGCAATCACAACATTTTGGTGTACTCTTTTGAAAATATATTGGTGTGTATAAAATGCACCACCTTTTCACCCTTGAAACTTCAGTGGAAAAAAATCTTATGCTTTACTCAGAAAGACTTTCTGGAAAAATCCCAAGTTAATCTGGATAAATCAAGTCCATTGAAAATTAATTATTTTGAGAGGACAAACTGAAATTTTTATTTTTTCTATTTAGGTCAGTATATATAACCTTTGACAAATCCATGAAATCAAATATCCACATTGAAAGTACAAGTTTTTCTTAATTCGCAAAAAATCAGTATCCACGAAAAGAAATGAGTCCACAGTATTTTATTCTAACTTACCTTTAATCCAAGTGTTTCTCTGATTTTGGTCACTTGTTCCCTGAATTTCTGTAGTGAAGTTTCTAGTATCAGGCATCTTTCTTTCCAATTAATGTCTTCTTCCTCCATTTTGTCACTGAGTTATTCTGTCTTTCACTTCATCTATCATAGCAATAACATTTTGGTTAATTGAATAATAACTTCTAGCTACCAATTAGTGAACTGGACAACTGCATTAAAACAAGAGGCTTATAATATCCTGAATTGTACACCTGATATTTGGGAGTAAACGGTTTAAAGGTAGATAAATCTTGATATTTTGGAATTTGTTTGCCCCTATCAGATTTTTTAATCCATTATGCTGAACAAGTTATTACTTCCATTACAGCCATAGTGGCATGCATATGTTGTTTGATTTTCAGCAACCAAAAATACAAATTTTATAAGAAAGAAACCATGATACTATTCTGTCAAACTTTGGTTGCATTTGGTCCTGTGGTTTCTACTGGGAGATATTTCTCAAATTATAACAGTTCAGACAGATACAAAATGATGCATGGTAATAGCCAAAAATAAAGATTTTTTTTTTCTTGTCCTGATGTATAATATCCTAAAATCAGCTGTCAAAATTTGTATGACAGAATGGTATAAAGACATTCTTGGTCAATTTATCATGACTTTTATAATTTATTTGATATCTAATTCATTATCAATGATAAAACTGTATCTGTCAGATACTTTAAGTGCATCATTTATTATTGAATTTTTTAATCTTATTGCCTGCAAAGACAATCAATTGTAAGTAGCTTGATATACATGTTGTGCTTTCTCTAGCACTGTGAATTTCAAAAGTGTCTGGAGTCTTGCAAAGACAACCTATTGATTTGAACTTTGATAAAGTCTTAGTTTCTTCATGCATAAACTTATTTTAACTTACATAATAGAATCAAATATATATTCAAACAATTTTAAGTTATTTCTACAGGGGGCTTAGAGGGTTCTATTCCACTAGTCCAGTAGCATTGCAAACAACTAAATTTGTTTATAATGATTTGTTATGAAAAATTACTCTACATAAACTTTGTGTATTTAAGTAGGTCAAGGTCATTAATTAACCCTGTCAGGCAGTTATGTACACTTTTAATTCCTATATTAGACTTTCCATAGCTGCATATCTCCAACAGACAGGTTGGCAAACCACTACTGCTTTCAATTCTATTCCATAATGATCATATATATCAAAATAATAGGTGAAAGGGGGTGAGATGGAAAGTTTATCAAAGGTCCACATTATTCAATCTATCCCCAAAAAATGATTGACTTGCAGCATGCCACATTGACAAAATCCTAGTGGTGCTTAGACATGTTAGAGTTTAAAATCCACTATTTAAAATTGCAATGTTAAATCACCTAGATATATATATAAACTAGACTGGACCTCTACCCCCACCCTTACTATTTTGAAAAATTCTGAAAACATTTCTGTCATTTAACATGCAATCTTCTTTAATTTAGCTTCCCTCAACCTCAAATTTCAAATCATATAAAAAACTAACAAAGTTCAATTAGAATTCTACAGACCATCTTCCCTCAATCTCTAATTTTAACCTCAATGCATTGTTGTTTACAAAAAATGATTACAAAACCCTAAGAGATATAAAGCATGGCTGATGTAAACAAAGAAACTGACTATTCATGATTAATTGAACTTCAGCATTACAGATCTATAAATGAAATAAGTTAACACGTTTTGTTACTAAAAATAGACTAAATATTTATATTCTGGTATTTTAAAGTGTTTTATTTATACCTGGTATAGACCTCCATGGAGAATTCTCTTTAAAACTAATTAACTTAATTATCTTAATGAACTTCTGATGGCTATGTTACTATATAATGTTAGAAAGTTTGGCAGCATCAATGTATCACAAATTCACCACTAAGAATACAGTTAGAACTAATACTAGAGGCCCCATGTATTTCTTCTAATATTCCTATAACTTAAGAAGCCCCACCACCCGAACAAAAATAATATAAAACAATTAATACAAGATGGGGCCCATTCTTACATTTAATTGCAGCAACAGTTAGTTTAAACATATTTATTTATAGTGGATTGGGAAACAAGTTTTGCAACTTATATTAATCCCTTTCAACTTTGCGGGTGCGAGTGCTGCCTTGTAGCGGCATAAGCCTACTCTTTTTCGAAATCTACAAGGGTGTCTTTAACGTGCAAGAGATGTGCTCTCTCTTAACACGGGCCAGCCATTTATCGTCCCCGTCCGACGGACTATCATCGTTTCCTCAAGACCATACTCGCAAATGGTGTCAAGGGAGAGCCGAAAATTGAGTTCCTGAAATTTTCATCCCAAACGGGAATCGAACCAGGAACCTTTGTGTTAGTAGTCTGATGCACTAACCACTACACCACGGCTCTCTTACAGTTAAAGGTCTCATCTTTATATCGGATAATTATTGATAATATTAAAATAGGATCTGACCAAAATCAATAGAGATATATATGAACAATATTATAAACCTCCAAGGAGGCTTTGGTGCTAAAATTTACCATAATTTTGTTATCAAAGAAAATTCAAAACAAATCCTTTTTCAATTTTCATTCAAAGATATGATCAGGCAATTCGATCTTTAATATATCATGACTGGATGATGGACTTGCGATCCCATACAACATGATAATGATTTAAAGCTATCAAATATGGCTCTTTTACTCTGTGTGACTATACTTTGTTAGTCTTGTATTATTTTAATTTTAGTTTCTTGTGTACAATTTGGAAATTAGTATGGCGTTCATTATCACTGAACTAGTATATATTTGTTTAGGGCCAGCTGAAGGACGCCTCCGGCTGCGGGAATTTCTCGCTACATTGAAGACCTGTTGGTGACCTTCTGCTGTTGTTTTTTTTTTTGGTCGGGTTGTTGTCTCTTTGACACATTCCCCATTTCCATTCTCAATTTTGAGTGTGCAGGCTACTAGCCTTAACTTCCATTTTTAATTGTGTTTTGGTGATGGTGATGTGTTTGTAGATCTTACTTTACTAAACATTTTTGCTGCTTACAATTATCTCTATCTATAACAATAGTTTCTGTGGAAAATGTTAGTGAAAATCTACAAATTTTGTGACAATTGTTAAAAATTGACTATGAAGGGCAATAGCTCCTTAAGGGGGTCAATTGACTATTTTGGTCACGTTGACTTATTTTTAGTTCTTAATTTGCTGTACATAATTGCTGTTTACAATTTATCTCTATCTACAATAATATTCAAGATAATAACAAAAAAACAGCAAAATTTCCTCAAAATTACCAATTCAGGGGCAGCAACCTAACAACCAATGATCCAATTCATCTGAAAATTCCAGTGGAGATAGATCTTAACCTGATAAACAATTTGACCCCATGTCAGATTTGCTCTAAATGCTTTGGTTTTTGAGTTATAAGCCAAAAACTGCATTTTACCCCATGTTCTATCTTTAGCCATGAAAATGTGCAAGAGATGTGCTCTCTCTTAACACGGGCCAGCCATTTATCGTCCCCGTCCGACGGACTATCATCGTTTCCTCAAGACCATACTCGCAAATGGTGTCAAGGGAGAGCCGAAAATTGAGTTCCTGAAATTTTCATCCCAAACGGAAATCGAACCAGGAACCTTTGTGTTAGTAGTCTGATGCACTAACCACTACACCACGGCTCTCTTACAGTTAAAGGTCTCATCTTTATATCGGATAATTATTGATAATATTAAAATAGGATCTGACCAAAATCAATAGAGATATATATGAACAATATTATAAACCTCCAAGGAGGCTTTGGTGCTAAAATTTACCATAATTTTGTTATCAAAGAAAATTCAAAACAAATCCTTTTTCAATTTTCATTCAAAGATATGATCAGGCAATTCGATCTTTAATATATCATGACTGGATGATGGACTTGCGATCCCATACAACATGATAATGATTTAAAGCTATCAAATATGGCTCTTTTACTCTGTGTGACTATACTTTGTTAGTCTTGTATTATTTTAATTTTAGTTTCTTGTGTACAATTTGGAAATTAGTATGGCGTTCATTATCACTGAACTAGTATATATTTGTTTAGGGCCAGCTGAAGGACGCCTCCGGGTGCGGGAATTTCTCGCTACATTGAAGACCTGTTGGTGACCTTCTGCTGTTGTTTTTTTTTTTTGGTCGGGTTGTTGTCTCTTTGACACATTCCCCATTTCCATTCTCAATTTTGAGTGTGCAGGCTACTAGCCTTAACTTCCATTTTTAATTGTGTTTTGGTGATGGTGATGTGTTTGTAGATCTTACTTTACTAAACATTTTTGCTGCTTACAATTATCTCTATCTATAACAATAGTTTCTGTGGAAAATGTTAGTGAAAATCTACAAATTTTGTGACAATTGTTAAAAATTGACTATGAAGGGCAATAACTCCTTAAGGGGGTCAATTGACTATTTTGGTCACGTTGACTTATTTTTAGTTCTTAATTTGCTGTACATAATTGCTGTTTACAATTTATCTCTATCTACAATAATATTCAAGATAATAACAAAAAAACAGCAAAATTTCCTCAAAATTACCAATTCAGGGGCAGCAACCTAACAACCGATGATCCAATTCATCTGAAAATTCCAGTGCAGATAGATCTTAACCTGATAAACAATTTGACCCCATGTCAGATTTGCTCTAAATGCTTTGGTTTTTGAGTTATAAGCCAAAAACTGCATTTTACCCCATGTTCTATCTTTAGCCATGGCGGCCATCTTGGTTGGTTGGCCTGGTCACCGGACACAATTTTTAAACTAGATACCCCAATGAGGATTGTGGCTAAGTTTGATTAAATTTGGCACAGTAGTTTCAGAAGAGAAGATTTTTGTAAAAGTTAACGCAGGAAGACGACGACGGACGCCAAGTGATAAGAAAAGCAATAAAAAAAGATAAGGGGCAATTTCATGTAATGTAGAAGGGAAAGCAGATCCTGCTCCACATGTGTTGCTCATGTAGGCATCAAACAAAAACTCAAAAACAGCTAGAAAAACCATTTTACAAATATATGAAGAAATTGCCAACATCAAGCTCCATCCATAAATAAGTTTTGAGCTGATTAAGATAATGGACATCAGATTAGCAGGAAGAGATAATTGATCTGCACCACACAGGTTAGAGAGTATGTTTACTGTTAATTAAGTACTGATTGTATCTGTGATTACAGATAATTGACGTGTGATGATAGGTCTTGTTGTACTCAAACCCCCTTCTAACTATGTAAGATGTGCACATGTGTGGTGCATATATACAATCATGGGTCAAAACTTTGGATAATTGAATAAAAATGTGTGTATGTTTCATTTTAATTAACTATTTCTGCAAAATGGTCTGATCCCATGTCAATACTTACAGCCAACCAAATATATAATAATTCTGTTCATGATCAGTATTACCTAAGAATAAATGTGAACAAAATATTAATTGTACGATCAGAGGAATAGAAAGACAATGTGAATGAATAAATCTAAAACTTTAGGGACTCTCACTAATTTCTTAACGGTTGACAGACAAAAGCTTGGGTGATCCAAAACTTCTATAATTCTAAATGTCACTGTAAACATAATGATTCCTACAGAGTATTTGTACTCAGCTACTGGATTACAAGACAAGATCATTTCTTTAGCACTATAATACTAATAAGGAAGTCATACTAGATCTATACTGTTTAAATTTCATAATAAAAGCTCATATTTAAAGACTATAGTATAAATGAAAATGCTGATACAAAAGAGTAAAAAATAATCACTCCTTTATCATTTTTATTGGATCCAGTTTGCATGGCTTACAACAGGTTTGTGGTAGAGGGATCAAAAATTGAATCGGTACGTAAGTTCAATCAGGAAAGAAAGTAAATATAAAGGAAAGAATTCCATGAAAAACAATCTTCACGGGTCATTCAATTTACTGTTTTTAAAAATAGTTAAAATTGCTGGTTTGGACACAGTTTAACTTTCACAAACAGTGGCAAATATTACAATCATGATCATAGTCATATGCTAATTAATGTGATATAAGTACATGTAAATAACCAGCTAGTTTAGAAGTTATAGTTTGATTTGTATGTATTTTAACATTAATTTTAAATGCAAAAAGAACTTCAAAAGTACATATTTGAACATGGTAAAGCTACAATTTAAAATTTAACGACTTTTTTTGGAAAAAAAGCAAATTTGATAAAATAATTGAAAATTAGCCCTACCTTTTTCACTTAAGATTTTACATTTGTTGATGTCCAGTATAGATGTATTATAAAAGGATTTAATATTCCTGGTCTCTGTGGGTCAAGAAATGGACAGTAAAATCAATATCTGATGAAGATCTTTCATGATCAAGTGCTAATTAATTGTTAACATGGTAACAATCCAATACTTTGTTTATCAGACTGGAAAATCTTCCTTCACATAAATCTTCATATCAATGCAATAAACATTAAAAATATATAAATCTATTTACTGACTTACTCAAAAACCTTTAAAAATACTTCAAAAAAGCTTTAAAACTTAAAAAAGTAACTATGACTTGGAGTACATGTTCTGTTTGGTTGATTCTAACTGTTTTGATAGTAAACTATAAAAAAAAAAAAAAAAAAATCCTGACCACCAGTACAATAAAAAAAAATGTATGCAAGAAAGGATAAGTAATATAGAAATGACCTTACCTTACAGATTGACCATCAATAGATCAGCATCAATTCCACACCTATCATAACCAATACACATCCCAAGGAGAGCATGCTGTAAAATAAAGATATGGATTATTGCTATAGATAAAATGTTCTATTGATAGAAGTGCTAGTCATTGATGTTTATCAAATAATCTATTTTACATAGATACAGTACATATGGTTAAATCAATGGCAGATCTGTAGTTTGACCAAGACACTGACAATGACTGTGATAGTTTGACCAGAACTACCACTGACACTGACAAGATAGTTTGACCAGGACTGACAACTAACTAGGACTGCCACTAAATGCAATAGTTTGACCAAAACTTTCACTGACAATAAAAGCCATAATTTGACCAGGACTGCCACTGACAATGACTGTGATAGTTTGACCAGGACTGCCACTGACAACTGACTAGGACTGCCACTGACAATAAATGCCATAGTTTGACCAAAACTTCTACAGACAATAAAAGCCATAATTTGACCAGGACTGCCACTGACAATGACTGTGATAGTTTGACAAGGGCTGCCACTGACAACTGACTAGGATTGCCACTGACAACAAGTGCCATAGTTTGACTAGGACTGCCACTGACTAAAACCGCCATAGTTAAACCAGGTCTGTCACTGATGAAGATCTTTGTTCAGAAAATGTTACTGACAACTGACCAGGACTGCCACTGACAACCAACTAGGACTGTCACTGACAAAACTGTCATAGTTTGACTAGGGCTTCTACTGACAACTGACAGGATTGCCACTGACAATGACTATGATAGTTTGACCAGGGATGTTACTGACAACTGACTAAGACTGTCACTGACATAGACTGTGATAGTTTGACCAGGACTGACACTGACAATACCTGCCATGGTTTGACCAGGACTGCCACTGCCAACTGACTATGACTGTCACTGACAATAACTGCCATGGTTTGACCAGGACTGACACTGACAACTGACTAAGACTGACACTGACATAGACTGTGATAGTTTGACCAGGACTGCCACTGACAATACCTGCCATGGTTTGACCAGGACTGCCACTGACTACTGACTAGGACTGACACTGACATAGGCTGTGATAGTTTGACCAGGACTGCCATAGTTTGACTAGGAATATTACTGCCAACTGATTAGGACTGCCACTGACAAAAACTGTCATAGTTTGACCAGGACTGCCATAGTTTGCCTATGAATGTTACTGCCAACTGACTAGGACTGCCACTGACAAGAACTGTCATAGATTGACCAGGACTGCCACTGACAATAACTGCCCTATAGTTTGACCAGAACTGCTACTGACAAATAATGGTTGATACTTGATATTGTGGTTTTAGCAAATATCTCAAAACAAACAAGCCTGGCCGTGTGAGTACATCAAAGTTGTACCTTGTTGAACATTAAAATTGGTATCCAGCATATAACAATGAACTTACAATAGAATATAATAATGCCCTCATTGCTGTTAGTCTCCCCCTTTTCTAACTATATGATCTTTTTAATTCAAACACATATTAACTTACACCATGCTTTAGCAACATTCTTCAAAATTAATAAATTCTTTGTTAAATACTGAGTTCTTTCTTTAATTGCACTTTTGATTGTTTTATTTACTAAATCATATTTCATTTCATTTATGACTGTAATAAATAAAAGTTTTTGTTTACCAATTTACGAACAAGATATTATTTATGAGTCATGATTTTCAATGTATTTTTATCTATATACAAATGGATTTTTTATGATGAATGATAATAATTCAGACCTCCCTGAGTTTATTCAGTATTATAGTTCTCCCAAATACCAAGCTGCATATTTCATTATATATATGTTCAGTGGTCGATTGAAAAAAGGGGATGTGGTGTAATAGGTTAGAATATCTATCCTACTCCTTACTGCAACATGTTGTATATATTTGTACCATTATTATCCAAGTCAAATGACTGAGCGGTAACAAGTGTATTTAATGTTTATTTGTTCTTGTCCTGTATATATATATATAACTCGTCTAACCATCAACCCAACAATGTTAGATCTGTGCTTATATATATATAACTCGTCTAAACATCAACCCAACAATGTTAGATCTGTGAATTTGCTTTCGCAAATTATTTGTTCTTCTTGTCGGGATTCGAAACCCATGCTACTGTGATATCGTGACACCGAATCGCCTGCACTGCAGCCATCCCGCTAGACCGCAAGACCACCTGGGCTCTATATATATATATATATATACGCCTAAAAAAGTGTACACAACAACTCCAAATACAAAAAAAGGTAACTATAAATGTAATTATTTATAAATATTTCGGATAACAGATATCCTTCGTCAGTCAGATTCTGATGTGAAATGAATCATCTTTGAGTCTCGTTAGATTAAACTTTTACTAAATCTTGAATTTTATACAATAAAAAAAGTCAAACCGAACATCAGTAAAGACGCTTGCACCATTCTAAAAAAATGTTAACATGACATAGGTTATATGGTTTATTACAACAGAGAGCTCATATATATGCTTTAAATACAAATAATAATGTGCGATTTGAACTAGCACAATTCTAAAACTGTATCGGGAACGACAATTATGATGGTATAACATGTATACGCATGATAACGTCTGTAAAATTACTAAAAAGACAGCACTGCTGAACGATCTAAATATTTGAAATTGAGAGTAAAGTAGTAACAACAGAGTCTGAATATATAAACATCGTGAACAAACGGCCGTAAAAATGTAATAATATTTTTTACTAAGTATAACTAGAAGAACGTGGCTAGGTACTTATTTATCCCTCAAAAAATTAAGCAATTTAAATTGGTATCTTCAACAAATGTATTTAACAAATGAAAAAGGTTAAGAAAAAGAAACAGAGACTGTAATAATAAGTAATATAACCTGAATGTGAAGCACTACACGGAGTCGAACTACATCTTTTCATTTATCCCATTTGGTGCCAAAGTTGTTAATTTTCGTATCCAAAATCTTTCCCGAGCGAGCCTATCCTCCTTAGACCAAGCAGAGTTGTGGTCAATGATTTTAATGGTCAGTCGATTGAGATCTGCCTTAGTGTGGCCAGGGGATCTCAAATGTCGACTGAGAGGGAGGTCTGGCTTGCATTGGTAGTCGCTACGATGGCCGTTCATTCGTTTGTGAAACGGCTGTTCTGACTCGCCAACATACTGTTTACCACATTTACACTGTAAGAGATACACAACATTTGAAGTCTTGCAATTAACATTGCAAAATATGGTGTATTCTGTGCCAGTGGAGTGACTGTTAAAAGTCTGGGTATCCAGTATTTGTTTGCAAGTCAGACATCGTTTGTTTCCGCAACCCTTGCAAGATCCCATAGATGATAAGCCTGCTTGAGAGGATAAATCAGCTCTCACCAGCAAGTCTTTAAGGCTTTTGGGCCTACGGAATAAAGCCTAAGGAGGATAGGCTCGCTCGGGAAAGATTTTGGATACGAAAATTAACAACTTTGGCACCAAATGGGATAAATGAAAAGATGTAGTTCGACTCCGTGTAGTGCTTCACATTCAGGTTATATTACTTATTATTACAGTCTCTGTTTCTTTTTCTTAACCTTTTTCATTTGTTAAATACATTTGTTGAAGATACCAATTTAAATTGCTTAATTTTTTGAGGGATAAATAAGTACCTAGCCACGTTCTTCTAGTTATACTTAGTAAAAAATATTATTACATTTTTACGGCCGTTTGTTCACGATGTTTATATATTCAGACTCTGTTGTTACTACTTTACTCTCAATTTCAAATATTTAGATCGTTCAGCAGTGCTGTCTTTTTGGTAATTTTACAGACGTTATCATGCGTATACATGTTATACCATCATAATTGTCGTTCCCGATACAGTTTTAGAATTGTGCTAGTTCAAATCGCACATTATTATTTGTATTTAAAGCATATATATGAGCTCTCTGTTGTAATAAACCATATAACCTATGTCATGTTAACATTTTTTTAGAATGGTGCAAGCGTCTTTACTGATGTTCGGTTTGACTTTTTTTATTGTATAAAATTCAAGATTTAGTAAAAGTTTAATCTAACGAGACTCAAAGATGATTCATTTCACATCAGAATCTGACTGACGAAGGATATCTGTTATCCGAAATATTTATAAATAATTACATTTATAGTTACCTTTTTTTGTATTTGGAGTTGTTGTGTACACTTTTTTAGGCGTTTATATAATTTATTTATTGTGTACATGTATCGTTACTCGTAACGATCCAGCGCCCTCGTGGGGAAAATCGTTGACTACTATACAGACGTTTTATATATATATATATATATATACCTCAAATATTTGCCACTGAACATTGAGGAAACAACAATCAATCAACCATATAGATTGTATGTACCTAGATAAAAGGATTAAAGTTTTCCATGAAATGTCAAAATTTCAACCTTGCCACATCAGCCATAGATTATAATGCCTAATGAAATAAATGTTTCTGTTAACTCTACCTACCCTAAGATTTTCTGTCATTCTCTTTTGAAGTCTAGCTAACTTGACCTGACTAAACCAGCCAAAAACATTTTTCAAATCATATAATTTATGTATCAAATAATCTACCCTAACTGTTTTTTTCAGAAAGTTAGCTGAAAGACATGTACAGGTATATTTTATTAGGCCTTATCCTGCCAACATACAACATGTACAAATGTGAAATAAGGGGCTGTGAAAATTGGTGCTGAAACAAATAATTTCTAGGAGATATAATGGTAAAAATATTCAAACATTCCTTTTGTTATTGAACCCTTCATAAAAGGTCACACAATCATTGACATTGAAACTGACGATAAAATACTATATTCCTTGGTCCTTTTTCTTCTTCTCTTATCTTTTCCTAAACTTAGAGTTACTTCTAACGAAAAATATTCAAAAGAATATCAATTTGTGCTTTATGGGTCCCTAGTGAATAACTTTATCATCAAATTACTATTCATAATATCTAACTTTTGGGAAATTCTTGACTAATTGTGTCGAAATTATTCAAATCAATGGAAGTCAAGTCAATACTACAACGTGTTAAACAACCGCTGTTTTCTCCGATATCTATCTGATATTGACAAATAAGGATACAATTACTGTTGCTGTCACCTCTGTCAATGATAAAGTGGTCCATTATATGGAGAGAGATACGATGTAGTTAGCTTAATACAATAATGTACTCTATCATTAAACTCACCCATAACAGGCAATTCAATTTATTCTAAATGTACTTCAGTGATAATCTTCAGTGTAAAACTGCATTTACGATAAAGTGAAGATCAAATCATTAGCTAAAGTAAAGTAAACTTTTACATTCTAATATTTACATAGATCATCAGATTCATTTGTTACAATTAGGTCGGGGTATGTATAGGTCAGAATAGTCAATATCATATTAATCACATATCCAATATAATTTTCTGGGACAAACAAGTTTGCAAGGGTTAACTAGGTGGGGAAAAAGGGGGGGGGGGTAAATTAGAGGGACAATTTAGTACTGAAAAAAATTGTTTGACATTTGGAAAAAATATTGGCAATACAATTGTCTGACCAAATTTGGTTTATATGACTCAGGCCATAAAGTTAAATAAAAAAAAAATGTTTAATGTCAATTAATGAATGTGGACGTAGTCTCTTCTTGTCCATATTAAATAAACATTTCATCCTGTAGAAAAAATAATCTTGAATCTTGAATTTCATACAGTGAAACTTGTTTTAAGAGACTTCTCCAAGGAGAGCAAAATAGTGGTCTCTTCAGTTAAGACAGGTGGTCTTTTAATACAGGTTCAATCTATATGAAATGCACTAAAGAGGGATCTTAAATTAATGGTCGTATAACACAGGTTTTTCACTTAATGTTGGTATCTTAAGCAGGTTTGACTGTAACTTGCCAACATATTTTTTTTAAACAGCAATTTTAAGTCAAGGATAATATAAGAATAAAATTCTTCTTGAATTACTGAGAACACCTGACTATTTACTAATTAGCTTAGTTAGTTCACAAAGGAACTTAACAAAAGTCAGATAGCCTCTTAGTCTTAGTATAGCATTATGATACACCAGATGGCATATTACCGTATTATCTAATTTACTACAATGTTACCTTTGAAAAACAGAATACAAGTAATTATATAAACTCGTACAATTTTCTTACTAACTGGTTTTTTTTTGTCTATTTTTTGTTCATTAAACTAAATAATTAGGAATGTCGTCATTATAAGAAATTGATATTTCAGAGCCGTAACAATTAGATGGAACTATATACAGAATAACTATTGATTTGCAATGAAGTTTTATTTAACGTGTCTAAATTTTCTTGTATCTGATAGTTTTGGGAACTATAATATAATATGAGCACAACATTCAATATAATTTAGCTGGATCTTATGATCTGTTGGGGTTCACTGACAGGCTAAACTCCTTTCTGGGGAAACATATCATTCAGTAATTCTGTGCTGTGACATAGTAAATAAAGCAACAATTCATTTTAAAGTTGAATAGACTCTTCTAAGGCCAAAAATAACATCAGATTGTTAGATGTTGCGTAGGCCAAACAAAAAAGTATATATGTGTTTACTGCCACATGCTGAAAAAAAAACAGGGTATGTAGGGATTTTTTAAAATTTCTATTTATTTTTTTTACATTGATTTTTATGGTAGCAACATAATGTGACTTTAAGAGTGGCCAAAAAAAACTTTCGAGTATGGGATAAAAATTAGGGAAGGTCATTGTAGGTAGGGGTACAGTAAACCAAAAAAATACTCTTTTTTTTGTCTTACCTATCTTAAAAGCAGTCTACCCAAAACATTTTATGACAAAAAAAAATCTTGATTAGTCTGAGTTTTTTGTTCATTGAAACAACCTTTAATGCAAAAAAAGGTTAATATGACTGAAAGTGTTTTTTTGGACAAGTTATAATTCTAATTGAACAAGTAAGTTTTGGCATAGGGTATAATATTAAGGGTATCTATGGTTTTGAAATGCACTTGTACTATTGGGCAAGTTGAAAAAAAATTATTGTAGAGTTTAGGACAAGTTCTTGCTTAAAAGAGGTAATTTTTTTTTTACCACGTTTAATTTCTTAATTTTTTTACATCATCATGATTGTATTAGAATTTTGGGCAATTCCTAAAATCTTGAAGACCCCCCCCCCCCCCCCCCCCTGATTTTTTAAACCCTTTCCATTTTTTTTTGCCAAATAATATTAATTTTGAAGAAATTTTCTTTTAGCCATGATTATTTATGTATGTCATTTTCTATTTCAATACTTTTATGATGTATTCAAAAGACATACATAATCATGGTAAATATTAATATACCTTCATTAGCATTTACACTACAGCTCAGGAGGATTTTACTTTGTCCACCTGTCCACAGTGGGAGTGGGCACCAGGTGGGCAAAATTTCTAGCTTGTCCACTATGCCCACCCATAGGAGTGGGCATGTAATGTCTTTTGTTTAATCAAAAGACTTGCAAGTACAATCAATTGAAAAAAGCAGATAAGTTTTTGAGTGGGCACAGATGGTCCACTGTGGGCCGGTTGGAAAAGCAAAATCCAGCAGGGCTGTTGTGTAATAGTAACTTCTAAAAAACATTTCAAGACAATACAACATTTCTTTATAACAAAGGAAGCAACTGCTAAAACAAAACAAGCAAGAAGACAACTTCACAACATAACTTAAATGTTAGGGAGGTAAATCAAAAATAACATTGTAATCATTGTCTTTTAAATTTTGTAAACAAGTCATATGAAATGAGTGACTGGTTAAAAATAATATTTATCCAATTCTTGAACCAATGCACGTAATATCATAAACTTAGTCTTCTGTGCACGATTTTATAATTTTTTACGCAAACATAATTATCGAGTAACTGTCAATTTTTTCACTCTCTGTCTGTTTTGATTTGAAAATATAGCAACTTATAATTAGTTGTCATGTTTTGCAGCCGTAGTTTACTGATTGTCACCTTATATTAAAATAAACAACCAACAAAGAAGAATGGATATTGATCCCTTGTTTAACATATATACAATACAACTTAGAGGATAGTTTATTTCAATGAAACCATTCAAACCCAAATTGGGATGCAATCAGTGAGTTTTAACGAAAAATGTCTACTGGTCCGCTGGACCACCAGCTGACAAAATCTACTGGGTCGATGCAAACTCTTCTGGTTCACAGACCAGTGCCAATTTCGACCCCTGCCTACAACATATACCTCACGCACTATGTTCAGTTATAGTATAACTAAACTTTTTGACAGAAATATGATGTCAATGAACATGTTCAACATGATTTCATTGATGAACACAAAAGTTGACAGTTGTCTTTGATTTTCAAATACACCTTTAGTGCTATTTGTCCGCCATTTCTAGATATCACACAGGTTCAGGCTTTGACGTCATAAAAAAAAATCTTACCCCACAATGGAAAAGTTGTTCGCGTCAAAAAAACAAGCGGTCTGGTCAGCCGGGATTGGCGATAAGGTGTATAATTTTTTGTTATGTCGTTAAATTTTTTGAAAATAATTTATGGCCTTTCCCTATGTCATTAAAAACTTGTTCTATTTCGTTAAGTTTTATCAGAGACTACTTTAACTCATAGTCATAGTAGACATAGTAGTCTCAGACTTAGCTGCGAAAACGTAGCTCTATTGTCCTTTTGATTTTTTTTTTGTCTATGGTCCGCAAATATCAAAAATCATCAAAAGGACCTTAAGAGCTACGTTTTCGCAGCTATCTCAGACTCAGGTTTTATCAAATCAAATTTCAACAAAAATTCAAAATAATATGTAAGTGATACTAATTATGTCTAGCAATAGCTTCATGTAAGGAATTTGTCCTCTCTTACACGTTATATCTACCTCATTATCATATCAATATATTGTAACTTACCCAAAAGGATTTCGTTTATTTAAATCTCCTGAGGCTGTGAAAGTATAAATGTTGCAGACGAAAAATTAACTTACCGGAAACAAAATATTTAATTGAGCTACCGGGGCTAATGTTTCGGTCAAGGACATTTCTTAATAATATAAAATGACCAGTTAGATATACAATTATAATCAAAAGTTTATATAGACATAAGAAAAATATATAGAATACCTAAAATTTCTCTAAATAAATATTTTTTATTGATAAGTAAGTGTATTTTCTGCGGGATGAAAAGATGTCTGCGCCCATGTTTCAAAATGCGATAAAAAAAAACAAAGTTATCTTTATCGTGTTTATGAATTTGCGGTTTATTTGGGAAGAAATAACTAGCATTTATTCTAACTGAATAAGATAGAAAAATGGGTGTGTATTGTAATTTAATACTGTCACAAAACAGTTTGTTTGAATTTTAGCCTTTATAGTGATACTTTATCCACAGGGTATGGGTGACGAGTGCCTATCATCAGAGACATAAAATACAATATTTGACGAGGTTTTACTGTCAATAGAGATCTGACGAGGTTTTACTGTCAGTGGCAATCTGACGAGGTTTTACTGTCAATGTCGATTGCTGCCAGTGGCGATCACTATTCTATATATAGGCAAGGACTTATATTCTATCTACGTCCCTGATATAGGTTAGCAATCACCATACACCTTATCGCTATTTGTTCGTCATTACTGGATATTACACAGATTCCCTTAAAATTTTGACGTCATAAAACAATATCTGACACCACAATGGAAATGTGGTTGTTGTATGCTTCAAAAGATTCAAGCGGCTTGGTCAGCCGGCTGATAAGGCTAATAGCGATTCAACTACAGTACTGTTATTCCAATTCTAATGCATTTCAAAAAGAAATAATACAATAAAACTTGGGAAAATGTCTAAATTTGACAAATAAAAAAATATACGCGAAACTGCATGTATCATTTTGGCGCAAAAGTGTCATGGATAAACGTGACGTGGTATGAATGAAAACTTACAAACTGGAGGTTATTACGTTACCTGTAAGCTTCAAATTCGGATAAAATAACATTAAAACAACAAATTGGTGGTAGGTGTTGTTTTATTTTCGATTATATAGTAGTAATCGAACATTTGTTGATTCGATCATTTCAAAATGGTTGTTCCTCCTTAGTTACGCCTGGTCAACTGTGGATTTGACGGCAACTTTCAGCCAATGAAAAACAATGTAACATACAAATTGCCTTAGAATATTGGGTTTACTATCTATATCCGTACGAAAAATCATACATACGGGTATGGATAGTAAATCCCATATTGACAGAAACAAGTGCCTGTGTACTGTGTACATACAATTGTATCAGGCACTTGTATCTATCCATGGGAAGATCCAATATCAACTTCTATGTTGGTCATCAATATAAGTTAATTTGTGGATAGAAAGGTCCTATCTATATGTTGATAGTGGATCTTCCAATGACAGTCAAAGGATAGAAATAGTGCTGTGAATTTTTGTCCCGCCTGTACATCTGTCCACATCTCTGTCTGTCCGCCGAAGTTAGCACCCTTAGATAGACAATTCCTGCCAGATTTATATGAAACTTATATCATAGGTTTATATGACATTTATGAGATTAGCAATGTCTTGGACAAGTTCGAGAATCAGTCCTGATCAAGTAATTTTGAAGAGTTTTGCCCCTTGAAAACATGTATTTCATGGAAATTAGCATTGCTAGTGTGTTAAAATGTAAAATTCTTGCAAGATTGTTATGAGACCTATATTTCAGGTGTATATCATCAATGTTTTTGACCAGTTCAAAAATCAGTGCTGAACAATTATTTTTAGAAGATTTATATATAAATATAACCCTTGGAAATATTGAAAAGAAATATGAAATTCTTTTTTTTTTGTAAGAACTATATGAAACTTATAAATCATAGGTTGATATTGGCAATGTCTTTGACACTTAGCTTTTGGAAATAAGTTTGATCAAGTATTTTTGATAAGTTATGCACCTTGGAAATAATTTAAATTATATGGAAATCCCATTGCATTTGCTCTGAAGCCTTCATTACTCAAAGATATTGATTAAAAGTCTTATAGAATAGAAAAGAAATTGTACCTTGGAATGATAAAATGTGTGCAATGACCTGTAGTCAAGTCCCAATGGTCACAACACACATATAAACTTAAAACGGCCATCTGGACAGAAAATTATAAAAATTAAAAATTAATAGAATGTACCGCAGGTTCAAAGACGATCAGCCACACAAGCACTTTAGCCGCATGTTGTTTCAGTCACAGTTCCAGTTAGGATAGTTGATTCTTCCAAACTTTTTTCACAATTTTATTACTTAAACATAAAAGCTTACATGTACATCCACTTCAGTTGAACTCTGGTAAATAGATCTTTAAGTCACAATTTACATGATTTATGCTGCAAAGTAATTTCTTCAAAGGGATGAAAACAACAATCTATTTTAATAACTTTTATGTCTTGTTCGGTACATGTATTAAAAGGTTCTTTTTTTAGTATTAAAAAGTTCTTTTTTTAGTATTAAGAAATAATCAGCATTAAACAAATATTTTTGTAACAACTATCACAATGAGTCTGTTCATTTGTTGTCTCAGGAAATATTTGACCATTCTAATAAAATTAAAATTGAGAATGGAAATGGGGAATGTGTCAAAGAGACAACAACCCGACCAAATAAAAAAACAACAGCAAAAGGTCACCAACAGGTCTTCAATGTAGCGAGAAATTCCCGCACCGGAAGGCGTCCTTCAGCTGGTCCCTAAACATGTTTAACCATGCCATGTTCTTTATGAGCAAGTCCCTAGTCAGGAGTCTGTAGTTCAGTGGTTGTCAATGGTTCATGTCTGTTCTATTCGATTTTTGTAAACTGTTTCTGTATTATAAATTAGATTGTTCATTTTCTCTATTGAATTATTTCATATTTTTCATGTCAGGGCCTTTTATAGGCAAATTTACTGTATGGGTTTTACCTAGTTGAACACACAGCTACAGTTTCCTTTAATTGCCTACCTCTACTTTATTTGCATATTTTCTTTTTTTTTATATGATATTTCTGAATACTAATATGTTATCAGTAATCCTGAATTTTGAACCTGCAAGTATACTCAAATATATATTTTCAGAGAAATATACAGAAAAGCTTGAGAGTTTGAAAGATTTACAGAATGTTAAAGACCAGATATCTGTTGTTAAAGAGGTAAAACTTTTAATCCTTTAACAGTGTACATGTACATGTACATTCATATAAATCAATTATTTTTATGGTTTAAGGTGCCAAAAACGATATATGAGACATGTATGATCTTCTTTTAAAATAGTTGAGAAAATTGATTTGAAAAATGACACACATTATAATATACATACATGTATATTAAAAATCAAATCAACTAATCTTTGATAATATTTTTCCAAGATCACTTTGATGGTGTATTTTGCAATTCATGTAAGAATAGATTTTGATAGGCAGATATAAGAAGACGTGGTATGAGTGCCAATGAGACAACTCTTCATCCAAGACTCCAAGACAATTTATAAAACTAAACCATTATAGGTCAAGGTATGGTCTTTCAACATGGAGCCTTGGCTCACACCAAACAGCAAGCTTTGAAGGGCAAAAAAAACCCATTCACACAGTTTTATTGATACCTGTAGCTGAACAGGGAGCCCCTCAATTGTACATTGTGTATAGTTTAAAGAAAATCACAATTTTTCTCAACAATAGCATCAATCTGAGTTTGCCTGATATAAATAAACAAAAGCATAGGGATATCATGGAACAGATATTGCCTTCAGAAACACTCATTACACACAATTTGTTTTTTTAAAAGGAAATTTTAATTAACTATTATTTTGTCCTTCATAGTTATAATCATCACTTTTTTAAAGCATCCTAAATTTAAAAAATGTTTTCAGCTTTTGAAAGTCCCTTTTGAATCTTTAGTTTGTCTTGAAAAGAGGAGCAAAATCTACCAGGTGGACATTCAAACTCATCGGCGTTTTGCATTTGCGCCGATCTGCATTTCATTTGTGCCGATTTTTTCTTTCATTTGCGCCGATTTTTTTTTTCATTTGTGCCGATTTTTTACAGGTATATATAACAGGTAAATAAAGGTGAAATAATATAAGAAGATGTGGTATGAGTGCCAATGAGACAACTCTCCATCCCAGTAATGTTATTTTCATTTATCATTAAAGACCTCTTCCGTTAGCCAGTTGTACATATGTTATGAATTGTCAATCATAACATGCATATAACTGTTGTCTCCTGTTTTAAATCAAGAAGTAAAAACCTAAGATAAAAGCACTTTGTTTATACTAAAATGACGAATTAAAAATATATGTACAGCATTCAAATCCATAAGAACAGAATACATTCAAATCATAAATCTGTTTTTGCCGAGTATGTTTAGAAGGCAACACATCTAATATATTCCTTTCTTATGATTTCGTCTCTTCTATATTTGGCGTAATTGTCGATAAAGAAGGCCATCTTTTCTTTGTCTGGCATACGTACTGGTGGGGGCATTTCTAGAGTTCGCATTTTCTCACAAGGGAGCTATTAAACCAAGAGTTACACATGGTGAAGTTGAAATCATCCCTTCGTTAATTTTATGAACGCCATCACGAATTGGTTGACCGTTATAAAGGAATGTGCAATTGTACATTGTCCACGAATGTATGAAATTTGTCATCAGAAGGAGCGGAGCGTCAGATAATGTCAGACGTGAAGCAGTCATCGATTTCATTTAGAGAAAGGAATGGTAACCGAAAACATTGGGATGGCCATTTACCAATTGCAATGTCACTTGATTTGTCTTTATACTCTGTGCTCGGCCAATGTAAAAGTATGAACTTACCTGTAACTTACCTGTAAATCCAATTAGGAAAAATATAAAATCGGCGCAAATGAAAAAATGAAATCGGCGCAAATGAAAGAATGAAAATTTTCAAAATCAGCGCAAATGTCATGCGCCCAAACTCATAAATAAAAAATTAACTGATACATGTAACGCCATGCCCATAAAAGAAGGACAAACAAACGTAAACAAAACACAAAATGGTAAAATAAAGACTATGCAACATAAACTCCACCAAAAACTAGAAGTGATCTCAATTTTTTCGCAAGGATAAGCAAATTCTACTGCACATGTGGCACCTGTTGAGTTGCTCATGTTAGTACAAACCCCGTAATAAGTCTTATTCAGTAGATCACATTGTGAAAAGGATATATATGCATGTCAAATATCTGCCACTTTATGCTAAACAATTTATAACCAATCATTTAAAAAAAAATCTTTATGTATATATGCTGCTGCAGAATTAGATATTTGTGTACTGTCGTAAATTTAAAAGTATTCACATGTATCTTTTGTTGTTTTGAAGGTATGTAAAGGATTAAAATCCAATGAAGGGGAGATAACAAATGTTTTACAGAAACTTGTTCAGATTTACATTACATTACCTGCCAAACATCAAGTCAAAAGAGTGTTGATCAGGTAATTAATAGATTTCAATATAATATGATTACTGGAGGTCCTTCGTTAATCTACTAGCTCCATGTGAATTTATTTTAGCTCCATCTTTGAATTAAAAAAGTACTCCAATTGAAAAGACCATCAGTAACTGCGAGTACTCTCAAATCGTATTTTCTTGTTAATTCGACCTGTTGATACTGTTTATAATGTTTTTTTGTCATTTTTTGGGGAAAGACGGCTTCAAGCCGTCAATCCCCTATGGGGTTGACCAGAGTGACACTCCCTCACATCATTCATTTTGTTTTTATACATGTTATAGTGTGGAAAACCCCCCCAACAAATCTTACCTAGATTGAAGAGAAGGAGACCCAGAAATGAATAGTTTGACTTTAAACACTTTTTTACACATTTCCCTTCTGTTTCTCACGAAATTATCGTATCTTGAACTCTCCTTTACACTATTTACGTTTATTTTACAATCCGGAAAAATTAGTATGACGAGATATTCTAAATATATCCAACCTACATTGTATTTTACAGTGACGTCATTCTTGGAAGAAGCAGGGATATCCTTCACCAGTTCACTGGTTATTTAAATCATTCTTAGAGATCGTGCACTAATTACAAATTTGTATTTGTTAAATCTAAACATAATATTGTTTACTGTAGATGATTTAAACATCAACACGCAATACTTTAATTTGTAGGTCAACAATTTTCAAAATAAACAAAGATCGTGGGGTTACATGAGACAGGGGAAAGAAACGATTTTATGACTTTTTTCGGGTCTCACTAATTAGAGACAAAAAGCGTCAAGAAGACTATTTATCGACAAGAAAAAAATATTCTTCTTGTAGCTTCTTGTCGCTAAAATTCTTCTTGTCGCTAATTAGTGAGACCACTTTTTTCTGTAAAAATTCTGAGAATCTTCCTCCAAATCAGGAGCACCTCAATTGATGAGTAATTAACCACTAAAATAAAAGTTAATGTATTTAAACACTTCAAATGTGACATTTCATTGGATTAGTAGTCTTCTATTAAAACTAAATTTTTGTTTACCTACATAATCATTGTAATGGTAAAAAAAAAATAATAAAAATTTGCATTTTGTAGTTTAAACATTTATTATTTACAAATATTTCAAAATTAAGATTTGGAAACAAGCTTCACACAGTTTACATCACTCATATTGTTTTTTTATTAGTACCTGTTTCTCTGTGATGAGAGTTGTAAATGGGAACTTTAACAATGGAAATTTAAAACTGAATAGATTTTTCAGTCCACACTTTCCAAAGAAAAAACTTAAAAATCCAAGAGTACTGTCACAAAAAATGGAAAATGGCCCTAGCCTGCAGTTCAGTGGTACACAATCAAGATTTAAAAAAATATTGTAGTTGTTGTGAAATGAGAGAATTCAGTTGAGTTTTAGATAATTAGCTATCAACTTTTATCAAATGTTTAGATTTAGAAGATGCAGATCTCTTCCATTGGTCCAAATTGAATCTTAAACTAAGGAAATGAAATTACATAAACAACAATTGATTATTGATTTCAATATTGTCAACCTTTCTACATGTTCTAGCTGTTATCTTTTTCATTCTTCATATGAAAACTATCAAAAGATACCCCCCCCCCCCCCCCCTTTTTTTCAAAAACATAATTAAATAGAAACAAGGGCCGTCTTTCCCCTCAGAGCTATTCAGCTCTTTGATTATTTATATGGATCTTGTCTGTATACCAGCTTTGATTATTTGTAATATCTTCAATTTTTCACTTATTCTTACAACATTTGTATAAACTTCAAGATTATAAAAAAACGGTTTTTTTCTAAAGTGAACATTGATTGGTTAAATATTTCTCAGTGTGTTTGAATTTGTTTGTTAACCTTTTGGTCATGAATGTTTGTCTTTAATATTTAATTAACGGTGCATTTGTATTCAGATATCGCAGATCAAATTTATTCGTTCATTGTGTAATCATACGTTTTTTGATTGAGTTAAGTCTGCCAATTAATATTTTATCGTATGTTTTTCTATGTTGTGTTGTTATGCTATTGTTTCAGAAAAAGGGAGAAGGTTTGGGCCCATTAAAACGTTTAATCCCGCTGCAAATGTTTGCACCTGTCCTAAGTCAGGAATCTGATGTACAGTAGTTGTCGTTTTTTTATGTAATATATACGTGTTTCTCGTTTCTCGTTTTGTTTATATAGATTAGACCGTTGGTTTTCCCGTTTGAATGGTTTTACACTAGTAATTTTGGGGCCCTTTTTAGCTTGTTGTTCGGTGTGAGCCAAGGCTCCATGTTGAAGGCCGTACTTTAACCTATAATGGTTTAATTTTTAAATTGTTATTTGGATGGAGAGTTGTCTCATTGGCACTCACACCACATCTTCCTATATCTATCAGAGGTATTGATTAATTTTGTAAATTCCATTTTAAAGTTTGGTCTGTTCAAAGTTACACTCAGTCTAGTGCATTTCTTGTACTGGAAGTTCTACAACCAAGAATAAAAGTACAAGTGGATGCGTACATAATCATCTTGTTACACTTTGTAGGATTTTTTTAATATTTATTCATTGTTTGTTTTTAAAAATCAAGGCAAATTATTCTTTCAAAATCCTCAAACTTTTCTCAATATTTGCAGTGCCTTCCAGAGTTTACCTTCACAGTCCAGTGATTTTGTTGTCACAGAATTAAACAGACAGCTGAAATGTATCCAAACAGAATGTCTAGTCTCAATGGATCTCAGGACTTACATAGATACGGTGGCTGGATTGATGGACAATTTTCCGTTAGGTAATGAATATAATTGAGAATGGAAACCGTGAATTTGTCAAAGAGTCAAAGCAACCCCAATTGTATACAAACAAATTTTAATAAAAGTACATGTGGGGTATGCTACAAGTTAATAGCAACAGCATCACACAAATAGCACATGACATTGAAGACATCTACAGCCAAATGGTTTGTCTTCAATAAGTTTTGTTCTTGTAATGCCACTTTCATTTGAAAACTGCAAAAGGTTATAATATATAAAAAAAGATGTGGTATGATTGCCAATGAGACAACTATCCACAAAAGACCAAAATGACACAAACATTATCAATTATAGGTCACCGTAGGCCTTCAACAATGAGCAAAGCCCATACCGCATATAGTCAGCTTTAAAAGGCCCCGATAAGACAATGTAAAACAATTCAAGCGAGAAAACTAACGGCCTTATTTATGTAAAAAAATGAACGAAAAACAAATATGTAACACATAAACAAACGACAACCACTGAATTACAGGCTCCTGACTTGGGACAGGCACATACATAAATAATGTGGAACATTTGTCATAGATAATGTTGAGAAATATACAACTTAAGACCAATGCAAGTTTTACTTCGACATATACATTATATTATGTATTTCATATATATTTTGACAAAAACATAAAACACATACACTATCTTCTCTTATGTTAAATTTTCATTATAAACTATAATCAAGAATATTAGATACAATACTTCATTTTCTAATGTGTACATCAGCAACTTTTGAGTGTGACAAGAGTTTTTTTATACAACCGCAAAGTTTTTAGTGGAGGGGGGAGGGTCAATTCGCAACAGCAAAGTGTTTTGCACAAAAGTAAAAAAAATGAATATGAATTTAAATCATATAAACAATTCAAAGTTATTTGACTACAGTTATTCAGAAACCTATTATGTGTCAAATATTTAATCACAATCCAAATTCAGTACAGTATCAAGCGTGTCTATTTTTGCCCAAACTGTTCATGGCTGGACCTCTGCGGTTGTATCTTCCTTGGCCTGGAACAGCAATTTATTTTTATTGTCTGTCTACCTATGATAAGTAATGATTGAGTTGATGTTCTCCATTAACTCTTTCATTATTATAAAGAATATTGAGCTGTAGTATTTTGTCATATTTTATGCACATATGATACATATACATACACATACTACACACACATGATACATATACATAATACTACACACACATGATACATATACATACAAATAATATGATATACACACACATGATACATATACATACGCATAATACTATACACACACATGATACATATATATACACATAATACTATACATGCCAGGCCCGTAGCCAGGAATTTCTAAGAGGGGGTTCTTTGGACTCACAACTTCGACTTTAAAAGTCACAATTCGAACAGAACATTGACTTAAACAGTGCTTATTTGTTTTCAAGGGGGAGAATCCCCCCTGGCTACGGGTATGCATGCACATGATACATATACATACACATAATACTATACACACATATGATAGATATACATGTTTATTTGAATATGTTACAGGTCAGAAATGTATAGACAACCAGTGCTTAGAAATTCTGCAAAATGTATCCTCTATCCTATCAAAGTTTTTGGCTGAAAACAGGTAACCATTATCAATCATAATTTTTTGAAATATTTTCATAATTTCTATGTGGTTTTGTACTCGCAAAAAATACTTTGTATTTTTATTATGTAGGGTTGCTGCCCTGTCACAGTAAAACATTGACCCCCTGAACTTTTTTTTATTTTAAACATTAGCCATGATGACAAATGGTGCATTATTTGTTCTAATACAACTTTCAGTATACATTGGCATATTATTTTCTACCATACTGATAGTATGAGGGTAGTTATGATATTATAAATCCATCTGGCATCAAGAGCTTTTGTGGCTGCTGTAAATCTAGAATAAGACAATATCATCTCTTTAAAAATATCAAAAACTTTATCACCATTTACAGATATTTATAATTCTGCTTATTTATTGTAAAACTATGATTTGTTATGAAGAACCCCCTTAAATTCTCCAAAAATCTTTAACTATTTTTATGAAGAACAGAGGATGAACTGTGAATTCATTATTATTCGTTGGATACTAATTTTTGTGGGTTTCATGGGGATAGATGAACAACTTTTTAAATGTTCAACAAATATCATATTTTCAATAAGCTGTGTATACAGAGATTGGCAAAACCATGAAATCATATATCCATGAAAATGCAAGTTTTCAGCAATCCACGAAAATTGATACCCATGAAAATAAAGCAATCCACAGTAAGACAAAAGTCAATGTGACAGTAACATATCAACACATTTATAGTTTCCTTTTCTTTATAGTTCAACACAGTCCTCAGTTAGACAGAATGAGTTGATGCATAGCTGTCTAGCTTGCATCCAGGCAGGGAACAAAATTTTACAGAAAAGCCACTCTACACTGTCCAGCAAAGAATCAGAAGAAACCAGTAGTGTAACAACGTCATTAATAAAACACAATATTGACATCTTACACATAGGTAATGTACTGACAAATAGAAGCATCATCAAGATTATTTGGGTTTAGATTTTTTAGTATGCTCTATAACTGGCAATCCACCAAAAATCAAACATGTCGGCCAATGTTCAGTATAGAGATGGTCCAGAAACTAAATGTTTGTGGTGGTTTTATTTTTTGGGGGGGGATTTCTAGAGAACTCAGTAGTAGACCAGAAAGGAAACTTCTCTTTTACTTGTGGTGTTTTCTTTTTGTTTGTTATAAAACAGATAGCTTGATAGTCAGGGGTAAACTTTATAGATGAAATTTTTTCTTATTAAAACATGTAAATTATTTTGGAGTTAGAGTTATGTCCCTTAGACATTCAAATTCTTTTTTATACTAATGTAAGTAAAGCCTGATGGAACCTCAAAACCAATAAAGATTAGAAGTTTCACATGAATAAAGTTGTATTTTTTTAAATGAATTGATATATATTTAATGTACATATTGGTATAAAATAGTTAGCAATTTTTGCCTTTTACATTTTTGTTTTATTTTTTTAAAGAAATAGTTTTTTTAATAGAAAACAATAACCATTAATGAATTGCTATATAGTATCACTAGTTTTAAGGAACAAGATTAACCATTTGATTTCATTTTCAAGCCTTTGTTTTATAAAATAAAATTGAGAATGGAAATGGGGAATGTGTCAAAGAGACAACAACCCGAAAATTCCCACACCCGGAGGCGTCCTTCAGCTGGCCCCTAAACAAATATATACTAGTTCAGTGGTAATGAAAGCCATGCTAATTTCTAAATTGTACACAAGAAACTAAAATTAAACTAATACAAGACTAACAAAGGCCAGAGGCTCCTAAAAATATAAAAATATGACTTCTACAACATTTTGTACCACTATTTCCACTATATTGCATCAACATACATTTGACAAAACCTAAAGCAACTGAACAGTGCTGTTATTGCTATTCAAAGTCACAGATTTAGTTATGACTTAGATTGATGATTTTTTTCAATTAGTAAGACTCAGAAATTATTTAAGGAATGACTGTAATATTTTTTCTGTCTATGAAGAAATATCATAAAAAATGTGGTGCACACTAAATAACATGCGTAGTGGGTTATTTAACAGTGTGCACCACATTTTTTATTCTATTTCGAATAGACTGACAAAATTTTACAGTTATTTATTATAATTTAATTCTAAATTCCATTTTGAACAGGCGTAAATCATGAAAAAACATTGATGACGTCATGATCACATGACAAAATTGTGTCTATAAAATGATAAACAAAACGACTATTAGAAGACGTGTTACATCTAAAATTAAATAATTCTCATTTGAAATAATGATGTTTTTGTTTTTTACAGATGAGTTTTTGATGGATTGTAAAACAACATGTGCTATAAATGTGATCTTAGTGATCAGGCTGAAGTTTCCTAAGAGTAGTGTAACAAAGGTATAACATTATCAAACAAGAATGTGTCCATAGTACATGGATGCCCCACTCGCACTAACATTTTCCATATTCAGTGGACCGTGAAATTGGGGTAAAAACTTTAATTTGAAATTAAAATTAGTATGATCATATTATAGGGAACATGGGTACTAAGTTTCAAGTGGATGTGACTTCAACTTCATCAAAAACTACCTTGACCAAAAACTTTAACCAAACCTTTAACCTGACTTCGCACTTTCATTTTCTATGTTCAGTGGACCGTGAAATTGTGGTCAAAACTTTAATTTGGCATTAAAGTTATAAAGATCATATCTTAAGAAACATGTGTACTAAGTTTCAAGTTGATTGGACTTTAACTTCATCAAAAACTACCTTGACCAAAAACTCTAACCCGAACCTGGAGGGACAGACGAATGAACAGACGGAGGCACAGACCAGAAAACATAATGCCCCTCTACTATCGTAGGTGGGGCATAAAGACAAATATTTGACAGAATTCTGTTAAAGCATCCACATCCTGTGGTCTCTAGTTAATAGTTGTCTCATTGCCTGATTGGTAAGCATACCATGTCTCCTTATTTGAGTTTAACCATTACAAGGATAAATATGGAACAGTTTCCAGATGTGTGAATCCAATATTGGAGCATATATAGATGAAAAACTTCTATTGAAAATCTACAATCATTGACATTATAAGAAAATGAAGCCTTCCATTATCTGATGCTAAGTCAAATTTGTTTAAAATGCACAATCAATCTAGCACTTTCACCATTACAGAAAATAATTCAGTTTGCTTGAAAGCTTTTATACTACAAGTTTTCATTAAAATAAATGTATTTAACATCAATAGATAACCATGACTTTAACACTTCTGTAACTTTGGTAGTATAAAACTGTTTCAGATGATTTCGTAACACAATATTATACTTTAATATATATTATACACATCTATTTTCACAGGTTGTGGAGTACATATTTCATGGTACAAACAAAACAGGTGCTGATAATTCAGATTTTACAATCCTGTCCAAGGGAGATAACTTATCTTGTCAGCTGAGTCTACTTTATGGCATAATGTCAATAATGGAACTGTCAGAACTTGTAGAATTGCATGATGGGAAATGTTTGCTATTAGATTATATATTTCCATCCCTGACAAAAATATCTGAAAAAGGGTAAGCTTTTAAAACAATTTATGAACAATTTATAAATACTATTGCATTTTGGGTCTTGATTTTCAGTGATCAATTTTCCAAATATTACTTATTCAAAGAAACTAACTAACTTGTAACAGGCACATATAGTATATTGTTGATTTATCATTTTTTGTGTGTGCCAAACCTTCCCATCCCTAGGACAGTGATGTAACAGTACAACATAATAAAAAAAATAAAAATCAATACAAAAAGGATTAACATGTCAGATAGATACAAAGCAGAAAAATAGCTAACAAAAACACAGAGTATTTTTACATCTCTACAACAAAAAAGACACTTAGTACCGATCTGAGAGGACTCTCAGTTACTGACAGCTAGTTCAGAGCCAACAAAAAATATCTTTTTAAATTGTGAAGATGTGGTATGATGGCCAATTAGACAACTCCCCACAGGAGACCAAATGACACAGATTTACAACTTTATTTCATTGTACAGCTTTGAACAATGAACAATGACATTATAGTCATAGGTTATTTCACTTTTTTCAGTTATGGCATATAAGTCTTTTGAATATTTTTAAAACTGATTTTGTAAAATATGTATTAATTCACTGTATCTTTTTTTCTCCTTAATACCATTTAAAACACTTAATGTACATAGTTGCTCTAGATATAGAACTTCTAAACTATTACATATTGTCAGATCTTGTGTTTTCATACGTCAAATGAATTCCTACTATGCAAACTTTTTCAATGGGAATTGTGACATCATAAATAGCAAAAAAAACCATAATACAAGGATATTTATTATGATTTTTTTTTTCAGATATCCAAATTCCATCAGTAAATTGTTAACTGTAAAGTGCTACAATATGTGGACTTCTAAAACTTGGTATGTATATAGAAAGGAGTTGCATGCAAAAAAGTAATGATAATTATGTTCAATTTGATGAAACTTCAACTTGTACTGTGGATTCATTTATTTTCGTGGGTATCCATTTTTCATGGGTTGAGGAAAATTTACATTTTTCGTGGATATCTGAATTCGTGGTTTGACAATTTCTGTGTATAAAGCCTATAGAAAGATTTTAACTTGTAAAACATATGAATTTGTGGTTCACATGTACTCACGAAACCCACAAAAATTGGTTTCAATGAATAAAAATGAATCCACAGAATGCAGCTTGATCTAAACTCTGAATTATACTTAGTTCATGTAAGACTGGCTTAAATATTTTTAAAGACAAGGTTGAGAAATTTATTTTGAAATTTGTTTCCCATTTACAAAAGTTTATGATGCTGTGTTTTTTCTTTCAGTTCATGTTTAAAATCTGAAGTAGTTTCAGATAAACAGAGGTCGTTGCTATGTGGCGGAGGTCAGATTATAGAGGCTATCATGTCATGTGTTTGGACAGTTTGGGAAGACACTACTGATGTAGGTATATATAAAGTAAAAAGACACAAAAAACTTTCTCTTTATCAAATATACTTTTTTTAGATTTTTAGAAAAAAAATGTTGCTATAAGAACAATTAAAATGGATATAAAAAGATGTGATATGATGCCAATGAGACAACTCTCCATCCAAGCCATAATTTATAAAAGTAAACCATTATAGGTCAAAGTACGGCCTTCAACACCGAGCCTTGGCCAACCTGAACAACAAGCTATAAAGGACCCCAAAAATCACTAGTATAAAACCATTCTAACAGGAAAACCAACAGTCTAATCTATATAAAAAGCGAGAACACTTATGAACCACACCAATAAACGACAACTACTGAATGAAAAGTTTTATTTTGTTCTAGCTTAATTACGATTCTTATGTCAGGGTGAAACCTTATTGAATTTGACTTTTTGAAACCTACCATCCTCTCTTAATAGTTCTTGTTCTTCATTTGTTTACCATGCTACCCCTTTATCATTATTTTCATTGCCATGTTTAACACAGTCACATTCTGTTTGTGTCTGTCCCATGTCAGCAGCCTTATTTTAGTGGTTATTGCTGTGTATCATTGTTGAAGGCTTTGCAGTTACCTTTTTTTGTTAATTTCACATTCTTCTTGGTGAGACTGATATAGAAATATTTTTAGATGCATGTTTCAAAACATCTAATACAGGTATTAAATACATGTATCCTTATTTTAGATCAAGTCCATGTAAAAATACTTAGTTATTATGTCAAAGCATGTCTTATTTTAAATTGAGGAGGCATCAATGACCTAATGATCAGATGGCATCAATTGTTTGTAACAATGTCATGTTTGTCAATACCTCACCTCTTTTTAACCGGATTTTTGTGACAAAAATGTCAGTTATTGATTTGTGGATGAAAAGCAGTTGGTCAGGTGGCCGGGTGGGTGGCAGCCAAAAGTTGTCTACACATTTACTCATGAACTATTCAACCAAAGCTTTTAAAATTTTAATATGTTGTTACTGACAACTAAATGGAGGTCAAGTTCAATAATAACAATTTTCACTTTTACAGTTCAGGATTTATGGTTCTTAAAAGATTGAAAAATGGTGTTTCCAGTCCTGTCTGTGTATTTACTCATGAACTGTTCCACCAAAGCTTTTCAAATTTAAATATGTTGTTACTGATGACAAAATGGAGGTCAAGTATAATAATGGTGATTTTCACTTTTTCTGTTCAGGAGTTATGGTTCTTGAAAGATTGAAAAATTGTGTTTCCAGTCATGCTGTTGCATTTACTCCTGAACCATACTGATTCAACGACAGCTTTTCAAATTTTAATATGTTGTTACTGATGACAAAATGAAGGTCAAATTTGATATGGATGATTTTCACTTTCACCGTTCATCAGTTATGGTACTTGTGGTACATGTATTGGAAAATGCCAGGACACAAATAAATGTTAAGAAATCCGGTTTGCTATTGCTCTAACAGCCTCTTGTTTGTATGTGTATTAGAATGTCTTCAAAGAAACAACAACATGACCAAAGAGCATTTTTTTTAATTTTTGTCAGGGTCTTTACTTATTTTTTAGGTCATAAGAATTATAGCCAGAGAAATCTTTGAGAATGTTCTTAAAATCCACACCATGGCAAGCTCATCAGACATAAGTACCGACATCTTCCTACAGAATCTGACAAAGAAACTCATCTTCCATGTCAGCTGGTCAAGCAAAGGAAAGTATGGAATATTAAGTAACCTAGTCCAGATTATAGGGACTGACCTTGTTTTACAGCAGACCTCTGATCTCTCCAGCATCATCCTGTCACAGATGAGTGAACATGCATTAGCCTGTCATGTAAGTACTTTTGAATATTGAAAAATAATCTGCTCCATTTTGAATAGATTAAGCTAGCCAAGGCCTTGAAGGCATAAAATTTTGCTCAGTGCTCGGAGCACAAAAATCATGCTCGAAACATGAAATCAATCAATTTGATTGGTTGATTTTCGAGTGTGAGTACAAAAACCATGCTTGAAAAATTTATGACCGTGAGGCCAGAACATGCAATTGCCTGGCATGGAAGTAGCCTACAGCTACATGGAAATTTGATTACAAGACTATGTCTTACAGCAAATCCCCTTAATATGCATCAGCCTTTCATGCAAGTAGCTGCATCGAAATTGAATGTTACAGTGGTCTTCAGATTAGGTAATTAATGTAATGATTTCACTTGTTTAGATGCCATTTATACATCTGTATTGGTCAACAATCTTTTGGTATGTATTAAACGCACCCATGCATAGTAAGCATCCCCCTTTTCACCCATGAAAATTGAGAAAAAAGTTTCTAATGAAAAAAGGACTTCTTTTCTTGGACAATAGACGTATATACACTTGTATGCAAGTTTGTCCGCCATTACGTAAAACCACACATGTTCTCATTAACTTTGACATAATAATTTAAAATATTTGACGTCACAATTTAAAAGTGATTGTTGCTTGATGTCAAAAGGTGATTCGAAGTAGATCTAAGGTCATTCTGAGGCAAGATTCAGCTAAATACCAAAAGTGTAAATACATTTACAATGAAATCAATGTTGCAGAATAAATAATTTAGCAAATTATGTTTGATTCTTCATTGTTTCCATAGATGTCAGTGGCAGATCCAGAACTTTTCCTAAGGGGAGGGCCAACTGACTGACCTAAGGGGGGCAGCTCCAGTCATGCTTCAATGATTCCCTATATAATCAACCAAACACCCCCCCCCCCCCCCCCCCCCCACCCACCCCCACCCCCCAATAAAACATGAAACAATTTATACATGTATTTTTATTTTAAAGGAATGCCTTCAATTTTAGCTCTCCTTGTTCCATAAAGCTGTTTCTGTCAGTATATGTAGTTTGTCTGTCTAAATGTACTTTTGTTTGTAGTTCTTTGTTTGTGTATGAATGGATTTTTTAAAAATCATGTTGTAAAAGATTATTTTTCAATTGTATTCTAATTAGATCTTGTTTCAACAATATTTGAAACAGGAAACCAGCAAATTTGTCATATGGACAAATATTTAAACATCACAAACAAAATTGTATAACGAAACCAGAAATGATTATTATGAAGAAAAATTTCGATTTTTATCATAACTATCTGAAATCAGGAAACCAGAAATTTGTCAAATGTTATCTATTTGACAGATCACAAATGGGTTTGTTTAATTAAAGTAATATAATTTCACGACCAGAAATTACTTTGAGCTAAAAATAATAAAACAAATGTATCATGAAATCTCTTCCCTAGCCATTAAAAGTGGATATCCCACAAATGTGTGCATGTTCTTGTGTTCAGTCACCTTCTTTTTTGAAAATGAAATTCAGTCCCCAAATCTTTTGTCCTTTTTTCCTACAAAGTTGACTTAATCTTTATATAACTCATACAGTTAATTAGTATGGCGTTCATTATCACTGAACTAGTATATATTTGTTTAGGGGCCAGCTGAAGGACGCCTCCAGGTGCGGGAATTTCTTACTTCATTGAAGACCTGTTAGTGACCTTCTGCTGTTGTTTATTTCTATGGTCAGGTTGTTGTCTCTTTGACACATTCCCTATTCCCATTCTCAATTTTAGTATATAAGAGCTTGCAGCTGCTACCCACACTTTATAAAACGTCAACTGAGGAGAAAGTTTATGAACTAGGATTATGGCAAAGATCTTCTTGTCCTTTTTCTTAACAAGTTCATCAGAAGATACAAAGACCTTGTTGATAAATATTCTGTATCAACTTCACAAATAATATATGATGATCAATTTATCTATAGTGTGTCTGTCCACTTTTGTTTGTAGTTGTTTGTCTGTGTATAAATGTGTTTTCTAAAAACATATGCATGTCCTTTGTTAGATCTAGTTTCAACAATATTTAAAATGACTTTGAGGTAATCAGCGTCAAAAGTTACTATTAATATTCTTTGAAATTAGCATTAAAAACCAGAAATTCAATATATGAAGTACAAGAATGTGTCCATAGTACAAGGATGCCCCATCCGCACTATCATTTTCTATGTTCAGTGGACCGTGAAAGAGGGATAAAATCTCTAATTTGGCATTAAAATTAGATTATTTATATCATACCATAGGGAACAAGTCTACTAAGTTTCTGTTTATATCATACCATAGTGAACAAGTGTACTAAGTTTCTGTTTATATCATACCATAGGGAACAAGTGTACTAAGTTTCAAGTTGATTGGACGTCAACTTCATCAAAAACTACCTTGAACAAAAACTTTAACCTGAAGTCGGACAGACAAACGAATGAACAGATGGACGAAAGGACACACAGACAAGAAAACATAATGCCCATAAATGAAGCATAAAAAATAAACATCAGTAGGAAAAATATATTTATGAATAAGGTCCAGTATGTATCTCAGACACTCTAAGCAATAGGTAAACTATATTTAGTGTATGAAATGATCGTTAGGTGTACATGAAGTATGTCATATGACCTTGACCTCATTTTCATGTTTCCTTGGTTAATGTTACTACTTCAGAATAATTGTGTCCATGATGTCAAATTAGTATTACTAAATCTACCAAGACAATAACGGTGAAAATGATTGATTTTGGTTAAATTATAGTTAGTTTTTTTATTAAATCAATGAAATTTGGAAATTTTTAATATCAATGTTGTGAATGGAGGAATATTTTTTACTACAATGTCTTTTTTGAATAACACACACATGGTTTGTATAAGATTTTTTATTATGATATCTTTTAAAACAAGAAACTAGAAAATTTGTCGTAAAAAATATATAAAACATCACAAACAGGATTGTATATGGAAACTAGAAGTTGGTATTATGAGATAAAAACTAAGATTTTTATCATAACATATCTGAAATCAGGAAACAAGAAACATTGTCAAATGTTATCTTTTTGAAAGATCAAAAATTAGTTTTTATAATGAAAATTCATATTTTCATAACCAGAAATAAGTACTTTGAGCTAAAGAATTATTAGATTTTTATCATAAATAAGAAACCTGCAAATAATTCAAATGTAATGGAGATAAGTTTTGCAGAGATTTTGTCGATTTTACCCAAAATACATGCTGAATCGTGGTAATTTCACTTGCAACCCCATTGCCTTTGAAATCAAAGTGGTTGTCCTCTTAAATGTATGTGCAAAAAGATTTTGTTGATAGAGAAATTAGCCAGTAAGGTGGGTTTTGCTCCATGTTAAAGGCCTCACTTTGACTTTGTGATGTAACAGCAATAAGAGCACTGATTAAAGAAAGCTCATTACATATTCCACATGGGGCTTCTGTTGTGATGCTAATGTAAGTAAAAATTCTGTAATTTGTCAGAAAAATAAAATAACAAAAAAACAAAACTCTCCCATTTGGCAACCCTTTTAGGAATTTTGGTCCTCAATTGTCAATGCTCTTCAATTTCGTACTTTTTTTGGCCTTTTTTAACTTTTTTGGATTGAGCATCACTGATGTGTCTCTTATAGACGAAACATGCAACTGGCGTAAATACTAAATTTAGTCCTGGTATCTATGATGAGTTTATTTCCCATCTGTGTCACATTTATTTTGAGTTGATCAATTATTGCTTTAAAAAATCAGTGAATAATTTATGAATTGAAAATGCATTTAATTTTGTTAATACATTTTGTACACAAATATATAGAAGGATGATCAGAATACAGGCAAGGGAAGTAATTCAATTAGTAAATCAGAATCCAGAAACTTGAACAGTATATATTTTGGCCTCCTCAGGTTCACTACTGTATGTATTACAGCCAATGTACAGTGTTCCTGTGTTGTCAATGTCTACAGAGTATGGTAACACGATACCTAACTGGTCCTTAGTGTTTAGGTAATGAATACACTGTCCCAAAGTGTTCAGGATATGAATCATGTGATGCTCATCATCTGTAACTATAATATTGTCTGATTTTGTCACCACTATATCTTTCGGTTTGAATGTGTGTTCCTTATTGTTTATATCTGGATGACCACTATATATCCATCTCACTCCATTAGTTTTATCTAATGCCACTATCCTACCAACCAAGTTTTCATTGAGCAGATCGATGACATAAATGTTATTGTCACTGTCTGTGGATATTCTAAAAGGATTGGTAAAGATAGGTTTCCCTTTGTTGTCGTTGTGGTAGACTTTTTCCTTTTCCCCTACCATATTCATCATGATGACTTGTCTAGGACCATTGACAGGGAATCCAGTGGGTTGGTTCTCTCTTGCACCCACTAAGATCTTATGATCACTTGTTACATGGACAGCAAGGGTTATAAAGGGACTCACACTGTACTTTGTTGGTTCTACTTTACTGCTACTGGAAATTATTTTAAGGTTTGATTCCTTTGTAGAAAGGAGAAGATCACCAGATGGTAATAATGCCATGTTATAAACAGCTATTTTGAAAGAATGCATCTTCTGTAATGATTCATTGGTCCTTTTCATGTTTTTTAATTTATGGCTGATAGAATAACTGATCCACATTGATGCGTCACTGCAACAGACTAAATTTGCAACAAATGGAAGTGTTGTTTTGTATTGTTTTATCACTTTAAATTCAAATAGTGTTTTGTCCACATCAGTTTCTACTAATGACCCAAATTTGAATTCTTTAACTTCTAGTTTTTGGGGCACAAATGTCGGTAGCTTTTTAAATGTAGTTTTGACATGCTCTATGGTTTGGTTTCTTGAAGTTTTCTCTTCTGAATATATACTGAAAATTTTATTAGCATTATTTGAATTGAAGGCTTGGCTTAAATTGTTCCTTCTAAGATTTAAATCTTTGTTGGTCTTCTCTGATCTGTTTTTGGCATCATTCACTGAGTCCGTCAGCATTTCCTTTCTTTGATCAAGTTCTTTCATAAGTTTACTTGTATGTTTTTCAACTTCATCCTTTAAATATTTTTCGTGGCTATTAATTTTCTGTTTTTCTAATTCATATTTTGAATCTTCTGTAGATTTTAAAATTCCCAATTTACGTAATTCTGTTTCATTTTGACCTACTTCCTTTTCAATCTCAGAATCAATCTTTTTCAAAGATTTTAATGAAAGTTCATATCCTTCAGCTAATTCAATCATCTTGTGTTTGTTATGAATTTTTGTAATACACAAAGGGCAGACAACTACTTCACATGATTGACAATGTAAACAACAGTTTTGGCCTGCATGAATTCCGCACAGAATGTTGCTAAAATCTGGTTTATCCATGGTTTGTTTTTGATGAGAGGCTATATCCTTAATGTCTATTATGGTATGCTGGTCGGTTGATTTCACTTTCTCATGAAGTCTCTGACATTTTGTACACAAGAGAAAGTCACACTGTAAACATTTCCATTTGATCTCATTAGATTCCTCACACATCTGACAGGACATAGGAACTTGTCCCTTCTGAAATGATTTGGATAACGCCATTATGGTGATTGTTGTTTTACAACCCCCTTCTCCTGTTTGATAAGAGACGGTATATATAATACTTTATCACTTGATTATTTTGGTGGTCAAAATAATACCCTTGTGTTCTCTTACCTGTATTGACCAAGATAATTCTTATCTGTCAAGGTTATATGTTGTAAGGTAATATTTAGTCATTTAAAACACTTTTTACATTCGATGTGTACATTCTGTTTAAATTATATTCTATAGAAGTACTAAAAATATAAATTTTCTGTTTTTAATTATTTATATATATGTATTTAAATATAAATGTTATTCATGAAAATCAACCATATCTGTAATATATAATTGTGTATTACAAGGTTGGTTGGGGTTTTGTTGCTTAGTCTTTAGTTTTCTATGTTGTGTTTTGTGTATTATTGTATTTCTGTTTGTCATTTTATATTTTTTAGCCATGGCGTTGTCAGTTTATTTTCAACTAATGAGTTTGAATCTCCCTCTGGTATCTTTCTCTCCTCTTTAGCATTTTGTACCTTTTCTAGTCAAATAATTACTTTTTCAGTTATCATGCAACGCAAGTATATTCACAGAAGAATTTTGTTAACATATACTTGAATATTTATATTGGTATGTTTGTTTAAACTTATAGTCAATATAACAGATTCTATGCATATGTAATACAAGTGTGAGGTTTTAATAGCTATCTATTAAACCAGATTTAATACACCATTTTCTACTTGAGCATGTTGGGTAAATGCCTGTACCAAATCAGGAATATGACAGTTGATTTCCATCTGATTGATGTGTTTGAGCTTTTGATTTTGTCATATTATAAAAGACTTTTTTTTTAGTTTTTTTTTTTTTTATATTATAAAAGACTTCCTGTTTTGAATTTTCCTTGGAGTTTTGTAATTTGGTTTGTTTTTTGTGAAAGTCCCATTTAATAATTTAGCCATTTGATTTTGGACTTTCCATAAACTTTCCTCAGTATTCCTGAGTTAAGAATTTTTGTGATTTTACTTTTGACAAAAATTAGATGAGTTACTGTGTTTTTAAACAGCTATAATTCCAATTGCATCAATCAGTGGAATGATGAAGTAGTATTAGACCGTTGGTTTTTCTGTTTGAATGGTTTTACACTAGTAATGTTGGGGTCCTTTATAGCTTGTTGTTCGGTGTGAGCCAAGGCTCCATGTTGAAGACCATACATTGCCCTATAATGGTTTACTTTTTTTAAATTGTTATTTGGATGGAGAGTTGTCTCATTGGCACTCACACCACATCTATTTATACCTCTGAGCTAATATAATTGAAAGTAACTGTAGTAGAGGTTCTTGCATTTTTATATAAGAACATGATAATTTATGTCAGATAATGCAAGATAATTTAAAAAAAAAATCTTTTTCAGTTTTGTTTTTTTATAGCATTGGGTTATATAAACCATTCTTTTTTTGTTTAAATCTTGTTGATCCAGCTTACAGTTGCAATATAATATAAAGGAAAATTACAAATGTATGCAATAACCGTTTTTATTTTAGCATATATAATATTGTTAATACAGAAATTATTGCAAGGTTTTTATTAATGTGATTAATGTGACTTTTAGTGGGGATGACTATAGTAAGAACTCACATTCCAATATCTGGAACATAAATATAAGAAGATCTGGTATAGGTGCTAATAAGATAACTCTCCATTCAAGTCGCAATGTGTAAATAGACCTGTATGCAGGTTTTTTTCAAAATTGCAATAATTAAAATCACATTTTTTGTCCATTCTTGAAAACGTTGCAGTAATAATGATGCAGTAATTTCTGAATTTAAAGTACTTGATAGTTCAGTTTATTCCTTTACCATTACAAACAGGTTTGGCAAATGTCCAACTCATCATAAAAGAGGGACTAAAGATACCAAAGGGACAGTCAAACTCATAAATCAAAAATAACGCTATGACTAAAAATGAAAAAGACAAACAGATAAACAATAGTACACATGACACAACATAGAAAACTAAAGAATAAACAACAAAACCCCTCCAAAAACTAGGGGTGATCTCAGGTGCTCAGGACGGGTAAGCAGATCCTGCTCCACATGTGTCACCCATCGTGTTGCTAATGTGATAACAAATACGGTCAATAGTCTAATTTGGTACAGGTCACATTCATGAAAGGGAAGGGGATTGTAGTTACGACATAAGAACATATCCAATATCATGTGTGAAACGGTTATTCCATAAGGGTCAACTAACTCGTGATGGTGCTCGTAAAATTTACGAAGGGATGATTTCAACTTCACCATTTGGAACTCTTGGTTTGATAGCTTCCTTGTGAACGGCAACCATCTATCAAAGAAATCATGATAGGAAATACAAGCCAGGGAATATCATATCAATAGGGAGATATATACTGTTTGTCAAAAACAATGTATGATTATTGCTCAAAACTTTACACTCTTCTTACTTATATTAATCTAAAGATCTGTTTACTTTTTGATGGTGATTAAAAAAATTATTTTTGAGTTTTTGAAAAGAAAAAAAAAGGGGGAGGGGATTTTTACTTGTTAGCTAACTTCTTTAAAGCTTTATATTTTAGAAGGAAGAAGACCCGGATACTTTGTTTTTAGATGCATCTGGTAACAAATTTTTGACAGTCACATTTCCAATGTCCTTGACCTCATTTTCATGGTTCAGTGACTACTTGAAAAAAAAAGTTCAGATTTTTTGTAATGTTTAATTCTCTCTTATTATAAGTAATAGGATAACTTTATTTGGGATGCGCCTGCTTTACAAGGTCCTCATGTCTGTCAGCCAGTTTTTACTTGACCTAGACCTCATTTCATGAATCAGTTAAGTTTTGGTGGTCAAGTTCATATCTCAGATACTGTATACAAATGAATAATATATTTGGTGTATGGAGGGACCGAAAGGTGTACACTCCAACTGGCAGGTGTCATCTGACCTTGACCTCATTTTCATGGTTCAGTGGTTATAGTTTAGTTTTTGTGTTTTAGTCTGTTTTTCTTATACTTTATGCAATATGTCTACTATATTTGGTGTATGGAATGTTTGCATGGTGTACATGTTTAGCTGACTGGTGTCATCTGACCTTGACCTCATTTTTATGGTTCAGTGGTCAAAATTAAGTTTTTGAGTTTTGGTCTATTTTTCTAATGCTATATGCAATAGGTCAACTATATTTAGTGTATGGAAATATGTTATAATATAAATGTCAGTCGCGCAGGTTTTATTTGACCTCATTTTCAGGGTTCATTGCTAAGTGTTAAGTAGTAATGTTTTGGTCTGTTTTTCTTAATTTATAAGCAATAGGTCAACTATATTTGTTGTATGGAAGAATTGTTAGCTGTACATGTCTGCCTGGAATGGTTCAACTGACCTTGACCTCATTTTCATGGTTTAATGATCAATATTTTCTTTTCTTGGTTAATGTTGAGTTTATGTGACAGTTGTAATAAAGCTTTATATTTAGGACTATCAACATAATAACAATGATTAGTAAAGAAGGCGAGACATTTCAGCGTGTGCACACTTTTTTTTAACATGTTGTGCTGTATGTTTTGATAATACACACAGGTGACAGGCATATCATGCACTCATGAAGCAGCTGTTTATTATTGTTGGTTACATTAGAAGCTAGTGAGAGGATATTTTGCTCCATGTTAAAGATTTCATTGTAACTTTGAGATGTCCTCATTTCCTGAATTGAACTTATCACTGGTGTTGGTTCTTAAATGAGTAGTACAATGTGTGCAACATGTGGAGCAGAATATGCTTTCCCTTTAGGAGCAGCTAAGTTCACCTGTAGATTTTGGTTTGGTTGTATTACTATAAGTTATCAATGTTGTGATTTGTAGACTGCTGTTGGTCATTTTCCTTTTTTTGTCACAGCATTGTCAGTTTGTGACAAAAGTCTCTGTTTGCAAGGCAAAGGTATTACTTTGTGAATGGTGTAAACTTTTTGTTTACAGCTTTATATTTTAGAAGTTAGGATACCTTGATACTTAATGCCTTGTATGGAGATACTTTATGTTACGACATAGACATCTGTCATATGATCTTTGTACTTGAACTCATTTTCATGGTTTATAGACTGCTAGTTTGATTGTCATGTAAATTTCTCACTTATTATGAGTAATAGGATGACTTTATTTAGTAAATTGGTTACTTGCAATGTCTACATGTCTAAACAATTGCCCTAACCTTGACCTCATTTTAAGTATAATGAGCAAGGTTAAAGTTATGTGATTAGGTGTTTCTCATATCCATCAAGCATTGATCAACTGTATATGGTGTATTGTAATTGGTACATGTTAGTCTGGTAGGTATTCTGACTTTGACCTCATTTTCATGGCTCATTGGTCAATGTTAAGTTTTATGTTAATTTCTGTTTTTTTCGAGTACTAAAAGCAATAGATCATTGATATTTGGTGTATGGAATGATTGTAAGAAGTTCATGTCAATCTGGCAGGTTTTATCTTACCTTCATCTCATTTTCATGGTTCATTGGTCAATGTTATATTTTTGTGTTTAAGTCCGTTTGTATATGACTGCAAAAAAGTTTGGGGTTCTTATAATGCTATGATGTCGTCAGCGTCAGTGTTGATTCTGAAGACACATTTGATTTCCAGACAATCACTTTAGTTAAAGTGAGTGGATCTCTATGAAATTTACAATAAGGTGCAATACCACAAAAGGAAGGTTGGGATTGCTTTTTGGGGTTATGATACAAAAAGTTAAGGAATTTGGGTCAAAAAAGCGGCCAAAAACAAGCATTTTTGTAGTTTCTGGACAATTACATTTATTTTGTGTCATTAACCTATATTATGTCAATTTGTTTATTTAGAACTATGCTCAGTAGATCCAACTATAGTTATACATTTCTCTCTGGCAGGTACCATTTGACCTAGGTTTATGTGATACTTGTAGTTAAACCTTTATCTTTTAGACCTTTAACATAAAAGCAATGGTCAGTAAAGGATTTCAGACATATCAATGTATGCACTCTTGCTGCATCTGCCTATTATCTTGACATAGATAACTAAAAATCAAAAATGATCAGCAGGTTGAGATCTACATGTCAGGAAGGCCAAAACTGTCACTAAAATTACACTTAACTCTCCATAGGAGTAATGGCCTTTAATGATGGTTTTTACCCATTTTTGCAATTTGAAGGTTAAACAGAATAGTACCATATTCAAATATGTACTTGGAAGTAAATTTGAAGATATTTGCTTTGGTTATAGATAGTTATCAAAGGTACCAGGATTATAATTTAGTACGCCAGACGCGCGTTTCGTCTACATAAGACTCATCAGTGACGCTCATATCGAATTAGTTATAATTTAGACAAGTGAATGCACTGACTTGCCCCTAGTAAAAAAAAGCTGTGAATAAATAAAAGTCCCTCAAAGTTCTCTCATTTTTATATTTGTTTAATATTGGCCTTAGAAATTAACCAAATAATTTATGAATTTGAATTTTATTTGAATTTTGTAAATACATGCAAATGAACAGAAGGATGATCTAAATACCAATTAGGGAAATAATCAAAATCAGAATCCAGAAACTTGAACAGTATATATTTTGGCCTCTTCAGGTTCACTTTGGTATCTACAACAGCCTATGTATAGTGTTCCTGTATTATCCATGTCTATAGAGCATGGACAATGAATACCTAACTGTTCAATAGTGTTAAGATAATGAATACACTGTCCTGAAGTATTGATAATATGAATTATGTCATTACTCATATCTGTAACTACAATATTGGTTGAATTTGTAGCCACTAAATCTTTAGGTTTGAATGTTAGTTCCTTGTTGGTATCTGAATTTCCACTATAAACCCACCTTACTCCATTGGTTGTATTTAACGCCACTATCCTTCCACTCAGCTTTTCATCTAGAGTGTCAATGACATAAATGTTCTTGTTATTGTCTGTTGTTATTCTAAAGGGAACAGTAAAAATCAGTCTCCCTTTGTTGTCTGTGTGGTAGACTTTTTCCTTTTTTCCATCAATATTCATCATGATAACTTGTCTTGGGCCATTGACAGGGAAGGAGTTTTGTTGGTTTTCTCTTGTACCCACTAAGATTGTATGATCACCTGTTACATGGACAGCAAGAGTTACTGATGGCTTCACTTTGTACTTTGTTGGTTCCAATTTACTGCTCCTATTGGAAAGTATTTTAAGGCTAGATTCCTTTAAAGAAAGAAGTAGGCCACCTGATGGAAATGATGTCATGTTATACACATGTTTCTTAAAAATGTGCAAATTATTTAATGATTCATCTGATAGTTTCACCATTTGTAGTTCATAATTTGGAAAACCAGACATCAATATATCTGCATCATCACCGCAGACTAAATTTTCAACAATTGGAAGCTTTGTTTTATATTGTTTTATCACTTTAAATTCAAATTGCTTTTTGTCCTCATTAGTTTCTACTAATGACCCAAATTTGAATTCTTTAACTTCTAGTTTTTGGGGCACAAATGTTGGTAGCTTTTTAAATGTAGTTTCGACATGCTCTATGGTTGGATTTCTTGAAGTTTTCTCCTCTGAATATATGCTGAAAATTTTATTTGCATTGTTAGAATTTATAGCATTGCTTAAATTCGTCTTTCTGAAGTCTAAATCTCTGTTGATCTTATCTGATCTATTTTCTGCATCATTCACTGATTTAACAAGGATCTCCTTTCTCTGATCAAGTTCTTTCATAATTTTATTGGTCTGCTTTTGAACTTCATCCATCAATACTTTTTCTCGGCTCAGAATTTTCTGCTTTTCTTATTCATATTTTGAATCTAACGAAGATTTGAAAATTCCAATTTCAGAAAATACTTTTCCTTGTTGTACTAAATTTTGATCAATCTCAGATTCGAAAGTTTTAACAGTTTTTATGGTTAGTTCATATCCTTTAGCTAACTCAATCATATTGTGCCTGTTATGAATTTTTGTTATACACAAAGGGCAAACAACTACCTCACAAGACTGACAAAATAGAAAACAGTTGTGTTCACTATGAGTTCTACATGGAATGTTACTAAAGTCTACTTTATCCTTGATTTATTGCTGATGAGCAGCAATTTCCTTAATGTCTATGATTGTATGTTGGTCGGTAGATTTAACTTTCTCGTGAAGTCTTTGACATTTTGTACACAAGAGAAAGTCACACTGTAAACATTTCCATTTGATCTCATTTGATTCTTCACACAACTGACAGGCCAATGGAACTTGTTCCCTCTGAAGAGATTTTGATAGTGCCATTATATGGATCTTAAGTTTTTAATTTTTTTTCTCAGTACAACAACATTTGATATCCTGTTTATCTTATAAATGATTATAGCTACCACTAAAGTATCTGTTTATACAATATGATATACTAACAGGAAATATGTAAATTTTTTTAGATTATATCAACCTACCAAAAATGAAAGTTGAATCCTCATTTAACCTTCATAAAACAGAGATCTTAAATGATGAACTAAAATAAACATAAGCAAACAAATAATATATGATTTTATCTGATCTCCCTGTAAATATGTTACAACCTTTGACTAATTCCCTGACAACAATTAAAGAACTAATTGTTAAAATTTATAATCTAAAGTATTAGAAAACTATCAAATCAACTATTTCTTGTTGATGTTTATTGGGTATTGTTTGTCCTTTTTTGTAAATCTTTTCTTTTTGGTTGTTGGTGATTTGTTTAGTTAGTTGTTTGTTCCAATATGCTTGTAAATTTCTGTAAAATATTCAATCTCAATCCAAATTCAGAGCTGCTTTAATCTTTAACATAGTGTCAATCATAGCTCTATTGTTCAGGGGTCAACCTCTGCAGGAAATCAGCATTCGGAAATTTGTGGCATCTGAGAGTAACTCAATTCAACAATTCACCTTAACATATTATAGAATGATCTCTAAGAGATCTGTTACCAAGGAATGCCTCTACACTCCCTTTCTTTCTGATGGTTGGGTTTATGATATATTTTTTCATGGTCAATTTGACCTGTGACCTTGAAGGGAGGTTGGTGAGAGACTGCAACTGGGTGCCTTATTTAAGAAGATCTCAGACAGGGCAGGGAACTATAAAGGTCCAAAACCAGATCAGTAATTAGTTTCATAGTTAACTTTAAAAGTGACCTTGTGATAAGTTTCACAAGCAGTAATAATTATATCATGTAAAAACTAAGACTTTTATCATAAAATCTGTAAAAACAGGAAACCTGAGAAATTTGTCAAATGTAAATCTATTTGAAACATCTAAAACAGGATTGTACAAGGAAACAGACAAATGTATTAATAATAAACTAGTACTTTGAGCCAAGTTTTTATCATAAAATCTTTGAAAATATGAAAACTGAAAATAAATCAAGTGTAATGCAAATAAACTATAACGGTATTAAATTGAATAAATCTTTGTAGATATTTGATTTTCTGATTTTGCAATTAATGTCTGCATATAACAAACCTATGGAAAATTTGTATATCATTGAACATTAAAAATTCGGGGTTCACCTGCACCAACAAAACCCCAAAAAAGTGTTATGCATTGAAGCATAATTTTATCAGATGACAATACCAATACTAAATATCCAGGCTAAAATGAGTCTTACAAATAACAAGACACTTTAATACAGTCATCGACCCACAATACCGCGGGTGTGTTCTGGTGTCAACTATGTTTGTAACATGGAATCACTATATGGTGTATATGTTGTCAAGCAGGGTTTACTGACCATAACCTTATTTGTATGGTTCATTGGTTTGTTTTGTTTTTGTAATAATGTCTATTATTCAGGCGTTATAAACAATAGGCTTACTGTGTATGGTGTGTGGAAAGATTGTATGGTGCACATATCTGTCTGCTAGGATTTATCTTACTTTGACCTCATTAACATTGATCATTCATTGATAATGTGTAGCATATTAATCTATTGCAATAAAAAATCATAATATCTAATAAAATTTGTAGATTTAGCTAACTAAGTCCTTGTATTCGAATAAAGTAACATTCGTTTATATTGGAAAATTGTTTTAAGGTTGAATAAGGTACAATTAAAAATTGATCACCAGTCCCTTTCTGTGATTACCATTAGATAACGCTGGTTCATTTGCCAATCAATCCATCATCGTTCATAGTCTTTTAACAAAATGATGAACGGTTCTTTATATTGGTATGTAATCATTTTAAACGTTTCAAATTTATGAAATTATATTCGTACATCAATGTTTTTGATACACCAATAACAAAAACTGAAATATATTGAATGTATACATTTTGTAATTATACAAAATAATATCAGAAACGTAAACTTAATTATAAAATAATTAACCTGTTAAGGGGAGAGAATACTCGCATAACTTTTTCGAATTGGCACATAATACAATGGAATGTCACTCTTGCATACAAATGGCACATTAATAGAATTAATTAGCTGCGCAATCGTGCTCCACCTTCAATGATGATTCTAAATTATAAATATAACCAAAAGTTGTTAATCTATAGATAGTGAAGACAAATGAAAGCTATCCCACTGTAAACATATTTCTTTGCAATTTTTTAAAACTATCTCAGGAAAATGATCGAGTCACTTGACTTTCAAAGCTCAAAATTAATGTTTTTACACAATATTTGAATAAAGTAGTTAAATATTATTCGCTTCTCAAAGTGTAAGATGCAATAAATTCGTATGCTTGCACCATCCTACCGAAATACAGATTTAATTAAGTCCTGAACATTTCGACATTTCTCCGTATATTTATAACAAAACCGGTTTAACCAAATCACAAGTGCATGTTAAGATCCGACTAAATACCTATTTCCCGATATGGTCAGGTAAAATTGCTATAATATGTCACACAAAAGACAACAACACTCAAAATTGTATTGGTTCATTAGTTCGACATGTTTTGCCAGCAAGCTTCAGGAAAAATATACAGTTGAGATAAAACAGTGTATTAAACATTTTGCAGTTATTGTGGTTAACCTTTAGTAATGTTGCAATTATGGTTGGTATGACAAAGTTATTGATAAAAATAGAAAGTGTAAGTGAAAATAAAAATAGTTAAGATGAATAGAAAATGAAAGTAAGTCAAAAAAATTATAAATGGTGGATGGCTGCTATTCACACAAGTCTGTTTATAGTCTTATTGGAAGTATGTAGTGGTATCGTTAAAGAGATGGTGAAAGTGTTTAATTTCCCAAATGGACAACACCTCATGGTAATTCCATACCAATTCAACTAGCTTCGCTTATTTATAATGTTAAGTTTATGTGAGACTTGTAGTAACACTTCATATTACAACATTAGTTCAAAATGACGAGTGCAAAGCTGGCGAGACATTGCACCATGTGCACTCTTGCTCCATGGTTCACTAATGTCAACTCACTTTTAACCAAATACTTATAGCTGTATATTCAATTCAACTAGATACATATCCATATGTGAAATCTAACATAAAATATTAGATGACCCATAATAATTGTTTTGCTTTTATACTCTGTCTCCATGATTTGGGGTTATATACACCCCAGTCAATCTTTGCAGAACATGCTTTAACATCAATGAATTGAATGACTAAAAAAATAATTGTGTCCATGATGTCATATTTATTTTACTACCAAGATAATAAGTGTATATGTATGATTTGGTTAAAATCAGTTTTTCTTTTACCAAAAAAAAACCAACAAAAACTGGGAATTTTTAATATTAAAGACATGAAAGGAGAACCCTCTTTTACTACCATGTCTCTTTAAAATATCACACACATGGTTTAATTAAATCATAAAATCTCTGAACAATGTGAAATTAGGAAAACAGAAAAATAGTCAAATGTTAACTATATAACACTTCAGGTTTGTTTAAGGAAATAAACATGATTTTAGGACTAGAAATGTGTACTTGGTTAAAAGAACATTATCATAAAATCCCTGAAATAGAAAACTTTAAGATTTGGCAAAAGAAATGAAAATAAGTTTGAAGACATTTTGTCAATATTTCTCAAACAAATATTGGTAATTTCACTTTTAGAAATCACCCCTCCCCCACCCGCCAAAAAAATAACCCAACTGATAGATGGGCAAAGTGGTCATCCCCTAATGTGTGTTCACGTTCTTGTGTTCAACAAGTTTGTGTGTTAGAAAGGAATTACAGTCCCCAAATTATTTGCCCTATTATAACATATTATACAAAGTAAACTTATATTTATATCTTGATGTCCCCCTTGATGGTCTATAAATTTGTCTCTATTTCTTAACTGATTAATCCTTTTCCTGATCAGTGTGTTATTTTTATTTACTCAATGTGAAGTTTGTTGGATCACAGTTCTTCATTGGTTAAAACTTGAATATGACGTCGAAATATTTGGTCTCCTCTGAAATTCCCATTGTAAAGTCTTGAAAAACGGCAACCCTGCCTGATGACGTCACATTAAAAGAATACATCTTTTTGCAGATAATTCTAATAGAAGGACTTTGAATGTGTTTCATTGAGAAAAAGATTCCACTACCAAATCTCGTACAATCAATATTTATCCAATGTTGACAATTTGAAAATCTGAAAATAAAATATTATGTCACACTCGATGCAGTGGTAGAATCTATATACTTATATCTATGAGGAGCATGCAACATCTGTTCATTGATTGATTGATTGATTGATTGATTGTTGGTATATAACTGATAGCACCACAGGCTATATTCTAGTTGTCATTTTTTTTGGTAAAGGAAGCCATTTAGGTGTGTTTTTGCTCCATGTTAAAGTCCTCATTTGTGTCTGCCATTAAAAAAAATCAGCAAACAAATTTCAAGATGAAAGTTGTAAAAAAACTTCCTTATCTATATACACAACAGATTGTGAACATACAAAAGGAATATTCATCTCTTTAAGTTTGAGAAAAATGCCATGACAAAAAAAACAAAAATGACTAACAGACTTTGTTAACAGTCTACAAAATATAATATGGTTAACTAAAGACTGCGCAATACTAACCCCACCAAAAACTGGAATTGATCTCAGTTGTTTGAGAAATATGAGCAGATCCTGTTTAATAGCTTCCTTGTAAGCAGCAACTTTCGTTATCAAGGAAATAATGAAATTAAATGCAAGCTTTGTAATATTGGGAGATATACTTTATATGCAGGTGCTGCAGGAATGTTGCTTCATGGAAATGGAAAGTTCATAACTTCGAAAATTGTATATTCCATATGCAGGGAAATTTGTATATTGCTTCTAAGGAAGGAGAAACTGAAAATTTCAAAATTAAAATCATCTCATTGGTGATAGATTGTGGTACTGAGATGACAGCTAAAGTCGAATCCGAGGTATAAGTTTTAAAATGAGCAAGAGGAGGCAGTGTTTGTTGTTTCTTAGATTTTAAGTTCTGGAGGATATATTAATTGAACCCAATTATATTAGAAGAGTTTGTATTGTTTATGGTAGGAACATCATCAATATAATAATAATAATCTGGATGTAAAGTTAAATGATCTGGCTTCTTTTCGACGAGTGTCTGCAGAAACTCTGAATCACTTGCAAATAAAAAGAGGTCAGCAAGGAGAGGCGCACAGTTCCTTCCCATAGGAATACTGACGATTTGAATTTTAAAAAAAAAAACTGTCAAAAATCAATCATGTTTTATTAAAGAAAATTTTGGGTTTTTTTGTTTCTGTTTTCTTTCTTCAGTTTGCCTCAACCAAATTTTATGAGACTTATACACAATCCTTATTACCACAAAACACAGATCAAGTTTGAATTTCGATTGTGTAACTTAAATTGTTTTAGAGTTATGCTCCTACATAAATCAAAATGGAAAAAATTCTTAATTTTAAACCCATGAAACTTTCAATTTTTTTTAATTGTTCAATGGTGGTTGTAAAAAATCACACAATACTTTATGAAATATGAACAAGTTTGATTCTGTAAATACACAATAAAAGGATGATCTGATACAGGATAGGGAAGTTATAAAAATCAGTAAATCAGAATCCAGAAACTTGAACAGTATATATTTTGGCCTCCTCAGATTCACTACTGTATGTATTACAGCCAATGTACAGTGTTCCTGTGTTGTCAATATCTACAGAGTGTGGTAACACAATACCTAACTGGTCCTTAGTGTTTAGGTAATGAATACACTGTCCCAAAGAGTTAAGGATATGCAACATGTGATTATCATCATCTGTAACTATGATATTGTCTGATTTTGTAGTCACAAAATCTCTAGGTTTCAAAGTCTGTTCTTTGTCTTTATCTGCATTGCCACTATAAATCCATCTCACTCCATCAGTTTTATCTAATGCCACTATCCTACCAACCAAGAATTCATTGAGCAGATCAATGACATAAATGTTATTGTCACTGTCTGTGGTTATTCTAAAGGGATTGGTAAAGATAGGTTTCCCTTTATTGTCTATGTGATACACCTTTTCTTTTGTTCCATCCATAATTAGCATGATAACTTGTCTTATCCCCCTAACATGGTATGGGTTTGTTTGGTCTTCCCTTGCACCCACTAAGATTCTATTATCACTTGTTACATGGACGGCAAGACTTATTAAGGGATCTACACTGAACTTTGTTGTTTCAACTTTACTTGTTCTACAGGAAATTATTTTGAGGCTAGATTCTTTTGTAGATAAAAGTAGGTCACCAGATTGAAGTAATGGTATAAATGCCATGCTATAAACATCTATCTTAAAAGAATGCATCTTATGTAATGATTCATTTGTCAGTTTCATTTTTTGTAGTTTATGTTCCTTAAAGTAATTGATCCATATTGCTGCATCACCACAGCTGACTAAATTTTCAACAATCTTAAGCTTTGTTTTGCATTGATTTATCACTTTAAATTCAAATTGTGTTTTGTCCTCATCAGTTTCTACCAATGATCCAAGATAGAAGTCTTTAACTACTTGTTGTCCTGGTACAAATTTAGGTAACTTTTTAAATGTACTTTTGACTTGTTCAATGTGTTGATTTCTAGAAGTTTTCTCATCTGAATATATGCTGAAAACTTGATAAGCATTGTTGGAATTTAAAGCCTGGCTTAAATTCTTCTTTCTAAAGTCAAAATTTGCCTTGATCTTGTCTGAACTAATTTTTGCATCATTTACTGATTTCATCGAAACTTCCTTTCTCTGATCCAGTTCTTTTAAAAGTTTATTACTATGCTTTTCGACTAAAGCCTTTAAATCTTTTTCCCGGGTCTGAATTTTCTGTTTTTCTAATTCATAGTTTGAATCTTCAGAAGATTTGAACATTCCAATTTCAGATAATGCTTTCACAGCTTGAGCTAATTTCTTGTCAATCTCAGAATTGCACATTTTTATAGTTTTTATGGTTAGTTCATATCCTTTAGCTAACTCAATCATCTTGTGTTTTTCATGCTCTGTTGTAATACACAAAGGGCAGACAACTACCTCACAAGATTGACAATATAAACAACATGTTTGTCCTGCATGCATTTGACATTGAATGTTACTAAAGTCAACTTTATCTTTGGTTTGTTGCTGATAAGTAGCAATGTCCTTAATGTCTATTATGGTATGCTGGTCGGTTGATTTCACTTTCTTGTGAAGTCTCTGACATTTTGTACACATTAGAAAGTCACACTGTATACATTTCCATTTAATCTCATTAGATTCCTCACACATCTGACAAGACATTGGAACCTGTCCCTTCTGGAATGATTTGGATAACGCCATTATGGTGATTGTAGTTTTACAACTCTTACTCCTTTTTGATCAGAGACGGTCTTTATAATCCTTTATCACTTGATTATTTTGGTTGCCAAAATAATACCCTGGTGTTCTTTTACCTGTGTTGACCAACATAATTGTTATCTGTCTAGGTTATATGTATATGTTTTTCAGTTACATTTAGACATTTAAAAAGCTTGATACATTTCATGGGTACATTCCACTTACAAATGTACTATACTGAATAGAAGTACTAAATGTTTAAATTCTCTGTTTGAATTTCTTTATATATATATATTAAAATATAAATGTGAAGAGACATTTATTGTCCAAATCTTGATCTGGTGTACCAAAAATATTGACACCTTTTGTTTGTGGTATAACATCTTGGCCACAAGTTAATTGTTTTGTTTAGTTTTAAAAGTTATTTTTAGATCCATTTTGTTACATCTTGTGATCAATTTTATTTGGCAATGCTAATGGCAGTCAGTAGGGTTAAAGAACATCAGTTGTTCGACCTGTTACTCAAATGCTTTTTGTTTAAATATACTTTTTCACTTTTTTTGTCTTTTGGAAAATGTTGTTTGTGCTGTATTTAGACCATTCTACAACGAAATTTGTTTTACATGCACACGTATAAAAATTGCGGTTTTTATCCAACGCAATCATAGGTTTGAACGTAGTTTTCAATTTAGACTTCTTTAAATATAAATGTTATAAGGTTGGTATAGTTTGTGTTGCTTAGTCGATAGTTTTCTATGTTGTGTTTTGTGTACTATTGTACTATTGCATGTCTGTTTTCAACTTAGCCATTGCGTTATCTGAGTTTTATTTTCAACTAATGAGTTTGAATCTTCCTCTGGTATCTTTAGTCCCTCTTTTGCATTTTGTATCTTCTCTTGTCAGATGCGGATTTAGGGGGGCCAGGGGGCTGCCCCCCCCCCCCTTTTGGGAAAAAGTTTGGTTCCTTATATAGGGAATCACTGAAGTGTGAATGGAGTGTGCCCCCTCTTAGGCAGTCAATGGGCCCCCACTTATGAAAATTTCTGGATCCGCCACTGTCTGTCAACTTCATAAGGATTTATTTTTGGAGTTATCACGCAACACAGGTATATTCTCATAATATTTTTTTTAACATATTCTTGACTATTTATATTGGTAAGTTTGTATAACTTGTTGTCAATATAACAGATTAAATGCACCTGTAATACAAGTGTTTGAGTAGCTACAAAACCAGGTTTAATCCACCATTTTCTACATTAGAAAATGCCTGTACTAAGTCAGGAATATGACAGTTGATAACCATTCATTTGATGTGTTTGAGCTTTTGATTTTGTCATATTATAACTGACTTTCTGTTTTGAATTTTCCTTAGTTGAACAAGATAAGATAACTTTCCATCCAAGTCAAGTTTGGTAATTGGGTTATTTTTTGTGAAAGTCCCATTTAATAAATTAGCCATTTGATTATGGACTTTCCATTTTCTAAAAGGGTAAGCAGATCCTGCTTCACACTTGGAAAAAGCATGTTTATTCGTGTGCTTTTCAACTTCATCTTTGACATATTTTTCTCTGCTCAGATTTTTCAGCATTTCTTATTTGGCTTTTATTGCACATGTATAGCAGGGTCTGCTTACTTTTCAGGCACACCTGAGATCAGCTTTGGTTATTCAAGGATTTGTACACTGGTGTTGATTTTTTGTCAGTTTGGCCTTAACCTTCCTTTGGTATCTTCCCCTTCTCTTGTATAATTATGACTATGTAATATAAGTATCATGGCCTTTGAATGTTCAGGACCCTTGCAACAATTCTTTAAGGGGTCCCTAGGTGACCTGCACCAAGGCTAAATTTCTGTCCCTATCCAACATACCCTTATTTTCTTGTGGTAGTTTACATGTCTGTGACCTTCATTCTGAACAGCCGTAACTTATTTGTATGTATTGCTTATTTGTCCTTGTTCTGAACATGCATGAAATATTTGCCACTGGAAGTGAAGCAACAAACAATCAATCAATCATCAATCATATAAAATTTCAGGAATGGCAAATCTGACCAAGTAATTTTATGAATAACTTCATAGGCTTCATATGTGTGTCGTATCAGTTTGGTAGACGGGTCCAACTTAGCTAATACTTTTAATAATTTATAATATTTTTGATAAAAAAATATTTATTGCTGTACATTTTATATCAGTTCATATGCACGTAATGAAAATGATAAGACTGGAGGAATTTACTTAGTCTGAAGTGCTTTTATTGATTTAAGTTCATATCAAACCTAAATATCTAATAAATGTGATGAGCTTTCTGACCTTAAAAGATAGTCAACTACATTTAAGGTCAATTTTGCTTTTATTAAAAAGGATTTGAAATAGGTATTTTATAAACCATATCAGTACGAAGGAATTATAGTTCACATGCAATAGTAGTATTGACCAAGTGTTAGTAAATGAAGTAACATTTTATAAATTGTGTGCTTTTCAAAGTGCTCTAGATTAAATTACATTCATCAAGTATATTATGCTCAAACCAAAACATTTACAAGCCAGAAATGTATAGAAACTGAAATTTGTTAGGAGCTATAGCAAATCTTTTCAAAAATGTATATTATTATTCCCATTGTTGCAAAGGATACAAATCTAAAAATATGAATAATAATGTCTGGTATTTAATGTATATTTTATATAAAAAAGATAAATGTTTACATGTATAACAGAAAAATAATCTTAAAAATAGAAGAGTGGGATCTCTATTTTAACTTTGAATTTGTGTGACTAGGGAATACAAAGGTCGGTTACTAGTAATTCTTCTACAGATAGGCATTCCATTTGGCTATACAGGATGAACAAATATACAGCTACATCCCAACAGAATTTTGAAGGCAATTCTGAAGCATCATGTAGACCAATTGCTATACTTTCTGCACATTTAATACCTTGCAACAACTCTTTGAAGGGTCAACAGGTGGACTTTTTCAAGACATAATTTCTGTCCCTATCCATGCAGTATACCCTCATTTTTAATGGCAATCAAAAACTGCCTCTATTGCATGATCTATCTATTGTATTTAATGTTGTTGTCTTGAACATGCTTGAAATATTTGCCAATGGAGGTTAAGCAACAAACAATCAATCAATCAATCAACTCTGGTTAAGTTTATATTACTAAATAAAACATAACTTTTTTTTTAAATTCATTATTGGTATATGGCGACTTCTAAACACTTTTAAAAACAATAGCACGTTATCATACGACCTCAAAAAAGATTTGTGTTTGTATATTGGTATCACATTGTCCTCATTAGCGTTGTGGCAAGACACTTTGTCTCTGGACAATAACTTTAGTTTATGTGAATTTATCTCTAAGAAATTTAAACACAAGGTTTGAAACAAAACAGGAAGGTTGAGATTAATTGGGTTACCTAAAGTTTAGGAATAAGGTGCCTAAAACAGGGTCCAAATAAGCATTATTCTAGTTTTTCAGACCAGACACTATCTTGTGTCTTAGTGTATGGCTCTTTCTGAAGTTGTTCCACACAAAAAATGGAAGGTTGGGATTGATTTTGGGGGTTAAGGCCCAAACTGTTTAGGAATAAAGGGCAAAAAACATTACTTTTAAAAAACTTTGTATGACTTGCTTTTTTCTTACCAATTTCAATGGGGTTTAATATTTTGAATTTATTAGGTTCTTTAAAATGCTGAATCAATTAAACAATGTAAATTGAAATTTTGTCTTTTTTTTTAAATTGTCCTCATGCGGTCCAAAGGGTCCAAAATTAAACTTTGTCCTTGTTTTTAAGTTGGTCCAAATTGGGGTCCAAAATTTAAGATTGTTTTGTTTTCAACAAAAAATAATATATGTGGTTCTATGTTATGCTGAATCTAACCATGTATTTATATTTTTGATTTTTGGGCCCCTTTATCAAGTTGGTCCCCATTGAGATCAAAAGGGTCCCATATTGGATGTTCGATTTCATCAAAAAATTGAATAATGGGGTTCTTTGATATGCTGCATTTAACTGTGTATTTAGATTTTAATTTTGGGTTCCTATTTCAAATCAGTCTACATTAAAGTCCAAATGGTCCTGAATTGAACTTAGTTTGATTTTAACAAAATTGAATTCTTGGGGTTCTTTGATATGCTGATTCTAAACATGACTGTATGTTTACTGAGCGCCCAAATTTCATTTTGGTCCAAATTTGGGTCCAAAATTAAACTGTTTTTGATGGTTAAAAAATCAAATTCTTCAGGTTTTTTTTAATATTTTGAATCTTTTCCTGTATCTAGATTTTTGATTATGAACCTTGTTTTTAAGTTGGTCAAAACTGGGGTCCAAAATTAAGGATTGTTTGTTTTCAACAAAAAGTAGAATATGTGGTTCTATGATATGCTGAATCTAACCATGTATTTACATTTTTGATTTTTTGGCCCTTTTATCAATTTGGTCCCCATTGAGGTCAAAAGGGTCTAAAATTAAATTTTGTTTGATTTCATCAAAAATTTAATTATTGGGGTCCTTTGATATGCTGCATTTAACTGTGTATTTAGATTTTAATTTGGGTCCCTATTTGAAATCATGAAATTGAGAATGGAATTATGGTCCAAAACTGAACTTAGTTTGATTTTAAGAAAAATTGAATTTTTGTGGTTCTTTGATATGCTGATTCTAAACATGTATTTAGATTTTGATTATGAGCCCAGTTTTCAAGTTGGTCCAAATTGGGGGCCAAAATTAAGTTAGTTTGATTTCAACAAAAAAAGTATATACTGTGGATTCATTAATATTCGTTGGATACCAATTTTCGTAGATTTCGTGGGTATAGGAGAACCACGAATTCAAATGTTCAACGAAATACAAATTTTGTATAGGAATGAGTGTAGACTTTGCCAAAACCACAAAATTATATATCCACGAATATGTAAGTTTTCTTCAAACCACGAAAATTGGTACCCACGAAAATAAATGAATCCACAGTATGGGGTTCTGTGATATGCTGAATCTAAACATGTATTAAAATTCTGGATACTGGACCATAAGTGGTAAATTTAATATTTTTTAAGTTCAATAAGACCACATTCATCTTTTATCAGAAACCTATGCTGTGTCATATATTTAATCACAATCCAAATTTAGAGCTTTATCAAGCTTGAATGTTGTGTCCATGTTTGCCCCAACTGTTTAGAGTTCGACTTCTGCTGTCATATCAAGCTGCATCCTGCATTTATTTTCATCGGTAATGGTCAAACACATACACATGAAAACAAAGGATTTACAAGACATTTACATGTGAAGAGCAATATGACCAAAGTGGACTTAAATTAAACCATAATTATGATCATATAATGTCACCTTTCATTGTAAACATAACGGAATTTGATGAGACTGTCATCTAAGTAAGAGGGTTAGCACTATAAAACCAGGTTTAATCCACCATTTTCTACATTTGAAAATGCCTGTACCAAGTCAGGAATATGACAGTTATTGTCCGTTCGTTTTTGATGTGTTTTGTTATTTGATTTTGCCATAATTTGAGTATTTTGTGCGATTTTACTGTTTTTCATGATGGACTTTGAACATTAATTACTTCATAAGTTAATTTAAAAAAATCTGCCATTATTTTAGATATAAGGAGAAGCATAAGATTATTTGGCTATAGGACACAAGCAAATCAGTTTTCAACAATAGAATTTATTTTTGTAAATACATAAATAAAAGGATGATATGTATACAGGGAAGCAATTAAAATCAGTTAATCAGAATCCAGAAACTTGAACAGTATATATTTTGGCCACATCATGTTCTCTACTGTATGTACTACAGCCTATATACATTGTTCCTGTATTGTCTATGTCTAGAGAGTCTGGACAATGAATACCTAACTGTTCAATAGTGTTTAGATAATGAATCCACTGTCCTGAAGTATTGATAATATGAATCATGTCATTACTCATATCTGTAACTACAATATTGTCTGATTTTGTAGCCACTAAATTTGTAGGATTAAATGTGTGTTCCTTGTTTATATCTAGATTGCCACTATATATCCATCTCAATCCATTAGTTTTATCTAATGCCACTATCCTACCAACCAAGTTTTCATTGAGAAGATCAATGACTTAAATGTTATTGTAACTGTCTGTGGTTATTCTATAAGGATTGGTAAAAAGTTTATTGGTACGCTTTTCGACTTCATCCTTTAAATATTTTTCTTGTGTCAGAATTTTCTGCTTTTCTAATTCATAGTTTGAATCTTCTGTAGATTTGAAAATTCCAATTGTAAATAACTCCTTCCCATTTCGTAATAAATTTTGGTCAATATCTGAATTGAAGGTTTTTACAGTTTTCATTGTTTGTTCATATCCTTTAGCTAATTCAATCATCTTGTGTTTGTCATGTAATTATATAATACACAAAGGGCAGACAACTACTTCACAAGATTGACAATATAAGAAACAGTTTTGGCCTGCATGAATTCCACATGGAATGTTACTAAAATCTAGTTTATCTTCGGTTTGTTGCTGATAAGTAGCAATATCCTTAATGTCTATGATGGTATGCTGGTCGGTTGATTTCACTTTTTTATGAAGTGTTTGACATTTTGTACACAAGAGAAAGTCACACAGTAAACATTTCCACTTAATTTCATTAGATTCCTCACACATCTGACAGGCCAATGGAACTTGTCCCTGTTGTGGACCTTAAGTTTTTAAACGTTAATTTTATTCACACTACACACAAGGAAATTTTATATCACATGATTATGTAAGTACTTTTTCTCAGTACAGCAGCATTAGATATCCTGTTTATTGTAAAAATGATAAAAGGTTCCAATAGAATATAGATAACTGTTCACATGACATGGTATACTAATGGGAAATACGTAAATTTTTAAGATTCTATCAACATACCAAGAATGAAAGTTGAATCCTCAATTAACTTTTATAAAACAGAGATCTTAAATGGTGAACTAAAATAAACATTGTCACTCACATCACATCTTCCTATATCTATATAAGCCAACAAATAATATATGATTTTATCTGATTTCCCTGTAATTATGTTACAACCTTTGACTAATTCTGTGACAACAATTAGACAACTAATTGTTAAAATTTATAATAAAGTATAAGAAAATTATTGATACAACTATTTCTAGTTGATGTTTATTGGGTATTGTTTGTCCCTTTTTGTAAATCTTTTTATTTTTTATTTTGGTGATTTGTATTGTTAGTTGTTTCTTAAAATGTGCTTTTAAATTTCTATCAAATATTCTTTCATAATCCAAATTCAGAGCGGCTTTAATCTTTAACATAGTGTCCATTGTAGCTCAATTGTTCAGGGGTCAACCTCTGCAGGAAATCAGCATTCACAAATTTGTAGCATCTGAGAGTAACTCTATTCTACAATTCACCTAAATATATTATTGAATGACCTCTCACAGAACTGTTACCAAGGAATGCCTCTACACTCCCTTTCTTTCTGATGGGTAGGTTTAGGATATATTTTTTCATGGTCAATTTGACCTGTGACCTTGAAGGGAGGTTGGTGAGTGACTTTGCAACTTGAGGCCTTATTTAAGAAGATCTCACGGCAGGGAACTATAAATGTCTAAAACCAGATCAGAAATTAGTTTCAAAGTTAACTTTAAAAGTGACCTGGTGATTAGTTTCACAAGCAGTAACATTTATATCATGTAAAAACTAAGACTTTTATCATAAAATCTGTGAAACAGGAAACCTGAAAAATTTGTCAAATGTAAATCTTTTTGAAACATCTCAAACAGGATTGTAAAAGGAAACAGACAAATTTCATGATAAGAAACTAGTACTTTGGGCCAAGTTTTAATCATAAAATCTTTGAAAATATGAAAACTGAAAATAAATCAAGTGTAATGCTAATAAACTTTTTTTGTCAATATTACCTAAAATATAAACTGAATGATGGTATTTTAACTTGCAAATGTGTGCATGTTCTTGCAATTAGCAAGGTTTTCATTGAAAATAAAATGCAGTCACTCCTCCCCTATTAGATGTCCTATCAACTATCTACTTTCCAACCAAGTTTTCTAATATATGTCTTGATGTACCCCTTCGCTGTCTATTTTATTTTTAATTCTTTCTACATGTTACAGTGAGATCGTCTGGCGATAAGTTATAGGATTTGTTGGACTAATTCGCTCAATATCATTTATTTTTATTAATTTGTCGACATTAGACTTTAGCTTATAATACACACCTGCATGAACATAATGTTCTTCAATGCTCAGAATTCAAAGAAGCATGATAGACATTAAGAAAAGAATTTTGTATAAAGTGAGGCAAGAATTGGATACTGACAGTCGCTTTAATTATTTTCGTCAGTACCAAATTGAATAAATTTTTGTAGATATTTGATTTTCTTTTTTTGCCAATGTCTGCATATAACAAGACTATGAAAATTTGTATATCACTGAAAATTAAAATTTTGGGTTCACCTGTACCAACAAAACCCCCAAAAAGTGTTATCGATTGAAAAATAAAGAAAAGTAAAATCACAAAACTCACTGAAAAATTCAAAATGGAAAGTCCCTAATCAAATGGCAAAATCAAAATGCTCAAACACTTTAAACAAATTGAATAAGTGGCATATTCCTGATTTGGTACAGGCAATTTTTTATGTGGAAAATTAAATGGAAGATTAAATCTGGTTTTATATCTAGCTAAACCTCTGACTTGTATGACAGTTGCATAAAATCCCATTTTAATGACAACATTGTGTGAATAAAACAAACAAACATTTACGGTAAAAAAAAATAAAAAATTATAAGATTTTAAAAGTTCCTTCTTATGTTATACTGTTATACCACTGTCCCAGGTTAGGGGGAGGGTTGGGATCCCGCTAACATATTTAACCCCGCCACATTATTTCTGTATGTGCCTGTCCCAAGTCAGGAGCCTGTAATTCAGTGGTTGTCGTTTGTTTATGTGTTATATATTTGTTTTTCGTTCATTTTTTTACATAAATAAGGCCGTTAGTTTTCTCGTTTGAATTGTTTTACATTGTCTTATCGGGGCCTTTTATAGCTGACTATATGCGGTATGGGGTTTGCTCATTGTTGAAGGCCATACTGTGACCTATAGTTGTTAATGTTTGTGTCATTTTGGTCTTTTGTGGATTATTAGTTGTCTCATTGGCAATCATACCACATCTTCTTTTTTATATAACATTGTATGTATAATAATCTTAATCTTGTTTAAACAAAGAAATATGTAAACAGAAAAAAACAAAACAGTATATAGACAAAGCACTTAAGCAAAAGTGATATAAAGGATGTATAAGTATTGAACCACTTCAAAAGTGTTATAAGTATTGAACCACACAAAAGTGTTATCGATTGAAAAATAAAGAAAAGTAAAATCACAAAACTCACTGAAAAATTCAAAATGGAAAGTCCCTAATCAAATGGCAAAATCAAAATGCTCAAACACTTTACGTAAAAGGATGAATCAACACCGGTCTGATAATAAAGATCCCCAATTCAGGGTTCTTTATAACCATTTTAATCAACCGGACCATGATCCTTCGTTATCTATGAAAGTACGCATCATAGAGAAAATTTATCACCACACAAATAGTCCAGTACTTATTACTCCTTTCCGAAAAGATAGAGAAAATTTCTGGATAAGGGAACTAGGTACTGCAATGCCATATGGTTGCAATGACAATGTTAAAGGAGTAGGAAATTTGTCAAGTCCAGCCTGCAGTGATGTTAATGTAATGAGTTTATTTAATTCTACTTTACGAAACCAACGTAGTCATGGACAAAAACGTTACCACCGGCCTAATGTAAAAAAGTCTTCCAAATCGAGATCGGCCTCTGGAAGCTTTGATGACCTTCTTTCTCATCTACATCATCCGTTAGGGTTACATTACATTAGAACTATTCTTTTTTCACTGCCGGTTAATTTTCTAAAATGTTTGAGAGATTATGCACTTGACAAAGGAGGCACCAATACATTTTCTCCAATATACAGACTTGTCAGTATAATTTGTGATGTAGCTCTTTTCCGTCTCTTTAAACCAGTAAGATCGGAACCTTTACATGAGGAAAAGAGGAAATTCCTCCCTGTTCACTTTACCAATAGAGGAATTGATGCAATCAACATCAGCAACGTTCTACATCACAAGGAGGTAACATCAAAAATTCCTATTTATTTTCAAAATCAGTCTGTTCCTATTGTATCCTACAGTTACACCAAAACCATTGCACCCAAAATATTTAACTATAAACAAGCATTACAGAACCTTGATTTAGAACAATACCTAAAAAACCCTCTGACATGTGACTGTTCCCATTCGCCTTACAATTACAGTCCCTCTGGCCATGTTATTACTGGGGATCTAAACATAATTCAACATGAAAATCTCCGAAAGGTGATTTCTCGTGGTCCTAAGTTTAGAGAACCCCAACACATCAATTGGAACCATAACTTCAAAATAATTATGGATTCCATTGAGAAATATGCCAGAGCATGGGCTAAACGAGAAGAAGTTCAACTGGACACATTGTCAGAATGGGTCAAAACAATCAGGTCTCTGATAAAACGTCGCATTCATAAGTTGAAGAACTGTGTGAATGATCGACCCAAGTCCATTTTTAATGACAAAGAGGCTGTAAAATGTCTATCATCTCTTCAGGATAAGTATGTTGTTGTTCCTGCGGACAAAGCTTCAAATAATATTGTCTTTGTATGTAAATCGTATTACTACGAATGTCTTATAAAAGAATTAGGAATAAATGAGCACTCAGGTAATCCCACATACAAAAACATATCATTTGACAAGGATGAGATTTTAGCGAATCATAAGTCCTTCATGGCTTCTATGAACATTACATTGAACAACAAATCGGAGGACTTACCTTGTTTGTATTGGATAACTAAACTTCACAAAATTCCGTACAAACAACGATACATTGCTGGCTCATCTGCTTGTTCTACTAAAGAATTGTCCATTAGATTGACTAAAATTCTGTCAGCAGTTAAAGAGGGACTTCAGATATACTGTGAAACTGTTTACTCACGCAGTGGTATTAATCATATGTGGATTCTTAAAAACTCTAAAGAACTTCTGGAGAATTTTAAATCTCGATCTTTTTCTGAAATTAGTTCTATTAAAACTTTTGATTTTTCAACCTTGTATACAACCATTCCCCATGTGAAATTGAAAAATCGTCTAAAAGAAATTATCCACAATGCTTTTCATCATAAAAATGGTAGCATACGCTATAAATTTATCACGTTGGGATACCATAAGGCATATTTTGTTAATAAGGAACAAAAGGGTAAAACATACTACACAGAGGAACAAGTGATCAGTATGCTAGAGTTTCTTATTGACAATATATTTGTTGAATTTGGAGGTAGACTTTTTCAACAAATTGTCGGCATTCCTATGGGAACGAATTGTGCGCCTCTCCTTGCCGATCTCTTCTTATTTTCATATGAATCGGAGTTCCTTCAGACACTTGTTAAAAACAAGAAGATCAAAGAAGCCAGGTTATTTAATTTCACTTTCAGATATATTGATGATGTTCTTTCCATTAACAATCCGAACTTTTCTGATTGGGTTCCATTAATATACCCACCAGAACTAGAAATTAAAGAGACCACAGACACGGCTTCCTCCGCCTCATTTTTAGACTTATACCTCGAATTTGACATACACAGTCATCTCAGTACCAGAATCTATGACAAACGAGACGATTTCAATTTTGAAATTATCAATTTACCCCACCTTAGTAGTAATATACCAACTTCACCTGCATATGGAATATACATTTCCCAACTTATTAGGTATTCAAGAGCTTGCAGCTCCTATTCAGACTTTGTACAACGTCACCAGTGTCTGAGCAGAAAGTTGATGAACCAGGGGTATGTCAAAGAACGTCTCGTCCTTTTTCTAAAAAAGTTCATCGGAAGATACCCTGAACTTGTTGATAAATATTCCGTATCAACTTCACAAATAATACAAGATGGTCTTAAAGTATATAATTTGCGTACTGACGTTGGTTATCATCTTAATAACGCGTTATAGTGTTATTTTATTAGTCTTTATTAATATTGCTTGTACATTTTTGAGATATTCTTTTGAATTGACTCTGTGGTTATATAAAAACATCATGCTTTGAACGACTAAATTATTTCATTTACTTAAATTACTCTTACTTATGGATTTTTACATACTATGAATGATAAAATTATTCATTAAAATACTTTAAACTTCTGTTAAGTCTGTTTTTTATTTTATACATTTGAAGTGATACTGTACGTATGTATCCCATCATACTTTGAACCACACCTTATTTATTTATTTTTATTACATGTACTGTTGAGTCTGTTGTTTGTTATATCAACTTGACTATGCATGTATGTATACCTTCATACTTTGAACGACAAATTTATTTTTATGTCTACCTGTGCGAATTTCAAACGCGCAATTTTACACCAGCAATGAAAACCTTCTATTCTTTCCGGGTAGACTTTATATAGATAAATTAAGTGGTATAAGAAAAGCAAAATGAGTATATTAAATTTTATGTATGCCTTTTTGTGCTTCTTCGTTACATTTGTTGTTTTTATAGTGATGCCAGTATGTTTGTTTTGTTCAAACTTTTAACGACAAAATTATTTTTATGTCTACCTGTACGAATTTCAAACGCGCATTTTTACACCAGCAATGAAAACCTTCTTTCCTTTACGGGTAGACTTTATATACATAAATTAAGTGGTACAAGAAAAGCAAAATGAGTATGTTAAATTTAATGTATGCCTTTTTGTGATTCTTAGTTACATTTGTTGTTTTTATAGTGATGCAAGTATGTTTGTTTTGTTCATACTTTTAACGACAAAATTATTTTTATGTCGACCTGTACGAATTTCAAACGCGTATTTTTACACCAGCAATGAAAACCTTCTTTCCTTGACGGGTAGACTTTATATACATAATTAAGTGGTACAAGAAAAACAAAATGAGTATGTTAATTTTGATGTATGCCTTTTTGTGATTCTTCGTTACATTTGTTGTTTTTATAGTGATATTAAGATGATAACACAATAATGACTGCTGTACCCCTATTTTTGACATTTTTACTCTTTGAGTATGTTTGTTATGTTCATACATTGTTGACAATGTAATGGAATTTGATGCGACTGTCATACAAGTGAGAGGTTTAGCTAGCTATAAACCAGGTTCAATCCACCATTTTCTACTTTAGAAAATGCCTGTACCAAGTCAGGAATATGACAGTTGTTATCCATTCGTTTGATATGTTTGGACTTTTGATTTTGCCTTTTGATTTTGGATTTTCCTTTTGAATTTTCCTCGGAGTTTGGTATTTTTGTGTTTTTACTTTTTTTTTCAAAGGGATATTACCTAATAAGGACTAAACAGTAAAGGTTATAATAATTTACAAAGATAAATATTTTCCTAATAAAATGTATAAACTTCTTTGTGATAATTTTTCATATCATGCTACTCGCTTGAGATGTATAGATTATTACATGGCATTTTTCATATCAGACCCTTTATCGGCCCAAGGTTATGATATCAGCCCAAGAGCCGCAGGCTGGAGGGCTAATATCATGAACGAGGGCCGATAAAGGGTCTGATATGAACAATGACATGTAATTATCTTTTTATCATATACTTCAGCAGAAGCAATATAGACAAGAACTATTAAAATTTAATTTTGTTTGTCTTTGCACTTTCAACCATTTAGTGAAAAGTCTGATCACTTGCAGTTTTCCGCTTTCTGTTACCGTTTTCAAACAAATTTCCGGAAATGCACGAAGTTGCATGTGATAAACGTCACGGAAATTAACGGAAAGGCATGTGATAACATTCCGGAAGCAGTCAATAAAGGTACCTTTATCAGCCCGCAATGGAAATTCTTAGGAATTTTGGTCAATAAACCTAGTAATCCTTTTATAGCCTATTGATAATTTCAAATGTTATTCAACTGTAAAATTTTAGTAATATTTTATACAAGTATATGATAAAGAAAATTATCATCAGAAATAAGGGTGCACATGCTTTTGTCAATGTAAACATCAACAACATGATGGGTTACATCATTGGTAAAATAGTGATAAACAGATAAAAAATGATCTTTAAAAATAAGATTGTAGCTGATAAACACATATTTTACACAATTATTTATTTCAATGTTAAAATTAACTGTTTGTACAGAAAATTTATATGTTATTTTTTTGTTATTTATTTATAAATGTTATGTTTTTTGTATGCCATACAAATACAGATATTAAAAAGGATAAAAATTTACTTGAACTTAATGAGGTGAAAGTATCAAAATTTTGCTTTGTCTGAATATCTCACTGTTACTTTGAGCTAGGGAACAGCTATAAAAGAATAATACAAAGTATAACCAAACAAAAAAAACTCCAAGGAGGAATTCAATACAGTTTGTCCCTTATCAAATGGCAAAATCAAAAACACAAATAAAGTACTGCTCCGTTTGGTTTGGTTTGAGAGTCCATAGGGATTTTGTCTCATTTGCAAATCTTCTTATATCTATATAAAATAACTTATCTTTTTTGTGGAATTAAATGTTAATCTATAGAAAAGACCAGTCACAGAAAAATGTAATGATTTAATATTTGTTCTTGCCTTTAAACAAACAAATAATCACAATCATGATTTCAGAATCCTGAAATCTGAAGTGTATATATATTTTCCTTCTCAGGTTCATCTTGGTATGTATAACAGCCAATGTACAATGTATCTGTATTGTCAATGTCTAAACAGAATGGCAACTCAATACCTAGTTGATCCTTGGTGCTTAGATAATGAATACAATGTCCTGAAGTATTTAGGATATGAAGATGGTGATTCGTACCGTCTGCTAATATAATATTGTTTGATTTTGTCACCACTAAATCTTTTGGCCTGAATGGTTGTTCTTTGTTGATATCTGGATGACCACTATATATCCATCTCACCCCACTCGCTTTATCTAATGCCAATATCTGTCCACTCCGGTCTACATCTAGGATATCAATGATGTAGATATTATTTTCCTTGTCTGTAGTTATTCTATAAGGAAGGGTAAAGATAGGTTTCCCTTTGTTGTCTATGTGATACGCTTTTTCTTTTTTTCCATCAATTTTCAGCACAATTAGCAGTCGAGGACCATTTACAGGAAAGGGTTTGTCTTGGTCTTCCCTTGCACCTACTAAGATTCTATTGTCACCTGTTACATGGACAGCAAGGGTTATAAAGGGACTCACACTGTACTTTGTTGGTTCTACTTTACTGGTGCTATAGGGAAGTATTCTAAGACTAGATTCCTTTGTCGATAGGAGTAGGTCTCCAGATGGTAAAAATGCCATGTCAAATGTGTTTATCTCAATGATAGACATCTGAAATAATGATTCATTTGTCAGTTTAATTTTATGTAGTCTATGGCTAAAATAATGAGTTATCCAAACTGCTCCATCATTACAACAGACTAAATTTTGAATAAAATGTAGAGCTGTTTTGTATAGATTTATCACTTTGAATGCATCAGCTTCAATAAAAGCTCCAAGGTAAAAATTTTGAATTTTCTCTTTACCTGGCAAGAAAGTTGGCAGCTTGTTAGATATAGTGTTGACAGGTTGATTATTCACCTGTCCCCGGGTTTTAATCTCTGAATATAGCCTGAAAACTTCAGACACACTATCTGATTTAGAGGCTCGTCTAGAGATATTTTCTTTGAGGTATAAATCTTCTTGGATCTTCTCTGATATATCTTCTCCATATTTCACGGATTCCACCTGGATTTCCCTTATCAAATCAAGATCTTTCAAACGTTTATTAGTATGCTCTTCGACTTCATCCTCTAATGTCTTTTTTCGACTAAGAATTTTCTTTTCCTCTGATTCATATTTTGAATCTACTGAAGATTTGATATTTCTAACTTCAGATAATAATTTCTCATTATGAACTAATTTCTGGTCAACCTTTGATTTTAAAGTTTTCAATTTCTTTACTGCAAGATTATATCCTTCAGCTAATTCAATCATTGTGTGTTCATTATGTGTTTCTGATATACACAAAGGGCAGACAACTTCTTCACAAGGTTGACAAAATAAACAACATTTTTGTTCTATATGAATTCCACATTGAATGTTACTAAAATCCATTTTGATTAATAAATATAACATATAGAGATGTATTTGATAATAATAAAAATGTATTTATTGTATCAGTTTGTTCACTTGATTATCTTAAGGATACAAAGTATCAAATCAAGGTCATTTCAGGGGCGGATCCAGGACTTCGATGTCTGGGGGGGCACCATGAACCAATTTTTTTTTGTTAAATATATATATGCGAGTTTGAGTGGGTGCTAGGTTTGTTTTTGTGGTTTTTTTTGGGCTTTTTTTTGGGGGGGGGGTCAAATCATTATTTCTGTATTTCGATATGTTTTAATTTTTTTTTAACTTTTTCACTTTATTGCCAATTGATCTTTATTATATTCGACCTAAACATGCATCAAATATTTGCCACTGGACGTTTTAAAACCATGCAACAATTAAACAATATTTCTTTATATTTCATCAACTCTATATTCTTTTATCTGTATTTTTTGGCCCTGACTTATACTTTTTTGCACATTATTCTAATATCTGCAAAACACCTTTATATCTTCATAAATGGTGACCTTTTGCATAGCCTCGTCCATGTACATGATAATTGAAACAAGACCAATAAAAACAAATATAACTGCATGCTTCGGCTTTTAGAGAAATGTTTAAGTCAAAGATTCTGTTACAAACTGAATTTTAACGAAAATCAAATAGCATTTTATTAATGATTATTTAATAGGAAATGTCAATTTATTTCTCCTGGACGAGAGAAAGCATTAGGGTAAAGGGGAGGGGAGTAAAAAAAAATGTTGATTTCCCTTCCATAAGAGGGGAATGAAATATGACATTATTTTAAAAAAAAACATATCTTCTAAGTTATCAAAAAATAAATAGTTTAATTTGTTGCTAAATAAATTCAAAAAAAGAAAATTTGTAAAAAACGTACATTAACAGGAAATGTTTGTACCTATTCTTCAAAAACACAGATCAGACGTTTCATCTGGTAATCGATATTGTATTATAAACCAATACAAATTTGTACTATTCCCATCATAATGTAAATGTATTTTGATCTATTTTACATAAAATCTTTTGCATAGAGACACATTACACACAGGTGTCAATATTTACACACCCACCGATAAGTTGTCATAAATCACGCATGGGGACGCTGGTATTAATTATCGGCCAGTTTAAGAAGCCTAATCAAGCTGTGACAATTTCCGCACTAGATAAGAAGTTTCAGTATCGATAAAATTATGTTAGAAAAAAATTTGTTGACCTGAACTGGGGGGGGGCACGTGCCCCTTGTGCCCCCCCGGTAAATCCGCCACTGCATTTTACAGGTATTACGTATTATAATAAGATTAGTCATTTATACAAATGAACTTTTCCCTCTTAAACTTTATCTATCTACCATTACAAAAATAAGATTAGTATGCTTGCCAATGAGACAGCTCTTCATACAAGAGCAAAATGACAGAGATATTAACAACTACTGGTCACCGTACAGGTTACAATACACCATTAGATTTTATGGGCGCAGCCATTTTATGAGCATAACATGGTATTCAGAATTAAGAGTATGGCGAATCCTGATTGGTGGATATGTGCGCCCTTTATTTTTTATTATTAGAGACTTCGTGCACTCTGCTTTATACAAAAGGCAAAATCAAAATTATTCCGTAGCCCTAAAGGCACTGAGATGACTTTTCAACGCTACGACAAGACACGTATTTTTAAGGGTAAAATTGATAGGCATGGGAGATAAGTACAAAATACGCTAAGAAAAGCAACGCGAACTTATATTTTTTGGACCAAAAAATACTGTCCTAATAACTTTTCTTTGATTCTAGCAAGGTTTCGTTAAGAAAATCAACTTTCTAAAGTCTGTATCTCGAAAAAGGCTACCATTGTCGCCTATGGGGAAATTAATTGTTTATTTTAACCTATACAGCATCGACATTTCTTTATCATAGTGCTCAAAAAGTGTCAAAAACTGTCATTTTACTTGACATTTGATGTGAAACCGTATTTTTTGGTTACAAATGAAATATTGATTATCTAGTTTTTAAGCTATAGTCTGTCATTTTTTGAAGTTCTGCTGATTTGTTCGAAAAGAGCAAGTACACGTCTAGAGTTTGTGAATATAAATCGATTTTTAAATATAACAATCTCGACCCAAGTGCTGTTATCGAGATTACCAAATTCAGCGAAAATGTACGGAAATGATCTCCTTCGAACATTGAAATGTTCACACGAAAAACAAACTAAAAGAATAAAAAAAGCACGCCATTTTGTAGTTACAAACAGTTATCGATGTCAAAACACAAATATTAACACATATTCTATATTTTGAAATGCTATAGTCTGTTTCAAAAATGTACTTTTATACGAAAATGGTTTCATTTAAAACTGTTATTCAAAATTCACCGTAGTAGTAATATATTGGATTGGTTTTGTTATCAATATAATCAGTACTTAATGATATATAAAGAATCATCGGAGAAAGTGGGCATAATCTTCAGTCCTTTTTTAACAGAACCGCATTTACTAAAAAAAAACGATTTTTTTTCTTCACATTTTTCGACTGGGGTCACCGCCGATAAAAAATTGTGAAAATTCAGAGAGTAAAGCCAGAACGGTTTGAAGATGATTTATTTGTGGCATATATATTTGTGCATCTAACGCACTATGAATTGCACGATACAAGAAAGTATTAAATACCGTATAGGTTACAATACACCATTAGATTTTATGGGCGCAGCCATTTTATGAGCATAACATGGTATTCAGAATTAAGAGTATGGCGAATCCTGATTGGTCGATATGTGCGCCCGTTATTTTTTATTATTAGAGACTTCGTGCACTCTGCTTTATACAAAAGGCAAAATCAAAATTATTCCGTAGCCCTAAAGGCACTGAGATGACTTTTCAACGCTACCACAAGACACGTATTTTTAAGGGTAAAATTGATAGGCATGGGAGATAAGTACAAAATACGCTAAGAAAAGCAACGCGAACCTATATTTTTTGGACCAAAAAATACTGTCCTAATAACTTTTCTTTGATTCTAGCAAGGTTTCGTTAAGAAAATCAACTTTCTAAAGTCTGTATCTCGAAAAAGGCTACCATTGTCGCCTATGGGGAAATTAATTGTTTATTTTAACCTACAGCCTGCAAGAATGAAGAAAGCCCGTCCTGCATAGTCAGCTAACTAAGGTCCCCTTGGAATTTGTACATCCCAACAACAAACAGAGAGTATTCCCAGTTACTGACAGCTAGTTCTAAGAAGTTTGAAATCATTTAATCTCTCAATAAATGGAGTATATTGACATTTTTTTCACTGTTTTATAAAAGAAAACAATTGCATGCAACTTTCCCTACTCTCTAACTATACGCCATAGTACAAAGATGAGAGAGTGAGATCATCAGCCTTGACTAGTGAAAATGAAAAGAGGTGTGGTTTATGAAACAGCTGTACAGAAATGTTATTGTCATTGTCTAGTTATTTTATAAAGAAAGGTAAAGATAGGTTTCTTTTTGTTGTCTGTGTATTACACTGTTTCCTTTATTCCATTGATATTCAGCATAAGTAGTATGAAGGAAGGGTTTGGGTTGGACCTCTCTTGCACCTTATATATTATCATTAACACTAATGTGTTGGTTTAACTTACCGTAATTGGCGATAAGAGAACGTTTGTTTATGTTAGAAAAAAAGCGGATTGATGAAATACACTGCTCCAAGGTGAATTCAGAAAGGTGATGTCCATAAAAGCTAACAAAATCAAGCCTTTATAAACCAAGGGTTTGACTGAAAAACATCTGTCAGATTTTTATACGCCAGTCAAAATTTTGACGGGACGTATTATGGTATACTAATGTCAAGTGTCCGTCCGTCTGTCCGGCGTAAACATGTCGCACCATAACTTGAGAATGACTTATCAAAATTTCATGAAACTTTACATAGTTGTTTCTTATGATGGTCAAATGATCTGTATACTTTTTGGTGAAAATCAGATTAAAACTTTTTGAGTTACGGCACTTTGTAACTAAAACAGGGGGGTGTTTTTATACTCCCGTTAATATATAAATGTCCGGTGTCTGTCCGGCTGTCCGGCATAAACATGTCGCATCATAACTTGAGAACGACTTATCCAAATTTCATGAAACTTAAGATAGTTGTTTTTTATGATGGTCAAATGATCTGTATACTTTTTGGTGAAAATAAGATTAAAACTTTTTTAGTTACAGCACTTTGTAACTAAAACAGGGGTGTGGTTTTTTCACATGTCACACCGTATCTCAAAAACGATTCTTGATTATGGCTTAAGACTTTAAACTCTTCTTAGTTATATTAATCTTTATATCTGTATACTTTTTGGTGATGATTCAAAATTTTATTTTTGAGTTATTGAGTATTTTGTAAAAAAAGGGGGAGGTTTTTTTTACATGTCGCACCATATCTCAAAAACGATTTATGATTATTGTTTAAAACTTTACACATGTCTTTGTTATATTAATCTAAAGATCTGTATACTTTTTGGTGATGATTCAAAATTGTATTTTTGAGTTATTGAGTATTTTGTAAAAAAGGGGGAGTTTGTTTTTTTACATGTTGCGCCGTATCTCAAAAATAATCTATGATTATTGCTTAAAACTTTACACACTTCCTTGTTATAATAATCTAAAGATCTGTATACTTTCTGGTTTTGATTCAAAATTTTATTTTAGTGATATTTAGTTTTTTGTATAAAAAACAGGGTTGGGGGTTTCACATGTCCCGCCATGTCTCAAAAACAATATATGGTTATTGCTTAAAACTTTCTCAGAAACTATTTATTATTATTTCATAAAACTTCCACACAAGACGTTAGGCGTATCATGCGCTCATGGCCCAGCTGTTTCTTAGTTTCTCCTAGACCGGAGGAGGTCCAGGTGAGCTTTTCTCATCACTTGGTGTCATTTGTTGTCATGAATGTAATCTTTAACAAGTTGAATATTTTTCGAAATTTTTATTCTTTGATTAGTTATATTTATTGTGTTACATAGTAAAATAGAAAATGTAAGGAACTTTATCTTTTGTACTCCTTCACAATTTGTTTTGATGGGAGGTTATCAACAAAGTCTTGACAACACTTATTGTTCTATGACATCAGAGGAGTATAAAAATATCAGCTATTTCACATGTGAAATTATCAGTTTTAATTTCACTGGGAAACCACTGTAATTCATAGCAACCAATGTAAAATTACTTTTCTTCACTTTACTGTTACTTAAAACATGTTATTTACAACTAAAATCTAAGCATGCAAATTTTTATCTTAAACAATCATGATTAATGACAATAGTTATGATAAAACAATGAAAATATTCTGAACTGTTTCCTCTAAGGTCTTTCATGTACATTAACTCTACTATAAAGTTCTGTTTCGCATTGGTCGACATCAACGAATGATCCAAAGACAAAATCTTGAATCACTTGTTCTCCTGGTACAAATATTGGCAACTTTTTAATTTTAGTGTCAACAGGATCTGTACTTGTTTGCTCCAAAATTTTCTCCATAGAAAATAGGTCAAAAACTTGAATTGCATTATGGGAGTTTAATGCTTGGCTAATATCCTTCTCTCTTATTTCTAATTCCCTTTTGATATCCTTTAATCTAATTTCTTCTTCATTCACTGATCTGGCTATATTTTTTCTTCTTTCATTTAGTTCTTCTAAAAGTTTTCTTGTATTTTCTAAAACTTCATCCTTTAATATTGTATCTCGATTAATAATTTTTGTCTTCTCTATATCATATTTTTCATCTTCTGAATCTTTCACTTTTCCAAGATCATCTAATATTTTCAAATGTTGCTTTAATTTGTCTTCAATATGCAAATTTTTCATAGCTTTCATGATAAAATCATAACCTTCAGCTAATTCAATCATTTTGTGGCCATTGTGAATTTTTGATATACACAAATGGCAGACAACCTCTTCACAAGATTGGCAAAAAAGACAACAGTTTTTTCCATTATGAATTCTGCATGGAATTTCACTAAAATCTTGTTTATCCTTGTTTTGAAGTTGATATGTAGCAAGGTCAATGATTGTGTGTTGGTCAGTAGATTTAACTTTCTTGTGAAGTCTCCAACATTTTGTACACAAAAAAAAGTCACACTGTAAACATTTCCCCTTGATCTCATTAGATTCCTCACACATCTGACAGGATATTGGAATTTGGCTCTTCGGGAGCGATTTGGATAATGCCATGACGAGGAAAAATCCAGACTAACAGAACTATATTGGATAGAAAAATATTATCTGGTGTACACTGTCAAATTATGTTATATATTTACTTTTTGATGTTATTTATTAAATCAGGGTCATTGTACAGATAAAGATAAATATCATTTATTAATGTAGATTCATTTTGTTGCTTTATCTGATCTGATCTATTATATAGCTAATATAATTATATTAAATCTTTTTATTATTATTTTTGAAAAAATAGGGCATTTTTTTTTCATGACCTTTCTACTATGTAGGAGGAGCCTTAGTAGTTAAACTACTGTATCACTATCCTGTTAAGGGGTCTCATTGGGGGGTTCCGATCCAGGATCCCACTTACTGTTTTGTCAGATTCCCGTGTCCCACTTACACTATGTACGTAAGCAATTCTCATTTTTTTGTCATTTTCCAGGTCCAGCAAGACTTCATTTCCCATTTTCACGACACAATAAAAACTTTCACGTTTCACGCTTACGAAAAATCAACAATCCCGCGTCACGCTTAGACCCCAATGAGATCCACTGTTAACACAGAGGTTGTGACTTTGAATCCCACACTAGGCAGGTGCCCCTGACTTCTCTCTTAATGGTCTGTTCAATTGGGCTCTAGTTAAACCCGGCCATCAATCAATCATACATTTTTGTCAAAATTACAAGATCATTAAAGCGTGTGTTAATTCATTTGCTTGATTGTGGGCATTCAATTCTGGCCGGGTTAACAAAAAACTTTTATATTACATGTAGCTTTCTTTGTAAGTCACACAGTGGTAAGAAGTATGACGAGAGCTGGTCTACACAAAGTCAGAAAAATATTTCTCCGAAGGGCAATGCATTTTCTGCACACAATTATTTTTGTGTTTTGAATAAACATGTTAAGAATTTTGGATTATGGTATTTGAAGAAAAAAACCTGGTCTGCACAAAGTCAGAAAAATGTGTCTCAGAAGGCCATACATGTTTTCTGTAGACAGTTAACTATGTTTTTACAAATGCTTTTAATATTAGGCACAGCCTGTCCAAGTTGATCGAGAACAATCCTGCCATCAACCTCTCATATTATGTTAATTTTTCATAATTCATATATTTCAAATATGTTTAATTTAGTTTTTTTTATGTTATTTTTTACAGGCCAGTGAATTGTACATACAGTTGTCTTTTAAACATCAGAAGGAAAAGCCAGAGAAATGGATGTCAATGTGGATAGATCCTATGCTGAAAGTTCTAGCTCTGGACAACAAACAACAAATCAACAATGTTATAGAGGTCAGTATAGTTCAACAGTTCTAGCTCTGGACAACAAACAACAAATCAACAATGTTATAGAGGTCAGTATAGTTTAACAGTTCTAGCTCTGGACAACAAACAACAAATCAACAATGTTATAGAGGTCAGTATAGTTTAACAGTTCTAGCTCTGGACAACAAACAACAAATCAACAATGTTATAGAGGTCAGTATAGTTTAACAGTTCTAGCTCTGGACAACAAACAACAAATCAACAATGTTATAGAGGTCTGTATAGTTCAACAGTTCTAGCTCTGGACAACAAACAACAAATCAACAATGTTATAGAGGTCAGTATAGTTCAACAGTTCTAGCTCTGGACAACAAACAACAAATCAACAATGTTATAGAGGTCAGTATAGTTCAACAGTTCTAGCTCCGGATAACAAACAACAAATCAACAATGTTATAGAGGTCAGTATAGTTTAACAGTTCTAGCTCTGGACAACAAACAACAAATCAACAATGTTATAGAGGTCTGTATAGTTCAACAGTTCTAGCTCTGGACAACAAACAACAAATCAACAATGTTATAGAGGTCAGTATAGTTTAACAGTTCTAGCTCTGGACAACAAACAACAAATCAACAATGTTATAGAGGTCAGTATAGTTCAACAGTTCTAGCTCTGGACAACAAACAACAAATCAACAATGTTATAGAGGTCAGTATAGTTCAACAGTTCTAGCTCTGGACAACAAACAACAAATCAACAATATTATAGAGGTCAGTATAGTTCAACAGTTCTAGCTCTGGACAACAAACAACAAATCAACAATGTTATAGAGGTCAGTGTAGTTTAACAGTTCTAGCTCTGGATAACAAACAACAAATCAACAATGTTATAGAGGTCAGTATAGTTCAACAGTTCTACCTCTGGACAACAAACAACAAATCAACAATGTTATAGAGGTCAGTATAGTTCAACAGTTCTAGCTCTGGACAACAAACAACAAATCAACAATGTTATAGAGGTCTGTATAGTTCAACAGTTCTAGCTCTGGACAACAAACAACAAATCAACAATGTTATAGAGGTCAGTATAGTTCAACAGTTCTAGCTCTGGACAACAAACAACAAATCAACAATGTTATAGAGGTCAGTATAGTTCAACAGTTCTAGCTCTGGACAACAAACAACAAATCAACAATGTTATAGAGGTCAGTATAGTTCAACAGTTCAAGCTCTGGACAACAAACAACAAATCAACAATGTTATAGAGGTCAGTATAGTTCAACAGTTCTAGCTCTGGACAACAAACAACAAATCAACAATGTTATAGAGGTCAGTATAGTTCAACAGTTCTAGCTCTGGACAACAAACAACAAATCAACAATGATATAGAGGTCAGTATAGTTTAACAGTTCTAGCTCTGGACAACAAACAACAAATCAACAATGTTATAGAGGTCAGTATAGTTTAACAGTTCTAGCTCTGGACAACAAACAACAAATCAACAATGTTATAGAGGTCAGTATAGTTTAACAGTTCTAGCTCTAGACAACAAACAACAAATCAACAATGTTATAGAGGTCAGTATAGTTCAACAGTTCTAGCTCTGGACAACAAAAAACAAATCAACAATGTTATAGAGGTCAGTATAGTTTAACAGTTCTAGCTCTGGACAACAAACAACAAATCAACAATGTTATAGAGGTCAGTATAGTTTAACAGTTCAAGCTCTAGACAACAAACAAGAAATCAACAATGTTAAAGAGGTCAGTATAGTTTAACAGTTCTAGCTCTGGACAACAAACAACAAATCAACAATGTTATAGAGGTCAGTATAGTTCAACAGTTCTAGCTCTGGACAACAAACAACAAATCAACAATGATATAGAGGTCAGTATAGTTTAACAGTTCTAGCTCTGGACAACAAACAACAAATCAACAATGTTATAGAGGTCAGTATAGTTCAACAGTTCTAGCTCTGGACAACAAACAACAAATCAACAATGATATAGAGGTCAGTATAGTTTAACAGTTCTAGCTCTGGACAACAAACAACAAATCAACAATGTTAAAGAGGTCAGTATAGTTTAACAGTTCTAGCTCTGGACAACAAACAACAAATCAACAATGTTATAGAGGTCAGTATAGTTCAACAGTTCTAGCTCTGACAACAAACAACAAATCAACAATGATATAGAGGTCAGTATAGTTTAACAGTTCAAGCTCTAGACAACAAACAAGAAATCAACAATGTTAAAGAGGTCAGTATAGTTTAACAGTTCTAGCTCTGGACAACAAACAACAAATCAACAATGATATAGAGGTCTGTATAGTTCAACAGTTCTAGCTCTGGACAACAAACAACAAATCAACAATGTTATAGAGGTCAGTATAGTTTAACAGTTCTAGCTCTGGACAACAAACAACAAATCAACAATGTTATAGAAGTAAGTATAGTTTAACAGTTCTAGCTCTGGACAACAAACAACAAATCAACAATGTTATAGAGGTCAGTATAGTTTAACAGTTCTAGCTCTGGACAACAAACAACAAATCAACAATGTTATAGAGGTCTGTACAGTTCAACAGTTCAAGCTCTAGAAAACAAACAACAAATCAACAATGTTATAGAGGTCAGTATAGTTTAACAGTTCTAGCTCTGGACAACAAACAACAAATCAACAATGTTATAGAGGTCAGTATAGTTCAACAGTTCTAGCTCTGGACAACAAACAACAAATCAACAATGTTATAGAGGTCAGTATAGTTCAACAGTTCTAGCTCTGGATAACAAACAACAAATCAACAATGTTATAGAGGTCAGTATAGTTCAACAGTTCTAGCTCTGGACAACAAACAACAAATCAACAATGATATAGAGGTCAGTATAGTTTAACAGTTCTAGCTCTGGACAACAAACAACAAATCAACAATGTTATAGAGGTCAGTATAGTTCAACAGTTCTAGCTCTGGATAACAAACAACAAATCAACAATGTTATAGAGGTCAGTATAGTTCAACAGTTCTAGCTCTGGACAACAAACAACAAATCAACAATGTTATAGAGGTCTGTATAGTTCAACAGTTCTAGCTCTGGACAACAAACAACAAATCAACAATGTTATAGAGGTCAGTATAGTTCAACAGTTCTAGCTCTGGACAACAAACAACAAATCAACAATGTTATAGAGGTCAGTATAGTTCAACAGTTCTAGCTCTGGACAACAAACAACAAATCAACAATGTTATAGAGGTCAGTATAGTTTAACAGTTCTAGCTCTGGACAACAAACAACAAATCAACAATGTTATAGAGGTCAGTATAGTTTAACAGTTCTAGCTCTGGACAACAAACAACAAATCAACAATGTTATAGAGGTCAGTATAGTTTAACAGTTCTAGCTCTGGACAACAAACAACAAATCAACAATGTTATAGAGGTCTGTATAGTTCAACAGTTCTAGCTCTGGACAACAAACAACAAATCAACAATGTTATAGAGGTCAGTATAGTTTAACAGTTCTAGCTCTGGACAACAAACAACAAATCAACAATGTTATAGAGGTCTGTATAGTTCAACAGTTCTAGCTCTGGACAACAAACAACAAATCAACAATGTTATAGAGGTCTGTATAGTTTAACAGTTCTAGCTCTGGACAACAAACAACAAATCAACAATGTTATAGAGGTCAGTATAGTTTAACAGTTCTAGCTCTGGACAACAAACAACAAATCAACAATGTTATAGAGGTCAGTATAGTTCAACAGTTCTAGCTCTGGACAACAAACAACAAATCAACAATGTTATAGAGGTCAGTATAGTTTAACAGTTCTAGCTCTGGACAACAAACAACAAATCAACAATGTTATAGAGGTCAGTATAGTTCAACAGTTCTACCTCTGGACAACAAACAACAAATCAACAATGTTATAGAGGTCAGTATAGTTCAACAGTTCTAGCTCTGGACAACAAACAACAAATCAACAATGTTATAGAGGTCAGTATAGTTTAACAGTTCTAGCTCTGGACAACAAACAACAAATCAACAATGTTATAGAGGTCAGTATAGTTCAACAGTTCTAGCTCTGGACAACAAACAACAAATCAACAATGTTATAGAGGTCAGTATAGTTTAACAGTTCTAGCTCTGGACAACAAACAACAAATCAACAATGTTATAGAGGTCAGTATAGTTCAACAGTTCTAGCTCTGGACAACAAACAACAAATCAACAATGTTATAGAGGTCTGTATAGTTCAACAGTTCAAGCTCTAGACAACAAACAACAAATCAACAATGTTATAGAGGTCAGTATAGTTCAACAGTTCTAGCTCTGGACAACAAACAACAAATCAACAATGTTATAGAGGTCAGTATAGTTCAACAGTTCAAGCTCTAGACAACAAACAACAAATCAACAATGTTATAGAGGTCAGTATAGTTCAACAGTTCTAGCTCTGGACAACAAACAACAAATCAACAATGTTATAGAGGTCAGTATAGTTTAACAGTTCTAGCTCTGGACAACAAACAACAAATCAACAATGTTATAGAGGTCAGTATAGTTTAACAGTTCTAGCTCTGGACAACAAACAACAAATCAACAATATTATAGAGGTCAGTATAGTTCAACAGTTCTAGCTCTGGACAACAAACAACAAATCAACAATGTTATAGAGGTCAGTGTAGTTGAACAGTTCTAGCTCTGGACAACAAACAACAAATCAACAATGTTATAGAGGTCAGTATAGTTCAACAGTTCTAGCTCTGGACAACAAACAACAAATCAACAATGTTATAGAGGTCAGTATAGTTCAACAGTTCTAGCTCTGGACAACAAACAACAAATCAACAATGTTATAGAGGTCAGTATAGTTCAACAGTTCAAGCTCTAGACAACAAACAACAAATCAACAATGTTATAGAGGTCAGTATAGTTCAACAGTTCTAGCTCTGGACAACAAACAACAAATCAACAATGTTATAGAGGTCAGTATAGTTCAACAGTTCTAGCTCTGGACAACAAACAACAAATCAACAATGTTATAGAGGTCAGTATAGTTCAACAGTTCTAGCTCTGGACAACAAACAACAAATCAACAATGTTATAGAGGTCAGTATAGTTTAACAGTTCTAGCTCTAGACAACAAACAACAAATCAACAATGTTATAGAGGTCAGTATAGTTCAACAGTTCTAGCTCTGGACAACAAACAACAAATCAACAATGTTATAGAGGTCAGTATAGTTTAACAGTTCTAGCTCTGGACAACAAACAACAAATCAACAATGTTATAGAGGTCAGTATAGTTTAACAGTTCTAGCTCTAGACAACAAACAACAAATCAACAATGTTATAGAGGTCAGTATAGTTCAACAGTTCTAGCTCTGGACAACAAACAACAAATCAACAATGTTATAGAGGTCAGTATAGTTTAACAGTTCTAGCTCTGGACAACAAACAACAAATCAACAATGTTATAGAGGTCAGTATAGTTCAACAGTTCTAGCTCTGGACAACAAACAACAAATCAACAATGTTATAGAGGTCAGTATAGTTTAACAGTTCTAGCTCTGGACAACAAACAACAAATCAACAATGTTATAGAGGTCAGTATAGTTTAACAGTTCTAGCTCTGGACAACAAACAACAAATCAACAATGTTATAGAGGTCAGTATAGTTTAACAGTTCTAGCTCTGGACAACAAACAACAAATCAACAATGTTATAGAGGTCAGTATAGTTCAACAGTTCTAGCTCTGGACAACAAACAACAAATCAACAATGTTATAGAGGTCAGTATAGTTTAACAGTTCTAGCTCTGGACAACAAACAACAAATCAACAATGTTATAGAGGTCAGTATAGTTCAACAGTTCTACCTCTGGACAACAAACAACAAATCAACAATGTTATAGAGGTCAGTATAGTTCAACAGTTCTAGCTCTGGACAACAAACAACAAATCAACAATGTTATAGAGGTCAGTGTAGTTTAACAGTTCTAGCTCTGGACAACAAACAACAAATCAACAATGTTATAGAGGTCAGTATAGTTCAACAGTTCTAGCTCTGGACAACAAACAACAAATCAACAATGTTATAGAGGTCAGTATAGTTCAACAGTTCTAGCTCTAGACAACAAACAACAAATCAACAATGTTATAGAGGTCTGTATAGTTCAACAGTTCTAGCTCTGGATAACAAACAACAAATCAACAATGTTATAGAGGTCAGTATAGTTCAACAGTTCTAGCTCTGGACAACAAACAACAAATCAACAATGTTATAGAGGTCAGTATAGTTCAACAGTTCTAGCTCTGGATAACAAACAACAAATCAACAATGTTATAGAGGTCAGTATAGTTCAACAGTTCTAGCTCTGGACAACAAACAACAAATCAACAATGTTATAGAGGTCAGTATAGTTTAACAGTTCTAGCTCTGGACAACAAACAACAAATCAACAATGTTATAGAGGTCAGTATAGTTTAACAGTTCTAGCTCTGGACAACAAACAACAAATCAACAATGTTATAGAAGTCAGTATAGTTTAACAGTTCTAGCTCTGGACAACAAACAACAAATCAACAATGTTATAGAGGTCAGTATAGTTTAACAGTTCTAGCTCTGGACAACAAACAACAAATCAACAATGTTATAGAGGTCAGTATAGTTCAACAGTTCTACTTCTGGATAACAAACAACAAATCAACAATGTTATAGAAGTCAGTATAGTTTAACAGTTCTAGCTCTGGACAACAAACAACAAATCAACAATGTTATAGAGGTCAGTATAGTTCAACAGTTCTAGCTCTGGACAACAAACAAGAAATCAACAATGTTAAAGAGGTCAGTATAGTTCAACAGTTCTAGCTCTGGACAACAAACAACAAATCAACAATGTTATAGAGGTCAGTATAGTTTAACAGTTCTAGCTCCGGATAACAAACAACAAATCAACAATGTTATAGAGGTCAGTATAGTTTAACAGTTCTAGCTCTGGACAACAAACAACAAATCAACAATGTTATAGAGGTCAGTATAGTTTAACAGTTCTAGCTCTAGACAACAAACAACAAATCAACAATGTTATAGAGGTCTGTATAGTTCAACAGTTCTAGCTCTGGACAACAAACAACAAATCAACAATGTTATAGAGGTCAGTATAGTTCAACAGTTCTAGCTCTGGACAACAAACAACAAATCAACAATATTATAGAGGTCAGTATAGTTTAACAGTTCTAGCTCTAGACAACAAACAACAAATCAACAATGTTATAGAGGTCAGTATAGTTCAACAGTTCTAGCTCTGGACAACAAACAACAAATCAACAATGTTATAGAGGTCTGTATAGTTCAACAGTTCAAGCTCTAGACAACAAACAACAAATCAACAATGTTATAGAGGTCAGTATAGTTCAACAGTTCTAGCTCTGGACAACAAACAACAAATCAACAATGTTATAGAGGTCAGTATAGTTCAACAGTTCAAGCTCTAGACAACAAACAACAAATCAACAATGTTATAGAGGTCAGTATAGTTCAACAGTTCTAGCTCTGGACAACAAACAACAAATCAACAATGTTATAGAGGTCAGTATAGTTTAACAGTTCTAGCTCTGGACAACAAACAACAAATCAACAATGTTATAGAGGTCAGTATAGTTTAACAGTTCTAGCTCTGGACAACAAACAACAAATCAACAATATTATAGAGGTCAGTATAGTTCAACAGTTCTAGCTCTGGACAACAAACAACAAATCAACAATGTTATAGAGGTCAGTGTAGTTTAACAGTTCTAGCTCTGGACAACAAACAACAAATCAACAATGTTATAGAGGTCAGTATAGTTCAACAGTTCAAGCTCTAGACAACAAACAACAAATCAACAATGTTATAGAGGTCAGTATAGTTCAACAGTTCTAGCTCTGGACAACAAACAACAAATCAACAATGTTATAGAGGTCAGTATAGTTCAACAGTTCTAGCTCTGGACAACAAACAACAAATCAACAATGTTATAGAGGTCAGTATAGTTCAACAGTTCTAGCTCTGGACAACAAACAACAAATCAACAATGTTATAGAGGTCAGTATAGTTTAACAGTTCTAGCTCTAGACAACAAACAACAAATCAACAATGTTATAGAGGTCAGTATAGTTCAACAGTTCTAGCTCTGGACAACAAACAACAAATCAACAATGTTATAGAGGTCAGTATAGTTTAACAGTTCTAGCTCTGGACAACAAACAACAAATCAACAATGTTATAGAGGTCAGTATAGTTTAACAGTTCTAGCTCTAGACAACAAACAACAAATCAACAATGTTATAGAGGTCAGTATAGTTCAACAGTTCTAGCTCTGGACAACAAACAACAAATCAACAATGTTATAGAGGTCAGTATAGTTTAACAGTTCTAGCTCTGGACAACAAACAACAAATCAACAATGTTATAGAGGTCAGTATAGTTCAACAGTTCTAGCTCTGGACAACAAACAACAAATCAACAATGTTATAGAGGTCAGTATAGTTTAACAGTTCTAGCTCTGGACAACAAACAACAAATCAACAATGTTATAGAGGTCAGTATAGTTTAACAGTTCTAGCTCTGGACAACAAACAACAAATCAACAATGTTATAGAGGTCAGTATAGTTTAACAGTTCTAGCTCTGGACAACAAACAACAAATCAACAATGTTATAGAGGTCAGTATAGTTCAACAGTTCTAGCTCTGGACAACAAACAACAAATCAACAATGTTATAGAGGTCAGTATAGTTTAACAGTTCTAGCTCTGGACAACAAACAACAAATCAACAATGTTATAGAGGTCAGTATAGTTCAACAGTTCTACCTCTGGACAACAAACAACAAATCAACAATGTTATAGAGGTCAGTATAGTTCAACAGTTCTAGCTCTGGACAACAAACAACAAATCAACAATGTTATAGAGGTCAGTGTAGTTTAACAGTTCTAGCTCTGGACAACAAACAACAAATCAACAATGTTATAGAGGTCAGTATAGTTCAACAGTTCTAGCTCTGGACAACAAACAACAAATCAACAATGTTATAGAGGTCAGTATAGTTCAACAGTTCTAGCTCTAGACAACAAACAACAAATCAACAATGTTATAGAGGTCTGTATAGTTCAACAGTTCTAGCTCTGGATAACAAACAACAAATCAACAATGTTATAGAGGTCAGTATAGTTCAACAGTTCTAGCTCTGGACAACAAACAACAAATCAACAATGTTATAGAGGTCAGTATAGTTCAACAGTTCTAGCTCTGGATAACAAACAACAAATCAACAATGTTATAGAGGTCAGTATAGTTCAACAGTTCTAGCTCTGGACAACAAACAACAAATCAACAATGTTATAGAGGTCAGTATAGTTTAACAGTTCTAGCTCTGGATAACAAACAACAAATCAACAATGTTATAGAGGTCAGTATAGTTCAACAGTTCTAGCTCTGGACAACAAACAACAAATCAACAATGTTATAGAGGTCAGTATAGTTTAACAGTTCTAGCTCTGGATAACAAACAACAAATCAACAATGTTATAGAGGTCAGTATAGTTCAACAGTTCTAGCTCTGGACAACAAACAACAAATCAACAATGTTATAGAGGTCAGTATAGTTTAACAGTTCTAGCTCTGGACAACAAACAACAAATCAACAATGTTATAGAAGTCAGTATAGTTTAACAGTTCTAGCTCTGGACAACAAACAACAAATCAACAATGTTATAGAGGTCAGTATAGTTTAACAGTTCTAGCTCTGGACAACAAACAACAAATCAACAATGTTATAGAGGTCAGTATAGTTCAACAGTTCTACTTCTGGATAACAAACAACAAATCAACAATGTTATAGAAGTCAGTATAGTTTAACAGTTCTAGCTCTGGACAACAAACAACAAATCAACAATGTTATAGAGGTCAGTATAGTTCAACAGTTCTAGCTCTGGACAACAAACAAGAAATCAACAATGTTAAAGAGGTCAGTATAGTTCAACAGTTCTAGCTCTGGACAACAAACAACAAATCAACAATGTTATAGAGGTCAGTATAGTTTAACAGTTCTAGCTCCGGATAACAAACAACAAATCAACAATGTTATAGAGGTCAGTATAGTTTAACAGTTCTAGCTCTGGACAACAAACAACAAATCAACAATGTTATAGAGGTCAGTATAGTTTAACAGTTCTAGCTCTAGACAACAAACAACAAATCAACAATGTTATAGAGGTCTGTATAGTTCAACAGTTCTAGCTCTGGACAACAAACAACAAATCAACAATGTTATAGAGGTCAGTATAGTTCAACAGTTCTAGCTCTGGACAACAAACAACAAATCAACAATATTATAGAGGTCAGTATAGTTTAACAGTTCTAGCTCTAGACAACAAACAACAAATCAACAATGTTATAGAGGTCAGTATAGTTCAACAGTTCTAGCTCTGGACAACAAACAACAAATCAACAATGTTATAGAGGTCAGTATAGTTTAACAGTTCTAGCTCTGGACAACAAACAACAAATCAACAATGTTATAGAGGTCAGTGTAGTTTAACAGTTCTAGCTCTGGACAACAAACAACAAATCAACAATGTTATAGAGGTCAGTATAGTTCAACAGTTCTAGCTCTGGACAACAAACAACAAATCAACAATGTTATAGAGGTCAGTATAGTTCAACAGTTCTAGCTCTGGACAACAAACAACAAATCAACAATGTTATAGAGGTCTGTATAGTTCAACAGTTCTAGCTCTGGACAACAAACAACAAATCAACAATGTTATAGAGGTCAGTATAGTTCAACAGTTCTAGCTCTGGACAACAAACAACAAATCAACAATGTTATAGAGGTCTGTATAGTTCAACAGTTCTAGCTCTGGACAACAAACAACAAATCAACAATGTTATAGAGGTCAGTATAGTTCAACAGTTCTACTTCTGGATAACAAACAACAAATCAACAATGTTATAGAGGTCAGTATAGTTCAACAGTTCTAGCTCTGGACAACAAACAACAAATCAACAATGTTATAGAGGTCAGTATAGTTCAACAGTTCTAGCTCTGGACAACAAACAACAAATCAACAATGTTATAGAGGTCAGTATAGTTTAACAGTTCTAGCTCTGGACAACAAACAACAAATCAACAATGTTATAGAGGTCTGTATAGTTCAACAGTTCAAGCTCTAGACAACAAACAACATATCAACAATGTTATAGAGGTCAGTATAGTTTAACAGTTCTAGCTCTGGACAACAAACAACAAATCAACAATGTTATAGAGGTCAGTATAGTTCAACAGTTCTAGCTCTGGACAACAAACAACAAATCAACAATGTTATAGAGGTCAGTATAGTTTAACAGTTCTAGCTCTGGACAACAAACAACAAATCAACAATGTTATAGAGGTCAGTATAGTTTAACAGTTCTAGCTCTGGACAACAAACAACAAATCAACAATGTTATAGAGGTCAGTATAGTTTAACAGTTCTAGCTCTAGACAACAAACAACAAATCAACAATGTTATAGAGGTCAGTATAGTTTAACAGTTCTAGCTCTGGACAACAAACAACAAATCAACAATGTTATAGAGGTCAGTATAGTTTAACAGTTCTAGCTCTGGACAACAAACAACAAATCAACAATGTTATAGAGGTCAGTATAGTTTAACAGTTCTAGCTCTGGACAACAAACAACAAATCAACAATGTTATAGAGGTCAGTATAGTTCAACAGTTCTAGCTCTGGACAACAAACAACAAATCAACAATATTATAGAGGTCAGTATAGTTCAACAGTTCTAGCTCTGGACAACAAACAACAAATCAACAATGTTATAGAGGTCAGTATAGTTTAACAGTTCTAGCTCTGGACAACAAACAACAAATCAACAATGTTATAGAGGTCAGTATAGTTCAACAGTTCTAGCTCTGGACAACAAACAACAAATCAACAATGTTATAGAGGTCAGTATAGTTCAACAGTTCAAGCTCTAGAAAACAAACAACAAATCAACAATGTTATAGAGGTCAGTATAGTTTAACAGTTCTAGCTCTGGACAACAAACAACAAATCAACAATGTTATAGAGGTCAGTATAGTTTAACAGTTCTAGCTCTGGACAACAAACAACAAATCAACAATGTTATAGAGGTCTGTATAGTTCAACAGTTCTAGCTCTGGACAACAAACAACAAATCAACAATGTTATAGAGGTCAGTATAGTTTAACAGTTCTAGCTCTGGATAACAAACAACAAATCAACAATGTTATAGAGGTCAGTGTAGTTCAACAGTTCAAGCTCTAGAAAACAAACAACAAATCAACAATGTTATAGAGGTCAGTATAGTTTAACAGTTCTAGCTCTGGACAACAAACAACAAATCAACAATGTTATAGAGGTCTGTATAGTTTAACAGTTCTAGCTCTGGACAACAAACAACAAATCAACAATGTTATAGAGGTCAGTATAGTTCAACAGTTCTAGCTCTGGACAACAAACAACAAATCAACAATGTTATAGAGGTCAGTATAGTTCAACAGTTCTAGCTCTGGACAACAAACAACAAATCAACAATGTTATAGAGGTCAGTATAGTTCAACAGTTCTAGCTCTGGACAACAAACAACAAATCAACAATGTTATAGAAGTAAGTTTAGTTTAACAGGCAATCAACAATTAATAACATATATTAGAACAAGTAAAACATTACGAATGGAACAATTCAAAACAAGATATGAAGAGAAACAGACAATGCTAGGGTCAAACGAAAATGACCAAAAGAATACAATTTTTCCTGAAATTTTCACTCTCTAAAATGACATTCTTTTGTTGCTTTTATTTTGATTTTTTGTTAAAGATAATCAGTTCAAAAATAAAAAGACTTGAAATGAACAAGTTTGATTAATGGTGTATAAAGACTGATAAATTCATTATTGCAGTTATATTTATATTTGTGATACAGGTTCATAACATTATTTTGTAGAGTACTGACTTCATATTGATTTTTCAGTATATTTTGACCAAACTATTGAAGAAGGATAAAGAAATACTGCCATACATACTGAAACAACTGTCAACACAATCTGGTAAGTCTGCCAGGGCCTGTAATTAGCATGGACCAACTCACCAATGGCCCCGAAAATTTGGTGTGGGCTACTTAAATTCCTGCTTTTCTTGTATAGGACTATTTATGTGGTCTACAAAATCTAAGCTGTGGACTACAATTGCCAATCTCTTAAGTTGAATTCCTGTAGCTGTCATACTTTGTTTATTCTCTTTTAATTAGCTCACCTGGCCAGAAGAGCCCAAATAAGCATTTTCTTGGCTTTTGCACTATAACTCTAGTTTAAGTTAATAGAAACCTATGAAATTTAAACACAAGGTTTATAACCATAAAAGAAAGATTGGGATTGATATTGGAAGTTTTGGTCCAAACAGTTTAGGAATTAGGGCAAAAAAGGGCCCAAATAAGCATTATTCTTGGTTTTCGCACAATAACTTTTGTATAAGCTAATAGAAATCTATGAAATTTAAACACAAGGTTTATGACCACAAAAGGAAGGTTGGGATTGATTTTGGGAGTTTGGGTCCCAACTGTTTCCGAATAAGGGGCAAACACAGGGCCCAAATAAGCATAATTTTTGATTCTCGCACAATTACTTTACAAAAGTAAATAGAAATCTATGAAATTTAAACACAACATTAATGGCAACAAATGGAAGGTTGGGATTGATTTTTGGGAGTTTGGGTCCAGGCCAACAGTTTAGGAATTAGGGGCCAAAAAAGGGCCAAAATAAGCATTATTCTTGGTTTTTGAAAAATAACTTTAGTATAAGTAAATAGAAATCTATGAAATTCAAACACAAGGTTTATCAACACAAAAGGAAGGTTTGGATTGATTAGGGAGTTTTGGTCCCAACAGTTTAGGAATAAGGCGCCCAAAGGGTCCAAATTAAACTTTGTTTGATTATATCAAAAATTGAATAATTGGGGTTCTTTGACATGCTGAATCTGTGTATGTAGATTCTTTATATTTTGTCCCATTTTCAAATTGGTCTACATTAATTTCCAAAGGGCCCGGTTTTCAAGTTGGTCCAAATTGAGGTCCAAAATTAAACTTTGTTTGATTTCAACACAAATTTAATCCTTGGGGTTCTTTGATATGCTGAATTTAAACATGTATTAAGATTTTTATACGACCGCAAATTTTTAAAAAAATTTCGTCGTATATTGCTATCACGTTGGCGTCGTCGTCGTCGTCGTCCGAATACTTTTAGTTTTCGCACTCTAACTTTAGTAAAAGTGAATAGAAATCTATGAAATTTTAACACAAGGTTTATGACCATAAAAGGAAGGCTGGTATTGATTTTGGGAGTTTTGGTCCCAACATTTTAGGAATTAGGGGCCAAAAAGGGCCCAAATAAGCATTTTCTTGGTTTTGGCACTATAACTTTAGTTTAAGTTAATAGAAATCTATGAAATTTTGACACAAGGTTTATGACCACAAAAGAAAGGTTGGGATTGATTTTGGGAGTTTTGGTTTCAACAGTTTAGGAATTAGGGGCCAAAAAAGGGCCCAAATAAGCATTATTCTTGGTTTTCGCACAATAACTTTAGTTAAAGTGAATAGAAATCAATGAAATTTAAACACAATGTTGATGTCCACAAAAGGAAGGTTGGTATTGATTTTGGGAGTTTCGGTCCCAACAGTTTAGGAATAAGGGGCCAAAAAGGGACCCAAATAAGCATTTTTCTTGGTTTTCGCACCATAGCGTTAGTATAAGTAAATAGAAATCTATGAAATTTAAACATAAGGTTTATGACTATAAAAGGAAGGTTGGTATTGATTTTGGGAGTTTTGGTCCCAACAGTTAAGGAAAAAGGGGCCCAAAGGGTCCAAAATTAAACTTTGTTTGATTTCATCAAAATTGAATAATTGGGGTTCTTTAATATGCCGAATCTAACTGTGTATGTAGATTCTTAATTTTTGGTCCCGTTTTCAAATTGGTCTACATTAAGGTCCAAAGGGTCCAAAATTAAACTTAGTTTGATTTTAACAAAAATTGAAACCTTGGGGTTCTTTGATATGCTGAATCTAAAAATGTACTTAGATTTTTGATTATTGGCCCAGTTTTCAAGTTGGCCCAATTCGAGGTCCAAAATTAAACATTGTTTGATTTCATCAAAAATTGAATAATTGGGGTTCTTTGATATGCCAAATCTAACTGTGTATGTAGATTCTTAATTTTTGGCCCAGTTTTAAAATTGGTCTAAATTAAAGTGCAAAGGGTCCAAAATTAAACTAAGTTTGATTTTAACAAAAATTAAATTCTTGGGCCTCTTTGATATGCTGAATCTAAACATGTACTTAGATTTTTGATTATGGGCCCAGTTTTCAAGTTGGTCCAAATCAGGATCTAAAATTATTATATTAAGTATTGTGCAATAGCAAGTCTTTTCAATTGCACAGTATTGTGCAATGGCAAGAAATATCTAATTTCACAATATTGTGAAATAGCAAATTTTTTTAATTAAGAGTTATCTTTCTTTGTCCAGTATAGTAAGCAAGAAATATCTGCAAGAATTTTTTTTAATTGGAGTTATCTTTCTTTGTCCAGAATCAACTTAAATCTTTGTTATATACAATATACAATGTATATTCACTTTTTACTACCAAATGGTAAATTTAAATAATCTTTACCATTCAGTGATAACAAGCAGTTTTTTTACATCTTAATATTTTATGATGTATTTAAATGAGTAGTAATTGTTGCAAACTCCATTAGAATATTTTAATTGAAATTAGTTTTGGAATAAGGGAAAGGGGGATGTGAATAAAAAATTGGGTTCAATTTTTCTCATTTGAAATTTCATAAATAAAAAGAAAATTTCTTCAAACATTTTTTTGAGAGGATTAATATTCAACAGCATAGTGAATTGCTCTAAGAGAAAACAAAAATTTTAAGTTCATTTGTATACATTCATTCTGTGTCAGAAACCTATGCTGTGTCAACTATTTAATCACAATCCAAATTTAGAGTGGAATCCAGCTTGAATGTTGTGTCCATACTTGCCCCAACCCTTCAGGGTTCAACCTCTGCGGTCGTATAAAGCTACGCCCTGCGGAGCATCTGGTTTATTATAGGCCCAGTTTTCAAGTTGGTCCAAATTGGGGTCCAGTTAAACTTTGTTTGATTTCAAACAAAATTGAATATATGGGGTTCTTTGGTTTATGCTGAAACTAACTATGTATTTAGATTTTTGATATATAAGCCAAGTTATCAAATTGGTCCACATTGAGGTCCTTAGGGTCCAAAATTGAACTTTATTTGATTTCATAAAAAAATGAATTCTTTGGGTTCTTTGATATGCTTGATCTAACCATGAATTAGATTTTGGATATTGGACCATCATAGGTAATGTCCAATTTAAAATTTAAAGTTTTTAAGTTTAAGTTCTCAGACCACATTCATTCTGTGTCAGAAACCTGTGCTGTGTCAACTACTTAATCTCAATCCAAATTCAGAGCTGTATCAAGCTTGAAAGTTGTGTCCATACTTGCCCAAATGTTCAGGGCTCCAACTCTGCGGTTGTATAAAGCTGCATCCTGCAGAGCATCTGGTTAATAACTGTAAGCAACACTTTTATACGACCACACAATTTTTTTGTAATCGTCCAAGACATTTAGTTTAAGTGAATGGATCTCTATGAAATTTAAACACATAGTTTGAAACCACAAAAAGAAGATAGGCATATTTTTTTTAGTTGTTGAGGGGGGGGGGCAATTTACAACAGCATAGCTAGTGTATTGCACAAAATCAAAGAATTGAATATAAGTTCTTTGACAATAGTTATTCTGTGTCAGAAACAAAAATATATAAGTGTAAAAAATTTAATTATGATCCAAATTCAGACCTTTATTTAGCATGAATATTGTGTTCACTTTTCATGGTTGGACATCTGCATTAGTTTTCAGCTGCACTTGGGGAAGCAATTTATGTTAAGTTACTATTAAATATTATTAATATTAGCCATGAATGTATGTCATTTTCTATTTTTCACGAGCCTGCAACTTTTGTTGCAGAAAGCTCTACATAGGGATAGTGATCTGGCGGCTACGGTGGCTGGGGCTGTGTTAGCTAACTTCTTAAAAGCTTTATATTTTAGAAGGTCGAAGACCTGGATGCTTCATACTTAATTGTATATAGATGCCTCATGTGTCAAAGTTTCTGTCAGTCACATGCCCAATGTCCTTGACCTCATTTTCATGGTTCAGTGACCACTTTAAAAAAAAGTTTAGATTTTTTGTAATGTTGAATTCTCCCTTATTATAAGTAGAAGGATAACTATATTTGATATGTGCATACCTTGCAAGGTCTTCATGTCTGTTAGACAGTTTTCACTTGACCTCGACCTCATTTCATGGATCAGTGAACAAGGTTAAGTTTTGTCGGTCAAGTCCATATCTCAGATATTATAAGCAATAGGTCTAGTATATTCGGTGTATGGATGGACAGTAAGGTGTACATGTCCAACTGGCAGGTGTCATCTCACCTTGACCTCATTTTCATGATTCAGTGGTCATAGTTAAGTTTTTGTGTTTTTGTCTGTTTTTCCCATACTTTATGCAATAGGTCTACTATATTGGTTTTATGGAATGATTGTAAGGTGTACATATCTAGCAGGCAGATGTCATGTGAATTTGACCTCATTTTCATGGTTCAGTGGTCAAAGTTAAGTTTTTGAGTTTTGGTCTTTTTATCTAATCCATAGGTATACTATATTTGGTGCATGGAAATATTTTATGATCTTTATGTCAGTCGTGCAGGTTTTATTTGACCCTGACCTCATTTTCACGGTTCATTGCACAGTGTTAAGTTTTTTAATGTTTTGGTCTATTTTTCTTTTAAAACTATAAGTAATAGCCTAATAGCTATAGGTCAACTGTACATGTTGTATAGAAGCATTGTTAGCTGTACATGTCTGCCTGGCATGGTTCATCTGACCTTGACCTCATTTTCAAGTTTTTTTGGTCTTTGTTTAGTTATCTTGGTTAATGTTAATTTTATGTGACAGTTGTAATAAAGCTTTATACTTAGGACTATCAACATAATATCAATGATTAGTATAGAAGGCGAGACATTTCAGTGTGTGCACTCTTGTAAGACTTTTATGATGTATTTAAACGGGTAATTATGGTTGCAAACTCCATTTGAAATTTAAATTGAGATTATGACCATTGATGTCTTGGGGATAGTAGAAGGGCATTATGTTTTCTGGTCTCTGTTTGGTTGTTCGTCCGTTAATCCATCTATCCGTCTGTCCCGATTCAGGTTAAAGTTTTTGGTCAACGTAGTTTTTGATGAAGTTGAAGTCCTTGAAACTTAGTACACATGTTTCATATGATTTAATCTTTCTAATTTTAAATGTCAAATTAGAGTTTTATACTCCAATTTCATGGTAAATTGTATATAGAAAAAGGAAGTGCAAGTAGGGCATCCTCGTACTTTGGACACATTCTTGTTTAATGGTTTTGTTATTTTTCATATACATTAAGCAATTGTCAACTATATTTGTTGAATGGTATATTTGTAAGGTATGTCTGTATGACAGGGAGTTGAGCTTCACCCTCTCATTATTACTTGATTATGGTTCAAGAAAAAGCAGGCTATTTGATTTACGATTGCTCATTGGAGATCATACCACATCTCCTTATTGTGATAAGACAGATAAGACAAACTTGTTTAAACCTGAAGTACAAGAAAAGTACTAGCTTGTTTTAGTTTAGATTTTTATGTTCATTCGTTCATTCATGTTATTTAAGTTCATTTGACCACATTCATTCTGTGTCAGAAACCTATGCTGTTTCAACTATTTAATCACAATCCAAATTCAGAGCTTTGTCAAGCTAGAATGTAGTGTCCATACTTGCCCCAACTGTTCGGGGTTCGACCTCTGCTATCATATGAAGCTGCACCTTGCAGAGCATCTGATCTACTTTTCAAACCATTTCTGTTTGAATCCATCCTGGTTTTTTTGCTTTGGCGGATCAAGGGGGAGGGTTCTGGGGGTTGGAACCTCCCTTTTTTTTTTTGGACAATCAATGCATTTGAATGGGGACATATAGTTGGAATCCCCCTCTTTGTCCTGGGTTTGGACACCCTCCACCTACCCCCCTCCTTTTTTTAAATATCTGGATCTGTCCCCTGTCTTGTACTACTGGAAACTATATATGACATATACCGGAGATGTGTTATTTTCAATCAACACAAAAAATTTTGTCATTATTCTTATTTAACATTGAACATGCTATTATTTAAACTTGGAATTATTTTTAATTATGGAATTTGCTTGAATAATTGTTATTGAATTTTTAATAAATTCCATGTTTTTTTCTGTACAGAAATGTTCTGTGCTGCGCACAACACTTTCTATTACAAAGAAAATTTCATATTTTCAATAGAATAAACTGTGCCACACACAACACTATCTAACCAAAACAATTTGTATGGAAAGTGTTATTAACCTCTATTAAGATTATAATACCAAATAAACATAGGATATATCAAAAAAATTTAAACACAAGAAATTATGCAAATTCCATAATTGAAAATAATTCAAAGTTCAAATAATAGCCTGTTATTGAATCCTTTGAATCTCATGCCAGATATCAAATTGAACCTCAATATTTTAGAAGTTAATAGATGTTGATAATTATGAACATGCTGAGGAGATCCTACACAGGATATGTTCCAAAATAACTGATAACAGACTCAACTAAGTTTACTGATTCTGTATGATATTTAATAAGTAGACATAACATGTTTAACCCCGGCACATTATTTATGTATGTGCCTGTTCCAAGTCAGGAGCCTGTAATTCAGTGGTTGTCGTTTGTATATGTGTTACATATTTGTTTTTCGTTCATTATTTTACATAAATAAGGCTGTTAGTTTTCTCGTTTGAATTGTTTTACATTGTCTTATCGGGGCCTTTTATGTCTGACTATGCGGTATTAGCTTTGCTCATTGTTGAAGGCTGTACGGAACCTATAGTTGTTAATTTTGTGTCATTTTGGTCTTTTGTGGATAGTTGTCTCATTGGCAATCATACCACATCTTCTTTTTTATATGTTAGTTGCTGTACATGTACTGTGTTAGTTTATCGTAAATTAATCAGGTAATCATTGGACTCCTCAGTGTATATTTCATCTATTTTGAATTTTGTCAGGTATGTGCCTATGCAATCACAAATAAAACCTGAAGACTCAATTTTTAAAAATATATATCAATAAAGAGTTGTTAGTTTTAGTACATGTATCAAAGTCAGGCGATATTTGGACTCCACAGTGTATATTCATTCAGAAGATAAATTGAATTTTGTCAAGCGTTTGTCACTGTTATCACAAATGAAACCTGAAGACTCATTTTGTTTCAAACAAATACATCTAGGATTCGAAAGTCCATCACTAAGCAGTACTTTACTCTCCTTTCCATCTTTTGATATTACTATTATTCTATGAGATCCAGTGTCTGCTACAATAATGTTACCATAAGTATCTATACAAAGTCCTTTTGGTCTTGATAAATCCTGTGTATATTGCCAGATCTGTTTACCTGATTGATCAACACAGTATACTGCTTTACCAATGTAGTCACTATAGATTACTCTGTCATTACAGTAAACAAGGTCATACAGGTAATATTTACACTCAACTTGTATTGACTTCATTGTATTTCTTTCCAAGTCTATAATACGGATTTCATCTTTTTCTAAACCTACAACAAGAGAATCATCTGATGATGATAATCCCCAGCATTCTTTTTCTAATGTGATAACTTTGTTAACTGTTTCATTCTCTATATTGAAGATCTTAATGGCTGTCTCATAAGGATAAGTTATGGCAATAGTGTTCTGATTGATCTGTGTAACGCCGAAGGCATTACCAGGTATAGGTAAATGTTTCAGTAGTTTGCCATCAGAAGTAAGTAGGTTAACTTTGTCAAGCCATTCTACCATTATAAGTCTTCCATCCATAAGACAAATCATGTCACTCATAATCTTCATGTTTATCTTTATCTGTGTCTCAATGTTCATGGTCATGTTGTTTATGTTTGATTGTTCTCGTGATTCTACTTGTGCTTTCCTCCTCACACTGGTTTCTCTGTTCAAATCCATATCTGTTTTAACAACAGTTAATTCACCTAAGGATTCTAACTTTTTTATTATCTTTTCTGTTTCATTATTTTCCTCCATTTTGATGTTAAATTGTTTTGCCCTGTCGTCATTTTCAAGATCATCTATGTATCGTTGACATTGATGTACTTGTTGTTCAATCTGATGTACTCCTAGAAATGATTGGAGTTTTGAGGCATGTGGCATGACTGTATGTAACTGATCTTGCATTTTCTTTAAGATTTTCTGTTTTTCTTCAATTTCAGTGATTGAATCTGTGGCTTTTGATTTTTCCTGATTCAAGATGGTATCTGCTTCTTGGTATATCTTCTTTTCTAGGTGGGTTAAATGTTTATCTATTTCATTGCGTATTTTTACAATGAATTCTTTAATGCTTTCATATTCTTGTTCTCCTCTTTTAATGTTTTGTGATTTGTTATTTACAATTTTACCTAAGATTTGTAAGATGGAGTTAATTTCTTTCTCCACAGCTTCTTTAGATTTTTCAATCTTGGTTTTATCCACAATGCTAGCTAGACTTTTTATTCCGGTACATTTTGCATGTGTATCGGATATACATTCATCACAGCAAGGCATTAAATGACTTGGACAGTACAAGGTGAGCTGTTGACCATGTTTGTCACATTCTGTTTTAATAGTTTGGACAGATGGGTTATAACTTTTAATATCAATAGTCTTATGATCTCGTGTTTCTTTGGATCTTTTGTGATGACCAGAACATGTTGAACACAATCCTTCATCACAGTTGTAACACCAGAAGACAGCTTTAGTGTTTACTTTTCCTTCTATACAAGGTCCACATGGAATAGGTTTACTGGATGACATGGCCTGAAAATTTCAAAGATAAAAGTTATTTTGCTTTCTTGTCAATGTTCAAATAGTTAATGGTGAATGATGGTGATACTCGAAATGAAAAATATAAAAAAAAATTCAAAGGTGAAAACGAACACATAGACAAAACAATGAACAATTGCAAATAATTTAATTTTAGATGTAACGCCCTTCTGATTGGCTGACGTAATTTTGTTATGAGCCCATAGACATAATTTAGTCATGTGACCGTGACGTCATCAATGTTTTTTCATGGTTTTCTACGATTTAAAATGGAATTTATAATTAAATTAAAAGAAATGACTGTAATATTTTTTCTGTCTATTCGAAATAACATACAAAATTTGGTGCACACTGTTAAATAACCCATTACGCGCGTTATTCAGTGTACACCAAATTTTTGATGTTATTTCTTTAAAGACAGAAAAAATAATACAGTCATTCCTTAAATATAATGTTCAACAAACTAAAAACAGTGAATGACTACAGGCTCCTGACTTGGGACAGGGACGTGTTGGATTCTTCAATGATTGTCGTTTGTTGCTGCTTATTGTGGCCCAAGGACACAGTTATCGTCCTTTGGTTTTCGTTGTCTACGAATATAGTCCCTAGTGTAAACAGTGTATAACTTGCATGTTTTATTTGATATACCTTCCCAATTTATTTCTTGATATTAAATGCATGAAATATTAAGTTGGGGGATGTAATTACATGTCAAATAAATTTTAGTGCTGAATCTTTATGTTAAGTAGTGAATTGGTCCAGTTTTAAAAGGTCAAATTTTATCACGTCTGAAGCTGTCAAACTGAATTTTACACCCCCTTAACACAGAATTGTCAATATTTTGAGTTAGAGCTGGTAGAATATTCTATAATTTTGATATTATTTGTCTCACTGGTAGTACACTACACTGTAAAAAGCTTTTTGAGAAAGAGCAGGTGCGATTTTTTTAATTTGAATTTATTGTCTAAAAGAAATGCACTACGAAATAACTGTGTTCTCGGGCCTTGTATTTGATTATCATGCATTAACCCTGTTGTATTGGCCACTAGCTGTGCTTCTTGTTGATTACATACAACAGAATTAGTTTGAATATATAATTCTCAATCAGACAGATAAATGATGGATTACATTGTTGATTATTAAAGAACTTAGTTCAGTAAGGGCAATATTTGACCCTGATTATAAAGTTCAATTTTACAAGACAAAAAATGTTTTAAGTTGACTTACAGACATGTGAGAAAGTTAAACAGAACTATTTTTGTCAAAGTTTAATTCTAACACGTTCATTTTTTACATCCCAAAAAGGTAAAGATAAGAGATTTTGGTAAAAATCTGCTGGACTTCAACCAAATTAAGGACCATGAAACATTGAGCGCAGGGGTTGACAAACTAAATATTCAAATAAGACATGAAATGCCTTAAACACATTATTTTAAAAGATCTTTGTTGTCTATGTATAAGCTCTATGTTTCCTGTCCAATAATATTTGGAAATTTGCCTATTTCTATTGATTTTATTGTAGAAATATACATTTTTTTTAATATGAGTACAACTTGTGAGGTCATAATAAAATGCAGGAATGTAAATTTTCAACAAAATGGTTTATTTCCTATCTAATCACTGTATTAGCTATAATTTTTTGTGATATTGCTCAATAAATCCTAGCTTGAAATTTACGCTAAAAAAGGGGGCCATTTTAGGACCTTAGAACCTACTCCTTTGAACAATAAGACATATTTTTTACAATGTATGGACATGATTACATACACATTACTCTGTGTTTTATACCTAGTGATTAAATAAAATAACTTATAATTTAACCAAATACCTGTTGATTTTGTAATGACAAAAGATTAGTTCTCTTTCACGGTTTCTTCAATGTCGACCAACTAGGAAGTTATTAAGGACATGTCAATACCTGATTCAGCTAATTATTGAATATTTAAATGACGTAGAAAATAACTGACCCAAAAAATAAAAGTTCAAAATAAACATTGTCATAATTAAAGACATCAGTGGGATTTAAATTTTCTATTAGAGAAAAATGGTCTTACCATGTTTCTAAATACAGAAAAAATCTTTGTGGAATCTGGATATACATGTATTTTGTCTCTCATCTTATAAGGTGACAAAATATTTGCTATAACTTTGTATTATAGTGTGATTTTGCTCTGGTTTTAACCGTGTCTATATATAGAATCAATGTTTTCTATGCAATAAAATTTGTTTCATTTTAGGAATCATACTGTCAATAAATATTTCAATGAGCTTTACTAATAAAACTAAATATTTTTTTGTTAAATGACTACATTTGGCTTCCACACAAAGTCTAAATCTATTCTAGTGTCTTTTCTAATCTATAAACAAAACCAACCAGTATAATGTACCTGAAAATAATATAAACAAAATAATAATAGAAAACACTATAGTTAACATTTTTGCTCTGCCTGCCACGAAAGTTGTTGAATGCAAAACAAAGGGATTAATATCTGGAGTAAGCATAAACTATATGTAAATTTATAAAGCTGAATATTTCAAAATGTAGAAGACCTAGATTCTTCATACTTTGGATGCAGATTCCGTATTTTACAAAGATTCTGTATTTCATTTGTCCATTCTCAAAGCCTCATTTTCAAGATTCAGTGACTGCTTGAAATATCAGTGATTAAGGAACATGTGTAATAATTTATGGTCATTGTATAGGGTTTGGCTTCTTCAGGAGGGCATCCAGCCATTTTTAAAAGGCAGGAAAGCTTTGCGGGGGGGGGGGGGGTATGTCCAACTGAATATCGGATAGTAAGCATTAGATAGATCCAATGGAGTGAGATGGATATGCATTGGTCACCCAGATATAAGGGAATAGATCTTTATAAAAAAAATTTCAAAGGTTCAATACCACTAAAGGAAGGTTTGGATTGATTTTGGGGATGATCATGTCCCAACTGTTATTAGGGGCCCTAAAGGGGCCAAAAACAAGCATTTTTCTAGTTTCAGTATAATAGCCTTGTGTACAAGTATTTCAATTGCTCTGATATTATACAGCAATGTTTGAAACCACAAGTAGAAGGTTTGAATTCATAAAAGAAGTTGTGGGGCCAAAGTTTAGGAATTAAGGGCCAAAAAGGGGCCAAAATAAGCATTTTTCTAGTTTCCAGACAATAACTTGTGTGTAATTGTATGGATCTCAATGAAATGGTACCACAATGTAATATATATAACAAAAGGGAGGCTGGGAATAATTTTTTGGTTAATTGCCCAAAATACATAGGAATTAAGGGCCAAATAAGGGCCAAAAAGAAGCATGTTTCTAGTTTCTAAACAATCATGACAATAACTTGTGTTTATGTGAATAGATATTTCTGAAATTGTACTACAAGGTTCAATACTACAAAGGAAAGCATGAGATTCAGTTAATAGGTTATTGCTCCTAGGGGATTCCAATAAGTTAGAGGGGTGGGAGGGATTTTTTATTTACCATTTTTTTTAAGGGATTCCTTTTTTTTTCAAAAATTTTCAAAATTCAAATTTTTAAAAGTTTCAAGAAGAAATCTTCAATTGCACAGTATTGTGCAATAGATTTGTTAAATCTGTGTTTTGTGACAAAAACCTATATTATGTCAAATTTTTTATCACAATCCAAATTCAGACAGTATCAAGCTTGAATATTGTGACCAAATTTGCCAACTGTTCAGGGTTGGACCACTTGGGTAGTATAAAGCTGTGCCCTGGGGAGCACCTGATTTACCAATCTTATTTGTAATTTTTAGCTCACCACCTGTCCCGAAGGGACAAGTGAGCTTATGCCATCACTTGGCGTCCGTCATTGTCCGTCGTCTGTCGTCGTCCGACGTCGTCGTCGTCTGTCGTCGTAAACTATTTCAAAAATCTTCTCCTCTGAAACTACTGGGCCAAATACTTTCAAACTTTAACTGAATGTTCCTTATGGTATCTAATTTATAAATTGTATCCGAAGTTTTGATCTATCAACAAACATGGTCGCCATTGCTAAAAATAGAACATAGGGGTCAAATGCAGTTTTTGGCTTATAACTCAAAAACCAAAGCATTTAGAGCAAATCTGACATGGGGTGATATTGTTTATCAGGTCAAGATCTATCTGCCCTGAAATTTTCAGATGAATCAGATAAGCCTTTGTTGGGTTGCTGCCCCTGAATTGGTAATTTTAAGGAAATTTTGCTGTTTTTGGTTATTATCTTGAATATTATTATAGATAGACATAAACTGTAAACAGGAATAATGTTCAGCAAAGTAAGATTTACAAATAAGTCAACATGACGGAAATGGTCAGTTGACTCCTTTAGGAGTTATTGCCCTTTATAGTCAATTTTTAATCATTTTATCTAGTTTGTAATTTGTATCCGAAGTTGTGATCTATTAACAAACATGGTCGCCATTACTAAATAAAGGCAACAGTAGTATACCGCTGTTCAAAACTCATAAATCCATGGACAAAAAACAAAATCGGGGCAACAAACCAAAACCGAGGGAAACGCATTAAATATAAGAGGAGAACAACGACACAACACCGAAACGCAACAGCACACAGAAACGGACCAAGCAACAGACAATACACCACGAGAATAACAAATATAACATCAAAACCAAATACATGAATATGGGATAGACAAGTACCGTGCCACGTCTTATCTCAAAAATAAGAGAAAACAGAAACGACTCAACGTTAAAATGGAACATAGGGGTCAAATGCAGTTTTTGGCTTATAACTCAAAAACCAAAGCATTTAGAGCAAATCTGACAAAGGGTAATATTGTTTATCAGGTCAAGATCTATCTGCCCTGAAATTTTCAGATGAATCAGACAACCCGTTGTTGGGTTGCTGCCCCTGAATTGGTAATTTTAAGGAAATTTTGCTGTTTTTGGTTATTATCTTGAATATTATTATAGATAGAGATAAACTGTAAACAGGAATAATGTTCAGCAAAGTAAGATTTACAAATAAGTCAACATGACGGAAATGGTCAATTGACTCCTTTAGGAGTTATTGCCCTTTATAGTCAATTTTTAATCATTTTTCGTAAATCTTAGTAATCTTTTACAAAAATCTTCTCCTCTGAAACTACTGGGCCAAATACTTCAAAATTTTAACTGAATGTTTCTTAGGGTATCTAGTTTGTAATTTGTATCGGAAGTTGTGATCTATCAACAAACATGGTCGCCATTACTAAAAATAGAACATAGGGGTCAAATGCAGTTTTTGGCTTATAACTCAAAAACCAAAGCATTTAGAGCAAATCTGACATGGGGGTGATATTGTTTATCAGGTCAAGATCTATCTGCCCTGAAATTTTCAGATGAATCAGACAACCCGTTGTTGGGTTGCTGCCCCTGAATTGGTAATTTTAAGGAAATTTTGTTGTTTTTGGTTATTATCTTGAATATTATTATAGATAGAGATAAACTGTAAACAGGAATAATGTTCAGCAAAGCAAGATTTACAAATAAGTCAACATGACAGAAATGGTCAGTTGACAACTTTAGGAGTTATTGCCCTTTATAGTAAATTTTTAACAATTTTTCGTAAATCTTAGTAATCTTTTACAAAAATCTTCTCCTCTGAAACTACTGGGCCAAATACTTCCAAACTTTAACTGAATGTTCTTTAGGGTATGTAGTTTGTAAATTGTATCCGAAGTTGTGATCTATCAACAAACATGGTCGCCAGTGCTAAAAATAGAACATAGGGGTCAAATGCAGTTTTTGGCTTATAACTAAAAAACCAAAGCATTTAGAGCAAATCTGACGTGGGTAAAATTGTTATCAGGTCTAGATCTATCTGCCCTGAAATTTTTAGATGAATCAGACAACCTGTTGTTGGGTTGCTGCCCCTTAATTGATAATTTTAAGGAAATTTTGCTGTTTTTGTTTATTATCTTGAATATAATTATAGATAGAAATAAACTGTAAACAGCAATAATGTTCAGCAAAGTAAGATCTTCAATTAAGTCAATTTGACCAAAATTGTCAATTGACCCCTTAAGGAGTTATTGCCCTTCAATTTCAGCCAAACTTAGGATAAATGAGTTTCAGAGTATCTAGTATAAATTTTATATTTTATTTCCTTGTATGTCAAGAAACATAGCTCCTATGGCTAAAATAGAACATAGGAGAAAATGATTGGTTTTTTTTGGCTTTTGAAGAAAACAGGACGATCCAAAAAACATTTAAATAAATTGAAAAGCCAAAATAATCATTGATGAGAGATTTAACCAAAAGAATTAAGGTGAGCGATTCAGGCTCTTGAGAGCCTCTTGTTTTCTAATCTTTTACAAAAATCTTCTCCTCTAAAACTAATGGCCCAAATTTAACCATACTTGGCTGTAATCATCTTTGAGGTATCTAGTTTGAAAAATATGTGCAGTGACCCTGCCAACCAACCAAGATTACCACCATGGCTAAATATTGAACATAGGGGTAAAATGTAGATTTTGGATTATAACTCTGAAACCAAAGCATTAAGAGCAATTCAGAAAGGAGTTAAATTGTTTAGCAAGTCAAGATCTATCTGCCCTGAAATTTTCAGATGAATCTGGCAACTGGTTGTTGGGTTGCTGCCCCTGACTTTGAAATTTTTATGGTAATTTTGCTGTTTTATGTTCCAAATAACTGATAACAGACTCCTACAGAGGATATGTTCCAAAATAACTGACAACAGACTCCTACACAGGATATGTTCAAAAATTACAGATTACAGACTCCTACACAGGATATGTTCCAAAAAAACTGTAAACAGACTCCTTCAAAGGATATGTTCCGAAATAACTGATAACAGACTCCTACACAGGATATGTTCCAAAATAACTGATAACAGACTCCTACACAGGATATGTTCCAAAATAACTGATGACAGAATCCTACACAGGATATGTTAAAAAATAACAGATAACAGACTCCTACACAGGATATGTTCCAAAATAACTGATAACAGACTCCTACCCAGGATATGTTCCATAATAACTGATAACAGACTCCTATCCAGGAAATGTTCCAAAATAACTGATAACAGACTCCTACCCAGGATATGTTCCAAAATAACTGATAACAGACTCCTACACAGGATATGTTCCAAAATAACTGTAAACAGACTCCTACAAAGGATATGTTCCAAAATAACTGATAACAGACTCCTACAGAGGATATGTTCCACAATAACTGATAACAGACTCCTACAAAGGATATGTTCCAAATTAACTGATAGCAGACTCCTACACAGGATATATTCAAAAATAACAGATTACAGACTCCTACACAGGATATGTTCCAAAAAAACTGTAAACAGACTCCTACAAAGGATATGTTCCAAAATAACTGTAAACAGACTCCTACACAGGATATGTTCCAAAATAACTGTAAACAGACTCCTACAAAGGATATGTTCCAAAATAACAGATAACAGACTCCTACCCAGGATATGTTCCAAAATAACAGATAACAGACTTCTACACAGGATATATTCCGAAATAACTGACAACAGACTCCTACCAAGGATATGTTCCAAAATAACTGATATCAGACTTCTACCCAGGATATGTTCCAAAATAACTGATGACAGAATCCTACCCAGGATATGTTCCAAAATAACTGATAACAGACTCCTACACAGGATATGTTCCAAAATAACTGATAACAGACTCCTACCCAGGATATGTTCAAAATAACTGATAACAGACTTCTACTCAGGATATGTTCCAAAATAACTGATAACAGACTCCTACACAGGATATGTTCCAAAATAACTGATAGCAGACTCCTACACAGGATATGTTCAAAAATAACAGATTACAGACTCCTACACAGGATATGTTCCAAAAAAACTGTAAACAGACTCCTACAAAGGATATGTTCCAAAATAACTGATAACAGACTCCTACACAGGATATGTTCCAAAATAACTGATGACAGAATCCTACACAGGATATGTTAAAAAATAACAGAAAACAGACTCCTACACAGGATATGTTCCAAAATAACTGTTAACAGACTCCTACAAAGGATATGTTCCAAAATAACTGATAACAGACTCCTACAGAGGATATGTTCCAAAATAACTGATAACAGACTTCTACAGAGGATATGTTCCAAAATAACTGATAACAAACTCCTACACAGGATATGTTCCAAAATAACTGATTAAGACTCAACTAAGGTTACTGATTCTGTATAATATTCAATAAGTAGACAAAAAAGTAGACATAACATGTTTAACCCCGCCACATTATTTATGTATGTGCCTGTCCCAAGTCAGGAGCCTGTAATTCAGTGGTTGTGGTTTGTATATGTGTTACATATTTGTTTCGTTCATTTTTTTTACATAAATAAGGCTGTAAGTTTTCTCGTTTGAATTGTTTTACATTGTCTTTTCCAGGCCTTTTATAGCTGATTATGCTGTATGGGCTTTGCTCATTGTTGAAGGCCATGCGGTGACCTATAGTTGTTAATGTTTGTGTCATTTTGGTCTTTTGTGGATAGTTGTCTCATTGGCAATCATACCACATCTTCTTTTTTATATGTTAGTTGCTGTACATGTACTGTGTTACTTTATCGTAAATTAATCAGGTAATCATTGGACTCCTCATTGTATATTTCATCTATTTTGAATTTGGTCAAGTATGTGCCTATGCAATCACAAATAAAACCTGAAGACTCAATTTTTTTAAATAAATATATATATTATTTAATTAAGAGTTGTTAGTTGTAGTACATATATCAAAGTCAGGTGATATTTGGACTCCCCAGTGTATATTTCATTCAGAAGATAAATTGTATTTTGTCAAGTCTTGGCCACATATAAAACCTGAAGACTCATTTTGTTTCAAATAAATACATCTAGGATTCCATAGTCCATCTCTAAGCAGTACTTTACTATCCTTTCCATCTTTTGATATTACTATTATTCTATGAGATCCAGTGTCTGCTACAACAATGTTACCATAAGTATCTGTACAAAGTCCCCATGGTCCTGATAAATCCTGTTTATATTGCCAGATGTGTTTACCTGATTGATCAACACAGTATACTACTTTACCATGATAGTCACTATAGATTACTCTGTCATTACAGTAAACAAGGTTAAACAGGTTTGTTTGACTCTCAACTTGTATTGACTTCAGTTTATTTCCTTCTAAGTCTATAATACGGATTTCATCATCACTCAAACCTACGACAAGAGAATTATCTGATGATGATAATCCCCAGCATTGTTTTTCTAATGTGATAACTTTGGTAACTGTTTCATTCTCCATATTGAAGATCTTAATGGCTTTCTCATAAGGATAAGTTATGGCAATAGTGTTCTGATTGATCTCTGTAACACTGAAAGCTTCACCAGGTATAGGTAACTGTTTCTGTAGTTTGCCATCAGGAGAAAGTAGGATAACTTTGCCAAACCCTTCTACCATTATAAGTCTTCCATCCATCAGACAAATCATGTCACTCACTTCAATATCCATGTTGATCTTTATCTTTTTCTCAACATTCATGGTCATGTTGTTTATGTTGGATTTTTCTTGTGATTCTACTTGTGCTTTCCTCCTCACACTGGTTTCTCTGTTCAAATCCATATCTGTTTTAACAACAGTTAATTCACCTAAGGATTCTAACTTTTTTATTATCTTTTCTGTTTCATTATTTTCCTCCATTTTGATGTTAAATTCTTTTGCCCTGTCGTCATTTTCCAGATCATCTATGTATCGTTGACATTGATGTACTTGTTGTTCAATCTGATGTACACCTAAAAATGATTGGAGTTTTGAAGTGTGTGGTATGACTGTATGTAGCTGGTCTTGCATTTTCTTTAAGATTTTCTGTTTTTCTTCAATTTCAGCAATTAAATCTGTGGCTTTTGATTTTTCCTGATTCAAGATGGTATCTGCTTCTTGGTAGATCTTCTTTTCTAGATGGGTTAAATGTTTATCTATTTCATTGCATATTTTTACAATGAATTCTTTAATGCTTTCATATTCTTGTTCTCCTCTTTTAATGTTTTGTGATTTGTTATTTACAATTTTACCTAAGAGTTGTAAGATGGAGTTAATTTCTTTCTCTACAGATTCTTTAGAGTTTTCAATCTTGGTTTTAGCCACAATGCTAGCTAGACTTTTTATTTCGGGACATTTTGCATGTGTATTGGATATACATTCATGACAGCAAGGCATTAAATGACTTGGACAGTACAAGGTGAGCTGTTGATCATGTTTTTCACATTCTGTTTTAATAGTATGGACAGATGGGTTATAATTTTTAATATCAATAGTCTTATGATCACATGTTCCTTTGAATCTTTTGTGATGACCAGAACATGTTGAACACAATCCTTCATCACAGTTGTAACACCAGAAGACAGCTTTAGTGTTTACTTTTCCTTCTATACAAGGTCCACATGGAATAGGTTTACTGGATGACATGGCCTGAAAATTTAAAGATAAAAGTTATTTTGCATTCTTGTCAAGGTTCAAATAGTTAATGGTGAATGGATGGTGTCATACTCAAAATGAAAAATCTAAAAAAAAATCAAAGGTGGAAACGAAGACATGGACAAAACAATGAACAATTGCAAATAATTTAATTTTAGATGTAACACCCTTCTGATTGGCTGACGTAATTTTGTTATGAGCCCATAGACATAATTTAGTCATGTGACCGTGACGTCATTAATGTTTTTTCATGGTTTTCTACGATTTAAAATGGAATTTATAATTAAATTAAAAGAAACGACTGTAATATTTTTTCTGTCTATTCGAAATAACATAAAAAATATGGTGCACACTGTTAAATAACCCATTTCGCGCGTTATTCAGTGTACACCAAATTTTTTATGTTATTTTATTAAAGACAGAAAAAATAATACAGTCATTCCTTAAATATAATGTACAACAAACTAAAAACAGTGAATGACTACAGGCTCCTGACATGGGGCAGGCATGTGTTGGATTCTTCAATGATTGTCGTTTGTTGCTGCTTATTGTGGCCCAAGGACACAGTTATCGTCCTTTGGTTTTCGTTGTCTAAGAATATAGTCCCTAGTGTAAACAGTGAATAACTTGCATGTTTTATTTGATATACCTTCCCAATTTATTTCTTGATATTAAATGCATGAAATATTAAGTTGGGGGATGTAATTACATGTCAAAATTTTTTTAGTGCTGAATCTTTATGTTAAGTAGTGAATTGGTCCAGTTCTAAAAGGTCAAATTTTATCACGTCTGAAGCTGTCAAACTGAATTTTACACCCCCTTAACACAGAATTGTCAATATTTTGAGTTAGAGCTGGTAGAAGTTTCTATAATTTTGATATTATTTGTCTCACTGGTAGTACACTACACTGTAAAAAGCTTTTTGAGAAAGAGCAGGTGCGATTTTTTTAATTTGAATTTATTGTCTAAAAGAAATGCACTACGAAATAACTGTGTTCTCGGGCCTTGTATTTGATTATCATGCATTAACCCTGTTGTATTGGTCACTAGCTGTGCTTCTTGTTGATTACATACAACAGAATTAGTTTGAATATATAATTCTCAATCAGACAGATAAATGATGGATCACATTGTTGATTATTAAAAAAGTTAGTTCGGTAAGGGCAATATTTGACCCTGATTATAAAGTTCAATGTTACAAGACAAAAAATGTTTTAAGTTGACTTACAGACATGTGAGAAAGTTAAACAGAACTATTTTTGTCAAAGTTTAATTCTAACACGTTCATTTTTTACATCCCAAAAAGGTAAAGATAAGAGATTTTGGTGAAAATCTGCTGGACTTCAACCAAATTAAGGACCATGAAACATTGAGCGCAGGGGTCGACAAACTAAATATTCAAATAAGACATGAAATGCCTTAAACACATTATTTTAAAAGATCTTTGTTGTCTATGTATAAGCTCTATGTTTCCTGTCCAATAATATTTGGACATTTGCCTATTTCTATTGATTTTATTGTAGAAATATACATTTTTATACGACCGCAAATTTTGAAAAAATTTTCGTCGTATATTGCTATCACGTTGGCGTCGTCGTCGTCGTCGTCCGAATACTTTTAGTTTTCGCACTCTAACTTTAGAAAAAGTGAATAGAAATCTATGAAATTTTAACACAAGGTTTATGACCATAAAAGGAAGGCTGGTATTGATTTTGGGAGTTTTGGTCCCAACATTTTAGGAATTAGGGGCCAAAAAGGGCCCAAATAAGCATTTTCTTGGTTTTCGCACTATAACTTTAGTTTAAGTTAATAGAAATCTATGAAATTTTGACACAAGGTTTATAACCACAAAATAAAGGTTTTGGATTGATTTTGGGAGTTTTATTTTCAACAGTTTAGGAATAAGGGGCCAAAAAAGGGCCCAAATAAGCATTATTCTTGATTTTTGCACAATTACTTTAGTTAAAGTAAATAGAAATCAATGAAATTTAAACACAATGTTTATGACCACAAAAGGAAGGTTGGTATTGATTTTGGGAGTTTTGGTCCCAACAGTTTAGGAATTAGGGGCCAAAAAGGGACCCAAATAAGCATTTTTCTTGGTTTTCGCACCATAGCGTTAGTATAAGTAAATAGAAATCTATGAAATTTAAACACAAGGTTTATGACTATAAAAGGAAGGTTGGTATTGATTTTGGAAGTTTTGGTCCAAACAGTTAAGGAAAAAGGGGCCCAAAGGGTCCAAAATTAAACTTTGTTTGATTTCATCAAAATTGAATAATTGGGGTTCTTTAATATGCCGAATCTAACTGTGAATGTAGATTCTTAATTTTTGGTCCCGTTTTCAAATTGGTCTACATTAAGGTCCAAAGGGTCCAAAATTAAACTTAGTTTGATTTTAACAAAAATTGAAACCTTGGGGTTCTTTGATATGCTGAATCTAAAAATGTACTTAGATTTTTGATTATTGGCCCAGTTTTCAAGTTGGCCCAAATCGGGGTCCAAAATTAAACATTTTTTGATTTCATCCAAAATTGAATAATTGGGGTTCTTTGATATGCCAAATCTAACTGTGTATGTAGATTCTTAATTTTTGGTCCAGTTTTAAAATTGGTCTAAATTAAAGTGCAAAGGGTCCAAAATTAAACTAAGTTTGATTTTTAACAAAAATTAAATTCTTGGGCCTCTTTGATATGCTTAATCTAAACATGTACTTAGATTTTTGATTATGGGCCCAGTTTTCAAGTTGGTCCAAATCAGGATCTAAAATTATTATATTAAGTATTGTGCAATAGCAAGTCTTTTCAATTGCACAGTATTGTGCAATGGCAAGAAATATCTAATTTCACAATATTGTGAAATAGCAATTTTTTTTTTAATTAAGAGTTATCTTTCTTTGTCCATTATAGTAAGCAAGAAATATCTGCAAGAATTTTTTTTAATTGGAGTTATCTTTCTTTGTCCAGAATCAACTTAAATCTTTGTTATATACAATATACAATGTATATTCACTTTTTACTACCAACTGATAAATTTAAATAATCTTTACCATTCAGTGATAACAAGCAGTTTTTTTACATCATGTATTTAAATGAGTAGTAATTGTTGCAAACTCCATTAGAATATTTTAATTGAAATTAGTTTTGGAATAAGGGAAAGGGGGATGTGAATAAAAAATTGGGTTAAATTTTTCTCATTTGAAATTTCATAAATAATAAGAAAATTTCTTCAAACATTTTTTTGAGAGGATTAATATTCAACAGCATAGTGAATTGCTCTAAGAGAAAACAAAAATTTTAAGTTCATTTGAATACATTCATTCTGTGTCAGAAACCTATGCTGTGTCAACTATTTAATCACAATCCAAATTTAGAGCGGAATCCAGCTTGAATGTTGTGTCCATACTTGCCCCAACCGTTCAGGGTTCAACCTCTGCGGTCGTATAAAGCTATGCCCTGCGGAGCATCTGGTTTTTAATATGAGTACAACTTGTGAGGTCATAATAAAATGCAGGAATGTAAATTTTCAACAAAATGGTTTATTTCCTATCTAATCACTGTATTAGCTATAATTTTTTGTGATATTGCTCAATAAATCCTAGCTTGAAATTTACGCTAAAAAAGGGGGCCATTTTAGGACCTTAGAACCTACTCCTTTGAACAATAAGACATATTTTTTACAATGTATGGACATGATTACATACACATTACTCTGTGTTTTATACCTAGTGATTAAATAAAATAACTTATAATTTAACTAAATACCTGTTGATTTTGTAATGACAAAAGATTAGTTCTCTTTCACGGTTTCTTCAATGTCGGTTTCTTCAATGTCGACCAACTAGGAAGTTATTAAGGACATGTCAATACCTGATTCAGCTAATTATTGAATATTTAAATGACGTAGAAAATAACTGACCCAAAAAATAAAAGTTCAAAATAACCTTTTGTCATAAAGACCTCAGTGGGATTTAAATTTTCTATTAGAGAAAAATGGTCTTACCATGTTTCTAAATACAGAAAAATCTTTGTGGAATCTGGATATACATGTATTTTGTCTCTCATCTTATAAGGTGACAAAATATTTGCTATAACTTTGTATTATAGTGTGGTTTTGCTCTGATTTTAATAACCTTGTCTATATGTAGAATCAATGTTTTCTATGCAATAAAATTTAAAAGGAATCATCCTGTCAATAAATGATCCAATGAGCTTCACTAATAAAACTAAATATTTTTTTGTTAAATGATTATATTTGGCTTCCACACAAAGTCTAAATCTAATCTAATGTCTAATCTATAAACAAATCCAACCAGTATCATGCACCTGAAAATAATATAAACAAAATAATAGAAAACACTATAGTTAACATTTTTGCCCTGCCTGCCATGAAAGTCATTGTATGTGAAAAAAAGGGATTAATATCTGGCCAAAAAGAAGCATGTTTCTAGTTTCCAAACAATCATGACAATAACGTGTGCATGTTTATGGGAATGGATCTTTTTGAAATTGTACAAAAAGGTTCAATACTACAAAGGAAAGCATGAGATTGATTTAAGGTTTATTGCTCCTAGGGAATTTTAATAAGTTGGAGGGGTGGGGTTGGGGGGGGGATTTTTTATTTACCATTTTTTTTAAGGGATTCCTTTTTTGAAATTTTGAAAAGTTTCAAGTAGAAATCTTCAATTGCACAGTATTGTGCAATAGATTTGTTAGATCTGTGACCACATTTATAGTCTGACAAAAACCTATATTATGTCAATTTTTTAACACAATCCGAATTCAGACAGTATCAAGCTTGAATATAGTGACCAAATTTGCCACCTGTTCAGGGTTCGGCCACTGGGGTTGCATAAAGCTGCGTCCTCCGAAGCACCTAGTTTACCATTTTGTTCTTAATTTATCTAATCTTTTACAAAAATCTTCTCCTCTAAAACTACTGGCCCAAACTTATTTTTTGGGGCGGGAATTTGCCCCAAAGTGGGTCATCAGGTTCAATTTTTTGGGATTGATTTTGGGAGTTTTGGTCCCCCAACGGTTAAGGAATAAGTGGCCCAAATGGTCCAAAATTAAAATTTGTTTGATTTCATCAAAGCTTGAATAGTATTGGGGTTTTTTGATATGTTGAATCTAACTTTGTATGTAGATTCTGAATTTTTGGTCCCATTTTCAAATTGGTCTACATTAAGGTCTAAAGGACCCAGTTTTCAAGTTGGACCAAATAGAGGTCCAAAATTAAACTTTGTTTGATTTCAACAAAAATTTAATCCTTGGGGTTCTTTGATATGCTGAATTTAAACATGTATTTAGATTTCTGTGGAAAGATGTCTTAAAACCGTCAATCCCCATTTTATAGTGTGGAAAAACCAGAAACAAATCTTACTGAGATTGATGAGATGGGGAGATACAAATGAATAGGTTGACTTTAAACACTCTTTTACACATTTCCCTTCTGTTTCTCTCGATATTATCGTATATTGAGCTCTCCTTTTCACGTTTTACGTTTCTTTTACCATCCAGAAAAATCAGTATGACGAGATATTCTAAATATATCCAACCTACATTATATTTTATAGTGACGTCATTGTTGGAATGCCACACTACGTAGGAGGGATATCCTTCACTGGTTATTTAAATCATTCTCAAAGATTGTGCACTAATTAAAAAATGGTATTTGTTAAATTTAAACATAGTTATGTTTGCAGTAGATGATTCAAAAATCAATATACAGTGAAACCTGTCCAAACCGAACACCCACGGGACTTTGCGTTTTGTTCGGTTTTCACAGGTGTTCGGATTATAGAGGTAAACGGAAGTCGACACCAAAATAATTTTTGGCATTTGCTGACAAAGGATAAAAGGTGACACAACAGACGACAGTTTAATTTTGTGTTGATTTAGATGTAAATTTAAAAATAAAAGAAGATGAAGATAGACGTTTTGATACATTTTTGTTTATAAATCAAACGCCACTCCGTCAATCACGCTCGTCGGGGAGCGAATTTGCGTTTTATAACTATTTTCTCATCCGTTAATTTACTGACCAATTCAGACTCACAGTTACTGTCAAATGACGATTCCTTAGCTGAATCGGGAACGTCATTGTTCACACGAGTTCTCGGACTAAACTGATCACCCGCTGTACAATACTTTAATTTGTAGATCAACAACTTTCAAAGTAAACAAAGTCCGAGGGGCTACATGAGATTGGGGAGAGAAAAGGATTTTTTTTTTTTTTCTGTAAAACTCTGTTTTGAGAATCTTCCTCCAAATCAGGAGCACCTCAATTTATGAGTAATTATCCACTAAAATAAACACTTAAAATGTGACATTTAGTATATGATAAGTAGTCTTCCATAAAAAATAAATTTTGTATACAATAACCATTGTAATGGTAACAAATTTTTTTTTTACAAAGATTGCATTTGTTTGTTTAAACCTATTTATTCATGAAATTTTACAAATATTACAAAATGTAGGATTTGGAAACAAGCTTCACACAGTTTACATCAATCATACTGTTTTTTATTAGTACCTGTATTCCTGTGATGAGAGTTGTAACTGGGAACTTTATCAATGGAAATTTAAAACTGAATAGATTTTTCAGTCCTACCATTCTTCAGAAAAAGAAAAAAAATCTTAAGAGTACTGTCACACTATTAAGTATTGTAGTTGTTTGAAATGACAGAATTCAATTAGTTGAATTTTAGATAATTAACTATGAACTTTAATTGTATGTTTCGATTTAGAAGATGCAGATCTCTTCCATTGGTCTAAATTGAATCGTAAACTAAAGAAACGTCAAATTACATGAAACAACAATTGATTTCAATATTGTCAACCTTTCTACATGTTCTAGCTGTTAATTTTTTTTCATTCTTTATATGAAGACTATCAAAAGATACCCCCCAAAAAAAAAATGAAATAGAAACAAGGGCTGTCTTTCCCCTCAGAGCTATTCAGCTCTTTGAATGATTATAGGACCAGTTTTCAAATTGGTCCAAATTGGGGTCCAGTTAAACTTTGTTTGATTTCAAACAAAATTTAATATATGGGGTTCTTTGATATATGCTGAAACTAACTAGGTATTTAGATTTTTGATATTTGGGCCAAATTATCAAATTGGTCCACATTGAGGGCTTAAGGGTCCAAAATTGAACTTTGAAAATTGAGTTCTTGGGGTTCTTTGATATGCTGGATCTAACCATTTATTTAGATTTTGGATATTGGACCATCATAGGTAATGTCCAATTTAAAATTTTAAGTTTTTTAAGTTTAAGTTCTTAGACCACATTCATTCTGTGTCAAAAACCTGTGTTGTCTCAACTATTTAATCACAATCCAAATTCAAAGCTGTATCAAGCTTGAATGTTGTGTCCATACTTGCCCAAATGTTCAGGTTCGAACTCTGCTGTCGTATAAAATTGCATCCTGCATCGTCCAATACATTTGGTTTCCGGACAATAACTTCAGTTTAAGTGAATGGATCTCTATGAAATTTAAACACAAAGTTTGAAACCACAACAATAATGTAGGGATTAATTTTTTGGTAGTGGGAGGGGGTTGGCTATTCACAACAGCATAGCTAGTGAATTGCACAAAAGCAAAAAAATGAATATAAGTTCTTTGACAGTTATTCTGTGACAGAAACAAAAATATATAAGTGTAAAAAATTTAATTATGATCCAAATTCAGACCTTTATTTAGCATGAATATTGTGTTCACTTTTCAGGGTTGGACATCTGCAGTCGTTTTCAGCTGCAATCAGGGAAGCAATTAATATTAAGTTGCTATTAACTACGGGTATTATTAATATTAGCCATGAATGTAGGTCCATTTATATTTTTGTCGAGCTTGCAACTTTTGTTGCAGAAAGCTCCACATAGGGATAGTGATCTAGCGTCTACGGTGGCAGCAGTGGCATTAGCTAACTTCTTAAAAGCTTTATATTTTAGAAGGTGGAAGACCTGGATGCTTCATACTTAATTGTATATAGATGCCTCATGTGACGAAGTTTCCGTCAGTCACATGTCCCATGTCCTTGACCTCATTTTAATTGTTTAGTGACCACTTGAAAAAAAAGTTCAGATTTTTTGTAATGTTGAATTCTCTCTTATTATAAGTAAAAGGATAACTATATTTGATATGTGCCTACCTTGATAGATCCTCATGTATGTTAGACAGTTTTTACTTGACCTCAACCTCATTTCATGAATCAGTGAACAAGGTTAAGTTTTGGTGGTCAAGTCCATATCTCAGATACTATAAGCAATAAGGCTAGTATATACGGTGTAATGAAGGACTGTCAGGTGTACATTTCCAACTGGCAGGTGTCATTTGACCTTGACCTCATTTTCATGGTTCAGTGGTTAAAGTTAAGTTTTTGTGTTTTGGTCTGTGTTTCTCATACTATATGCAATAGGTCTACAATATTTGTTGTATGGAATGATTGTAAGGTGTACATGTCTAGCTGGCAGATGCCATGTGAACTTGGCCTCATTTTCATGGTTCAGTGGTCAAAGTTAAGTTTTTGAGTTTTTGTCTTTTTATCTAATTCTATATGCCATAGGTCTACTATATTTGGTGTATGGAAATATTTTATGATCTTTATGCAGGTTTTATTTGTCCCTGACCTCATTTTCACGGTTCATTGCACAGTGTTAAGTTTTTTTGTGTTTTGGTCTATTTTTCTTAAACTATAAGTAATAGGTCAACTATATATGTTGTATAGAAGCAGTGTTAGCTGTACATGTCTGTCTGGCATAGTTCATCTGACCTTGACCTCATTTTCAAGTTTCATTGGTCTTTGTTTAGTTATCTTGGTTAATGTTAAGTTTACATGACAGTTGTAATAAAGCTTTATACTTAGGACTATCAACATAATATCAATGATTAGTACAGAAGGCGAGACATTTAAGTGTGTGCACTCTTTTAAGACTTTTATGATGTATTTTAACAAGCATTATGGTTGCAAACTCCAGTTGAAATTTGAATTGAGATTATGACCATAGATGTCTTGGGGATAGTAGAAGGGCATTTTGTTTTCTGGTCTGTGTTTGTTCGTCAGTCTGTTAATCTGTCCATCCATCTGTCCCACTTCAGGTTAAAGTTTTTGGTCAAGGTAGTTTTTTATGAAGTTGAAGTCCAATTAACTAGTACATGTTTCATTTGATTTGATCTTTCTAATTTTAATGCCAAATTAGAGTTTTATACTCCAATTTCATGGTAAATTGTATATAGAAAAAGGATGTGCAAGTAGGGCATCCTTGTACTTTGGACACATTCTTGTTTAATGGTTTTGTTATTTTTCAGGTATATTAAGCAATTGTCAACTATATTTGTAGAATGGAATATTTGTAAGGTATGTCTGTATGGCAGGGAGCTGAACTTCACCCTCTCATTATTACTTGATTATGGTTCAAGAAAAAGCAGGCTATTTGATTTATGATTGTCTCATTGGAAATCATACCACATCTTCTTATTTTAATAAGACATTTCAGGGGGTGCAAACTTGTTTAAATCTCAAGGACAAGAACAGAACTAGGTTGTTTTAGTCTAGATTTTTATGTTCATTCATTCATTCATGTTATTTAAGTTCATTTGATCACATTCATTCTGTGTCAGAAACCTATGCTGTGTCAACTATTTAATCACAATCCAAATTCAGAGCTTTGTCAAGCTAGAATGTAGTGTCCATACTTGCCCCAACTGTTCAGGGTTTGACCTCTGGGATCATATAAAGCTGCGACTTGCAGAGCATCTGGTCTACATTTCAAACTCTTTCTGTTTGAATCCATCCTGGTTTTCTTGCATTGGTGGATCGAGGGGGTCAAGGGTTCTGGGGGTTGGAACCTCCCTTTTTTTGGATGATCAATGCATTTGAATGGGGACATATAGTTGGAATCCCCCCTCTTTGTCCTATGTTTGGACATCCACCACCTACGCCCCCCCCCTCCTTTTTTTAAATGGCTAGATTCGCCCCTGTCTTGTTTTCCTGGCAACTACATGTAACATATACCGGAGTGGTGTTATTTTCAATCAACACAAAAAAAAAATTCATTATTTTTATTAAACATTGAATCTTTTGAATCTCATGCCAGCTATCAAATTGTACCTCAATATTTAAGAAGTACAGATGTTGACAATTATGACATGATGGGGAGATCCTACACAGGATATGTTCCAAAATAACTGATAACAGACTCCTACACAGGATATGTTCCAAAATAACTGATAACAGACTCCCACACAGGATATGTTCCAAAATAACTGATAACAGACTCCTACACAGGATGGATATGTTCCAAAATAACTGATAACAGACTCCTACACAGGATATGTTCCAAAATAACCGATAACAGACTCCTACACAGGATATGTTCCAAAATAACAGATAACAGACTCCTACACAGGATATGTTCCAAAATAACTGATAACAGACTCCTACACAGGATATGTTCCAAAATAACTGATAACAGACTCCTACACAGGATAAGTTTCAAAATAACTGATAACAGACTCCTACACAGGATATGTTCCAAAATAACTGATAACAGACTCCTACACAGGATATGTTCCAAAATAACTGATTAAGACTCAACTAAGGTTACTGATTCTGTATGATATTCAATAAGTAGACATAACATGTTTAACCCCGCCACATTATTTATGTATGTGCCTGTCCCAAGTCAGGAGCCTGTAATTCAGTGGTTGTGGTTTGTATATGTGTTACATATTTGTTTTGTTCATTTTCTAACATAAATAAGGCTGTAATTTTTCTCGTTTGAATTGTTTTACATTGTCTTATCCGGGTCTTTTATAGCTGATTATGCTGTATGGGCTTTGCTCATTGTTGAAGGCCATGCGGTGACCTATAGTTGTTAATGTTTGTGTCATTTTGGTCTTTTGTGGATAGTTGTCTCATTGGCAATCATACCACATCTTCTTTTTTATATGTTAGTTGCTGTACATGTACTGTGTTACTTTATCGTAAATTAATCAGGTAATCATTGGACTCCTCATTGTATATTTCATCTATTTTGAATTTGGTCAAGTATGTGCCTATGCAATCACAAATAAAACCTGAAGACTCAATTTTTTTAAATAAATATATATATTATTTAATTAAGAGTTTTTAGTTTTAGTACATGTATCAAAGTCAGGTGATATTTGGACTCCCCAGTGTATATTTCATTCAGAAGATAAATTGAATTTTGTCAAGTCTTTGCCAGTGTTATCACATATAAAACCTGAAGACTCATTTTGTTTCAAACAAATACATCTAGGATTCGATAGTCCATCTCTAAGCAGTACTTTACTCTCCTTTCCATCTTTTGATATTACTATAATTATATGAGAGTCCTGGTCTGCTACAATAATGTTACCATAAGTAGTTGTACAAAGTCCTATTGATGATGATAAATCCTGTGTATATTGCCAGATCTGTTTACCTGATTGATCAACACAGTTTACTGCTTCACCATAATAGTCACTATAGATTACTCTGTCATTACAATAAACAAGGTTCTCCAGGTATGTTTGACTCTCAACTTGTATTGACTTCAGTGTATTTCCTTCTAAGTCTATAATACGGATTTCATCATCACTCAAACCTACAACAAGAGAATTATCTGATGATGATAATCCCCAGCATTTTTTTTCTAATGTGATAACTTTGTTAACTGTTTCATTCTCTATATTGATGATCTTAATGTCTTGCTTCAAGGGATAAGTTACGCCAATAGTGTTCTGATTGATCTGTGTAACACTGAATGCTCCACCAGGTATAGGTAACTGTTTCTGTAGTTTGCCATCAGGAGAAAGTAGGTTAACTTTGCCTAACCATTCTACCATTATAAGTCTTCCATCCATCAAACAAATCATGTCACTCAACCCCTTATCCATGTTGATCTCTATATTTTTCTCAATATTCATGGTCATGTTGTTTATGTTGGATTTTTCTCGTGATTCTACTTGTGCTTTCCTCCTCACACTGATTTTTCTGTTCAAATCCATATCTGTTTTAACAACAGTTAATTCACCTAAGGATTCTAACTTTTTTATTATCTTTTCTGTTTCATTATTTTCCTCCATTTTGATGTTAAACTCTTTTGCCCTATCGTCATTTTCAAGATCATCTATGTATCGTTGACATTGATGTACTTGTTGTTCAATCTGATGTACACCTAGAAATGATTGGAGTTTTGAAGTGTGTGGTATGACTGTATGTAACTGGTCTTGCATTTTCTTTAAGATTTTCTGTTTTTCTTCAATTTCAGCGATTAAATCTGTGGCTTTTGATTTTTCCTGATTCAAGATGGTATCTGCTTCTTGGTAGATCTTCTTTTCTAGATGGGTTAAATGTTCATCTATTTCATTGCGTATTTTTACAATGAATTCCTTTATGCTTTCATATTCATGTTCTCCTCTTTTAATGTTTTGTGATTTGTTATTTACAATTTTACCTAAGAGTTGTAAGATGGAGTTAATTTCTTTCTCTACAGATTCTTTTGATTTTTCAATCTTGGTTTTCTCCACAATGCTAGCTAGATTTTTTATTCCGGTACATTTCAAATGAGTATTGGATATACATTCATCACAGCAAGGCATTAAATGACTTGGACAGTACAAGGTGAGCTGTTGATCATGTTTTTCACATTCTGTTTTAATAGTTTGGACAGATGGGTTATAATTTTTAATATCAATAGTCTTATGATCACGTGTTCCTTTAGATCTTTTGTGATGACCAGAACATGTTGAACACAATCCTTCATCACAGTTGTAACACCAAATGTCAGCTTTAGTGTTTACCTTTCCTTCTATACAAGGTCCACATGGAATAGGTTTACTGGATGCCATAGCCTGCAAATTTCAAAGATAGAAGTTATTTTGCTTTCTTGTCAAGGTTCAAATAGTTAATGGTGAATGGATGGTGATACTCGAAATGAAAAATATTAAAAAAAAATTCAAAGGTGAAAACAAACACATGGACAAAACAATAAACAATTGCAAATAATTTGATTTTAGATGTAACACGTCTTCTGATTGGCTGACGTAATTTTGTTATGAGCCCATAGACATAATTTCGTCATGTGACCGTGACATCATCAATGTTTTTTCATGGTTTTCTACGGTTTAAAATGGAATTTAGAATTAAATCATAAGAAATGACTGTAATATTTTTTCTGTCTATTCGAAATAACATAAAAAATTTGGTGCACACTGTTAAATAACCCATTACGCGTGTTATTCAGTGTACACCAAATTTTTTATGTTATTTCTTTAAAGACAGAAAAAATAATACAGTCATTCCTTAGATATAATGTACAACAAACTTAAAACAGCGAATGACTACAGGCTCCTGACATGGGGCAGGCACGTGTTGGATTCTTCAATGATTGTCGTTTGTTGCTGCTTATTGTGGCCCAAGGACACAGTTATCATCCTTTGGTTTTCATTGTCTACGAATATAGTCCCTAGTGTAAACAATGTATAACTTGCATGTTTTATTTGATATACCTTCCCAATTTATTTCTTGATATTAAATGCATGAAATATTAAGTTGGGGGATGTAATTACATGTCAAAAAAATTTTAGTGCTGAATCTTTATGTTAAGTAGTGAATTGGTCCAGTTCTAAAAGGTCAAATTTTATCACGTCTGAAGCTGTCAAACTGAATTTTACACCCCCTTAACACAGAATTGTCAATATTTTGAGTTTGAGTTGGTAGAAGTTTCTATAATTTTGATATTATTTGTCTCACTGGTAGTACACTACACTGTAAAAAGCTTTTTGAGAAAGAGCAGGTGCGATTTTTTTAATTTGAATTTATTGTCTAAAAGAAATGCACTACGAAATAACTGTGTTCTCGGGCCTTGTATTTGATTATCATGCATTAACCCTGTTGTATTGGTCACTAGCTGTGCTTCTTGTTGATTACATACAACAGAATTAGTTTGAATATATAATTCTCAATCACACAGATAAATGATGGATTACATTGTTGATTATTAAAGAAGTTAGTTTGGTAAGGGCAATATTTGGCCCTGATTATAAAGTTCAATGTTAAAAGACAAAAAATGTTTTTAAGGTGACTTAGAGACATGTGAGAAAGTTAAATAGAACTATTTTTGTCAAAGTTTAATTCTAACACGTTCATTTTTTACATCCCAAAAAGGTAAAGATAAGAGATTTTGGTTAAAATCTGCTGGACTTCAACCAAATTAAGGACCATGAAACATTGAGCGCAGGTGTTGACAAACTAAATATTCAAATAAGACATGCATGAAATGCCTTACACACATTATTTTGAAAGATCTTTATTGTCCATGTATGAGCTCTATGATTCTTGTCCAACAATCTATGGAAATCTTCCTATTTCCATTGATTTTTTCGAGGAAATATAATATAAGTATAACTTGTGATGTCATAATAAAACGCAGAAACATAAATTTTCAACAAAATGGTTTATTTCCTATCTAATCACTGTATTAGCTATAATTTTTTGTGATATTGCTCAATAAATTATAACTTGAAATTTACCCTAAAAAAGAACTTACTCCTTTCAACAATAAGACATATTTTTTACAATGTATGGACATGATTACATACACATTACTCTGTATTTTATACCTAGTCATTAAATAAAATAACTAATAATTTAACCAAATACCTGTTGATTTTGTTATGACAAAAGATTAGTTCTCTTTCACGGTTTCTGCAATGTCGACCAACCAGGAAGTTATTAAGGACATGTCAATACCTGATTCAGCTAATTATTGAATATTTAAATGACGTAGAAAATAACTGACCCAAAAAATAAAAGATCAAAATAAACATTGTCATAAAGACATCAGTGGGATTTAAATTTCTATTAGAGAAAAATGGTCTAAACAATGTTTCTAAATACAGAAAGAATCTTTGGGGAATCTGGATATACATGTATTTTGTCTCTCAGCTTATAAGGTGACACAATATTTGCTATAACTTTGTATTATAGTGTGATTTTGCTCTGTTTTTAACCTTGTCTATATGTAGAATCAATGTTTTCTATGCAATAAAATTTGTTTTATTTTAGGAATCATCCTGTCAATAAATGATCCAATGAGCTTCACTAATGAAAATAAATATTTTTTTGTTAAATGATTATATTTGGCTTCCACACAAAGTCTAATATCTAATCTAATATCTTTACTAATCTATAAACAAAACCAACCAGTATCATGTACCTGAAAATGATATAAACAAAATAATAATAGAAAACACTATAGTAAACGTTTTTCTCTGCCTGCCATGAAAGTCATAGTATGTGAAAAAAAAGGGATTAATCACTGGCCAAAAAGAAGCATGTTTCTAGTTTCCAAACAATCATGACAATAACTTGTGCATGTTTATGGGAATGGATCTTTTTGAAATTGTACTACAAGGTTCAATACTACAAAGAAAAGAATAAAGATTGAGTTTAAGGGTTATTGCTCCTAGGGAATTTTAATAAGTTGTTGGGGTGGGGTGGGGTGATTTTTTATTTACCATTTTTTTAAGGGATTCCTTTTTTTCAAAATTTGAAATTTTGAAAAGTTTCAAGAAGAAATCTTCATTTGCGCAGTATTGTGCAAAAGATTTGTTAGATCTGTGACCTAATTAATTGTGTGACAAAAACCTATATTATATCATTTTTTGGAAAATGACGCAGTCATTGTTCCATTACTGCCGACCTGAACTTCGTTACATTTCTTTGCCTACCGCGCTTGGTTTCGTATTTACTATTTCCCATACAAACTGGAATCTGCTTGTGTTATCATTATGCATGATCATTGTGTAGTTATCAGCCAGGAACCAGTTTACACTCGTTTTCATATTTACTATTTTACAAACTAACTGGTTTCTGCTTGTATTCCACTACACTCGAACAAAGTGTTGTAGTTTGACGGGAACCAGTTTAGAATTTGTAAACTACAAAACGTAATCGGTTATTGTTCATTTTGTTTTGGTGTTTCATACCGACTTATATTGTTTGAATAAGCTTAAGACCCTTCAAACATTAATGTGATAGGTATATTAAAGACTGTTTTACAAAAGGATTGAACTGTTTTACTTTCAAAGTCGTACTATAGTGATATCTGTCATGTACAGATTTCCACTCTCACCGGGTAATTTCTTCTTTTACACGTGCTTTTGAAACTTCCTGCTTAAACATCGCAAGTTTTAAAATTGTTTTTTGAGTGAATTAAACTTATTTTAACAATCATGAAGCGTTCCAGAATCATTTTAAAGCAGTTTCTTCTTCTCTTTGATGATGGAAAATAGGTTTTCTCAAGAAAATACCGCAAACGATCGCAGAGGAATTGAAACGTACAAGTCAAGTTCGGGCACCTGGTTAATGGGCATCTAGTCAAATCGGTACCTATTTGACGTCAATTCGGCATCCAATAATATTTGTTATAATATTTTCTAATCAATTAATTAATTACTGTTACCAAGTACATAGTGAATATGTTGTTGTGTATTTAGGTAAACAACGAAACGAAAGTGAATATGTTGTTGTGTATAAAGGTAAACAACGAAGCCCTTACCAAAGCTGTTGTTTTAACAATTAGACAATTATTAAAATAAACTAGAAAACTATGAGTCCCTTTCAATAAATCAAACTTTCATGCCAAATAATTAGCAAATTTAAGGTGTTTTTTTTTCACTAAAATTTAAACAGCATTAAACCAACAATCCAGTAAAATGCTCAACTGGTTAAAATAATGCAGAAAAATATCCAATATATCATGTATAAGTCCAAATAATTATGATGTCTGACAAGGCTATTTTTTTTTCTGCGACGCCGTCCTAAGACGTTCATAGGAAGGCGTCCCAGAAAAAAAATAACATAGCCTTGCGGTCATAGGAAGGTGTTCCAGAATAAAATTTAAAAAGCCTTGCCAGACGTAATAATTATTTAGACTACTCATATATATATATATATATATATATATATCATTAAAAATACACCAAAAAGTCATTTAGTTGAGAAAAATAAATATATACAAAATGTACATGAACACCCAGAAATGTGAAAGTTAGTATTTAACTCTGTTTGCTTAAATACTGAAAAAAATTCTTGCAACCCCTTTCTTATTTTTACTCTTTTTGCTTAAAATACTGTTAAAAATATATATTTAACATGGGTGACGAATTGACTATATCAGGTGTCGATTTTAACCAGGTGCTGATTTGCCCAGGTGCCAATTTAACTAGGTGCCGGTTTGACTAGAATTCTTTGACAAATGTTTGAAATTATCTCTACTCTTCTCATTCGTGCCCAATTTAAGTTCAAATTCAAGTTGAATAATTGGAAAATCATGGTTGTTGTTTTAAATTGCTTTGGTGTAAATACTGAATGTATTTATAGCTTGGTATGAGTAAAACATTGAAGATTTTAAAGGAAAAACACAAAAGATAATTGTTTTTAACAGCTTGGTCCCTTTGATCTGAAACAACGAAACAATAAAACATAGAAACCAAAATATAGCAATCCTCTATTTTAACCAAAACATAATAAAATTTATTCAACACACAGAAAAAACATAGTCAGAATCTCACTTCATTTTGAAACAAGTCAATGAAACAAAGTTATAGCAATACACCTACCAAAACATGATTAAGAGTTATTCAACACAAAATAAAACGTTGACAAAATACCACTTTATTTAGAAAGGATTATTATTATTTTTAACAATACGCTATCCACAACATGATTAAGATTTATTCTACACAAAAAAAATGCTGCCTCGCTCTATTTTGAGACAATGACAACAATAGTACTTATAAGAAAACACTTGCTTACAGAGTTATTTAACACAAAACCAATTAAGATTGGGTGCGATCATGTAGGGTGTGAAAGTGAAAGGGGGTGAACATGAGTGGGCGCAAACGTGAATGGAAGCGAACGGACCCGGATTCAGACTATGTTTACCAGTGAGAAACATACAAGCCTTTCTACAATATTTATTTGTACAATTCAGGTAGTCTTGACCTATTCATTTGTCTTAAAAAAAACAACCAGTTGTCACCTTCACTTCACACACACACACATATACAAATATCAAGTATATGCTTACGATACATATTGCATTGTTAAACTAATTACGGTATGTGAAAATCAAGACTTGCATAAAAACTATCCCAATATTAGAGACAGTGGCGTCATTTTTCTTCAGAGCTTTCAGCTCTTTGATTTTTATCACAATCCGAATTGAGACAGTATCAAGCTTGAATATAGTGATCAAATTTGCCAACTGTTCAGGGTTCGACCACTGGGGTTGTATAAAGCTGCGTCCTGCGGAGCACCTAGTTTACCATTTCGTTCTTAATTTATCAAATCTTTTACAAAAATCTTCTCCTCTAAAACTACTGGCCCAAACTTATTTTTTGGGGCGGTAATTTGCCCCAAAGTGGGTCATCAGGTGCAATTTTTTTGGATTGATTTTGGGAGTTTTGGTCCCAACATTTAAGGAATAAGTGGCCCAAATGGTCCAAAATTAAACTTTGTTTGATTTCATCAGAGACATATAATACAATATGGAATAAATACAGGCTCATTAAAATGCATATTTATTCTATAATTTCTAAGTTTTATGAAAAAAAGGTAAGTCCTGCATAGCCGGGTTTGGGTATCAATGTGAACAAAATAAATCACCTTTGATGGTATTTTATGAAAACACTATTTAATCAAAGTATACGAAAATAGTATCATTTTAACAAGATAACAATCGGGAAAAGAATAACAGTATGGAATTGCATGTAAAATCGTAAATTTCTAAGTTTTATGGAAAAAAAGGTAGTTCTCGCATAGCTGGATTTGAGTATTAATGTGAAAAATAAATAAATCACCTTTGATGTTATTTTATGAACACACTATTTGATCAAAATAAACGAAAATAGTATCATTTTAACGGGATAACAATCGGGAGTAGAATCACACTATAAATTGCATATATTATCGTAAATTTCCAAGTTTTATGTAAATAAAATGGTGGGCCACACCGGTTCTACAGCATTGAAAGAGGGGAAGCTGAATGGACCGAATTTAAATAGGTCTCTATTGGATTATTATCATCATCTCAGCACATTATAGTATAAACAAATCGGTGGAACTAGTTAGATATATCTTTTGAATATACTTACATGCTTTAGCTGTGAAAGCAATTGACATAAACGAGAAAACAAATCTGTAAGCCTATCGTCCCTCTTTACAACAATGGCGGAATTTTCTCATCTCGATCCTCCTTCATCCTAGGTCACATCATAATCCCAAGCACTTCCGGTAGCCAAGAGATTTAATTGGCCGTTATATAGACTCTACTACGAGTTGCCAATCTCTTGTATTATATGTCTCTGATTTCATCAAAACTTGAATAGTATTGGGGTTCTTTTGATATGTTGAATCTAACTGTGTATGTAGATTCTGAATTTTTGGTCCCATTTTCAAATTGGTCTACATTAAGGTCTAAAGGGCCCAGTTTTCAAGTTGGTCCAAATAGAGGTCCAAAATTAATCTTTGTTTGATTTCAACAAAAATTTAATCCTTGGGGTTCTTTGATTTGCTGAATTTAAACATGTATTTACATTTTTGGGGAAAAATGGCTTAAAGCGGTCAATCCCCTATGGGATTGACCAGAGTGAAATTCCCTCACATTTTATAGTGTGGAAAAACCTGAAACAAATCTTACTGAGATTCATGAGATGGGGAGACACAAATGAATAGATTGCCTTTAAACACTTTTTTAACACATTTCCCTTCTATTTCTCTCGAAATTATGGTATATTGAGCTCTCCTTTTCACGTTTTACGTTTCTTTTACCATCCAGAAAAATCAGTATGACGAGATATACTAAATATATCCAGCCTACATTATATTTTATTGTGACGTCATTGTTGGAATGCCACACTACGTAGAAGGAGGGATATCCTTCACTGGTTATTTAAATCATTCTCAAAGATTGTGCACTAATGAGAAAATGGTATTTGTTAAATTTAAACATAATTATGTTTGCAGTAGATGATTCAAACATCAATATACAATACTTTAATTTGTAGGTCAACAACTTTCAAAGTAAACAAAGTCCGAGGGGCTAATTGAGATTGGGGAGACAAAACGATTTTTTTCATTTTTTTCTGTTAAACTCTGTTTTTTAGAATCTTCCTCTAAATCAGGAGTAATAATCCACTAAAATAAACACTTAAAATGTGGCATTTAGTATATGATAAGTAGTCTTCCATTAAAACTAAATTTTGTATACAATAACCATTGTAATGGTAACAAAAAAAAATTACAAAAATTGCATTTGTTTGTTTAAACTTATTTATTCATGAAATTTTACAAATATTTCAAAATGTAGGATTTGGAAACAAGCTTCACACAGTTTACATCAATCATACTGTTTTTAGCTCACCGGGCCTGAAGGGCCAAGTGAGCTTTTCTCATCACTTGGCGTCTGTCGTCCGGTGTTAACTTTTACAAAAATCTTCTCCTCTGAAACTACTGGGCCACATTAAACCAAACTTGGCCACAATCATCATTGATGTATCTAGTTTAAAGTTTGTGTTTTTTTACCCGACTAACCATCCAAGATGGCCGCCATGGCTAAAAATAGAACATAGGGGTAAAATGCAGTTTTTGGCTTATAACTCAAAAACCAAAGCATTTAAAACAAATCTGATGAGGTGTAAAATTGTTTATTAGGTGAAGATCTATCTGCCCTGAAATTTTCAGATGAATCAGACAACCCATTGTTGGGTTGCTGTCTCTAAATTGGTAATTTTAAGGAAATTTTACTGTTTTTGGTTATTATCTTGAATATTATTATAGATGGAGATAAACTGTAAACAGCAATAATGTTCAGCAAAATAAGATTTACAAATAAGTCAACATGACCAAAATGGTCAGTTGACCCCTTTAGGAGTTATTGCCCTTTATAGTAAATTTTTAACCATTTTTCGTAAATATCCATGATCTTTTACAATAATCTTCTCCTCTGAAACTACTGGGCCAAATTTAACCAAACTTAGCCACAATCATCATTGATGTATCTTGTTTTAAGTTTGTGTTTTTTACCCGACCAACCATCCAAGATGGCCGCTGTGGCTAAAAATATAACATAGGGTTAAAATGCAGTTTTTGGCTTATAACTCAAAAACCAAAGCATTTAGAGCAAATCTGTTGAGGAGTAAAATTGTTTATCAGGTCAAGATCTACCTGCCCTGAAATTTTCAGATGAATGGGACAACTCGTTGTTAGAGTGCTGCCCCTAAATTGGTAATTTTAAGGAAATTTTGCTGTTTTGGGTTAATATCTTGAATATTATTATAGATAGAGATAAACTGTAAACAGCAATAATGTTCAGCAATTTGAGACTCAAAAATAAGTCAAAATGACCAAAATGTTCAATTGACCCCCTAAGAAGTTATTGTCCTTTATAATCTTTATAATCAATTTTTAACAATTTTCATAATTTTTACTAACATTTTCCACTGAAACTACACGGACAAGCTCATTATAGATAGAGATAATTGTAAGCAGCAAGAATTTTCAGTAAAGTAAGATTTACAAACACATCACAATCACCTAAACACAATTTTGTCATGAACTGTCTGCTTCCTTTGTTTAATTCACATATACCAAGGTGAGCGACTGTAACGAAGTAAGTTCTTTGGGAATTTCAGGTGGCCAATGTCATACAAAACCAAATTAAAATATAAATTTAATTAACAAAACAAAATAAAGTAAATTCAACAAAAAATGTAATATGAAATGAGAACACAAATGTAACTAAATAAACACACACGGAACAAAACAAAATGTCATGAAATAAACATAAATCAAACAAATTTCGGCCTGCACACTTTCCGCACACTGCCCGGATACGTTCCTCGTTGTACGTACTGTAGATGTAAATGATGAACTGGGTTGTTCCCCTTTAAATTTCTCTTTATAATTAAACGGACGAATTAACTAATTTTCACATATATCTGGTTGCTTCTAAATTGATTGAAGAGAACACTAAATTTGTATGAATAAATATAATGCTGAATAACAAACTATAACTGCTTTAAACTGCATAAATACTGCACGGACTTCTCGATTTCTCAACTAAAAATGTATATAATTTTACGGACTTTTTGCTCCAAATAAATAGAAACGGACTATAAATTTATCACCGCCTCCATGCGTTGTAACTCCAACCAATATATCACCGAGTTGTTACCATTTTTAACCCCGACACCATTAATTCATCGACACCATTATCTCTGACCAGTCGACAATTAGCAACGTGCCAACGCACACTAAAACCGGGCCTAAAAACCCCTGCAAAATAATAATTGAACCCAAAAATTACTTACGTTATCTATAAATATGAATAATATGGCAATTATCCGTACATTTGGACCGCGAGCAAGAAATATCATCTCGACAGCAAATTGACCTCAATGTACCATAAAATATAAGTAAAATAACTTACCTGAGTGTTGTTTCAATTAGCCTTTGGACATCCATGTCCTGTCCTGACAATTATAATGTCCAAATTGCTATCTAAACCACAAACCCAACTGCACAAACGTGTGCTACTCTCAATGATCATGTGCCGACTGATTTGAGACTCACCTGTTAAATTTCAATAGGTGCGTAATCACGTGATAAACAAGGTCTGCTTGACTAGATTACCGGTGTTAGTGAAAATAAGAGATAACATAAAATATAGTCCTAGGTGTAAAATAAATCATATAAATAATTAACTGAAGTTTGTTACAGCGACACAGGCTCTTTAGAGCCTCTAGTTTATTAGTACCTGTATTCCTGTGATGAGAGTTGTAACTGGGAACTTTATCAATGGAAATTTAATACTGAATAGATTTTTCAGTCCTAACTTTCTTAAGAAAAAAATTCAAAATCTGTCACAAAATATGGAAAATGGCCCTAGCCTGCAATTCAGTCATACACTATTAAGTATTGTAGTTGTTTAAAATGACAGAATTCAATTAGTTGAATTTTAGATAATTAACTGAACTTTAATTAAATGTTTAGATTTAGAAGATGCAGATCTCTTCCATTGGTTTAAATTGAATCGTAAACTAAAGAAACGAAATTACATGAAACAACAATTGATTTCAATATTGTCAACCTTTCTACATGTTCTAGCTGTTCTTTTTTTCATTTTTTATATGAAGACTATCAAAAGATACCCTCCCCCCCAAAAAAAAATTGAAATAGAAATAAGGGCTGTCTTCCCCCTCAGAGCTATTCAGCTCTTTGATTGATTGATTATAGGCCCAGTTTTCAAGTTGGTCCAAATTGGGGTCCAGTTGAACTTTGTTTGATTTCAAATTAAATTGAATATATGGGGTTCTTTGATATATGCTGAAACTAACTATGTATTTAGATTTTTGATATTTGGGCCAAGTTATCAAATTGGTCCACATTGAGGTCTTAAGGGTCCAAAATTTAACTTTGAAAATTGAATTCTGGGGGTTCTTTGATATGCTGGATCTAACCATTTATTTAGATTTTGGATATTGGACCATCATAGGTAATGTCCAATTTAAAATTTTAAGTTTTTTAAGTTTAAGTTCTTAGACCACATTCATTCTGTGTCAAAAACCTGTGTTGTCTCAACTATTTAATCACAATCCAAATTCAGAGCTGTATCAAGCTTGAATGTTGTGTCCATACTTGCCCAAATGTTCAGGGTTCGAACTCTGCTGTCGTATAAAATTGCAACCTGCAGAGCATCTGGTTAATAACTGTAAGCATCATTTTTATACAACCACACAATTTTTTTGTCATCGTCCAAGACATTTGGTTTCTGGAAAATAACTTTAGTTTAAGTGAATGGATCTCTATGAAATTTAAACACAAAGTTTGAAACCACAACAAGAATGTAGGGATTAATTTTTTTGTTGGTGGTAGTGGGAGGGGGTGGCAATTCACAACAGTATAGCTAGTGTATTGCACAAAAGCAAAAAATGAATATAAGTTCTTTGATAGTTATTCTGTGACAGAAACAAAAATATATAAGTCTAAAAATTTTAATTTTGATCCAAATTCAGACCTTTATTTAGCATGAATATTGTGTTCACTTTTTATGGTTGGACATCTGCAGTGGTTTTCAGCTGCACTCGGGGAAGCAATTTGTATTAAGTTACTATTAACTATGATTAATATTAGTCATGAATGTAGGTCCATTTCTATTTTTGTCGAGCCTGCAACTTTTGTTGCAGAAAGCTCCACATAGGGATAGTGATCTGGCGTCTACGGTGGCAGCGGCGGCATTAGCTAACTTCTTAAAAGCTTTATATTTTAGAAGGTGGAAGACCTGAATGCTTTATACTTAATTGTATATAGATGCCTCATGTGACAAAGTTTCCGTCAGTCACATGTCCAATGTCCTTGACCTCATTTTCATTGTTAAGTGACCACTTGAAAAAAAAGTTCAGATTTTTTGTAATGTTAAATTCTCTTTTATTATAAGAAAAAGGATAACTACATTTGATATGTGCCAACCTTGCAAGGTCCTCATGTCTGTTAGACAGTTTTTACTTGACCTCAACCTCATTTCATGAATCAGTGAACAAGGTTAAGTTTTGGTGGTCAAGTCCATATCTCAGATACTATAAGCAATAAGGCTAGTATATACGGTGTAATGAAGGACTGTAAGGTGTACATTTCCAACTGGCAAGTGTCATCTGACCTTGACCTCATTTTCATGGTTCAGTGGTTTAAGTTAAGTTTTTATACGACCGCAAATTTTGAAAAAAATTTCGTCGTATATTGCTATCACGTTGGCGTCGTCGTCGTCCGAATACTTTTAGTTTTCGCACTCTAACTTTAGTAAAAGTAAATAGAAATCTATGAAATTTTAACACAAGGTTTATGACCATGAAAGGAAGGCTGGTATTGATTTTGGGAGTTTTGGTCCCAACATTTTAGGAATTAGGGGCCAAAAAGGGCTCAAATAAGCATTTTCTTGGTTTTCGCACTATAACTTTAGTTTAAGTTAATAGAAATCTATGAAATTTTGACACAAGGTTTATGACCACAAAAGAAAGGTTGGGATTGATTTTGGGAGTTTTGGTTTCAACAGTGTAGGAATTAGGGGCCACAAAAGGGCCCAAATAAGCATTATTCTTGGTTTTTGCACAATAACTTTAGTTAAAGTAAATAGAAATCAATGAAATTTAAACACAATGTTTATGACCACAAAAGGAAGGTTGGTATTGATTTAAGGAGTTTGGGTCCCAACAGTTTAGGAATTAGGGGCCAAAAAGGGACCCAAATAAGCATTTTTCTTGGTTTTCGCACCATAGCGTTAGTATAAGTAAATAGAAATCTATGAAATTTAAACACAAGGTTTATGACTATAAAAGGAAGGTTGGTATTGATTTTGGGAGTTTTGGTCCCAACAGTTAAGGAAAAAGGGGCCCAAAGGGTCCAAAATTAAACTCTGTTTGATTTCATCAAAATTGAATAATTGGGGTTCTTTGATATGCCAAATCTAACTGTGTATGTAGATTCTTAATTTTTGGTCCCGTTTTCAAATTGGTCTACATTAAGGTCCAAAGGGTCCAAAATTAAACTTAGTTTGATTTTAACAAAAATTGAAACCTTGGGGTTCTTTGATATGCTGAATCTAAAAATGTACTTAGATTTTTGATTATTGGCCCAGTTTTCAAGTTGGCCCAAATGGAGGTCCAAAATTAAACATTGTTTGATTTCATCAAAAATTGAATAATTGGGGTTCTTTGGTATGCCAAATCTAACTGTGTATGTAGATTCTTAATTTTTGGTCCAGTTCTAAAATTGGTTTAAATTAAAGTGCAAAGGGTCCAAAATTAAACTAAGTTTGATTTTAACAAAAATTAAATTCTTGGGCCTCTTTGATATGCTGAATCTAAACATGTACTTAGATTTTTGATTATGGGCCCAGTTTTCAAGTTGGTCCTAATCCCGATCTAAAATTATTATATTAAGTATTGTGCAATAGCAAGTCTTTTCAATTGCACAGTATTGTGCAATGGCAAGAAATATCTAATTTCACAATATTGTGAAATAGCAAATTTTTTTTTAAAAAAGAGTTATCTTTCTTTGTCCAGTATAGTAAGCAAGAAATATCTGCAAGAATTTTTTTTAATTGGAGTTATCTTTCTTTGTCCAGAATCAACTTAAATCTTTGTTATATACAATATACAATGTATATTCACTTTTTACTACCAACTGATAAATTTAAATAATCTACCATTCATTGATAACAAGCAGTTTTTTTACATCTTAATATTTTATGATGTATTTAAATGAGTAGTAATTGTTGCAAACTCCATTAGAATATTTTAATTGAAATTAGTTTTGGAATAAGGGAAAGGGGGATGTGATTAAAAAATTGGGTTCAATTTTTCTCATTTGAAATTTCATAAATAAAAAGAAAATTTCTTCAAACATTTTTTTGGAAGGATTAATATTCAACAGCATAGTGAATTGCTCTAAGAGAAAACAAAAATTTTAAGTTCATTTGAATACATACATTCTGTGTCAGAAACCTATGCTGTGTCAACTATTTAATCACAATCCAAATTTAGAGCGGAATCCAGCTTGAATGTTGTGTCCATACTTGCCCCAACCGTTCAGGGTTCAACCTCTGCGGTCGTATAAAGCTACGCCCTGCGGAGCATCTGGTTGTGTTTTGGTCTGTGTTTCTCATACTATATGCAATAGGTCTACAATATTAGTTGTATGGAATGATTGTAAGGTGTACATGTCTAGCTGGCAGATGTCATGTGAACTTGACCTCATTTTCATGGTTCAGTGGTCAAAGTTAAGTTTTTGAGTTTTGGTCCTTTTATCTAATTATATATGCCATAGGTCTACTATATTTGGTGTATGGAAATATTTTATGATCTTTATGCAGGTTTTATTTGTCCCTGACCTCATTTTCACGGTTCATTGCACAGTGTTAAGATTTTTTGTGTTTTGGTCTATTTTTCTTAAACTATAAGTAATAGGTCAACTATATATGTTGTATAGAAGCAGTGTTAGCTGTACATGTCTGTCTGGCATGGTTCATCTGACCTTGACCTAATTTTCAAGTTTCATTGGTCTTTGTTTAGTTATCTTGGTTAATGTTAAGTTTACATGACAGTTGTAATAAAGCTTTATACTTAGGACTATCAACATAATATCAATGATTAGTACAGAAGGCGAGACATTTCAGTGTGTGCACTCTTTTAAGACTTTTATGACGTATTTAAACAAGTAACTATGGTTGCAAACTCCAGTTGAAATTTAAATTGAGATTATGACCATAGATGTCTTGGGGATAGTAGAAGGGCATTATGTTTTCTGGTGTGTTTTTGTTCGTCCATATGTTAATCTGTCCATCCATCTGTCCCACTTCAGGTTAAAGTTTTTGGTCAATGTAGTTTTTATACGACCGCAAATTTTTTTAAAATTTTCGTCGTATATTGCTATCACGTTGGCGTCGTCGTCTGCGTCGTCGTCTTCGTCGTTGTCGTCCGAATACTTATAGTTTTCGCACTCTAACTTTAGTAAAAGTGAATATAAATCTATAAAATTTTATCACAAGGTTTATGACCACAAAAGGAAGGTTGGTATTGATTTTGGGGGTTTTGGTCCCAACATTTTAGGAATTAGGGGCCAAAAAGGGCCCAAATAAGCATTTTCTTGGTTTTTGCACTATAACTTTAGTTTAAGTGAATAGAAATCTATGAAATTTTGACACAAGGTTTATGACCACAAAAGAAAGGTTGGGATTGATTTTTGGAGTTTTGGTTTCAACAGTGTAGGAATTAGGGGCCATAAAAGGGCCCAAATAAGCATTATTCTTGGTTTTCGCACAATTACTTTAGTTTAAGTAAATAGAAAATAATGAAATTGAAACACAATGTTTATGACCACAAAAGGAAGGTTGGGATTGATTTTGGGAGTTTAGGTCACAACAGTTTAGGAATTAGGGGCCAAAAAGGGACCCAAATAAGCATTTTTCTTGGTTTTCGCACCATAACTTTAGTATAAGTAAATAGAAATCTATGAAATTTAAACACAAGGTTTATGACCATAAAAGGAAGGTTGGTAATGATTTTGGGAGTTTTGGTCCCAACAGTTTAGGAATAAGGGGCCCAAAGGGTCCAAAATTAAACTTTGTTTGATTTCATCAAAATTGAATAATTGGGGTTCTTTGATATGCCGAATCTAACTGTGTATGTAGATTTTAAACTTTTGTCCCTTTTTCAAATTTGTCTACATTAAGGTCCAAAGGGTCCAAAATTAAACTTCGTTTGATTTTGACAAAAAATTAATCGTTTGGATTCTTTGATATGCTGAATCTAAAAATGTACTTAGATTCTTGATTATCGGCCCAGTTTTCATGTAGGTCCAAATCGGGGTCCAAAATTAAACTTTGTTTGATTTCATCAAAAATTGAATAAATGGGGTTCTTTGATATGCCAAATCTAACTGTGTATGTAGATTCCTCATTTTTGGTCTTGTTTTCAAATTGGTCTACATTAAAGTCTAAAGGGTCCAAAATTAAACTTAGTTTGATTTTAACAAAAACTGAAATCTTGGGGTTCTTTGATATGCTGAATCCAAACATGTACTTAGATTTTTGATTATGGGCCCAGTTTTCAAGTTGGTCCAAATCAGGATCTAAAATTATTATATTAAGTCTTGTGCAATAGCAAGTCTTTTCAATTGCACAGTATTGCGCAATGGCAAGAAATATCTTATTGCAAAATATTGTGAAATAGCAATTTTGTTTTTAATTAGAGTTATCTTTCTTTGTCCAGAATAGTAAGCAAGAAATATCTAATTGTAAGAATTTTTTTATTTGGAGTTATCTTTCTTTGTCCAGAATCAACTTAAATCTTTGTTATATATACAATATACAATGTATATTCACTTTTTACTACCAACTGATAAATTAAAATAATCTTTACCATTCAGTGATAACAAGCATTTTTTTACATCTTAATATTTTATGCTATATTTAAATGAGTAGTTATTGTCGCAAACTCCATTAGAAATTTTTATTGAGATTAGTTTTGGAATAAGGGAAAGGGGGATGTGATTAAAAAAATTGGGTTCAATTTTCTCATTTGAAATTTCATAAATAAAAAGAAAATTTCTTCAAACAATTTTTTGAGAGGATTAATATTCAACAGCATAGTGAATTGCTCTAAGAGAAAACCAAAATTTTAAGTTCATTAGAACACATTCATTCTGTGTCAGAAACGTATGCTGTGTCAACTATTTAATCACAATCCAAATTTAGAGCTGATCCAGCTTGAATGTTGTGTCCATACTTGCCCCAACCGTTCAGGGTTCAACCTCTGCGGTCGTATAAAGCTACGCACTGCGGAGCATCTGGTTTATGAAGTTGAAGTCCAATTAACTAGTACATGTTTCATTTGATTTGATCTTTCTAATTTTAATGCCAAATTAGAGTTTTATACCCCAATTTCATGGTAAATTGTACATAGAAAATGGAAGTGCAAGTAGGGCATCCTTGTACTTTGGACACATTCTTGTTTAATGGTTTTGTTATTTTTCAGTTACATTAAGCAATTTTCAACTATATTTGTTAAATGGAATATTTGTAAGGTATGTCTGTATGACAGGGAGTCGAGCTTCAGCCTCTCATTATTACTTGATTATGGTTCAAGAAAAAGCAGGCTATTTGATTTATGATTGTCTCATTGGAAATCATACCACATCTTCTTATTTTGATAAGACAATTCAGGGGGTGCAAACTTGTTTAAACCTCAAGGACAAGAAAAGCGCTAGGTTGTTTTAGTCTAGATTTTTATGTCTATGAACTGTCATCTGACTCAGTCATGAATGCAATTAAAAGGTGCACAGTTTTCTACATGTCAAACTATTTATGTTATATTCAACAGCAAAGTCAGGATAGTGTATTGCCAAATAAATAAAATTGCTACGTTCATTTGACCACATTCATTCTGTGTCAGAAACCTATGCTGTGTCAACTATTTAATCACAATCCAAATTCAGAGCTGTATCAAGCTTGAATGTAGTGTCCATACTTGCCCCAACTGTTCTGGGTTTGACCTCTGGGATCATATAAAGCTGCGACTTGCAGAGCATCTGGTCTACATGTCAAACTATTTCTGTTTGAATCCATCCTGGTTTTCTTGCATTGGCGGATCCAGGGGGAGGGTTCTGGGGGTTGGAACCTCCTTTTTTTTTTTTTGATGATCAATGCATTTGAATGGGGACATATAGTTGGAATCCCCTCTTCTTTGGTTTGGACCCACCCCCTCCTTTTTATAAATGGCTGGATCCGCCCCTGTCTTGTACTACTGGCAACTACATGTGACATATACTGGAGTGGTGTTATTTTCAATCAACACAAAAAAAATTGTCATCATTCTTATTTAACATTGAATCCTTTGAATCTCATGCTAGCTATCAAATTGGACCTCCATATTTTAGAAGTATAGATGTTGAAAATTATGAACATGATGGGGAGATCCTACACAGGATATGTTCCAAAATAACTGACTAAAGACTCAATTAAGGTTACTGATTCTGTATGATATTTAATAAGTAGACATAACAAATTTAACCCCGCCACATTATTTATGTATGTGCCTGTTCCAAGTCAGGAGCCTGTAATTCAGTGGTTGTTGTTTGTATATGTGTTACATATTTGTTTTTTGTTCATTTTTTTACATAAATAAGGCCGTTAGTTTTCTCGTATGAATTGTTTTACATTGTCTTATCTGGGCCTTTCATAGCTGACTATGCAGTATGGGATTTGCTCATTGTTGAAGGCCATACGGTGACCTATAGTTGTTAATGTTTGTGTCATTTTGGTCTTTTGTGGATAGTTGTCTCATTGGCAATCATACCACATCTTCTTTTTTATATGTTAGTTGCTGTACATGTACTGTGTTACTTTATTGTAAATTAATCAGGTGATCATTGGACTCCTCAGTGTATATTTCATCTATTTTGAATTTTGTCAGGTATGCGCTTATTCAATCACAAATAAAACCTGAAGACGCATTTTTTTAAAATAAATATCAATAAAGAGTTGTTAGTTTTAGTACATGTATCAAAGTCAGGCGATATTTGGACTCCCAAGTGTATAATTCATTCAGAAGATATAGTGATTTTTGTCAAGTCTTTGCCATTGTTATCACATATAAAACCTGAAGACTCATTTTGTTTCAAACAAATACATCCAGGATTCTCCAGTCCATCACTAAGCAGTACTTTACTATCCTTTCCATCTTTTGATATTACTATTATTCTATGAGATCCAGTGTCTGCTACAATAATGTTACCATAAGTATCTGTACAAAATCCCCATGGTCCTGATAAATCCTGTGTATACTGCCAGATCTGTTTACCTGATTGATCAACACAGTTTACTGCTATACCATCATGGTCACTATAGATTACTCTGTCATTACAGTAAACAATGAAATTTAGGTGTGATTCACACTCAACTTGTATTGACTTCAGTGTATTTCCTTCTAAGTCTATAATACGGATTTCATCATCACTCAAACCTACAACAAGAGAATTATCTGATGACGATAATCCCCTGCATTGTTTATCTAATGTGATAACTTTGGTTACTGTTTCATTCTCCATATTGAAGATCTTAATGGCGTTATTCCAGGGATAAGTTACGGCAATAGTGTCTTGATTGATCTGTGTAACACTAAAAGCTCCACCAGGTATAGGTAAATGTTTCTGTGTCTTGCCATCAGGAGTAAGTAGTTTAACTTTGCCTAACCATTCCACCATTATAAGTCTTCCATCACTCAGACAAATCATGTCACTCACCTCCTTATCCATGTTGGTCTTTATCTTTTTCTCAATATTCATAGTCATGTTGTTTATGTTGGATTTTTCTCGTGATTCTACTTGTGCTTTCATCCTCACACTGGTTTCTCTATTCAAATCCATATCTGTTTTAACAACAGTTAATTCACCTAAGGATTCTAACTTTTTTATTATCTTTTCTGTTTCATTATTTTCCTCCATTTTGATGTTAAATTTTTTTGCCCTGTCGTCATTTTCAAGATCATCTATGTATCGTTGACATTGATGTACTTGTTGTTCAATCTGATGTACTCCTAGGAATGATTGGAGTTTTGAGGCATGTGGCATGACTGTATGTAACTGATCTTGCATTTTCTTTAAGATTTTCTGTTTTTCTTCAATTTCAGTGATTAAATCTGTGGCTTTTGATTTTTCCTGATTCAAGATGTTATCTGCTTCTTGGTATATCTTCTTTTCTAGGTGGGTTAAATGTTCATCTATTTCATTGCGTATTTTTACAATGAATTCCTTTATGCTTTCATATTCTTGTTCTCCTCTTTTAATGTTTTGTGATTTGTTATTTACAATTTTACCTAAGAGTTGTAAGATGGAGTTAATTTCTTTCTCTACAGATTCTTTAGATTTTTCAATCTTGGTTTTCTCCACAATGCTAGCTAGACTTTTTATTCCGGTACATTCCATATGAGTATTGGATATACATTCATCACAGCACGGTATTAAATGACTTGGACAGTACAAGGTGAGCTGTTGATCATGTTTGTCACATTCTGTTTTAATAGTTTGGACAGATGGGTTATAATTTTTAATATCAATAGTCTTATGATCACGTGTTCCTTTGAATCTTTTTGCTTTACAAGGTCCACCTGAAATAGGTTTACTGGATGCCATGGCCTGCAAATTTCAAAGATAAAAGTTATTTTGCTTTAGTGTCAAGGTTCAAATAGTTAATGGTGAATGGGTGGTGATACTCGAAATGAAAAATATAAAAAAAAAATTCAAAGGTGAAAACGAACACATGGACAAAACAATGAACAATTGCAAATAGTTTGATTTTAGATGTAACACCCTTCTGATTGGCTGACGTAATTTTGTTATGAGCCCATAGACCTAATTTAGTCATGTGACTGTGACGTCATCAATGTTTTTTCATGGTTTTCTACGGTTTAAAATGGAATTTAGAATTAAATCATAAGAAATGACTGTAATATTTTTTGTGTCTATTCAAAATAACATAAAAAAATTTGGTGCACACTGTTAAATAACCCATTACGCGCGTTATTCAGTGTACACCAAATTTTTTATGTTATTTCTTTAAAGACAGAAAAAATAATACAGTCATTCCTTAAATATAATGTACAACAAACTAAAAACAGTGAATGACTACAGGCTCCTGACATGGGGCAGGCACGTGTTGGATTCTTCAATGATTGTCGTTTGTTGCTGCTTATTGTGGCCCAAGGACACAGTTATTGTCCTTTGGTTTTCGTTGTCTACGAATATAGTCCCTAGTGTAAACAGTGTATAACTTGCATGTTTTATTTGATATACCTTCCCAATTTATTTCTTGATATTAAATGCATGAAATATTAAGTTGGGGGATGTAATTACATGTCAAAAAATTTTTAGTGCTGAATCTTTATGTTAAGTAGTGAATTGGTCCAGTTTTAAAAGGTCAAATTTTATCACATCTGAAGCTGTCAAACTGAATTTTACACCCCCTTAACACAGAATTGTCAATATTTTGAGTTAGAGCTGGTAGAAGTTTCTATAATTTTGATATTATATGTCTCACTGGTAGTACACTACACTGTAAAAAGCTTTTTGAGAAAGAGCAGGTGCGATTTTTTTAATTTGAATTTATTGTCTAAAAGAAATGCACTACGAAATAACTGTGTTCTCGGGCCTTGTATTTGATTATCATGCATTAACCCTGTTGTATTGGTCACTAGCTGTGCTTCTTGTTGATTACATACAACAGAATTAGTTTGAATATATAATTCTCAATCACACAGATAAATGATGGATTACATTGTTGATTATTAAAGAAGTTAGTTCGGTAAGGGCAATATTTGTCCCTGATTATAAAGTTCAATGTTAAAAGACAAAAAATGTTTTTAAGGTGACTTAGAGACATGTGAGAAAGTTAAATAGAACTATTTTTGTCAAAGTTTAATTTTAACACGTTCATTTTTTACATCCCAAAAAGGTAAAGATAAGAGATTTTGGTGAAAATCTGCTGGACTTCAACCAAATTAAGGACCATGAAACATTGAGCGCAGGAGTCGACAAACTAAATATTCAAATAAGACATGAAATGCCTTAAACACATTATTTTAAAAGATCTTTGTTGTCTATGTATAAGCTCTATGTTTCCTGTCCAATAATATTCGGAAATTTTCATATTTCTATTGATTTTATTGTAGAAATATACATTTTTTTTAATATGAGTACAACTTGTGAGGTCATAATAAAATGCAGGAATGTAAATTTTCAACAAAATGGTTTATTTCCTATCTAATCACTGTATTAGCTATAATTTTTTGTGATATTGCTCAATAAATCCTAGCTTGAAATTTACGCTAAAAAAGGGGGTCATTTTAGGACCTTAGAACCTACTCCTTTGAACAATAAGACATATTTTTTACAATGTATGGACATGATTACATACACATTACTCTGTGTTTTATACCTAGTGATTAAATAAAATAACTTATAATTTAACCAAATACCTGTTGATTTTGTAATGACAAAAGATTAGTTCTCTTTCACGGTTTCTTCAATGTCGACCAACTAGGAAGTTATTAAGGACATGTCAATACCTGATTCAGCTAATTATTGAATATTTAAATGACGTAGAAAATAACTGACCCAAAAAATAAAAGTTCAAAATAAACATTGTCATAATTAAAGACATCAGTGGGATTTAAATTTTCTATTAGAGAAAAATGGTCTTACCATGTTTCTAAATACAGAAAAAATCTTTGTGGAATCTGGATATACATGTATTTTGTCTCTCATCTTATAAGGTGACAAAATATTTGCTATAACTTTGTATTATAGTGTGATTTTGCTCTGGTTTTAACCTTGTCTATATATAGAATCAATGTTTTCTATGCAATAAAATTTGTTTCATTTTAGGAATCATACTGTCAATAAATATTTCAATGAGCGTTACTAATAAAACTAAATATTTTTTTGTTAAATGACTATATTTGGCTTCCACACAAAGTCTAAATCTAATCTAGTGTCTTTACTAATCTATAAACAAAACCAACCAGTATAATGTACCTGAAAATAATATAAACAAAATAATAATAGAAAACACTATAGTTAACATTTTTGCTCTGCCTGCCACGAAAGTTGTTGTATGCAAAACAAAGGGATTAATTTCTGGAGTAAGCATAAACTATATGTAAATTTATAAAGCTGAATATTTCAAAATGTAGAAGACCTAGATTCTTCATACTTTGGATGCAGATTCCGTATTTTACAAAGATTCTGTATTTCATTTGTCCATTCTCAAAGCCTCATTTTCAAGATTCAGTGACTGCTTGAAATATCAGTGATTAAGGAACATGTGCAATAATTTATGGTCATTGTATAGGGTTTGGCTTCTCCAGGAGGGCATCCAGCCATTTTTTAAAAGGCAGGAAAGCTTGGGGGGGGGGGGGATAGTAAGCATTAGATAGATCCAATGGAGTGAGATGGATATGCATTGGTCACCCAGATATAAGGGAATAGATCTTTATAAATTTTTTTCAAAGGTTCAATACCACTAAAGGAAGGTTTGGATTGATTTTGGGGATGATCATGTCTCAACCGTTATTAGGGGCCCTAAAGGGGCCAAAAACAAGCATTTTTCTAGTTTCAGTATAATAGCCTTGTGTACAAGTATTTCAATTGCTCTGATATTATACAGCAATGTTTGAAACCACAAGTAGAAGGTTTGAATTCATATAAGAAGTTATGGGGCCAAAGTTTAGGAATTAAGGGCCAAAATGGGGCCAAAATAAGCATTTTTCTAGTTTCCAGACAATAACTTGTGTGTTATTGTATGGATCTCTATGAAATGGTACCACAATGTAATATATATAACAAAAGGGAGGCTGGGAATAATTTTTTGGTTAATTGCCCAAAATACATAGGAATTAAGGGCCAAAAAGAAGCATGTTTCTAGTTTCTAAACAATCATGACAATAACTTGTGTTTATGTGAATAGATATTTCTGAAATTGTACTACAAGGTTCAATACTACAAAGGAAAGCATGAGATTCAGTTAATAGGTTATTGCTCCTAGGGGATTCCAATAAGTTAGAGGGGTGGGAGGGATTTTTTATTTACCATTTTTTTTAAGGGATTCCTTTTTTTTCAAAAATTTTCAAAATTAAAATTTTGAAAAGTTTCAAGAAGAAATCTTCAATTGCACAGTATTGTGCAATAGATTTGTTAGATCTGTGTTTTGTGACAAAAACCTATATTATGCCAAATTTTTTATCACAATCCAAATTCAGACAGTATCAAGCTTGAATATTGTGACCAAATTTGCCAACTGTTCAGGGTTGGACCACTTGGGTAGTATAAAGCTGTGCCCTGGGGAGCACCTGATTTACCAATCTTATTCGCAATTTTTTTCTAATCTTTTACAAAAATCTTCTCCTCTAAAATTAATGGCCCAAATTTAACCATACTTGGCCGTAATCATCCTTGAGGTATCTAGTTTGAAAAATATGTGCAGGGTGCCAACCAACCAAGATTACCACCATGGCTAAAGATAGAACATAGGGGTAAAATGTAGATTTTGGATTATAACTCTGAAACCAAAGCATTAAGAGCAATTCAGAAAGGAGTTAAATTGTTTAGCAAGTCAAGATCTATCTGCCCTGAAATTTTCAGATGAATCTGGCAACTGGTTGTGGGGTTGCTGCCCCTGACTTGGAAATTTTTATGGTAATTTTGCTGTTTTTAGTTATTATCTTAAATATCTTTAAAGATAGAGATAAACTGTAAAAAGCAATAATGTTCAGCAAAGTAAGATCCATCAATAAGTAAACATGACCAAAAAGGTCAGTTGACCCCTTAAGGAATTATTGCCATTCATAGTCAATTTTTATACCCCCGCTTTAAAAAAGGGGGGGTATACTGTTTTACCTCTGTCTGTCCGTCAGTCCGTCCGTCAGTCCGTCCATCCGTCCCATGAAACTTTAGTCACATTTTTCCCGGGAACTACAATACAAGGATTTCTGAAATTTGGTTTCAGAGTTTATCTAAGTCAGCTATACCGTGTGATGCGTTTTCAGATTGATCACTTGACAACTTCCTGTTTACCGAACACTTGTATGATTTTACACATGATAGCCAAGTTGAAAATTTTCGTCACATTTTTCTCACGAACTACAATACAAGGATTTCTGAAATTTAGTTTCAGGGTTTATCTAAGTCAGCTATACCGTGTGATGCCATTTCAGATTGATCACTTGACAACTTCCTGTTTACCAAACACTTGTATGATTTTACACATGATAGCCAAGTTGAAAATTTTCGTCACATTTTTCTCACGAACTACAATACAAGGCTTTCTGAAATTTGGTTTCAGGTTTTATCTAAGTCAGCTATACCGTGTGATACGTTTTCAGATTGATCACTTGACAACTTCTTGTTTACCGAACACTTGTATGATTTTACACATGATAGCCAAGTTGAAAATTTTCGTCACATTTTTCTCAGGAACTACAATACAAGGATTTCTGAAATTTGGTTTCAGGGTTTATCTAAGTCAGCTATACCGTGTGATGCGTTTTCAGATTGATCACTTGACAACTTCCTGTTAACCGAACACTTGTATGATTTTACACATGATAGCCAAGTTGAAAATTTTCGTCGCATTTTTCTCACGAACTACAATACAAGGATTTCTGAAATTTGGTTTCAGGGTTTATCTAAGTCAGCTATACCGTGTGATGCGTTTTCAGATTGATCACTTGACAACTTCCTGTTTACCGAACACTTGCATATTTTTACACTATTAATATTATCCACTTGCGGCGGGGGTATCATCAGTGAGCAGTAGCTCGGAGTTTACTTGTTAATAATTTTGTAACAATTTGTAAATTTTAACAAAATATTTTCCTCTGTAACTAATGGACCAAGTTATAAATTGAGATAATGAGATAATTGTAAGAAGCAAGATTGTTTAGTAAAGTTAGATCTACAAACACATCGCCATCACCAAAACACAATTTTGTCATGAATCCATCTGTGTCCTTTGTTTAATATGCACATAGACCAAGGTAAAGAAACCTCTATTTTCTATTTTTGCTTGTATGGAAATTTGGTCAGTAAATTTACAGAAAATGAACATGTCAATAATATTCCATCTCAATATATATTAAAGAGCTGATTAATGGGCTGGTTATACCCTCAAAGATGTCTACCAGCAATAAAGTGCGTTAAAGATTTAAACATCATGCCTTTTGAATAAAGATTATTTCAGTATGCGTTAAACTTTGCTTTCATATCTTATATTCAATTACAATATTTAGTCTTATAGTTGTTGTTGTTGTTATTGGTTTTGGAAGGCGGCTTACATATGTAGTAAAATTAACAGTACCAATTTTCTTGCACCAGATGCGCATTTCGACAATACATGTCTCTTCAGTGATGCTCGTGGCCAAAATATTTGCAATCCAAAGCTTATATAAAAGATGAAGAGCAATAACTTATCCTCAAGGTCCCAAAAGTATAACCAAATCCATGAAAGGAATCAGAGGTTTGCATGAGGGAGATACATTCCTTAATTTATTATAATTTCTAATATTTTGTTACAGCTAATTTTAATAACACAATAAATCTGTATTTTCATGCCAGTACCGAAGTACTGGCTACTGGGCTACTGGCTACTGGGCTAGTAATTGCGCCTTAAATTCATATAACATCATTTTAAATATTATGCGTATATACTTTCAGCCTTTAATTTATTTTTAGTATTATGTTTTGGCAAGTAATTATATGAAACTTTGACGAAAATGGGTGACTTAATTACAAGGAAATATATATATGTTGAGAGACAAAAAAAACACTTATAAGATTTAGTCTTATAAAAATGGCATTTCTTGTAGCTTGATGTGAAGATTTTGTTTATATTTTTGTAGATACTTCAAAAATGTCATCGCTGGTGACTTGTTTACGTAGAGCTAGAGTGATGGGTCTTTTAGACAAACAATTGGAATCCGAAGACAGTGTCAACAACCTGATAGATATGTCTGTACTACAACAAGCATTATGTCATATAGATGAACAGGTATTTGTTGTTTATATATTAATTAGAAGAGAGGGTTTACTTCAATAGAACAGCAATACAATAACAAAATTAGCCAAAAAAAACATGCTGTGATGAAAATTTCAGTACAAGGGGAGTATGTTGGATTCAATGTTAAGACAGGGAGGGATATTTGTATGCCCTATTTTTATGCCCCATTTATGGGCATTACGTTTTCTGGTCTGCCTTCGTTCGTCCCGCTTCAGGTTAAAGTTTTGGTCAAGGTAGTTTTTGATGAAGTTGAAGTCCAATCAACTTGAGATTTAGTACACATGTTCCCTGTGATATAATTTTTCTATTTTTAATTCCAAATAGAGTTTTGACCATGATTTCACAGTCCACTAAACATGGCAAATGATAGTGTGATTGGGCATCCATGTACTATGGACACATTATTGTTATTATTAAAAGATAAACATGCTGAATTATAAATAAAACTAAAACCATATTGAAGCTGAAGCATGCTGATCTAAAAGTTGTAAAATTCAAGCAGGCTAAAAAAACTTCTTGAATAATGAAGGTAAACCTGGAAAACATTTAAGAATTGATATGTTTTTATACGACCGCAAATTTTGAAAAAAATTTCGTCGTATATTGCTATCACGTTGGCGTCGTCGTCGTCGTCGTCGTCGTCGTCGTCGTCGTCCGAATACTTTTAGTTTTCGCACTCTAACTTTAGTAAAAGTGAATAGAAATCTATGAAATTTTAACACAAGATTTATGACCATAAAAGGAAGGCTGGTATTGATTTTGGGAGTTTTGGTCCCAACATTTTAGGAATTAGGGGCCAAAAAGGGCCCAAATAAGCATTTTCTTGGTTTTCGCACTATAACTTTAGTTTAAGTTAATAGAAATCTATGAAATTTTGACACAAGGTTTATGACCACAAAAGAAAGGTTGGGATTGATTTTGGGAGTTTTGGTTTCAACAGTTTAGGAATTAGGGGCAAAAAAAGGGCCCAAATAAGCATTATTCTTGGTTTTCGCACAATAACTTTAGTTAAAGTAAATAGAAATCAATGAAATTTAAACACAATGTTTATGACCACAAAAGGAAGGTTGGTATTGATTTTGGGCGTTTCGGTCCCAATAGTTTAGGAATTAGGGGCCAAAAAGGGACCCAAATAAGCATTTTTCTTGGTTTTCGCACCATAGTGTTAGTATAAGTAAATAGAAATCTATGAAATTTAAACACAAGGTTTATGACTATTAAAGGAAGGTTGGTATTGATTTTGGGAGTTTTGGTCCCAACAGTTAAGGAAAAAGGGGCCCAAAGGGTCCAAAATTAAATTTTGTTTGATTTCATCAAAATTGAATAATTGGGGTTCTTTAATATGCCGAATCTAACTGTGTATGTAGATTCTTAATTTTTGGTCCCGTTTTCAAATTGGTCTACATTAAGGTCCAAAGGGTCCAAAATTAAACTTAGTTTGATTTTAACAAAAATTGAAACCTTTGGGTTCTTTGATATGCTGAATCTAAAAATGTACTTAGATTTTTGATTATTGGCCCAGTTTTCAAGTTGGCCCAAATCGAGGTCCAAAATTAAACATTGTTTGATTTCATCAAAAATTGAAAAATTGGGGTTCTTTGATATGCCAAATCTAACTGTGTATGTAGATTCTTAATTTTTGGTCCAGTTTTAAAATTGGTCTAAATTAAAGTGCAAAGGGTCCAAAATTAAACTTAGTTTGATTTTAACAAAAATTAAATTCTTGGGCCTCTTTGATATGCTGAATCTAAACAGGTACTTAGATTTTTGATTATGGGCCCAGTTTTCAAGTTGGTCCAAATCAGGATCTAAAATTATTATATTAAGTATTGTGCAATAGCAAGTCTTTTCAATTGCACAGTATTGTGCAATGGCAAGAAATATCTAATTGCACAGTATTGTGAAATAGCAATTTTTTTTTTAATTAAGAGTTATCTTTCTTTGTCCAGTATAGTAAGCAAGAAATATCTGCAAGAATTTTTTTAATTGGAGTTATCTTTCTTTGTCCAGAATCAACTTAAATCTTTGTTATATACAATATACAATGTATATTCACTTTTTACTACCAACTGATAAATTTAAATAATCTTTACCATTCAGTGATAACAAGCAGTTTTTTTACATCTTAATATTTTATGATGTATTTAAATGAGTAGTAATTGTTGCAAACTCCATTAGAATATTTTAATTGAAATTAGTTTTGGAATAAGGGAAAGGGGGATGTGATTAAAAAATTGGGTTCAATTTTTCTCATTTGAAATTTCATAAATAAAAAGAAAATTTCTTCAAACATTTTTTTGAGAGGATTAATATTCAACAGCATAGTGAATTGCTCTAAGAGAAAACAAAAATTTTAAGTTCATTTGAATACATTCATTCTGTGTCAGAAACCTATGCTGTGTCAACTATTTAATCACAATCCAAATTTAGAGCGGAATCCAGCTTGAATGTTGTGTCCATACTTGCCTCAACCGTTCAGGGTTCAACCTCTGCGGTCGTATAAAGCTACGCCCTGCGGAGCATCTGGTTTTATGCTATAAGAACTCTTTTGCTGATGTTGAATACATTCAAGTAAAACCACGATAGAGAAATTCACCTGTATTCAGTTCTTAATCAAGTTTTTAAATGGTTGCAATTTATTGGGGGAAATAGGGTAATCTTGCATATTCTACATTCAGAAATTATTGTAAGGTTAACTTTTTATTAATGCGAGTAATGCAAATAAGTGGGAATCGCAATATCAAGAAGTCACATTCTGATAACTGAAACATAGATATGTTAGCAATTTTTTTCTAAATCGCAATAGTAAAACTTGCATTTTTGTCTTTTCTATAAAAATCTCAAAAATAAATGCACACAATAATTGCTGAATTTAAAGTATTATATTTATATGTTGGAAACCATCATATTTTTATCAATGTCGAAAATATTGAGTGGGTTAAAACTTTTGTCACTAAATGAGAAATGTTCAATTATTTCAGGTTAGACTTGATGCTTTTGCCTTTATCTGTGAAAGTAATAAAACCACAGCAGTGGTCAGTGCTTGGGAGGTGCAACTTATTAAGACATTTCTACCATGGAACTTGAATAGCCAGTCACCTGGATTTAGACAACTTCTAGTGTCACAGCTAAAGAAGGTAAATTTCTACCACGGAACTTAAATAGTCAGTCACCAGGATTTAGACAACTTCTAGTGTCACAGCTAAAGAAGGTAAAAATGTCAACTGAAACTGTTCAAGCTGAACAAGTAATAGTTCTGAATTTAACCTCTTCAGAAACTAAAGGCCTATGTGTAATACCACTGTCTGTACACCAAAATGAAAATAATTTTATATCAATGGTTGAATTTTCATTTTTGGTACATTTTATAATAGTTTGATGATTTTTTTCAAGGCCATAGGTCATGGTCCAGCAACTTTGAATTAATCAGCAATGTTGCTGGTTTTTTTTTCTCAAATTTTCTGTGGACAGCCTTAGACATATCTGTGTGTCAACAGTTTATTGTAATTTGTACCCATAGATGAGATTTTTAAAAGTTCTCCATCCTAAGACTTTTGATTCACTGAACATACTTAAAGTAGTTCTCAATGAATTTTTCTGTATTTGATTTTTCTTTACAGCTGCTATATAGAATGAAGGAAAGTGAAACCATGATGTTACGTCAGATGAAAAAGATGAATAATACTGCTGATGGTCAGGGTATGAATGAGAGACAGAGTCTAAAACAGTACAAGGTTAGACTGTAGATTGTTAAAATTAGTCTTAGTGTCCTCCTGACTGTGGTGTTGCCAACTTTTACAATTAGGGTTTTTTTTGCAAGTGAGAAAGCTGGTAGACAGTTGTCTCATTATTAATTATGCCACTTCTCTTTATATTTATATTACTGAAAATTCAGAAATTATTGCGTGCATTTATTATTGCGATTTTGTCATTTTAGACTTAAATGCCATATTAATTTTTATGATTTTGAGAAAAATCTAATTTTATATAAAATATTTTTTATACGACCGCAAATTTTGAAAAAATTTTCGTCGTATATTGCTATCACGTTGGCGTCGTTGTCATCGTCGTCCGAATACTTTTCGTTTTCGCACTCTAACTTTAGTAAAAGTGAATAGAAATCTATGAAATTTAAACACAAGGTTTATGACCATAAAAGGAAGGTTGGTATTGATTTTGGGAGTTTTTGTCCCAAAATTTTAGGAATTAGGGGCCAAAAAGGGCCCAAATAAGCATTTTCTTGGTTTTCGCACTATAACTTAAGTTTAAGTTAATAGAAATCTATGAAATTTTGACACAAGGTTTATGACCACAAAAGAAAGGTTGGGATTGATTTTGGGAGTTTTGGTTTCAACAGTTTAGGAATTAGGGGCCAAAAAAGGGCCCAAATAAGCATTATTCTTGTTTTGCACAATAACTTTAGTTTAAGTAAATAGAAATCAATGAAATTTAAACACAATGTTTATGACCACAAAAGAAAGATTGGTATTGATTTTGGGAGTTTAGGTCCCAACAGTTTAGGAATTAGGGACCAAAAAGGGACCCAAATAAGCATTTTTCTTGGTTTTCGCACCATAAGGTTAGTATAAGTAAATAGAAATCTATGAAATTTAAACACAAGGTTCATGACCATAAAAGGAAGGTTGGTATTGATTTTGGGAGTTTTGGTCCCAACAGTTTAGGAATTAGGGGCCCAAAGGGTCCAAAATTAAACTTTGTTTGATTTCATCAAAATTGAATAATTGGGGTTCTTTGATATGCCGAATCTAACTGTGTATGTAGATTCTCAACTTTTGGTCATGTTTTCAAATTGGTCTACATTAAGGTCCAAAGGGTCCAAAATTAAACTTAGTTTGATTTTGACAAAAAATAAATCAGTTGGGTTCTTTGATATGTTGAATCTAAAAATGTACTTAGATTCTTGATTATTGGCCCAGTTTTCAAGTTGGTCCAAATCTAGGTCCAAAATTAAACTTTATTTGATTTCATCAAAAATTGAATAAATGGGGTTCTTTGATATGCCAAATCTAACTGTGTATGTAGATTCTTCATTTTTGGTCCGGTTTTCAAATTGGCCTACATTAAGGTCCAAAGGGTCCAAAATTAAACTAAGTTTGATTTTAACAAAAATTAAATTCTTGGGCCTCTTTGATATGCTGAATCTAAACATGTACTTAGATTTTTGATTATAGGCCCAGTTTTCAAGTTAGTCCAAATCAGGATCTAAAATTATTATATTAAGTATTGTGCAATAGCAAGTCTTTTCAATTGCACAGTATTGTGCAATGGCAAGAAATATCTAATTTCACAATATTGTGAAATAGCAAATTATTTTTTTTAATTAGAGTTATCTTTCTTTGTCCAGAATAGTAAGCAAGACATATCTTATTGCAAGAATTTTTTTTTAATTGGAGTTATCTTTCTTTGTCAAGAATCAACTTTTAAAAATCTTTGTTATATACAATATACAATGTATATTCACTTTTTACTACCAACTGATAAATTTAAATAATCTTTACCATTCAGTGATAACAAGCAGTTTTTTTACATCTTAATATTTTATGATGTATTTAAATGAGTAGTTATTGTTGCAAACTCCATTAGAATATTTTAATTGAGATTAGTTTTGGAATAAGGGAAAGGGGGATGTGATTAAAAAAATTGGGGTCAATTTTTCTCATTTGAAATTTCAAAAATAAAAAGAAAATTTCTTCAAACATTTTTTTGAGAGGATTAATATTCAACAGCATAGTGAATTGCTCTGAGAGAAAACAAAAATTTTAAGTTTATTAGAACACATTCATTCTGTGTCAGAAACCTATGCTGTGTCAACTATTTAATCACAATCCAAATTTAGAGCTGAATCCAGCTTGAATGTTGTGTCCATACTTGCCCCAACCGTTCAGGGTTCAACCTCTGCGGTCGTATAAAGCTACGCCCTGCGGAGCATCTGGTTAAAGTTTAAATTATTGCATTTAAAACTCTGTTGAATTTTTCCCATTAATAAAAACCTCACAATAATTTCTGAATTTACAGTATACAATTATATTCATGCAAACTATAAATGAAGTCCTTTGCAGTTTAAGAAACATCACCCAGTAAGTTAACCCATCAATAGAATAAAACCAGCAAAGTTGAAAAACAAAGTTGAAATTTGAACATTGTGAGAAAGAAATTTGTCAGTACATGTATATTCATTTCTCTAATTCTAAAAAGTTAAGTTTAGTCTTTCCAGGCCCATTGTATATATATAACAATTCAAATGATGAAACTAAAAGCCTGATATAAGTACATAATATAATAAATGAAAAACAATATGATACACAAAAACAAATATCATCCACTGACATACACATACAGAATGGGGCAAGGTTTTTGATATAAACAAGAAGATGTGGTATGATTGACAATTAGAAAACTCTCCACAAGAGGCTAAATGACACAGAAAATAACAGCTATAAATAAGTTAACAGCACCAACGCACCCCCTCCCTTTTCCACCCACCTACAATAACAAGTATATTTGTAATACTTTTTTGAGATTGGTAAACATATCTTTCTATAAGAGGTATTGACACAATCATATAAGTTTTATCCTGTAGACTAAAGCCTTCCATGTATTTTGCAAGATTTTCTGTAATGGTTAACCAGACATTTATCTAGCTGTTTATGTAAATAAGATTTGTTAACTTGTCTTTTTATAAAATGTATTGATACCATTTATTATGAGTTTTATCCTGTAAACTATAAAGTTTGTCATATATTTTAACTAAAGTTTTCTGTGTATTTTGCAGGATTTTCTATCTTGGTTGACCAGACATTTATTCATCTGTTTACATCCAGGCTCATCATTCCCTAGAAAAACAACATGTCTGACAGCCTTGAACTTAATGGTGGATATATTTGGTACGCCGTCTGCTGAAGGTAACTTCTCAAACACAGAAATTTAAATGTTGTTTAATATATATGAATAATTATATCTGAGTTTTTGTAATGAATATATCAAAGAAATATTTTCAAGTTATACAAGTTTTTGATAAGCTTTAATTGAAAAATGTAATGAATGTCTTTGCCAATTTTGGGATGTACAAAATTTTCAAATAAAGTAACAAGTACCATTGAATCTCACTTTATTAATTTATAGAACATTTCTTGAATTAAACTGCAGGATATTTTGTCTGTTAAAATAATTGACAATCAGTTATAGCAAGTTTTGGGCTATTTGTTGAAAATAATGATTTTGTGGTAAAAAATATTGTAATCTTCTTTCCCATAAAATTGACAAAGGGGAGATAACTTATAGTTATTGGTTAGCTACTGGTTTTGTTGGCTGAATTGTTACACAAATTTTTATTCAAGATTTCTTAAGTGTATATTTATCAGTGTTATTGATTGGGAAAGAACAAGTAACTATTTCTCAATTCCTACTGATTTTTTTTCAAAGAAAAAGAAATTATCATTGAAGCATTTTTTTCAATTGATTGCTGTAAAAGGTTTCTTTTTTTTCTTTTTTGATTTTACCATTTAGAGTTTATTATATATAATAAGAGGACCTTTGACCTGATATTATTTTAAATTTTTTGCAGGGTTCTGTGTTTGTACTGAGATAGAAGGAGAAGATTTCAATGTTTTGATAGAATGTCTGACAGATACATTTGAAGATAACAAAATAGAGGCCTACAAACTTCTTAAATATCTCTCATCATTAGAATTCATGAAACAGGTATTCACATACATTCTTTATGCAGGGACGGATCCAGCCATTTTAAAAAGGGGGTTCTAACTATATGTCCCCATTCAAATGCATTGATTGGCCAAAAAAAGGGGGGGGGGGGGTTCAGCCCTCAGAACCCCACCCCCACCTGGATCTGCCAATGCTTAATGACATTTGTACTAACAAATACAGCAGAAGAAGAAAAACATTGTAATCTTTTATTTATGTGATTTCAAAGATGCTCTGCCTATGATATTAACTTATTCTGACCAGTTGATTGTTATGATTTTTAAAGGATTTATTTTCTCACTGTGTTGAGGACCCATTGGTGTCTTTCGGCTATTTTTGCTCTTTGCTTGGGTTGTTGCATCTTTGACACATTCCCAATTTCCATTCTCAATTTTGTTGTTTTTTTTGGAGTTTATCTTTGAATGCATTAAATCACCAACTATACTGTTCTCAGAGTGCTTAATCCCAAATTTTACCACTTTTTTCCTACAACCAGAATGAATCTGGTTCCTTTATTGAATTTCAGGACAAAAAACATACATATTATATTATTATTTTCATGTTGTTACACTAAGTTGATGTTTTTCGGAATTGGAAATTTTCAGATTGAGGATGACAGGGATACCCATATAGTAAATGCATTCTTAATTTCAGAAAGACATTTTATGAACTTTGAAGTAACGTTTTAAATATTTGTAAGGGACCTGGGATCGCAAACTATTCTTTAAGAAGCTAAATAAGAACAGTAACATTCGGCCTTATTGACTATGGTATGCCCACATAACTTTTGTATCACTAACCTGCAAAAAAAATTTCAATTAATTTTAAAGTTATATGAAACCTCAAATTAAAAAAAAATAAGCATATATGTTTTATAACAAAATAGGTAGTTTTCATTTCACTTTATACATAAACTTTTTTCTGAGGAAAATTCTTTAATTTGTCCACATTCAGAAGAAGTTTACTTTTTTTTAATTGCTTGCTTCCAGGAAGCAAATCGCCAACATATTTTCCGTATGCAAAGTGACCTTAGCATGACCCTTCTCTTAAAAGTACAATGTGCAATATGCATGGATCTGTCACTAAAATAAACTATTATCTGATTGTACATGTTAAACATGTGCTCAATATCCATGCTTCTTTGTTGATTGTTGACAAACAGGTGACAATTGTTTAACTTCGGCCTCCAAACAAGAATTTTAATTACCTGTCATATTTTCACAACACTAATCAATTGAAAAAGAAACTGACGATAAAACGAAATTTATTCATAAAAAATGATAAAATCGTGCACAGAAGACTAAGTTTATGATATATGTATGCATCGGTTCAAGAATTGCATTAACATTATTTTTCACTGGTCACTTGTTTCATCTGACTTTAAATGTTAGAAAGTTATTTTTAGAATTCAGTCATATTGTACGCAAATTATATACTTTCAATTTTACTGTTTTAGACATTTGATTCTGTGGATGGCTTATTTGAAACTGCTCTGAATTTAGCAGGCAGCACTCGTCCCCTAGATAGTACAACAGCAGCATACATGTTCAGAATCGTACTGCTGCAAGCAGAGTTCCTACCAGTCATGACAAAGGAATCTAAGTCAAGATCATTCATTATGTCCTGTGGACAGCCATCTTTACCAGAAATATCTGCCAGCCAATCAGGAAGAGTTTTACATCTGTTGACATGGTTGATGGAGTATCTGAAGTATCAGATAAAGATGGCTGAGCAGAGTTTGATGTCTGCTGCTTGCAGTAAACCATTATATCCAACTTTACATAGCATACGATACGTCATCCAAGATGTCAACTTTAAGTGAGTACAATTTTATAGAAAAGGGGTAGTCAAAATTCTTTAAATTGTATTCTTTGATAGACTAGGTCTTTAAAAAATTTAACCAGTATAAAAATAGAAGATGTGATGAGAATGCCAATGTGACAAATATCTATCAGAGAACAAACGCCATTTAAGTAAGGCTTTCAGGTAAACTCCCAGCATACTTTCAGTATATAGCAACATGCCTAATTTACCATTTAGTAAATAGTTATTTAAGGTACCTGGTTTATTATTTAATACGCCAGACTCATCAGTGACACTCAGATCAAAATAAGTATAAAGCAAAACTAGCACAAAATTGAAGATCATTGAGTACCTAAAATTTCCAAATATGGCTAAGGTAATCTATGCCTGAGAAAGAAAATGACCATATAATTGATATTCATGTCAATACCGAAGTGCTGACTAATGGTCTGGTTAAACAACCGGGGATAAAATGTCCACCAGCAGTGGCATCAACCCAGTGGTGTAAATAGTTACCAAAGGTACTAGGTTTATAATTTATTACGCCTAATGGGTATTTTGTCTACACTAGACTCATCAGCGATGCTCAAATCAAAGTAATTATACAGGCAAACTAGTACAAAATTGAAGAGCTTTGAGTACCTGAAATTCTCCAAAAAGCTGTGCCAAATATGACTAAGGTAATCTATGCCTGGGTTTTTGTAAACATATTTCTATTGATTCCATGGAAAGGACAGAAATGATAATGTTTGCATTTTACAAATAAAAAAATAGCTGTATGTACAGTTCTATAATATTAAAGTAAGATTAATGCATTTGCATTGTCTTTTTAAAAAAAATCTTATTTTATGTACAAAAAATTAGTAAAAGGGGTTGAATCTTCTATTTCTGCATTTTTACAACCTTGTATTTGTAGGTCAATACTGACATCAGATACTCCATTTTGGAAAAAAATTGTAGCAGAACTAATCAATGATTGTCTACAGATATCACAGATTGTCTCCCCTGTTGTACAGAATTCATCACCAGAGGGCAACATTCCTGCAGAAGTTATGGGCAGTACGTAATTTGAAAAACTTTGCTCCTGACCATAGAATTTACAAAACCAAAAAATATAGAATTCAACAGAATAACATATGACCTTAAAAAATATTGATATGTATCATTTTATTCAGTGAGCCGTGGTGTAGTGGTTAGTACATAGGACTTCTAACACAAAGGTTCTTGGTTCGATTCCCGTCTGGGATGAAAATTTCAGGAACTCAATTTTCGGCTCTCCCTTGACACCATTTGCAAGTATGGTCTATAGGAAACGATGATAGTCCGTCGGAAGGGGACGATAAATGGCTGAACCGTGTTAAGAGAGAGCCATATCTCTTGCACGTTAAAGACACCCTTGTAGATTTCGAAAAAGAGCAGGCTAATGCCGCTACAAGGCAGCACTCGCACCCACAAAGTGGAAAGGGATTAATATAAGTTGCAAAACTTGTTTCCCAATCCACTATAAATAAATATGTTTGAATTAAATTAAATTAAATTTTATTTAGATTTCCTGATTGTTAAATTTACTGTGGATACTTTTTCTTTGCAATTATAATTCGGTTAGTCTTTGTTTTAACTATATGCATCAAAATTGTTGTCATGTCGGAATCAGTAGGGGTGACTGTGTGAAACACTAGAAATATTCATCCACAGCTTATTATTTTTATATATTTTCATATCTGTCAAGATTTAATCTCAGACTCTTTCTTTAAAAATCATATTATGAAATTATTTTTTTTATGATTCTATTACAGACATCACACAAACAACAGAGGGTCTGATGCCAGAATATTTAACTGTGTGCTGCTGGAGAAGTATAAAGGAGGTCTCCTTACTACTGGGTCTACTGTGTACTAATGTACCAGTAATGAATACAGGGGACCAGGACTCTGATGGTCTTATGACATGTAAACAGGTAATTAAACTTATTGTGTAAGAGGGTTTGTGACAAAAAATCTGTTAAGTACTAATGAAAAAATGAAGGAGGAAGTAGACAGGATGAAGAACAGCATTTTCTCCCAATGACCTTTTAGAGTTATGGTAATGCGATGCTATATTTCTAGAATGTGGTGCTATCTGAAGGTATTTTCTTTTAGATAGTGTTGAGCCTTAAGGATGTGATGCTATAATTTCTAGATACTAGATGGTATTTCATAGCTTAGGCCATAGTTTTTATATTTTTAGTTTTACGAAATTTTTTGACAAAACCAATGGGTAGGAGGACGAAAAAAAAACAAAAAAAAACTGCTGCTGCTGATTTTTTTTTTAATACCAACCATCAATATCAAAAAAAAAAAATATTTCACCAGGAGATTTTCTACTAGTGTAACAACTATTTTTTTTCTTGACAAGGTTTGAATTGAAAATCAATGTGCAACAACTTACTAAATCACCAAGAGCATAAATTTAGATTCTTTCATGCAGTTATGAACTAAATTTTATTTTTTTTTTGCATGAAAAACACTGGGTCGGAGGAGAAAAAAAATAAAAATCAACATTTTTAATTTTATTTTTTTTCCTATTTGGCAAAAATTAGGGTAGGAGGGTTCGTAAACTAAAAATAAAAAAACTACGGCCTTACTGTTTATAGGGAATTACTATAGAGAATTCTGGACAACAATAAAAGATTGCATCTTTGAAGTTTTTGTTATTTTGTCATAATTTTATCAGATTTCTTTCGTCAACATCATCATATTATTTGGTGTATCATAGGCCTTTTAATGTACTGAGACTGCTGACATACCAGTTCAGGTTTTACACTTTAATGTTATACGGCTCTGCTTAAATGAGAATAGGTTATAAGAAGTGCATCTTTATAAGGATTTTGATTTATTGGGTTTGTGTGTAATAATATATCAATAAAAGACCCTGGAAACCAGGAAAATGTTGGCTTGGTGAAATCTGCCATCAATTTTTCAGCTGTAAATTTACCTTCATCAAAGAGAGTGGTCTATACAAAAAATTTATTATACTAGGGCCCAAATATTAGGCAACTTTAAATTATTATTATTGAAGGTTCTATGTAAAAGAGGTGAATCAGCCTTTGAAAAGAAATGCGCCTACTTTTTCACATAATTGCTGTTTTTGCAACACATTGTTTTTTTTAATTTTCAGGGTTTATTTTTTGCCATATTGCTTGCTGCTGTCATTATACATCATGATTGCTAGCTTATATGAAATGGACTGTTATAATCAGAATAAGTTACCATGATAATTAATCATTTTGATGCTGTAATAACTTTTTCAATTAACTATATTTATGTATTTTAATAGATAGATGAAATTGGAAGCTATTTCAAGACTCAACTTCTAGAATCAATCCATAGAGGAGCCTTTGAATTAGCCTACGCTGGATTTGTTAAAATGTGTGATATGTTATGGAGGTAAGTTTTGGGGTTTTATCTTTCCTATTTCAACAGGTTGATTTTTTGGTACTTTTGCTAAAATTGTGCTGGTTATTGAACAAAATATTTCCTGAATCCCTTTATGGATTGTTAGATAATTTTTTGATTATTGCCAACAAAATTTCCTGTGAAAATTCTGTAAATTCTGAAATTATGCAATGTTTATATTTGAAAAATTCTGACTCTGTTCGAATAAAAATGTTAAAACTTACAGAGTTATCCTTTAATGCATATTTCAAAATAAGATTTTATTTGTGTCACAATAATAATTGGAATTTCAGTCAACTCTTGACATAAAAAATAGCATGTGGTATGATTGCCAATGAGACAACTCTTCACAAGATACCAAAGGTACAGAAATTAAAAACTATAATTCATAGTACCACATTCATTAATAAGAAAAGCCTATACCACATAGTCATCTACAAAATACAACAAAATGACAAATTTTAAAAATTGACAGTATAGTTTATGGATTTCAGAAGTACCATACCAGACTTATACAAACGTCCAAAGCTATGGCTGTCACACCTGATGGGTGAAATCCAATCTGTCAGCTCTAAACTATGTGCTACGAGGAGGAGTGCTGGAGTTCCATTTTATGTACAAGTTAGTATTGAAATAATACAATTTTGGTTGGTCACATGATTTATTGCTTTAGCTTTGTAATTAATCAAAAGTTATTAATTCTGTGTCCATGCTTCAGTTTACATACTTTATTTTATTTGCTGTTATGGTAACTAATCAATTGATTTTCTGCCAACTCCTTTTTCACTTTTGATATTTTGTTGGTTTTTTTTTAAATCAGAAAGATAATGATATTTTATCTTTGTCATTGTTTGTTTTTTTACTGTTGTTAAAAATGTGATGTTTAAAAAATTATTGCATAACCTTTTTGCCGACCATGCAAGGGCTGTATAGCCAGTCAAGGTCGTTAAAAATTTCCATTTGTTGTTTGTTTGCATACACTTTAGTGATTTCAAAAGTTTGGATGTGCAATAAAGACAATTTTTGAATTCGTGTTATTAAACTTTTAAACAGATATATTATGTTAAGGTGGGGTATTTGCAAAAAATACCAGTCTAGAGAATGTTAGTTTTCGCGAGCCGTAAGGCGAGGGAAATTCATTCTCAAGACTGGTATTTATCGCAAATACCCCTCAAGAACATGCTATATCTGTTTAATAACACTGAATGTTTATGTTCATAAACACATTGATGATCGTGACGTTACAAGCGTCCAGTCGGACAGAGTATTTTTTTGGCAAATACCACGGCAGAGAGGTTAAAAAAGGCAAATTCTTTTGGCAAATACCCCTGCGGCATTAAAAAATGGACAATATTCACATTTTCACAGTAAATTGGTGAAAAATACACTGGCTATCAACCAATCAAAGTCCAGGATTCTTACATAAGGTGTAATTATTCACCAATTACTACATTTTTGCTGCTAAAAAAGTGACCAATGTGATTAATCTGCTATATTGTTGATCAGTGTTACATTTACTAAATTTTTTGACAGGCTTTAGTGACCACAGAACCATTGACCACAGGAAGGCAGTGTTTTAAACAAGCTATGATTGATTTACTTAAATTAGCATTGATAGAGGAGTCACATGACTTGTCAGAATCTAAGGTACGTCACATGTCTAAACACTGATTAACAATCCTAGAGGTGTATTTTAATTTAAAAGTTTAATAACTGCCAGTGGTCATTTGGACTGTTCACCAAAATAAATATTTAAATATGAAAAGATGAAGATGTGGCATGATTATCAATCAGACAATTATCCCCCAAAGTTCAATGTCAGTAATTGATAGGCAACGTAACAATGAGAAAAACCCATACCATATAGTCAGCTATGTAATTTCTTGCCAGATAAATGGAAATGAGTATTTCAGTATTTTCAATTGTTTATTTGCTCATTAGGTCATAATTTGACGACATCTAACTAAAAATGGCATCAAATTTATCTTATGAAAAAATTATAATGAATAATTACATGTGAAAATATTTTTAAAATTATAAAATGATAAACCCTTACTAATACAAAATAAGGAATAAATAAAATACTGTACAGCATCCATATCAAATGCAAGCTCCAGACTCATTAAAAAAACAGACTTTCATACGAAAATGAACAACACATGTCCCAGGTAGCCATTTTTTTTTTATACATGCACAAAATATGATTGGGTTTAACAAGTTTTACTGACTTCATGTTTATTTTAGTTAAATGTCCAAAACATTATAGATTTATAGTATTTGATGATTTGTTTTATCTAGGTTCATTCATTGAATATACTAAGAGCAATGTACAGAGACACAAGGTTGGGAGAAGATGTAACACCCTTTATATCTGGTGGAATGCAGGCAGCTATTCTTGGTTTCAAGTCTAAATTTTGGGGAGTAAGTATGCTTTCTATAAAATTAACTATCATGTTTTTGAAGGATAAAAGAATAAGTAACTTTTCTATGCGCTATATTTTGCATTCACCTTACATTCCTAGACATAAATCTTTGACCATTTTGATTAACATTTTAATATAAAAAAAATATGAAAATAATGTTTAATAAACTTGGTGTTTCAGAAACACTTTTCTGGATTAACATTAACTAGATATGTTCTCACCAAGATATGACAGCTAAATAATATTGAGAATGGAAATGAGGAAAGCCAATTTATAAGGGACAATGCTATTAAAGGTGGATTATATATTGTAATAATTCAGATCTGCAGAAAAACATATCCAAAAATCTTCTAACACTATAACAGTGAAATGGATATAATTTCAAATAATATACTGTGAATTCATTTATTTTCGTGGGTACCAATTTCCATGTATTGAGGAAACCTTGCATTTTTCTGGATATGTGATTTCGTGGTTCTGCTAAAATCTGGTTACAATTATATAGAAATTCATGGTTAATTTGTACCAACGAAACTCACTAAAACTAGTATCCAACAATTTATAATGAATCAACAGTACCTGAATTGTCAATTTTCAGATCTGCAATTCTTCTACACTGTTATTTAGTGCTTTGATGACCAGAGTGTTTGGTGTGAAAAGAAGTAAAGATGAAAGTAGCATGTCAAAGAAAAATTGGTAGGATAAAAAAGAAACATTGTTGTGTATTTCTTCAATATTGTTTGTTTCTTTCAAAAGGAAATATATATGACATTGCAGGAAAACATTCTCTGTTGCACTGCTATATGGAAAGGTTTCTGTTTTTTTGGTGTCCTGATTGGTTGAGACGTAAGTTTCAAGAGAATTACCAAGTTAACTGATGAAAACTGTACTTGAAACTGACTCTAAAATGATTTCTTGATTCAATGTATAAAATAGTTTTATTAAATAGAAAAACAATTTGAAATGGCTTGCAGTTAAAGAAAAGAAAAGGGACCTATCTTTATTTTTTCCAATGATTTTTATATTGGATACATTTTGTATTGAAAAATAAAGCATCCATGATAAGACAAAAAGGAATGACTATAAAATATTTGACAGCACAACAGACCATGCAAACCACAAACACCTGTCATTCCAAAAAAACAAAAATACAAACAAAGATAATAATAATAATAATAAATTCTTTATTTAAAGAGGGTAAACTCAGTTAGTTATAATAAACTAATCTTCCCTGAGGCCTATACATGTATGTACTGTGAACAACACATGGTCTAGAGACTATGGAAAAGATCTTTTGAATATCAGCAGTCAAAGCATATAGCCTTTGTTTTTTGTTGCTGTGTTGCATATTTGTTTTTCATTCATTATTTTGTACATATATAAGGTCGTTTTTCTCATTTGAATTGTTTTCAATTTGTCATTTCGGGTCTTTTATAGCCAAATATGCGGTATTGGCTTTGCTTATTGTTGAAGGCTGTACAGTTACCTATAGTTGTTGTCATTTAGTCTATTGTGAAGAGTTGTTTCATTGGCAATCATACCACATCTTCTTTTTTTATAAATTTGCATATTTATGATTTTTTTTGTAGTCAGACTGGTAAAGCATTTTTCCACAAGTATCCAGGAATGTATAATTTTATCCTGGATCTGTTAGCTGAGGCCACACAGAATGTTGAGTGAGTAATTATTTTTTTTACTGAAGGCTTGACATTTTTCACCTAGAACCACCACTGTGTATAGAGGACTGTATAATTTTGTTTTCTATCTAATGGCAAATGCCTCACTGAATGTAGGTTGGGATGTTTTTCTGTCATCAGTAATTTTTCAACAATTATCTAGGACTGTTAAGATATATTTTAATCTATTTGCTGAATTGCTGAAGTCTCACAAATTTAGAGTGATTTAATATAAATCAGAAATTATTGTGAAAAATGTGACCAGGTTATCATCGCAATAATTTAAACTCACATTTTGAAAATTTTAATATAAATCAAACAGGATCTTTCTGAACATCACAAAAATTAAAATCACTTTTTAGTCGAAAATGAGAAAATCGGAATAATTAATACCTAGAAAAAAAAGCCTTGAGCAAACTTCTATAATGTAAACTTTTCTTCTGAATTCAATTATTTAGTATTTGTTTTTCTATATTTTTTCAGAGAACATGGTACAGTTCACTTGCATCCTTCTCTCTATCCACTTCTGATGGTGCTGGCTAGACTGTTTCCATCTCCACTGGAGGGAACAGATACCAGTTTGAATCTGTCAGCCTTCATACCTTACATATTAAGGTAGGTACAAACAAAAATGTAGATGTCTTCTTTGTCCTTACATAACTATTGCTGGTAGTGTTGATAAGATATATTTTTATACAAACTGATTTTTATGCCCCATCTAAGATTTTAGAGCCCCACCTAAGATTTAAGAGAGTTAAGAGGGGCATTATGTTTTCTGGTCTGTGCGTCCGTTCATTCGTTCGTCTGTCCGTCTGTCCCACTTCAGGTTAAAGTTTTTGGTCAAGGTAGTTTTTGATGAAGTTGGAGTCCAATCAACCTAAAACTTGATACAAATGTTCCCCATGATATGATCTTTCTAATTGTATTACCAAATTATAGTTTTGACACCAATTGTACGGTCCACTGAATATAGGAAATGATAGTGCCAAGTTCAGGTTAAAGTTTTTGGTAAAGGTAGTTTTTGATGAAGTTGAAGTCCAATCAACTTGAAACTTGGTAAACATGTGCACTAGGATATGATCTTTCTAATTTTAATGCCAAATTAAGGTTTTGATCCTAACTCTACAGTCCACTGAACATGGACACATTCTTGTTTCTCTCTCTATCCTGTATTTTGAAGCAGGAGAGGTTATTTCCATCACCACTGTAGTTTTTAGAATTAAAGAAGATGTTGGGTTTACAACTAGATAACAACCCAATTAAATAATTAACTAAAAGATATGAAGAGTGTTATGTATATCAATGAGACAAAAACTCTTAACAACAAATAAGTAAAAAGACACAATACAACCATACTGTTTGTTACAATTAACAGATATCTATTCACATTGTTGAGCTGGACCTGGAAAATATTGAAAAATAGGTTCAGACGACATTAATAAAATTATGATGTTTAACAAAATATGTGTACTTCATTATCATATATGTTCCACATGAGCTTATATATAATTGGTATATTTGATAACTTCTAAATAAAATATTTACATTCAAACTTAGAACTTTTTGTCTTTTAATCATTTTTATAGTTAAGTCTGCCACGTCATATGACAGCATTTTTAATGAATTGTTAGTGTTGTTTTCGTAAGTCCTTTAAAGGGTTTCAGTGGTCAGAGCAGTATTTGACTATATTTTCTGTATTATTCAGATGTAGCAGTAGTGCTGTCCTGAAGACCAGACAGATGTCTGCTAAAGCTTTACAACCTCTGGTTATAGGCAGTAATGTTATCAATGTACTCACTGACCTAGTTCATAGACTTCCTGTCAATAGAGACCATGTCCACTATAGTCAGGTCCATGGAGTTTTATTACAGGTAGATAAATGGAATTAGATTTTGGAAATTTCAAGTTGTACTAAATCTGATTTTAAGGATATTGGATTTATCTTGTTGTCTGAATAGATTGGCAATCATATCATATCTTCTTTATTAAACACCATATATATTTCTAGAGTTTGTTTCACAGAAAAACATTCTACTAAGATTTATCTAAAGTCATGAACAATAAGCTATTTAATAGTAGTTGTAAGTTTTTCTGTGAAACAAACTCCAGATTTATGTGGTGTTTAAGAAAGAAGATAGGATATGATTGCCAATCTAATGAGACAACTAGATAAGTTTAATAGGCGTAAGCAGCTATAGGTCTTCATACCACCTTCAAAAATGACTAAAACCAATATTGAAAAAAAACCTATAAAAGGCGCAAATATAAAACATAAAAGAAGAAAGTAGCATCAAGATTTTTTATAAAGCGATGAATTAAAATAAATACAACAAGTAACCAATGAATACCACAGAGATACAGGGAGCTGTCAGACTCATGCAGGCTTATATTTGATTTTAAATTCAGATAGCATTGAACCATTTCACAATCATAATAATTTGCTTCCTATCAAATCAGTTGAAATTCTTCATATGACAGAATTCCTCAGAAATTGCCCTCATTTTATGGTTCATTAAACAGAATTAAGTTTTTTATATGACCTGCAGTGTGACCTTGATTGCATAGATATCCATTGATAATGAGCTCACTGAGAATATTGATCAGTCAATAATGGAATTAAAAATTAAATTATAAAGAATGACTATAATATTTTTCTGACTATTCAAAATATCATAAAAAATGTGGTGCACACTTTAAATAACCTGTTACATGGGTTATTCAAGGTGCACCACATTTTTTATGGGTTTTTTTTCATAGACAGAAAAAAATATTACAGTCATTCCTCTATTGGATACAAATTAAATCATAGAAAAGAAATTGAATGTTCAAAAAAGTTCAAGCAAAAATCTTTGTGACTCCCTCAATTATCTACGATTGTTATATATCTTTTTTGCTTCATTCCAGATCCATAGTGTAGTAGAGATATTGCCATCTTTGGAGAGTAACATCAGACAACAATCACAGCAGATTTTAGTTGAGGAATGGTTGAAGAGAACTTGGCTAGTGTCAAGGTAAAACGAACTTATATTTCTTTGTTTAAAATTGATAACTCTTAAGAGTACAGAATACTTTTGGGATCTGTCAATCTGTCTTACACTGACCATGGAAGTAATACTGAAAGGAATAACATTGTCGTCACTTCAAAGGTTTAATCTGCGTTACCGCCCATCTTTCAATAACTCGTTAATTGGTTCAATATCTGGCATGGAAGTTTATTCTTCGCATGTGATCGATCAAACCACTGACACTTATCGGTCATTTTCGTGTTCACGGAGAACTACGAACAGACAACTTTTTGTCGAATATACATGCGAAGTAACCCGAATAGTCCATTCGTTACATTCCGTTGATGTACGCTGCCGAAAAGAGTCATTCGTTCAATTTTTATTTTAGTCCAATTTTTCCCTATTTTTGGTTAGTTTGGTCTTAATAGTTAAAACCGACAGCTATCACATATGAAATTGGAGAACAATGTTGTGTCATTTCAATTTTAAAATTTACAGACAATTAAAAAACCATTTCCGTATACAGTTGAGAAGATGATTGTATAAAAAATACGTTTGGACACCCTTTATTAAATACGTAAAATCTAAATCTTTCGTGTATTTATAGTCAATTAAATTATTAACAATTCTAAACGGTTCTATCCTACAATTTAAGTTCTTGATACATAAACTAATTTGTGTAAAAATGAATTTACCGTAAGACATATAGATTCAAGCCCATTTCGTCGGTTTGTTATATTTTTTGCTGTATAGCTTATTATATTAATACAAGCATTCCACAATAAACACTTTTTAAATATACATTTTTGCAAAAATATTATCCCCGTTTTAGTTGTCCAGTTTCAATAATGCAATCAATGACATTTATGACATATGTATACATAAATTTAGAATACTTATTTAAAAGTAAATATTATTTTATTCAATCTCGATAAACTTTGCACATTTCAACAATAAAAAAATCTATGCCTACATTTGCCTACATTATTTTGTTAAACATCATGTGAAACCTGATCGATTCATCGGTATTTAACTGTTTAACTCAGGATCCGCTTTTAACCGGAAAATACTTTTAGAACAGTTTAAAACAAACGGTAAAAAGCAAAAATATGCTAAATTAAATACAATTTTCCATGTTAAACTGCTGAAGTTTGAACAATTCTCGTCCGTTTTTCAAGTTTTTTTCACCATTCGATTACTTTCTAAAGATAGATATTCTATGTGATACAGCGCTACCTTGTTATTAATAAACTAGGGATTTCCCACAGGTGCGCTATAATTACAGGACTCGATAAAACCACGTGACTGATAAGAAATTCCAGAAGCCTTTTACAACCGCGGTAACGCAGATAGTAACCAAAGGGGTCTTACCGCTGAGACTATAATTGGATGAAATCGTATGACTTTAGTACAGAGCTCAGCATGCTATAAATACATGCTAATTAGTCTTTGTTATTCCTTTTAAATATTACTTCCATGCACTGACTTTTTGTTTTATAAAATTATACTTTGAACTAGAAGAAGTTTATTAGGTCCTGCTGATTAATCTGTGGAAAGCCTTTTTGTAATCAGCTTGACTTATTGGGTTGGTCCATTCAAATATAATTCTGCTCTCTTGTTTTACAACTAATTGGAGTTTTGTGATGAAACACCGCAGGATTATTTACCCCCGAAAATTGATTGTGAAAAAGGTAGAAAACTGAATAATGAAAGTCATGGTAAAAAACTTTGTTTGATATTTCCATTAAAGTGAACAAGTATCAATTATTTCAACTGTCAGACTTTTAAATCCATGTGAGCAAAGGGTTGAAATTATTTATATATTTATGATCTCTATAAAGTGTTTCTAGCAATGAAAGAAACCATTCGTCATAAACTCATTTCACCATAGACATCCCTTTGTGCACATTCTTTACTGCTATGGTATAAAACCTTTTTGGGTTCATGATCGGGGATATTGCTTGGTTTGATTATTCACAACTGCTTGAAGGTGTTTTTGTCCATTGTTGATCCCAATCAAAAAGTTTGGTGAACTTGAAACATGTAACTAGTCCTTGTTGTGCATGATCCTTTTCATTTACATCTTTTGTTTGCGAATGAAAAGTTAGCCTTTTAGCAGCTGTGTACAGTCATACCAAGGTCTTGGGCCATTCTGATATATCTACGATGTTTTAAGAAGCTCTAGATCTAAAATATCGTAACACGACTGCAATACACCATATTCACAAGACAACTTAAATAAAATGTGTTACTTTCAATTGACTTCTTGTGTAACAGTTCATGAAGAAATTTTTGAAATATTTTTTTAAGTCGACTTATTGCCATTCACTCGTTATAACAAATCGGTAATAACCATGGGCAATGACCATTGGTATAAAATGTGTTTATTATAGTTTTGACAAGTAAATAAAATTAACTATTTGAAACTTCTAATTTTTCTTAGCTAATATTTTATTACGGTTAAAATAAATTAATATAAAATTACCTATATGTTAGCGTCTTTTTAATGAACAGGCATAACATATGAAGAGTTGAGACGTATTTAAAGTAAACTGTAACAGAGTGTTAATTACCCCGACCATACACGTACGGTTGGACCGTAGCCATATGGTCGGACCATAAGAGTATATACCCATATGGTCATGACCATACGTGTATGGTCCAAATACTCATATGGTCCGTAACATGTACATAACATTTGATCTGTGCAGCAGATGAAACATTTTACTATTATTTAGAGTTGTTAAGTTACTGATCATGATTCATTGATGTTACGCCCTATATAACTTTACATAAAATTGAGAATGGAAATGGGGAATGTGTCAAAGAGACATCAACCCGACCAAATAAAAAAACAACAGCAGAAGTTCACCAACAGGTCTTCAATGTAGCGAGAAATTCCTGCACCCGGATACGTCCTTCAGCTGGCCTGATTATTAAAGCAATATTTTATCCCGGTTTCTTTATCAAGTATATTTTGATCAATTCATTTTAAAAATAGGTCCACTTGCTTTTTGTCGAGCCTGCAACTTTTGTTGCAGAAAGCTCGACATAGGGATAGTGATCCAGCGGCGGCGGCTACGGCGGCGGTGGTATTAGCTAACTTCTTAAAAGCTTTATATTTTAGAAGGTAGAAGACCTGGATGCTTCATACTTTGTATATAGATGCCTCATTTTACGAACTTTCCGTCAGTCACATGTCCAATGTCCTTGACCTCATTTTCATGGTTCAGTGACTACTTGAAAAAAAAGTTTAGATTTTTTGTAATGTTAAATTCTCTCTTATTATAAGTAATTGGATAACTATATTTGGTATGTGCCTACCTTACAATAGGTCTTCTATATTCGGTGTATGGAATGATTGTACTGTGTACATGTCTAGCTGATAGGTGTCATCTGACCTTGACCTCATTTTCATGGTTCAGTGGTCATTAAGTTTTTGAGTTTTGGTTTATTTCTCTAATATTTTATGCATTTGGTCAACTATATTTGGTGTATGGAAATATTTTATGATCTATATGTCTGTTACGCAGGTTTTATTTGACCTTGACCTCATTTATACGGCTTATTGCTCAGTGTTAAGTTCTTGAGTTTTGGTCTGTTTTTCTGAATTTATAAGCAATAAGTCAACTATATTTGTTGTATTGAAGAATTGTTAGCCTGGCATGGTTCATCTGACCTTGACCTCATTTTCATGGTTCATTGATTAATGTTTTGTTTTCTTGGTTAATGTTGAGTTTATGTGACAGTTGTAATAAAGCTTTATATATGGTCTATCAACATAATATCTATGATAAGTAAAAAAAGGCGAGACATTTCAGCGTGTGCACTCTTGTTATTAGTTTACTGTTCTTTGGTTTTGAGTAAGCAAATTATATTGATTTGAAAGAATTGTATCTAATCATTTGAGTTTTTTTCATTACTTTTCTGTATAATCTAGTAGTCTAGAAATCTGAGTCTTTTGTAGACGTACATCTGGCGTTTATACAAATCCTGGTATCTATGATCAGTTTATTTACAACCATCTGGTTGATTCCACTGCTGGTAGAGTTTTAATTTCCCAAGGGTATCACCAGCTCAGTATTGCTGACATGAACTTGATAATCATTGATATTGTAATATTTATAAAAGAGGACTGAAAGATACCAGAGGGAGAGTCAAACTCATAGATAGAAAATAAACTGACAAAGCCATGGCTAAAAATACAAAGAAAAACAGACAAATATGTACAGAAGACACAACATAGAAATAAAAAAACTAAGCAACATAAACTCCACCAAAAACTTGGGATGATCTCAGGTGCTCCGGAAGGATAAGCAAATCCTGCATGTGACACCTATGTTTCTTATGTTATTACAAATCCGGTAAATAGTCTAATTCAGTACATCACATCTGTAAAAAAGGAAGGGTATTGTAGTAACAACATAAGGAACATATCAGATATCATCTTTGAAATGGTTATTCCATAATGATCAACCAACTTGTGATGGCTTCTGTAAAATTTACAAAGGGATGATTTCAATTTTACCATGTGCAACTCTTGGTTTAATAGCTTCCTTGCATCCGGTGTCGTCGTCATCGCATGTTAACTTTTACAAAAATCTTCTCCTCTGAAACTTGGCCACAATCATCATTGGGGTATCTAGTTTAACAAATATGTCCGGTGACCCAAGCAACCAACCAAGATGGCCACCATGGCTAAAAATAGAACATAGGGGTAAAATGTAGTTTTTGGCTTATAACTCAAAAACCAAAGCATTTAAAGCAAATCTGACTTGGTGGTAAAGTTGTTTATCAGGTCAAGATCTATCTGCCCAGAAATGGTCAATTGACACCATTAGGAGTAATTGTCCTTTATAGTCAATTTTTAACAAGTTTCATAAAATTTGTAAATTTTTACTAACATTTTTCACTGAAACTACTGGACCAAGTTCATAATAGATGGAGATAATTGTAAGCAGCAAGATGTTCAGTAAAGTAAGATGTACAAACACATCATCATCACCAAAACACAATTTTGTCATTATCCATCTGCTTCCTTTGTTTAATATTCACATAGACCAAGGTGAGCGATACAGATTTTTTTAGAGCCGCTAGTTTTATTATTTTTTGATCAAGGGGCCTTGGTGGCTGAGTGGTCTAAGAAGTTACACTGCTTTAAAGTGGCGTTTAAACAAACAACAAATTAAAAATCAAATCTTTTTCATCAAAATCACAATACTAGTTACACCGCTTTACCAAAAATACATGCCTCAAGTTAAACTTTTTAAAAAGGCTTCACTTGTAAATGTTATCTCATAACATCATCCCATCATTTGAAAGAAGAGATTAAAGAAATCAGAATCACATGTCTTCAAATCTTCCAGAATGTCATTAAAACTCCTCTGGAATTTCAACTTCATACAATTTGGCATTAGTGTTTCTGTTGAAATATGACACTGCATTTCCAATAACCAGTTTTCCGGGTTGCATAAAAGCCATGCCTAACGGTCCTATTATTCCAGCCTCTGCTGTTTTACAATAGGTCAGGAGGTGGCCTGAATGATCCAAGATGTGAAGGGTATTGTTATATGAGTCTGCTATGATAACATTGTCAGACTTAGTGACTTCTGCTTGCATTGGTTTAAAAGGTTGCTTTCCAGAATTTACCGCTGTATGTCCATTATAGATGTGGACTTCATCTGTCAGTATGACTACACGGCCACGTTTATTTTTTGATATCCTGTCCAATACAAAAATCTCTCCTTGCTTTGTTGCTGTTATCCTTATTGGAAAAGTGAATAGTTGTTGATTGTTTTTGTCAAATTCGTACATACATTTAGGGTGACCTTCCATGGTCATAACTACCACGGCACCACCACTTGGCATACTTCCACAGATTGCACCACACAATGAACCTGACCCAGTCCTTATACATGCAATTAATAGACGAATACCGGTACTGGTATCCCTGTGAACTGCTATAGGACGCAAAGAGTTAAAGCTGAATTTTGATGGAATAGGTCCGTTTGTATCACTCCCCAGTAACTTTAGATTGAAGCTGGTGTCTGCCATAAGAAGGTGGCCGTCAGCCAAAAGCTCCATGTCAAATGCAAATCCTCTGTAGTTTGACAGAACTTTTATCTTATCTTGTTCAAGTTGAATTTTCTGAATGCGCTTTGTTTCTGCATCACTAAGCCACATGGTCTCATCTGAGCAGACGGAAATACAATTCAAGACCCGTAATTCTGTATTATATTGTTTAACAGTTTTAATCTTGCACGGAATTATGGTTTTCTCTAAGTCCATTTCCTCTATGGCAATAAATCTATGATCCTTAAATTCTTTTATCCTCAGATGTACTCTGGTTTTACATCCATCACACATCATAAGGTCACAATCTTCACATTTCCATTTAATGTTCCCATTAGTTTCACATAACTGACAGGTTTTAGATTTTGGGTTAGAGGTTTGTGTATCCCGTGGCTGAACATGTCGTTGACCAACTTCTTTGATATTAATAACTCTGTGATCCTTTGTTTCCTTGATCTTAAGATGGATTCGGATTTTACATCTTTCACACATCAACAAATCACAATTTTCACATTTCCATTCTATTTTGGTATCTGTTTCACATAATTGACAGCTAAGAGGAATCTGTGCCATCTGAACAGACTAAAGGGATTCAATTATAAATGTTCTAAAATTTTCTATCGATTGAGTATTTACCTTGTTTTAAATTTATTTTATGCCATTTTATGTCCTTCCGACATATAGACCTTGGATCTTTAATTTTACTTCAATTAAAAGATTGTGTTACCAGTAATTGACATAAGTACTGTGAAACCTCATATTTTGTTGAGTGTGTCACAATTTACGATAAACATGCTTCCATGTTTATCTGCTCTTCGGTTGAGTTTCTGTCACTTTGAATTGTTCCCAATTTCCATTCTCAAACATATTCCATTTAAGCTTCTTTTCAGTACCTGTTTTTAACCTTATTTGATGTCTAGGGAGGATGTTGTCACCCTTCTAAACAGATGATATCATAACTGCTGCTGATAGTTCTTATTATCCAGAAGATTAAGATTAAGTGACACACCACATTCTGTTGATATGTGCCTGTTCCAAGTTAGGAGCCTGTAATTTAGTGGTTGTCCTTTGTTCAGTGTTACATATTTGTTTTTTGTTAATTTTTTGTACATATATTAGGCTGTTAGTTTTCCGGTTTGATTTGTTTTTCATTTGTCATTTCTGGGCCTTTTATAGCTGACTATGCGGAACTATTGCTCATTGTTGAAGGTCATACATTGACCTTTAGTTATCATTTGGTCTTTTCTGGAGAGTTGTCTCATTGGCAGTTATACCACATCTTCTCTTTTATAATGACAGCTTTGTGCATGATGTCCTTGATTTCCGAAGTCCCAACTTTTTTTCAGACAAACTTATAGCATCCTTCAAAGTATCTAAAGAGTTCATACATCCCAAAATCAAAATGGTTCTCTGCATACACTACCATTAGTCTGTTGGATAATTTTCTGATTAGCAATCATACAAAGACTTTATGTACATGTATGATGATATTAATCAACCGTCAACCAATAGAAAAAGGTATAATAGTGCAAGATGTATACTATTTTTTGTCAAATACTTAATTTGATGAACTTTGCGCATATAGCAATTGAAATGTACAGTGAAGTCAAGCCTTTCTTTAGGTTTGTATGTAGAATTTATTATCCAAGAAAAAATGCTTTCCTCAATCCATAAAAGAATGATACCACAGTAAACAAAATTATATCAAATTTAGGCAACAGCAGTTTATAGATGCTTAATTATTGTAAATTAATTAAAGAGGCAAATCTTGGTTACATACAAAAATAATGTATATATAGAACAAAGAATCGCCACTTGCACTGTCATTCTCTATGTTCAGTGGATCGTGAAATTGGGGTCTTAACACTTATTTGGCATTAAAATTAGAAAGATGATATCATAGGGAACATATGTACTAAGACTTCAACCTCATAAAAAATACCTTTACAAAAAACTTTAACCTGAGCAAGACAGACAGACGAACAGACACACAGAGGAACAAACAGACACACAGACCGAATACACATAATGCCTTTAGTTGGGGGCATAAAAACCAAGGTTATCTTGAATATAGACACACATATCATTTGTAAATGAGAAGAACCCTTCTCAATAGCCGTATTTGGCACAACTTTTAGGAATTTTAGATCCTCAATGCTCTTCAACTTTGTACTTGTTTGGCTTTTTAAATATTTTGATATGAGCATCACTGATGAGTTTTTAGTAGACGAAACGCTCGTACTCAATTTAAATTATAATCCTGGTGCTTGTGATAACTATTAACACTTTAGTCACTGAATGATTTACTTGACTTTCCTCCAATAAAATGTAATAAATAGACCTCTTTATCCTCTTTAGATGGACAATTTTTATGATGATAGGATTTTACTGTTTTAAAGTAAACATGTTTTTAAATTTATAGATTTTCTTTTCATTAGAATAGGAAAAAGGGTTCATTGCACAATTTGATAAATATTTTATTGCATTCAAATTGACATTTAAATGACTGTTTTGTTGTAGCTACAACTGTGAGATATATTTAATTGGTACCCATAAGAAAACATATCTGTTTATATTTGATTAAAAATCACATTTTTTTGCTTCATGTCAAAATCAGAGTTTAAATGTTTGATACATGGTCCGAGTACACAGTTATTTCGTAGTGCATTTCTTTTAGACACTAAATGAAAATTAAAAAAATCCCACCTGTGCTTTCTCAATAATATTTTTACAGTGTGTTGTACTACTTTTGGGACAAATTATATCAAAATTTTAGAAAACTTCATCAGCTCTAACTCAAAATATGGACAATTGTATGTTGAGGGGGTCTTGAAATTTTTTACCTTTTTCAGCTGGACCTAATCACTACTTTACATTAATATTTATGACCCAAATTTTTTTACAGTGTCATTTCACCCCCCAACTTGCAATATGAGGCATAAAACATGGAGAAATAAATTTGGAAGGGGTATAACAAACATTGGCAAGTAACACACTGTCCACACTAAGGACTATATTCGTGGACAACGAAAATCAAAGGACGATAACTGTGTACTCGGACCACATGTTCACATATTTTTTTCATAGTTTGAAATAAATTGACAATCAATCTGTTGTGTGAATCTGCTGTAATAAGATATTATGTGTTTGGAAAATGCTATTTAAATCCATCTGATACATCTGAACCACCAACCACAGATTCAATCTACTGTTTTATTTTTTAACCTTTTTGTTGTCTCAACATATTCCATTTTTCAACAACAAAAGTCATTTGAAATATTTTAAGTCTAATTGATGTTCATTTGGACCTGAGGTAGAATATTTAACAGTGATCCCAAATTTTAAAGTATTATTTTATATATATCTACTTCCAACACACTATTCATCTACCAAATTTAAGATTTATACTTTTAAAAGTTTAAGTACATTACAGATAATTACTCAATAATATTTGTTCCCAGTATTTACTGCACCAATGGTTTATTCTTCCATTACAAGTATCTCACATGCAATTACAGTCATGCATTTCATTCATTGGATTTTAATTTGAAGACTTTAAATGAAATCTTGAGTCTCTATATATATTTGTTCACTATATTAGTAATCCGTTCACTTAAACTTATCAAGAGCCATTATTGATTTCCAATGTAAATGGATTGTTAACTTACTAGTTAAAAGTTAAATATATTTGGGTATATCAACCTCATATATTTTAGCATTAGGATTTTTCGCACTAAGTTTTGGTATAGAGCAGCCGATGAGAAGTTTTCCCTGCTTGATGCAAGTCAGTGAAGCTGGTCCCATTACACCAGCCTCCATTGTGTTACAATAAAACAAAAGATGACCAGAATTGTCCAGAACATGTATCGTGTTATTGTACATGTCCGATATGATAATATTGTCCAGCTGTGTAGTGGCTATTTGTTCTGGTTTAAATGGATGGTTCTTACAGTTCACGTCATTGTGTCCTGTATAGATCTGACTGACAACTCCTTTCTCTAGTGTTATCACTCGTCCTTTGAAATCACTGGTAATTTGATCTATAATCATAATGTTACCTTTACTTGTAACTATACCAGCTGGGTTTGTGAACAGAGGTTTCTTGTTTTTATCAAATTCGTACACAACTTCATGATGGCCCTGCAAGTCCATTACTATGACAACCCCTCCACCAGAAACCGAATAGTCTATTGGTATTTTCTTTATTCCTCCAACCATGACTTTCTTATCAGAACTGCAATGCAGTGATAGTGCAATGTAAGGATTCAAGTTATATACTGATGTTGTGAGTTTAGTCGCATTCATTTTCAGAATCTTGAGGTTGGGGGTTTCATTTGAAATTAGAAGATCACCATTTTCCATCAATGCAGTTCGAAAAGCATATTCCTTGAAGTTTAAGAGAACTTTGATTTTATTATCATTTTGTAATGATATCTTTTGTATTGATTTCTCAGCACTAAAATCATGTATCCAGAAAGTGTTTTCAGAACATTGTAAGATAGCTACTACAACAGATAGCTCAGTTGTATATTCTTGGACGGCTTTTATCCTAAAACTACTTGCATTTTTCACATCTTGAGTAGACTCCGGGGTTCTAGATTTCTCAATAGGTATTACTTTATGTTCCATGGATTTTTTTAATTTAGGATGCACTTTGTCTTTGCATTGATCACACATTAAGAGGTCACAGTTTGTACATTTCCATTTAATTTTTGTCTCTAATTTACATAATTCACATAGTGATGGAAACTGTCGTTTGTTAATTGACTTTGAGGATGCCATTTTAAAAGATAATCCCTCACTTTGTTATCAAAATACAGGTATATTTGACTTTTATTGATTATTTTACATGTATAAACAGAAAAGTTTAATGTTTGTTCATATAATAAAAATGTCATATTGAATATTTAAATCATATTTTAAAATTGGTAATTTAAGTTCTTTAAATTTGAACTTCAAGTAATTACATCCTTTGAAGAATATTTTCATAACATTTAAAAACTGTGATTTCAGTTTCACTTTATTGAACATGTATACTACTTATGGAAACATAGTCCTTTTCAAAAAAATATTTAACACTGCAAGAGTTGAATTGAAGTTATGATATACATATACATATGTAAACAGTATAATGTTTTAAATGAATTGACTTCAGTAATGAAATAACAGCAGTATTGGTATATTTATATAAATTTTATATATTAACCTGTCCAGCTGTTGGTCAAAAGTAAAATAACAAAAATAGTAAACTCAAATGAAAATTCTAAACAGAAAGTCAGAAATCAAATGGCAAAATCAAAAGTTCACACCCATCAAACGAATATATAACGACTGTCATATAGGCATTCTCTTATGAAGAAAAATGTGGGTTCAATAGTGTTTAATGGGTTCAAGTATAATTTTCATATTTTTTTATTTGATATTATATTGGTTTACATGATTAATGTTGGGATAAAATCATTTTATCCTGTATAACACATACATAAAGTCAACATATTTATGGCAGTTGCATAAAATTTCATGAAGGAAGATTATTTTGTCATGATTTTTTTTTAAATAAGACTAAAAATTAATAATAACTATAGGCTCTTTATGTTTATAAGTTATTTAAATATAATGATCAGTAGAAGAAGAAGAATGAGAAAACTCTCCATCCAAGTCACAATTTTTGAAAATAAACCATTATAGTTCAAAGTACTTGTTTGAGTTTAATCTGTAATTCTTTCAATTGTCTTCCCAAAAAAAGTTACCCTTTGGCTTATTGTGGACTCACATGACAAATAACGCATGTATATAGCTATTTCTGTGTCATTTGGTCTCTTGTAGGGAGTTGTCTCATTGGCAATCATACAACATTTTCTTATATATATAGACTTTTAACCTTATAATAACTTCGAATATATGTAATCTACTGTTCATATAACACGTCATATAATTTAAAAGATATTTTGTATACTTTATAAGATATCTTACATACTTTATAAGATATCTTATATACTTTATAAGATATCTACTATACTTTATAAAATATCTTATATATTTTATTAAATATCTTATATATTTTATTAAATATCTTATATATTTTATTAGATATCTTATATATTTTATAAGATATCTTATACGTTTTATCTTATATATTCTATTAGATATCTTATCTATTTTATAACTGCAGAGATATGGTCCTTAGACTTAGAAAATTTACTGAATTGATCAGTATTCCTTCACTTTTTTTCATCATGCTTGTGGATATTGATTTGATGATAAGTATATAGTTTGTACCATGACAAGTTATAGATAAAGTTATCCTTTTGTTCCAGTAAAATGAATCTTTAACCTGTAGTGGACTAGGTATTGCCATACGATACTCTCAGAATGTTTGTTATCTTTGTTTTTTACCTTGTTCACTAACTAGAATATCTTGAATGTTGGTTTTTTTTTACAAAAAAGAGATAATCTTTGACGATTGTATGCTATTTTTAAAGGTCTGTTGTTTGCTTTTGTATTGTGGAATAACCCTCATATCTAATTCATGCAAAAACAAACCCGGGAAACCTGAAAAGATATCAACATGAACCTATATGAAACTAAATGTGAAGTTAGGTAGACTTCAAACGCATTTATTTCCTGAATATATTTATATCACTGATCAAGTAACTATAAATATGGGAGACATAACTGATCGAACTTTCTGTACATTTCCAGAATAGATCACATGACTATTATCAATCATATAGAAATGGTCAGAATTGTCAAAGATGTTCAATACTAGAACAGAAGCATTTGCCCTGAGTTTATCCAATACAGGAGAAGCTTGAAATATGGTTCTAGTTGTTAATGTTTGTGTCGTTTTGGTCTTTGTTTGGGTAGATGTCTCATTGGCAATCATACCACATCTTCTTTTTTCTACTTTAATCTAGGAATCTATATTTAAGATATGCAGTGCTTTGTGCACTGGTAAATGATACTCACAGGGTCCCACTATAAATAGTACTGATATTTGAAAAAACACATCATTCAAATTTTCCAAAACTTGTATTGCTCATTTCACTGCTTATTCCTTTGTAATATGTTGTAAATTAAACTGTGGTGAAAATTTTCCTTTTACTTATGTTGAGGATGTTATCAAATAAAGAGTTAAATGTGTTCTTTTCAAATTCATACTTGACTATCTTTGGTATGACTCTTATTATTTTGCATTCAAACTATTTTGAGGTAAATCCTATTTATTATGGTAGCATCACAATATTTTTATTATCAGCTTAAACAAAGCATCAGATTAAGTTATATTAAGAAGGTTACTAAATTTCAACTGTTTACAAATGATTTGGTAGATCAACTTCATAAATTTTGGCTTTATGCTCCCCAATCTCTGATGTTGAACTGCCAATAAAAGTTTTCCTGGTTTGCTGCAAAACATCGAAAATGGAATTAAGATATCATCTTCTACTGTATTACAGTAGGCTAGGAGGTGTCCAGAATTGTCCAGAAAATGTAGGGTGTTATTAAACATGTCTGATACAATAACATTGTCATTTGGTGTAGTAGCTGTACAGCATGGTTTAGAGGGATGATTCTTAGAGTTTATATCTGTATGCCCTGTGTAAATATTACCCACAATTCTTTCTGCAGGATAACTACTCTTCCTCTCCAATCTGCTGCAATCTTGTCCACAATGAAAATGTTCCCATTGTTTGTGGAAGTGATATCTTTTGGATCTGTAAACAAAGGTTCGTTGTTATTTTCCAGTTTGTACTTGGCTTCCAAGTTTCCATCCATATTCACCACCATAACAACACCTCCGCCAGGTTCTGAGTAGTCTCTATATAAATTCTTTATAGCTCCTACTATCAGTTTGTTTTCACCATTAATATGAATTGCTGTTGTATTGTACAGTGTAAAATTGTATATTGAATTTCTCTAGTCATCTTCATTTTGTTTTAGAATTTTCAAATTTGAGGTTTGATCAGAAATGAGGAGATCGCCATTTCTTGTCAGTGCTTTTCGAAGAGCATACTCATTGATTTGTAATAGTACTTTAATCGAACCGTAATTTTGTAATGATATTTTCTGTATTCTATCTGGATTAGATTCATGTATCCACAATTTATTCTCAGAACAAGGTACAATTTGAGTAACTATAGCTAATTCTGTGGTGTACTCTTTGATGGCTTCTATTCTAATTATTTTTTTCTTTTTTAATCTCATTTTCGATCATTCCAAATAAAGACGGATTGATATCCCCTGGAACAAAACTTGTCAGTTGACTGTGATTCAGATTAAGATTTGGCATCTCCGTTACATTGTCAATTGATTTGGTATCTCCAAAGAATTTCTTCACATCCATACTAATACTCATATCTTCTATCAGCTTTATTTTGTTAATTAGATGTTGTTCAAAATATTTTACTTTGCTACTTTCAGTTTTAATTGCATCCTCTTTAAGTCTCCATTGCTTATTAATTTCATCACATAGTTCAGTGGCATACTCATCAGCTGCTTCTTTCCAAATTTGTTTCTGTTTCAGGATATTTTTTTTGGTTTGCTCGAATCTCAAGTTGTTTGTTTCTTTCAGTGCTTTTAAGTGCCAGTCTGCCTAAGAATCAGGCAGTGGTGAAAACATGACCAAAAAAAACCACCCAATTTGACATTGATTTCAGTTCATAAAATATAGTTATGCACAAAAATAACATTCATTTCCGTTTACTGTTCTGGTAATAGAAGATACAATTTGGTTAAAATGCACTAGAAATTAACAAATAAGGGGAGATAACTCTGTAATTTGCTATCATTCTAACCAATTTTCTAACCAAGTTATTTGATATTACCAGACGCACACATACGAAAGACCAATTGTTTTTAACTCAGGATGATGGTTAGTATTAAATAGCATGATTAGCTCGGTAGGTTTTTTCTGACCATGTTTTGATTTTTACCTAAATTGCCTGATTCTTACAAAGACTGGCACTTAATACATCATTATTCCTTATGCTGTTTTTTTAGCTTATATTTCATGATTTTTAGGAATTCCATCCTCATTCTAAAAGCTTCTTCGATCTCTACTATTTCATGTGTTTTATGGACTTCAGTCACCCCAGTAGGACAGACTAAGCAACTACATGAATAACAGAACAAGCAGCAGACTTGTTCAGAATGGTCTGAACACTGCATGTCACTGAAGTCCAACATTTGTTCTGAATAGTGTCCATATATTTTACATTTATTACACATCAACATATTACATTCTGTACATTTCCACTGAATTTTCATCTCGATTTCACGTAATTCACAAGGTAGAGGGATTTGTGCTTTTTTAATTGACCTTGATAATGCCAATTTAAAAAAAATATATATTCTGTATATGTAATAGTTATACACTGAGGGAAAGGTATGTCTGGATAAGAAACCACGTCGGCCGGAGGCCGTAGGGGTTTCTTATCCAGACATGCCGTATCCCGAGGTGTATAACTAACTTACACCCCATTTTCAACTCTATATTGCCAACTTTGATTAACAAATGAAAAAAAAAAACAATAGCATATATTTTATTGACAATATCAAACCATGATTTATAAGATTTTTTGGCTATTACATGAAAACCCACTAGTAACCTTTTTTGGTTATCTTCGTTCACACTTTGACAAGTGAGTATGTTTTACCAATGTCAAGGTTGTTTTGCATATTCCAAATAAATCCTTGGGTTGAAATGGATCAGCAGGTCTAGGTTGACGGTATCGTGTATTGATATTAAAAACAAAAAATACGTCATGCTCCTTAAATGCAGTTGTCAATATGGAAGGTTATGAGACGGACGACATTTCTTAGCAAGCGTTGGATTTGGTAGATGAGACTAATTTAAGAGATAAAGGCAATAATATAACCCAAAGTACCTGTATCAGTTTAATAAAGGTAATCATAACTTTATTTTCTATCTTACAGTTTTATGGGGAAAAAGCCCCCCCCCCCCCCCCCCTCTTCTCGAGAATGAACTAACATTCATATTCGGACCTACAAAGGGATAAGTGTGTCTGCAATAGAAACCCGACTTCCATGCACGCTCAGCATACAAAGATACAGATATGACATTTCGTAACTCTCTCTTTTGCGGAAGAGGGGCTGATCCAGCTGGGGTTCCAAACTCAAAAGAAAGGGGGGGTTCAAATAAGTCAAATACATTGATCTTTTAAATCTGGTCCAACCTGCGGAACCCCTACCCCGGATCGGCCACTGGGTAACGGGGGTGGGGGAGGGGGTCGAGAGCTAGAATCACCCTTTTTAGCTCACCTGGCCCGAAGGGCCAAGTGAGCTTTTCTCATCACTTGGCGTCCGTCGTCCGTCGTCGTCGTCGTCCGTCGTCGTTAACTTTTACAAAAATCTTCTCCTCTGAAACTACTGGGCCAAATCAAACCAAACTTGGCCACAATCATCATTGGGGTATCTAGTTTAAAAAATGTGTGGCGTGACCCGGTCAACCAACCAAGATGGCTGCCACGGCTAAAAATAGAACATAGGGGTAAAATGCAGTTTTTGGCTTATAACTCAAAAACCAAAGCATTTAGAGCAAATCTGACATGGGGTAAAAATGTTTATCAGGTCAAGATCTATCTGCCCTGAAATTTTCAGATGAATCGGTCAATCGGTTGTTGGGTTGCTGCCCCCTGAATTGGTAATTTTGAAGAAATTTTGCTGTTTTTGGTTATTATCTTGAATATTATTATAGTTAGAGATAAACTGTAAACAGCAATAATGTTCAGCAAAGTAAGATCTACAAATAAGTCAACATGACCAAAATGGTCAGTTGACCTGTTTAGGAGTTATTGCCCTTTATAGTCAATTTTTAACCATTTTTCGTTAATTAAAGTAATCTTTTACAAAAATCTTCTCCTCTGAAACTACTTGGCCAAATTAATCCAAACTTGGCCACAATCGTCTTTGGGGTATCTAGTTTAAAAAATGTGTGGCGTGACCTGGTCAACCAACCAAGATGGCCGCCACGGCTAAAAATAGAACAAAGGGGTAAAATGCAGTTTTTGGCTTATAACTCAAAAACCAAAACATTTTGAGGAAATCTGACATGGGATAAAAATGTTTATCAGGTCAAGATCTATCTGCCCTAAAATTTTCAGATGAATCGGTCAATCGGTTGTTGGGTTGCTGCCCCCTGAATTGGTAATTTTGAAGAAATTTTGCTGTTTTTGGTTATTATCTTGAATATTATTATAGTTAGAGATAAACTGTAAAAAGCAATAATGTTCAGCAAAGTAAGATCTACAAATAAGTCAACATGACCTAAATGGTCAATTGACCCCTTAAGGAGTTATTGCCCTTTATAGTCAATTTTTAACAATTTTCATTAATTTGGTAAATTTATGTAAATTTTTACCAAATATAGTTCTCTGTTACTAATGGGCAAAGTTCATGATAGATATAATTGTAAGAAGCAAAATCGTTCAGTAAAGTAAGAACTTCAAACACATCACCATCACCAAAATACAATTTTGTCATGAATCCATTTGTGTCCTTTGTTTAATATGCACATAGACCAAGGTGAGCGACACAGGCTCTTTAGAGCCTCTAGTTATTATAATAGAAACATATGACTGGGATAAAAAAAAATATTACTTTCAGCAAAGGAGTAATTGAAGGATTTTTTTTATTTAAAATAAATGCTTAAATTTTTTTGCGCTATTGGAATTACCTTAAATGTTTTTATTTAATATCTTGAAACAATTTGTAGTGAACACTGTAAGTCATTTCTTGTGTTCATGCTATTTGAAGAATAATCAATTTCTATTGTTATGAATAACAATGGACTTTGTTTGCGGGATGTAGAAGCAGGGGTTTCCAGAAACCCCGCTTGTCACAGCCTGTGGTCAAAATCCATTGTTATTCGTAACAATAGATCTATTCAATTTACACGTGTTTCAAAAATAGAAACTATGAAGTATAACAATAGAGCTGGGGTGTAATGTATGTAAAACACAGGTAGACCTTTACACAATCTATTTGTACAACAAGTCTATCAATAGAATTCATTTAAAATCAATACATTATAAACTGCCTCTATATTTAAAGGTAAAATTAATTCATTGATCAATTTATGATTCCTTATGAACAAAGCTATAATTGATTTCAAAAATGGATTTGTGTTGGTGTGTTTAGTTTAATTCAAATTTCTTGTCATTATTTTTTTCGAATTTTATATTTACGAAGGCATTATTGGATTTTGTACTTCATGACAATTAAATGACTATATATATCTGATGTGTTTCCCCTCTTAATTTTTTGTTCGGGCCAAAACTCTTTTTTAAATCTTATGCTCTGTTTCAAAAATTTTCTGCATTTTCAGATCATCCCATTGTAATTCATACCATTGGCAAATAATGTTTTAGGTACATAGGAATCTGTCTGTCTGTCTGTCTGTTTGTTCAGTGTATCAGTTTTCCACACTTTTCTTCGTGCTTGAAGGAATTGGTTTGAAAACTGGTATATAGTTTTATCATGACAAGTTACAGATTTATAAGTTTGTTCCAGTCTGATGATTTTAGCAGAGTTATTGTCCTCAGACTAAGAAAATTCATCTAATCATTTTTTTTGTCATGCTTGTAGATATTGACTTGATATTTGTTATATAGTTTACGCCATGACCAGTTATACATAGAGTTAACATTTTGTTCCAATACAATGAATATCAAACAGGAAGGGGACTATGTTTTGACCTGAAATACTCACAGACTACTGAATATGTTATATATAATTATTCTGGCTTAGATTTGTCTCACAAATTGATTTACTGCCACAACTGACTTACATCTGTTTCTCAACTAACAAGAGAGATTTTGTTCACATTTAGATATCTTTAGATACCAGCCAAGTCCCCTAATCTGTGATCTAATCCATTATTTGACATTTTAACTGAGGTGTATATCATGGTAGGAGATCCATTTATTGCAGTTGATGCTTACCCTGTAGATGAACTCAATAGAATACTGTTCAGCATAATTTAACATTATTTTCATGATTCAGTGAAAAAATCTATATCTATTTGGATTTTTTTCTTGGCTTGATGAAGTGGTTGAATGCTGTTTTTATAATGTGCTAGTTTCTTACTGTCAGATGATTGTGAGACCTCGCTCTAGATGTGTTTTTTTTTTTTTGTTTTAACTGTCACCTTTTATAAAACTCAATAATAATTTTTAAAATTTATGTAATTTATGTATTAAAATGTGTGTGTGTTTATTCTCTTTTATTTATTATCTGGATCCTAATGTATTCCCATGGTTGAAACATCTAACAATAATGAATTAAGAAAGTACAAAGGAGTAGGTTCAGTAAAACCCCTTTTTCGGCCCAAAAAATATAGCAGTTTTTGAAAATTGTGAAAATGGAAATAATCTTTATAAAGCTATATTTGGAAAGTAAAATGCTTCTGCTACTATGAACTGTTGTTGACAATACAATGCACAAATATCGCGTTGTAGCATCATTAAGTCATACCAAATTACTGAAATCTTCAAAATTTTAACATTTTGGTTACTTTTTGGAAAGTTTCCGTCTAAAATGAAAGTGAAAGTGGCCGCATTCGTGTTCATTCATAATATTGAAATGTAAATTGTATTTAATGATTACACAAAGCATATATGTAGGACTTTAAAGTGCGATGGTCTGCACTAAAGTACGATGGTGTCTCACCCTAAAGTGAGTTGGTTGTTTGTTCCCTTAAGTACGATGGTTTATCACTCTAAAGTGATATGGACTAAATGTTAAAGGGCCTTAAGTATCAAAGAACATGGATTTAAAAAAAAATAGTCTTCTTGCAAAAGCTAGTACAAGGTTGTATGACATATTTGATAGGCTTTATAATTACCAGCAGGTTAAAGTGGTCATTGTTTTAAATTAAGAAGAACAACCACGTAATAATTGCTAAAATGGTAATTAAGGTGTGACAAAAACTATATATCCTGTCCCAATCGCACTTTTAGAGTCCTATATATATAAAGCTTCAGGATGAACTTGGATGTGGCCACTTTCATTTTTGACAAAAACCATCTGAAAAGTGACATTTTTTGGCATATTTGATAGATTTTTCATATTTAAGCTAGAATCAGAGCATTTTTAATTACTCAATCAGTTGAAATCTTTCACTGAAACTAATCAAATCAATGGAAATAGAGTCATTAATGTTTGTCTCTAATATTTTATTAACTGTGCATTTGTATTCAGATATCGCAGATCATATTTATTCCTTCATTGTGTAATCATACGTTTTTTGATTGAGTTAAGTCTGCCAATTGATATTTTATAGTAAGTTTTTCTATGTTGTGATGTTATGCTATTGTTTCAGAAAAAGGGAGAAGGTTTGGATCCATTAAAACGTTTAATCCCGCTGCAAATGTTTGCACCAGCTCTGTCCTAAGTCAGGAATCTGATGTACAGTAGTTGTTGTTTGTTTATGTAATACATACATGTTTCTCGTTTCTCGTTTTGTTTATATAAATTAGACCGTTGGTTTTCCTGTTTGAATGGTTTTACACTAGTAATTTTGGGGCCCTTTATAGCTTGTTGTTCGGTGTGAGCCAAGGCTCCGTGTTGAAGGCCATACTTTAACCTATAATGGTTTACTTTTTAAATTGTTATTTGGATGGAGAGTTGTCTCATTGTCACTCACACCACATCTTCCTATATCTACTTAAATGTTTAAAAGGTTTCCAAAACCTTTCTTTAGATGAACCTGAAATTTGAGACCAAAATCAGCCCTTACCAGACCTACTCCTTTGATGAAAATGCCTTCTTTACTTTTGACATTAAGTTGAAATCATCAACAGACTACTTTAACTATAATATGGGTAAATTATCTTTTGGTTCATTAAATGACACTTCATCATACATCACCAAAGTCACACATTGTAAAAGTGAACCATTATAGGTCAAAGATCACATCAAACAGCAAGCTATACCGTTACAGGTCAAGTACGGTCTTCAACACTGAGCCTTTGCTCATACCGAACAGTAAGCTATACCATTATAGGCCAAAGTACGGTCATCAACACTGAGCTTTTGCTCACAACAAATAGCAAGCCATACCATTATAGATCAAAGTTCTGTCTTCAACACTTAGCCTTGGCTCACACCAAACAGCAAGCTATACCATTCTATGTCAAAGTACAGTCTTCAACACTGAGCCTTGGCTTACACCGAACAGCAAGCTATACCATTATAGGTCAAAGTATAGTCTTCAACACTTGAGCCTTGGCTCACATCGAACAGCAAGCTATACCATTAAATGTCAACGTATGGTCTTCAACACTGAGCCTTGGCTCACACCGAACAGCAAGCTATACCATTAAATGTCAACGTATGGTCTTCAACACTGAGCATTGGCTCACACAAAACCAGTAAGATTTACCATTATAGATTGTCAAAGTACAGTCTTCATCACTGAGCCTTGGCTCATACTAAACAGCAAACTATAAGGGGCCCCATATATTAAAACCAACGGTCTAATCTATATAAGAAATGAGCAAAACTTATGAACCACATCAATAAACAAAAACAACTGAACATCAAATTCCTGACTTAGGACAGGTGCAAACGAAGGCATCAGGTTCCAACATTTCAATAGGTACCAACCTTCACACTTATCTGCAACAATAGCCTAACAATTAAAGTAACAGCTCAACAAAGAAAGACACACTATACAATATTAATTGAAATTGCTTAACTCAATCAAAAGACATGTTAACACAAGTGAACATACACTGAACAAATAAATTTGATCTCTGACACAATATGAATCCCACTATATTCATACATAGAAATGGATATTTAACGGTAGAATTTAATTCATCCTTTGAAATGTTTTATGTTATCCTTGAAGTTGATTAAAACCACTTTATCACAATACATTCAGTTATGTTAGATTACTTAATTTGAATAATGCAATTTTTTCTATCTTTTGAAATATATTTATTTACAAATAGACAATCAATATAAGTGTTCCCTTTGATATATAATCAATGTTACATTCTATCAATTATATTCAATTGTGATGACTTTCAGTAAGATTACATAGCTCTTTTATAATATGTGAAATACTAAAGAAATGATTCTTTTAACTTTAATATCTGGAGTCTTGAAGGACTTCTAATTGTGAACCTATTTCGATTGTTTCATTAGATATCTTTGGGAATGTCCACTTCATATATTTTAGCATTAGGATTGTTTGCACTTATTAATGTTGTAGCGCATCCAATGAGAAGTTTTCCTGGTTCAATGAAAGCCATTGAATATGGTCCCATTACTCCAGCCTCCATTGTATTGCAGTAGAATAGAAGATGACCACAATTATCCAGAATGTGTAGTGTGTTATTGAACGTGTCTGATACAATAATATTGTCATTTGGTGTAGCCTCTATCGTCTGTGGTTTAAAAGGATGATTCTTAGAGTTGATATCAGCATGCCCAGAATAGATATTAACAACTGTTCCTTTCTCCAGTGTAACTACTCGTCCTCTGAAGTCCCCTGTAGTCCTGTCTATAATGAAAATGTTCCCATTCTTTGTAGTGGTTATATGCATTGGATTTGTTAATAAAGGTTCATTGTTTTTGTCAAATTCATACTTTACTTGATGGTTTCCATACATGTCCATCACCATTACAACACCTTCACCAGAGACTGAGTAGTCTATTGGTAACTTCTTTACAGCTCCTACTATCAGTTGGTTTTCTCTATTGATATGGATTGACTTTACTATGTATGATTGAAAATTATATTTCGAAATTGTAAGTTTTTTTGTGTTTTCATTTAGAATCTTTAGATTTGAAGTGAGATCAGAAACAAGAAGATCACCATTTCTAGTCAGTGCTGTACAATAAGCATAATCCTTTACTTCTAGTAGAACTTTCAAAGAACTGTCCGGTTCTAATGTTACTTTCTGTATAGTTTTTGGATAAACAGAGGAATGTATCCAGAAAGTATTCTCAGAGCTTTGTAATATTTGATTAACTATAGGTAATTCTGTAATGTACTCTCTGATGGCTTCTATTCTTATCATTTTGTCTTTATGATTTTCTTCTTGAATTGATCCAAAATAAGACTGAACAATCTGTCCTGGTTCAAATCTTTGCAGTTGACTTTGATTCAGATTAATTTTTGGCATCTTCTTTACATCTTCAAGGGATTTTGTATCTTCAAAGAACTTTTTCACATCCTTAAAACATCTTGTATCTTCTATAAGTTGTATCTTGTTATTGAGATACTGTTCAATTTTTTTAACCTTGGTACTTTCAGTTTCAATGGCTTCCTCTTTTCGTCTCCATTGTTTATTAATTTCACTTCTCAGCTCTTCAGCATACTTGTCCCCTGCTTCTTTCCAAATTTGTTTCTCTTGAAGGATATCTTTCTGGGTCTGATCAAAGCTCAACTTGTTTGTTTCTTTTAGTGCATTTAATTTTTTTTCATCCTTTTTCAAGTCATCATGTTGTTGTTTAAGCTTTTCTTTCCTTTTTTTCAGTAACTCCATCCTCATTCTAAAAACATTTTCAATCTCTACTAATTCATGTGTTTTATGGGTTTTAGTCACTCCAGTAGGACACACTAAGTGATCACATGATTTACAGAACAAACAGCAGACTTGTCCAGAATGGTCTTTACACTGAATGTCACTAAAGTCTAACTTTGGTCCGGAATCATCTCCATGAAGTCCTACTTCCTTGATTGTGATTATTTTGTGTTCTTTTGCCTTTTTAAATTTGGAGTGGACTTTGTTTTTACATTTATCACACATTAAGAGATTACAGTCTGTACATTTCCACTTGATTTTTGTCTCAATTTCGCATAATTCACAAGGTAGAGGAATTTGTGCCTTCTGAATTGACTTTGATAACGCCATTTTTAGTTAATTGTAAGATACAGGTAGAACTTTAATCTGTTGTCAATTAATTTATATACTAAGAATGTACAGAGAAAATATTTAAAAATCACCAGAGTATAAAATCAAAGTGCATTTATACTAAAGTGTGATCTAAATGGTACTCTTTTTATACACCTTTAAATTTAAATGGCAAAATGAATATATCTATCAATTTACACCACTAGTTTTAAGTGGGGTTCGCGTTTCTTATTCTTTAGTTTTTATGTTGTGTCATGTGTACTATTGATTGTCTGTTTTTCTTCTTTTATTTTTAGCCATGGCATTGTCAATTTATTTTCGATTTATGAGTTTGACTGTTCCTCTGGTATCTTTCGTCCCTCTTTTACCATTTACTTTTAGAAAAATGTAGAAAGGTTAATTGGAATTCATGCAATTAAATTATGATCTTTATATATACCTTTGATAACTATTTCTAATTGAAAACCTATTTCTATGTTTCATTAGATATCTTTTGGAATGTCCTCTTCATATCTTTTGGAATGTCCTCTTCATATCCACCTCAATGCTCTTCAACTTTGTATTTGTTTGGTTTATAACTATTTCGATATGAGCGTCACTGATGAGTCTTGTGTAGACGAAACGCGCGTCTGGCGTACTAAATTATAATCCTGGTACCTTTGATAACTATTAGCATTATGATTATTTGCACTGAGTTTTGATATAGAAGATCCAATGAGAAGTTTTCCTGGTTAAATGAAAGCCATTGAATAAGGTCATATTACTCCAGCCTCCAGTGTTACAGAAGAATAGAAGTTGAACACTATTATTCAAGATGTGCAGGTTATTATTGAGCATGTCTGATACAATAACATTGTCATTTTGTGTAGCCATTTACCTATGTGATTTAAATTGATGATTCGGAGAATTGATATCAAAATGCCCAAAATAAATATTTAGAATTGTTCCTTTCTCCAGAATAACTACTCTGAAGTCCTTTTTAGTGATTTCTAAAATAAAAAATTTCCTTTGTTTGTAGTGGTTATATCAGCTGGATATGTAAACAGAGGTTTATTGTTTTGGTCATATTCATAACTGGCTTCATATTTTCCATCCATATCTATCATCATAACAAGACCTCCACCAGGGACACTATATTGGTAACCTCTTCACAGCTCCTACTATCAGTTGGGTTTCTCTATTGATATGGATTGATTGTTCATTGAATGGATTAAAATTATATTTAGAAGTTAGTTTAGTTTAAACATATTTATTTTTAGTGGATTGGGAAGCAAGTTTGGCAAGTTATATTATATTAATCCCTTTGCTGCAATTTAGAATTTGTTAGTTAGTTTCCATTATCGTTCATAATCTCCATGTTTAAAGTTTGATTAGAAATAAGATTACCATTTCTAGTCAGTGCTGTCATGTTTTTCTTAAACTATAAGCAATACGTCAACTATATTTGTTGTATGGAAGCATTGTTAGCTGTGTATGTCTGCCTGGCATGGTTCATCTGACCTTGACCTCATTTTCATGGTTCATTGGTCTTTGTTTAGTTATCTTGGTTAATGTTTTAAGTTTATGTGACAGTTTTGAATAAAGCTTTATACTTAGGACTATCAACATAATATCATTGATTAGTAAAAAGGCGAGACAGTTCAGCGTGATTAACATTTGATAATTTTATATTTGTAAAAGGCAATATGATTATGTTTTGTACATCATTGAAAACCAATTAAGTTTGCACATAATTTGTTTCCTCATTTAATTATAAATCTGGTCCAGTTAACCAGTGATTTTTATTTCTTAATTCATTTTAATTTTTCATATGTTTTCAAAGACTGTCAAGGTTTATGAAAATTCTGATACTTTCCAAATGATTTTTCAACCTGTTGCAAACATAATTTTTAAATGTGTTGGAGTCCATCCACCAATCTGTTTGTCTCAGTCTGTATGTGCATGACCCTTGACAGCACCACTTTAAACTGGATCTTTTTTCTCCATTTTATTGCGTAAATTTTGTTTCTGAACCTCAAACTTGTACATGTATATACACAATGTATAAGTAAAATAAGTTTTCGAATTTTTTTTTGTGTTGTTTGTCTCTTGGTCTGCTTGATTTACATCCCACTTTTTCATTCATTTTATTATAAATCAATTATATGCCCTTGTATCTTGTAATTACAAACTAATGTAAGTAAATTGACCACAACTTATGAAATAAGTCAATGTGGTTATAAAACTGCTTATGAAACAACTATCCACCGTTGCTTTTTATCATAAGTTCTTTATTTGTAAATTTAGGGATAGTAACACAAGTACTGGGTCAATGATATTTTGTACACGTCTTCAGTTCTATGAGTACATTGTTTCTGCAAATCTGAATTTTAGAGAGATTGTTCGGGCGGCCACTCTTTCATGGTCTTAGTTTACATATTAGAGCATTTTAATTGGAACAACTAGTGATAGGCTAATGATATAGAAGTATACAGTTTTAATAGCATTGTCACATCTTTTTCGTGAGGATTGTTTGACCCTGCCCTTAACTTCATTGCCTATTGACTGTGAAACATTTTCTTAGTTAACATATTAGAGTGTATTAATTGGAACAACTAGTGATAGGTTAATGGTATAGAAGTATACAGTTTTATTAGCATTGTCACATCTTTTTCATGGGGATTGTTTGACCCTGCCCTTTACGTCATTGTCTATTGATTATGAAACATTTTCTTAGTTAACATATTAGAGTGTGTTGATTGGTCAGTTTAAGGGGAACAACTAGTGATAGTAGTATATACATTGTCATGTTTTTTCACAAGGATTTTGTTACCCTACCCTTTATGTCATGGTCAACTGACTTTTCCAAAGCCCTCAGCTCAGTTGTCACTAAAAATTGACAGTCCTTTTAACTTGCATGGTTCATGAATATCTAGTAAGTCACCATAACTTTATTTACTTTTTCTTATGTAATACGCAGATAAATTAGAAATCAAGGGGAACTCCATATAACCTAACAACCAAATGTTCAGCTATATAAGACGAAGGAATTAATGAAAAACAACTCGCATAATCCAGACTAAGAACATGCATTTTTTGAGAAAATGGTGTTTTGAACCTTGTTAAAATCTAGCTCAACCTCTTACTTCTAAGATATTGATAATAGTTCCATCATATTGAAAAATTTGTTAGAGCAATTCAAACCAACTTAATTGGTTTATGTAACAATTATTGGGATCCCTCAGCCAGAATTGAGTTAACATATATCATAGACTTATACACCACCATAGACTTATACACCACAATTTGTTGTCACTAAAAATTGACAGTCCTTTTAACGTGTTGCATGGTTCATGAATAACTAGTAAATCACCATAACTTTATTTACTTTTTCTTATTTAATACTCAGATAAATTAGAAATCAAGGGGAACTCCATATAACCTAACAACCAAATGTTCAGCTATATAAGACGAAGGAATTAATGAAAAACAACTCTCATATTCCTGACTTAGAACAGGCATTTTCTGAGAAAATGGTGTTTTGAACCTTGTTAAAAGCTAGCTCAACCTCTTACTTCTAAGATATTGATAATAGTTCCATCATATTGAAAAATTGGTTTATGTAACAATTATTAGGATCCCTCAGCCAGAATTGAGTTAACATATATCATAGACTTATACACCACAATTTGTTGTCTGTTTTTATTGAAAACTTCTATTTCATTGCATGATAGCCATAAAACCATCATAAAATTTACAAACAATCGAAATGCAAAAAAAAACACCTTTGAGTGGGTCATATCACTGGTAAAACCACTACCAGTATTCATATTGATTTGACTGTTCCTGTTCTTTCTCTATGGTTGGAAATAAAACAGGTGATGGTAAAATGATAACAATTAATACAAGAATAATCATGTGACACCTCAGGTTTGAACAATCACATGATCAGTGGCAAGAATAATCACATGACTAGTGAAGTTAAATCAGTCACATGACTAATGGTAAAAGAACCATCACATGCCAGGTGCTTCTAGAATTGCATTAGATATTTACTCATGATTCTATTAACATTTCAATCATTTTGTTGTATATTGCTATGTATGCTATATAAGAATCAAATCTTTAAATGAATTAATTTACTAATACATTAAAGACCATAACAATTATTATTGCTGCTCTGTATATGAAGTTTTATTATTTATTAAAAGGTAACCAAAAAGCATTCAGTTAGTTCTGGTACAACTAATATGTGATCATTAATCAATCATGTTCAAAATCATATTTAGTAATGTTAGATATATTTGGATATTTCCACTTCATATATCTTTGCATTGTTTGCACTTATTAATGGTGAAGCGCATCCAATGAGAAGTTTTCCTGGTTCAATGAAAACCATTGAAACTGGTCCCATTACTCCAGCCTCCATTGTGTTGTAGTAGAATAGAAGATGACCACAATTATCCAGAATGTGTAGGGTGTTATTGTACATGTCTGATACAATAATATTATCCTTTTGTGTAGCCACTAAATGCCCTGGTTTGAAAGGATGGTTCTTAGAATTGATATCAGCATGCCCAGAATAGATATTAACAACTGTTCCTTTCTCCAGTATAACCACTCTTCCTCTGCAGTCCTCTGTAGTCCTGTCTATGATGAAAATGTTCCCATTGTTTGTAGTGGTTATATGTATTGGATCTGTAAACAAATATTCATTGTTTTTGTCAAATTCATACTTGGCTTGATGATTCCCCTCCATATCCATCACCATAACAACACCTCCACCATAGACTGTGTTCTTTACAGCTCCTACAATCAGTTGGTTTTCTCTATTGACATGGATTGACTTTACTATGCATGATTGAAAATTATATTTCGAAATTTTTAGTTTTTTTGTGTTTTCATTCAGAATCTTTAAATTTGAAGTTAGATCAGAAACAAGAAGATCATCATTTCTAGTCAGTGATATACAAGAAGCATAATTCTTTACTTCTAGTAGAACTTTCAAAGAACTGTCAGGTTGTAATGTTACTTTCTGTATGGTTTCTGGATTATTAGAGGAAAGTATCCAGAAACTTTTCCCAGAGCTTTGTAATATTTGAGAAACTATAAGTAATTCTGTAATGTACTCTTTAATGGCTTTTATTCTAATTAGTTTATCTTCATGAACTTTATCTTGAATTGATCCGAAATAAGACTTAACAATCTGTCCTGATTCAAATCTTTGCAGTTGACTTTGATTCAGATTAATGTTTGGTATCTCCTTTACATCTTCAAGGGATTTGGTATCTTCAAAGAACTTTTTCAAATCCTTAATACTTGTCATATCTTCTATTACTTGTATTTTGATAGTCAGATACTGTTCAAATTTTTTAACCTTGCTACTTTCAGCTTCAATAGCATCCCCTTTCAGTCTCCATAGTTTATTAATTTCACTTCCCAGCTCTTCGCCAAACTGCTCCCCTGCTTCTTTCCAAATCCGTTTCTGTTGAAGGATATCTTTTTGGGTCTGATCAAAGCTCAACTTGTTTGTTTCTTTTATGGCATTTAATTTTTGTGCATCCTTTATCAAGTCATCATGTTGTTGTTTAATCTTTTCTTTCCTTTTTTTCAGTAACTCCATCCTCATTCTAAAAACATTTTCAATCTCTACTAATTCATGTGTTTTATGGGTTTTAGTCACTCCAGTAGGACACACTAAGTGATCACATGATTTACAGAACAAACAGCAGACTTGTCCAGAATGGTCTTTACACTGAATGTCACTAAAGTCTAACTTTGGTCCTGAATCATCTCCCTGAAGTCCAACTTCCTTGATCGTGATTATTTTGTGTTCTTTTGCCTTTTTAAATTTGGAATGAACTTTGTTTTTACATTTATCACACATTAAGAGATTACAGTCTGTACATTTCCACTTGATTTTTGTCTCAATTTCGCATAATTCACAAAGTAAAGGAATTTGTGCTTTCTGAATTGACTTGGATAACGCCATTTTTATTTATTTGTAAGATACAGGTAGAACTTTAACTTGTTGTGTGTCAATTTATTTATATACTATGAATATGTACAGAAAAAATATTTTAAAATCACCAGAGTATAAAATCATAGTGCATTTATATTAAAGAATGATCTAAATGGTAGTCTGTTTATACACCTTCAAATTTAAATGGCAAAATGAATATATCTTTCAATTTACACCCCTAGTTTTTGTTGGCATTGTGTTGCTTATTCTTTAGTTTTTTATGTTGTGTCATGTGTACTATTGTGTGTCGATTTGTTTTTTTTCATTTTTAGCCATGGCGCTGTCAATTTATTTTCAGTTTATGAGTTTGACTGTTCCTCTGGTATATTTCGTCCCTCTTTTACCATTTACTTTTAGAAAAATATAAAAAGGTGAATTGGAATTTATGAATTTCAATTATGATCCTGGTACCTTTGATAACTATTTCTAATTGAAGACCTATTTCAGTGTTTCATTAGATATCTTTTGGAATGTCCTCTTCATATATTTTAGCATTATGATTATTTGTACTGAGTTTTGATATAGAAGATCCAATGAGAAGTTTTCCTGGTTTAATGAAAGCCATTGAATAAGGTCATATTACTCCAGCCTCCAGTGTTACAGAAGAATAGAAGTTGAACACTATTATTCAAGATGTGCAGGGTATTATTGAGCATGTCTGATACAATAACATTGTCATTTTGTGTAGCCATTTACCTATGTGATTTAAATTGATGATTCTGAGAATTGATATCAAAATGCCCAAAATAAATATTTAGAATTGTTCCTTTCTCCAGAATAACTACTCTTCCTCTGAAGTCCTTTTTAGTGATTTCTAAAATAAAAAAAATCCATTGTTTGTAGTGGTTATATCAGCTGGATATGTAAACAGAGGTTTATTGTTTTGGTCATATTCATAACTGGCTTCATATTTTCCATCCATATCTATCATCATAACAAGACCTCCACCAGGGACACTATATTGGTAACTTCTTCACAGCTCCTACTATCAGTTGGGTTTCTCTATTGATATGGATTGATTGTTCATTGAATGGATTAAAATTATATTTAGAAGTTAGTTTAGTTTAAACATATTTATTTTTAGTGGATTGGGAAGCAAGTTTGGCAAGTTATATTATATTAATCCCTTTGCTGCAATTTAGAATTTGTTAGTTTGTTTCCATTATCGTTCATAATCTATATGTTTAAAGTTTGATTAGAAATAAGATTACCATTTCTAGTCAGTGCTGTCATGTTTTTCTGAAACTATAAGCAATATGTCAACTATTATTGTTGTATGGAAGCATTATTAGCTGTGAATGTCTGCCTGGCATGGTTCATCTGACCTTGACCTCATTTTCATGGTTCATTGGTCTTTGTTTAGTTATCTTGGTTAATGTTTTAAGTTTATGTCACAGTTTTGAATAAAGCTTTATACTTAGGACTATCAACATAATATCATTGATTAGTAAAGAAGGCGAGACAGTTCAGCGTGATTAACATTTGATAATTTTATATTTGTAAAGGTAATATAATTATGTTTTGTACATCATTGAAAACCAATTAAGTTTGCACATAATTTGTTTCCTCATTTAATTATAAATCTGGTCCAGTTAACCAGTGATTTTTATTTCTTAATTCATTTTAATTTTTTATATGTTTTCAAAGACTGTCAAGATTTAAGAAATTTCTGATACTTTCCAAATGATTTTTCAACCTGTTGCAAATATAATTTTTAAGATATGTTACAGTCTGTCCACCAATCTGTTTGTCTCAGTCTGTATGTGCATGAGCCTTGTCGGCACCACTTTAAACGGGATCTTTTTTCTCCATTTTATTGTGTAGATTTTGTTTCTCAACCTCAAACTTACAATGTATAAGTAAAACAAGTTTTCGAAAGAAAAAAAATGCATTTTTTGTTTTTTTGTGTTTGTTGTCTCTTGGTCTGCTTGATTTACATCCCACTTATTCATTCATTTTATTATTTGGAGTTCATCCAATTCTCACTTCTTTTTTTTTTGGCTTTTTAGCATAATTTCTTTATTTGTAAATTTAAGGGTAGTAAAAGGGGAACCATAAGTACTGGGTCAATGATATTTTGTACATGTCTTCAGTTATTTCAGAGTACATTGTTTCTGAAAATCTGAATTTTAGAGAGATTGTTCAGGCGGACACTCTTTCATGGTCTATGAAACATTTTCTTAGTTAACATATTAGAGTGTGTTAATTGGAACAACTAGTGATAGGCTAATGATATAGAAGAATACAGTTGTATAAGCATTGTCAGATCTTTTTCCTGGGGATTGTTTGACCCTGCCCAGTTTCTGCATACCCTTCTAGAGCACCTGAGATCACCCCTAGTTTTTAATGGGGTTCGTGTTGCTTATACTTTAGTTTTCTATGTTGTGTGTACTATTGTTTATCTGTTTGTCTTTTTCATTTTTAGCCTTGGCGTCAGTTTATTTCCGATTTTTGAGTTTATCCGTTTGGTATCTTTCGTCCCTCTTGTATGTCATTGTCTACTGACTTGTCTAAAGCTGTCAGCTCAGTTGTCACTAAAAATGTCAGTCCTTTTACCTTGCATGGTTCAAGGATAACTATTTAGTTCCCATTGTTTAATTTACTTCTTCTTTGGTAAAGCTCAGTTAAATTTTTAAAAAACAGGGGAACTCCATATAACTTGACAACCAAATGTTCAGCAATATAAGACAAAGGAATAAATGAAAAACAACTCTCATATTCCAGACTAAGAACAGGCATTTTCTGAGAAAATGGTGTTTTGAACCTTGTTAAAATCTAGCTCAACCTCTCACTTCTAAGATATTGATACTAGTTCCATCATATTGAAAAATTTGTTAGAGCAACTCAAACCAACATAATTGGTTTATGTAACAATTATTGTGATCCCTCAGCCAGAGTTGTGTTCACATATATCATAGACTTATACACCACAATTTGTTTTTATTGGTAACTTCTATTTCATTGCATGATAGCCATGAAACCATCATAAAATTTACAAACAATCGAAATGCAAAAAAAAAACCTTTGGGTGGGTCCATATCACTGATAAAACCACTACCAGTATTCATATGGATTTGACTGTTCCTGTTCTTTCTCTATGGTTGGAAATAAAACAGGTGATGTAAGAAAAGTCACATGACAGGTGATGGTAAAATAATAACAATTAATACAAGAATAATCATGTGACAACTCAGGTTGGAACAATCACAACACCAGTGGCAAGAATACTCCCATGACCAATGAAGTTAAAACAGTGACATGACTAATGGTGAAAGAACCATCACATGCCAGGTGCTTCTAGAATTGCATTAGATATTTACTTATGATTCTATTAACCTTTAGTTCATTTTGTTGCATATTGTTATGTATGCTATCTAAGAATCAAATCTTTAAATGAATTGATTTTTACTAATACAATAAAGACCATAACAATTAGTATGGTTGCTCTGTGTATCAAGATTTATTCATTTATTAAAAGGTAACCAAGAAGATTTCAGTTAGTTGTGGTACAACTAATATGTGATCACTGATCAGTCATGTTCAAAATCATATAAAATAATGTTAGATATCTTTGGATATTTCCACTTCATATATCTTTGCATTGTTTTCACTTATTAATGGTGTAGTGCAGCCAATGAGAAGTTTTCCTGGTTCAGTGAATGTCATTGAACATGGTCCCATTACTCCAGCCTCCATCGTATTGCAGAAGAATAGAAGTTGACCACAATTATCCAAAATGTGGAGTGTGTTATTGTACATGTCTGATACGATAACATTATCATTTTCTGTAGCCACTATTCTTTGTGGTTTGAATGGATGATTCTTAGAATTGATATCAGCATGCCCAGAATAGATATTAACAATTGTTCCTTTCTCCATTATAACCACTCTTCCTCTGCTGTCCTTTGTAATCCTGTCTATAATGAAAATGTTCCCATTGTTTGTAGTGGTTATATGTATTGGATCTGTAAACAAATGTTCATTCCTTTTGTCAAATTCATACTTTGCTTGATGTTTTCCATCCATATCCATCACCATGACAACACCTCCACCAGGTACTGAGTAGTCTACTGGAAACTTCTTTACAGCTCCTATTATCAATAGGTTTTCTCTATTAATATGAATTGGATTAACTATGTATGATTGAAAATTATATTTCGAAATTTTTAGTTTTTTTGTGTTTTCATTCAGAATCGTTAAATTTGAAGTTTGATTAGAAACAAGAAGATCACCATTTCTAGTCAGTGCTGTACAATAAGCATAATCCTTTACTTCCAGTAGAACTTTCAAAGAACTGTCAGGTTGTAATGTTACTTTCTGTATAAGTCTTGGATCATGACAGGAATGTATCCAGAAACTTTTCCCAGAGCTTTGTAATATTTGAGAAACTATAGGTAATTCTGTAATGTACTCTTTAATGGCTTTTATTCTAATTAGTTTATCTTCATGAACTTTATCTTGAATTGATCCGAAATAAGACTTAACAATCTGTCCTGATTCAAATCTTTGCAGTTGACTTTGATTCAGATTAATGTTTGGTATCTCCTTTACATCTTCAAGGGATTTGGTATCTTCAAAGAACTTTTTCAAATCCTTAATACTTGTCGTATCTTCTATTACTTGTATTTTGATAGTCAGATACTGTTCAAATTCTGTAACCTTGCTACTTTCAGCTTCAATAGCATCCTCTTTCAGTCTCCATCGTTTATTAATTTCACCTCCCAGCTCTTCAGCAAACTGCTCCCCTGCTTTTTTCCAAATCTGTTTCTGTTGAAGGATATCGTTTTGGGTCTGATCAAAGCTCAACATGTTTGTTTCTTTTATGGCATTTAATTTTTGTGCATCCTTTATCAAGTAATCATGTTGTTGTTTAAGCTTTTCTTTCCTTTTTTTCAGTAACTCCATCCTCATTCTAAAAACATTTTCAATCTCTACTAATTCATGTGTTTTATGGGTTTTAGTCACTCCAGTAGGACACACTAAGTGATCACATGATTTACAGAACAAACAGCAGACTTGTCCAGAATGGTCTTTACACTGAATGTCACTAAAGTCTAACTTTGGTCCGGAATCATCTCCATGAAGTCCTACTTCCTTGATTGTGATTATTTTGTGTTCTTTTGCCTTTTTAAATTTGGAATGAACTTTGTTTTTACATTTATCACACATTAAGAGATTACAGTCTGTACATTTCCACTTGATTTTTGTCTCAATTTCACATAATTCACAAGGTAGAGGAATTTGTGCTTTTTGAATTGACTTGGATAACGCCATTTTTAATTATTTGTAAGATATACAGGTAGAACTTTAATATGATATGTGTCAAATAGTTTATATACTATGAATTTGTACAGGGAAGTTACATGATAGAAGTTTTAAAAATCATTTGTGTATTTAAATGTTTGTGCTTGTATACTAAAGAATGATTACCTTTTATACACCTTTAAAATTTAATGGCAAATGATTATATCTTATCAATTTACAGTTTACTTTATAACAAGAGACATTAAATTGGAAATATAGAAAATTAGTTTTGTGTGTTTTTTTCCATTGGATTTCTTGTCATAATTATATGATATATATGTAATTTTAAGAGTAGACATCTGACATTCTTAGTATACAGTTAGCTGATTTTTCAAAGTTTTTGTCTGTCATATGTTCATTGACCTGAGCCTCTTTTTTATGGCTCAGCACCTGAAATGTTTAGTTTTGAAATATGAATTTCTCACTTAGTAGGAGTAGTAGGATTACCATATGTTTAATTATACCCCACACAATTTATTGCATAGGGTGTAATGTATTTAACCCATCTGTCTGTCTTTCCGTCCGTCAGTCCTATTCTTGTCATGAAACTTTGTAGACAATAAGGACATACTATGTAGATGTGCATATCGACAGGAAATTATGATTCAATTTATTTTCTATGAGTTATGCCCCTTTGAAATTAGAATTTTGGCCTCAATATATGAATTTTTTAATCGCAATTGCTCTGAAACCAATCAACAGAATTTCATGAAACTTTGTAGTTAATGAGGACTTAATATGTTTATCGCCATATCCGAGGGGAAGGACAGGGGGTACCCTTCTCCCTTCTCCCACCCCTCTTCTCCTTTCTCCTCAGCGTGCTCACAAAGGTTCTTAAATTTATATTGATTTCTTGCAAAGTCTGCATGTTCATTAGAAAATTATTAATTTACCTGACCATGAACTCTGTTCTAAAATCAGTGATCAATTTTAAATAATGTGATGAGGTCTATTTCTCAGACAGTATTAGCAGTATATGTGGTGTATGGAATCTATAATACTAATGGAAGACTAAAAGCAACATTCCAGCAGCACCTGCATACGGGGTATATATCTCTCAATTGATACGATATTCCCGTGCTTGCATTTCCTATCATGATTTTCTTGATAGAGGGTTACTGCTCACAAGGAAGCTATTAAATCAAGAGTTCCAAATGGTGAAGTTGAAATCATCCCTTCGTAATTTTACGGACGCCATCACGAGTTGGTTGACCGTTATGGAATAACCATTTCACAAGTGATATCGGATATGTTCCTTACGTCGTAACTACAATCACCTTCCCTTTCATGAATTTGACCTACCGAATTAGACTATTTACCGGATTTGTAATCACATAAGCAACACCACGGGTGCCGCATGTGGAGCAGGATCTGCTTACCCTTCCGGAGCACCTGAGATCACCCCTAGTTTTTGGTGGGGTTCGTGTTGTTTATTCTTTAGTTTTCTATGTTGTGTCATGTGTACTATTGTTTTTCTGTTTGTCTTTTTCATTTGTAGCCATGGCGTTGTCAGTTTGTTTTAGATTTATGAGTTTGACTGTCCCTTTGGTATCTTTCGTCCCTCTTTTCTTGAATTGAGCCTTAACTCCTCCAAAACAATACAAAGTCAGCAATATGTGCCATAATTGGCCCAGATTATAAAGTTCAATGTTACAAGATAAAAAAATGTTTTTATATGACTTAAAGACATGTGTGAAAAATAAATAATACTATATTTCTGTAAAAATTTTATTCCAAAGCGTTGATTTTTACATTCCAATTAGGTCAAAATAAGGGATTTTGGCGAATTTTGACAAAATCAACTGGTTATTAGCCATATTTAGGACCACGAAATAGAGCGCAGACATCAACAAACTAAATATTGAAGTGAGACTTGTAAATTGTCATTAAAAACATTATTTCCAAAGATCTTCTTTGTCGAAGTATGCACTCTATGTTTCCTGTCCAAAAATCAATATAAAATTTACCCATTTTCATTGATTTTACGTAGAAAATTTAAATGAGTTCTATTTATGAAGTCATGAATAAAACGCAGGAAGGTAAATATTCATAAAAAAGATTATTTCCAATCTAGACACTGGTTTAGCTATGATTCATTGTGATATTGGTCAATAAATTCTAATATGAAATTTAAGCCAAAAAAGGGAGCCATTTAAATGCCATATTGAACCTACTCCTTTGTCTTTAAGTTGGTAACTTATACCTTAACTTAAATTAATTAAGCTCGTTTAATTTTCGTAAAATATTTCAAAAAATTTGAAATAAATATTTTATCAGAAAAATTACACTGGTTATATAGCAGTTTGACAAACACTTATTTTGATCATTGAGAAACTTAATATTCCCTTAAGAACACAATGTCATTAAAAAGTTCTGCTGATTTCACAGAGTTATCTCCCTCAAGTGTTTGGTACCACCTTAAACCATTTTTGTCCACTAAAAATGCAAATTTGGGAGAAAATATTCAAATTCGGAGACTGTTATCCATCGGTGTCTAAAACGCTTTCGCACATGTTCAGTCAATGTACTCCCAAAGATATTCAAGTGAAAATAAGAAAAGGATAGAAAATATCACAGTTAGGTCTACAAAGATCCTGTTTTGTATTGTAAGTTCATCAATTTGCTAAATTAAATGCTTCCACCTAATGTTATGAAACTTATACACAATGCTTATTACAACAAAACACTGATTAAGTTTGAATTTTAGTGGTGTCGCTTTTACCATTCTAGAGTTATGCCCTGTACAAATGGAAAAATTGCTGAATTTCATTTCTGTTCTCTAACTTTAGTCTGCCTCAAATAAATGTTCTGAAACTTATACGCAATATGCAATGCTTACACAGACCAAGATTGAATTTTGGTTGCCTGACTTGTTCTGTTTTAGAGTTTTGCCCCTTACCAAATGAAAATATTGCTAAATTTTTCGCTTCCATTTTCTTACTTCCAAATGTTTGAAACTTACACAATGCTAATTATTACCACAAAAGACAGATCAAGTTTGAATTTTGGCACCATCACTTTTACTGTTTGAGAGTTATGCCCCTCGACAAACTCTAATGTTTTTTTCTTTTGTTCATTGCCACAAAACACAGATCAAGATTGAATTCTGGTGGCGTCAATTTTACCTTTTCTGGAGTTAGGCCCCTCTACAAATGGAAATATTGCTGGATATTACGTTTCATTATAACATATTATTACCACTGTTATTTCAACTGATCGGGCGGAGCTAACGTTTTAATATGCATGTGGACAGTCTATTTAAAGATGTGTGTGATAAGGATGATTGCCTTTATAATTAATACCGATTTCTAATCACCAATCAGTGTCATCAAAGGAATTTACAAAATAATGACTAGACTCTTCATTGATGAGTTTATCCTAAAACACCTATCTATAGATGGACTGGTTTATTATGAGCAAACTGGTTAAACTCCGCCCAGTCAAGTGAAATAAATCGAGTAATAACAAAGGCCATGCATACCAATTTTTATTGTGTTTCGAAACTGTTTTTAACATACAAGTTTACAGTAAACAAATCTTCTTCATAATTATGAATTATACAATGTACATCTTCTTTATTTATAGTTTGAATGCTTGTCATGTGATTAAAAAAGAGGCCTGGAATTTGACATCAAAATTGCTGACAGAAATTTCCGGAGATTCAAAACCTGATTCAAATACAAAACGTCTACAGCACACCTTGTTTACAGCACTAGCAGAGGAACAAATTCTCCTCACAGAACCTTATAAACAGGCTGGTCCTGGCTACATAGAATATCTCACAATACTGGCCAATTTGCTGCTGTATCACTGCTCTAAGGGAGATAACTTGAAAGAAATCAGACACATGGGAGATAACTTAGTAGGTTATAATATCAAGGGAGACAATTCTGGTGGAAGCAACATGAGAGAAGCAATTGTTGAAAATTCAAAGGGAGACAATTATTTAGAGCTTGGATATATGGGAGATAACTCAATAGAAGCCAGACTAATGTTGATTTTGAATTGTTGCCATTATGAAATCAGGATGATAGGTTTGATGTATGTTCACAGTGTGTGTAGTGACAAGGAGGAAGGAGATGATTTTCATGTTGTGTTTGAATGTGATATACCATCTGTTGATGATGAAACAGTACAGAGGACTTTGTCTTCACCAGAGGTGCTAGGGAAATTGATACAGATGGCATCAGATGAGTCACACTTTGAATGTCAGAAGTTGGTAGGTTTACAAATTGTTCATTATTCAGATACAAACAAGCAATCTATACTTCTTATTGAAAAGTTGTGTGATCTATCAATGTATTATACAACCTATTTCAAAATGCAGGACAATTTGCCTCAACAATTCAGTCATCTGTAATGAACTTTGGTTTATAAGTATGAAAAATAAGGATCAAAGTATTTTCAAAAAATATATCAATAAATATAACTGACAAATACAGGCAAAAGATACCAAAGGAACAATCAAACTCACAAGTAAAAAATAAAGGAAAAACATCATGGAAAAACCAGGGTGAAAAACACAAGACAAGCAACAGCAAAAAACTTAAGATTAAGAAACACCAAACCAGACAAATAACTGGGCTAATGTTCATCAAAAGTCAGTGTCTACACATGTGTTACACAATATGCAATCTCTAAATTGTCAAGAGTATATAAAAAAACACATAGTGCGAACTGGCTTCACATTATTTGAGATCTTCCTCATGTAAAAAAAAATTAATCAAATAAACTCATCATAGATACCAGGACTAAATTTTATATATACGCCAGATGCGGGTTTGGTCTACAAAAGACTCATCAGTGACACTCGATTCCAAAAAGGTTTTTTGTGACTGTCTTTATACATTTTGTAGGTTTTCAAAGCACTAACAAACCATCCATCAATGCAGAAAGGCTCCTGGTTTAAAGATATTATTCATTTAATTAAGGTGAGTAGTCAAATATGACAAATAGGTAGGTCAAAGGAAGATAACTTAACTCAGGTATTACAAATGTGTTGGTCAATGGGAGATAACCAGTATTCTTATACTAAACAGTCTCAATTAAAGTTGACACACTGGATTAGAGACTTAAATCCCATTTAAGGTGATATGGGTGTCTAAATTAGAAATGATAGAATTTGTTCATACTTTGCCAAAATATAGTTTTTATTGATATATTTTCAAAAATATAATTAAAATGATAGGTCACCCACATTTTCTCAAGGTACAAGTTGTGACAAAATGACACATTTTGTATGGATATTTTACAGGAAAAAAAACACCATTATGTGATTATAAGCTAAACTAAATGATAGAATTGTAAAATAAAATACAAGAAGAAAGCTTTTAGAAAATAGTTTGAGAATATCAAAAGAAAAGATACAGTGAACGTGTGTTTTTTTCCCGGAAAAAATACAAAATAGCAAAATTCCATATAGATTCCGTCAGAAAATGTTCCAGAGTTACCTCCCCTTTAAATGCCAATTTGAAAGCATCAAATAATCAGGCAAATTCAATCTACACTTGTAAAAATATTTATAGTTATAACTTATATCTTAATCTTATACTGTGTTCTCTTAAATGCCGTTTTACATTATTTATCTGCATTCCTGGATTAATTTTGCTAACTTGATTGAAAACCTGGACCTTAGATTCTTACAATCCAGGATGGCAAAAGACACCCATACCAACTTAAGGAAGGATGTTCCCTTCTATTATTTTTGTCAAACATTTGGAATCCTTGAGTATTATCTCTGTGGTGCCAGTAAATTCCTGCTCACACCTGCATTTTTTCATAATTTTATTACATTTATAAAGCAAGTCATTTTTTAAAAATCTTATAAAATTCCTGTTATATTCTCAAAGTTTTTGAAAGAAATAGGCGCTATCGTTAAATATAAAGAATTGTGAACACTAAATTTTCAATTGTATTTTTATCAATGGCCAATCCAGGGGATGGTCTAGGGTGTTTGTTGGATCTGTAAAAGAGAGGGTAAAAGATACCAGAGGGACATACTAACTCATTAGTCGAAAATCTACTTAAAACACCCTGACTTAAAAAGAAAAAGACTAATAGACACACAGACACACAGACACACAATAGTACACTAAACACAACATTAAAAACTAAACAACTACCGGTAAGTAACACTAACCCAACCAAAAACTGTATGTTCCTAGGGTTTGATGACCTTGACTTCAAAACCTTATATTTTACACATTTGACATACATTGTATTTTTTTTATTATTTGTTGATTTTGAATTTTAAATTTAATTTTTCAGCTTTTCCAGCTTTGTATGGATTTCATTGAAACTTGTTCCAGGTATGTTGGGTTTTTTTGGTTTTTTTTTTATAATTTCATGATTTTTTATTTTTTTTGTATTTAAATGTGCTGATCTCAAATATTTGTATTGTGTAGTTGCTGACAGTTATTCTTCACTATTAGATATCCAAACACACTTCAGCAAACTCAATCTTATTTATAAAAATGTTTTAGGAAGATACCACTCACAAAAATTTACATGAAAAAAAAATGGGCGGAAAACACCACTCGGTACCTGCAAAAAGGAAGATATGTTGAAAAAATTGTGTTTGTCTTAAGATACACAATTGATCATTAATGACAAGAAAAGAAATAAAAAACTAAAGGAAAAAAGAAATTTAAGGAAATACTTTTAATTAGCATATTGAATTATCTCCCTTGGAATTTTTTGTTATATAATTATTCATTTAGCAATGGTTCATAAATCCAATAAAAGATAATTTACTTTAAACAGTTAATATCTTAAAAGAATCACAAGATTTGATAAAATCCTGCAAATGACTGTAAACCATTGTAAAAATATAGATTCTACCACTGAGACATGTGAAGTACAAAATTTCTCATTTCAAGATTTTTCATTTATAATTTTAAAAGATAAATCAAATATTTTTAAAAATAATCGTCAATTGTAGAAAAAAGTGATGCATTCTAGATCATTCAAGTTTCTGTAAACCAAATAATTTTACATTTAAATAATTTTAGCAAGTTTTGTGAGTAGAAATATAACACAAACAATGAATCGTCACCAATATGTAATATAAAAAAGGAAGATGTGGTATGACTGCCAATGAGACAACTATCCACAAAAGACCAAAATGACACAAACATTAACAATTATAGGTCACCGTACGGCCTTCAACAATGAGCAAAGCCTGGATCTTGTCTTATTGTACAACTTCAAGATAATATCAAAATTCGAGAAAATATATAGCCTTGAAGTAGACTAAAAAAGGGTTAAACTCGAAATAAAATATCTGCAGAAATAAGATGGTGTACGTATTGCTACTTTGGCATTTATCTTTTTAGGCAATATTTAACTGGTTTAGATTTAAAGTGAGCTAAAAAGATACAAAGACAAGTTAATAAAAGTATAAAAAAAAGAAATTTAAACAAAATAATTGTTACAAAAAAAATTGCATAACAACAAATTTAGTCCATATAATTTGTAATATTCTTAAGTCTTTTGTACTTGAGACTAACCTTGATTTAAGTAAAACTACTTCTTGGGATATTTATAAATAGTAACTTTTTCTTCTAAGTCTAAAATATCCTCTATTTTCACTCAGCTATATTTTATAAAAAATATTGTTTTTGTAGAGATGAACTTAGGTCAAAGGTCATACAGTTGACAGGATTCTTAGTTGAACCATTGTTGAAGCATGTTTCAAAGGTAAGTTATTTGTATATCGTCGCTGGGCTTCTTAAATGTTATAAATAACAAATTTTTCAAGAAAAAAATATCTGACAAACTTTGAAAATTTTGGCAAAATGCATGCTTCCAAAATGTTGTATGTGAACAAAGCAGTGAAATAAAAACTTTGACATTTCTGGATTATTCAAGAACTTAAATTGTTTTCACAGAAATAAAGAAATGTACTATTATTTTTTTCCCAAAGCTATTCTACAACGATTTTCAAGTTTTCATACAACATTTTGGAAGCAAACTTTACAAACAACTGACATTGGCAATTTTGTGATATGTCTTATTTCACACATTCTGATTGGTCTAACTGTATGCTATTTTGTAATACCAAAGATTTCCTCCCGCCCAGACCATTGGTGTCAAAAAGTATTTTTAGCCAAAAAAGTCATATGCGACATTTTAGAAGCCCAGCGACATTGTGGTTGGTGGGTAAATCATTGCAATGGAAAGCTGGCATATGGTTATAATACTTTGCAATGAAGACACCATTTATTTTATTTTATTGAGCAAGTCATAAATGGCTACATAATTTGGTGTGCTCAGGAAACAGTACAGATATGTAGTACCAGTTTCTTATATCTTTCAAAGGCTTGGCTGAGCCTTTTGAATGAATTTCACTTAAAAAGCTACACAGATTGGGGCAAAACATAACAAACAAAAAAAATTATTCTAATACAAATGCATGCAAATTTATCAAAGTTGAAATCTGGACTACCACAGGCACTGCCCATGTAACAAGTGTCCCTCTATGCACTGACTCTTAGGTCCTTATGTTATTTTTTTACTATTTGGTCCACAGCTACCGCAAATAGTCCAAAAAATAACATAAGGACCTAAGAGCTAAGGTTCCCCAGCTATCACAAAATTATCACGATTATTAACAAATAAACAAAATGTTGTGAGTTTTAAAAAATTATTAAGAACTGGAATTCAAAAATCACCTATATATATTTTAATGTAAAACTGTTGAGCAAATGTTATACTGAAAAAACAAAATGTATGATTTGAATAATATTTAGTTTCCAAATAATGCTACTGATATTTCCATGTTTAAGAAAAATACTTAAGAAGTATATGACTTTAATACTGTAATCTATTATAGAAAAACAATGTAAATGAAGCCCCAGTGCTAGTATCTGTAAACCTAGTTAAAATAAGGGTTATGATTATTGGTCAGCTCCTGTTGGGAACACTTTTCATTGTAGAAATAATAGAGTTATCCCTCTTTGCATATGACTTTGTGCAAATCTTAGCTGGTATAATGAAATATTATAACTGTTTAAGTTTGCAATTGCTCAATCATACATTTAAGTTCTTAATGACAAATTTCCCTTAAAATGACCTATATTTCATCCATGATGTATTTTTCATGGTAGATAACTCCCAGTCTGGGACCCTATCATTGACTGTAATGTGTTCCCCATGACAGAATTTTAAGTTAATATGACAGATTTTTTACTGAATTTGTTCTTGACTGATTGTTTTGTTATATATTAGAACCTTAAGTCATCTCCTTGTTGAAGTCCCTAAGGTTGTTTACAATTGCTTAAATCCACTATTTTGGAACTAGGGTGAATAGGTGTTTCTTCGGCAATCATACCACATCTCCTTATTTGTTCACAGGATATATAGAAGATCCTGCAGTTGACATTGACACTTGTCTTTGTTGAACTTTAGATGTTCTTTTGCTTTTATGGTTATGTTGGGTTCTTGTCCCATTCATTTTTCTCTCTCTCTCTCTCTCAATATAACACATGGAGGGATGGTATGATTGCCAATGTAATAATTGTCCATCTTAAGACAAGACAAAGAGGATGTAAACATACAACCCTCAACAATGATCAAAATCCAAAATGTAGAGTAGACTATAAAAACCTTTGATTACAAAATATAAAGCAAAACAACAGAGAAAAAAGGAATAAGCTGTGACTTTGCTTTAGAACAAAATACCTTATACATCATAAAAGGTGACAAAAAATAACTTTGGCTATGCTTTAGAACAGAATACGTAGACACTATCAAAGGTGACAAAAAGTCGTCTTTGACTGTGTTTTCGGACAGGAATCATGGGATATGTAAATTAATAACACATCCGTCACAATACAGCTGTTTATCATCAATTCCTGTAATATAAAATACTAGTTCCAGGCGGATATTTATTGGAATTTTTGATTGACAATATATTAAAATCCAATTGTATTATTTATTTAATGCCCTTTTAGTACTTATTTCCAAAAGTCCAAATAAGTCCACAAAGTTCATAAAAGTTACATTGATTTGAGGTATTCAAAATTGCTAGTACATTAAAAATGAGCATTCAATTACCTTTATACATGTATGTATATTTAAAATTACATATGTATATGAAATTAAATCATCTAGTCATTAGCACTTTCCCAAAAATGACATGTATTGTAATGAGTTGATAGTTGCAATGACATTATAAACTGGTGCATATCATGACCTTAAATTGTGATGTATTTTGTAAAATATGTCATACGCTGGCGTCATTATTCTACTGCGCCAGGGGGGAGAGAGGCTGATGATGAGACTTGTCACATGACTTGTCACCTGACCTAGATTCTGGACAAGGTAAACGTAATTGACATTTAATTATTGTTTATTTTGGCGGTATCTGATATGTAATATTATATGTTATATAATTGCCTATGATTAATATTGTAATTTATGATGCATTCCGCACAAGTTGAAGGTTCCTATGGTTAATAAAATAGATATTATAAGTGACAAGTATTTTCAATATTTTTTTTTATTTTTTATTTGTTACACATCTGAAAGTATTTTTTAGAAAAAACAAAAAGTTCATAGAAGGTTCTGTAAGGTCCTGTAATGCCCAAAAAACTTTGAATTCTATATTTAAAGATTAAAAGTGCTTCTAGGATACGCCAGTTTGAGAAATCTGACCAAGATGTGTTTTGTCAAGTTTTTTTCTGCAAATATAAAAAAGAAGATGTGGTATGATTGCCTATGAGACAACTGTACACAAAAGACCAAAATGACACAGACATTTGAACAACTAAAGGCCACCGTACGGCCTTCAACAATGAGCAAAGCCTATACTGCATAGTCAGCTATAAAAGGCCCCGAAATGACAATGTAAAACAATTCAAACGAGAAAACTGACGGCCTTATTTATATAAAAAAAAAAAGCTTTGCCATGCAGTTACACTCAATTTAATTCCAGAATTTAGATATCTTTGTGCAACTTGACAAATTCTTCTAGATTTCAACCACAATTAATCCTAGGTAACATAGAGTGCAGGGTTGGACATGCTAAATGTTCATGTCAGTTTATTTATTTTTTTGTTCTTTCTAAGTAAATGTTAAAAAAACAATTGTTTTGGACACATTCTCTATGTTTCCTGTCCAAATAACCTATTGAAATCTATATGTTTTACTTTCTTTTTTTATTAAAAATTAAGATGAATGCTAACAATTGACGTCATTAAATAAGGGCAGATACATTATTTTTTAAAACAAAAAAACATATCTAGACATTGTTAAAGCTATGATACATTGTGACAATGTCCATTAAACCTTTTTTTTTAAATTATTCCACTGCGTCATTATTGAACACACTTCTTTATTTTGATAATATTTAGCGTTATACAACACTGAAAAAACTTTTTAAATAAAAAATGTATATAGTACCAGTCCATCTTATTTCCAACTTATTATTAGAGTTATCTTTCTTTGATCATACTTTTATAAATTTAACCCCAAAGAAAAGCAACAGGTGAAGATAACGATCTAAATATTTAAATAATTATGATATCATTAAGAGCAAATTGGAAAAATCTGAAACAGATTTGTTTTAAAACAAATTATGTCTCATCAAAATCAATGAATCATTTCTTTAAAAATAATCACTTAACTGAATAAGAATAAATTATTATTGTCATTTTGATAATATATAGGGGTGAAATGCCCAGTTCTCTAAAAAGACATTCCCCCCTCTGGTAACCTAACTTGCAGTAGAAGCAGATATCTAATTGTTTCAAAATTTAGTGAGATCACATTCCATTACAAAGAAAAGAGATACTGTGGGTTCCTTTTCTTGGGTACTTATTTTTTGATAATTGATAAAAAAAAAAAAAAAAAAAAAAAAAGGATATTTCATTTCAATGCTTTGCCGAAGTCTTCAAATAAGCCTCTAGAAAGTTTGTGTTTCTCCTTGACCCATGAAATCCCAGAATAAAATGATTTCCTACGAATTAATGATGAATTTGTACATGCACAGAGATATCTAATTGAGATTTTATATTGCATGATATTACAAGAAAAACAACAAACTATCAAATGATTTTTCTTTGACTATGAATAAGTTTACATTGGCAGAGTAATCTGTTTATATATTATACATGATCACATCAGAACCATGATGACAGAGGGAATACACAAATACTACATGCCAGAAATCTTAATAGGTTCCCACAGGTATAATGACATTAGCCCTGCATCATCTATAATTAATCTATCTACTAATTATGATATTGAAACGAGGAAGTAAATTAAATGACTTTGGTATCTCCAAATGATAAACCCAGTCAGTGTGAGAGAGAATTTTGACATTTCAGTCATAATCATCATTCATTAAAACTCAATTCTGATCTGTCAAAACACCCTGGTAATATAAACAAAACATGTCAGGTTGATTCTGTGTCATGAGGCCTGTTAGATCAGGAACATTAGTACTAATTATTAGTTATGAAGAGTGAGTTACTTTGTCGGTCAAGTGCCATGTTTTTTTATGATTGTGGTATGTTTTAAAGTAACCACTAAGACTGGCGTTAGTACCTGCAGTTTTATAGTAATACCTTTGAAACTATAATTGTGGAAGGAAAAATTGCTTATGAGACTCATGATATTTTTAGACTGAAATTATATTTTTTTGTAATTGTCAACTAAAAGTTCTCTTGTTTGCAAGATACCAGTTGTCATGGATTTCAGACCAAAAACTGAATTCCTTATAAAGATAAAGAAATGTGGCATGATTCCCAATTATACAACTTTTCATCGAAGATCAAAAGACTATGTAAGCAACTATCTGGAAATATCAAAATGTATATAAAATTAGATGTGTGAGATATGTTTTATTGAGACAGAAACCCAAAACATTGTTTACCAAAAGACAGCTAGAAGTCGGCAATAGTATGTTGACTTTTTTTAATTGTTTGGTTGCACCTGGGATAAAAAATTGTATAAGTCTCAGTTAGCTTGAAGTTGAAATTGCTGATGTATAGATGTTTTTGGTTAATATTGTAAATATAGACATTATTCTTTAAAAAGGGGGTATCAAACGGTCCTCCGGGTTTCAAACCCCCTCCCCTGGTTCCAACACTGCATAGGATAGAAAGTTGAAAAAAACGCATACTTCTAAAATTGGTTGTCTGTAGGGTTTTGACTTACTGATAATGTGACAATTACTGTGGGGTTAAAGTTGCCAAATGGTAGTTTTATTTTTACTTCAGTAAAGTATTACATCTATGGGTAAGTTATTCAGCACATGTATGAAATACAAGTTTCTTTATTGCATAAAAGAAAACCATGACAGGTTGATCAGTTCTAAACAAAGCTTTTATACAACATGACAGAAACTATATTTCATAATGTATTCATTAGACATATGTAATAATTAAATTTACATGTAAGTTTCAGTCCAGCTGACTTGCTTCAGATTTATTATGTACACATTAGAGAAATGAAAACTTCATTTTTGTCAGTCCTCAAAACAGACATGACTTTTTAGTGTTGTTCTTAAATATCAAATTACAATTAAAAAATATTTAAAATGACTTTCTTATACCATGTATTAAATCATATTCATTTAAGTCTGGCAACAGGGGTCAGATGTACTTTTAAAGAACTCCTAATCCAATTTATTCAAACTTAATTATTTTAAATTGTTTCAGCAGCCAAGCATCTTCTTTCTTTTAAGAAAAACAACATCTCTATACAATGGAAGCACTGTAATATTGCATCATACTTGTTGAAATTTAAGTAAATGTGGGTAATTATTTCGTTAACAGCTGTCTACCTAATCAATCAACAAAATACTCGAAGAAAAAAAAAACATGATGAAAAAGCAGTGGTATGACTTCTAAGATATGTTTACAATTGCACATCTTCTGTATTTTGAAAATGAACTGAACTCTGGTGGGAAAATTTTGTCTGTATGTTTCTCATCCTCAGATATAATTTTTACAATATGTGTCTTAATGTGCATGGTAGATGGATGTATGGCACATGGAAGGGTGTTAATAATCTTCCTACTGTTTGATTGGTGATTGAGGGAAGGTAGGACCACCCATGGGAGTGTCAATCATCAGGCATCAAAAGAAACAATTGTTTACATGATTGTTTACTGTTTCTTTGATTAACACTTATCCTGAGAATGCATCAAAGTTTGTTGTGTTTTGTTTCCTGGGAAATGATGCTTAATATTGACAACCAAAACAAGGCTATTGTCTTTATCAGGTTTATCTAGATTAAGGATTATTGGAGGGGTAAGGGGGTAGGGGGCGAGGTGTTGTGGGGTGTGGGGTGGACTGTGGGGTGCATGCTTATTGTTGACAATCAAAACAAAACTATTGTCTTTATCAGGTTTATCAAGATTAAGGATTAAAGGAATGGGGTTTAAAGGGAGTTTAGGTGTGGTGTGGTGTTGGGGTTGGGGTTGGGGTCATGATTAAGGTTGATAAACAAAAAAATCTATTGTCTTTATCAGGTTTATCAATAATTGTTGATAAAAGTAGTGGGGTTAGGAGGATAGGTGTGATGGGCTGTGGGGCTTAAGGTTGATAAACAAAATATTACTATAATTGTCTATAGTAGGCTTATCTAGATTAAGGATTATAGGACAGGTATTGGGTATACATTTGTGTAGGTGTGATTTTGGGAGGGGGGATGCTAAAAGTTGACAACCAAAACAATAGTTTTGTATCTATCAGGTTTAATCTGATTATGGACTTCTTCAGTGTGGTGTAGGGGAGATGTTGAAAAAATGATTCTGGATGACTTGAGTGGGGTCTGGTTTAAGATGTGGTCTGGGGGTCATGCTTAATGTTGAAATACAAAAAAACTAGTAGCATCTCAATCAGTTTGATCTGGATTGTGATTTACTGTAGTGGGTTGTAGAGTTTAAGGTGTGATCAGGATGCAATGCTAATTTTTGACAAATAAAACGCTAGTATTGTCTCTTCATGCTTATGTTGATTGCAAATTATAGGAGGGGATATTAGTTTAAGGTGTGGTGTCTGTGTCACACGCAATGTTGACAAACAAAACGCTACTATTGTCTCTATCTACTTTAATTATAAAATGTTTATTTTGGGAGGAGACATGTTGTCACATACAAAACAAAATTGTCGCCTGTAATATTGTGGTCTATGTCATTTTCTGCGTTGCTCTGTGTTATTAAAACTAACAACATATGAATGTCCAAGGACACTGTGAAATGTATGCTATATAAAGAACTATGACAACAAACTTCACAGACCAAAGCCTCCTATATGCTTTATGATCATGTGACCAAGCCCACTGAACTAGTACACATTTTAATTTAAGGGCCAGTTGATGCTCACCTCTGTTTGTTGGATTTCCTGGCTGCACTTTAGGACACATTGCGCACATCAGCTGATACATGTATCTGCTCTTTGCTGGGGTTGTTGTCTCTTCGACATATGCACCATTTCTGTCCTCAATTTTATATGCCTTCAATCATATGACAACTCTGGTGGACTCTCTGTTTTAAAAACCATTTTTCAAGATTATTTTTTTTTGGGGGGAGGCTTTATCAAACAGTTCCATACTTTCAAATATCATGAGGTCGAAATTCCATTGGTTGATCATGATACAGAACAGAAACAGAAACCAAAAACAAAACTTGTTGAAGAAGTTGTAAAATATTTTGTATTCCATTCAGAGCGAGATCATTTGAGAGCAAAACAAACATACCATCACCATATATTTGAGCTAAGTCAAGGGTGGGGGGGGGGGGGGGGGGGGGTGTAACCTTTGTTAAAAATAAGTATAATGCTTTGGCAATAACTGTATCTTCTCCTAGCTATAGCTATGCTAGACTGGAAAAAAAACATATACTGCAATTATCCATCCCCCTCTTCCTTAAAAAATCTTGGATAGATCTGACAATGAGAGCTCTCCTGCCACTTAATATTTTTCTGTCTGGTAAAGTGCACATTTTTTCAAGTTTTCTTTATAACCATGGTATTACAGCCTATTTTCCAACCTAAATTATAAAATATGTGGTAAATGTACTAACTGTAGTTTAAGTATCATAAACCATTTTTATGTACTAAGTATAATTTGACTTTGATGAGGTCCTACTACCACATCAGTAAGTATTACTTTCACTCTATGTAAACAGAACACCCTGACCACTTGTCTTGATACATCCTCTGCCAATTATTATTGAACCTCAACACCATATTACAGAATAAATAAATCAATCTGGATGCAGTTGTATGAAATTAGATATCTGTAAATGTATACACGAAAAATTTACCAGTTTGCTCTCTTGATACAAATGTTATAATGTATCTGGTGGTGATTATAGTTGTGAAAATTAAGAAAGATTTCATGGGAAAGTACTTACACTCGTCATATTTTATCCTGCTGGTTATTTTACCCTCAGTGCAGCCCTAGTGCAGGTACTTCATTTAACAATCTTCTAAGTCATTTTAATTAAAACGGAGGGGGTAAATCTAAAAAAAGAAAACTTTGGCAATATCTGTTTACAAAGGTCCGTACTGTGTTCTCAATGAAGCATATTACGAGCATGTCTTCTACATGTTTTATGTTTCCTGAATAGAGTTCAATCTGTCAAGGAAAGTATTAAATACTTAAATAATGTATTTTATAAAACAGGCTGTAGCCAAATAACCGAATTATGGAGAAAAGGGATAACAATAAGAAGTTTTAGCATTATAAATCAACTTTGTAAGATATATTCTGGAGAGAGGTAAACATTTTTGATTCATTGATGTGAATCTTGTTTTTTTAATGAGTTACCTCCCCTTTATAAGTTAAAACAATAGGGTTATATATTTTATAATCATAATGCAGCCAAATTACCAAATTACAGAGAGCAATGCCATCTTAGTATAACAGTAGAAAGTGTTTGCATAAAATCTAATATTGAGTTGATATATTTTGAGAGAAAAAAAGACACTTTAAAAATGTGAAACTTGGTTGTAAATGAGAATGACCTCCCTTACACCAAAAACTAAAATTAAAAATAGGAAGATTATCTAGAAGAAATATAAGTAATGCCCTTTTATAAACAGACTTATATAATGTTTTCACATACAATTAGATATATAAGTTAAATATATTCTTGAAAGAGGAAAAAAATAAACAACTGTTGTGTTTTTTAATTGAGAGTTACTTCCCATACATCAACAACATTATCAATTAGAAATAAAAGTAATGCGTTTTAGAAACAATGTGACACAAAACAACCAAATTATTAGGAGTAAGGTTCTCATAGAAAATGTTTGCATAAAATCAAAAAGGCATGTCAGATATATTCTGGAAGAAAACAAAAACATTAATGATATTTTTTTTTTTTAAAGTAAAATGCCTTTCATCAAAATTCTCGAGGAGAAAATTTCTACAGTCAAGAAAAGTATTAAACACCAAAGTATCAAGCAGACTACAACAAAATACCATATTAGAGCTTTTTCTGGGAATTTTTTTAATGAGAGTTATCTCCCTTAGAACAACTTGCAAGAATGTTTTAAAATACTGTCTTCCAATAAACAGTTTTAACACAAAAGTAAACTTACTATAGGTTCTTAATTTTCTTGTGGATTTTATTTAAATTTGGGGGATACTTCATTTAATTGTTTTAAAGAATAAGGAATACATGTAGTATATTGCACAAGATTATATATATATAAAGTAAATTTGTACATTTTTGACTTAAAAGATTCATACACACAAAATCTATGATAATTTTACTGCATAAAAAACTTATCCACTGTCATTTATAAACAAATTAAAGCCCAAATAATAAATTTACATTTGGTGATATTTAGGGTACTATAAAACTTTTTACTATATAAAGTGGTTGACTATTTGTTATGTAAGTAACTCAGTTACATATGTAAATAATATTCATTTTTTTGGCAACTTTTTTAGGTTTTTTATTTTTGTTAAATGAGAGTTATCTCCCATTTTACAACAAAAGGTTGTTTGTTAATTTTGTTTGTGTGTGGTACTACATATACTTATCTTAGTAGTAAATAAACAGATATAAGATTCTTTAATTTAGTGAAACTCGGTTAAATTCAAAACTTTATAGTAATAAAACATATATTAAATATAAAGTGACAAATATGAAATAATAAAGTTCTGTATACTTAAAATAACATATATAACAAACTCACTTTAAAAAAAACTCACCGATAAAATATTTGTCTCTCATTTAAGTTCCAATGACTGACTTATGATAGTCACCGTTAATTTAACTCCTGACTAAAAGATGAATGAATATAAATCTTTCATTAAAATTTGAATTAAAAATTTAAGTGTAAACTTTTTATCTGGTAATTCATAAATATTAAGTATGATTTCTTTATCTTTCATAAAATAGATATGAATAAAACTGATTAGTGGTGGACGTCTTGGAGACTTTTTTCATAAATGGCCTGCATTTTTTATATCTACATGTTTTTTTCTCAGTAAGTTTGTCACTTAGTGCAGAAAATGTGTGGTGGAGCGTTATAAACATCTTTTGTATAATAACAAACTTTATCTAAGTAATTATCTTCATGCTAAATGCAGTTGCCTTTTTGCAATCCTTAAGATGGGGGTAAATTCCTCTAAACATGATGAAAGAAATTTATAAACAAGATCCAAAAAAATGTCTTTATGCTTTAAAAAAAAATTTGGAGGGAAAAAAATAAATTATTATGATTCCTTAAGTAAAAGTTATGTAATTTATAGTAACGTACTGGGTTAGAAATGCAGTATTTAATTAGAAGAGACATCTAGGGAACAGACTATCTTTTAACAATCTACATTACCGCTCAAGTTGATGGTATTTGAGCCGATGGTGACACCTAGGAGTAGAATTCTTAAGTGTGGCATACTCAACAACTATTTAGTCATTGCAATCTTCACCTATCTTACTGACTTTCGGCACTTAATCTCAGGTTTCTCTTTTTTCTCTCTCTCTCACACAGACCTGCATTCTAATAGATGTCATTTTCGGAATGACTTCACTTGGTTAAGTATTTTCACACTGTAAACAATGTTCTTTATGGATGGACTATGACAGTTTTACATGTTGAATCAGAACTTCTTTTTTAAACAATATAGTTGATGGATGGGCTTGGTGATTTGACAGTGTTTTTGTTTCTTTTTTTATTTTGTTAGTTTCATTTTTCATTACATTTTCTCCCCATGTGTCTCAGTGGAGAACATTTGATAAGATCTCTAAGATGAGGAGCAAGCTAAGTGTAACACTGATTTACGATGAGAAAACTTCATCAAATTTACAACAGTATTTGTCATTTATGTAAACTCAAAAACCAGAAAAAAAATGTTTCTATTAGTCATCTGAAAGTTTTCATTTTTTTGTGCTTTTACTTTCTTGGTTTTTTTTTGGGGGGGGGGGGGGAAATTTTTTTAAAGGGCAGTGGGTTATTTTTTTTTTTTTTTTTAATTATTATCCAGTCCCATTCCCTAACTACTCCAATATTTTATACATCTAAGCAAAAATAAACAGCCTTAATTTCCCATTCCTCGTTCCATTCAGCACTCTGCTTGATCTATCTGTTGGATTTTCTCATCATTTGTATAGATGAAATATTTGTCACTGAACATTAAGCAAACAATCTTTTATTTGTTAGAAAATATAAACTATTCTGTCTCTTCCTTACTCCAAAATTTCAAATCTGAAGGACTGGGGAATATATATTTTTTAATTAACTAAGGACTTGGTTTTATAGGGGTCTGGGTTTTGGTTTTGTTTTTTATACTTTTTTTTAGGGGGAGGGGGAGTGGAGATCCTCATTTCTGTATTCCTTAGATATTAGTCTATTTTACCCTATTCTGTTTTTGCCCATTATGTCATCTATTCTTAATATTTGGCCTTCTTTTACTTTAAAGGTCCCTATACTTTAGAGTTAAGTGTCATTCATGGTTATGGTTAGGTTAGGGTTAGGTTTAAGGGTTAGGTTAGAGTTATGTTTAGATGTGGGTTAGGGTAAGGTTTGAGGATAAGAATAGTTAAGTACAGCTTCTTAAGGGTTGAGACCCCTAAAGTAAATGAAGGCCTAATATTTAACCACCCTTAGTATTGTCTATTATGTATTTTTCAATGCCTTTTAACCTTTTTTGGGGGGCCCAAAATATTCTTTTCTTTGAACTAGGCTCTCTTGTATTTGAATATAAAGTCATTACCATCCAAAAAATATAATCACTAGTAACTAATTGTAATGTCTATTGAAAAAAACATTTCAAATATAAAAAAGAAGATGTGGTATGATTGCCAATGAGAAAAACTCTCCACAAAAGACCAAATGACACATAAATTAACAACTATAGGTCACTGTATGGCCTTCAACAATGAGCAAAGCCCTACATCAAAGCCTGTATGTCTTGGAAATTTATTATAAAGTTGTTTTTTTCCCCAACCCCAACCAGGATCTGATCGACACTGGGGACTGGGGACACACTTTGTACTTTATTCAAACTAGTAGCAAACTATTATCACTGTTGAAACAATTATCCAAAGTTTTGTCATTCTGTTAGTAATATTTCTTTCATTATGTATTTGTTTACAATCAAGTTGAAATGAGCCGTCAAAATTCTTTGCTTGATTGGAAATTTTAATAAGACAAAACATTGTAGATTCCTGGTCATTCTATTAAGCAATGCTTTTTTCTCAATTAAGTCAGCGGGAGGCAGAGAACTGGTAGATAATGTCTTTGTTAAGTAAACAACTAGAGTGCATTGCAAGATCATTAGAATATAAACAAATACTTTTATATACTCTTAGTTATGACAGTTTTGGCAGTTTTACGATGAAGAGATTTTTTTCTTCGGCTCTTTGTATTTTGTACTTTAAAGTACTTAGCGGAGTGGAGTAATGATTTAATATTTCGTAAAATAAAAAATGTTTATCCAATAAAAAAAAGCTTTTAGTGTATAAATAAAGATATTAAAAAGTGATTACATGTTCTTTATAGTGTAAATTACTTCAAATATTACTTGAAAACTGTTGAGTTTTTTTTTAAAGAGAAATGGTACACTTGAAAACCAAGTCATAAATGATTGTCAAAGAGTTAAAATTTACTTTTGGCATGTTTTTCCCTTTTCAGAATTTGGTAAGAAAAAGTCAGTAAAATTTGATTCCAATTAGAGACAAGTAATTACCTTATAAGTTATATATCTCAAAATTATAATTAAGTTAAACTTTTTGCTGTGTAAATTAAATTCTTCAACTTCTTGAAAATAAAAGGTATTTTTTGGCATTTGGAGAATTTGGTACTGATTGTTTATGTTTAATTTATTCATATCTTTTGTAGACACTGGGGGAGATTAAGAGAATCATAAAATGTATTAAAAAAAACTGTCTATTGTTGAAGAGCCATTATAAATCTATAAGTTTTTGTCTCTAGGTTTCTGTGTCATTGACATATGTAACCCTCATCTAATTTAATATTCACATAAAGAGCTATATTTCTTGGCTATTTATAAGTGATTGCATGTTTGTATAGTGTTTATTTCTTGAAATATTACTTTAAATAGTGGGGTTTTTTTAATGAGAAAGCGATTACACTTGAAAAAGTCAGAAAAAATAGTTTTGTAAACCAAATATAAACTCAGTCCTTATATTGTGTTCCTCTAAAACAAAAATATTAATGACTGAAAGCCAATTCAAAGAAAAATCATACAAACAGTGCCAAATATGATCCTTAATTTTATTGCATAAAGGCCCTTCAAAGTGGAAAAAGCTGATCATGCCTAAAGGGACTGAAATATTCCTACATTTTTTTCCGATGTTGATATGAGTTATCTCCCTTATGTATACACTGCTGAGTCTGTGGTTAAACTGGACCCCTGTTGTGTTCACTTAGCACTATACTGTGTGAAGCTATAGATAGAACAGCGAACCAGTTTAAGTCTGTGGTAAAATTATGTTTTCCCTCTGCTGAGCTGGTGGTATGATTTTATGTATTCCCACTGTTGTTTAATATTCTGGGGGTTCAAGATATCATGTAGATTTGTTTTCACTTTAGAAGAGCTATATATTTTATTTTCCACTAAAAGAATGCTTTAAGACTCATTAAATTTGAGGGCTGTCACTATAAAACTTAGTTAAACCTGTACCATTCTTGTAGAAATTGTACCTATAACAGTCTGGAATTAATTTGGTAGTCATTTTGAAATTATTGTGTGCCATTATTTTATTTTTAATTTTTTCAAAGATTTTTTTTATATTACATCATGAAAGTTGCATAATTCTTTTAGAACATTTATTAGTCACCAGCTCTTGTGGACAATTCATTTGTGACACACCAGCGATAGCACTGAGTCATTGAACACAGAATTCCATTTTTCCATTGGAATTTTTCTAATTAACACAACTTTGTAATATCTTATATTGAATGGATAACCTTTTATCTTTAATTAGGGAAAGTAAATGATAAGTGACTCCCTAAGGAGTCAGATGATAAGCCCTTCAGTGTAACAGGTTCTCCCTTGGTCTAATGTCCCATGTAAGTACATTCACAAATTGATTTTCCACGACATAAAATTGCTATCAATTTTTTCTTTCAAAAGGCTCCTTTGATATGGTGCTGTAATTCTAATTACTGGCCTTGTGTGTGTCAGCAGGGGAAGTAATCAGCAAAGGGAGGTAATTAAGGGTTAATTTCATACACCCTGCAGTTTGCACACTTCATAAAATATTTGGTTAATTATCAAATTTCTTGATGTTTGCTTGTCTTTATGACTGTTATATAGTTCTTACAATGTTCCCTGTTATTGATGCAGCGTACATGGATCTATATTTAATTACTTCAATTAATTAATAGATTTATTTGAACAGCTGCAAAGTAAACCATAAACAAAGAGACGTCTTGCTGAAACAAAGCTGCAAGGTAAACCACAAACAACGGAGGATTCATATTGAAACAAAGAAAGTTTGTTTGTAAACATACTGACCAGGAAGTTGACCAGCTTTGAAGTTTATACTGGTGTTAAACACTGGTGATATTAAATAATTATTAAATAAGCTGCCATAAAAAAAAACTAATAAATGGAAATCTGTATAACATGTGAATTGGAATGAAATGCTAAAAATATGATGGAAAAGAGGAGAGAGAGTAGAAATTTTAATTTCTAAGTGTTAGCTTATATTTGATATGAAAAGAAACTTTTGAGCAAATTACTTTTTCTCTACTGAAAGATTGATAGTTCTTTGTAGACAAATTTTTTTTCATGTGTAAGATATATAAAAGAAATTCTATCACAAAATTTCTGTGTGTCACTAACTAAGGAATTAATTTTATTGAATCATTAGTAATAAACCATTTTTTGCTTGAAATGAAAGAGTAATTTACACTTTGTTGTTCAGGCAATTAACATGCTGGCTGGCAAATTATCTCCCTTTCATCAGGTGAAAAAGGTAAAAATTAGGTTCAAACAACCGGGTGTGAAAGACAAGAATAAATTACCTCAAGTCTAATAATTAATTTACACCTTTCCATTTAGCTTTTAGATTAGGTAAGGCATCTCTGTGCTAATATACAATAATAAATGATTAATAGTAATTTGCACTTATTTACATGCATAATTAACACATATATGTATAATTGTCATTACTTCTTTAAAATGTAAAAAAAAATATCATTAGAAATATTAGATTAAAATCAGCATAGGTGACAATATTTTTTACACCTGAAATGTAATTTACAGCATTCAGGGGGAGGTAATTAATATCAAAATAATAATTTTCACCTTTTTACACTTGAACAAGGATTTTTAATTACAAGACACAATAACAATCCTTGACCCTTAGAAAAATCAATTTTATTGTATAAGTATACAGGATAGGTCAGTTTTACAGATTAAAACTTTAAAACCAGTGGTCAAGCTGACCACATTATTCACTTTCTAGATAGGTACAAACAGGTAATTATAATTACCTCCCCTGCCAATTAGATGGTATTGGCAAGGGAGATAATTGCCCCACCAGATGTCCAAGGCACCTGTCTTTTCACTGACAAACTGAATGTGTGTATTGATTAAAATTGGGTTAATTGGTTGGAAATTAATGTTGCATTTCAATTTCAAATTGTAAACAAGTCATTAATTGTAACAACTGTACAGTCAATAAGTTAGGTACCCAGTGTGTCATCGCCAAGGCAGTCAAGAATATTTGTCAATTAGTTGTTTTAATGCTGGGTAAAATGAGAATGCCTTCTAAACCAAAGTTCATTGACATTTTTTTTTAACATAATAAACCTTTTTTCAATGCAAAAATGTATCAATTTTGTGAATAAGTACACTTAAATTAAAATAAAGGTGGATTAAAAAAAGGTAAGAATATTAAGCAATAAAACAATCTGGAATTGTCAAAGTCAAATAAAAGTTATTTCATTTTTAAGATGTGTGTAATTTCACTTTTTGGAGAAATTATTTGAAAAAAATGTGATTTGTTAAAGTCTGAATAACACATGTAATATGTGAGAGAGAGGAAAAAATTGGAATCATAAACTGGCAAATCAAAAATTTAAAGGATTGTGAGAATGAAAAACAAATAGCATGATTCATAAAATATGAAAAATAAAGAAATTGTAAATTTGATATGTAACAACATCATCATCAACATTTCTTCATGGTATCCTTTTGTTAATTCCATCAGACATTAAGACCTGGTTAAAATATTTAGTAAATTACTAAGTCAACATTTGTTATGTTGTTAATTTTGCATCTGCTGTAATGCTTCATAGCATCGCCCATGCTCCAATGCCAACCATCCAACACTTTAATTTCCATAAAACCAGGATTTACTAAGGCTTATGGCACTATTAGTTTTTTAATATTCCGCTGGTATTTGGGTGGTACAACAATTATACAAACGGGCTGTTGTAACAACCTCTGCATTGTTACGCAATGTTTCATAGGTCGTAATATAGATCATTTCAGACAAATCGTTAAAACAGTTTTATAAAAATCAGGCATAGTGATAAAGCAATTTTGTATGCATCATCTTGGGTTTGGGGTAAAATATTTTAAAATTTATAAATCTTTCGATGCATGGATAATGAGTAAATGATATTGCCAAGTTGGCATGTCTGATTTTTATGCTGAAATAAGGCAAAGTGCATTTTAAAACAGTTTTCTAAGAGACAATGCATCTAGTGCACGTGCACCCGTTTTTATATGAAAAATAAGTTAAATTAATCAGCAGAAGGATTATGATATGATTTTCGTGTGAAAAATTAACACCTGCATCTGGGAGAACTTTGTCAGGTAACTATGCTTCTGATCAATAGCTTGGAAAAACGAAATTACAAAAAGTTTGTGGACGAAAAACAACCAAAGGCCCTAAAGAGAACAGCAAGGACTATCTAGCAAGCCATGTAGCCTTTAGGGATTTTTATTATGAAAATAACACTTCTGAAGAGCTTTTCTGGATTTATAATTTTATCAATGATGCTCAAAAGAGGGACATATAGATGCTTCAATACCTGAAGGAGCTGACCTATGACCAAAAGGGAATTATAAAGAAAGACAAACCAAGTGTCAGTTAACTTTGTTTTTATATCCAAGAACCAAAAGCTGTATAAATATTTTCCAGTAGTTTTTTTATCCTAAATATGAATGAGAAGATGTGGTATAAACAACTAGAGGTACGGCCTTCAAAAATGAGCAAAGCCCAGACCTAAAGTTGAACAACAGTACGGTGTTCATGGAGTTTTATTTAAAGATTAATGAATGATCTGAATTTGTTGCTTTTGTTTGTTTTGTTTTTGTTTGGCTTAACGAATGTCAAATATTCTTTCACTATATTTGATTGTGGAATTTTTTCATAGCAGTTTGATTATTTACCTACATCCAACAATGTCTTATCAAAATAAAAATAAGGCAATGTTGTACGATTGCCTTTGAGACAACTATCCACAAAGATAAGGATATGTGATAAGATTGCCAATGTCACAACTATCATTAAGTTCAAATGAAGTGATTTTTATTAATTTAAGGCTACAGTTTGACCTTGAACAATGAGAAAACCTATACCATTTAGTCAGCTATAAAAGTCTCTAGCATTAAAAATTGAAACTATTTAATTGAAAAAAACTAATGGCCTTTATGCATAACAATCAAAATATGCTTTAATTATGACAAAATAATGTTTTTTTTATTCAGAGTGTTAAAATTGCAATTAATATTTTCATTGGCTAATTGTTTAGATTTCAGTGTCAAGTGTATTACAGTAGAAATAAATTTTATGGAAGATTGATTAATTTTAATGAATTTATGTGGTCATTTAGTATCTGTAAAACTCATTACTGTGGTCAAGCTGACCATTACCTTGACCTTTCTAGTGTTGATTGACCAGTCCTTCATCAAAAGTAATGTTCTTGGGTAGAATTAGAGTAGAACTGAGTTTTCAATGATCCATGGTGTTTTCCTGATGTAGATAAATTAGTTTCGGTCAGTTTTGGTCAGTTTTTCAGGAAGTCCTGGAGTGGCTGGAGTATTTAACTTTTCAAACTTTTGATTTAATTAACATGCAGTACAATGTTTCAAGGTTGTAACTTGAGATGACTTGTTCATGGAAGAAATATTGTGCTGAATAACATTAAATGCTATAAAGCAATGATATCAATTTAAATAATTTGTTTTATTTACTTTATGAAGTTAGTTATTTATTGTTTGTATATATATTAACATATTTTTTTTGCCTAAAACAGCAAAATTTATAACATGGAAGTACTATGATGAATTTTTCTTAAAACCTACAAATTGAGATAGAAAATGCATATGTGGTGGAAAAGAGATGCTCTCAGATGATGTAGCATAAGTTGTTACAAATGAATGAAAAAGTCACAATAATAAAAGATTGTAAATTTGGTTAACAATGTTCATTGTTTTAATAATTTATAATTTTAAGAAGACTTTATTTAGTTGAAGACAGGGTTCAATGTTTGTATTTTATCTTTTTTATATTGGTGATGGACACCTAACAAGCTAAACTTCTTTCTCTTAGACCTTTAATTTAACTCATTATTTTTTATTGATAAATCTTTCTGTGAGGGAAAGCTAAAAATGTATTCTCTCTGACATGTTTCACCTGCACTATTGCCTCATTACCTGTTAACATTCCAAAATAGGAGGAGGTCCCCCCCTAAATTAATAGTGTCAATATATCTGACAGTGATTAGATGATGGGTGCTGTTGACTTATCATAAAATCTTGTAATATTGATATATCATTATCCTATTATGAATATTTATTTTATAAACAGGTGATATGTCTGATTATTCACTTGATTTCACAATTAACTGATTGACAGGGGGGGGTAATATCTGTTTAATATTGACAGGGAAATATCTGTTTAACTTTGACAGGTTGACACTGGGTCTCTCATCTGCATCATCAGAAAACAAACACAAATAGTTATTGGTTTATTTTTAATCAGGGGGGTTTCCCAGGTGGATATATTTAATTTTATCCCTTAAAATGAAAGAAGGAAATATAAATTTTAATCAGAGATTTAAATTAAAATTTTATCTTTAATAATAGTATTTCACCTTTTTACACTTACTATGGTAATATGAATAAATAAAATGTATTTTAAGAATAGGTAATTTTTTAACATCTTAGTTTTTTTCAAGTTTATTTTCTGTAGTTCCAAGAAATCCTTGTACATTTAATGTACTATATTTGGTGCTTACCTGCTAAGCTATTGGATTGAATATAGGACAGAAAGTCACAGAATTTTAGGAGAAAGTAAAGATGATCAAAATAGGTTAAAATCAAATCAGGCTCTGCATTTCTGGCTAGAATTTTTTTCTGATATACTTGTCACTGGACAATAAAACAATAATTTTTCCTAATCATCTTAATCAATAAAAAATTGAACATTTTGTATTGGGAATCTGAAGAATAAAATGTTTATATAGGCATCAAAACAATAAATTATTGAGAACATGTAAAATAAACTACTTAATCAAAGTATCAAAAACATGCAACCCTTTCTCTTGCATGCTTCTATACAGAAATGAGAAAAGTTGACATGTCTTTCTGTGTATGGTCACATTGGCTAGTGTTTTAAATCACCCTCTGCATTCAGTCTTATATCTCATTGACATATAATTGTAATAATTGCCACTGGACATTAAAAACAATAGCTCATAATCAATATCATCAGCTTAATTACTAAATCTATTAAACATTTTGAAATAAATTTAGACATGTAGAAATATAAACAATCAAATTACTGGGAACTTTCAAAATAAACTACTAAATCAAAGTATCAAAAGCATGAAATCCTTTCTCTTTCATGCTTCTATACAGAAATGACAGATGATAAACGTGAATATTGAAACACTTCACTTTTTTTATTGACATGAAAAAATATTTTCTGGCTACCATCAGCTGATTACCTGTTAAAAAACACAAAAATAACCAAGACCAGATGTTAACCTGTAAGATCGTAGAGAAAATCGGCAGGGGTTGACAGGTGTTAGGGTTAGCTGTCTCCATGCAGTAATTAATATGTAATGATGATGTTTCACCATGTAAAATCCATTTCTTCCATTTAATTAAAAACATTCATAGGATTCTGATTTTATTGGCATCTTTAAGATGTTTGTAATGACTGTCAAAAAGTAACCATATCATAGTTTGATTGTGAGGCTTTGCGGTTTTTTGGAAAGTGCATTTTTTAATATGATCATGTGAACGCGAACTCGTGCAATCAAGAGCTAAATATTACTTTTCAGTTTGAAGTGCATGATTGAGGGAGGTCACATGTGAAATGATTTTTCATACTTGACAACACTCTATATAACAATATCTTATTGAATAAAAAAATATGTTTGGCACAGAAAAATATACATATGATTCTTGTATATAAAGTTTTTTTATTTAGTTTTCATTGGAAATTCTGGTGTTTTTTTATGTAAAAAATTTAATTTATTATATGATATATATATATTTGCCACTGGACATCAAACAACCAGTCAATTTAAAACAATTTATATTAAATGTATGAATCACTGTTGCAACTAAGGGTTGATAACTTAATATACATTCTTTTTACAACTTATATGGATTTTCCATGTAACTTTGTTTATCTCTTAAATTTATGTTATTATTTTTTTAACAACTTCATTTTCTTTCAATGTTTTATTATAGAGTTATCTCCCTTACCGTTGGTTTTACCTCTGACCATGGAAGTACTATTGAATATTACTTCCATTCTCTGACTCACATTTCATGTTGTTAATTGGATATTAATTACCCACTAATTATCAATAGACAAGACTCTTATATGTTAGTCATAAAATAAATGTCAAATTTATCACACCTTTTGCAGTTCCGCCCCTCTCTCAGATTTCCCCCTCCTGTGGAATCTAACAAAAATTCTCAATAAATGACATAATTATTGGAGAATGTACTCTAATCAATCTCGCCCACCTGTCAGTCACTCCAACTTCATCCCAAACTCGTTAACACCTGGTTACAGGTTAAAAAAATATCAAAAAGTTTGATTTACGATTTTATTAAGTTTATGGCCAATTATAAACAGTTTGACATCAAAATAACAAAAAAATATATTAAATTGATTTCAAATAAACTTTTGAACCCAAATGTGCAAATTGATCTTTTCATTTTCAATCATACTCTGTAATGAAATTTGATGCACAAATGAGAAAGTATACACATATTAAAATAATTTTTATTCAAATGGAGAAGAAAAGGGAAATAAATTTATATTTTAAAAACTCTCATTTACATATGATTTATCCTGAACAAATGGAGGGAAATTAAAAAGACATGATTTTAAACAGTCTCATTTATCATAAATTTATGACATGCTTTTTATGAATTTAACTTGTCTCAGATACTTGTGAATGACATGATGTAGGATGGTGTTCGCAGAATACTGAATAATGAGCAGAATGTGCCATAAAAGGGGGCATAAGAAATGAATTATAAGATAAAGAAGCAAAAAAAAATAATAATAAAGAATAATGCGGAAAAAATGAATATTATAAAGTCATAAGATAAAATTGTACAAATATATTCTTTAAAGAAAGAAAAGATGAACGACAACCCAACTAGACCCTCTTGTAAATTTCACACATCCATGTGAAGGGTAGAATATTGATGATAAAAATCTTATTTAAAATTTATCTTTCAAATCAAATAAATTATTGTCATTTGAATCATGAAGATGTGTGACAAACTGAATCTTAATATAAAAACATGTATATGTTATGACAATTTAGCATAAAAGAAAACAAAAAATTGTTGTAAAATAGTTGAATTTGCAAGGACCCAGGTTGTCAACTTTTAAAAATGACTAATACTTTGATGAAAAGTAGACACCTTTATGTTATCTTAAAAAAAACTGCTTTAAATTTGTCATTTATATAGGAGGTGGGACAGAGAGAAAAAAACACATTGCATGTATATTTTATATAGTCAAAGAAAATCTGCACTTTGTCAAACTTTGAAACTGTTTGAATCCATGAAGATGGTTTTCATTCATAATTATATTTTGGCAATACAGTTATAAAAGACATGCTTAGCATCTCATCTCCAATGCTGTCATTGTATGCTTTATGAGAAAATGTTTAACCTTGAAACAGGACAAAAAAAAAGAACAAAAATCATCAAGTCTGTAGTAATGATGACAATAAATTGTGAGCCTCCTTTTAATTTGAATAACCAAGACAAAGAAGTGTTCTGAAGTTATTTGTTTAATGTTATATATATTATTTCATTTTTTCTAGGGGAAAACAGCAAATGATGATGAAGTGTCAGCTCTACTGCTTCAATGGAAAGACATGCTGCATTACTATAAAGGGACAGAACAACATTATCTGTTACAAGTAGCGGTTATAAAAGTCCTGGACAACAACACAGATCTACTACTCAAAGATTCAACACTATACTGGGGTGAGTACAGACAGACAGACTTGGAACTCATAGCACAACTTTTTATAGCATATTTTTATGAATATATTTTACACTGTTAGGTGAGTACATACAGACATGGAACTTATAGCAAATCTATTTTTACATCACTATGAATATATTTTTATACAGTACAAACAGATGGACAGACATTGGAACTCATAGCACTGCAGTATCAATATATTTTACACTTTTGGGTTAGAACAGACAGACAGACATGGAACTCACAGCACAATATTTTCCACAGCTCTATTTTATCAATAAATTTTACTCTTTTTTACAATACTACATTATGAATATATTTTACACTCTTGGCTTAGTACAGACAGACAGACATGGAACTCAAAAGTACAACAGAAGCAACTTTCAAATCAATTGATGATAATATTTCAGTTTGTTTTCTCAGGATTTTTTTCTAAGAAACGTATAGGGAAAATATGAATGTTAATAATAAACAAGAATTTCAAATTATTCTAGCAATAATTTATATAAGACAAACATTTTTTTAAATATTGAAAATACAGGGATTACTGATGGTAAAGCAATAGCCTAGGCAAAAGATAGAAAAATGCAAATTGGAAGAAAAATTGGAAAATATGATTAGAAAACTTTATATCGTTAAACGGAAAAAAAGCAAAAGCAGGCTAATTTCGTTTAATAAATGGATTAAAGAAAAACCCAGCAGTACCTACTTCATGCTGAGATTGTATCTGGCTACCGCTAGGCACAGTAGAATTATTAATTTGTTTATTTACTCTAAGGTAAAAGATCATTATTCATGATCACAAATTGACAGATAATAACTCGGCTGAAGGTATTGCTATTTTTTTGGCATGTCTGATTGTCCAAGACTAAAACCAGATTGAATAGTTATCCTTGTCAAGAATGAAAATGGTTAATATTACCCATGGTGAAGCCCATGTCAGATTCTCTGACAACTCTCTGATTTATTAAATACTTATGTTTTTATTGTTGTGGAATTGGTAAATGTTCTCACAGATCTTGTATTTCTAAATGATTCACGTTGAGTCATAAGGCGAGAGTGAGTTATCAACACAGTGTTTTCATGGCAACAAAACGTAGAGGTTTTATCTATAGCGATGGCTAATTAATTAGTAAACTGAAATTTAACATACCCTGCCGATGGGAAAATACTTTGTTATGATTTTTTTTTAATTTTTACCTACTACTTAATATTTTGCTTCTCAGGAGGAGATAACTGATTATCAGATAAGGGGAGATCATTATCAGATAAAACTCTATCTTGATATGATAAAAATAATGAAATAAATGTTATCAATTATATATTTATTAGATCTTTGGGAAAATGAAATAAATAGAGATTTAGACATATGTATTTGATAAAATGATGATTATTTATAGGAAAGAAATATATATGAGGATAAAAGTCAATACATTTTAAATCTCTTAGTACATCTTCTAACAATATTTTTCAAACTAATTTTCTCTCAAATTTCTTATGAAATTTTGTATATCTTGTACCAGTCCACCTAATAATCATGCAGAGGGTGATTTATCTCAAATCGTAAATCAATGAAATTTTTGTTTAAAATGATACAAAACAACAAACATTTGAGTATTTGATCACTGCATACTTTATTTTATACTTTGTTGTCGAGCTAAACAAATTCCATAGCAACACATATTTTACAGCTGAAAATAGTAGGAATTTGAAAGTAATTGACTCATGTATACATCACTAAAAAAAAGTATGAAATGGAATTATAATATTCATGTAGTAAAGGATATCTACACTTGAGCAAGTGGATTTTAAGATTTGGCATCAACAGTAACATTCAAATATTTCTAACACCTTGGTTACCAAGCATGTTTTTCCTTAGCAACCACTTCCTAGAAAATTTGAAAAACATACATAAATGTACTACAAAAATTTCAATATTATCCTTAATGATAATACAAGTTTATTATTATGTATAAACAGCTTAGAAACAATATATTTACCCCACAAAAATTCACCAGGTGCACATACATAAATTTCTCCAGAAATTAGCGTGGAAAATTTTATATTTTTTCAAAATGCACATTTTAGGTCATTTTTTTAATTTTTTTTTTTGACTTGAAAAGAGTTTTTTCTATTTAAAATTGACAGAATTCTATCAAATGGTCTCTTTTTACAAATTTAAAGATCATTTTGAGCTATTTATAGGTTTATGGCGTAGTTGGAATAAATTTTGATGATTTTTACCTATAGGGTATTTGGATATATCGGTACCTAAGGGGGGCCCGCTGACTGACCCAAGAGGGGGCCCGCTCCAGTCATGCTTCAATGATTCCCTATATAATCAAACAAATTTTCCCCTTGAAAGGGGGGCCCGCCCCCCCCCCCTGGATCCGCCTATGTATTAGAAATTGTGGGCCATCTTGAGCAATGAACACAAGCAAAATTCTCAAAAATAGAAGTTTTCCATAATTTTGTTCCAAATAACTTCCACTTAATGATTTCATTTTTAGTTATCAGGTTCAGTGTCAAGTTATAGATAAAGTTTGAGTCTGATGTTGATACATTTTATTTTTAGAATACCAAATCTTACCGAAATATTATTTTCCTGACATTTACTCCCAGGTCTTAATTTTGTTTATAAACATTTTGTATGCAAGTTAAAGATCACATATTACAGTTTAAGGTTGAATTTGTCGATATAATGTGTACAAACTGTATTGGAGTTATGTCCCTTTGGAAATGATTAAATTCCTCGAAATACATGTTTCCATTCATGCTTTAACTAAATTCAACTTATTTAATGTTAAAATAGCGAGCATTTTGTTAACTGAATCACAAAATGTTTGGTAAGCACTCAGATTATTAATAAACAATATTCACAGAAAATGTCAGAACAAACCTATGAGCTATATTCAACGCACATTAACATAAACTGTTATTTTCCTGTGGGTATAGTAAAAGATACCAAAATATCAGTTTTCCAGAATTTTTACAGCATGTCAATTTTGCAATTTAAATTTTAGAGGTCTGAGTGAAAACTCAAGTTTCATTAATCAAATAAGCCTCAGGAGATAAATGGCCATAACAATAAGGAATATTGTTTTTCTTATGCATATCTTGTAAAAATTTATTTATGAGTTTGAAGAAAATTAAGTAAAAAAGTTAAACTTTTTGTTTGAAAAGGTGATATCTTAAGAGAAAAAAATCTGTTTAGCAGAACTAGATTGAGAACTATGGTGCTTTCCTTTTGTTGTTTAGTAAATAACTATCACACATTATCAGTTGTAAATAAATGTACATATTTATGCAAATCATGAATTTAAAACATCCATAGCCTCCATAGCGTCAATCAAATTAAGGGCCGGCTCCAAATCTTCATCGTCAAGTGTTTGTTGTGGTCTTGTATTTCTGGTCATAACACACAGACGAGAGAAAAAAGAAGCAATTTGGCTTGGTTGAAGGCATTCATCCGGTTGAAACATTTTGTTTCCATTTTCATCTCTACAAACACGCATGTTTCTAGAGACATCGTCTGCATTGGATTTCCTACCACTTTGTTCACCAGCGTTGAAAATCGCTCTTAGGTAAGTTTTAACATTTTCTGTGAATCTCTGATTTTTTCTATCCTTCTTTATTGCCCAACCCATATCAGAAGATGGTGAACCTGGAGTCAGTTTTGAATCTCTGGACACTGTAGCATGTTCTGCAATGTTCAAGCAGGACTCTTTCCATTTTATTTTGATGTTGTCATAAGTGGAAATTCTATTTAACTTAATTTGGTGGTTTCCCAGTAGTATGTGGGACTCAAGACCAGAGTAAGTCTGGAACACTCTTGAGCAACAAGGTTCTATACATGTGAATATACTATTGGATAATGGTTGCATGGTCTCATTGTGGTTGCTGTCAACAGGTAATTCCACAGCAATAGTATCAGTAACCAAATCATGGGCTTTGAAAGTAATGCTGCCTGCTTCCTTTTTTGGTACAACAAAGTCAGAAATGACAACGATTTCTGTTGCAGACAGTGGGGAAGGACAGATCTTTTTCAATTGCTCTTCTGGCATCACATTCCCACAACCAACTCCAAAAGCTTTAAATGCAATGATCTGCTTTTCTCTGAAAAATTAAAAATAACTTGTGATTACAAATCATACTAATTTAATTTCAAAAAAAGTATAATATTTTTCTAATATATAACAATGAAGTTTATTTGAAAACAATAGATATATCTGTGTTTTTAGTTAACATGAAATGCCAAGTATTCGATGAGTATGGCAAAGCCAGAATTAATCATATATCAAAATTGTTTAGCAGATTTTGAACAGCAAATCCTTGTCCATTCATCTGTGGCAAACATGATGTTATATTATTTTGTTCATTCTTTTTATGTCCCTGTTGAGGTTGACTTTCCTCCTTAAAATAATTGAATATAATATCAATAAGTTTTTCAAGTATACTAATGTAATATTCTAATAAAAAAAATGATAATTTTCATAGGATTTGGACAAATATTTTGAAGGGGTAAATTCTAGCTCATATCTAAGAAAGCATAAATTTTGACAAAAACAATTTTTTTTATATGTAAATTTTCTAAAAAATAAACATGAAAGTCACATTTTTTCAATTTTAATCTAAAAATAATTTAATTTAATTTTCGATGTAACACTTCTTCTGATTGGCTGACATTGTTTTGTTTATCAAATCATAGACATAATATTGTAACGTGACAGAAAAAACATAACAGTCATTCCTTAAATAAATATGATTAATATTTCAGTTATATCTTTAAAGGAAGTTTGAAATTTTATCCCCTCCTCAGGGAAATATTTCACTATGAAATTCTGTCAATGAATTATTTTTTTATCTCAAATTATTACAAACTGTACCCAAACATGATGCATTCAATCTTTAGATTTAGAGCTGAGCATATATACATTTGAATTTAATAATTGAAAGAAATATTTTATTTAATGAAGCTAATTCCAAATTTGGATATATAATTTGTATAAATTTTGGTGTAGTCAGTAAAAAGAGACATTAACAAAATAAAGTGCATTCTATTTACCGTAACTCTATATTTGAGATCTTTGATATTCCTTTCCATGTATTCTTGATCTTATTGGCTTCTCCAGCTACTTGGGAATTTATCTGGACGTGTGCAGATTGACAGCCCATTACACCACCCAAAGAATCTATGGCGTTCTTCATATCGCCTGCTGTTTTAACATTATTCCCAGAAGAAACATATTGACGAATCTTACATCTTAGATGGGCAATCTTGGCATCACAATAGGATTTACCATCCTGCGCCTCACTAAAGTCATATCTCTTTATGGTGATTCCTAAAACAAATATGTCCTTTTTTAAAACAACTGTTCTGTCAATAATTATTATAGGATTCTTTGATTTTTTTAAATGAATTTATTGGTGTATATAAACTTGATCAAGTCATACAAATATTTGGTCTTTTGTAGATAGTTGTCTCATTGGCAATCATACCACATCTTCTTTTTTATAATAAGTCTGAAGAACTTGTTTTTAAGTGTAGACTTAGTCCAGTTAATACACAAATAAATTATGTTTTTTGTATTTCAATAGAAGCAGTAATTTTCTGAACATTGCTATACAAATGTATACTTGACAACATATGTAATTAGTAAGAACAATAGTTTGAAGAATGATCTACATTTCCTTAAAATTCTACAGAAATACAAAAATATATTGTCATTCAATAGAATATATATGCATATCATACCAGTTCTTTCTGAAATCCCATCAAGGGATAACAATGTGTTTCCACAATGATAACAGCCTGCATTATCACTTCTGAGGTAAGCTGTTGTAATACAGGGGAGTTGTTTCATCACTGTTCTTAATGTGTGTTCCAACACAGACACAACAGCAAACCAATCTTGCTTCACCTGGTCAAAGATATGGGTATAGGTCCTATGCTGTAAAATTAAAAGAAAATTAAACAATTTTACTCCATCTCTCATAAGAGTTACACAAATTTTGGACTCACACAATAGTCTTGCCAAAAACTTCATGTACAAAAGTCTTAAGCCTGTAATATTTACCAAAATATATAATTTGATGAGGATGTAAACATTAAAAAAGAATTTCTATCTATTGATAATGAGAACTTTACCTATTATATCTATATCTCAAATATTTCTGATATAACAATACTTTTGATAATAATGAAAAACTAAACCCTATAAGGAAAAGTTTTTTATGAATCTGCATTAAAAATGAATCATGAATAAAGGTCATGGTCAGCATTAAGGTGCCTGACTGACAGGGTCATACAATAATTAAGCTACATAGAGATCCAATTGTATTTTTCTAGGCGAACTTGTATAGTCTTGAATAGATGAAAAGTCTCTGAAATGTACAGCTTTCCAGTTTCAAAAGTAACCTTGTAACAAGAAACGTAGTTGCAATGACTAGAAATAAAAAAAAATGATATACCAGCTTCTTATAATTCACATTCACGAAGTATAATGCATATACTTGTAGGTGTAATTTTCAGTTTCTTGTGTATAATTTGCAGTTTAGTATGTCGTTCATTATCACTGAACTAGTATATATATATTTGTGTAGCAAGCTGAAGGACGCCTCCAGATGCGGGAATTTCTTGCTGCATTGAATACCTATTGGTGACTTTCTGCTGTTGACTGTTTTATGGTCAGGTTGTGGTCTCTTTGAAAAATTCCCCATTTCCATTTTCAATTTTATTTATTCAGGTGATTTCAAGACTTTTTTTTTAATTGTACCTTGTAATAAAGTAACTGATAACATCATCTATGAAAAGCAATGTTAGTACCTTCAAATTTGATTCATCATCTTTGAAAATGCACACACACACATGCCAATTTATGCCTTTTTGTGCATACCAGTCAGACTGTTTTTCCCTAAATGACAAGGGCAGGAATTTCATCGCCCAGTCCATTATAATAAAAACTTCTTCTTTCTTCAAACTGCCTAGAAGAGCTTGTCTACATCTATCTTGATTGGCACAACGAACCAAGTGCTGCTTCCAAGACAAGATATTGCTTTCTCCTACTTCAATATCCTGAAGAAGTTCAGACTTAAGTTCCACTGGAATATCTGCATATGATAAAAGCAATAGATTAGATATTGATTATTATTTGTATTGAATTTGAAAAATTCAATGAACATTAATAAAATACTATGACATGTACATTTAATGAAATAATGTTAGAGAATATTTATTTTCTAATTATTATAAGACATGTATATATAGTGAACAATGACCTTAAAAATATTCACCAAAATAAGTTTAATATTTATAAACTATAAAGAAACCTTTATAAATCAGTTAAGTTTTTGTTCATTAATTGTTTCAAATGTTTTATGTTGAGGCCTTTTATAGCCAATTATATGATGTGGGTTTTTTTTTCTCATTGTTAAAGACCGTATTATTGCCCATTTATTGCTAACACCCATTTCATTTGAACTTTTATGGATAATTATTTTATTTGCAATCATACCACTTCTCCTTATTATTATACAGTACAAAACAAATTAAGCAAACCTGCAATACAGTAAGATAAAACTTACCTTTCTCTTCAGATGTAACTCTTTTGAGATTGATTATAGACCTGGAGAACAGCTCACATCTATCACAAACCATGTTATGACTGTGGGTACATTTATTTTGAAGTGTTTGATCTTTTGGATCAGACAATGCGAACATAATGCAGTGGTCAGGGCACTGGTCAGCTAATGATGTATGCAGTTTAAAGTCAGTTTTTATATATAGTTTAAATAAATGGAGATCTTGCTCAGTCTTCTCTAAATCATTGTGTACTTCAGGGCTAAAATACAAACAAACAAAAATAGCTGCAATAAGTTTTTAAAGTGAACTAAGGTAAAGCTTCTATGAATTTTCATTTAATCTACAACATGTGCAAAATTAAACAAGTGAAACTGTGAATTACTGCTCACTGACAATACACCTGCCTCAACATGCTCAAGTGGATAATTTTTATAGTGTTAAAATATGTAAGTGTGCGGTGATCTGGAAGTTGTTAAGTGATGAAATTGAAAATGCATCATGCAATAAAGCTGACTTATAGAAACCAAATTTCAGAAATCCTTGTATTGTAGTTCCTGAGAAAAAATTTACGCAAAATTTCAATATGGTTATCATGAGTAAATTGATAAAGGTTTCCAGAAAATTCATTTTGCAACACTTAAATCAAGCTCATAAATTGACAGATTAAATCATATTAAGAGATAACTGTATTGTATTTGAATCTTTATGAACGTCCATCAGCAGTTTTACTGTCGCAAATTTAGTTTACCTGGCGACACGTAGAGGAAACAGGTAAACGGTATTTGCCGCCACAGTAAAAGTACCAATGGATGTCCGAAAAGCTTCAAATACAATACAGTTGTCTCTTTTCTAATGCTAAACAAGTTTATAATTAATTTCAATCATTATTTCAGTGTAAAATCTTCATTTAAGAAAATTCCACAAAAAGATGTTATCTTCTTTGGTGCCAACAATAGATGACATCATACATGTAGGTATGCTTCCGGGGACAAACATAAACACTGGGCGTTTTCAGGCTGCTGCTTCAGAATGTAATACAATTTGATAAAAAGAGGATTTTTAGGTGCAACATGCAAGTTTTATGGCTTATTATTGTAGAACTTACATGTCAATACATTCAACAATTCAAAATGTCGGCTTCCTTAGTTACAGACAAGGAGATAGAGAATTTTACGCTAACTGTCTTCCAACCATAACCATTGATACACAATAATTGCATTCAAATTGGCAATTTATTACAGGTACAGCTAGCTGTATGCAATGTGTAGTTGCTAATCATTTATAGATCAATTGTATACAGATTTTCAATTTTTAGTACTGTAAATTGCTACCTGGCTGTCTCTTTGGCAAAATACAACAGTAGTGACATTTTTAAAGAGAATAACGATTAAACTTGACTATTCCTGAGCTTTTATTTTCCATCTATAGAAATAAGAACTTACTCAGTTAAGTAAAGTTTAAGCTGCTTTTTAACTTCATCTAAAGTGTCAAAAGCTGTGGATCCATCAGTGGCAATATTATCTAGGCCTCTCAAACTTGTTCTTTTGGAAGCTGGACAAACCCTCAAAATTTCAAAAAGAGACGATCTAGATAGTGGATCAACATCTGCTTCTTTACAAAAGGCTTGGTACATGTGGACCAAGTTGGCATGGCAAACAGTTCGAACCACTTCTGGTATTAAAATCTTTTCTCCAGTATTCAGTTTCATCTCTTTGGTTCCATATGAGCTGACCTAACAATCAATACAATTAAAAATATACTAGAATTTCATTATGATATATCATGCCAAATTTAGTCCACCCTCCTTGGTGGTATCTAAATGACCCAAAGATAATTACATCTTCACTGTTTGTTATTTCAATAATTTCACAGGGAGTCTTTCAGCTATTTGATCATATTGTTAAGTATGAGAAATGCATGGTATCTAGTTTCATTAACAACATTGGGTGTTAATATACATAACTTACACTGATCTATAGTTATGCCCCTTTACAAATAAAAAAACTGCTGAATTGTCAGTTTCTGCTCTCTGGCTTCAGTTTGCCTCAACCGAATGTTATACACAATACTTATTACCACAAAACTCAGATCCAGTACAAATTTTGGTAGGTTCACTTTCACCGATCTTCAGTTATATCCCTTTATAACTTTATGTGACATGAATGTATCAACTGTGTCCGATATTAAAGACCATCAATCTTAGACAGGACAAAAATGTTACACAAGATGGCATTAAATGTTATATATACCTGATGAAATAGAGGATTGAAGAAGAAATCCAAAGCATGAGCAACCTTCCACTGTGGTAGTCTTTGACGGTTTTGCTTAATTTGTTTTGGAACTTGTGAACCTGAAACAGAAATAGTATGTGAATATTTAAACAAAATCACAGCAGCTGTCATAAATACAGCCTCTTTATAACTAATGAAATCAATATAAAAAGAAGTTCTTCTCGTTACTAGTTACTATAAACCATGGATTCATTCTTTTGCCAAGTGCAGAATTTTAACTGACAACCTCAGTTTTAAAAGCATTGCGATACAGTATTTTTATTACTTAGACCATTTGGCCATAAACTCCTAATCTCTTTTTATATCTAAGAAATTTGTCTTATATACTTATAAGCTATAGGTTTATATAATACCTTCTCCATGCACTGAAGCATGTAGACGTGCCTGGTCTATACCATAAACAGTCAAGCCTGGAATCATTTCCTGTAGTTGTTTCTTGGTGTAATCTTTTGCCAACATTGACAACATCTGTTTTTTCATGTGGCAATCATTGGTATTCTCATACAATTTTACAATTGTGTTTGTTAAATCAGGGACTGGTGAATGCTGTTTCTCCATCTTTATCAACTCCGTTAGCTCACTTGCTTGACCTGGAGCTAAACAATCCATCAATGCTTCAATGGCAGTTGTAGCTTTACGTTTAAGCATACGTTTTGATGAAGGATGTAATGAGGCTATATCTGTTCTGACTTGATATTTCAATGGACTCATCTTACCATTAGACAATAACGACAGGGCAGTGTTGACATCATCTAGAAGAATGTCCCCTTTCTTTTCATCTGTACTCCAGCTAGAAGTTTGAGATAACTATATGAAGAAAAAAGTTACAAAGAACATTTAGTTAACTTTTATGAGTAAGCTAACATGTACAATCTGCTTATAGTAAATATGTTTAATTAACATGACCACAAAATTAATAAGGAGTTTCCTCTTTCAACCTGATCACACACATGCCATGTTAGGTTTCAGTCCAATATGGAATGTCTTAATAATATCCTGAAAGCATTTTATTATAAAAACTACTATTGTTTCTTTTTAGAAATTTGACCTTGATTGACTGTTTCTTTTTAGAAATTTGACCTTGATTGACCTTTATACGTATTGCTTTTTTATTTTATTCAACAAAACATACAATTTTATATATGTTATATAATCTATCTGAAAAGTAACCTTGAAACGTTTTTTTGAACAAGTAACTCTGACCTTGAACTCTGATGTATTCACTTCAAATGAATTTGAATCTTCATCTTCTTATATTAATATATTTTCAAATGACTTTTATTTAATGGTATGAAAATCAAATACAATTCTTTTATTTTATCAAATGTATTACTTACATCTTGACTGAAGGTCATGGAGTCAGTTTCGGCTGTACTGGGCTGTGTTTCTGTCTTTGCAATGGAGTCATCATCCTATAAAAAAATGTTCCGTTAAAAAAAATAACAGTTATACATAACATCATAGATCAATTGATATTTGCTTGCTAAATATCTAGAGGACAATAGCTCTTGTATATTCAGGATGAGACAAATATATATAACCTTGATCTTGACCTCAAATTAGTTATGTTAAATCAGTATGGATTTTTATTTAGGGATAATAATTGCCATTGTTTGTTAAACATATTTTTATACTGTGTTTGAAATATGCCGTTTAGATATGTATTTCATGGCAGGATCTAATAGGAAGTCAATTCTATCAACTTTATCAAATTTTATAAATGCATTTTTGATTTGGGCTTTTTTAAAACAAGCTTTCATAATCAGTAATTGCAGGTAGTTTTGTATGGCGATTTGTAACCATTGTTTCAATGTTTTTTACTTTTGGGCATTGCATAGATCATACCATTTATTTTTGACAGTTTTTTTTTTATATGTTTGGCTGTCACACCATTGTCCTAGATTAACATATATTAAATATGTCACCTTCTTTAATGTCTGTCTTAAATAATGGTTATTGTTCATTGATCCCTGTTATATTCATTTCATCTTAAATTGTTATGATATAAATCTCACTTTCTTAATTGAAATTTCTTATTTTTCATATGAGGGTCTTTATAGCTATTTTTATGGTATGTTTTTTTTTCATTGTTGAAGGCTGTACAATTGCTGACATCATTTTCATTGGATTTTGGCTGGATAGTTGTTTCATTTGCAAACAATCTCCTCTCCTTACTTTTGTACTTACATCTTGACTGAATGTCAGGAAATCAGTATCAGCTGAACTGGGTTGTGTATCTGTCTTTGCAGAAGATTCACCATCCTGTAAAATAATGCTATAATTAACAAATAATCCTTAATAATATGTTGATGTTGTTTGGGACGAGAAAAAATTTAAGAATAAAAAATGAAGTCAATACCATTATTTACTTACTTTCTGACAAGGGTTAATGCCTTTTGTGAAAGTATTTAGAACAAGTTTTTCAATATTTTTTTTTACACTTTTGGACTTTAATGGATATTAACATATACTGTGAAAGTACTTTTCCTCGTGGGGAACCAACTATCTTGGTTTTTGTGGTTGACTTTATCCACAAATTTATGTGTTCAACGAAATAAAACAACTATTTTCCAAATTAAGACATGGAACAAATCTCGATCCCCATGTTCGTTTGACTACTGATATGATGCAAAGAATGTGTATATTGAATATATCGCCAAATCAAAGAAAACTATATTTACAATATTATAGTCACTGGGCAAACGCACTATGAACAACAGACAGGGTTAATACCAATTCAATCTTAAAAACCTAAACTGTACAATTTTTTATCTTTTAGTTATTATAAAAATATATTTAATCAATGAAAGTCAGATTTCCGATATTGATATGCTATGATAAAGTGTTCATTTAATATTCTCATAATAATAAAATGATAATTTCATGCTGGACTTGCTTTTGATAAGAGTTATTTTACATGCGGGTAGAAATATTGTCTGTGTTTCAAATTTTGCTGATTTGCAATAAAATTGTCATAGAATTTTCTGAAATCTTTTTTAAAGTTACCTTTATACAGTTTAAGAAGTGTATAAGTTGGAGCATAGACATATTTTACTTACAATATTCATTATGCTTAAACAGCTAGATGTTTCTGTCTTTTCTTCCTCTGTTGTGTCCAAATCTGAATGCATATAAAAATAAATGAGAAATATTTTATCTCAAAGTAAATGTTAAAGTAAATACAAAATTGGTATTACACAATAGCAACATACAAAATGAATAACAATATAAAACATCTCTATTCATTTTGTTAATCAAATAATTTAGGCATCATATGTTGTTCAGCAGTTGCTATTAGTCTTTTTTAAATGCATTTTAAAAATTAATTTGCATATATATATATATATATATGTGTAGTGCAATTTTTATTCAGAAATCTGCTTGATACCATTGGTTGAATGGCTGTATTAAAATACTTGTTTTAACATTTTTCAAAACTCTCTGAAAGGTTCAACATGTAAAAAATGCCTTGAAAATGAGATTAAATTCCAATAAAACATGACTTATGTACAAAAATTTTAAGCAGTGTGGTTATCATCTAAATTCAAATTGCAAATAATATGTTGCCTCATTGGCACACATACCACATCTTCCTCAGTCTACATTGTTAGCCATTAGTTCGATGCCACAGACTAGTAAAATTTCATACGGACTAGTAAGTTTTTGCAAAACTTTGTTTGGCCTAATAAGAAAAATGTCAGAATATTATGATTAGTCTAAGGACTAGTAGTTGAAAAAGTTTTTTGGTGCAGACTGCAGTTCCTATATCTGTTTCAAGCATGTATGTGAATCATTCCGAGTCTAAATAAATAATAACAATAGGTGTATCTCCAACCTCCCCCTTTTGTGGATTATTTTTTGTTAATTATATAGGAAATCACTGAATCATCAATGAAGTGGGCCTCCTCTTTTGGGAAGTCAGAGGTTCTCTTATAAATAATTATGGATCTGCCACAGCTACCAATTTGAAACAAAATCTTTATAATCTTTAAGATTTTCAACAAAATCTACAAATATATCTGTGAATTTAATATAATTAATTACCTTTTGTATCCTCAATTGTTGAAGGAGCTACTTTTTTGCTGCAACTTCTGCATAATCCTGGAATATAATATTTCAAAATAATGCAAATTACAAACAAGTTTACAAGTTTAATATAATCTAAAGGTTCTTTTGTAAAATTCTGTTGATTCTACTATGTTTGATTTTAACCTCAATGTAACATGAATCAATTCTAAGTACCAGTAATGTGCTTTCATAAAGGGTCATATTTGAGTAGCAAGAGTGTGCTTTCATCATGTTCATAAAAATGGTCATATTGGAGTACCAACAATGTGCTTTCTTTCAAAGGTTACTGTAGTATCTGTTTTTTTTTTTTTATCATTAATCATGTCCAACCATTTATCATGTTCATACCATGATACCTAACTATAAGGTTTGAGTTGATCTCCTTGTTAAAGGCTGCACAGAGACATATGATTGATTACTACCACTTTAATTTGAAGATAGTCATCATGCTCACATGCAATCATATCATATCTTCTCATGAATTATTTATACAGTTATATATACATGTACTGTGAAGTAAAAATAAATGTAAACTTCAGGAAATAAACCTTAGTTTGATCATTTTATGTTGAATGTGAAATTACTGTACTGCAGCACTTAATTCTGGTCAGTTCATAGTCACAATTTTCAAAGCAAAATAATGAGGAATATAACCTTGTATATCCATATTATTATTAATTTATTATCTCTGAAAATTGAATTTTAAGGAAGTACCAAATTTAAACAATATACTATTCTTTACTAGGTTAGAAGGGAAATGCAATACACTAAATAAATCTAAAATCTAAGTTAACTTACCTGTACCTACTGGAAGAAGGACACCAAAAGATTGCAAAACATCCCGACTTTCTTGAACTGTTATACCTCTGTATGCTTTACCATTACCAGAATGAGATGGGTGGCTGCATGTTTTATTTTGTTTAAAGTATATTCCCAGTTTGTAACGATGATGTGGACACACTGTAACATCCCTGTACAAACGATCATCAAATAGGCCGACTCTATACAAAATAAGTTGACCTTCTTTCATAGGTTCACCCAAACTAAAATGCCGGTAAGAGCCTCCTGTTGCAACCCCAACACTCTTTAGGTGACTAGTCACGTCCTTAAAACAACACTTTATTTTGATTGCATCATGTTCATGTGGAAATAAATAATAACATCCACACTCATCAGTTCGAAAAGCTGAAATTCCACATCTGAGTGTGTCGTCTGCCATTTTCGAGGGTTTCTTATCGTCGAGTTGCAAGTTGCGAGTTAAGAAAGTCGAGTTGCGAGTTATAAAAGTCGAGTTGCGAGTTTAGAAAGTCGAGTTGCGAGTTAAGAAAGTCGAGTTGCGAGTTACAAAAGTCGAGTTGCGAGTTACAAAAGTCGAGTTGCGAGTTACAAAAGTCGAGTTGCGAGTTACGAAAGTCGAGTTGCGAGTTAAGAAAGTCGAGTTGCGAGTTAGGAAAGTCGAGTTGCGAGTTACAAAAGTCGAGTTGCGAGTTAGGAAAGTCGAGTTGTGAGTTACAAAAGTCGAGTTGCGAGTTACGAAAGTCGAGTTGCGAGTTACAAAAGTCGAGTTGCGAGTTACAAAAGTCGAGTTGCGAGTTACAAAAGTCGAGTTGCGAGTTACAAAAGTCGAGTTGCGAGTTAAGAAAGTCGAGTTGCGATTTACACAAATATTGTTTACATCGAATTTCAGGTTTGATTCACATTTGAATTTTTTTTTATTTCCATGCAACCGTGAGAGATATGTACAATAAAAGTGAATTATGTGCTAAAATAGAAAACGTGCTTACTTCTTATTTCTATTCCGTAATTGGAGTAAACTAAGGGGATATTTTGAATCCCAACCTTTTCAAGATTTTTATAAATGAATTATAACGGAAATTGATGAGACTGTCATTAAAGTGAGATGGTTAGCGCTATAAAACCAGGTTTAATCCACCATTTTCTACATTTGAAAATGCCTGTACCAAGTCAGGAATATGACAGTTTTTGTCTATTCTTTTTTGATGCGTTTTGTTATTTGATTTTGCCATGTATGTGATTATGGACTTTCCAAATTGATTTTCCTCTATAAAGTTCAGTATTTTTATGATTTTACTGTTTACCGGATGCATTTAATGAAACCCCAGATGCTGTTGATATAAATGACCGCAGAATTGACTGCCTCGTGTATGCAGAGGATTATTTTTTGTCTAGTTCCGAGGCAAGTCTTTCAAAAACGACTTGATAAAATTGAGAATGGAAATGGGGAATGTGTCAAAGAGACAACAACCCGACCAAATAAAAAAACAACAGCAGAAGGTCACCAACAGGTCTTCAATGTAGCGAGTAATTCTCGCACCCGGAGGCGTCCTTCAGCTTGATAGTTGATAGTTTGTCCTGAACTGTAAAATGGTGTTTAGAGGTCAATCTATTTTAAACCAAAGTAAATATGTTTAACAATCCTGGAACACATTTAAAAGAATATTTGTATTGCGAAAAAGATATAGTAGAATGTGTTAACAATTATAAGTATCTAGGTTTAATATGTATATTGCCGGACTTTTTAAGCATGGAAAGGGAGAGTCATACAAAAAATCAGTATAAGCAAAATTCAAATTGCGAACTTCATCATCTTACAATCCAAGTAATTTTACTCTATAACATATATATATATAGAGAATAATACATGGCAAAATCCGTATCATATGTCGTATCATCCCGAGACATCAATATCAGCCCAAGGGCCTTTAGGCCCGAGGGATGATATTGGTCGAGGGTGATACTGCATGTGATACGGATTTTGCCATGTATTATACGCTTTATCATATATTTCAACAGAAGAGAATTATATTATATGAACTTTTTTCTGATCCATAGCACTGGGTTACCTTCAGTTCTGTTTTTGTCTTGTTTCAAAGCCATACAATAACTTCTCAATTATTTATACGAATCACCTAGGTTACCTTACTATTTGCGTGCTGTTATTTTAAAAATATTTTGTTTATTTTTGTATTTTTTATAGTTGCATTTAGTGTGCCAAAAAATATAAAAACTTGATGTTCGTGACGTCACATACAATATGAAAACTTGACATTCGTGAAGTTACAAACCAAACAATGACATCATTCAAAAAAATGACCTATTTTGAAGAAATTTTTTCTAAAGCAAAAAAAAAAACAAAAAAAACTGACTTCATGTAAAAAAAAAAAAAAAAAAAAAAGGTATGCGATACGGGGTATGCGATACGGGTTTAGCTATGCGATACGGGGTATGCGATACAGGGTAGGTGATACAGACTGGAAAAACGAACCATTATTAGATATACAAAATAGCTGTATTTTGTACTAAATATATGATAAATATATTTCTCTTATGGTTGGGGCCTGTTATCTATTTCTCGCATGAATAGATAATTCTCGTATCACACTGTCCGGAGTGTGATACGAAAAAGTGATACGAAAAATGCGTTAATTTGATTGGCTAACGAAACCTCCTGAAACGATATTGCGGAATTTTCATTGGCTATTCTTTAGGTCATTGTTGATTGTTGACAGTTAAAGGTCACAATGATGTACATTTCCTCCATTGCAACGGAGATAAGCGATTTCTTCAATAATATAGAAAATACGCACACTTTTCACCTTATTATATATTCTTATTCAAATATTATTACATTCTGAAGCGTACAAAATGTTTAAAAAAGTCTTATGCTGAAGATTGACGACGAACAGGACATATGACGTCACAATGCAGTTATGTTCAAGCGACTGGGTCGACGTTTCGCGGATTTTTTTATTAAGCACAAAAAGCATGTTTACCATAAGAGAAATAGGTTTCACAACTCGGGAGAATTAGATATCGTTTGATATCAACTCTCTTTATTTAATTTAAATAGTAATAAAAAACTCGCCACAGGCTCGTTTATTATTATATTGAAATTAAATAACTCGAGTTGATATCAAGCGATATCTAATTCTCACTCGTTATGAAACCTATAAATATACGACCATACAATAAAACCTATTTTAATGAATGGCAGGGAAATTACAGGAATGTTCAAAACTATCTCTTCAGCATGCCAGAAAGAAGGTGAATATTTATTACAGCACCTTTACATATGAACGATTTTTTTTAGATGAATCAAATTTAAAATTAGGTTAAACAAATAGTCTTCTAACTTTATAGCTGTGCTAGGAGAGCTTGATATATTCCCTTTATATTTTCAGTTGTATTATCAATTAATATGAAATATCGGTTTAGAATAAAACAAAAAACAATATGAAAGATGGTTTACTATATAATACCTTTAGGTGTAACAAAAACATGTTCACTAATAATATTGAATGCTTTAATTCATCCATACACATACATTATTGTTTTCAAAAAGCTGAAATATTCATAATTTGGAAGTAAAGCTTGACTTTGTTATCAAGTCAGTTAAGCAAAAACCTTTGTTATAGTTTGGTAAAATTTTGATAGACAAAAAGAATATATACAAAGAGTAGTAAATTAGATTTTTATTTCAAACTAAAAACTTGTTTCTCTAAAGAAATGTATCTACATGAATCTTTAACAAATTAAAACATATGCAAGAGCAACAAAGGCTAAAGGTTCCTGGCATACGTAAGACACAAAAATGCGGCGAGTTTAAACTGGTTTTACTCACGCTCATTAGCCCATCATATCTCCATCATCTCTAGCCAATGTATAAGACATATATAATTTTAACATCCTCAATTTTGAGTGTCACTGACAAACAATAAATTTTGCTGTCCCTTACGAATATTGTCCGGATATGGAGCTGCCCCAAAAAGCCCACTTTAAACGAAATCTGCAGAAGGGGTGTTTTACATATATGAACTATAGTTTAGTTGCTATCTCCCTTTACGTTTAATACGACGGTGCTATGTATGAAATTTAAAAATAATTAAACTGCAAGCCATCTGCTGTATTTCAAAAGGCTATCTGCTTCTTTGTAGCCTGCTTCTTCAGAAAATACTATACGTAGTTAATACCTAGTCCATTTTATTTTAACAAGAGACACAGATATAGTGTAAACCACAAAAAAAATCAACAAGACTATGTACAATTCTATAACTAATCATCATTCCAAAATGTTATACAGTTACACCAAAAAAAATTAAAATATTTTAGTTTCCCCATTTTTACGAAATTCGACTTTTGTAACTCGCAACTCGACTTTCTTAACTCGCAACTCGACTTTTGTAACTCGCAACTCGACTTTTGTAACTCGTAACTCGACTTTTTTAACTCGCAACTCGACTTTCGTAACTCGCAACTCGACTTTCTTAACTCGCAACTCGACTTTTGTAACTCGCAACTCGACTTTCTTAACTCGCAACTCGACTTTCGTAACTCGCAACTCGACTTTTGTAACTCGCCACTCGACTTTCTTAACTCGCAACTCGACTTTCGTAACTCGCAACTCGACTTTCGTAACTCGCAACTCGACTTTTTTAACTCGCAACTCGACTTTCTTAACTTGCAACTCGATTTTCTTAACTCGCAACTCGATACTCGACAACAAGTGAATCTCGCCATTTTCAAGGCAAAAGTGAAAGTAGGGAAGTCCCGCAGAAAATAAACAAACTTTCATAAAAATTAATAAATTATAGGAATTTAATGTTTAATCATATATTTCCACTCTGAAAAATATTGTTATTTAAATTGAAGTTAACTATACCTTAAATTAATTTTTTAAATAACCTCAACCTTGAAATAATTTTGTTTGTTTGGATAAGTTGGAGTTAGCTCCCTTAACCCTTTCAATGCCAAGACCAAATTTTAAATTTGCCAAGACGTTAGAAACGTAATAATATGACGACGTCACCGATAATATCAGATTTTCAACGTTGACGTTCCTATCGCTTTTCGCCATGCATAGGACGCCTACTATTTGTTCATTGCATGCTGCGGCGGTTGTGGATAGTTGGCTATAAATTTAGGAGGAGGAGCAATAAACATTAAACATTAAACATTACCAATAAAGAAATAAGTTGATTTTCGCCAACCCCTAAAAATAAAAGAAAACGAAAACTATCGCAAAAAACAGCAGTAAATTAATAAAACAGCCCTCAAAACAACGCAAGTTAGAAAAATCGAGAGTTTCAAGTTTCCATAAATGAATATTGGGGATGGATTCTTACCCTTTGATTGTCCTTCATATTGACTTACCACATTCTTTTTATTTATCATAGACGTATGCGCCACATCTCCTTTTATCTATCATGGACGCATGTACCACATCTCTTTTATTTATCATAGACGTATAGTACAACATTTCCTTTTATTTATCATAGACGTATGTACCACATCTCCTTTCATTTATCATAGACGTTAGTACCACATCTCCTTTTATTTATCATAGACGTATGTACCCGGCACATCTCCTTTTATTTATCATAGACGTATGTACCACATCTTCTTTTATTTATCATAGACATATGTACCACATCTCTTTTTATTTATCATAGACGTATTATATGTACCACATCTCCTTTTATTTATCATAGACGTATGCACCACATCTCCTTTTATTCATATATAATAAGACGTACTATATGTACCACATCTCCTTTCATTCATCCGTGACGTATTTGCCACATCTCCTTTTCTTTTGATTTATGTGTCAATGCTAAGGTTTTTTCCCCCGTAATGTTCGCATGATTGCATTGCTAATAATAATTCTATACAAATCATTGTATACAAGAAAAGAAAAAGATATGCACATAGTAATGTATAAAGAATAAAGTTGCAATTCGAAGAAATGCAAAATTCTACTAGCATTGGATAATTATGAACTATTATCTTTAATTTAATTTTAATTGCTTGTTTTGTACTTTTTCTTAATTGTGTCCTGAATTTTCATATGTGTTATATATATATAATAACATCATGCAACAGCTGGTAACCTGGTTCACTATAGTTTTGGGGGGAGGAGGGGTCATAGATGTATTAAAATTAACATAATGTTATGAATTCACCGTAAAATTGAAAAACGTTCCATGAACTATTTTGTGACGTTGGCGGGTCTTTTTTTTGATTTTTTTTTAGGAAAGCCAGAGTTCCCCATCTGCGGGAGATCTTACTTTTGGACAACGTGTTATTTAAGTTAACTGCCTTTTTTTTTCTTTTTTGTCAGTCTCTTTACAACTAATAAAACTTGTATATTTTAGACATCCTTATTTTAAAAAAATAATTAAAATTTATAACATGTGAAAATCTTTATTATTTGTAAATGTCAAATTTGTTACTGTTCGTCGCACAGAACTAAATGTCGGTTGAAACATAAACTATGCACACCGCGGAGACATCTACCACATTGTAATCTTGATCGCTTCCTTCTTCCGTTACTTCGATATGAACATACAACACAATCTTTCACTTTGCCGTTGGCTAATCTTCGAAGTTCTTTCTTTCGATTTTCTAACTGACCCGGAAATCTATCTCTCATGTGTTCCATTGACAAACTTTCAATTACCTCGTGAATGAACTGGAGGCGTGATAGTGGACGAGGGTTGTTTGAGTTTTTTTTATAAAGAATGTACGCATTTATCATGAATCTTTGAAAAAGATTAAACATAATTTTTTTCCACATTTTGACGGTTTTCCTTTCATCGTTGTAGAATGCTGTGAACATGTCATTTCGATCTACTCCTCCCATATTTTTGCTGTAACTTTCTATGGCGGTTGGTTTGCCACGAGGTGAAACTCGTGCATTGCAAAATGTAGACACTAGGCGAACTGGTTTCCGTTTGTTTTGTCTGTATGCACATACTAATGTTTCTTGTCTTCTCATAAATACATATTCATCCGGACGTAATTCTGGGTTTTTTATTCTTTGTGGCATTGGTCGGTTACTTCTTAAAGTTCCAGTCATAAATGTCATATTTAAAAGTAGTTCTGATGCTAGTGATAGACTAGAAAAGAAACTATCACAAAACACGTGGTATCCTTTATCAAATAAACAACTAACGTTCAGTAGACTTTTAACAACCATACTACTTTGGAGTTCCCCATCAGGCACAGGATCGAAACGACGACCTCTATAAACAGTACTATGTACGAGATAACCGGATATAGATTCTACCAGCATCCAAAGTTTAATGCCAAATTTGTGACTTTTTGTTGGTATATATTGTGTCATTACAGAGCGCGCACGTGTCCCAACCAAAGACTCATCAATCGATAGGTTTTCTTTCAGGTGTATAAAGATATTTGGATCGCATGTTCAATGAATCAAGAATCGGCTTAAACTTGGCTGATGGGTCATATGTTGGATCATTTCTGCCTGAAACTTTACGATTATCAACAACATGTAAAAATTTTAGAATTAATTGAAACCTATTTCTTGGAAACATCTTTCTAAACCACTTGTATTCTTGTTTTCCTTTCTTCCAGTAGCACTGTAGTGTCGGTCTCTTATTCAGTCCCATATTGTAAATAGCGGCAAGAAACCCTTTGAACTCATTAATTGTGAGCGGTCCAGTCTTAATCCATTGGTGAACACGTGAATGTCTACATCTGTTGATCCTTTGCATGTTGGTTTTGATAAATGATCGGGCATATCTGAAATATAAATGTCATCACATTAGAAAATATATACGCTAAAGGATGTAAAATAGTTTAACTGTAAATTTATTAAAAACGGATATCAAAATTTACTATACACATGCTTATTATTTGAATTTTCGTTTGGTAATACCGCACTGTATTTATCGAGCTGTAAATACATCAATATAGAATAAGAAATCAATCAAATTTTAATATTTTTTCTAGCTGCATCATATTTTTAAATGTCTGTTAATATTCCGGTCCGGTGCGGCCCGTTAATTTCATGTTTATGAAATAAGCAATATTTTCGTCAATATTTTTGAGGATCTATGAAGATTCTTTTTGGGTGTTTTTGTTCTACTTGGGGCGTGTACCGTGGGTATTTATAAACCTATAAATATTACATATTTCATGTTTTCAAAATAAAAAGGGGTTTCTCACTTATCTGATAAATGAAATGAAACATGAATACGTGTTTGCATTGAAGTAAATGATTTTCGTTAATTCAAAAAAAAAAAAAAAATGCTTGTAGGTCTTTATCTAGTACATTATTTTCGGCGGCAAAATAAGAATTCCGCATCTACGATCCCAAATTGCGTTCGCAAAACGAGAAAACGTAGGAACACACAATCAATATACAGTTTATATTCATGATACGCGCACCCAAAATTTTTAATAATGCCTTTGGTTGTAGGTCTATTCACTTTGATAATTCTACTAGGCTTTTCACTTCTTTTGTAGTTATTCTAATCATCGGGAAATTGTGCAAGCTTATATTTCTTTTTTTTTAAATGGGGATGGTTCGGGGGAGGTTAAAAATAATCATTAGATTAGATTTTTAAAAAAGGACATTCGCATACAGACGAAACATTTGTTTGTTAAATTATACTGATACATTTTGTAGGAAAAGTAAAGCTATGAACCAACTCAATTATCATCATGTGAAAGTATGACAAAACAGATATATACTTTATCAATAATATTGCATCAGTTTTATGAAGACAGAAATGCCAAAATAGCGAGCTTTTTTACCTGTTTGTTTCTTGGACTATCTTCTTCATAAGATTGACTGTAAACATGAGCATAAAATATGCTATTGCAGGAGCTCCTCTGTCTGGTATATTTTTTACACCACTTTCACCAATAAATTCGGGGTCTTCAGCGATTTCTTCCGGCGGAAAAATGCGGAACCAAGGATTTGCGATATTCGCCATATTTCCGTATTTCGCAACGCTCCCGTTGACATCATATATTCTAAGACGACGTTCATATTCGTGCAATTTCCCGTAGTTTTCCTCACAATACTATTTTGGAAAAATGGCAATTTTGCAAATGCAAAGAAAGGCTTAATAGAAGAACTTGTAAATGCCGGTCAGATATTTTTTAACTATCAATACACATTTCAATTGTTAAATAATAAATACCATTTGTTCTATAAATCGCAACAGTTTATGTTTAGTCTTGAAATTGCATTTTGCATGGAACGAGTTTATTGCCCTATAGGGTTATAAAAAATATTGAACTTATGTATGCAAACATGTTTATTCGGAAATAATGCATGTATGCACGTTGTTAAAATTTATTACGAATCTATAACGTATTATCGACAATTAATATTTCAGTCAATGGTTGATGAATTCAAGCTTATTAATTTTCCGAGTGTTTTGCCGGAGTTTACCGAATTGTGGCATTGATAAACAATCAAACATAGCACACGCGGCTAGCATATGAAAAATAAAAGAATAACAGATTTGTTTTATATATTTTCAATGAGTTTCCTTGTGTTAAATCAAACGCCTTTCCTTTGAACATATTGTTGAATGACCAGATGTCTTTATTTAAAAAATCTTTTATTGTTAAAAATAAATTATTTTAGAAAAAAACAAAAAAAGTTGGACCTGCATGCATAACCTTTCTTATTACTCCATAGTCTTTCCAAAACAAAATTGTTGAAATAGTTCAATATCAACACATGAACCCTATTTGATACATATATGACTATAGTATTCTAACGTTTGGTTTGCTCCAGCGCGGGTACCTGTTGTTGTTGTGAAAGTGACGTAATAAACGTCAACGTCAAACTATTGTTTACAGTATACATAATAAAACCGTTGAATTATTCAAATTTAACTGTCGTAGTTATCAAACAACTTATTTTCAACATTTTTAAAAGACATAAAGCCGTAATTGTTGCAAAAATATGATAAATATTTTTACCAATTAAGGGCCAAAATATTGGCCCTCTGGCATTTTTCAGATATTGCTTAGGCCAATTTATTGGCCCTATGGCACAGAACTCGTTAGTCCAATTTTGAATTCATAACAACATTTGACCAGTTTATTTTTAAATAGGACATATGTGCATCTGGTGAAATTTAGAAGTTGTAAACTATACTATTCAATCTTCCATTTGACATCATTGTGTATGAAAAATGTTCAGGGATATTTTGTTTAAATGGGTCACTTATTTCAATACAATGATAGAGGAATCAGTCTCAGAGGGGGGATCTAATTCTTTAGTTTTAAGAGGGAAACCATGGATGTAACTAAAAAAAAAATTGCACAAGGTTTCCTGCTTACATGATGATTTAATCACTGAAGTTTAAGCAAAAATCAATTATTTTGATAAATCACTTTTACACAGCACTCTGCATGATTCTTAGGTGGACAGGTACTTTAAAAAATTCTTTTAATTTTTTTTTGCATTACTTAATTATAATTAATGGAAATATGATAAACTGTGCACACTAATGCTTGGCATATTATACTAGTTTACGTGAACTATATAGTTCTACAAGCCTTTAATAAAATATAATTTAAATTGCTAAATAAGATCTAAAAACGGAAGGCCATTTGACCTTCAACTCTGGAAGTCTTATATCAATATTCTTGTTATGTGTAATGGGAAAGAAAGTTTATTTAAGATTACCACTCAAAACGTGTATTTCTTTCTTTTTAAAAAAAAGGAATACAAGGTCCATTTGAGGCATTGGACCAATAATTTCTGTGAAGACCAACCAGTTATCATCTGTTATAAAATCAAATATGATATATTGTTTCAAAAATTGAAATAGTTACGAAATAAGAAAATTATTTGCATATTTCTTCTTAAAATTAGCTCTGATTGTTTTTTCTTCATCGAGCCAAAATTTATTATGCAACAAAAAATTGTAGAATTTCTTATATACTTTTTTGCAAGGTTCTCATAATTTACTATCAAGATATTGTCCTGAACATGCATGAAATATTTACTACTGGATGTTAAACAACCAACAATCAATCAATCAATTACTATCAAGATATTCCCAAATCCCTATCTTGATAGTAATTGTATTAGAATAGAAACAACTTGATATTGTTAAAAATAAATGTATATTAGAAAATTGAAATATAATTAAAACCTCCTTATTTTAAGGTGCCAACCCCTTAATTTTCAAAAGTTGCAGAATCAAGTGTTGACTTCTACAAACTGAAATAAAATGTGCTGCAATTTAGACTATTGAGTTCGCTGCTCAGTTTCAAAATAAATAGATTTCCATGACACAAGTATATATTGATAGGGTTTTAATTGAGGAATAAAAAAAACTAATAAAATATAGGGGTCAATGTGCTTGTTTTTTGAGATATTAGCCATTGAAATTTTGGCAGGAAAATTTTTCCTCTTGATTTTACATGGCTTTATCATTGACCAGTTAAAGTTCTCAAAAACTATTAAAAAATAAATAAGATATTATAAGACTTTTACAAATGGCTAATAATTATACATGTTAAAGATTTATAAAAAGAAAAATGGGGGTTCATGGGCAAAATTTTTCAAGGCATCCAAATGGATGAAACCAGAGAATTTCAAATATCGGACAAAAAGTCCAAAACATGACAAGCAGACATCCTGAAAGATACATTTTGATATGCTTGCAAATTTCTTAAAACAAGTCAAGTTCAATCAAAGTGTTACATTACAATATAATACATCAGAAGATCATTGCTAGACAATTCAGCTAAACACCAAAAAGTTTAAATTTGTCTACGGTCAACTAATGATTTATCCTGTAAAAGCACTTGGTTCTCTGATAGCACTAAAAACCAAAGTTGGGTTTTCCAAAAATTCTTAAAAAATAATTTATGACTTAACAAATTGCTTTGGACAAGACCTTGCTTACATTTTGAAATTTATGTTTCCATACCAATTAAAAGGATTAGATAAAGTGAGGTTGTTGAAGTTGATACAATGCAGGGGGCACTCATAAAAACATAAAGGTCTGAAACAGGTCACATAACTCTGTATTGTGACCACATAAAAACAGCTCTGGTTGTTTGTATACCGATGATATTTCAAAGAATATTTCATCACTTGCTACAATTATCTAAAATTTATAGGTGGTAAAAAGTAATTAATTTGGCATTAAAAAGTTACACATGTTAAGATAGGTTATCAATAATGGCTGAACCTTGACCCTGTCATTTTCATCACAGACCTATCTGAGAAGAGAGGAATTGTTGTAATTTTTTAAGGTGTATGATCTTGCTGTGTAATAATTAACAAACTTTATTTGTTTTTATTTTCCATAACCCCTTGGTATCTGAGTGCTATGTCTTTGAAATAGATACCTTGGCTCACAGTGGGATCGTAATACACAGAACCAGTAATCTAAGGAATGTCCATTAACAAGGAACCAGTAATTAATCTCCTGACTGATTCCTGGTTAATGAGAGCTTTATCCAAATACTTGGGATAATCTGGAATTCTCTGACAATGGTTATCAAAGTGTTTTGATTGATAAGCTCGAATGATAAATCATAATTGCCAGAATATTTATAATAGTTTACATTATTATGTTGTTTTATGGGTAATCTTTATCATATATAACAGATAAATATAAATCTTCAAACAAAAGTCTGCTCATCTTTATTACATAATTGTAAACAATGGAGGAAAGAACGTGTGGACATAAGAAAGAAAAGCTTCTTAACTTTGTTTTTGCGATAGATTTTTGTTTCTAATGTTTTGAATAAAACTGATTCATTTTACAAGCATCTGTCATATAAAAAGTTAGAAAAAGTTAGCTTCTGATTTTTTTTTTGCCTTACTGTTTCATTTTACATATATACATCTTCAATAAGGAGGGAAAATTAAGAAAAACTATTTAAAACATGAAAAGACCATACAATATGAATAATGTTGTGTTTTTCAATTTATGCAGTTTTTGAATAGCAAATAATTGCGCAAATACATGCAAGAAAGTTTAGAATTAAAAAAAGGGGAATAGTGTCAAAAAGTGTTTTCATTAGTAACTACAACTCCATAATAGAAGACACTTACAATTTTGCAATTGAGCTAAAAAAAGCTTGGGGGGAGGAAAATTGGACAAAATATTATATTTTGCTTTTTCTTTTTTTTTTAAATAATTCTAATTTTATGACTTGAGACTTATTTTTTAGCATTTGTCTTTTAAGTTCCTTGTTCACATAGTTTACTCTATGATACTGTTTTTCTCAGTAGACAAATATGTCATGAATGCTGATGATAATTTATCCCAGTCTTGAATTAATTATTTTAAACAAATCATAATTATTATTATATCATTGAGCTTAAATTTCTCTTTTATGATCTTTAAGACATATGATATATATTGCCCCTAACGCAATAAAACAACAATTTTACAATACAAATCACATTTTTAACGATTATTGGCAATAATCATTCTGTTGAGAAATGGAAATATAAGTATTTTAACGATCTTTAAAACTGTTTTTACGATGCTGCAGTGTATTTTTAATGTCCCTGCGGTGTAAAACCCCTGCTGACTGATGGAATATTACAAATGATATTTTTTTTCTACATTTGTTCGTAATTTTTGTTAATTATTTTAACACAAAGATATGGATGAAAATCACTGAAACAAGGAATAAATATGTATTAAAGAATCTGATTATTAAACTCAACCACATGATCAGAACACCTGGAGTTCTCTAAGTACAGTTAATGATTGGCTGTTTATTTTCTTTGCTTCGAACATGCTACAAAGATAAAATCTAAGATTTCTTTCCAAAAACTTCAAATTAACTAGTAGTGAAAATAAAGCGGTAAAGGTGAACTCTAATTGTTGCACATGGTTAGCACTACCTGGTAGTAATTAATAACTCCGCCTTGTGAAATAGACATCTTGATCCATTGTTTGTTTATATTGGGCTTCAAGACTTGATAAGCTGTAGTCATAATTATCTAATTATAATTCGGGAGATTATCTGATTAAGCCATGTACCAAATCTAAACATTTTTTGTGGTTTCTGTGAAGTTTTTTTTGTTTTACATATGTGTAAACATGAGTGACATTTAACACTTAAAGCTCTTTAGAGGATATTTTTTGTTTACAAATTTTATTATTTTAAATTGCAAAAAAAGCATTTTTTGAATGCCAAGACTTAGATGATGTCATTTTTCTTTTAAGTGGTATTTTTCATTTAATTATAAAAGTTTCAGTAAAGTTTTTCACTAGTTTAGATATTTTTTTAATAATTTTAAAAGAGATAACCATATATTTGCAATCAACCCTACTTTACTTAAAGTTGTCTTCATCTGGCAATGCTAATTACCAAATTCCTAAACTGTACAATGAATCATCGAGAAATTTCTTTATAATATATTTAAAATATGTAAACAAATTAATGGTGACTTTTTTATTCTGTGACTTTAAGTGTAAGTGAGTGCATTTTGTCCATTCTTGTTACATTGCATTTAGTGAAATCTTGGCTGGTATTGCTTGGGGAGGCGTGACAAGCAAAGTTATCCTCAAAACTGCCAAAGCAAGTTCCACATGAGCAGCAGGATCTGTTAACACTTCCAGAGCACCTGAGATCAACCCTAGTTTTTGTTGGGGTTCATGTTGCTCAGTCTTTAGTTTTCTATGTTGTGTCTTCTGTACTTTAATTTGTCTGTTTGTCTTTTTATTTTTAGCTATCATGCGTTGTCAGTTTATTTACAATCTATGAGTTTGACTTTCCCTCTGGTATCTTTCATGCCTCTTTTGCAAATACAAACAGAGTAGGAAATAAATGTCCTGATTTTGCACAGGGGAGAGGCTGAAAACATTGTCAGTCCTAAGGTACTCTGCTTTTTGTCTTGCCCCTTCATAATGCAAAATTCAAAATTTTCAAAAGTGTACTGATATATTATGGGACCCAAAACCTTTGACAAACCCAAGGCATTAACAGAAGAATGATTGATAATTTTGAAGCTTTGAGTATAATACTATTCTCTAGGTTCCTTTAGTTCTTATACATCCCGCATTTATACTTGTAAGCTGAAAGTGATGAAAAACAACACAGAACATAACATAAAGAGTAACTTTAAATTTTGATTTTTAACCTCAGATGGGTTTTACATGTTCGTTCAGGTTTCTTTATTAAACGCAGCTGCAGGTCCTATAATTTGAGTAATTCCAAAGACATTAATAAAAACAAATAATATGAAAAATCCATTTGTACTTATTTAAAATTTGAGATGGGTTCAAATTGCTCATCAAACGCAGTTGCAATATAGAATAAAGTTCTCAAGTGAAATTTAACCAAAGAGTAAACAAATCTGCATGTGGTACAACTGAATATAAACTGTTATAAAGACAAAACATCAGATTTTGAGATACAAACGATAGTAAACCAGCACAGATGTTTGTTATTTTCTACTGTTCATTGCCCTTGTATCACAAAAGTTCAAGGTTTGGGGTAACAGTCAAAATATTTATACTTTTTAAGGTGGAAGTGTTTAGGTATGTTACTATCTTTGAACGAGTAATTAGCAAAAAGGTCATTGTTTCAGTCCTGATGCAGTCTGATCATTGTTTATATACAAATATTGCTTATTTATACATCAAGGGTGGATAAGTCTGCAGTTCTCAATTTCGATATTCAAATTCTGGTCAATAATGAGGCTGTTTTGATTTTCCTGTGAAATGTAAGTTTTAAGCATGTCTATGTAAACCCTTGAGCATTGGTTGGGAACCCCCCCCCTTTTTTGGACGATCAATGCATTTGAATGGGAGCATATAGTTGGAACCCCCCCTTTACTCTGGGTTGGGAACCCCCTTTTAAAATGACTGGATCAGCCCTGCTTGAGTGTTTAATTGTCCAAAGATATTGTTCCATTTTCCAAATTTCTTCTTATAAAAAACAGGTGACAGAATATTGACCATCACTGTTTCATTGGAAATTTAGGACAACTTGTTATAATATACAGGTGCAAGATTGGGGTAAATATTCCAAGAAAAAAGTAGCATTTCTCATTCTAAAAGAAAGCATATCAGATTGGTGCTATCTTCAAGTTATATTGGCTCTCAGTTTTTTACCCAAGTAGTACAGTCTAATAACTATCATGCTTTTGTAATTCTTTTTGTCTTTGCAAATAACAATTATGGAAACTACATTTGGAATGCTTAATTGATTTGAGAAGAATTTTGCAATGGCTAGGTTCTGACAAGGATTTGTATAGAAATACAGATTCAATAAATTATGTCTTCATCTGAAGTTATTCCAAATTCATTCCTACAGTTAGAGTTCAGAATTTCTATTAACAAGAATTGCTTCGGAATGCTAGTCCATTTAGCAGGGTTATCAAAACAACATTGCACAATTAGCAAACTTTTTGAATTGTTGCTTTAAATAAGTACTTTATCACTTCTGATTAACCTGCCTCTAAAAAAATAGTCATAAGTCATTACACAGGTGGAAGCGATAAATAAATATAAATTATATAAAAAAAAGATGTTTTTCGAGATGTTTGATCTTGTATCTATTAATGGTATTTAATAACTCAAGGTGAACCTGGCTGCTTCTCCTGTTGTTAAATAGATAAATAACATCATGAAAACGTTTATTATAGGCAATTATATCATTTACCTACAAAGATTCCTATGCACCTTAAGTAATTTGTAATTATCTAGTAACAATGTTTTATCTTGTTAGGGGCAGATAACCCTAGATAACATCTTTATCTTAGAGGTGTCTTGGGAGCTCGAGGAGGGTGTAATCGTAAGACTTATAAACTGATTGCCAAATCAAATGGTTGTTGAATAATCCTACAATGAATAATGAATTGATGAGTTTATACTTTTCAACTCTGTTTTACAAATTTTAAGGGACTCCAAGTGGTGAAGTTGAAATCTTCCTATTATGACTTTTATAGAGGCCATCACAAGTTAGTTGACCGCTTTGGAATATCTGTTTATCTTTTTTTATCAAAAAAAATCTTTATTTCGGTCTGGTTAAAGCTGAAAATAAATATCCTTGCATAAGACGGGATGCATTTGAATAATTTGCATTACTAAATGTTGGACACCAAAAGCAATAGATGAAAATGAATAGTCTATCCACAAAAAAACCTCATACCCCTCTCTCAAATAGCTGTCTAATAACCTCAGAAAAAAGGCAGTCTTGGCCTAGAAAATTTGAATCAAACTTGAGTTGGTTGCTCCCTCTACACAATACAGAAAAGTCTAAAGTCCACTCCCTCTTCACTGTGCCAGAAAAGAGGTAGCCTTGGCCTCGATATTTGAATAAAATGTAAGTCAATTGTTCCCTCAACACTGTGTAGAAAAGAAGCACCCTTGGCTTCAAGATCTGAATCAAACTTAAGTCAGTGGTACAAAGTGCAAGAAAAGAGGCATATTAAGTCAATGGCTCCCTAAGGCAGCTTTGGCATCAAAATTTCAATCAAACTTTAGTCAGTGGCTCCCTCTTCACTGTGCCAGAAAAAGGCAGCCTTGGGTTCAAAATTGAACAGACTTATTAATTCAGTGGTCTACTCCCCACTGTTCCTGAAAAGAGACTGTCTTGGCTTTAAAAGTTTGAATCAAACTTAAGTCAGTGGCTCCCTCTATGCTGTGCCAGAAAAGAAGACACATTGGCTTTATGATTTGAATCTTACTACATTGTAGCAGTGTGTTAGTGGCGCCCTCTACTCTATGCCACCATATCAACATTCAGATTTGATGATTCAGATTCACTTATCTAAACCAAGGATACCACATCAAAAGATTGTTTGTATTTAGTGAGTGATTTTTCATTCTCTATGACATAATTTTGATCATTTCCCAAGTAGATAATGGAATTTTACACCTGTTCTGATTGACAGCTTATTTTTACCTGTTTATATTGGTTCATGTAAGAACTTTCTGACACTTAATTACTTGTTTAAAGATTGAATTAATTTTTTTCTAGTGCACTTTAAAAATTCTTAGAAAAATGCTGGAAAAAAGTGCTGGAATTATAAATGGGACTAACGGTAATAGAAAAATGTGTTAGTCCAAGATTTTATGAAGTTTTAGGGTAAATGTTAAAACAAGTTGATACTGGAGATAGATTTTATGCACCTATCACTGCAGGCCCAGATCCAGAGGGGGGGTCTGGGAGTTAGAACCCCCCTTTTATTTTGGACGACCAATGCATTTGAATGGGGACATGTAATTGGAACACCCCCTTTGACCAGGGTTAGGAACTCCTTCTTTTTTAAATGGCTGGATCTGCCCCTGCACTGAGTAGTTGGTCTACTGATTAAAATTTGGATAGAAAGATCTACAGCAATAAGAACTAACAGACTCATGTTTCTGTTCATCCATAACTTTGTCCTTTAAGGTGGTACCCAACACTTTCACTAAAATTAATTTGGCTCGTTTAATTTCCATGAAATTTTGTCAAATTATTTACTTTGACCCTTAAACAAAAATATAAAAATTTCAAAAATTTTGAACCAACCGTTTTGTCAGAAAAATTATACTGGTTATATAGCACTTTGACTAAAAACAATTTTGATCATTAAGAAGCTTAATATTCCTTTTACAACACAACGTAATTAAAACGTTTAGCTGACTTTACAGAGTTATCTCCCTGTAGTGTTAGGTACCACCTTAAGTTAACAATAAAATCATTGGTTATCTCGGCTGAGTTTAAGATGTAGAGATTGTGACAATGATGATAAGACAACAATCCACTAAGAACAAAAGGACCTGGGTGTAACCAACCATAGACCTTCAACAATGAGACAAACCCATATCATATTGTAAGCTTTAAAAAGCATGACATTAGTTTTTAATCAACTCAAAAATAATAAGTTCATTTGAAATAATGGTGTTACTTAACCTTTCAGCATTCCATGATTTCTATCATAGTTATTTTCCAAAAAGACTTTCCTACCCTTTGTCATGGAATCACCATTTTTGAATAAACATATCCAAATATCTGAATTGAAAAAAAAAGAAAAGAACATCCATGAACCAATTTTGAAATCTGCAATTTAAACAGAAATCAGAGATAATGAAAATTATATATCAGCAAATACTTTAAACAAATACTATTGTTTATATATGTCTTATAGTTTTGGATAACCCCAATTTTCCAACCTTAAGTCCTTTACCACCCTCTTCAGACTTTATTTTTAAATCAGTTTTTCAACCTTTGCCACCCTCTTCAGACAATTTGAGTACAGAACACAATCCTGATAATTTAACATACATACTATACAACCTGTTTGATCACTGAACAATCTGCACTTAGTTGACCCTCAATGATTGTTAAAGATTCACATCTGCTGTTAAACTCATACTATTGTATATCATATCTGACACAGGATTATCTATGTGAAACAAATCTATCTGAAAATAAACTCCATTGATTCTATTTGCACTCTGCTGTAAGAAGTGAGACAATTTATGCTCACTCATAACTTAAATTGTTACCTTAGATAGTGTTTATGGTTTTCACCATTGATATTTAAGCATAAAAAATATCTGTCTACATTATGTCGTGCAGTTGCATGTGTATTGGCGTATCATTAGACCTTTTTGGACTGATTTTTTATTACTTTAGGACTGTTACATGTACGCAGTCAGTAATTATATTTCTCCACGTGTTGGCTCTTAAATTCATCTTTGAAGGCAGTCAGTTCAGATGTTGTTCAACCTGCAGACTTTAAGTGTCTTTGAATTTATAATATTATCCGGAAAATTGCTGCTTACTTTTATATACTGAAACTTTTGATGAGCTTTTAAAGTATCAAAGGCATTGGATTTCAAAAAGCTCAATTAAATTTATAAATTCCATTTTTAGCTTACCTTTCCCAAATGGCAATGTGAGCTTTTGCCATCACTTGGTGTCTGTTGTCTGGTGTTCCTTCTGTTGTCTGGTGTTCCTCCTGTTGTCTGGTGTTCCTCCTGTTATCTGGTGTTCCTCCTGTTGTCTGGTGTTCCTCCAGTGTAAACTATTTCAATGATCTTATATACACCCTCCCCCTTTTAACTTAATTTTTGGAAAAATTAATTGACCAATATGGATATATGTAAAAGGGATGTCAAATAAACAAATTAACACAGCAACTTTTACTCCCCCCCCCCCTATTTGATTTAAGTTTATTATCCTTGTTATCCTACATTGATCTTTTGATGTTGCCCCTCAGGGTATCAACACAATTTTGTCATGAATCCATCTGCTTCCTTTGTTTAATATTCACATAGACCAAGGTGAGTGACACAGGCTTTTTAGAGCCTCTAGTTTTGTTTCTATGTTAATTTCTTACTGATCATAATTTCAGATTTTAACTCAATTGCCTTATTTGTTTTTACAGATGAAACAACTTTTGCATTCTGGGAAATTCTGGTGAGTTTGTTGCAAGAAGATGATCAAGAAATAAATGAGATGGCTGCCAAGATTGTCAGCAGATTGAACCCTAAAGTTCAAGGTCAGTTGACAACAATTTTAAAATAAAGTCGAATATTGTTTTTGCCTTCATACGATTTATGTGAAATCTTTGGAACGCCAGATCAATTTAAAAAAAAAATGAAATAAGCAGACATCACAGAAAAATAACTGACCAAGGTCAAAGGTCAAGTTGAAAGTGTTTATAACTTAGAGTTTAAAGTTTATATAATTTTTTTCATTGACTATAAATGCTTAAAGGCAATGTTGAGCATACCTTTATTATACCATTTACAAGATTTGTTATCACATAAGCAACACAACGGCTGCCACATGTGGAGCAGGATCTGCTTATCCTTCCGGAGCACCTGAGATCACCCCTAGTTTTTGGTGGGGTTCGTGTTGTTTATTCTTTAGTTTTCTATGTTGTGTCATGTGTACTTTTGTTTGTCTGTTTGTCTTTTTCATTTTTAGCCAAAGCCTTGTCAGTTTATTTTAGATTTATGAGTTTGACTGTCCCTATGGTATCTTTCGTCCCTCTTTTTTATCCAGTTTTAATGTTGAGAAAACTACAGGCTTCTTAGTATTTGAAGTTAGGAACAAAATTTATTGTTTTGAGGACAATGTAATGATTTATGAAAAAAAGCAGGTTATTTTGTTTTCAAGGACATTTTGAGGTCAAAGAGAATGTAGGAGTTAGGTAAAGTCTTAAGAATTGAAAAATCAGGAGATCATAGTGATTCAATGCACAATAATGCATTAAATTAATTCAATTGACAGGAAATGTTTGTATATTTATCACACTATTGTATTTAGTAGTATTCCTCTCTTGACACAGAGAGAAATTAGGTTAAAATATGAAATAAGGGCCATTGATAAACCCCCCTTCAGTCTGTGTGAGACCAGGTTTAAATACTGAACAGAAGCAACAAGGTTACAGGGGAAATTTATTACTTTTGAATATGTTCTCAGACAATTTTAGTGATTTAGTATATAATGTTCAAGATTTTATATTTTGCAAAAGGATTAATCAATGTATATTTTTAAAGTTAAATTGAAAACAGCTTAAGATTTGTTACTCGCATATTTCTTTTTTTGGTCAATTTAAAACTACATGTATGTTCCTAGGCAATTTTAGTGATTTAGTATTATTTATTAGTATTATGTTCAAGATTTTAAATTTTGGAAGGTAAATTAAGTCATATTTGCTATCAGTTGTTATCTTTATAGGTATAAAAAAATATGTAACATATTTTGTATTTTTTACTATGTTGAAGATTTTTTATTTTAGAAATGGATATATTTAAGGCATTGAGAAAAATAATTCACTTTACTGTCTGAAATTTTTGGTTAAAAAAAAATATTATTTACAATGTTCAAGATTTTACATTTTGAAAAAGGATGACTATTTTCAAGATTATGTTGAAAATAAATTAATTGTATAAGTGACTGACATCTTTTTAGATGTGACATATTTCTTTCAAACACCATATTGTCACAAATGCTTTTTTTTTAATAATTTTATGTAACTGTTTGCTAGTACAATTTTTTTTTGTATGCAGCTGTTTCAATCCAACAATAGATTTTTTTATGCGTTTTTCATTTTTTTTTTCGAAAGTGTCCTTCACCCACTGTAAGTCTAAATAAAACTTGGTAACTTATTTGTATTTATTTATATAAACAGATTTTACGATTTGTAATACAATTATGTAACAAGCACAAGACATTACCATATAATATGTAGCTGTAACATCAGACCCTGAAAGTATATGTATTTTGATTTACGATGTTAGTAAACTATCTGTAGTAAAGTACAAATCATTAAAACTTTTGTATAAAATTTAAAATAGAATTAAGCTGCCCCCCCCCCCCCTTTTGAAAACAAATAAGCACTGTTAAAGTCAATGTTCTGTTCGAATTGTGACTTTTAAAGTCTAGTTTGTGAGTCCAACGAAACCCCCCTTGGAAATTCCTGGCTTTTGGCCTGTAGGTTACCCAGGTATATCATCTCACATTTGGAGTCCGTATTCTGTCTTCATTTAAGTTTACAAATATCTTCTCCTCTGAAACTACTAGGCCCTTTATAGTCAATTTTTAACAATATTCATAAATTTTTGTAATTTTTTTTTTTTTAAATCATTTCCGAAACTACTGTGATAAACTTAATCTAAGATTTTCAGACAATTTTTATAAAACTGTAGAATTTCTTTTATCTTTGTCATTCTAACTCTGGTGGAAAGTTTTCTTCTCTGCTTATCCTTATGTTTGTATAAAATTCAGGATGTCAGACAGTTATGATCTGCTTTTCACAACATTCTTGACTTAGTATTTTCAGTTATTGCATGTTCACTCAACTCAAAGCTTTTTTTTTACTGTTTGTATTTTAAGTGATTGTTTACTCAACTCAAAGTTTATTTTTGACTGTTTGTATTTTCAGTGATTGTTTTGCCCATCCACATCCCTTAAATCTGACTGCTTGTATTTCTAGTGATTATTAACCAATCTCACACCTTAAATTTGACTGTGTTTTCAGTTACTGTTCATCCATCTGTTTGTATTCCTGAAATCTGACTGTTTGTACACTCAACTCATACCATAAATATATTTGACTCTTTGTGTTTTCAGTGACTGTTCACTCAACTCAAAGCTTATATTTGACTTTGTATTTTCAGTGACTGTTCACTCAACTCAATGCTTATTTTTGACTGTTTGTATTTTCAGTGACTGTTCACCCCTACCTGGCCTTAGATTTGACCATTGGATCCATGTTACATCACCATTATACCAGACACTGGAATCTATGTGTGAGAACCATGCTGAAATGGATGGAGACTGATACCAAAGAAGAAGTGGTAAAATCATATTTTATTTAATTGCATAGTTTTTGTTTTACCTTGCTAAGTTACATGTACATGAGGGTGTGAAATGGAATTTTCTAACTTTTGTGCTGTTTTCAAATTTCTTGAGCAATGTGACAAAAAAAATTCTCCTCACTTGTTAAATATCTTTTCCCAGGAAATGATTGGTTGAAATAAAATTATAAAGTTATTTTTTTCTTGATTGAGGGATACAAAATGAAGAACCCCCATCCTGACCCTCTGTATAAATTGCTATTGTTGTTCATTAACTGATTGTCAGCTCATATTCATTATTGCTCCTTCAACAATGAACATGGAATGTCAATTAAACTTTATAAGAAAATGTACCACAAGTGTAGCCATTGTCTGTAATAACAAAATGGACATTACTGTTCTACATTTCTATTTCCTGTAACTCCAATAATACAAGCCTTTAATATCTCCTATTCTGTCGCCTTTAATGTAGTGATTGAAAGCTAGACATGGATGGAGAGTTGTCTCATTGGCACTCATACCACATCTTCTTATATCTATATAATATGAAGACTGTATTACTCAGGTTATATTTCCTGGTGTTGCTCATTAGGGTGAACTGATGTAAAAACCTTTATTTAAGAAGAAAGAATAGGTCACCTTTGATTTGCTACTGTATATTAAAATTCAGATATTTTGGCAATTTTTAAAGAATTTGCCAAAATTGTGAGAAGAAATATTTTGCAAAAATAAAATTTGTTTTTTTTAACTTATATGAAAGCATTATTTATGTACAGCCTTATTATATATTATATTATATGCTGCATATACTAGTATATCTGAAAATCCCAATTATCAGAGGCAGATCCAGAAATTTTCATAAGTGGGGGCCAACTAACTGCCTAAGAGGGGCCCGCTTCAGTCAAGCTTCTGTGATTCCCTATGTAAGCAATCAAATTTTTCCCAAAAAAAAGGGGGGCCCAGACCCCTTGGCCCCCCTCTAAATCCGCCTCTGATTATAATTTATTAAAGCCATTTGTGTTTTTTGTTCATCAATCACAATAATAACTTAATATTAAAAAAATCTTATTTTGACAGCATGGCAATTTAACAAGGTTACTCATTACAAATGTAACCTGGCCTAAACTGATATTCCTATTTTTCTTCCAAGTCAAAACAACAGGATGAATTTCAAGTACTTTTCTATGGGAGTTTACTCTTGATTTATTTTATATAGATCAGAAATGGTTCAAATGATATCCTCAAAGTCTCTCAAACTGTGAAGTTTTTATAATCCTTTAGTTATATTTTCATGGGGGAGGACAACATATAAACTTTAAATTTCTTAAGAATGTTTGTGGTTTACTTTTTAAATTGTTATTTGGATGGAGAGTTGTCTCATTGGCACTCACACCACATCTTCCTATATCTAGTCTATTTTTGGACATTTTGTTTGATAATCGGGATCCTTGGGTTCATCCATGTGGTCCTATAAAACAATTTTCCCCACTGACCCCTTCTATGGGTTTTATAATTTAGCAAATTTTATGGAAAGCTGGTTATTTTTAAACAGAGTATCCAACATCCATACCCTAACAATTTAACCCTCTCTTTCTGGGTTAACTTTATATTCACAATATTGCATCAAGGTCTCTGCACAAAGAATTTCCATGAATATTCAATTAATCAACCCACAATACAAGATCTAAATATTTTTTGTGTATTCGAATAAACATCGTTAAGGACGCTGACATTTATACATAATTACTCTGAAGATGGCACTTGTCACATCCAAAGTGTTTCCTGAGAGATAAACTTGTTGTGTGTCATCAGACGACCTTGAACTTTGTATATGATACTGAATACATGATTTATAACATTGTAAGTGATGACTGATAAAACTATATTATGATTTCTCATTAGAATATAAAAATTGTATCCACTGCACACAACACACTACAGTGGATACCCCTTTAAGTTACAAGCTCATGGTTAAAATTGCCTCAGGTCACCAGGCCACAAAACTGCAAACTATTCATTCATAAAATGATCTGATTCTCAGTTTTTAAAAATTTATGAAAATCACAGAAAGGATTGACTTGCATCTGTGAGTAATCGTGGTGACTGACTTAATAATTTTCTTGTTTATGAAATTGTTTACAAATATTTTAATATTCAAATGATGATGGAAGTTTGAAATAAACATGACTGACTAAACAGCATTTGCAGGGCTGGTAAAAATATTCAAAAATATTGAAATATGATTTGAAAGTTTCTATTTTTACATATTTTACAGGGTGCTGGTGGGAGACTATTTGACAAAAATGAGATGAACACATGGAGAGAAGATATACAGTTCGTAAAAATTGTGATGAAATATTTTATACAAATTATTCTGTCATGCAATACTTCATCCACAGCAGGAATTGATAATCAATTCTCAAAAACTGAAAATGTAGCCATCAAGGGAGACAATTCAACCATAAACAATGAAAGTAAGGGAGATGATTTGAGAAATGACAGAGAGAAATTACTTCGCCTACAAGCAGAGCTAATGGACAAGTTTCCAGTTGGTCAAACTTTCAATTTAGAACCAATGACATCTGACCATTCAGAGAGATGGTCAACATGTATTGATTGTATTTGTAGTCATTTGACATTAGTTTTAAAAGAAGACCTGGCATCTTCAGGACCATTTAAAGATGTCAACAAATATATACATTGTAGTATCAATAAGTTAAAAGTAGACTTGGTAATTCAGCTATGTCAATGTTTGTCTGATTCTAGGATAAATTCTTTACTTCAGGGAAAATAGTAGAAAGAGAAATAAAATATGTATGCCACACAAATTTGAGTTATAGTTCTTTTGTTAAAAGACAAACAAGGGTGCCAGCAATTAATAGTTTTCTGTAAACTATTTCAAAAGTGCAATACATTGTATTTTATTGGGGATTTTTTTTTAAGAAGCAAAACTAATTTAAAAATATAATTTTGTGGGTGAAGGTAAATATTGTTTTATTAGTAAAATATATGCTGCATTTTGTTATTTTATCTGCTTATACATTTTAGTTTTCTATTGATAAATTCTTCTCCCAAAAATTTTTGCAAGTGATATGAAGGAACTAAAAGTTGAATTTGTGTGGCCTCACATAAAAATGATATAATTCCTTATTTGCATTTATTTCTATGGAAGCCTATGAATGGTATCGATACATGAGAGACATGTCCGCGCTGGTTGAATTCCAGTTAAAACACAAATATGAAAACCCAACCACATCATTATGAAATAATTTTAAAAACTAGCATCAATGAATCAACCTTGTTATAATTTGCTTGAAAATAATACATGGTCACTTTTTTTATTAGGGTTTCTGAATGAAAATTATGAAAGAAAAGGGTTAGAGAAAAATTTGGGAAATAAAGAATGGAAATAATTGGGTACTATAAAACAAAAAGAAAATAGAAAATGGGCAAGTAAATTTAAAAAAAAAAGCAAACAACAACCAAATTATCAAAAAGGACAGGACTGAAGACAGCCCCCTCTTTATCATCAAGACACCATTATATGTAATAATGCAACACTTTGAAACATAGAAAGTGATCCAATCAGCATGTGATATACTGTAAATTCAGAAATTATTGCGTGCACTTATTATTGCGATTTTGTCATTTTCAACTTGAATGCGATTTTAATTTTTACGATTTTGAGAAAAGTCATGCTTAATTCAGTTAAAATATTACAAAATGCGAGTTTTGATTATTGCGTTTACAACTCTGTCGCATTATTCCATTATTCGCAATGATAAAAACCTCGCAATAATTTCTGAATTTACAGTACTGCATTAAAATGTAGGTTCTAAATCCCCAGTTGTTGATGAAGTATTACCTTGCTGTGGATTAATTATTATTAGTTGGACCAATTGGATGGGTGCGATGTAGCAAGCTAGCCTATAGTTTCAGAGGTAGTTCGGTTTGATCCCTTAATCAGATCACACACAAAAAAAAATGGTATTTGCTGCTTCTCCACCAAACATGCTGTACTAGAAGTAATTAGTTTGAGCAATGACTAGTGGACTCATATACCGGTACCCATGAAAAGTTGCTGATTTTTTTTTCTTTTACATTCTCTTACTTAAGTTTGCCTCAACTTTATGTTATGAAACTATAACACAATGCTTATAAGCACAAAACTATGTGTAAAGTCACATTACAGTTCTTTGTTAGATATCGTTTTATAACGTTATATGCAAGCAGGGTCATCATATATGTCTAATGGAAACATTCCTCATGTAATTGTGTGTTGTTTTACTGTCACAAATGGTGTTTAAAACATAATTTTGCACAGCACAGTTCTCAAAGGCAGACTGCGTGTTCACAGGGTTCAAAAGGGCTGTACGGTGACCTATAGTTGTTAATGTCTGTATCATTTTGGTCTTTTGGATAGTTGTTTCATTGGCAATCATACCACATCTTCTTTTTTATATTAACTCATCAAATCAATACAAAGCACACCAAAAATCCTAAGAAAAACACAAAAGTCACAAACTACAGATCTGAGAGTAATCACAGTTACTGAAAGCAAATTCAAAGCTAATAAGAACTTATTAAAAATCATGTTTCTTTAAATTATCAATCTGTAAGCAACCAACATCGAATAGATTCAGTGTAAAGTTGTCATTATAGTTATAGAAAAAAATGGCCTTGTGTCATGGCAAATTTAGATATTAATAGATGGAAAGACTTTGAAAAACAGTAATATTTAGAAGGTTCTTAATTTCTTGAGATTTTGCAATAATCCAAAAAACTTTAATTCAACAATTTGTGTATGCTTTATTGCAAATGTTAATGGTAAGTTCTTTGGTAGGTTTACAGAACTAGTTAAACGCACTGAAAATAAATTATGCTTTCCATAGAAATTGAAAGTAAGCCGGTAGAGATTGGTAATTTCAAAATCAAACCATGACGGATTTTCTTGCAACAATGGAGATTCGAAATTACATAAAGCTGATACCAATAGATATGCATACAGAAAATAACTGTTGGCATTTCGTCATATAGTACTTGAAGATGCCTCTTATTGATATCTATTCTGTACTATAGTACTTACTATATAAAAAAATAGAGTCACTCAAGTCAGAAACCTTGTCACAAGTTGTCTTATGTCATATTCTTAATGTTATTTTGTAATTTGGAGAGTGTGGTATCGATGGAAGATCTTTGATTGTTTCTGCTTAATGTATTAACCGATTTATTTATTCAGAACAATCAGAGAGCAGAAAGCTTGTGCATTGGCTCTAGTCTATTGGCGAAGACTGTAGTTTGTCTCCTTATTCTAGATTAATTTTGTTGGGCTGCTATTCCATCGACGTTTCCCACACATCTGCCGCTTTTCCATCTTCGCTAGCCAAGGGTTACGAGCCACTTCCCTGCTCGTAGAGAGGAGGGGAGTGGATTGTAACCCTTGGAGAGGAGGGAAGTGGATCGTAACCTTTGGCCAGCGAAGATGCCGCTTTTCATACTGCACAATATCTGTAAAGGTTTTGATTCGTATTTGGTAGTTAGGATATTGACAAGTCACTCACAGTCTGGCTACGGAAACAATGTAATGAGAGAAACAAACAGTATGCTAGATCTTTACTTGGCCAACAAAGGTTTCAATGCTACCTATTGAGGCAATATCCTTCACAATAAATCAGCATTATCGATCTTAATAATATCCCCCTACTGCAAAGATAGTTTTTTCCTATGATATTGTATACTTTTTGCAAATTTTCAATTGCAAACAGGTCATATTTCAGAATTTCAGTCTGTGCTATCTAGTATCCCATCAATATACTAGTACACTCAAAGAACATAGATACCAAGAGTCTAAATCAATATGTTCAAAACACAACTTTCAAATACCAATAGATTCGGTCGAGGCAATATAAAGGCTCCGTGTTGAAGGCCGTACATTGACCTATAATGGTTTACTTTTTTTTTAAATTGTGATTTGGATGGAAAGTTGTCTCATTGGCACTCACACCACGTCTTCCTATATCTATAAACGTAAAAATAATAATGTAAAAACTCTTTCAAATGGCTAACAGCCGATTTCAATGAGTGTGTATCTAAAGGTAATATCTTTGGTTAGCTTGCTTGCTAAATTAACCGTGAAGTCATTATTATGTAAGGTATACTACCGGCTCCTGATGATTTGAAGTAGCCCCCATTAACAACGTAGTATTAGAAAATCTCGACATAAACTACTTGATAGAGGAATAATGAATTGAAAATGCATTTTGAAACTCAACATATACTCTTACTAAAAAGGAAATATTGAACTGTCACAAGTTTATTTTTGTACTATATTCCTTTCAAATTTCAACTATAAAGATGAAGAACTCACGGTGGGTATGGTTGTCCTGCGAGAGAACGTACTGTGCTGGTGATTCGGTCCTGACGGGTGCTGGTGGGTCCTGATTCTGTGCTGGTGGGTTTGTTTACATTGTATCAGAACGTCAATAAAACGACTGTTTTGTTGCTTAATTTTTCTCTGATGTGTCATAAGTACCATGCAAAGTATATTACAACAATATCATATTGCAAAAGTCGTGCAAGTTCGTTAAACGGAATTGTCCTGACGCTGTGCTGGTGATAAGAAAAACGGTCCTGGTTCTGTGCTCCTATGTCCTGGTTCTGTGCTTTTATATTTTAGTTAAAAGTGGCATATATTCAAGATCATTGATGCTGTACTGTTATTGACTTATAAGCTGTTGTCTGCTTTCTTGAAATTGACATTGTTGTGAATCTGTTTACTGTTATTATGAAAGAAAAAATACACCTATTTTTTAAAATAAAAATTTAACTAACTGTTATCTTATTTATTGGCCTGTTAATGGAACCCTTCTTGCCCCCTTTTAAGATAAGAAAATATGTTTACGATTTTCGGGATTACGATCATTTTGCAAGATCACCAAAATACGTTGTAATTTATACAATACTTTAAGTTATATAAAGTAGATGATGTGGTATGTTTGTTGTCAATGGACAAATTTCCATAAGAAACCAAAGGAAGTATGTGTTAACAACCATACGTCATCGTACGACCTTCAACAATAACCCATAAAATAAAAAGGTAAAAGGTTTTGCATAAAAATTGAGAGCAAAAATATAGAACAAAGGATTTTCTGAGCGTTTGAATCATGTTTTTAGCAGCTTAAAACACATTTGTTTGTGAACAATTGAGTGCTGACTATAAGAATGACAATAGTATTGCGGGTTTGTTTGTTTGGTTTTTTTGGAGGGGGAGGGGGTGGGGGAGGGATGGGGATAAGTTAGAGCGAGGTTACAGTGAAAGCTTGGAATAGTTTCCCGTAAGATTTAAAAGTTGTATTGTAAAAGAAAAATGTATCTTATAGCTATTAAGAATCACTTGCTGTAAGATTTTTCCAACAATTTTTTTTTTGTCTAAACGGTTATTAGGTTGTTTTTTTTTTCGACAGTTCGATAGAACACTAAAAAAAATCACTATTTTATGAAAGGGCAGGCTAGAATATGTCAGAGAATGAAGACGAGATAACCTAGAGAACACTAATAACATTAAGATTTCTTAGCTTTTTTCATTTCAAAATAAATATTTTTGATAAAGAATTACGGGGGAGGAAGTGAACAATATGTCCTTCTTTTCTATATAGAAATATTTTTCATGAATAAAAATAAAATGTGCCTTGATTATGATTGAAAATGAGTAAATGGAAAAAATACCCAACTAAAATACACTTTTATTTTAATATTGGTAATATCACTAAGCGTTTAAGTGTTGTGTGTCAAACACAACATCTCTGTAGTAATGACTAAGATATTTCACTTCATTAAAAAAAAATCTGTTTTTTTTGGTATTGTGAATTCATAGAATTATTATATTAAAATGTAGCCTTAATTTATATTTAAAAAAACTGAATCTAAAGCCAGATATATCAAACATTTTTGTTTCCATCTATCCGTTTTCAGGACTTCAACAATCAACAATAACACGCCTGTAAAGTAAAATGCGTACTCGGCTGTCTGTAATCGACCATTTTTAGACACCCCAGGCTCCTAAAAAAAACAAGCCGGGGTGGGGTTCAAAGATGCAAATTAAGTACTTATATCAATATTTTATCTTTTCGTGTACGGTTTATGACCCCTCCTGTGGCCTGTCAATTCCGAAATGTGCAAATTGCAATAGTATCAAAACAGCACAGACAATGAATAATAGAGATATAATTGTGTACATATATCAAGGGGAAACTTCTTGCAAAGCATTATTATTTATAGTTCATTATTGTATTTAGTAGAAAAAGAGAATTTAGTGAAAAATAAAATAACTATTTTTGCAGAAAATTCACAGACCTTTGTACAGAGATTTTTGTTATGTTTAGCATGGAATCAACACAGTGGTTCATTACCGAGTAAAATAAATCAAAATATCTATCTACCTTGCACATTTCAGAAAATTCAGATCAGATACCAGCAACATTTATAAGCAATTTAAGATTGTGACTCTCACAGTTTCCATGCACCACAAATATTCTCGTTACAACGAATCATTTTAAATACAAAAATACGTGTTGCATGCAGCCTTTTGTTTATTTATTAATATATGTATACGGATAAAGTTATGAAAGGCAGCAGGGTCATCAGGGTGAGGAGTCCATGTCATCTGAAATAAATGCTAAGCATAGATCTAAAGGCGACATACAATCATGACATTAAAAAAAGTCTCTTCTTTTCGACTTTTTTCGAACAAATTGACACATAAAATGAAATATATAGTATTGTGAAATTTTTAACTTATTTTAGATATTATATATATATATATTGTTATCTGATATTGGACGAAAGATGTTGCCCTTTTATGTTATTATGTAATACAAGTTCAGATCATTTGAAAACACATATTAAACAGCCAAATGGATGCACAAGAGCAAAAATAGGAGTCATAGATCCTGTTGGCAACAATTATCTGGCTAATTTTATTGATTTTGTAACATTTGTTTCAAATATGACCAACTTCTTATCCAAAATCACCAGCACCGTATCAGGACCCACCAGCACAATGACAGGACCCACCAGCACAGTATCAGGACATGAATAAATTGAGAAAATGCTTAATTTTAATAAATTGCAATGTTTTTCACAAAATTGTTTTGTCGTGTGGATTGCGGTATAGAAGGCGGACTCTATGAGCATTTTTGTTCTATTTTTTCAGTTGGAGATTTTCTGAAAATGATCATTTTTGTGTTACGCTTACTGAAACAGTTCAGAGGGTCATTTTTTTAATGGTTTATATATGAACCCATAAGAAACGAAATTGAAAAATCTCAACTGTTTTCTTCCATTTTTTATGAGTGAAAACATCATTTTCGTCTTTGTTTACATTTTTTCATTGATCACCAGCACCCGTCAGGACCGAATCACCAGCACAGTACGTTCTCTCGCAGGACAACCATACCCACCGTGGAACTGGTTCCTCCTTCAGTCACTATATCATTATTATATTGATGTTTTGGGAGGCGACTTGCCTGATATGAAACTTGCGCCCTTCAGTCACTGTACATAGTACCCGTTATATATACATACAAATAATACTATATAACTGGTTCTGCAAATTTTTTTACATATCCTTTCCAAGTTATTATTTACACTTATATTTTACAAGCAATCGAAATCATACTTAAATATTGTGTCGTCAGAGTTACTGTTCAACTACCTGTGGGAATTAGATGCGGATTCGTACTTCTAGAGATATTTTTGTCACATATATTTGAATTTTGTTTACATCTTTCAGTTGTAAATTATTTTTTTTTATTTTACAATAATTTCTCATTTTAAACTTACAACTTAAAATAGACTGAAACAATTGGTCCAACTTTGTTTCATAAAAGACAAATGCAAGCTAAGAGACATATATTTTGTATGAAAAAGTGATAAATCGAAATTTGTAATAAAAGAAACACATTGACTCAAAAAAACATTGTATATAGACTGTTGTTGTCTTTTCTCTTTTCCTTTTCAAAAATTTTGCTGCTTTTAACTTATAAGTTTTAACTATTCTTTTTGTATCTCCGCTTCTTTATTTGGATTTTTAACGCCATTTTCTCTATTCAATTTCTTTATGTCGGATACATTCGGCAATCCTCGGTAGAATCTGCTACTCTCCTTCTTAGCCTGGCATCCGGCCCAATCTATCTGTGCGTCGCCTGAGACAAGATTAGCCAGGACCCCAGGCTACTGATACTCTCCTTCCATCTAAGTTGAGGGTACGGAATCGGCCGAGTTGAGAGGAATGATGTCGGATATTTTCTATTCTTTATATGTTATCATTCTTAAAGAAAGACCGTGTGTCATGTCTTGATGCTGTTTCTTCACGATCTAATCCTTAAATCTAAGGAGATGGCCAAATGCGGTCTAGTAAAGTTTATAAGATTATGTGTATTACCCACGCTAACAGCTTGGCCATCAAATACAATGTATATATATACGTCAGTACTTATGAACTCAAGTTTTAGTATGTACATTTTCAAATAACGCAAAATTAACTTCATTTTATTTAAACAGACTTTATAGGAGACGATCTTTGAGTTTTAGGGGGAATAGGGGTAACAAAATGTTAAATTGTGCTTTCCAATGGACAAGTGTAAAAAAAACGAGTCGAGATACTCCAAAAGGGGCAGTCAAATTTTAAAGTTGAAGACTACGCCTACGGATGCAGTAGTTTCTCGCTACATTGAAGACCCATTGGTGGTCTTCGGCTGTTTTCTGCTCTATGGTCGGGTTGTTGTCGCTTTTACACATTCCCCATTTCCTTTCTCAATTTTATTATAGTCTACATAGCCGGCTTCACAAAAAACAAACGATCAACACGAGCCCGATCCAAACTAAATATATATAAGGATGATCTCGAGTGCTTTGGAAGGGTAAACCAAATAATATATATGGGTAAACATATTCTACTCCATTCGAGGTACCCGTCGTCGTGTAGATCATGGAAAGTAAACATTTGGTAATGTAATCATCGAGGAAAAAAGGACTGGACTGTGGTTACAATTGGAGCATATCCGTGGATATCTGTGACTCCGTCAACCGTTGAAAATTCATCTTATTGGATTACCTCGCACCCCATTTATTTATAATCTGAAACTGAGAAATAACGCGTGCTCATCTATTCTTATTAAAAAAAAAATCCGAGATCGATTGTCTAATTTTAATGGAATACACAATTAAGATTAGTAGGATATAATTATTTACATGTATCAATGTAATGTGTCAATGCATGGTCATTGTAAACTAAATATTGAACAGGGTAGACACCACATCTAGTATCCATAAAGAAAAATATGTAGACCCTTGCAAAAAAAGATGTGGAAGATGAACTTCATTTTTGCGACAAAATTTCCCATTTAAGAAAAACGCATTGAACTACTAGTCCTATCAATTAAAAGCTTGAGTTGAGAAGTCTTATATCCGAGAACACACATTATATCTATACATTTATATTTACATTTTACAAATATGACATAACTATAATTATGTTTTAATGGGTTAATGAACTATATATACTTAGAAAAAAAAAGTTTGTTATATCATATAAGTTTATGACACCACTGTTATATGTATACATTTTTATGTTTCTTGTGGTTTCCTTTTTTTTAAAACATAATAAGAAATTTCATCGTAATGCTTGATCATACATGTACATATTTTCATCATAAACTTGCCAAGAGTATCACCTTCTATATTTAATATATCATAAACATATCATTTTATGCATTATGTTTGTTGCATATGTATATTCTTATTTACATAGTCGAATGTTTTACTTCGTTTGATGTTTTTTTTAGTAATAAATTCTATGTTTACGTAACAATCCTGCATTTGGTTAAACCTAATACATTACTTGATTTTATAGTCAAGCTAACAGCAATAAGTCTTGAATATAATTTGTACTTTGTCAATAATTTCTTCCTTTGCCAAAAAAAGGCAGATAAACTGGGCAATACTTTTATTATAAATGATTGCAAGTATTGTCTGTCTTGTTTATCTTCAAATTTTAACTAAGCTTTGCCTGTCCCTAGACAGGAGCCTGTAATTCAGTGGTTGTCGTAGGTTTTTCGTTCATTTTTTACAGAGGATGACCTTGAGGTCACTCCGATGTATTGTTATCGCTTAAATTTCCGTCATTCATAAATTCTAGTCAAATTAGTTTTGGGTTTTCAACACCAGTGAAAAAAGTGCATTTTCATACCTGCGATTTCTGTTCTCCGGTTGTACGATGTTTCAACAAAATATGGAATCATTTCAGTTGTTGATTTAGTGGTGAAAATTTGATTGAATTATATCTTAATAAATACGATTTTATATGTTTAATTGGTGTTTCAGAAAGAGGTCAGGTGCTCTTGTTCATTCATAAAATTATCGTTCATTCATAAATTTATCGTAAAATAAAAATCACTACACAGGTTATACGTGTAGTGTAAATGACCACCTGTAATCTAAAAATAGCGGTCTCACTAATAACGTCAAGAAGAACTTTTAGCGACAAGAAGCGTCAAGAACGGACAAGAAGAATAAATTAAGCGACAAGAAGACTATTTAGCGACATGAAAACTTCTCGTACCGCATGAGGATGACCCATATCAAATGAACAATTATGTGTGGGACTTAGTTTTAAGAAATGATGTCAAAGTAACACTATGAAAATATTTTAGTAAGCTGAAATATATATTTATTTTTTACATGTTTATATCTTGTAAGTTATTTTATTTCTGTCCCATTTTTCAACATTAGCGTCTCGAAAGGTGAAATGTTTTAACTGAATGGTTAATTTAAATTAATTATGAAAATTGTTAAAATTAAATAAATAAAAGTAATTATTGCCCAGTTACAAACACTACCAGGGGATAATCCATAATTACCTCCAACTTTAGCCTGGTAAACTTGTTGTCTCCTTGTGAAATATAAATCATATTAAAAATAATTTCCTGCTTAAGTCTTTAATTGATTTAAAGTCAAAACCTTCTTGCTTTTCACTAGACAACCATGTCCTGTCAGGTTTAATTCTTATATATGTAGACGAAAAATAAAAGTGTCCCAAAACATTAACATGGCAGCAATTGCTTTTACAGCCTATTAGACTTTGATTTTTTTACAGAAGAGTGTCCACCATGCACTTGCACTGCACTATAATAATAGTAGAATAGAATTATCATATATACAAATAGATGAAAATGACATTTATCGGTCGTCCAACTGTCTATATCAATCTGCTCAGCTCTTAATAAAACTCCATATCACGGCTTTGTGACGTCAAATACGTTGACCTGGCCTTAATAACTTTGACCCGGACATATCAGCGACGTCATAATGTTTGAACCGACGTTGATAAGTTTGCCCCGAACTTATCAAGTCAACTTCCGGTTGCTGATGAAACTAAGACAATACTTTCAAAAGACGCAAATGCAGCCCGATAAATCGATTATCAGGTTATCGGCATATTAATATTGTAAAATATCAGCTGCTCGAAATAATATGAAGGCTTTTTGATCTCGTTCGCTGCGCTTACTCGACAAAAAGCTTAATATTATGTCTCGCAGCTGATATTTTACGATATCAACATGCAGACAACCTGATAATTGGTACATACATGCAATCGTAATATTAATAATATATATAACAACAAACCAGTGTATTCTCTACGACTATTATTATACAAGTATTTTAGTCCAAGGTATACTGATTTCTTGCACTACAATATAATAGTTATTACGGTGAGGTTGAATTTCCTGTCATTTATTCATCATCCAAGCACGAACTTGTATCAGAAAAAATATCTCTGTAAATTAACCCAAGTTTCAGGTATAGAGATGTGATCTGTTTCTGTGACATGTTCTTTTGACCATCCACAAGAACCTGCGGTCATCCGATGTTCAGTACTTCAGTACTTTGATTTTATATAAATAAGGCCGTTAGTTTTCTCGTTTGAATTGTTTTACATTGTCTATCGGGGCCTTTTATAGCTGACTATGCGGTATGGGCTTTGCTCATTGTTGAAGACCGTACGGTGACCTATAGTTGTTAATGTCTGTGTCATTTTGGTCTCTTGTGGACAGTTGTCTCATTAGCAATCATACCACATCTTCTTTTTTATATTTGACTGCATGAGGGTTTAGATGAGGTGTTGTAGTCCAGAAAAGAGACTTATGGGCAAGACGCGAAGAATAAAGGATAAAAGAAAAAAGAAAAAGCGGTTATTAGGTTGCTTAAATGATATATCAAAATCGAAGATAAAAGAAACGAAGGAATTCGTTAGTATTGGACTGATATCCTATTCCGGTTTGAATAACCGTTGCCGAAGAAATGATCTTTCCGATCTATTAATAAACGGAGCTTAATTTGAAGTTGTTACCTTTAATAAGAATCCGCGGACAGCTTCGTTATAACTTATAAGTACTTCTTCAAAGGGAACAATTAGTCGTATTATTATTAATCGCATAATTGTCTTAAGTACTTGAACTTTTACTTCCGTACAGGTTGCATACTTGAGAAAATCCATGATCAAAAACTTAATAAATTGGCTTAGTAAATTTCCTGTTAAAGATACTTGTAATTCTGTTTATAGATGTACTTAGAACATGTCATTAAGTATCATCTTTTTCTTTTCGGTTTGATTAAATATTACTTAATAGTTTACACAAAGTATAACCCGCTAACACTTTACATGTATTACACATTCCCAAACAAAGTGGTGTATTTACAAAGCGTATAACCTGCTTAACACTTTACTTGTATTTACCTTGTATTTACAACACAGTCGCATTAAAATAGTGTAATATTTGTTTACTTTTATATGATAAGTATGGTTTAAGAAACTTGAGTGTAATTCTTACGTTTGAAGAATCTGTGAACGGAATTTGCACAATAGCTCAGAACGCAATTAAGACAACCCAATTGTCGGAGTTTTGTTGCACTTCTCGAAAATATGGACAAAGTTCTAGACCCCTCTTCAAGGAAACTTTAACAAATATCATCTTTATAAAACAAAATGTCTGGTAATCAGCCTTTTATTGTTCGCTTCATCAGAGACATATAATTGTATCTTTTAAAAAATCATAGAAAATGGTGTTTCAGTTTTCTACCGAAATTTCAGGAATGGTGCTTATTTTTCTAGTTTCGTTGCCGTTTGTTGGGTGTCATATGCAATAATAACAATTACCACAACAATTAAAATAAACTATTATGACATGTTTATAAAATTTGAAAGTAAAAAACAACAAAAATATAACATTTTTTTTAAAATTCGACTGAAAGAATGACAGATTGTAATACTATATCTATTTGTTTGTTTATCATTGATTTTAGTGATATCATGATTATACCTTTTGATTTGTTTATATATCTACCTGTATTCGTCACCTATGTCATGTACTGGACAAGATAGAAATTCCATGACATCCTTTGTTTACAATAAAATACAAAACCCAGATGACCAAAGTTCGATATTATCTTTTTATCATACTAGTACTACCTGTGGCTCTAATCGCTCGCCATTGTCAATACAAATTGGAAATAACGCTATCACACTGATATTGAACAGTAGCGGTGATAACGGATCTCCCTGTTGCACTACGTTCATTGATTTTATCATACGACGTGAGGTATCTATCGAGATGTCATAATATCAATTAGATGTCAAATTAATATCGCCAATTTTTAAATGATTTTGTATCTATAACAGTAATTAGGCCGTGTAGTATTGCAAATTATTCCATTATTATTAAATAGATTCTCCGGATTATGGGGTGCATTAGTGACACGCGATACAACATATCTGGGTGCATGCAATTGAGAATCTGCATTGTGTTGCTGCCATGCAGACCCCGTGGTCAACGGACCTTATAAGTACTGCATCGACATATAGTCTAATATTATAGTACTGTCGATATGCACTGTAACCTCCAAAATAAATCATTGAAGTATTATTCTATTTCCATGGATAAATACACATTGTTTTTCTTGCCATGGTTGATCAAGATATAATAGTTGTAGGCAATAAGGCTAATGATATTATCATTTGTACGCAAATATATATTTTATTCAAAAGACTTGTTTCACCTAAATGAAATAGGCTATCGAAATGAACAGTCCCCACGTGTAATGGTGTCCGAAAACATGTTATTGCGGGTAATTTCATTTCGCATAGTAAAAATATTTTTTTATTTTATACTTAAGCCGATTTTGGGGGGAATAATGTTCAAACTTGATTCTAGGCCACACCGATTTCATATTTGATTTAAGATTTTGTTAGCGCACAGATCCAAGGGTGCAAACTATAACTTTTATTCCTTTTCTCAAAAAATCAATTATAAATCGGACTTATATGTGATTATTTAAAAAAAAAAAAAAAGGGATCGAAGTTAAGTGTATTCATTAAAGTTACTTACTTTCTTTTCATGTGACAGTGCAAACAATGAAAACGGTTTAAAGTATATAGAACTTGAATGTAGAAAACACAAAAATTAAAAAAAGAATATCAATTTATCATCAAGGAATTGTATATTTGAATATACAATTCCTTGATATCATGCACTAAAAATTATCTCGTATCCACACAAAAAATATATATAAGGTAAATAAACATACAAGTAAACAACAGAGACAGTACTTATAACCTTCACACAAAAGAAGTTTTCTTAACAAATAGATTGTTCTTACTCGAAGTAACACTGCGCATCATGTGTTATTTTTTTCATATGTAGGTCGAAGAAGAAATTATAATTCATCAAGGGCATTCTTACAACGTTCGCTGCTTCCAAATAGTAATTTCACAAATTGTTCAGACAAGTGTGAACTTTGTTGACTAACCTCAGGACATATCACTTGTATTATATTGTCATCCAGTTACTCTTAAAGTAAAATAACGGTTTTTTACAACACAAATTGTTTTCCCAATACGAATTTACCAACAATCTGTATGGTTAACTGATATATCTGAAGATTTAAATTTACACAAGTTTAGAGTGTTGCCATCTACATACACGAAGCATTAAAGTTTAGTCTGACGTCCATACTTCGACTGGACGTGACTGCGAACTAGAGTGTTATCCTGCCCTCATCCTTAGCATTGCGTTCTATCATGGCCAAATCGGAAAAGTCCGGATGATCATATTAGACTTAGTTATATTTAATACTAACCAGTAGTCTACACTTCATTTAACTTAAAAGGTCAAACCAAAAAGAAGACTAAGTCTAACAATCATACGTTTTTGGAATGAGTTAAGTCTGCCAATTGATATTTCATCGTGTGTTTTTTTTTATGTTGTGATGTTATGCTATTGTTTCAGAAAAAGGGAGAAGGTTTGGATCCATTAAAACGTTTAATCCCGCTGCAAATGTTTGCACCTGTCCTAAATCAGGAATCTGATGTACAGTAGTTGTCGTTTGTTTATGTAATATATGCGTGTTTCTCGTTTCTCGTTTTGTTTATATTGATTAGACCGTTGGTTTTCCCGTTTGAATGGTTTTACACTAGTATTTTTGGGGCCCTTTATAGCTTGTTGTTCGGTGTGAGCCAAGGCTCCGTGTTGAAGGCCGTATAGTACTTTAACCTATAATGGTTTACTTTTTAAATTGTTATTTTGATGGAGAGTTGTCTCATTGGCACTCACACCACATCTTCCTATATCTAAGGATGAGCGTCCGTTTGAGGGCAGGATAACACTTTAGTTCGCAGTCACGTCCGGTCGGAGTATTGACGTCAGACTTAACTTTGATGCTTCGTGCATGTAGATAGCAACACTCTAAACTTGTGTAAATGAAACATTTCAAAAACTCCTGGAAGGGTTTCGGACCCTATAAATAATACTCTCATTTTTTACAGGCAATCTAAAATTCACGCCTTTTCATCCGGTCGAACTATTTGACAGAATCTACGTATTGGTTAGATTGTCAATGTGTTCTCGTCCTGACTGATATTATCGCCGCATGCTAATTCCCTATCATTTTAATGTAATTTCCGTGACCCGTATCCGATTTGAAACATATCTATACTACGTGTTGTTGTGGTTCACCTTTACATTTTACATTCTGGATGAAAACTAACCATAAATCTTGTTTCCCTAGCCCCATCCCCTTTCACCTGTTTTTTTTTCATTGTTGTCGTTTATTATGATCATGACTAATATATTTCCAGCTTTACAGCAGATTTCAGTCAGTATGTAGCTAATGGTAATATCTTTGGTTAGCTTGCTTGTTAGCAGAACCGTGAAGTCATTGATAGGTAAGGTATACTACCCTCCTTTTAAAGTAGCTTAGTCCTACAGAGAGATATATTTTTTATCTGTTGGACTAGTCTACTATTAAAGGAGGGAAGTTTACCTTACCTAACAATGACTTCACGGTCCAGCTAACAAGCAAGCTAACCAAAGATATTACCATTAGCTACATACTGACTGAAATCTGCTGTAACATTTTCTTGCTTTCACAATTTAAAGCTTTCTAGACACAAAACAAAATCGTAGAATGTGTCTATTCAGGCCACATATGCCCCAAATTGTGAATATGCCACGTATATATAGATGCAGGATTTATGTTGTTAAGCCCGTTGTGTGATTATAACCATAGTATAAGTTTATGAAACATTTCGTTGAGGCAAACAAAAGTAAGAGATAGGAAATTACAGATCATATCAACTATTCCATTTCTAAAAGGTAAACAAGTACGGTTAAAAATATGCCACGCTATTCAGTCAAACGTGATCTGTGGGTTTTTTTTGTTATTAGTATTGTTGTATTATATGTCTCTGGTATTGTGAACAAGTTTCAGAACATTTGGTTGAGCCTAAAAAAGATAGAACGGAAAACAAAACATTTTGCAATTTTAAGGTTTTAAAAAGGGCATAACTAATGAACAGTTAAAATGAGTCAACCCGATTTCGACCTTGATACGTGTTTCGTGCTAGTGAGCATTGCGTATAAGTTTTATAACATTTTCTTAGGCAAACTAGATTTATAGAACGGAAACCAATTTCGGGAACGCAAATACACGATGGACGAACAGGACAAGAATGACATGGGTAACATTTTCATGATGTATTTGAGGGGCATAAACATTTCATGGAATGTCTGAACCTCGATGTCCAGCGGTCAGTCGATTACCACAACACGGTGACCTATAGTTGTGTCATTTTGGTCTTTTGTGGATAGTTGTCTCATTGGCAATCATACCACATCTTCTTTTTTTTTATATAATCAGTTATGCAATATTTTACCAATTTGCGAGAAAAATAACGTCATTGTAATAGTGTGTTATGAAAGCGATTGACTTCCAAGTAAATTGCACTAACGGCTACCAAAATATCGTAAATGTAAATATAGTCTGGCATCCTGGCTCACTGATGCTTGGCACAAAGCTGAAATTTGGCTAGGATCCGGTAATAAGTACACAGTATATGTAACGACAATTTGTAATCGTTTTTTTTATTTAGTTCCTCTAGACAAAAATGTCGTTGAAGATAATGTTTCCGTTTTGGCTATATATGCTATTTCGACATAACGTAAAGCGGGTATGAAGGGTGTATAATATATGTACTTACCGATACTATCAGGGACCTATTTACACTTAAAATGTTAGTTATGAAATAGGACAATAACCTCGTACTAGGTATGCTTGTTTACAAATAGAAATGCATATAGTACACTCAATCACAAGTCATTACCGTTTAATGCAGATGTCATTTCGTCCTTCTATGTTATTTGTTAATTACGCTGCAATATGCACATTTTACGAGATTTACGCATGTGTTACGTTTTTGTGTCATTGAAGCGATTATGTTGTTTACAAACAAACTATAATTCCATCCCGTTGTATGAGGAGTGGATGGGGGTGTCTCATTCCTTCTTCCGTATCTCCAACTTCCACTCCCTCCCCTAAACTCCAACCCCCCCTGATTCCCGTTACGTGTACATTCTTCTTGTAAAGATAACTAAAGCATGTTCTTAGTTCTAAGTATTAACCATTTTTCGAGGAGTTTTGCTTTGAGTGATAACTTTTTTCCTGTAATAAATATTTGTTTATCAGCAGCTCTACGATGATTGTTTTCTTAAGATTATCGAAGGGAAAGCAGTTTGCCTAAGACATCTTTCCTAAACTAAATGATTGGACAAAAAATAGTCACACCATAATGCACAAAAGAGGGACAAAAAGATGCCAGAGGGACATTATAATTCATAGAACGAAAATAAACTGACAACGCCTTGGCTGAAAAAGAATGTCTTATATTGTACTATGGTACTTGTGGATCCATTTGATGAAAATACAACTTAATTCTGTATATAATCGTGTTCGGTTAAATTTTGATGTATATGCCATCACCGTCGGCTTGGTAGCCATTGTAAAACTGGACAACTGAAATCCCGGTGCAAGGCTAGCGTAAACAGAGTCCAAGATTATGATTTGATCTGCGGCAAAACAATACCTAACCAGTTTAGAATTCCATTATCTTAACATAAACAGTCAAGATAAAGATCAAAAGTGCATAAAATTTAGCGCCAAAACAAGTTCTGCATGTATTTAATTAAGCAAGGTATTTTTTACGGGAGAAACGTCTCAATAATGTAGAGTTTCTTGATGAAGAGATAAGTGCAACTGTGGTTTGATTGACACGGTTTATCTCCCTTTGTTGTACGTCTGTCAGATCTTGTTAGACGGAACAAGATCAACATGGCCTTATCTAATACAGTATATTGAATCATTTCACCATCTATGACAAGGAATTTCTATTACCAGTTCTAGAATGTCATTTAATGCATCTAGTTTTTCGCTAATTCTCATGAAACAAGCGCTTTCCCGCCGCAAACATATTTTTTGGAGATGCAAACGAACAATATATAGATGTAACAAGATGTGGTAATGAGACAACTCTCCATCCAAGTCACAATTTGTAAAATGTCAACCAGTATGTTTTTACTTGTATTGTTTACACCAAGGTTTTTTGTTAAAAGTATGATGTCCGAATTCAGATGAACTTTTTATCAACTAAGCTTCTCTTCGGTGAAGATGTATTTTTTTTAATAGAAACTTTCATTACAAATTTTCCTAGCTGATCCGATCACATTTAGTTAATGGTGGTGTAATAATCCTTATTTCAAAACATAATGCTCTTTTTGTGGGTTTTTTTCCCTATTATAATTAGCAGTTTTGCATATAGCCTCAAAGTTGGTCCCCTTTATTGAACAATATATGTACTTCTACATTTTTGAACCGTTGGGTTGCTCAGCTTGCTGTATCATTGACATACATCTCGTATTTTTCTTTCCTTAATCAGGCTGTCAATTTTTTAGTTGAATAGTTCAGAAACACATGTAGGTGGACGTGATGGAATTGACAGCAAAACTATTTGGCGGTATTTGTGAGAGACGACTTAGTACTTTTGTCACATCAGAATTTGGATCATTTCTTCTTTTCGTGGAATCTAGCCAAATATGATGTCAATGAACGAGGTACATGTAGGACCATTTTTCCTTGCATTTTTCAACTCATACATTCCGACTATCATAAAGTTGTTGTAAACTCTACTTTACTTTCCCAAATCTATCCTACATGCAAGTTAAAGCTATTTTAAAATAAATTGCATATGTTGAAAATTAAGTCATCAAATCGTTAGAACTTCAAAGTATACATGAAGCTGTATATATATACTGTTAATTTAAATAAAGAATAATAAGACTTTTGATAAAAACGTCGATCCCTGTGTAAATTCTGCAGAAATGGGTCCTATCTGTTTGAATCTGTGTCGCTGAAATGTATTTGTCAATTAAATGAGTATTTGGTGACGCGTTCCAACTTTAAGTATGCCAATGGGATTGAAAAAGAAAGTTACACTGAATGGTTAACCCACCTTTGACAGCAATAAATTGAGAAGAACGTTTTTTACTTCATATACGAACAATCACATTCTATGCAGTGTATATATTAAAAACGAAGATATTTTTCATTCTGTCTAAGAGTTGAACAATAAATAGGATTTACGAACTTAATTCGTTAATAAATTAATCATTATTTCACTCAATGTAGGTAAAAATACATGTGCCTGTCTTCATGGTAGATTTCCTATTAATTTAGGCTTCACTTTAGTGATGTAGACGTATTTATGTTCGAAATTTATACCTACATGATTAATGTACATGTTTAACTGAAACATGTTATACGTCTGTACATAAAGTTATACGACCATAACACAGATTTCAAGAACTTTCCTATTCAATTTTTTTTTATATTGTTTTAGAAAAATCTTTGCTATATCTGGGACTATAATATTATGTCCCAGGCTATATGTGTTATTTTTTTTATAAAATTACAAGAAGTCATAATTTCTCTAAACTTTTAGCTATTCGGATTTATTTTAGGTTTCTACGAATTTACAAATCCCTGGCTTTCAAATATTTAGGTTTTCGAACGTTCTTGATGAAGGAACATTCAAAAAAAGGCGCTACTGATGCAAAAATCAAATCTTATAAATTTTTTGGTGTAGAATCTAAACAAGAAAAACATGACAATACTTACAAACATACCGACTATTAACCAACATTCATATTATATAAGTATATCAAATATCATTAGAAAGTTTGGATGAGGAGGTGATACTTTTGCAAATTTGAAAGTTAAAGTTAAAATATAAGAAAAACAGAAAATTTGTATTACATAATTCTAGTGTTTCTAGATTCTCTATTTTGTTTATTTTTTTCATTTCTCAAGAAGATGGGATACGGGTTAAATACATGCCCATCCAACAAAATTGAATGGTTGCTCTAAAAATTGAAAAACGGATACATTTTCCTTTTGAACAAAGCAAAAGAAAATACAGGAAAATTCACCCTTCCGCCGTGCATTCGAAACAAATTTCAAAATTGGCGTGAAAACTGCACAGTGCATTCACAAGATAAAACCGGAAAATTTCGCTCCCTCAGGAAGGAGTTGATTTAAGAAGTAAATAAAGGGGAAAGATAAAAGAGATGATAACATAAGTGCGTAATTAGGACAATTAATCTCTTGATACCACCCGTGTATACCAAAACATACCGAAACAAATTTTGTGATGAGAATATAAACACGATGTAAGGACCCCTAGTGGTTACACTGCTTTGACTACTGATGATCCAACATTAACACCTTGGTGCGGTGCTCCAAAACCAAGTGGTCCCTGGAGAAAGCTAACCAGTAACATCAACAAACTTCAAACGAACAATACAATAATGGTGTGTTATTATTACAATCCTGGAATACACAGGCGTCTTGTTATCACCACTCTGGGAGTGACTTTGATATCAAGATGGAAAAACAAAGAAGAAAAGAAACAATAAAGAGAATGTAAACAAACAATTATACGTTTATAATTAACTCCAAATGTTTCTTCGGATAACCACGGTTTTGTATGGAATCCGAACCTTTTAGTTTACAAGCCTTTTCTCTCACGTTCACTCATCCATGTTTTACCTACAAAAAACACTTCAAAGTGATGCATGTCTTGCATGCCCCCTACATGCGTGTTTAATTTCATATGTTTAACCAGCTTGTGGTTTATCAACTTCAAATTGATAGTTTATTGTTTAGATACTGAGAAAAATACCATCTTTTCCCACGTCATTTACTGCTAAATAAAAAATAAGCATTTTACAAAACATTTCCATATGTTCTCGCCACGATCATACTATTTTCCCACCATTAAAACGCATGCATTAAATAACTCATATCAGTGACGTTTTAATAATGCCCCCATAGGTACCCCAACCTGCAATGCACATAACAAGCATAGGTCGGAATGACATGTGTTGCAAACGACGTATACTTCATGCAAAAATCAAACGACTGGCGTGGGAAATTTTGTCTTAAAGAATGTCGTTAAAATACTTATATCTGTTCAGCATATAACCCTAATCATATTAATATCTCTAATTGTTTTAGTTAGGAAACGACATGTAACATTCTTAGATTTAAGCAGCGAGATTTCTAACGAGATTTATCAGATTTGTTTTAAATTGAGTTATTAATCATGTTGGATTATTAAGTGTTATATAATATTACGGTGATATTGTAAATAGTTGTTTAACCTGGTGCTACAGTTTATGAAATTGTAAGATTCTAAGATCCCTCATCCAGAATTTAATAGTACCTGTATCTGTATAGTACTGGAAATGAACTCAAAATACTGAGTAAAACTTATCCAGGAAAGTAAAACTTATCACGTAGAGTAACCGTTTTCTGCCAGCAAGAAAACTGACAAATCTTACATGGTCAAGATTCACACCGATTCCACTAACCAATACGCCGAAGAAGTCATTATGTTATTTCAATATTAAAAATTTCAATAGTTTGCATTCCATTGGGCAGAAATCGTGCTACTAGGTTTGTGTACTCGTACGAATTTGGACGAGTTTCTCACATCGTATTCCCTAAATGTATTTCTGTACAGGAAACATAAGGGTTACAACAGAGACTACATGTTTTAATATAAGTAATACCTTCTAGAATTAGTTCGAGATTTCTCTGACGTGTAACGACCTTTTCGGTGTTTTGATGGGGTCTAACATAATCCAGAAAATAAGGTCGTCTTTAGAGGAATCTAGGACTACCTAGTAATAAACACAACCATTGAAGTTCTTTAATGGAAAATTTTGCATTCTAAAGAAGTATCAAGCAATCTGTCGAAGACTATGTTTGCATCACTGAGTAAAAAGCAATAGACAACAGCATGTTGGAATATCAAAATATATATATGCATATATATGGTCTCGTCTCAGTATACTTCATTTTTACCATAGGTTTTATGGTCGCCTCAACAGTGTCTTAGTCTGATCAAGGAAGTTCTTTCTGTATTCTGAACTTGATGAAAACATTTCCTTCTCACAGATACTTCGTGACTATATTTCCATCCATCTGGGCTCACTTTTGGGTTTGCCATTGCTAGCATAAGACATGCGGTGAATGATACGTACATATCAAAATTTAATGCTTTATAATAACTCGTTCTTTCTTCATTCACTTGCTTCGTACTTCTTTATTCTATCCCGTAAAATGATTTATAAATTAATTTGACGTTTTTTAAGACGTATTCTGTTTACGAGGTTTGGCTCTCATTTATTTTTTTTCGTTTTTCTTGATTTCGATATGTACCTTAAAGTTCAAAGTGGTATTTTTTCGTGATTGTGTCTTAAAAGAGAAATGGACAAGCATACCACTTCAGAAAATGTCTAAGAGGTAACAACCCGACCAAAGATCAGTTTATTAATGTATTAATATGCAAATGTCATATCTTATTCTGCTTTGTTTTAAAATGTTAGTACGTAGTAAACCTATATGTATTGTTTTGATCTCAAGTTTTCTTCTGGTACAAAGTCGACTTGAAAAGTGTGCTTCGGCCTTGGGAGGTATTCATGCAAGCTATAGATCCTCGGCTTCACAATACTAAAAAGTATGCATAGCCCCAGTGTTATGTCATATTTGTTGTTGTGGAATAATTAACAAATCTAAAGATTTTTCATGTTTATGCAGAAAACAAAAGATAAGAGAAAACTTAGTAGCGTGAGAAAATCACTCCCACGCCACGGAGAATCTTACTACTAGATACTACATCATGTTAAATGTCTGCATCGCAGTGTGCAACAGTAATAAGCGGGAAACATATACGATAATTCTTTATGACATAAGTTGCCAAAATGATGCTCATGTTGAAATCTCATTTTGCCGCGTTAATTAGATTACAATAACGATTTACGATTTATTAAGGAAAGTTACACCAAAATCAATCGGGAACCATTTGCTTTGACACCCCTTGAAAATTGTCTGATTTAACACTTAAATGTATTTGAAATTTAAAAAATCATGGCAATGCTTATAATACTTAAGCAATATTCCGAAAGTTGATAAGATAATGGTTGATGTAAAAGTATATGGATGTTGGGTATACTTCAAAGGGAAAGGAACCCAACAACACAAAAATAGAAGAGTCATTTGATGGTATACACATTCCGGTGTTATATAGTCATTCTTCCCCCATGCCAGTTTTTCCCCCGGGGGAAAGACTGGCATGAGCCAATCTTTCCCCCGGGGAAATTTTGGATCGTTGTGATTCTTCCCCTGCGGAAAGTTGACAATACGTATACATATAGTAACTTTTCCCCCATGCCAATCTTTCCCCCATCATAGATTTCACTATGTTTATATAGAGTCTGGAAATTAAACCGAACAGTGTTAGAATTAGATTTATTTATAAATATACAAATTTGTTGTTCATTTACATTTACACAAATATTTCTACAGCCAATGAATCAACTATCCACAAAAGACCAAAATGACACAAACATTAACAACTATAGGTCATCGTACGGCCTGTCTATGAGTCAACAAGTCTGTCTCTCTCTCTATTCAATACGAAAAAGAAAGAGAATGGATGTGATCAAAATGTGCTTCGTGTGAATAAATATATATATTTATATAGATATACGAAAATGTGATATAAGTGACAATGAGACAACTCTCCATCCAAATAACAATTTATAAAAGTAAACCACAATAGGCCTTCAATACGGAGCCCTGGCTCACACCGAACAAAAAGCTATAAAGGGCCCCAAAATTACTAGTGTAAAACCATTCAAACGGGAAAAACAACTGTCTATTAAAGTTATATAAAAAACGAGAAACGAGAAACACGTATTTTAAAATTACATAAACAAACGACAACTACTGTTCATAAGATTCGTGACTTAGGACAGGTGCATACATTTGCAGAGGGCCGTTAAAAGTTTTAATGGTGCCAAACCTTCTCCCTTTTTCTGAAACAATGTTGTACATCACAACATAGAAAAACACATATAAATACATATCAAATGAATATTCACACGATGAAGCTTTGGTAACTATAAACTGAGAAAAAAGTAACTATCATTTAAAAAATCTTATCGTGACGTCGCCGACGTTATATTACAAGGCGGAAAATTTAGCTTATCATGCTACTCACGGGGGGAAAATTGGCATGATCCTAGTTTTCCCCTTACAACGCTGAAGGGGAAAAGTTGGATCATGCCAATTTTTCCGGGGGGAAATATTGGATCGATCTAGTATTTCCCCCCGGAAATTTTGGCATGGGGGAAGAATGGCTATAGGACACTGGCACACTTCTAATATGTCAAGCTAGCTTGTGGTTAATTGAGCAGACTACCAAGTCTTTATGAAAAGTTTAAAAAAAAAAAAACAACCACTTGAGACAGACACGCATAGGGAGAGTTTTTTTTACACTCATCCTTTCGTAAAATTTATTATTTGTTCTCTGGATGGAAAACTCCGATACTGTTGATCCTGTATGATGGGCTTTGCTCATTGTTGAAGGCCGTACGGTGACCTATAGTTGCTAATGTCTGTGTCATTTTAGTCTTTTGTGGATAGTTGTCAATTGGCAATCATACCACATCTTCTTTTTTATATGCACTTGTTTCGTCTAAATTTTCAAAGTTCAGTGCCTTTAATTTGTCTGCATTCATATTGATTATGTTTTTTACTTTCAATTAAGATATGTTAAATCTATAGTTAAGGAGACAAACAATTGTTTTATACTAAATCAACTGTAAAGGAAAGAAATTTGGTTCTATAAGTATTTCTGGACCAAAACGCATTAAAAAAAACTACAAAAATTCCTGGAACTAATTTGGTTCCAGAGAAGGACGATGGCATCGGCCTAAATTACAATTACAGTCATTACTGCACCAGTCTCGTGTATATTTGACAGGCACTGATCTTACACATTCACACGACATGTAGTGTGTATCAATTATTCTGATACGTCAGGTACATGTATGATTGACACATATATGGCATAAAACATGCACTTGACACGGGGGATAATCTATGTGATAATCAGCATCATGTATCTGGAATAAATTACATGTAAATTGGTCAGATATCAATTTGTTCTTGTTTTTTAATTGGAAGCAATAAAATATCAAAATTGTTTTGGATAACGCCATAATTTGTATACAAAACATTTTGAAGCTAAAAATTTCAAAATTCGTTATGGTTTCATCAAATCCTTGGTTTTAATAAATTGATGGGGGTTGCTTTTGTAGTGATGAATTTATTATGAAAAATTAATGTGTCTCAATTATCAAAACAAATTGTAAATACTCGATTGTCTTGAGAAACGATAGGGTTTTTCTTTGTAGTTACAAATTTATTATGAAAAAATTAATTTGTCTCAATAATTAAAAACAAATTGTAAATACTCGGATTGCCGTGAGAAATGCTAGAAATAACCATAAATTCTAATTTTCTCTTTTGAAATATGGCGGTATTCGATTTTTCGTACGTTTCAAAAGTATTTGACGTATACATGTAGATATAAAGGTATTTCCAATATTTACACGTAGATAACGATTATTAGCATCCTATAAAAAGACAAAACAAATCTGTGAAATTATGGAATTATTCCTTTTGAGTAAATTGGCTTGTTTTTCCAATAAAGACTGTCTAATTAGTAGTGTAAACAAGATTAATTTAGATATACTTTGATCTTTTAACAGCCAATCAAGGCAGTATTAGCTCGCAATTCTCTAGGTCTTCGTAGTTTTTTAATGTTTTCACGCCGAAGCAAAAACTGTCATTGATAAACAAAATGTCTATTCATTAAAGCTAGACTTCCAGACTGGTTTTTACTTATATTGTTTCTCTTTGTTTGTTTTAACAATAATTCTAACGTCTTAATTAGAAAATAAACCTTAAAGAGTTATACGTGACAATTTATAATTGATCCATTGCACTGTACTGTCTTTTATCCTAAGTTTGATTTTTAGGACGCATTATTTTAAAAGTCTGATCTCTTCGTGTAATTGTTATCTCACAGCCCTATGAGTGAAATCTAAGACTTCTATTCTTTGGTTAATTGCACATTTTTACCCAGACATATTGATACCAAACAATTGGAGAAGGAAATAAATAAAAAGAAAAGTAAATTTCAATAAATATTATTTCTTATTAAAAGAGATGTTTACTGATCGGAACAATTTGCTTCACATTCTTTTTAACTTCATCTTTTGTGTATCTTCATCTTCATGTTTATAAATATTAAATCATAAACAATAAAAAAAAAATACTATCATTTTTTTATATATTATATATAACTTCTAAATCAGTACATACTTAGACCCGAAGGAAGAAATAGAAAAAAATCCATATATGAAAAGTATAGTGTCAGGCGAAAAAATCTTATTAAAAAGGTCAACAATAATTCAAGGATTAACTCCCTTTCGCCATAAATTTATTTCAAATGATGACAAGAAATGTATTCATTGATTAACGCGATATAAGAAATCTACCTGCAGTGTAATACAAGTATGACATCTGAGAGGAATTTTACACCGTAGGGATTCTTGAAAAATTATCCAAATGATATTCATAACATGACATATTTCGTATCAGAAAATTAAATATGTATTGTGTGACGCAACTGTATACCTTTTCAAAATCCAGGTAATCTTCGATGATAAGACCGTTACCTGCTGTGAATTCAGGTGTCAGAAATTATCCGTAAATATATCAATCTATTGATAATTCCTATCTGATTTTGACATTTTATTTCGTGATTAAGGTTTACAAATCAGGTGGATGTTAATTTCGAAATTGACAATTTTACAGCTTAATTATCTGAATAGATACAGGATATAGGAATGTCATAAAATTCATAATATGTGATATCTATTTTTTTATTTTTCACCAAAATTACGTGTTATATAGTGAAGTCATAAGTCCGCTGGTAAATTAGTCAAAATGAGTAATTAGAACATATAAACATAGCCTACCTCAAGGCGTATGTCAGAGAATAAATTATCATAAATTAACAAAGAAAAATGAGCATTAGTAATTAAAAATTAGACCGGATGAGACAAATTTTCTCACTTATACTCAAAATAAATTGGAAGCCCGCGAGTAAAACCATATATTGTATTGCAGTGGGGAAGTTATACTGGATTCACAATTAACCGCATAATTAACTTTTAATGAATAATTAAAAAGTCCTGTTAATTTGTAATTAACTTGTACCGGTATTTTTTTTTGAGTTTTATGGTTTCAAATCATGGAATGGATTCAAAATACGTAATTTTTCAATTACCAGTAACTAATTTGAGAGTTTGGATATTAAAAAGTTTCGATTTTTTTTTTGGAAAGTTAAAAAAAAGGATATACTCCGGGCTTAAAATGGTTTGAATTGTTGACTTTTCTGAGAAACTTCAGTTTGATAGCCTTTGATATCTATCGTCTCTTTCTAGTACTATTTTCTTTCCCTCACTCTTATACATGTGTTATATTAGTATTTAGTATCTATATAAAAGTCATATTGTTTAAGTTGGATCTGTGTTCAATCTTTATCTCTTGTGTTTTCTTTGAATAAACCGTTGTTTGTCTTATTGGCCCTAGTATAACCTTTTTATATCAAAGAATCGATCCTAATGCATAATACATGTATTAAAAAAAAAAACATACACCGAAAAATAATATCATATTTTCTCAGCACAGCTAGTCAAAAGCAAAAAATCATGCCGATAACTTCCAACTGGTGTAAGTGTCTTCTTAATTTCTGTATACTATTTTTTCTTCTTTTTAATTGTGGATTGACAAACTTGTCCCTTTTGCGTAAAAAAAAATGTTGATGTAGCTGTTCACGAAATCCCGGTTCATACAGAAGAACGCAGTCGTGAAGATGGTTATTATTTTAAATTTAGACGCACTTGATAGATCTTTTACCTATCAAGAAGGTTCAATAAATTTTGAAATATTTAAAAGTAAATATTGTGATATGAAGAGAGATATATTAGATAATTAATAAATATTGTAAACAAACAATCACGCCATCAGACAGCAGACTTTGTACGTCGTCTGGCCGTTGTCTGACCTAATCACCTGACATTTCATCCTCGTCATTCATAAAAAAAAATATTTAAAATCAAAATATCCAAACTACATTTAAGTTAGTTATAAAATTCATCATCTCGAACTCCTAACATAATTTATACAGAACTAGCTACTAAAGACACGTGGCTTTTCGCGCCAAAATTGTGAGGGAATTTGCGGGAATAACAAATACCATGTGATGTGTATTGAACCAGTATTATTTTATTTAAAATGAATCAACTTTTCTGCAAATAGATTGGAAGTCAAATGTCTCCGCTACACTGAATACACCCATTGTTGTAAATCCATCTGAAACACACCACCCCCTTTAAAGAATCTAGTGACATCATTGACTTTCAAGGTCGAGCCAACCATACGTTCAAAAAAGCTTTCCTTATACACTAACTAAAACAGAATTCTGAAAATAAAATCCATACACACGTTAGAAAATCATAAAAGTTGCTTAAACTAAAACAAAATGTTAAAAAAATCCATCAATTTTTATTAATTATTTCAAATGTTCAAATTCTGTACAGAAAAAAAATTCTACACACTTGTTTACAACAATTTCGTAATACTGATAAAATTACTTTGCTGTTGTCCAATCAAAATCGTCGACCGACTTATTCAATTATCTGCTGGCTCCTCCTCCTTTACTGTAAATAATTACTTCAGTAAGCCCCGCCTCCTTTGGGATATATACGCATCGAAACCGCATGTTCAACAGTTGTGTCAAAGTAATCATACCTAGTGGATAAACTTAAAATTAACAGTATTATTAATATTATTCAAAAGGACATTATGTCTAGTGCTCAAATATCTGCATTTTATGATGTTGGTGATGTTCTTCAACAGGTAAGCAACAATATTTAAAACTTTGAAAGTTTAATAATTGTAACTGACGAAGTGATGAAAAGTATCACGATTTAATGATGTTATTCTTGGTTAGTATGTATTTTTAAAGTTGTGTAAATAAATGTCAATATTATTGAAATTATTTTATCTATAAATTATAGTATCTTTAATTAAAATCAATTCTCGATTAGAATAATGGTTTATCAATATTGCAAATATGTCTAAGTTTTTGTTTAACGTTTGAATCCGAAATCAATTTCGTATTCTTTTTAATTTCAAATAGTATTATATTGTTATTATAGTATATTGAACTTCGAACGCTGTTGTTATGCTATTTTTGTTTGCGTATGCAAATGAATATGTCAGATTAACATTTAAAACATTATCCCCGTTGATTTACTTTAGTATTTCATTTAAAAAAAGGATTTATTATAGATTTTTTTATATCGGTCTTTTCAATACGCTATTATCTGGTCATTTAATATCCCGTCAAATCGCCTTATACACAAGTACACTTTAATCTCTCGTGTATTGTCAACCACCTTGCAGATAAGACACCTTGTTTCAAGATGAAATTAGCAAGCACATGTTATAACCTTGTTTTATTTATAATTGTAGAATCGCAGAAACCAACAGATGAAACAGTTCAATGAAAGAAGGGCTACAATTGGTGCTATGGTGTCTAGAAATGTGAATACACATGGTATGCCTTCAAATTCGTTCATTACAATTACACAACAGAATGGTGTTTCAACAGATCTTAATCAGAATGAGAATTTACATCGCAAGTTGGATAGGAGTATAAGTGAACCGATCGGTGACCGAGCTTTGAACAGTTTGAGTATTCAGAGGAATAATGTTAACTCGAGCCGTTACAAAACAGAATTGTGCCGACCTTTCGAGGAAAGTGGTCATTGTAAATATGGGGATAAGTGTCAATTTGCTCACGGTGGACATGAACTTCGTACATTGAATCGTCATCCCAAGTACAAAACAGAACTTTGCCGTACATTCCATACAATTGGATTTTGTCCGTATGGACCTAGGTGTCATTTCGTTCACAACGAAGATGACCAGAAGTTGGCCGAGATGGTCAAGAATCATGAAGCCATGTTGGCAGCACGTCGCAATCCATCTTCATCCTCAGCATCAACAAACAATTCCGCAAGAAGACCTTCAAATATTTCATTCGCAGGATCTGATTACAGCCCTCCGTCCAGTGACAGTCCGAGTCTTAGTCCGGCTTCCAGTGACGACTTCAGCCGTCTTTCATCTTGTTCAAGTAGTATGTCTGGAAATTCATCTACTTCCAGCAGCCCTGTGTTCAATTATTCCGCTGATCTTCAGACAATTGCTTCATTGCTTCAGCCTTTGAATGTTCAAACTCAAATGAACAATGTAAATAACTCTTCAATTGACTCTTTGAGCCAGCAGCTTAATGCAATTTTGAACTTGTCGTATCAACAACGCAATATGAACAACAACCACAACGTGTTCGGGGATTCGTGGGACGTGACACCAGCACCCCCCTCCCCTCCAGATAGTATCTCAGGCGATAGTGTGGGCAGTGCTAGCAGCTTAAGTAGTAGTGGCAGCTTTTCCTCATCTCAAAACACTTACGGGTCTCCATTAGACATTAGCAAGCAGTTGCAGATTCGACTTCCAATATTTAACACGCTTTCCCAGGACGATTAATTTTTATGTTTTGTTCCGTGTAATTTATATTTATTATTTAATTTATTATTTGACAATTTGACATTGATTTACGCGTTTGGTAAATTAATGCCACTTTAAAAGTGGAGTTTTTTACTTGACTATTTGCGGGACCTCGTAAAACAACTTTCATTTTTTGTGCCACTGAAAGTGGGATGTTCTTTAATTAGGTTTGTCCTTCATGTTGATAGGGCATTTTTAAAGTTATTAATTCCAGTTCTTGTTGAGTATAATAGTATTATGTTTTTATACAACCCAAGAAACGGGTTTTTATACAAATGTGCTAGCTATTGAAAGAAAGTCCGCATTTCGTCCAATTAACTTTGCATTTTGGATGTAAATTTTTCATTTAGATGTTAATATTTGTTATTTATGAAACTATGCATTTTTCATACTGACCAATAATTTTTGGCGTTCACGCTATAATAGTAAAATTGAATATATTTTTGTTTTATACAAGTTATGAAATCACCAAAGATGTCGTTATTATTAAACTTTTCACCTTTTCCATGAGATCCATCTTGTTTATAATTCATATCATTTTGTATTTATATGGCAAGAGAGCCAATGTTTGAAAACATTAAAAATGTTATTTATACCTGAATATTTTTTTATTTTCATTCACTTCTCTCCAGCATTCCCACGCTTTGAAGAAAAGGCATGCGGGTCAACAGGAAATAAAAATTACATTGTAATAACATTGATAACGACCCATTCATAATTGACATCAATTTTGTTACATTGTAATTCTCTCAGACCCCGTCACAGTTCAATGGTTTCAATGCACCTGTTCGTAAATCTTGTGGTTTTAACAAAAGGTTCTATGGATTGATTTCTTGTGTCAATATTGGTTTTATGTTCTGGCATTTTTACTTGCACAAATAAATTATAAAATGGATCTTTTTGTCCCAGGTGACGGATTTATTTTTTATTGTTTTGTTTTCTGCTGGGATTTTGGTTGACGATTTTGTCGTTTTCAAAAACGACACAAATAATGTGTCTGGGTTTTAATTGGCGAAGGTCGAGATTGGAAATTTTTCAATTTAAAGGGTTTTTGTTGGATCAAACTTCATTCCTTTAAACGACAGGATTTCCACATTGACCAAATTCAAACTAAATGCATTGTCATTTGAATTCGGTGATTTGTGTAGCGTATCATAACTTCAACAAATGAGTAGGTAGTTTCGAAAGTTGAAACAAACAGCTAGAAGTCCATATCTTGTATCCTTTTAAATATTCGATGAAATAGCATTTCCAGAGAAAACCGTGTTTAGAAATTTCCGAAGTAATAATTGAGAGTTATTAGTTACAATTTTCTCTATAATTGCTATTAAATGGAATCTTTAAAAAGTGTATATTATGACTATGTTCCCGGTGTGATTAATGAGTAGCGATATGTGTATTTGTCATATACAATGTATCATTTCATACTTTGATTGAAAGGACCAGAAGGGAGAATGCACTTTACTTAAATACCGTAAACAAGAAATTGAACAAAAAACATTTAAAAATTCAATGTACAAATGATGCATAATACACATTGAACATTTAGACCAGACTAAAACCATTCAAAACATCGTCGTATAATTGGTACACATTACATGTATATATTAAGTGTATATGCACACACTTGAAAACAAACTTTTGATAAAAAACGAGGTATATAGTAAGCGGAGTTGAATAGTTCAGTTGGGACAGAATTCACAATATTCGTTGTGTCGGGTCTTTGATTAATTAATAATCTGATATGGTCTTATCACTCATCTTCAAAGTTATCAAATTATCAACGAACTATGGCCACATTGTCATATAATGGCCGTGTTGTGCACTAAACATAAACAACTGTTTCAACAGATTGACATTTAAATAGGATGCAGCTCGATGTTTGACAAAAAAAGAACAAAACTTGTGGAATTAACAAGTTCCAATGCAACCCATTTAAAACTGTACGAAATTTCCAACTATTCTGAAAGTTGACAATTTCGTCGTCAATAGCAAAGATCGGCTGTACTATAATTAAATTTAAAGTTAGAATGACAGCAATGGTTTCTGGTGATGAACCTATACTTAAACAGACATTCAAATTAAAATTGGTCTGAACTAAAGCACTTCGAGAAAAGATTTTTTTCCTGGCTAGGGAGAGATACATGTATTTAAAGAATGACTGTTCCCGCTCGACCTTCTTGTTAAAAGCAGTTTCTGAATGACCAAATGACCAACATATTGCGTCTGAATTGGTTTCTTTAACCTCCAAAAGACCAAAACCTAGTAATATTAAAAATTAAAATGTTTGGGACTGTTGCACACACCATGTTCAATGTTGTGTCGCAGTGCAACTCATTAAAATAAAATGAGATTTATGACATCGATTTACAAAGCTGAAGGGATACCATACAAAAGGGAAATGGTGGGAGGGTCCAATCGCTTCTGTTGCTATGCATACTAAATTGTTGAAATTCATTTTCACTTTTGTACACTAAGATAAGATAAGACCAATTTTATTTCCAATAGTGGACCCATTACGGGCATCATCAGTACATTAAAAAAAAATATCACGCAATTGCAATAGACAATAAACAAAAATAAAAATAGTAATACGTTTGATCAAAAACATGAAATATAAATCGAGTTAATAATACATGCGGTCACATATCAAAACCTGTATGTTTAGTGATTATTGACCATGCACCAGAAGCAGCATCACATCCTTCAAGTTGTAGAGAGAGAAAAAGTATAAGTGTCTTGTAATTTGAGATGCGAACAAATAAATCATTATCCATCATTAGAGTCAAACTTTATTTATTCAAAGTGCATGCACTAATGTCAAATGCAGGAATACGGAAATAAGAAAAAAAAACTTTGTTCATGAATTCTGCAATTTGAATTCTTGACCTTATAGTTGAACCCGGAATAACCACGAAAAGTGTCAAAAAATATGCATATGGGTCATAAAAAAATTCTTCTATATAGATTAATGTCTAGGGTAAAAAATGGACGTAGTACTTAGTATACATAACAACCCCGGATTAAACTATGACAGATGTATATATGCAGGAAACCCGTTTTTACGCAAACAAACTCTCGTAAATTTGATTTATTTTCAATCTGAAGTTTATATATATGTATGTGTTTACATGTTTTCTCTCTACCTACGGCTAGTGATGTGTATTGGAATCCATCCATCACTTCACGGTAGGAAATGTCATCCTGCAATACACAACTGGACTATGTGTGACGTAAAGCGACAGTCGTTCGTCATCTTGCTTCATAAAACTTACATAGGTGCCATCATAGTCGCCTGCCTGACCGCGACCTTAAGTACAAATAAATATATGACTATAATTGTATATTTGTTTATATACTATGTATGTAGATGAATACCTTGGTATGTGACCTTATGGGGTAACGATACAATGCAATGAAATATGCATATTTTACTTATATTATGTACCATTGATAGATGTAATAGAGTCGTTCATGTTGAAATGTCTGACTTTCATTGTTTATTTCTTCATGTGTCAAGCTGCTATGTATGAATATATAATAGAAAAAACTATTACAACTAAACAATAATACTGTATACTTTTATTGTTGAAAACACGAAAACAACAAACAAACAAACTAGTGACAAACAAAAATCATTTGCACAAAAAATACATTTTCAACAAAATAACAACATAAAAACGTAAAATCTGCCAATTATTCACACGATTCTGGTTGTTGTTTTATTCAGCGTTAATGGCATATTCTAAATTTGAAAGGCGGCTGGATCAGTCTCTGTCCAAGTTCACCAAAATTTAAGCGTTGAAGTATCAAAGTTGATAAAATAGCTTTTGTTTCATAGCCTTGCACTCTACACAATCCCTTCTTATCTCACATCCATCATTCCTTTCGCCAAAAACACTTTACCTCTAAACCATTCAAAACCTTTCGTTCTCAAAATGCCTCTCTATCCCGAATTTTCCCCCCTCGAAACCCCTTTTTACGACACAACCTATAGTTCTAAAAACGTATCTTGCCACACAACCTTTCGCATCATAACTTCTTGTCCCACGTCTCTTCTCACTGAAAACCCTCCACGACGATCACACTATTACAACCAAACCCCTCCTTCCCACTCAACCTTTTGCTCATAAAGAACCCTTCTTGCCTCACAACCTTTTAAACACATAAACCTCCTTGGCCAACAATCTTTCGTTCTGAAAACACCTTCTTGACTCACAACCTTTCGCCTCCCAAACCATTTCTTACCTCACAGTTTTCAAGTTGGAACGTAGTCAAGTTTAAAGTTTAATATTTACCCAAAGCGCGAAATATCTTTCCCTGTGCACATTGCGATACATTGGGGGGGGGGGGGGGGGGGAGGTATCAATACCTCCTTATTTAATAAAAAGCCATGCACCTGCACGGTTGTAAATGGTTCACGTATGACATGAAAAGGTGCTAATAAGTTTACCCTTTTGAATCTTCGTCGAAGATGACCCAAGTCAGGCGTTTGTTGACGCGATTCAAAACGGGAATAAGGTCAAAAACGTTTTTCTTGGAGGACTTCAATGATGACATTAGTTAAGAATATCATTTACTTCTTTGGTGCACGTCGGGTACGACCTACTGGCCTTTTACGACCAGCTCTGAATTAATCTCGGAGTTATGGTTTTTGTTTGTTTTATGTATTAGTTATCTGTGTATTGTGTCATGGATTGTAGCTTTTGTTTTGTTTTGTTTATGGTGTTGTCTCACTCTGTCTTTGTCGACTGATGGTAGCCGGTTTCCCTTTCACCTCTTTTGGTATATTTGTGTTTTATGTATGTGTTTCAAAAAGAACTAATAGCCATTTAAGTTAACTTTAAACTTGACTACGTTCCAACTTGAAAACTGTAACTTGTTTGACTGGCGGCCGGTCAGATAAAATTAACGGTCAAGAAATCTAGTTGCCGAGGGTAAACATAAAAAATGTCAACCATCAAAACATATTGTTTACGCTATGGTGAATGCACGACAATAAGATATGCAAATGAGATGTCATCTTTGTTAATTTATGACTAGTCTTGTCAGTGTAATAAAGTTTGCTGAACAAGGGATTTTGGCCAGTGTATTTATACATGTCACGGAGGCAAACATGCTTAATTTTCAATAAAATTTAGCGATGTGATACATGTATATATCACGGCAAACACAGAACCTAACAGACAATACATATACTAATAATTACATTAGATGTATGTTTCATTATAATACGTTATTCTGATTGGCTAATTGCACATCACATGTTATTCCGTAAGCAATTGCATGAGACAATAACATTTCATTCATGATGACACGAGGTCCCACAAAAAAGTGCACAGGTGAATTTAAAAATTAAACTTCATGAAAATCGTTTTTTTATGATACTATAGCTAAAAAATGTAATTATAAGTATTGAATGCTTCTTTTTGTAACTTTATAGGGTTGTAAAAGCGTTGACCGTGCGTACATTTTTAGAATGAAGCGCTTCCGCGCTTCATACAAAATGTACTTCGGTCAACGCTTTTACACACCAATAAATTTACAAAAAGAAGCATTCAATTCTTAAGTATAAACAGGAGCGTACTGTATACACGTGATCTATACATCATAAAGTTATCAATGCGATTTGAGGTCTGTTCGATTACAACGTGATGTAACGAGGTGGTGTTCCTTCTTACTAATTACAATGGGTCATTGAAAAAAAATGAAACGGTTAAATATGCTTTTCTATTTTCTCAGAAACAGGGTAAACTTTCAGGAAAAAGATTTCCAATCGGTTTGGATCTCAAAGCATCTCTATTCAGCAGATATAATCACTTACAATTTTAAGACATGTTCTAGAACCCACATTGATGGATCCAATGAAAGGGGAAGATGTTCCGGGTGTAAAATCAAACCTTTTCCATTTTTTTTTAATTCAGTATGTCAAAGTTTCATTGTGTATCAGTCTTTTGAACGCCTTTTCAAAATGGCTGGATTCACGGTGCTTTAATCCATCGAGCACCACACCACTGGCACAGTATTCCAGAATTTGAGAAATTAAAGGTCGGAACAGGTCGGAACTGTTCAGCCTTTTGATATACCGACTAAAACATAGAAATAAAATAAATCTACTTCAAATTACATTTTCGAAAGTATGTCGTAAATGTTTGTTTTGAATAATTGTAAGAAAATTGACAAGATAAAATTCCACATTGTCAGATTGAGTAATAATATGATGTGATACATATCCAAGTTGTAATGTTGTTCTTTAATCAACACTTTATCGTCCCCAAAGGCAGTTTTATTTAACGATATTTCGCTTGTCATACTTTAACGAACAATCCGCAAAGAAACTGTACGTTTTATTTAATTCAAATATGATTAAACATTTTTCCAAAACTTCTCTAGAAAAATAACAACATTACATCTTTCTATGGAATTGAAAAATAGACAAACAAGTACTTAATGATACATCAGCTAAGACTAAGGTACATTTAGTTAAAATATTCTATTTCCCTAGGCATAAAGATGACAAATAAATGCTTATTGTCTCGAAAAAGATGATCGTACTTTTTGAACTGAAAATTCCCTAACATTACACATAAACAGGTATATTCATTCCAAGTCAGTCACAGGCGCAGTTTTTGTGGAGTAAAAACAATCGGCCGGTTGTTGTTTGTTGTTGTTGTTTTTTTTTGTTTTTGTTTTTTTTTTGGGGGGGGGGGGGGTCGATTCAATACTTAGTGTCATTGACTTTTAACTCAGTTGTTGGTTAAAAAACATGTCTGATCAATTGGTGTCTATAGTTGAAAGATGTCTCATTGGTAATCATACCATACCTCTCATTGTCATACTACCGTGACACATTTTCTTGAACTAGTATTATGATATATGAGTGAGAATTATACTACCAAGCGCAAGTTCCAGTTTCATCATTTGAATCATATTATTATGTTTTCAAACAGAAGAAATGTTTGTAAATAAGAAAGATTCACAAACGTTTTCTTGTGATCACACACGGTAGCTATAATATCAGGCATACCCATATCAAGTTAGGTGAGGATTCGAAAAGAAAAAAGAAACAACAACACAGATTTTGCCGGGTAAAATCACAGCCTTAGTATATGATCTTTCAACTCCTTATTCCCAAGAGGACCTTAAACCCCCTCCCCACCTTTTACATCATATCCTGGATCAGCGTCTGATGTCTCAGATATACAGTCGGAAATGGCACAAAGAGTGAACATTAACAGGTAACACCACAGGATTAATATTCAAGGTTCTCTCGCCACACCTCTCCTTTACATTTCTTCCGACACCATTCACTTCGTTTTCTCGGGCTCTTACAAATTGCTCGAAGCCTTCAAAATTTCATACCTCTCCCTTCCCAGGTGCTAATTAACTGTTATAGCATTAGAGACACCGCTAACCGTTAGATTAAAGAACTTGTGAAAATAGTGAAGTAACTTTACAATCAAATTATTTCATTGATAAACGATTAGTTTGGAAGAAAAGAAAAGCTCTGTGAATGTTTTATTGATTTATTACAAATAATGATGATTTCATAAATGAGCGGAAACATCAGAAAGTTTAAAGAAACAGTTTGGTGTAAAATACAAGTAGAACGGTGAATAGTTGCTATAAAACACGTATATACACAGAGAGCAAAGGAAGAGAACCATCAATACAAGAAGCGTAACGCGGATCTTGTAAAATATGTATGATTACATTGTATATGATTATCAGTCCTATTAATTTAAGGAAATCTGACTACTTAATCCCAATAGTTTTGGCGATAAGTTTATTGCTTGTTTTTTTCAGTAATTTTGTTGCATTTTGTAGATTGATACCTATACACTCATAGACTAACCTTACTTATATTTTAGTTCTCGGTGTTGGGATGAAACATACAAACCTTTCATCTTTAGACCAATTAAAGTTATGTGTTTTATAGCGAGGTTTTAAATTGTAACATTTTCTATACAAATCATTGTTTATTATGATTTTAAAAAGATCTAGTATCAGATATATTCACCGAGGATAATGAAAATATTTTTGTACGAGAAATAATCGGTGATATCAAACGTTACGAATGACCATGGCCAAACTATAATGTCATATAAATTGTAATCTGGCCAAAATAATTCATTTTACAGTGCTATTGACCTTGATAGTTTACCTGAATAAGTATCTATCTATATACAATAAGGTACATTCCGTGTATTTACTTCATATATATATAATATACATATACTTAATGTACAGGTATAGTTATATAAATGATGGATTTTTGCTGACACAGCGAAATGGCTAAAGGGGTAAAAAAAAAAGATCCATTTGTTTCACATTTTATGGCTTATAACAAGTTATAAGTTATGGAAAAACCTTGAATTTCTGAATAACAGAATTGTTATTACATTTCTCGTTAAGTTAAACAAATGAAAGGAAATGTACAATGGTCAAATCACACCTGATCATTCTAAGCAACGTGACCTAGCATAAGAGAATTATACGGATGTTAATTAAAATTGTATGACATAGTGTAGTACGGAGTTTGTGGTGAGTTTATAATCTGGGGTAAATTTACAATACAGAACATCAATTCTATAAAAACTTGTCAGAAGTCCAAATTGATTTCATTATAATAACGAATTGATACATCTTCCCCAACTGCAAATGTCTTTCTAACACGGAAACATCAGGTTCGTCCGTATCTGTATACACTATTACTATTGTCACAATGGTTTCAGTTAATAAGAAGACACAGGTGTTTATTTCGTGTTCATATAAAATAATCATAATTTGATATCATTTCAAATGTTCAACAGCCACCTGTATAGAAATGCAGAAATCTTACTTTATCGATCGTATCGGCTTTTATAGTATTCATACATAAACCTTGAATGATTACCCCCATGAAAGCGAAGATGATTTCTTTAGTCCTTGAAACATAAGTCGAATTCCTTATGTAAAAAATGAACCACAGAGGCCCTGATGATCGGGAACAAGTTCGACTGATGTTTAAGCATACGGTATTGTAACATACAGTTATAAAAACCGCGTGCTAACAGAAATAATTTGATAGAAATTGAAAGGAAAAAGAAATAAAACGATAAAATAACTTCTATTCATTAAGGCCTCCAACACTGGAAAATAACTAAAACAACAATGTCGACAAAACGCGTGTTCTTTTTTTTATATTTCAAAAGGCAAATGCATGCGTGCCTTTCGATGCAGTATCATATTTTTTCAATCCTATATGAAAGGGGATATAACTCTATATTACGTAATATATGAGGGGCTGTAACTCTATATTATGTAATGTATGAAACTCAGTTTGTTCAATGCTGAAGTGTGGCAGAATTTTACGATTTGGTTTCAATACCAGATACATGCGGATTAAGGGAGTTGCTTATGGAGCCACATTTTAGTTCATGCATTGACTTTTTAATCCCACCGTCCTAACATTGTCTTGATATTGCCATATACCCTTTCCTCCATTTTCGAAATCCTGAATCCGCCGGCAGTATCTGAATACTATATATACATATACGATAGATAGTCTACGTATATTTGCAATAAATGTATATAATTAGAGTTTGTATATGTAAAATCTATAAATATAGATCTTGTAATTGATTGACTGTTTTTTTCCTTGAAATATATAATGACGCATATGATACATTTGTAAGGCAAAATAAGTTGAAATATTGATGTGTATTTTTCAAGTTCAAAAAGTGGATGCACATACAGGAAAAGGAGGGAACACTTTTAAAATCATCAATACAAAAGAAAGCTACGTTTATAGGCTTACAACTTGATCATGCAATGTCGAGCATCCCCAAAATTTGTTGTTTGGATTCTGTCATGTGCACAGAGAAACACATTTCATAGCACGTGTCTTGAAATTAACATTCCCAAATCAAGATTTTGAAATATACCGAGAAAACTGATCTTTTTCATTTCTGTAAGATTATGTACATTATATATATGTAAAATAGAGTACATTTAGTTTGTAAATCGAGTTACATTTCAATTAACTTGAATAGAAAAGTACATAACTTTATATGGTAGAATATCTTACGCCAGAATACTAAAGTACTTTAAAATGAACAATGGGTCTCTTTTCTTGCGTTTTAATTCAGTATTTAATGAGGGACGAATAATGTTTCACTCTTATCATGTCCAACTTAAATGATAATACTTGGAGGCCATCCAAATCCATCGCGTATACAGTCGCCTATTAAAGTGTTCTTATGAAATCGAGGCCATCCAAAATCCATCGCGAATATAGTCGCCCATTAAAGTGTTCTTATGAAATCAATCTATTTGCAAAGGGTCCTTGAAATATTTAAAATAGAATCTGAGTATGTATATGTACGTGTCGACTTTAAATTATATAAGACTTTGATGAATGTCCAAGTGAAAATGAGGGACTTTTAGTTTTATCTTTATTATTAGCTCTTTTAAATACTCAAGTAAGAACGTTTTCTAAATTATAAAATAGTCAAAATGTACGTTGTTTATGTTTGTATTTGTTGTGTTTTGGTTTTCTTGGGCTATTTACTGATCAGTTTACCAACATACATTGACCGCATTCTCTGTATGTATACCGTGTACAGGGGCGGATCCAGCCATTTTAAAAAGAGGGGTCCCAACACAGGACAAAAAAGGAGGGGTCCAACAATATGTCCCCATTCATATCGGCCAAAAACGGGGGTTCAAACCCCCGGAACTCCCCCCTCTTTAGATCCGCCAATGGTGTACATAGCACACTATAGTACATCACACTATAGTCCTGTGTGATGTACTAGTGTGTTTATGTACACGGTATATATAGAATATAAGACTATGTCATTCACAATTCTTTTTTGCGAATATTGTTTGACTGTCTTTTCAACTGTTTACAGTGTGTTCTTGTAATTGTGATGTTACGCCACTTTCCTGGGTAAAGCTGGATGTTTCAAGTCATATTGGTTTTTCGTTAATTGGTTTTTCACAAATGAACGTCTTTGTTGTTTTTCTTTTCTCGATGATTGAACTGTTTCTCATTTTTGTTGATATTTGACTCAACGGTAATGTTTTACTCATTGTTGAAGGATGTACGTTACTAACATATATGTATATAGTGCTTATATTCATACAATCTTGGGTACCGTACACCCCGGGGCTTAACATAATGTTGCATAACTTTTTATTAAGCCCTCACAAGTCCGCTCGTGTCCTTTCTCTAACCAGTCATGCAAGGATTTTTTTTCAATAACATCATTTGCCTCCTACCTACCACATTTTTTAAGCTTGCTTGCGGGAATAAAAGGTATTATATTTTCAGACCTAAAATCGTCAAAGATATAACATATACAACATTACGACTGTCCTTCGACTTCCCCTGTGTATGTTTCATTTGGATATGCGATACATATTTTCATAATTGACATATTGGGTCATTTAGTTCATTGATACAAATATAGCCACATTTGTTTAATGTGGAATAGAACGTACTTGAAATTGCAACTTGGCTAGTGATCTTTTTCCGTTATTGATATAAACAGTCTTACTCGTACCGTATGAACCGTTAATATCAACTGTTATTGACCAACGGGTTTACTGATTGTCTGGAAGGCCACATAAAATTACCCAACTTAATGTAAATTGGTGGTGTTTAAAATTGAAGAGCTATCTCAATATTTAAAGTCTATAACAAACAGTGAACGGGCAATAAAATTGGTTAATTTCATTCTTGATTAAGACAAAACAATGGTCTAATCCCGAGATAATCCGATCTCCAGGAGGTTGTTTCAATTTATTTGTAGTACTCTGTCTTTTTTCTCTTATTCTATAATGTGTCACACTTTATAAAGCTTATGTATATATATTGTCATTTATTTTGTTTATTTGGACAAAGATTAATGAAGTTATTAAACAACAAGTACTACTTTAGTTTCTTGTAGATGTTTGCATGTATTGTTCGACTAAAAGGTGGCTTAGTATCGTATATGTACTAGTTTGGGGACGATGTTTTTGGGGACGATGTTTTCCATGTTATACGATTCGTTTCTCATGCCAAAGTTGTGTTTTTCGATTGATGATGTTTATCATAAACAAACACATATCAAATAGTTGAATATACCCCCCCCCCCCCAAAAAAAAAAGGATTTTTTTTAAATTTTGATACTTAGTCTGTACTGAAAAACTTTGAAATCTAAAAAATGGCTTCAGAAAAAGTCAGCAGTCGGTTACTTTTATAGTAATATTTACTTTGGTGGAGTTGTCTCATTGCCACCCATACCACATCTTCTTCTATCTTTTCTTTGAAACTGCGAGCATGCAAGTTCCGTGTCTCTTACACAGTTTAATTTAACATTGTTCATGTGTTCTTTTAACTGCTTGGTATGTAATAGTTTGTTTTTACTGGATTAACATTGAGACAATTATCCCCTAGAGCCCAAATGATGTTGGTGTCAGCAACTAAAGGCCCTGGACGGCCATCAACAGTGATCAAAACACAACTCGTATATAGTCACCTTATGAAAGGCCCCTAACATGACGAAATACGAAACAATTCAAACAAACAAAAAACCAACGGCCTCATTTCTTTTTCAGATACAAACATTCAGTGCATAAAATCTGCTCATAAGAATGTAAAGACATGTAAAGGAACGGAAAACAAGACAAATCTATCATGTTTTTACACATTTAATTGTAATAGCCTCAGTCATCCACAAATTTGACAAGATAAGTGTCCTAAAATATGTTTCAATTCGTTGAAAAATTCCTGACGCATACATACTGTTTAATCGTACATTTCTTGAAAGTTATTTTACATAGGAAACCACTTCGGTATAGTATATATGTATATACTGTATTTGGACGCATCCGGGTTCAAATTTTTACATAATGTTGATGTAACTGTGAGAGGGTACGAACTATGTACATAACATTGATGGCCAACTACGTGAAAAAAATCGTCACTCTAATAATTCATCTAACCACAGGTGTGGATTTTCGAACGCTTTTTGTACTATCATGCGGGTGTTTCCTCATTTAACCCCAGGCGTGGATTTTCGAACGTGTATTGTTTTTCGTGCGATTGTTTCTTCAGAACTTGTAAATTCGTGCACAAACAGTTAATTTACCACCAGAAATTAAAATATGGTAGATCATTTGCTTGATTATAGTCCGTAAAGTGTCTTTAAGTGCGTCCTTTTGTTTGAAATTTAATTAACAGTAAAGTAAATTTGTCACGCCTTTAGAACTTTATGGAAACCCATTCATTTTTTTACATGAATTCCGATGCGCGGAACCAATCTACATACTAAAGTAGTTAGGGTTAAAACCAGGCAATTAGTCCACGCAAACCCATGTCTATTTCAGGCCTCTAAACAAGCAGAAATTGACAATACAAGTGACCTCGGGTTTTCCTTAATCAGATGTTAAACGTCTATATTTATTAAATTATAAAATCTGATGTTTACCGAAATCATGTTATTGTAGATTTTAACACCCACCACTGCAATAGAGCCAATTGTTTTCAGGCAAGAGTTATCTAAATGTCATCTGACCGCTATTGTCCACAATTGTCAACAATCTAAATAGCCATCAAAAACCAGTGTAGAGTCAAAGTATGGTGTATGTATATGAAGAATTCAAAGATTTTCAAGTATCTGTCTGTTATATGTTTTTAATTAAAGAAAAAAATCATGATGTCTGAAGGGGTATACGTAGTATTTGGTTTTTTTACAGCCCGTTGGTAGGCACACCCAGTACTGTGTGGGTTTGAGGGTTTACTTTTGGGGAGAGGGGGTATTTGAAAAATTTTGTTCCTGATGTTTTTTTTGTTGTTTTTTTGTGTGTGTAAGTATGTCTCTAAATGGCCACACATTGCATAGAACCCACAATTACATGTATATATCATAGATAAGGAAAAGGGCCAGTGTTTGAGGATTGATTTACTTGACCACTAGACTCATTTAAAGACGTCTTTGCATACAAGGCATCACAGCTTCATATTTCTTACTGCAGTTTGTAACATCACGCATTTGAATGGCAATTCGATATTTGTATTGTTACTGGTTTTACACATTACGGTGAATACAGTATATATAGTTGTAATCAACGGTGTGGGGTTTTTTTTTTATAGGCAGTGAGATTTTATTAAAACTGAATCTAAATCTGCCTTTGATGGCAGTGCAGATAGGGTTTTGTTCGTACTGCGATATTGCCTATAGTACTGACTCATCACAAACATATACTTCCATGATAGTACTTATACAAATTGGCGGTTGTAATCATTCTCTATAGCACAAACGTTTATACTATTAGTGTAAACCCATGAAAACAGGGTTCAACCAATACTTTGTGAATATATACATTTAGCAGACAAAAGGATCTTTTATATTTTCAAAAATCAAAGAAAACCATTGCTAAAGATAATGGGTGCATTTTTTACGATTAGGACCTGTTTTGTTGTTATTGTAAAGTAAGGTAATATTTAATCAGCAATAGTTTCGGATTATAGCCATAGACTTATGCTGTGTTATGGCTTAAATACAGGTGATAATCATATGCAACTGAGTAATTCTATCTGTACTATTATTATATACCCCTTCTCTTTGATCACTAAAGATGGTAAATGGCTATAGAATACGCCAAATAACAAACCCAATTTTCATTAAGTGCTAAAACCGCAAAATGACAAATAAGTTCAATTTTTTATTACCGTGTTTGTCAATAAAGTTAAATTGTCATAAACTTACAAATTATACTTGTAAACTCAGTGAACGTAGATTTACTTAGTCGGTGTGAATTAAATACATATAAAAATATTTGTATTTGAGACGTTAAATTAGTACGTAACGCTACAGTTAATTGCCTTTTACAAGTCCTTGACGCGGACATTCCGTCCGGGACTAGTAACGAAACATTGGGATCTTAACTACGTTATAGATAAAAGGTGATGATGGATAGATTTCTAGAATCCGCACAGTTGCATTTCAATTCTTAACCTTTTTCCTATTTCTGTATATGTCTACATAAAAATCGTTGTCGGCTAAGTTTGTTGTATTACGAGCTCTCGCCAGCACAGGCATTGTATAATTTATGAATTTATGAATCTGTAGAAATCTTCTTGTAGAACTGGACGGTTTGAAGTTACTTTGTCTTGAAGAGTATAAGGCTGAGAGATATGCCAGTTTGGGCCAGGAGCAGTGAATGGAGAATGGTTACGTTCGCATGAACATAAACTTGTACATTTTGGGGAGTGTTGTAAGGAAAGTTCTCTAGACCCCAAACCTGTATGTCTCCCATCAAGTGACTAGTTGTATGAACTTTTTGTTTGGATATTTTTATCCAGCAGCAAATATTTTATGAAATACTTAGCGGATTGGAAACTACTTCTAAGTGTACGCCGGCCAGTAATCACTGCTTTTCAGCTAGTCGAATAAGTACATACATATATATTTAAATTTGATGTTATCAGCTCTGAAGAAAGTATATTTAAGATCTTGTCTATTAGTCGTCATTTTACTAATAGCAGATTTCTAATTTCAGTTCATAATAAAGTTCATAAAGGATCCGTAGGTGTGAAATATTAATGTATTTCTTCTTTAAAAAATTCCAGGGTAACGAATTAGCCGATGGCAATTTGATAAAAACACCTATCTTATCCAAATATAGGTAGTCATTACAATCTGATCTTTATTTGTGACTTCAAAGGGTAGGTATCTACCTGTAGATCTTAACGACAAACATATTAGTAATAATTTAGAAACAACTAGCAATATTTCCGGCTGAATTATCGGCATCTGTAAAGACAACAATAAGACTAGTCGATTACCCAATTATAGATAATGTACGTTTGAAAAAAAAAATCAGTAAGAAAAAAAAGACATTAATTTTTTTTCCTTTGAAGTGTGATTTTAATTGTTTGTCGTTTTAAAGTGTTTAGCGAACATGAATAATAAAGTTTTGAAAATAACAAGAGTATCATTCACACTTAATTTTCATTTAATTCACAATCCAGTCCACGAACTTGTCCCATGCATTATGCCCTTGAACAAAAGTCCCTGAACTTGTCTGCATGAATTATGTAACGGGGAGGTAACTCTAAATGCATATTCAAGAAATCTTTTAAATTCTAAACTACTTAACTTTAATTTCTACATATGACTTATTTGACGATTGACCGCTTTTAAACATTACGATTACTAGGATTGACGAACGAATTAACCAGACCTGAAGTCAATTCATTGCGAAAATAGCATTGAACTTCAACAACAATCATAAATAATTTCTCAATTGGCAAGTGCATCCAATATGTATGGGGAGGTAACTCTAAATGCATATTCAAGAAAACTGCGAATACATTTTTTATATATTAAGTTTCGACAAATTTTAAGAGTGCATTTGATCCAACCAACTGTAATATGAAACTACATACATGTGCATTTAAAAATGCTTCAAGTAATAAATTTAAATTACTTTTCTTTTCTTTTGAAGTAGATTTCTAATTCATGAAATCTCAGGTCTTTTAATAAGGTGTCAAATAGGAGCCTGGCTTCATTAATTTTCAAAATGTTATATTTAATTAAATATGAGAAAATGTACTCTTCTCAAACCATATAAGACGAGAATAATACATATTGAGTAGAAGTTTCTTTCTGTAATTACCAAAAAACATAGAAATACTTAAATTAACTTATACAATGAAATATATATTAGTTTTTTACTAACTATAAATAGAGCTAAAAATCGTTTGATGTAACTTTGTATTTAATTGTTAAATGTAACTGCGTTCAAAGTGTAACTGTATCATTCATACGTGGAGATATTTATATGGTGAGAAATTTTGTCTGAAAGTGAGAAGGAGTCAAAGATTCCGTTTTATGTTCAAAATTTCGGTTTCATGGGACAAAGGTTTGAATGATGGAGTGATTCTTTAATGTCAGATTTTTTGGCATTAACATATTCCTATTACAATAGCTGTCTACACGAAATCAAAATAGAAAATTATTTTCGTCTGAGCAATGATTTGTATATAGTATCATTATACAAATCCTTGGTCTGATTATTATTTTCAAATGAAATTTATGATGGTAAATATTCGAAATTGAACATAAAAACTGGTTAACAGCAGTTCATCAAAAAGATTCTTTTTAAAAGTTATGTAACTTGAAGTCCTAATGCGGACGTAATGAGTCGTTATCTTAAAAAGATATTATGTATTAACGAAAGTATGTTTGTGTTTTATGAGTATGTGTGTGTTTTATAAGTGTGTGTGTGTTTTATGTGTAGGTGTGTGAAGTGCAGATTGATTCACTTTATACATGTATAATCCGCTGATTATTTTTTCAGATTGAAACTTCAGCTATATAAGGACAAAAAAAAATGAACAGAGCGGTTACAGCCATGCAATACTGAAGGGAAAAGTTTAACCCAAGTAATTCAGTTGTTCAATTCCACTCTTCGGTTGCACATGTGAAGTGGGTGGATGAGTCAATCATCGGGGGAGTAGGGAGATAGGGAGAGGCTGAACTACTCGGATAAGAATTGGTACATTATTAGCAAAATGTTATGGTGGAATGTGTGTTTGAATTTCAAAACTGAAAGGGGATATATAAAAAAAGAAGATGTGGTATGATTACCAATGAGACAGCTATCCACAAAAGACCAAAATGACACAAACATTAACAACTATATGTCACCATACGGCCTTCAACAATGAGCAAAGCCCATACCGCATAGTCAGCTATAAAAGGCTTCGATAAGACAATGTAAAACAATTGAAACGGGAAAACTAACGGCCTTATTTATGTAAAAAAAAATGACTGAAAAACAAATATGCTCGTTTCAAGACAAATATACGTTTTGGTCGTTTCTTATTTTTTCGTTTATAGATTAGAAGCGATACAAGTATGAAAATTGTAGATTTGTATTTTCATGCCGAGAAAATATGTCAGTAGAAGAATGTTCTTACAGATACTTGAGATTAAAGTAAGAAGTTGACATGGGATGTATAATAGGAGTAACTCTTTATGTAATCTGAGATAACAACAAAACTCCTAATGACAGCACATTGTAGTTTGACCAAAGCTGTGGTCATTAGCGAGTTACCGGTAGGGAAGATGACCACGGGAGAGAAAAAATCTTTTAAAAAAGTCTGATGACACGGCAAAAATTTAGATAAAGCTTCTTAAGAACCAATTGTCAAAAAACTGTAGGTAGTAACACCATATAGATATGGAAGTTTCTTACAGTTAATAACTTTTCCACTTAAATGATCTTCCTTATTTAATGGACAGGTTAATCTTTGTCCGAAGATGGTAATCATCGGCCTCCACATGTGGTCACTTTTAAATATTCCCGTAAATGTATGAAATATTTCACTTAATTACAATCGAAAATGAGTTTAAAAAAAATCGATCATTCGTCTTTTCTGTGTTCATTTTAGTAGATCTAAAGAAAGAGATCCTGAAATGTCGAATGAAAGTGCCGACACATCGAAAATAAGCCAAGGGCTGATATGGTTGTTTATATACAAGTCTTCTTGTCGCGACAGTCCATCCGATAGGTAGGGACAACACTGCAACAAATCATAAAAAGAATTAAAATTAAATTAAATAAATTTAAAAAGCAATTATATGTCTTGTAGTTTGAACCCTAGAGCTTGTTTGACCGTTTCTAAGTTTGTTCTTAATGAGATTAAATCCGCTTTTTAGTTTTGATTTTACGAAAAATCTAACCAAAATCAAGGATTTGTATAGTAAGAAGGATTGGAATGTCTTGGTTTATCGTTTTCTTTTACGCAGGCCAGCGCAACTTCTCTACTCGCCACTTCTACCGGTTACTTTATTTACTATGCAAATCCTTGCCGAAATGTAACCGGGGTTGACCTGACCCAAAATGTCACGCAACAACTGCATGAACCTAATTTAAATACGTTTTCTTTTTAAAGTTATGTCCTCGTAAATATAAACCCATCCTTAATATGCTAATTGGAGAGAAAGATGATGAGGATAAAATACAAAACATTTAAATTACATTTAAATATAATCACTGAGCGTGTTTAATGTTTAATTTGAAATTGTATAATTTCTCCACAGGTGACAGTAACGGGAAGTCACTATATAAATCTCGTTCTCAATGATTCACGGGAATTTAAGAGGTGTAAAAGTTTATTTTTGGTATCGATACAAAAAGCTTCTGAAAAAAAGATGAATGGATTTGTACTGGAAGAAGAATACACTATTGTCAAATGTCATTTTGAAATACTATAAAACGTGTAACATTTTTAAATGAAATATTTATATTTACCATAACAAATGATACAAAATAGATTATTTATTTAAAGTAATAAGTCAGTTATCAACAATGAAGTATTGACAGTGCTGTTGTACTTTTCCAAAATCGCAAATTTAATCAACCAATGATTTACCTTATATGAAGTACCCCATACGTTGATCTCGCGTTATATAACGACATGGTTTACCATAAATGGCTTGTAAATGTTCACGTGTATCTTCTTCGTGTCATGTTAACTGTATCCCTCAAATATGTAAGGTTTAACAATTTATTCTTCAGTATGCCAAGCTTCTCTCCATGCAGCTATAGTAGGTTGTTATTGATATACCGTCCAGCGATGACATGTTGATTCCAGTATCATCCACCTATGACATATTAATACCAGTATCGTTCAACTATGTCATATTAATACCTGTATCGTACAGCTATGTCATATAAATACCAGTACCGTCCAACTATGTCATATTGATACCAGTATCGTCCAACTATGTCATATAAATACCAGTACCGTCCAACTATGACATATAAATACCAGTACCCTCTAACTATGTCATATAAATACTAGTACCGTCCAACTATGTCATATAAATACAAGTACCGTCCAACTATGTTATATGAATACCAGTACCGTCCAACTATGTCAAATTAATACCAGTATCGGCCAACTATGTCATGTTAATACCAGTACCGTCCAACTATGTCATATTAATACCAGTACCGTCCAACTATGTCATATACATACCAGTACCGTCCACCTATGTCATATTAATATCAGTATCGTCCAACTATGTCATATAAAACCAGTACCGTCCAACTATGTCATAAAAATACCAGTACCGTCCAACTATGTCATATAAATACCTGTATCGTACAGCTATATATATCATATTGATACCAGTATCGTCCAACTATGTCATATAAATACCAGTACCGTCCAACTATGTCATGTTAATACCAGTACCGTCCAACTATGTCATATTAATATCAGTATCGTCCAACTATGCCATATAAATACCAGAACCGTCCAACTATGTCATGTTAATACCAGTACCGTCCAACTATGTCATATTAATATCAGTATCGTCCAACTATGTCATATAAATACCAGAACCGTCCAACTATGTCATATAAATACCAGTACCGTCCAGCTACGTCATATAAATACCAGTATCGTCCAACTTTGTCATATTAATATCAGTATCGTCCAACTATGTCATATAAAACCAGTACCGTCCAACTATGTCATAAAATACCAGTACCGTCCAACTATGTCATATAAATACCTGTATCGTACAGCTATATATATCATATTGATACCAGTATCGTCCAACTATGTCATTTTAATACCAGTATCGCCCAGCTATGTCATCTTGTTATCAGAATCGACCAGCTATGTCGTCTTGTTATCAGAACTGTCCATCTATGTCATCTTGTTATCAGTATCACCCAGCTATAGCATCTTGTTATCAGTATCACCCAGCTATATCATCTTTTTATCAGTACCGTCAAGTTATGAAACAAGTGTTATCAGTACCCTTTATCTTTGTCATAGTGTCATCAGTATGGCTCGCTATGTCAACTTGTAATCAGAAATAAGTCAGATTAAATACATTTCATCGCCCATTTATATACGTTAAGTTGTTAAAAGTATTTTCCTCAGGTTGTAAGCAGTATATGAACCAGGTATGTCATGTTGTTAGTAGTATGTCGTCCATCTATGTCATCTTGTTATCAGTACAAACCAGCTATGTCATCTTGTCATGAGTACCATCCGGATATGTCATATTGTTATCAGTACCATCCAGATATGTCATCTTGTTATCAGTACCATCCAGATATGTCATCTTGTTATCAGTGCCATCCAGATATGTCATCTTGTTACCAGTACCATCCGGATATGTCATATTGTTATCAGTACCATCCAGATATGTCATCTTGTTATCAGTACCATCCAGATATGTCATCTTGTTATCAGTACCATCCAGATATGTCATCTTGTTATCAGTACCATCCAGATATGTCATCTTGTTATCAGTACCATCCAGATATGACATCTTGTTATCAGTACCATCCAGATATGTCATCTTGTCAGTCCTGTCCAGCTATAACAGATTACTTATATTCCGGTTAAATGAAATGTTCTGTCCGTCTGGTGAAATGTGTCGTCCGTTGTAGTCTGGTCAGGGGAAATGTGTCGTAGGTATTTTGCCCTCTTGTTATCTACTGTTGATTTGTTAGATTGCTGTCGTAATAACGTATTTTTACAGAGCTTTTTTGACTCAAATCTACAATAACATAAACGATACTTATGTTACTGCACAGACAGTGATGATCGAGCACGAAATATCTTTTAAAATCCTAAACGTTATATACAACTAAGGACCGGTTATAACCGAAAAACGACAAAATAATACAGCCAAATTTTAGACAAAAATGCATAAGGATAATGAATTCTTAATTATCAAATTATTCCGGCAGATTTATAACTCCAAATTGCAACAAAATTAATAAAATAATTCCGTACAAACTACATAAAAGAAAAACAAACCCAAGATTTCTATAGAACTCAAGCGCCAGTATGAAAACTGAAAAACTAGGGCAATCATCATTACTGCTGCTTAAATGTTAAAACTGTTTCTACTGATTACATGTATATATAATGTATATAATAGTTCGTTACAACCGGACGTCGTAATGTTATTTACATTTTTACAGAGTTTTAAATTGTAAAATTACTATACATATTACATTACGACAATCTGTGAAGGGTATAGGTTGACATATTACATTAGCTTTGTTCTACAGTTGTTTCAAAGATCGTTGTGATAACTTGACTATTTATTGGGCGTTAGAACTCTGTACTCAAACACACCTGAAAAATCCGAGTAGTGAAAAGAAGCGAATGAAGTCGGTTTCTTTATTGTTAACACTAAAGTCTGTACTTTGTTATATATACCTGTTGTTATGTAACTTTTAGGTACATGTATATCACATTTCAATTTGTGAAAAATATGAAAGTAATAAATGCTACGTAGTAGACCATGTACTTATAACTTACATATTGGTATAGTCGTGTCAATGGACATGTATAATAGCATACAATATCGAATAGATATATAAGTCAATATGGAAAGCAATAGTATATGCACCCCGAAAGTACATACAAAAGTTAAAAAAAATTAATCAATTGCAGTTATTTGGTTGTTGTCAGCTTGACGTCCAATTTTCAAATATTTTATGCATAGTATTCAGGAAGAGAAGAAACTAATTAATAAATCGTTTCGATAGGTTATGACAAGGTCAAACGGGTTGAAGGGGAGTCCCCGGACCCTAGACAGCCACTTCGTAAAGTGGGTCTTTGTTGGGTGAAATTTTTCATTTTGTATAAGGAAACCTAAAAAAAATCAATATACAATATGGCGATAGTTATTTGATGCACAGAAAGCATGTAATTTCTACTATACGAATAAGCATGGAATAATACTTCCACGGTATACGTTTTATTTAGTTAGATTTGCACAGCTAAACCGAGGAGTTTCATAGGCCTTACTAAGGTACCAAGAGTCTTATATACGGTTGTGCGAAAGAGGTTGCTGGAACCATATAATTTTACCTCAGACAATCCTTATGTGTAAGTACAATCAATTACAAGTACAGTTAAACCAATCGCGTCAATTGTGATACAGACGTCGATATTGTCGTTTTGATATAAGTTCATGCGCAACCCTCATCTGGAGCACCCTTTTGCAAAAATTACTATTCAAAGGGACCAAACGATATTACTCATGATAAGATCAATGTGACCATACATTGCCTTTGGTTTTGTAACAGAACATTGTTTTGCAACTTGAGTAATTGTTTTAACTCGTTATATTAACCTATGAGATATATATAGTCTATCAAAAATCTTGTTGCAACAAACAAACAAAAAATCTTCTATATATAAGGACATAACGCGGACCTCTTCGAAGACACACAGTACTTGCTGTAGCAGTACACCTCTCTTGTCAAAGACCTTCTGTATACTAGTATCATCGAACTCTATTTTAATCCAAACCCTTACCGGATTCGCTCTGTCTTTCGACTCGAGAGGGATCGCAGTTAGCGAATGAAGCAAGGAATTTTTCGGGGTTACGTATCTTCATGTAATTTAAGCCATCAAACCAGTACGCAATGATACTTATATCGATATTTCCAATTGATGAATAAAGACTCGAGTAATTTTGTGCCCTCAGTGGCCTAGCGTTAAATCACCCAAACACAAAACGTACATCATGATAGTTAAGGTAATAATCGGTGTGTTGGTAAATAATAAGAAGATGGGTCTGACCAAAGATACAGTTCATTGGTAATGCTCTTATAATTAGTCATAAATAAAATTAATGTGTTATAATACGGTTTCTTTTACACTATTAAATCTTTGTTCCAGTTGAAATGTAATACATTGTTATGTGAAACGTATTCCGTGTTAGATAATGCGATCAGTCGGGTACGAAATGAGGCGAAATCAGAAGAATGATCGAAAGGTCTTAATGTCGTCAAAAAGATGGTGATTATGTATCTAAATTTCAATTTATTTCTAATCTGTTTGGGATTTCAACCATAACAAACTTGTGTATTGTAGATTTTTTGAATTGTAATGTCTTCGGATTACAATATCATTGGATAGTTTGATATCAAAATGAGGGGTAAACAAACTTAAAATGCTTGTCACGAAATAGTTCACACAAAAGCTAAATAAACTCCGACGTCATTACGTATTAAGACTATCTGCAGGCTTCTTTTTTTAATGTAGGGTATGATAAAAAATCCAGAATGACGAAGTATTTTTTTAAAATTAAAATAGTTTTATGTAAAAAAAATGAATCATACTGGTAACATTAAAAATCATGCTGCTAAAATAAAATATCATACTGGTAACACTCAAAATCATACTGGTATCATCTCTGGTATCAAAGGGATCGAAATATATGTCGACATTTCTACAAATGTATGCATAGAACAGAAGCTATTTCCGTGCAAAAAGCTCTAAAAATACCCGAATAAAGGAAAACGTTAAAAATACAGGGGCAACAAGGTTCTTATTTTGTCTTATATTTGAATTGGATATTGTTTTTTATATCTCCTCCCTCTTGAAAAGACGCAATAAAATATCACAAAACTGCCAGGGATAACAGCATTGTTTTCATTTATTCATTAATTTTCTCATTTTAATTTGTCTTTGTATCACAATCGTGTCAATGCTATTCTAAGATCTTCTTGGTTAATTTATTACCACATTTACCAAACTTGTTGTTCGATACTCTTTTTGTTTTAATTAAATATACACTCTATATACCTTTTTTTTTTTAAAAGAATTGTTTGTTTTTGGGCTAAAGGTCTTTGAAGGTGGTACAGATAGCAAGATCCCTGTGTATGAAATTACTAAATGGATAAGTCTAGTTCAAGGAATATTTGTTAAGAAATATGACCAACCTAACATGTATGAAATTCCAAACTTTCGAGATTTCAAGTCTTATCTTAAAGTTCCAGTTCTGAATGTCTTGCCGACAAATAAATGAACTTGACCTGGTTTTATGACAAGTCCAAGATAATTATGACATAATTGAATATTATATTCATAAAAATATGATAAGAGATTGAAACATTTCGATTTTACATAGCTGTATTGTTAGATTTAAATATTGCGTAAAGTATGTGTCAAGATTATAGATCATTATATAAAAACGCAGTTATTGGATAATTAACTCTGTTTTTTTATCATAAAATCTTCCTAAAACAGAACATTTATTGACAGGTCTAACAGAGAGAAATTTATTGTTCACAAAGGTTGAGGGGAATTAAGAAAAAGACCCTAATGAAAAAGTGAAATTGATAACTATCCCATTACTATATAATACTAGCTTTACCCTTCGTACGTGAGCTTACACATGGCCTACATGATAGACAAATATTTCCACAATTATCACCAAATTTATTCTACCTGTCTATAAGTATCCGTTTCAAGACATTTTACCGTTTATGTGTGAGAAAAGAAAGAAGAAAGCAAAGCCACGAAGACTAAACAAATATTACATTAATGGACAGACAGTATTACAATATAAAGAAGAGGAAAAAAGACAAATAAAACTCCACACCAATACATAGAAAACTAAATACATATAACAACGCCATTAAAACACAAGCTGTTAATTCAGGTGCTCCGGAGGGGTTATAAGTTCCTACTTTACATAGAAAACGGTGTTCAGGCACATAAAGGGGATTTCAGATGTAAAACCAGAGAGGAGCAGGTAGAATGATTATATATATAAGGCTGTATAACTGTCTAAATTATGAATAAACAGCCATAATATGGACAAGATTTATTCAGCTATATTGTATAGTTTCGATGATTTGCAAGTTTTTGCTTCGTAGGTCATTGACTGCTATAGTATATTGAGCCGGAATAAAGTAGATGATTGTCATATACAATAAACAAACTAGAAGAGTCACGCCGTTTTATCTTTATGTCACAGTTTGCCCATAATAAACGCGTATAGGAAAAGCTCTTTCTCCCTTCACACAACTATAGCTTCAATGATCAAAAAATGATCGGACCAAAGAAGTGACGTCTGACCATAGCATCGGAGTTCAATGCACTTTGGTGTGTTTCCGCGTGAAATAGTCTGAACCACCGAATTGACCGAAGGCGTGCTCGACTATCTTGCTGAGCGAAGACCAGGGGTTGAAGTCATAAAACTTTGCTCAGTGCTCGGAGCACAAAAATCATGCTCGAAACATGAAATCCAGCATTTTGATTGGTTGATTCTCGAGTCTGAGAAAAAAAATAAGGCTCGAAAGTTTTATGACCGTGAGGCCTGAACTTCACAATTAAACGTTATATAGATATACGAAGATGTGGTGTGAGTGCCAATGAGACAATTCTCCATCCACGACACAATTTGTAAAAGTAAACCATCATAGGTAAAAAAAAAAACGGTCTTCAACATGGAGTCTTGAATTACAAGTTATATAAAACATAAGATTTCTAATTCCACACATACATTTTTGCATCATACAAACTAGAACTGTTCCTGCATTTTTTTTTATAAACAAATGTCATAACACACTTCAAATCAAACCTACACAAAATTATCGAATTTCTGATATTTGCATCTACTTAAGTGACAATGAACTCTCTGCTTTCTATATGATATGTTTATGTACATTTCTCTTGTTTATATACTTAATTGATTGATATAAGAAGTTTATGTCATACATTAGAAATTAGAAATCATCTTGTTTGAAGAGCAAACACTCGACTTTGTCTTTTTGTAATGACACTTTAATGTGTGCTAGGATGAGCTCGAATGGTTATCAAAGTTTATCGTGTAATGTTATTTACATATAAAACTTATAGTTTATAGATAACAATGTAAAAACAGGGAAGAGGGAAATATTTCTAGTCAATAAAGTCAACATGGATTATTATATGTACAGTTATGATTCGATTCTAGATCTGTATGCATAATACACAGGTGACGTCATTATTCAAAAGAGCTCTTAGCTTAAGGATGTTTGCTTACATAAACAAGCTCTCCTCGATCATTGCCCTTGAATATTGGTGCAGGACAATTTATAGTACAGAAGTCATTTAGAGTTCGTGTTTTTTAATCAGCAAAGCAGACGAAAGAACAGGTAAACATCCAAACCCGTTTGAAAAAAGTTCTGGATCCGTGTCTGTTATAATCTTTTACTATTTGATAAATATGTAGTATATTGTTCTGTTTGTGTTTGTTTGTAGTAATTCTATACGAAACTTGCAGAAGTGTGACATTGTCCTTTTCATCCTTTAGCTCTTTTTTGGCAAAGAGCACACTTTAAAACTCACAAGAGGAACACATGCACTAAAACCATCTAAGAAGAAAAGGCTATTTTAAAAAATAATGAGAAGAACACACTATACAACACATAAGAAGAACATACTATAAAACATATGAGAACACAAGTATACAACTCACATGAGCACAACATAAAACACTGATTAAAACGACACTGTAAAACACATATAAAGAACATACAAAATACATAAGAAAGCATAAAACTCACATGAGCACAACGAAGAAAAACACACTGTACAACAGCTAGAAAGAGAAGAAAACACTATATATACTGAAAGCACATAAGAAGAACAAGACAGCTTAATTTATAAAGGACGGCGTTTATATTTATGCAGTCTAAATATTCAATGGTAAAAGGCATGTTGCAGCTTTTACTCAGCGGCGACATACGCTGGAAAAAACATTTCACTGTGTTCTGATTAAATCTACATAAAAAACACCGAGCACCTTTTTTATTAGCTTTCTACAAATCCTAAGGTGTCTACCATGATATACTAACGTACACTGGCAAATATTTCAAACCTTTTTTATAGTGTAATTATATAAAAATAATTTTTTTTTATAGGGCTATAATACTGAATAAGGCATCATAACTACGTACTATTAATATTGTTACTTAAAAAAGTTGTAATGGCTTTAATTGGTCCTGTCTTACGGCCTGAAATGTAGTCGTGTTTACGTGAAAGTCACCAAAGATAAAGATTACTCATAGTTGACGCAATCTGACATTGGGAAATACTTTAAGCAGCTGTTTTCGGTTAAAATTCCAATAGTAAACAAGAATGTTTTTCCGTAAACTGGAAAATAACGAAAACATTTCGAAGGAACAGATTAACCTGTTTTATAATATTAGAATTATATTACGATCTTGTTTTCTTATTTGTATTTAAAATGTCAACAAAAGAGGTATGAAATCACTATCTATGCAGAATTAATGATGTTTGCTAAGTGCTTATAAAGCCTAAAATTTATGCCGTGAAGTTTGATTTGTTGAAAGATTTAAAATTTGAATACACCTGTTTTATTACTCAGAATTTTCACCTGTAAGGATGTCAACATGAAGACAATTCATTACATCTATCAATGAAATGTGTATTCAATCTCTAGGACCTCAAGAGGTCAAGGGTAAACATGCAACATGCTCAAGTGCAGGTGTTTCATTTTTTTACATTTTATTTTACCGATCTTGAATTTCTCCATCTGCGTAGTAAAAATAGATATTAAACCTCACGAATACACGGATGTGTGCCACGGAGAAACCAGCAGCTATTATAACTTTTAAGTACAATAAGCAATAATATCAGGGGCTAATATAGGATTTTTAAACGGGGGTCTAGTTCTATAAAAGTGATGATATACCGTCGGGCGGAGGAAAGCGAAACACATTTGGCCCATTTTATGTTAAAATCTCATATAAATCGTCAGAAACAAGAGATTTAAAATTTATTGTGATGAAAGGGGTTGGGGAGGGCAGCTAGGCTACACCTTCTACGCCCCATCATGGACCAGCCACTTAACACTGTTATGTATTTCGAGTGCACATTATAATATATTTTTATAATTTCTTATCCCTGATTTTATTTATTTGGGATATTGTTTCGTGCATGTTTATACACAAGCATATACACATAGGGATAAGTAGTATATGTTTTAGAAATGTTACGGTGGTCAAGCAAATGTATAGACTGTAGTCACATGGCTTGTTTCGCAGACGACCTATACTGATATAATTAAAGATAGTTTGACTTATGTCTTCTTTATACATAGCTTAATTACTTTTTTAAATAGTATAATCTATTCTGGTCCAATTGAGACTATGTAGATTGATTTCATTTACAAACTGTTCATACCATCATAAAAATATAAAAACCTTGTTGTAGAAAAGTTTTCATTAAAATATAACGTTCCCAAGGGACCGAAAACTAAGCACTTGATTTTGAAACCTTCTTTTTGTCATTCGCTCCAGTGTGCGGGATTTTATTGTTGTGTTGAAGGCCCATTGGTGGACCTCGGTTGTTTTCTTATCTTTGGTCGGGTTATTGTCTCTTTAATATATTCCCCATTTCCATTTTTAATTATATCATATCTGTATAAAACTCGTGGATGCCGTCATAAAAACCTTGTTTAAGAAGTTTAAATTATGCCTGTAGAAAATCAAAGTGTACCATTTCTGTAATGGTTTCGTATAAAACTACGCGATTCCATTCGTGATACCCAGGACAGCAAGACAATATCGATCTATTAAGATTTCACACCCATAGTAAGATATCATCTCAGACTATTAAACGAAGGTCAAATATATTTATTTAGTCTATTAAAGTGACACTAACATTGTAACAATCAATCGATTTTCATTTCTCTTCTCCTTACAAATATCGTAAATCAAAAGCTTAGCGGGAGAGGGGTATTTTTTCTGATGTTATAAAACGTTTTTATGGTAGAAATATTGATACAATTAAACTGATTTACAGCGCGTAAAGTCGTAGTGTTTTATCTTGATTTTCGTGCTATAAAAAAGGTCGAAAGTGGATTCGCCAATTATTCTTTTATTTCCATATTTTTCACATCAATAATTTTGAACCAAAAGAAAATGATAGAACTAGGATCTAGTATACTTTGGCAAGATAAGATTCTTTAATACCGTTTTATAAAATTAGTAAATTTAATCAAGAATTACACTCTGCATGTGTTAATTCGGAATTTTATTACTAAAGATAAGTTCATATCTTACTATTATTCTTAATGAAACGGTAAGAAAAATAATCCGTGTGGGTCGTACGTACAAAAATAGTCAGCAAATACGTAATTGCTAAAAGATATAACAAGCGTCAAAATGCTCTACTTTCGTGATCCAATTTGACTTTCAACGACCACTTGGTTTTTAGACGCCCTTCTTTCAGTTACATTTTTTTTTTATATATCTCAAGGTGATTTAAAGGCATTTACATGCATATAAACCATATATCATATGAGCAACTGCTATTATTGAAACTTTTCGATGACAGCAAACCATCTAAAAATAAAATAAAAAGTTGCGACAGTCATCAAACTTTATTTTAACGATCTGCAGCGATGAACAAGCACACTATTATAAACTATTTAGCAAGTTGCAAATTGTGCAACGGCTAGACGAGTTGAGTATGACGATAATAGGGTTGATTATATATAGTCTAACCTTGTTATGTCGAAGTCGAAGGGATCGAATCAAAGTATTCGACCTATCCGAGGTTCCACTCCTCCAAGGTCTAGTATATCGTCAAAATTTGGAATATAGGAAATACGGTATGAGATTTGTGTAAACTTTATACTTTGAACAGTGTGCCTTTCTTCGATATGACACGTAGTGGTTGTGTATTCAATCTCTATATTTTGGGTCATTTATGAAAATTAAACACAGATGGCTGCATCCTACTGTTTACTAGATCGACACACTGCGTAGGATTTAACGTGCTAGTTTACGAGGTAACAGTTTGCAGGAAGATATGTCACCATACCCGTACAAATAATCTCACTAAGAGCCGACTTTATTTGTCAACAATTTTGTTAAACAAGCTCAAAGAAAGGAGTATAGAACCGATTTCCGTCCGCACTCGGTTATGATTTGTGTTTTAAAATAGATATTTGTCCACTGTGGGAGCACCATATACGGATGTACAGATGCTTCGACCTGAACATCCAATATAATCATGTGCATACACATTCTTTCGCTGAATCATCAGACAAAAAAATACACAGTGGTTTTTAAGGTTTATAAATGCTAGTCTCTGTTTATCGTTTCAGTTTTGAACGTGAAGTATTTTTCCTGTTGAAGGAAATAGAGGATACTTATGTCAATGGGCTGTATTAAAATCTATATACAAAACGGATCTTTATTCCATCTCTGTTAAGTACAAAGTTCAAGATTACGTATGATCACTTAAAATTGCTGTGAACCGAATGACTGATATGTCAAATTCCTGTAAAATGACCATTGCCGTGTTAGAGTTGTACTTTACATGACTTGTGACACCTCTAATGTCATTATATTTACATTAGTTCACCTGGCCTTAAAATGTCATCTACTAACCCCGAGCAATGATTCTCTAAAAAGTTTACATTTTACATCAATTATTTACAAAATTCTGTTTGTTTTTCCTTCTAATGAATCACTTAGCTACCGTTTATTTAATTTGACGTAATAAGGTGTCAAATTCTGAATTAAGACCATTTATTGAACATAATGATCAGAATTGAGATTTTATCTGTACAAATAAAGACATGACAATGTAAAAACAAACTTAAATGTTGTTCTTTGTCTGTCTATTATTATAGAGATTAGTAGGTTTTTTAGTATAAACTATACTTTTCGTACAAACAGAGTGAAAGACGTCACTTTTGATATGATAACACTGATTTTTGACTATTAGGCCTATACCATAATATTGTGTTTTAACGTTTTTTACATATTCAAAATAATATAGATATAGTTGTTCCTTTTTACAACAAAACGAGTGAAAGGCGTCACTTTTGAACTGGCAACACTGACTTCTAATTTCTATTCAGGCCTATATCATAATATTGGATTTTTTTTTTTTGTAATTTCTTTATTCAATATAATAAAGAATATAATCAAGCTAGTTATTAATTTTGTATTGCAATCACAGCCATAATTGTAAAGGCAAAGCAAATCACACATGTGTACGACAAAATAGTAAAACAAGCAAACTTACCAACTACATATATACACTTCATGACTTCTGTTTTGTAGTGAAACATAAGTTAAGCGTTAGACAAACATGATTTTTTTTTATTTTGTGTGTCAAAACTAAGCACTGTTTTAATAAATCATCGGTCAACCGGGACCAATATCCATGTATTAGTCATATCTCTTAATTGGAATGATGGCCGAAATGATATTCATCTTCAACTTCATTATAACTGTTACAATACACATTATATATGGAGAAAGCTAACTTGTTGCGTCGAAAGAATAACGCTTGCGAAATCACAATGTGAAAATTAAAGAAGTCTTGGTTGATATTTGAAGAGGTGTACATTCTGTCGGATGATTTCATCTGTCCAAAAATTTAACAGAAGGTGAGCTCCAGCTGGCCTCACGGTCATAAAACTTTCGAGCATGCTTTTTGTACTCAGACTCGAAAATCAACCAATCAAATTGCTGGATTTCATGTTTCGAGCATGATGTTTGTGCTCCGAGCACTTTAGCAAAGTTTTATGACTTCAAGACCAGATTTCCTAATGAGGAATCTATGAAATTAAACTGATCTAATTTTCTTTACGTGACATGATTTCATTATTGTTGTTTAACTATGTAAAAAAAGACATATAAGTATTGTAGATACATTATTTGAGTTCATAATGGGTTTCAACTTAAGAGTCAAATAGATTTGTTTGGTTCTTTTATTAGAAAGATATTAGGAAAGTTTGTATAAAATTTCATCAATACAATACAATACAAATATTTTATTATCATGTTAAACATTAATATAAAGACTTGTGACAAAATTTACATACACAGAGAAAAAACACCCCAAGGTAAACTTATCCTCAAACAGAAAGAAAGCAAAAAAAAATCTATAAACTTATACAATATAAATAATTTATCAAGAGCCCATTGTTAAAGAACCCTATTCCTTCTTCTTTGTCGTTGATGGAGAACTGAGATAACTATAAGATATTCTCAACTTCTCACGACGAACATTAAAATCTTTTTAGATGTTTTGAATACTTTAAGGATTTGCAAATCGGTTTCAATATAAATTTCACCCCCCCCCCCCCTTATATCAGATAAATTATTTTCATCGCAAGAACCCGCTTTTCCTTTTACAGAAGGAATATTCTTATCAATGAGAGTAAAATATAGGAAATATGCTTTGTAATTTTAATACAAATGAACATTTATTTCTGGAAGGTTTATTTTGATAAAAAGAATGAAACTCTTTAAACAACGTGATAATTGAATGAGTATGCAAACATAAACAATCAAAACATTATTCAATAAAAAAAATATCTAACCAAGGACATTTTAATATTCGAAGAACAAACATAATGTAATATAATTTCTTAAAATAACTTCTTTCCCTTATTCAAATTCATGTTACCCTGACAAGCATACACAATTATTTAATTTAAACGTGCCAACATGCATTCATACTTGACACGATTTTTATGCAGTTTCAAATTTTGCGCATTGATTGAATCCCATAGAAATTTCGTTTAAATGGGTCTGCATTTCCTGTCAATTGAAAGGGTATGAAGTTTATCGCTTCACTGTATATAAATGTGGTTTTCGAATAAATTTGCATACATAATGAGAAGTGAAATGTGATCTTCACTGAGAAGGTAGAAAAAAGCTGTCAATGTGATGGTATGATATGACACGGTATGGACTAGAGAACATGTGTGACAGTATTGGCATTCCTATAGACTATGACACAAAACTAATAATATGAAATGCCAAAAAACGGATAACGGTATTTTCAACAGCCAGGTGGAAAGGTTCTGCCAGGAATTATCCTATTAAGTAACTTCTGTTGCGTGAATATGACTAAGCTACCAAAACAAATGTTCTTTTGAACTATTGTATTGAGATTTGCCAACATTGGGGCTTAATTTACTTAACGGAGAATGCCACTTGTTTCGCTCCTTGAATTCGATTACCATACTGCTCAAGTTTAATAAAATGGCAGCTCCTTCAGATTTTCATGACAAAAATCCTTCACTTATCTGTACTTTTAAAAGAAATGTATCTTACATTGTAGCCAAAGGCCATTAAACTTTATTTTAAGTAAAACTGTGAAAATATCCAAAATTGCTCCATTTAAATATCTCCCCACTAACAGTTAGTTAAAGTAAGAACAACAACTTTACTTATAAATTAGCATCTTTAACTACTATAAAAGATATATAAATGTGAGACAAAAATATATATAGTTTGGACAAGACTTTTGCGGTATATTAAGTTGACCACGACAATCTAGCAACGCATAATGTTACATGACGATACTTCACAATTGTCTACGGATAAATATTGATATCAAATAAAATTTTAAAAGAATTTTGTGCTTTAACTATTTTGATTTTAGAGGCAAGATTTTTGAATTTTCGAAGATGACTTTTACTTAACTAATAAGAAACCCTGGCTCTGAGGCATGCTTTTAAGCAAAAACCCTTTAAAACAATCTTGATATGCAATGCAAGCTCTAGAATATCGTTTCCCTGAGAGATATATAATCCATATGCAGGTGCATGCTTAAAGAATGTTGCTTCGTGCATATATTGAAATTTAAATAATGAGTTACTACACACATATCTCCATATTCTTTTAAATTTAACTTTTGCTATTTTATTAACGGCGGATGTAAGCGAGACATTATTTGTACGACATTTTTCGCTAATATATATTACATTGCCTTGGTCAATTTAGACTTTAGATAAAATTCTTATATAAAACTTCCCGTTATCGACACAGACAATAAGCAGGAACGTGAAACTTAATCAAATGAGATGTATATTAAAAAATGTTAATATATCATAGTAGGGAAGTTAAACTCTGACCCTTGTTAATTTCCTCGTGTCAATTGATAGTCAGCTTTCAGTCAATTCCACATTTTTTTCACAAATTTTAATCATGAAAAAAATGCCCCTATGGATACATTCTGATGTCCTACTGCTTCTAACCACAGAATTACATTTTTTGGTTGTGTATTTGTCCATAGTAATGTAAATAAGGCGATTAGTGTTCCTGACACAATGATTATATATTGTAAAGCAGAACAATGGATCCTGAGAGAAGGCGGATCATCCGAGCTATAATGTTGGCCCTCCAACCAAATTTATGTTGTAAATTTCTACCATAAATTTAAACTGTAATTTCTAACAGTGATCCAGTATCAGAAAGGATTATTTTATCCCTCGGAGGACAAAAACACATTATATCATTCTAAACATTAACAAGGCCACCGGAAATTCTACATTGATAAATAGTTTAATTTCTGTCCGTCATTATCTATTGACCGAACTACCGTATTTATTAACTGCGAATCTGATACCGGTGTTGAAGACGTTGACACGGCTAGGCTCTGATACCGTTATCTTCTGACTACTATTACTTAAAGTAGTCTTTGCTGTGAGTGTCGGATAGGTTTCCTGGCCATGCCATGGATGTTATAATGTACCTGTCCCCAAACCTATCAATAACTCGGAACACAGAACCATTGTTAGTCTTTTGTCGTTTTTCGTTTCTGGTCATGGCATTGTCAGCGGCCTGATTTTGACTTTTGAGTTTGAGTATCCCTTTGATAGCTTACGACTATATTAAACCTGAGACATATATAGTTATATACTGCGAGTACAGTGGCGGATCCAGTCATTTTCCCTGGCCCGCCCGTAAATCCACCTCTGCTACTAAGTTCTCTTAATGGTCAATGAGTTCTTTTTCAGTTTTGCATTTTTTAAAAGAGACTTAATGGGAATTTATACATGCTTCCTGTCTGAAAAATTATCAAAACTATTAAGAACTTGAAGAACTCATACTTTCCAGTGGCACTGGGTGTAATATCCCGAGATTCGAACCAGAAATCTTTCTTTTAATACTAAAGGCTATTGTTTATTGAGCAAAATGTACTGAACATTGAAAATCTAAAACAAAATAATTAAGATAGGAAATTATCTTGTATATATCATCATATCCCTGAAGGATTTCAAATATGTGTCAATTCAAATTGGTAAAGACACATGACGTAAAAGTACACGGTTGAGTTGATAGACATTTTCATCCGGAGGCAGCTTTTTAAAATGGAAGTTGTTCATATTTATAACTGTACTACGATCTTGATGAATTTGTAATAATGTAGTGTTCATACAGCGATTCCAAATAAAGGAATGTAATGAAACGAAACTACATCAGAAAGCACGACATGGTATCGGCCATCCATCAAACATATAAATATGTCAGCCATTACCATACCAGTAGGACACTAGACTCAATGTCATGTCATTTTTAATTCTTAATCTGACAAAAAGATAATTCAATAAAATTTCATAAATAGATTTTTTATAGAAATTTGTCAATTCACAATAAAATATAGTTTTCCATATCGTAAGATGCATTCAGTGTAAATGGGATATTTTTACAGTAAATTTACTTAAAAGTACAACTATCTCAAATATAACCATACCAGACACAGATTAGGTTTTTGATACATAAAATCATATATAAATCCGAGCGTAAAATTTAAACGATTTATATATTACTTCGTACAAATAAGTAAACTATAGATAAATTGTTTCCTGAATACATGTAAAACAGGTAATATGAACTACCTTCGTGTTGAAAAGTTGTAAACAACTTACACAAATTTTAAGTTGACGAGTAAATGCTATATTGAAAGAGCTAGTTTTATGGAACAACTATCTAGTATTCTTAGACAGGGAAGAAAGGGGGGGGCACAAGAATACCTAATTGTTGTCCCTGATACATGTGTATAAACTGGTCAAGTTTTTATTTTTCTATTAATATTTTTAGCAATAAAAAGTTGAAATTGGTAATTTAAAAAATCGTACAGCCCAATGTCGTCTTGAAGGGTGTTACACATGTAGACATGCAGCTTTCAACATTGTAGGATTACAAAGTAAAACTAGCAAACATCACTGTGTTCCGTTGACAAATCTCTTGCACAGCATCAATAAAATAAAGTATACTTTGAATTTACGGCTGGCGTCAGTGTTTTCATTGAGCTCTGTCTGTGCTGTGTGAAGAAGCTCGCTCTTGTATTTTTAGACACTTTCCGCTAGCTAGTCTCCCTCCTGCACGTGTGTTTGGGACATCGAAAATTAGAATCATCTTGTATATATATATACTTTTATCTAGTATTCTTAGACGGGGAAGAAGGGGCACAAAAAGGGTTATAGTGTTAGTGAAGATATGTGGGTTTTTGGTTAGGTTGTATAAATATAAATGGTTTGGGACAACAAATATGAAGCAAGGTCAAAACATTTAGAGGTCACATACGACTGTTGTTAGCCAGTTTTCTATCACATGCAGGCCTGTGGCTCTTCGATACAATTATGGCCTAATTTGATTTCAAGAATATGTTTTGTTATTTTCATATTTCAGATTAATATTCGTCTAAAAAGTTTTCCGATGTCTGCAGTGTAATGACGACACGAAAAATAGACGACAAAGGCATTATTTCTTAGACCTACGTAGATCGGTTGCATTTTAAGTGAATGAAGAATTTAGTAAACGAAAGGGAGACTAAATACCGTATGTTACCGGAGGTCGCTCTGTCAACCAAACAGACTTAATTGCGTGCATGAGATAAATAACCATAACCAAATAAAGCATAGATAACTTTAATCTGTAACTTAATCATACAGATTTATGAACTATATTATCCAAATATGTAATAATAACATTCTTACCGAAGGTTAATATAGCTAAGAAAAATTAAGACGCATGTAGTTGCAAACAGAGGCTAGAACAAAGGGTTGGCAAAAGATGTGATAATCCCATGGGCGTTCTTCATCTGAAAGGGGATCGGGTGTAATCTATTCTGGTGCATACAAAGTATTACACGTAATAACAATAAATAAGTACAAGTAAACAATGTCAACAACAGACTAAATAGACTAATAGCAAATTAATAGTACTTTATCTACTATGATAATGTTTTGACATTTTCACCACTTTTCCCGTGAAGCGATTTTTAGTACATTGAGTGTGAGTCTCAATCAATCGGAACTACTCGGCCTTTCTGGTTGCACTAAGAAATAACTTGTACTGCATAGCGAGAATGACCGAGTAGTCACGATTGAGTCTCAATGTTTCTAATAACCCGAATAATTCAGTCGTTATACATTACTACACCTCGTAAGTAAGAGAAATCGATTACGGGAAGGGACTGAATTATTCGGAATAAGCATTCTATAGGATTGCGGATTATATCTAAACTTTCGCGGATTACCACGAGGACCTTCCATCGTCATCTAGTCTGTACTTATGTGAACTATATTTTTGCTCTGGGCATTGAGTTAACAACAACCGATTTCATGGTCATCTAAATTTTATGGATATGTATATAAAAGTAAAAAATATAATTTGAATCTTAAATTAGGTTTCTATATATAAAAAAAAGAGAAAAATATGCAAAAGGAAAAACAAAAATAATCTTGAAGCGGAAAATTCTACATACCAGGGCAAAAATACAACAACGACAAATAGACATAGAACATCGGCTTACTAAACAATACGTAGAAGAGTTAAAGACTGAGTAACACGAGCCCAACCAGAATCGGGAGAAAGAGGTTGCAGTTGAGCTGGAAGTATTAGAAGATCCTGCTTCACATGTGGCACCCGTCATGTGGCTTGTGACCAGTATGAATATGATGAAAATTCGTCATAATTGAGTAAAAGAGAACGTTCAAAGTCATGTTATTTTTAGGGTACTATCCTAATCCTGTTCCTTCAAAGACGAGGGTAAAATCACATATATCATCGTATTTTTTTTTTTATTTCGTTTCAATTTATCACCCAATGTCATAATAAATCACGTTCACTAATGTTAAACGCAAATGGGGCTATTAAAATTTGGTATACTGGTGGTGATTATGAATCAAATTTATTTCTTTAATGGATGAAAGCTGAAATTAGAAAAGCAGGTAGAAAAAAAGTTCATTATTGATGAAATATTTCTCCGTGGGCTGTCCATAACCGGATCTAGAGTGAGGATTATTACTAAGTATCGTGTTGAGTGCGTATTAATATTGAAGGAGATTTTTTAATATATGTAACTAAAATATGGATATGGTGTATTAATTTTGATAACATCGTTTTTTAAACAAAATACAGAATCTCATTTATCGGTCTAATTGAAGAATTAGCATAATCACTCCATAAAATTTTACATTAATATTACCAATACATTTCACGATTGGGTGATATTTGTAAATTGAAGATTTCTTAAAGAAATCCTCCTATTCAAAAGATAGATTTCGTGGTTTAAAAAACGTATTTTTGAAATGAATTATATCTCAAAAGTAATCAAATCTTTTCTAATTATAAAATCGAAGACCATACATTTTTTTATTATGACATGAGTATCTTCTATCATTAAATAATGAATTTGATAAGTTTTCTCTACAAAGTCGTGGTGGTAGAGTTTTCTAAACAACAATTGTTTGTGGGACACATTATCCTCCTCTCTGTATGGCTTCGTCCCCGTAATTGTATGCTGTATAGATTCATCCGATGGATATTCTTGTTATTGGGTTTCTCATTAAAGTACTTAAAAATCTTACTGATACCCGGAGTCGTGCAGATCTCGTGATAAGAAGTATCAAAGATGTTTGTAATACAAATGATCTTTACAACTTTCCGATATTTGTTAAAGTCAATAGTGATTCTATATACTGAACTAGTGCCACTCGGTCAAGGTCTCCAAACCGATTAGAACTGTTATTTTGATTTGAAAAAAAAAGCTGAACTTGAAAATACTTTTATGTTGTTTGACAGATCTATTGAAATTGAAAGATGTTTAAATGAGAAATCGTCTTGGAATTCGAACTTCTGGACAGAGCTTGTGATACAAAAATTGACCGGCTTTGTTTTAAGTTTTTCCTCAAGTTTCTCATCCCGATCCATTGAAACGGAACATACAACAGTTGTAAAACAATTCTTTATTGAATTCACATAAGAATTAAGATAAGATAATAATTTTATTAATCTAATTAAGAACCCATAAAGGGCATCATTTTACAACAATATTATGAATTATTATATTTATATGCTTAATACAATTAAAACTTCTCGAAAGCCGTTTTTCATAGAATCACGTATGTTAGTAGTTAAACATCCAGGGCTTACGATTTTTTTAGGTTGATCGTTCCGGATGAGGACAAATAAGGTAAGCGTTCGGATGTACCAAATTTATAAAGTGTAATTATCATATTATACTGTCAATGCTTAGGTGTCATGCAAAGATTTTATGGCTAATATCATATATAGGACAATTGCCAAGTTTCTCGATAATACCAAACATGGAGAGGATTAAATTTAGTTTTCAGCAATGATAACAACGAAAATGATTGTTCGTCTGCAGATTATAGCGTGTCCGAGATGTTATTTGATTAATGGCAAGTTTTTAAAATCTTTTTAAACAAATATAAGTTTATTTCATTCAATGAGAAGGTCGTTTTGTGACAATGCCAATGAAATTTTAAACTTCCCGAGTGTATCATATGCGCGGGTAGGTTAATGCGGTTTCAAATCATTTTTGACGATTTTTGATGATTGCATCGAAATCTCATCTATTACGTCATTTTCGAAACTATACGAATTTTGATTGGCTACATCGGACGTTGGGAGAATTTGCTATGGAGTGGTGATTTTTTGGTTATACCGAGATCAAAGATTTATTAACTTGTTGTTTTTCGACAACATCATAGCGACATTAACAATATCTTCAAACATAACCGTTGTTCCCTTGAACACTTACAGTTTTGAGTAAGAAAATCGCCAAAAACTAAGATTCATCAACGTCCATGTTTAGCTTGTCACGTCACACTCATTATCATCAGCTGTTGAGCACCTTGTCAAAGAAGTCGGCACATGGAAATCACAATGGAAAGGAGGATTTTGCATACATTTTGAGGTAAATACGTTGTAAATTGTAACTCTTTATCATCGGTACCCATTTCTTCTCATTGAATTTGTTGAATTGAACCAAAACATTCATAATTCGTCATTTATTTCGATAACAAACGACGAAAACCGTTGACCTATGAATCAATCAATGAAGCAATAAAGTTAGCTAAATGGAAAAAATGCTCGGAGAAAGATTGTTTTAATATTAGTTATAGTACTAGACTTGATTTTTCCCATGCCAACTGTTACATAATAATTACCTCCCCCCTTTAATCCCCCCTTGGTTCAGTGTATGCAATAAATTAAAACTATTCATTTATGCATACATAGCTTCTTAACTTTGGTAGTAAGGGGTGCACCCCCTATGCGCATCTGGTGCAACAAAATTGGTACCGTTGATTTTATTATCATATATATACCCAGTCTACCTCTCCTTAATAGGCTTAGTCATATTTTTTTTTATACTTTTATACACCACCCACACAAAGTCCACAAATGAACAGTGTTGGTGTTTTTACATGTTGAACAGAGAATGACATTGTTTCAATTCAGAATTTTTTTTTTTTTTATTGTTATTTAACTAAAGCACTGTTTCAAAAATAGTATTTATATATTCATTGTCATTTCTAAGTTTATGAGAAAATACCAGTCACACAAAGACAAAGAATTTATAAATGCATGTACAAACAAATAAAAGGTACTATTAAGTCATATTTCAGTTAACAGGCTACTGAGATTTTACAAAATGAGAGAATTTGCTCATCTTAGTTAATATATTATCTAATTTAATTTTTAGTTAAAGATATGAAAATTTTAAATTGATCACCACTTTCATTCAATTGACATTTTAAAGACTATTTATTACTTGTAGGATTTGCTTGATAACTATTAAAATGTTATAATCCAAATAAGTGACTTTAAAAGCTGTCAATCTACATTGACATGATCAATTGATGTAAATGTTTCAATATCATACAGATAAACTACCCAACAGTTTTTTTTTTTTAAATATTTGCCACTGGACGTTAAACAACCAACAATCAATCTTTTTTTTTAATATCTCCTTTATTGCCTATTTTCTACATGTTTTTAAAAAATCTTTTGGTGTGTTTATTGCTTATAAAGTTTTGGTTATGCAATTTTATATTTGTCTTTTGCAGAATTTGTATTCACTGGTTTTTTTTACTGCTTCCAAGTGACTTGACATGTAGGAAGTCTGCATTATCATGTAAGCATTCAAATATTATATTATTGTTACTGACACTTATTTTATAGTCACATGAAGTGATATGAAAGCTATTTAAAGATTAATTGCTTATGAGTTTAGATTAATCTGTCTATAATTATATTTATGTGTTAAGAAAGTAAACAAACATGGCAATTATTTTATTACAAACATGTAAGTTTACTATTGGTTTTACCAACCACTGCTGATACTAAGGGCTTAGGCTATTAAGCTTACTAAAATTTGAATATATATTGAAGTTCTCTTTTTAGAACAGAATAAGAATAAGATGATTTTTATGTTCAAAATACAGGGCACTTTTATAGCATATAAATCAAGTACAATGATTGAAGTAATAGATATTATGCATATATATACTAGTATATATAGCAATGGGGCTTAATTAAATATATTGTGTATAATGATATATTTTTTTTGCAGGATTTTAAGATGAATGAGAAACAATGGCTACTTCCAATACAATAGCACATTTGATAAAATGAATAAGACACAAGGACTGCACTTGTCATTCTAAGGAAGATCAACAAATGGAACACAAACAAGGATATTATTTTCATATTAGATTCCTGTTCATGAGATATAAAGAGAAAATTAATTTTCCTGAAAAGACTCTTTACTTATACATATGTGTGACAAAATGAATGGGATCAAGACTGTTTTAACTGTGCTTAAAGGAATACAAATAAGAAGTTTTAATTGACTGTATTAAAAATAAGTGAGAAAAAGATTTGCTGTATGAAAAAGCAGGTTCAACAAAAGGAAATAGGTTGAAATGAATGAATAACTAACTGCAATGATTCTGGAAAATGTATTTAATTCATGATCAGTATAGGAAAAATTTATAAGAAAGTGGAATACATATAGTATGTGATATTGTGTCCTAAATATCATCACTGAGAAGAGGATGTTTCACAGAACTTTTACTTCATAAATGTGTCACTGTGAACAAATTGTGATTTCATTCGGCGGATAAAGTATATTTAGCTGTGCTCCATGGAATATTAAAATCAAAATTATTAATATTGTTTATTAATAATAATGTGAAACAAAATCAAAAGTATTAGGAATGATGAAATGTTTTCACATACAAATTAGCAAATAGATTCATCAATAGGATCACCCATTCCCTAATTTCTATGATTGTGAAACATGTTTTATAACCAAAACAAAAAAAATCTATGATATTTGGTTATGATGGTAAGTTGTGACACATAGAAAAACATACATTTTGTAGCACATGAAGTAAAATAAGTCATGTTGGCTGCATTTAATACACAATTTCAAATCAATCAATCAGTGAATATGAAACAACTTTGAGATTGCCCTGTAGTGTTTTCTGTCAGACACTGATCATATATTCCCTTACAAAAACATTCACTCCACCTTTTAAGAAAGAACCAAATAATGCTTATTGAAAAGCAATTATCAATAATTCAATTATCTAATTACATGAAGCTTAAAAAGATGATAAATATTATAATTTAAATTTTCAATATTGTTTAAACTGATGTCTGCTAGTTTTATGCTGTTTATCCATAAAAATATACACCTCATTGATGGTTAGCATTGCAATTATAAAAGATAATATATTATATTGATATAAATAAAATATAGATAATTAAAACAGTTGTCCAAGTTCATGATTTTTTCTAATTTATACAGATTTGGGCCACAGATACATAAATTGGGGTCTGAACTGGGGGGGGGGGGGGGGGGAGAGGAGGGTCAATTAGTTGTTAAGAGTATTTTTATTTATTGTTTTTTATTCAAATAGCATCTTTTCTTTACCCTGCAAAATTATTATTATATTTTCTTTAAAAAAACATTACACCCTATATATACCTGTATTTCTGTTTCTTATAACTTAAAAAGAAGGCACAGATTACAGCTGATTTCTTATTGCATGTAGAGCAAGACTTTGGTTACCTTGTTTGCTTTTTTGTATATATTGTACAATGATAATTTAAATAACATCCAATTGCATTTAATTTTAATATTTACAGGTTTAAGTTTGTCTATATTTATTGTTTGAAGATGACAATCTTAAGTGCTTTAAGCTTGGGTAAATGTTTATACAAACAAACAAAAAAAGACCAACCAAACTTTTACTCTACAAGCTTTAGGAAATTAGCTGTAAAAGAAAATATTCTGCAGTTTTAGAATACTTTATTCTCATAAACTTAATACAAATTAAAGTTACAGAGATAATGGTACATATACACATACATAGAATTAATACATATTCTAGAGTTTTAAGTATGCTTGAATGAGACACAGAATGTTCATTGAATGTGTACATGGTGTAAAGGGAATGTGTGATGAAAATGTAGCAGGATTTGAAATATAATTAAATTTCCATTAGCTCTTGGACTATCATATTTGGTATAAATTTAATTTATAGTCCCATACTTACTAACCATCATAATTTTTTTTTATGAAATCAACATCTATTTTTCTTTAACTTTGTTTTCTATCAGTATGTGGTAATTGAATTTATTGAGAGAAAAAATAAGCAGTACATTGAATATATATTCCAAGCTGTCATTATATATGGTGTGATTGCCACTGTGACCAACGACTGAATGATGTACAGTGTATGGGTCTGTATGATTTATTAAAAATGAGAAAGATTCAAGATTTTATTGTACACTCTGACAGTTTACACTGTTACAACAGGCAAAATCCAAACATGAGAGGCACCTCATCTGACAAAATAGAAAACACAATTCAAAGAACTATCTGATTGATTGAATGGTGTTTAATAACACTCTAACACTGTTGTGCGAATACACGGAGGTCATGTTTTATTGGTAGATACTGCTAGTGTCCGTAGAAAAATTCCGTACATAATTTTATGGGCAAAAAATACCAAACAGAGAGAAAAGGGGCTTCATACCAAGCCGATGTGTAATTATAATCATTCTGCGAGTAATATATATATTTCTTTTATTAAATTAATTGGTTATGGAGTAGATGCAACAAAAAGTACATTGAAATAAAGATCGACAACAATTACCCGATGACTGAAAATTTTATTTCTTTTTACAGAATTACTTCCCTTTGAAAGTCACTTGTGCGTTTGTAAACAATGACGGACCCGAAAACTTATGAAACAAGTTAACTTTGACTCAAAAGTGCTAGCGTGTAGAAATGATGAAATTTAGATTCAAATAAACGTACAGAAAGCTGAGTATTAATATTTTACGAAAACTGCTACTCGGTTCATGTTGTTTATTCCGTTTGAGTGTTAGACGATGAAATATCTGCAGGTCATAGTATTTTTGGCGCAATTTAGTCGAAAATCACCGTTTATTTAATAAATCTTTTCATTCAAAGGAGGCGAGTAGCACTTTTCTAATACTTTGGTATATAAGCTATCCACAGATAACAATACTTAGAAAAACAAGAGTGTCTACACGCTAGCACTTTTGAGTTTACTATTTTCATGTTTATAAATAGATTTTGAGTGTCACGTGATAACCACGTGATAATTTGAGAATGTTTTTTTTTTAAACGAAAATTTATATTGTCAACATACTAGCAAAACTAAAAAATATAACACATTACACAAACAATGAGTCAAAAATTCTTTTTATTAAAAGTTGAAATTTAAGTATCATTTTTTCATGTTTTTGAAAATACAGCATTAACATACCCGCGTGTACTTTTTGTTTGTCAAAAGTGTAACTTCAATAAAGGATCCGTTGACACTATAAATGACATTAACGATAAGATACAATTGAAAATTTGCCAACATGTGATACAATTTCAAATTTTGAATTTTGCGACGGTGTCTCCATCTATGTTCCTTTCCATTAACCTGATGACAGATCGTTTTGTATCATTGTCCCTGGTAAAATAATTTTGTGTTTTTGTTTAATAATCTGAAAGAGGTTAGGTAAGGTCGGTCGGTCGGATGGAATTATATATTATTGTTACAACTTTCTTCAAGTGGATTGAAGCTTCGCATTTTTGTATAGATATATAGAATATAATCAAAATCTAAACTTCGGTTTTTTATTTGAAGCTTTTGACCCTGTGGGTATATCTACTTCGTTAATTGTCTTTTGGACATTTTAAAGTAACTACCAACAAAGAATAGGGACGAGTAAACTGTTTTGTAGTGGAATTCTGTGTAACTCGAATAATTCAATCCCACTCCGTGTCCGATTTTCTAACACGTGTAAGCGGAATATAAAGAACCATGAAAGAAACTACTTGAGTTAGAAATTCTATTTAGAAATTCAGGAATCATCCCACGGAAAGGTCGAAACGGACTAGAACCTCTGATTTTAACAATTATACCAATAAAACAATGAGTTACTCGGATGAGGTGTGTTTGCCCCCCCCCCCCCTCCCCCCCACCCCCTATTTCCCCAAGTAAGGATATGCTACAGTACTGTTGTTCTGAATGGTTCTTGGCATTGTCGTGGGCCGGTTATTTTTTTAGATTAAGCTGGTAGCTTTCTTTTGTCCTGGCTTAATCTTTTTTCTTGCAATCATCTCTTTCACTGCATGTCTTTTGTTATTACACTATCATCATATACACCTACATATTCATGGGACCAATCAGACTATGCACATGCGATTTTGTAATGAGGAAACCGCAACTTTTAAGAATTGTGCAGCTACCATAAGATACGCTTTGATTTACGGGTTATGATATATAGTATGCACACATCCGTTCTTTCTTTATTTGTATAAATTTTAAACAAATCAAATCGACATTTCATAACTAATCCAATTAGAAAATACAAGATTTAAACTATTAGTCAGAAATCCGAAACTAAATACTATTTTCTGGCACTCAAACATTGTCCATACTCTCGGTGTCCCTTCTTTTGTTACTCAAATGACTGGGAGATACTATTAACATGTGGATAGTCCTTTGTATAGTTGATATTTGACCAGTCTTAGTCAATATTTGCAACTCTGGTAATTTAACTAACACAATATTGGTTCTATCAAGTCTGCATTACGTCTTCTCGGCCAGACACCGTCAACCAACACTTGAAATAGAGATAGTAAATAGCAATTATTTACTTATAGTAATAAATTTTAGTTAAATGTACTATCATTGAAAACTAAAATCAATTTTAATAATAGCAACTGAAGTAAATAAACGGGTATAAGTTGGTTAATATACTTTTTATATTTGTCTGAAATAATTTGATTTACTGTGAATATTATTAATTTTCTATACGATTCTCCTTCTTTTCAATTTTTTTCTTTTGAAATTTTAATTTCACATACTGTGAGTTAATAGTATTTGTAAATTTAAAAGACCCCGCAAATATTAAAGAAAAACGATGAAAACGTGATTAACCGATGAGATATCCGGATAGTTTCGAGTACATACAACCTTAATAATGCAGTTGGCATATTCCCCACTATTTGATCATGCATATGCAAGCACAGTCAACTCAAGTGAAAGTACAAAAATCATTCGCCTACGAACTTTGTTCCCTAAGTTATAACTACATTGCATATATGTTTCATAATGATACGTAATTTGGATTGGCTAACAGCAGTCTCGCGTCATTCTGAAAGTAACCTGAATTTCAAAATGAAATGTAACATTCATGATGACACGAGCTCCAACAGTAAAGAGCAGACGGTAAATAAAATGTAGCTAAAAAATGTAATTATGAGTATTGAATATTCGAGCAGGTGCACTCGACTTCAATCTTAATTGACTAGGATTGTCAGTTTTCCTATCGAAGGCCGGTGGTTTTCTCCGGGCATCCCGGCTTCCTCCACAAAAAAATAAAACTGGCCACCACGAAATTTCATAAATTCAGTGCTTAAAAATGGCGTCAAAACACCAAAAATCAATCAATTAAGGGTTGTAAAAGCGATGACCGTGTGCACATTTTTGTGTACTTCGGTCAACGCTTTTTCACCCAATGAATTTACAAAAAGAAGCATTCAATTCTTAATTGAAATTTGTTTACAAAACAAGGAAGAATTCATCACGTATAACTCATCTTTAAAAGCGTAACAACTTGTTAAAGAACAAATAACATAATAAATAACCATTGTTCGGCCAGCCTTGGACACTATCCAGTCAACAAATACTTGAGATATATATAGTTGGTTTCAAATACAATAAATATCTTCACTGTTTTTGGCCAAGGACCCAATCCGGTAAATATACAGGAGCATGAGTCTGCCAAGAAACTTTATCTTCAAGTTTTATAGGAAAAAAAGTCCCAGACATCAATTAGTGCGGAAAGGTTATATCACCGCAGACGATTGCTTGCTCCATCAAAAATGAAGAATTGACCATTCAATTTTATACAAAGATGCGTATTTTATACAGATGATGAGCGGTTTTCATTAAACAAATGATAGATTTTGTGGGGAATTTCTACAAAAGAAAATAATAAAAATATTTAAAAAAAAACAATATAGAGAATAATGGGCCCACGAAAAAAATACCAAATAAATGGGAATAAAGGATTGCTAAAAACGGTATTAATTTAAAATACAACCCCAGAAACGAAATATAGACCCTCATCATAGATTGTCATATTCCTGACTTGGTATACAGACATTTTCCGACACAGTTCCGTCAACGTTACCTCCCAAGTGCACTACTTGACTTAAGGGTACCTTTATACTAAAATAGGATATATCTAAACAGAAATAAGCTCGAATAAGTATCTTGTTCAACATTAATCTCAATTCTAACTTGGTATCGTGTTAGGATTTGACGTAATACCAACACTTGTTTAATACACAAGTTGGAATTAATCACATATGATATGAAAACGGCCGCCATTCATCATACAAACACACACATATAAAACCATATATATCAAAACTATTACGCATAACTATAAATTGTGTGAAATAGTTTTATATTTGTCAGTTACATTTTTTAAAATTAATTATTCCGTTGAATAATAATAGACTCTTGCGAAATAAGGCGGTCAGTGGGCAAATTGGACTAGGTTCACAAGGAAGTGTTTGAACGAGGTTACTGCGATGCCGACAATAGTCTTTCATATACTTGACTGGCCATGAGTGCACTCCCCCCCTTTTACTGAATCTGTAAACTAGTAAAGTAAAAAATTTGATGAATTATGTCATGATTTATAGCTTTATGGTAAGCTTTGTCTATAAAAAAAATATGTATTTCTCTCCTGTATTCAGTTACCGGTATCATTTACTGGTTCAGATTTTATTTGTCTTCTTTCGGATTTCTTTAAAACCAATAATATTTTACAAGTCCAGCGGCAAATATTTCATGCATTTTCATGATGATAAACCGTTTAGGATTTCAATTTGTAGATCTTAAATAAGTGTATCAAGAAAGAATTGCAACTAGTAAATACGGACGTCTGCTTGGTGGTATACGAGAACAATATATCATTAGATTTGCGTGCAAACATAACCTTGCTTGGAGAAGGTGAGAACAAAATATAAGAAATGAACACTTTAACGAGTTGCCAATAAGGTCTTCGGTCAATATCAAGGATTTGAAGTTAGAAAAGCCGCTTCTCGCTAAGTAAAGAAGGGAAAGGTGCCCTCAAATTCTTTGAGACATTTTTCAGTTGTTTTTACATAGGTTCCTAACTGACTTTAAGAATGATAACATACCAATTTACCACGATGTGTTTAATTGAAAGGTGATGCACAACTTAAACAGAAATGCCAGAAAAAAGACAGTCATTAAATTTACACGTTACTTTTTAATTTCTTTATATTAAAACCAATAATATTTTATAAGTAGCGTTCAGTGGCAAATATTTCATTCATTTTCATGATGAGAACGCGTTTAAAATGATTAAATACAATATATGTGTTAGAAAGAACTTCCACTAGAAAACATGGACGTCTGCTTAGTTGTGTATTACACATGCGCGCATCATGATATCATTCACATGCAAAAATAACCCTGCTTTGAGAAGGTGACAATAACATGGAACAAATGAACATTTCAACGATCCTTAGCTCAATATTTCAGATAAAAGAGCCACAACCTGATGAAGAGGGAAAGGTGCCCCTCAAATTCTTGGAGACATTTTTAGTCGTTTTTACATATATAGTTCATAGTTGTTGTAAAGAACGAGATAACATACCAACACGATCTGTTTAATTGAAAGATGATGCACAACTTAAACCGACATGTCAGATAAAAAGATAGTCATTTTTAAAGATTTTTTTACTCTGACATTAGTTTTGTCTAATTTTTAAAATAACGTGATAAAAAGATTAAAGAAATGAAAACTTACGACACGATTTGAGTTTAGATAACTTGTTATAATTGCATTAAATTGTCATGAAAAATAAACCTTACACAATGCCTAGTCAATTTCGTATATTAAATATAAATTTTCTAGTTGTTTGGATTGAAAAAATTATGGAAGAACTGTCATCGATATGATAAATTATACGCGAGACAGACAGAAAATAAAATGTAATTTAGTTATTTTTGGATTATCCTTTTTAAGTGAATTTGACGGATTGTAGAAAGTCTGTCATTATAATACCAGTCACAATTTGACAATATAAGCATGTGTTATTGCGGGTATACAGATATTATCATACAATGTTCGTATTAAGTTTTAAATTACCTAGTCTAGTATTGACATAAAATATTTGTATTTAAGTGAGGTTTTACACGTTACATATTCAATAACAGATAAATCACTATTACTTATTTCATTTCTGAATATATATGCGATGTCGTTAAGCTCTTTCGAAATCTAAATCTCTCTTTTATCAAGTCTTCCAATAAACCGCTGTTTCATTATTTCTAAAGCCATATCAACATTCTATATTGACTGTTTTTAAAATTAAATTGTCTTTCAAAAGTTGTTATTATTTTCAAGTCAGATCGACCTGTACTGGGTCAAACCGACCCAATAACCTTTTGCAAGTGTCTTTTCTATAGAACAATAGTGCAACTGGTGTTTTTATATGATTAAAAGGTCAAGGACATCTTCAGCTGACAGGTGCGCTTTTAATTAATCAACAATCATAAGATACAAAGATTACTTGGTCCATTTAAGTGTTGCATCAATGACTATACACTGCTTTGTAAACAAAATGGTAAACAATGAGCCAGAATTACGAAAATGCAAATATTTTAAGTAAATAAACACAAATTTTATTTAAATTTATGTAATCTTTAAATATGGAATAATAATAACGGAATTCGGGCCATTTAACGCCAAAACAATACTAAGATTTGCATAAATACAGTATTTTTAAAGTATCTTATCTGTTTTTAGAACATGATATATTATATATATATAAATAAAATTAAGTATATTATGGAAATAACCTCCAATCGTCCTATTGTATATCATTTGTCATGTATGTGGATTATATTACAATTGTATATTTTCTCAAACAAATAAATTGGTCCAAAGCCTTTGACATAAACCGTCAGAGTTGTAGAAGTATAATTTTGACTACTCCACTCAGATTGCAGATCCTCTCTACGTCCACTCAGATTTCAGATCCTACGTCCACTCAGATTTCAGATCTTCTCCCTGTCCACTAAAATTTCAGATACTTCTCCATGTCCTCACATGTTTCAGATACTTCTCCGCGTCCACTCATATTTCAGGTTCTTCTTTGCGTCCACTCAGATTTCAGGTCCTTCTTCCCATTCACTCATATTTGTGATACTGCTACGCATCAATTCAATTTAAAAAAAAAATACTCAGATTTCACAGAAACTTCTCCACGTCCACTCATATTTCAGATACTTCTCCACGTCCACTCATATTTCAGGTTCTTCTTTGCGTCCACTAAGATTTCCGGTCCTTCTTCCCATTCACTCATATTTGTGATACTTCACCGCGTCCACTCAGATTTCAGATACTTCTCCGCGTCAACTCACATATCATATACTTCTCCGCGTCCACTCATATTTCGTATCCTTCTCTGTGTCACTCATATTTCAGGTACTTCGCCGTGTTCACTTAAATTTCATATACTTCAGATTTACGATACCTTTCTCGGTCCACTCAGATTTCATATATTTCTCCGCGTCCATTCAGATTTCCAAAACTTCCCTTGGTCCACTAAAATTTCATATCCTTCTCCGCGTCCACCCAGATTTCAGATACTTTTTTTATCCACTCAGATTTCATGTTTTTCTCCGCTTCCACTCAAATTTCGTATCCTTCTCCGCGTCTGCTCGTATTTAAAAATAACTCTCCGCGTCCAAGATCCGTTTCCGAGTCCACTCAGATTTACGATACATCACCTGGTCCACCCATATTTAAGATGGCTCTACTGGTCCACTCTGATTTCAGATCCTTAATCCGTCCACTTAAATTTCGGACCATTCTCCTAATCCAATATTATTTTAAACACTTCGCCCCTTCCACTTGAACTTTCAGATCTTTCCTCTGTTCCACTCAGATTTACATTAATAAAAAAGCATAAACCCAAATCAAAATTTCATACGAACTGTACAGGAGTGGATCCAGCCATTTTAAAAAGGGGGGTTCCCAACCCAGGACAAACAGGGGGGCCCAGCTATATGTTCCCATTCAAATGCATTGGTCGTAAAAAAGGGGGGATCCCAACCCCCGGACCCCTCCCCCTGGATCCGCCAATGCTGTATACTATAGAGTAATAGATGTTTCTGAATATTACACATACATAATATGATTGTAAACATTTACACCCAACGATAATATATTCATTCAAGACAATAGACGTGTTATTAAAAAAACGAGCACCAAATATAACAACATTTTATATTTTTTTTTATATAAGCTGACATTGACCTAAGTGCACCAGGCAAGTGTACTTTGACTATTAAAAGTGGTTGGTGACGTAAAGAGAAGACTATATATATATATGTACACAGCCATGTATCACCATCAATACTGGTGATCCGATGGATATATCTATTGTAGAGGTGTCACTGACTCAGACGTACTTATGAATATAATTATTTTCTGTGCCTGTATCTTGCATTAATTTGTAGGAGCCTTTACTATAGATAATTGAGCTAATCTGTAATAATAACATCTCAATGCCTTATACATCATGTGCTATGTAACGACGCTAGATTAAAACTGACGAGGAAAGTTAACACCCGGCCACCGAAAGCTTTATTATTGTGAAGCCAAACTGGTCGTGTGGTCTAGCGCACCGGATACAGTGCAGGCGATTTGGTGTTACGATATCTCAGTAGCATGGGTTCGAATCCCGGCGAGGGAAGAACAAAAAATGTACGAAAAAAACACCTCATAAAATTGTCTGATATGGGCCTGACCCCCCTCCCTTCCCAAATCAGTTCTAAAGACTGCTTATGAAGACTACAATAACAAGGTTTACTGCTAACCCCTCATATACTAGTAAAGAAGAACAGAATGTCGATAAGCTGATAATGCAAATTGCGGAAAAAGGGAACCAGAGTCCACCTTGAAAATCTTAACAGAAAAACACCTAAAATGTCAACTCCACCTACAGTTCCAGTGCCCATCGTACCCACCCCCCTACAAGAATGAAACGTCACAAACTGAATGACATCACACAAAAAGTATTACTACGTATTTGTTATTCTATGTTTACGTTTGAAACGATGGTATTTTAATGAATCAAGGCGATGAATGATCGATTTAAATGAATCATTGTAGAAGTATAATTAATTTTATTCTAAAATTAAAATTAGGTCACTGATTTTGATAAGTAAATTATTTTCAAGGACCCAAGTGGTTTATTTTTGTTATCTTAGGCGAACAGCCACAAAAAAATAAAAAAAATAAAAATCCAAACCTTTATCAAATAAGATATATATTATATAGTTATTGAATAATTATTTACCCTTTTATCGATCTTTAATGTTAATTTCAAAGGAAATATATCTGTTGCAAAAACATTGTATTGTATTCAATATCTTCAAAACGAACCATTATCCTAATGTATTGTATATTGTATTTACAATTATGACAAAGCTAATTTAAAAATCGACAAAAAGTTACATTAATGTATCTATAAAATTTATAATGTTTTAAGACAGAATTATAGTGTGAAAATATGTTCTTTCGTTATGAAATATTATATAAGATATATCACCGCACGAGTAGTAAAAGTAATTTGATAATAGCTTTGTAGATAAATTTGAAATTTGATTTTAAATGTTTTAACATTTAATTTGTTACATTTGAAAACTCGTACTTTTTTTTTATCTATTCGCGATCGAATTGAAATAAGTGCTTTCTCTTTTTTTTTATTTTGAATTTATGTTTTAAAATGTTGGCTTTTTTACGCCCTTTCTGATAAATATCGATATAAAAGACTTGTAATGGGATGGTATATGAGTTGTCATGAAACCCGTTTGAACTCGCGTTAAGTTTCTGTACCAGTCCTTAGTCTGGTATCTACTCTGTATTTGTTGCTTTTATCAATAAAGAATTTGTATTGGTACCAGTTATTTGACCGTCTCTGGTAGAGTCGAAGAGAAATCTGCAAATGACATGTGCAAATGTCAATTGTTAAAACCCGCGTATACATGGATATCTTTGTACCATTTTAATTTTCTTAACATTGTGTTCTTAAGTTTACTTAAGGTGGTATGGGTGTCTTTCGCCATCTTGGATTGTAAAAAACAGAGAATCTAAGGTCCATATTTTCTATCAAATTAGCAAAATTTGATGCATGAATGCAGATATTTCATGTGTTTTTACATTTAAAAGATCCAATTTATAAGAATATAACTTATAAATATAAATATATGTACAAGTGTAGATTATTTTTGGTTGTTTTTAAATATTTTGAAATTGTCATTTTAAGGGGAGGTAACTCCAAAACAGTGCATTTTCTGTTGGATTGTTCAAGGAATTTTCCTACTTTGTATTTTAGCCGGAAAAAACGCACGGTGACCCTATCTTTTCTTTTGATATTATCAAATTTTGATATTGTTTGAAAGCTATATTTTCCTAATTTATTTTACAATTCTATTCTTTCGTTTAGTTTCTATTCACAAAATGGTGTTTTTCCCTGTATAATCCATACAAAATGTGTCATTTTGTCACGACCCGTAGCTTGAAAAAATGCACGGTGACCTATCATTTTTAAAATATTTTTTAACATGTATCAATAAATACTACATTTTGGCAAAGTATGAACAAATTCTATCATTTTTATTTTAGACTCCCATACCACCTTAACATGAGTTGTTAGGTTGCTGCCTCATCGACTTCTACCCGATAAGTTTGCTAGCGGGCTGAGTCGATTTATAGCTTTCATACTGAGTTAACTGGACATATAAACTGAGGACGCGGTTTCTTTGACATTTACCGATACAGAATCATTTTCAAAACAGACTGGACAACTGCAATACTTTTATTGGTAATAATACTATATAATGATTTTGTTGTCTCTCGGACGTTTTAATACTCGACATAAAAAAACATTATATTGAGTTTGCTTTCTCCCTGACGTTTACTCAAGATAAAAAATATATATAGTGAGGTTGCTGTCTCCCTAATGTTTACCGAATATATAAAAGTTATGTTGTGCATGAGGTTGCTGTTAAATAGAGTAGTAGAGAGAACTATTATGTTGATTTCATAACATAGCATCTCATAGTTACAGAATGATTAGTGTCAATATGAAATGTACATTATGAAACGCAAAAACAGATAAATATTGTATATCCAGGGTGAAATGTAGGTGGATAGTCTCCCTTGAATAACTTTTAATTATCCCTAGTTATAATTTTATTACTTTTTAACTATCTTTTTGTGCAATGTTTCGTGTTTTAATGTTATATAGTCTAATATGGTCTACCAGGTACTATAATTATATCGGTTTCACATTCATTTATAAATTACATATACTTCAAATTAACTTAAATATCAACGTGAAACTGATATATAAAAGGAAGGAAATGAACCTTAATTTCATCACAGCAGTGAATTGTTCGGTGACATTTCAGAAATGAAAGTCAATTTTATTGTTTTAATTGACTAAAATTACAATAGGAAATTGAGGTTTTTATCTGAACAATTGTTTCAGCGAAAATTATGTAAAATTAAAACATCTGTGTAATTTTCTCACATGACTATTTTAAAGTAGATCAAGGCAAAGGTTAAACTGGATTCAAAGTATACTAGTATCATGGTTTATTTAGTTCACAAAATGAAATTGGTGTTTTATTTTGTTTTATTGTAATGTTAAACAGCAGTCTGGGGTTGTCATGCATCTTACATAACTCAGATTGAAAGTGTTCCTTTTACAAATATAGATCTTACAAATCTAAATAAAAACATGAAAATGAAAGAAGAAATATAGGACCGGATGATTAGATAGATAACAAGTATGGGAATTATTGGATACTTTCAAAACACCAGGAAAAGAATCTGAAGATCAAATGGACGGACATATTAACACCATCACGAAAGGGGGCCGGGAAAATACGCAGCACGGGGAAAACGACCAGTAGATGGCATTTTCTTACAGTTATAGATAATGCACCCGACAGGACATTTGAAAAAGGAGAGAAAAATTTACAAAAGGGCACACATTATCAGGACCCTATTTCATTTTATCAATAGTTGTAACGCCCCGATTTAAGTTTCATCATGTTCCATTTCAAAATGTAGGTGACATATGATTGATTGAATGTTGTAAGCTTAAAACATCCAATGGCAACCTTATGCATGGTCAGAGTGAGAACAACACAATTGATACAATAGGTAGGTCCTGTAATAAAATCGATGGGGAAGAAGGCGGACAGGCAATTTGGAATACCACTGAAAAATGAAATAAATTGGGTAGGGACAGACAACGCAGAGTCTTGCAATAGGCCAACTTCTGATCCCCAAGAGAGTTGTTGCAAGCGTCCGTAACATATGGAGAGTGTGGCACTATTTCCACTCAATTTATTGGTTTGTAAGACCAAATGATGACAAGATGACGTAACAGAGGTGTGCAAAAGGAATATATATCAATATTTGTTTAGCAAAGATCGTCAATATTTAAAGGTCTAATGACAGTTTTATGGACGAATCAATTTCAACTGAGTATACCTAAACTTAGTAGCTTTTTAAACAATATTACAAAAAAGTTGTATTTGATATCTCCTTTTTATAAAGCGTTCTTATACAAAATATTCTGTATATCATAAACATTGTCTCAAATATGGAATAACAGAATAAATCATCCAGAAACGGATCTTATAAACATGGAATAATAAAACAACTAATTCCAAACATGCATCTGAAATATAGGGGGAAAAACATTCCTGACAATCTGGCGCCTATATGTAACGTATGTACTTTCTTAACGGTAAAGGGAAGTTTCAATGCGTGCATACTTCTGGTTGTCACATTATAACGGAGTACACCCAAACTTGCGAGCTTTTTAAAAAATGTTTCAAAAAAAGTTACATTTAATATCTCGTTTTCATAAAGCGATATTTTACTTAATGTTCTGTATATCCGAAACATTTTCTCATATGTGCAATAAAAGAACTAATTCCAAACACGAATCTAAAATAAAGGAAAAACAAAACATTCCTGACAAAGTGGCGCCTATGTAACGTATGTACTTTCTTAATGGTAAGGAAGTTTCAATGCGTGCATACTTCTGGTTGTCACATTATATTGTATTTTTGCACCAAGTATTAAAAAAAGATCTATCTATCAGTTATGAAATATATGTATATATACATATTTCGAATGACATAACAATTGATGGTTCTATAAAATTTATAATGCATGCTTAACTCGTTACTAAATATGTAATAAATGTCGAACATAGACCCTAATTGTCAATCACCTTTCATCAATAAACTTAATAGATCCTTGATTGGCAAACTATTAATTTCCACTCTCCAATTATAAGAACTTCCGGGTTAATTTACATGTTATAACGTAAGATGACGTTTAATTTTGACAAATATCAAGTCAATTATAATATAAGACTGTAAACAAAAGCGTAAAAATAACATCAAAGATTCTCCATATATGGTAAATTGATGTCAAAAGTCTTTACATGAATGGTATTAATTAAGAAAAGACAATACATATATTATACATAAGGTAATTGTTTAGTTGTGTGGGACTGACACGAGTTGTCAAATCTGTCACTTGAGATCTACCTTATATCTACAAGAGTGCAGTTATCCATCAGAAACATTAATTAGATCAGCAACCACTGGATGCTGGAGTAAAAAGAAGAACCGTTACTTGCATTGTTTCCCTTCCATGAGGAAAGTCTATATTTTAGGGACGCCCGTATCTGTCAGTGGACTGCTGTATAATGAGACCAAATTTCTACGTCTCCTTTATTTTCAGGTTACTTTAAAAGTTAAAGATCAGATTCAGAACGTTATGTAACAGTATATAGCTTGTCCCTATTCGAGTATCTTTACCAACAAGGAATCATTTCAAGTTGAACTAGTTTTCCTCTTTGGTATAAATCTATATTGTAGGGAATCCCATATCTGTCAGTGGCTGATGTACAATGATACCAAATGTCTACGTCTCCGTTATTTTCAGGTTATTTAAAAAAAAACAAAAAAAAACGCATCAGATTCAGAACGTCATGTAACAAGGAATCAAAGTTTAACTGTTTTGCCTTTGTGGTATAAATCATGACAACTCTTTAATAACATATAACATGGCTATACATATAAATAAGTAATATTTTCAAATTGTTCTTTCCCTTCTATGTTTGTCTTTGGTTCTTCAGTTATCTGGTCTTCGATTATTCCATATTCAAAACTGCTATCGTGCATTTGAAAACACATGCACTAGTTTTCATATATATTGTGTAAAGTGACAACTGCTTATATTTCTGTTAAAAATAAGCTACTTTTGCGCCTCAAATTTTCGAAAATGGTAGAAAGCAATGGAATGACAGCTGGAACTCGATTGTATTATTTGGCACGCATACTCCATGTAAATGAACAAACCAGTTGTGTCCAAAATGTACAACTGCGCATACTCCTTCTCCAGTAGACCCACTTGTCAGTACTTTTGGTTTCAGGTTCGTATACTATGGTAAAAACTAGAAGCAAAACTTATCTACCGTAGTATCTATACTGCTACAAAATAGCATAACAAATAAAATGTACGTCAACCAACATTTAGTTTGACGAGTGTTTTCATTCCTGTCTGTGTATTATTCACGACATACTTTAAGTTTTTTGTTTATTGACGCACAAAACATCATGTTACATAGTCATGATAACAATATATTAATAACATTTTATCGTAATTTCCGGAAACCAACCACTTCTTCACGGAAACTGAGTGTGTGTCATTGGTTTACTCGAACTTCCCCTCGTTCATTGATAAAGTGCTTTTAAATACTGGATCAATCCTGTACTGCGACACACATGTCTATAAGTTCAACCAAAGGTTTATAAACTCTTCTGTGGACCTTGACATTGCAAAATGATAAAATGGTTGAGTCGTACTCCTAAAACCAAGACCAATCTAGAGTTAATAAGAAACAGAAATGCATTAATTGTTTATTAGAGCTATCCCAAGCCCGCCTAGGGGTTCGAGCTTCTCTCGCTGTGTTGAAACCGCATTGGTGTCATTCGGCTGCTTTCTGTTCTTTGGTAGAGTTCTTGTCTCTTTGCATATTCCCCGATTCCATTCTCAAATCTATTCAGTAACTGTGAGTACTCTCAGCTCTGCATGTTATTTGTGTCACGGCTTCTGTGTTTTCGTTATCTGTTTTTATTCTTTTGTATCTATCAAATGAGTTGCACCCTTTTCAATTGATTTTTAAATATTTTTTTCTTCTTGTATACAGTTATGCTGTTGCACTACTGTCCTAAGTTAAGAGAAAGTTTGGACGCCCTCAAACATGCTTAACACATTCTATATGTTCAGCAGCTTGTAGTTCAGCGGTTGTCGTTTGTTGCTGTTTATCATATTGCCTTTCGTTTATTGCTTTGTAACATACATTATGCCGTTAGTTTTCTAGTTTGAGTTGTTTTACATTTGTTATTTTGAGGTCTTTTATAACTATCTATGCAGTATGGGTTTTGCTCATTGTTGAAGGTCACTCGGTAATCTTTTGCTAACGTCAACATCATTTGGTCTCTGCTGCGTGGAGAGTTGTCTCATTCCACATCTCATATATTCTTACTTTTGTACAAATCAGCAGTTTAATTTGTTTTCATATATACCGATATATTTTTTATATTTTATTTTGATATAGACATAAAGAGTAAACCTCCGTCACAAGGAAATGGAGCATGCAATTACTTGTATCGTTTGCATATTGGCGTCTAAACTAGACCCCTGGCTGTTGTGTTCACTTATTGCTACACTGACGGTGCGAAGCTATAGATAGAACAGCGGACCAGTTTAATTGGCGGCGTACTTTTTATACGTTGCAAAACGGACAGTAATTTTTACTACACCCAAACCCAGACCGTCCGTACTTATGTACCACAAACAATTCCCGTTAATTCTTTAACAAAATAAAAGAATACAAGTACACAAAAGACACTTGTTCTTTAATTTTACTTTGTGTTGCACTTTATTTTATTTAGGAATCAACCTTCGAATTGTGCATATAGATTTAAACTTTTCTCCGTATTGTCTCGAGTAGCGAGAAGAAAGCTTTTACAAAAGAGTTTGGAGAACAATACATATATTGTGTCAAATAATATAAAGGGAAAATCTGTCACTTTAAGAGGTCGTCATGTAAGAAAACGATCCCGTTCAGGGTTGTTATAGCTAATTATGAAAAACTGTACAACTTATGCTTACAAGCAGACGTACTTGGTGTTTCCGGTTAAGGCAGACATTGTGGTGCATTCTGAAGAACATTGAGATTGTCGAGCGATCGTCAGCTACTTACATACTATCAATTAACACAAATAATATCTGTATTGTGTGGGTCAGATAAAGGTTTTGTCTTGACCTTTAATCTCATGTAATAATGATAAATTATACTAATTATAAGATGTATGCACTATGTAAACTATGTTATCTGGTGGTTGTTATTTTTTTTTTTTTACATGTTTTTTACTTCATTCATGTATCGTTGATTTTGCAGTATGTAAAAGGATAGGAAGCTTATAACGCTTGAAAGTTCAGACCTATGTTGTGAGACTATTTCAACAGTGAGAGAATTAAGTTAGTGGCAACAGTGTCAGAAGTTCAAGTAAATGGCAAAAGTGGCAGAAGTTCAAGTTAGTGGCAATAGTGGCAGAAGTTCAAGTTAGTGGCAACAGTGACAGAAGTTCAAATTATTGGCAACAGTGGCAGAAGTTCAAGTTAGTGGCGACAGTTAAGATGTATGGTAGTTTTTTTTTTAATTTCATTACAGTTAAACATAATAACAATTTTGTGTGTGTTCTTTATTGAATAAAATATGTTACAAAGTTATCAATCTTCTTGTTATTATTGATACCACTGGCGTCTTGTTTATAATTGTCAAATGTCAAAATATGAATTTGTTAGGGAACGATTATTTGACAGCATGTCGTTCCCTTAGTATGAGGATTTTTGGGCCCGAAAATTCATTTATTCGAACGATTATATTTTGTCCGAGACAATAATCTGCATGCATGTAGAATCATATTCAAAACAGTGTGGTCCTGGCCATTGATTGACGACCGAAATTAGCCCTAGACTGGAACATATTAGGTGAACGTTTGTCGGTAACGACCATTGCTCACTTCTTACTTATTATAGAATTTAAACTGTGGGGTCACCAAAGGTTCTTAACACCTTTAATAATAAAATAATTCGAAAAATTATTCAGGAATAACCTTTATGTTTTGATTTATATTATTGATATAAATCAACACATCGTATTATTCCGGATTAGTTTTTCGAATTGCTTTATTTAGGTGTTGAGAACCTTTGGTGACCCCACAGATTCAGTGTCTTTAACAAGTACATAGTGAGCAGTGATTGTTACCGACAAACGTTCACCTCATCAGTCCCAGTCAATGGGATAATTTAGGTCGTCAATCAATGGCCAGGACCACACTGTTTTGAATATGATTCTATTTACTTTCATTTTCCTACGTTGTTACATAAACGCAAGAACGTCTTCTATTAACTGGTTCAGCAGGGAATACCACCTCTTTTACAGAAATGGTAATATGGTGTAGAATGGCAAAATAGGGGGCGCACTCGTAATACTAATACGATGTTTAACCTCACCACAGCATTGTACTAAGTCAGGCAAGATGGCTTCGTTGTTGTATGTCTTTATTGTGAGTAAAAAACATATTTATTTCGTTCTTTTTTAAGAATCTGAGTTTGTGTTTGTGAATTGTGAGATATGTTGTAATGTTTTACGGTAAATTATGTAATGCATTTTACGGTCTCTTGCATATCTGAAAATAGATTTTAAAAAAGAGACATTTTAGTGCATTCGCGTTATGAGAAACACGTGATTTAAGAACAACACTCATTTCTAATATTTTAAAATAGATGTATTCGATTTATCATAATTTCTATTTAAGTTTTGATTTATTCTCCAATGTAGACAAAAATAATGCTGATTTCTAAAATTATGCATACGCCAATTTACCATTTCTTGTTACATAAAACTCATTCATTATAGAAAAAATGCTTAACGCCAAATTATTGTCAAAAAATTCTTCTCAATTCTAAAATTATTCATATGTAAATTCACCATTCCTTATTTATTAGAGAAAAATATTAAACATTTAAATATAATTAAATATACGCACGTTAGTATGAGTAACAAGACAGATTATATACTTAATAAATATTTCCTCGTTTGTTTTCAATTTTGCTTTTAATGGATTAAAATGAAGCGTGGAAATATTAGTATATTTTTTTCTGACTCACAATTAAAAAAACCATTATTTAACATGGTAACACATATATTGAAGGCACCTTTTTAACCATGCTAGCAATTAGAAAACACCAGTTGACCCTACTGTAAACTTGTCTACTAGAATTTGTAAAAGTTTTTGTTTTAAAAATATATACCGAAGATAACGAGTTGCAAGGTGGAAAGCTAGGGGAGAAGCGGCATACAAAAAAATCTTAAAGGGGAACAGGTGGAGGGATAGGATAGGGGTAGCAAATAATGTTCATATAGGGGAACAAAGTGAAGGGCTAGGGTAGGGACAGATTTTATTTATTAAGTTTTGTATATGTGACTTACGCTTCTTATGCTTTTATTTTAGTAACTCCATAACTATAGAATGATTAAAGTTTTTTATTCACAAATGAAATAATAAAAAAAGGTATTGGTGTCCCTGAAATTCAAGAAGTTCGAAGGCTTAAAGCAAAAATGCTATAAAAACATTTGAATTATATGAAAGATTAAGCGACATCTGAACTTTTGGATGCTGTTAGGTGAAAGCGTTTGCTCTATATTAAAGGTATTGTTGGAACTATTGAGATGAATAACAGCAATAAAGGCACTGTTTTCCCCCCTTTTTCCATGTGCGTGCAGTAATTTTGTGTCTTGATTTATAACATCATTATTATAATATGAGTGCCCTGATCTCTTTATTCTTTGTTTTTCTGCCAATTTCCTATTCTTTACATTTTTTGTTAACGTTTATTCTGCTACTGACTTTCCACGTCAACATCTACTCTGTGTTTTCCCCTTTTAATTTCTTTGCAACAATCACACCTTATGCATCCACCCCTATTATTCTCTCTTCTATCAAACAAACAAAGACCCTCACATATTTTGCCTATATTCTAACGATACCTTCTCTGATGTTGACAATCTTGGACGAGTTCCCTAAAATACCACTAGAGAACAGGAGATCTTTAAATTTATAGCACGGTCCTTCATATACCTTGAACTTTTGCTCTATATTTTTTCTTCCTAATAAGTCATATATAAGCCATATACATATATACATCTACCACAAATTTAACCGTTTTAAAATCTGATAAAGAAGATGTAATATATGTAAATAAAGAATAGGTATAAATTTAATTTTAGACGAGTAAATGTATTTCTTCGCTTGATGTGTTCTTTGCAGGTTAATGTATTCAAATGGATTCACCTTGTGGTTAAACTGATTAAGTATGTGGGCTTTTATTGCTGCAATTCACTATGACAATCCTTGTAAAATAAAGTATAGCTCAAATGACAACACTATATTTGTTAATGTAAAAAGTAATAGATATACACATGTAACGTTTCATTTCTCTTCTTACAGTTAAGTCACGTTTTTAGTTCTGAGTAACAAGTTTATCGTTTCTAGTACAGTAAAACTTTTGATTTCTTTTCATTTATTTTTGTACCCCCAACATTTCATAAAAGTCAAGTTTCCTTTTCAGTTAAACTTTTTATTTTATTTTTGACTAATTTTGTACCCTCAACATTTCATTAAAGTCACCTTTTCAGTACTATAAGTAACATACTTAACGTTTCCAGCACAGTTAAACTTTTGTTTTATATTTTCGCTCATTTTTGTTCCCCAAACATTTCATTTCAGTCATGTTTTCAGTTCATAGTAGCATGATAACCGTTTCCAGTCCAGTTAAAGTTTGAATTCTATTTTGGAACCTCCTTTAGCAGAAATAAAATTGATATGTTTAATATTTAGCGTCTAATTTTGTTTCTTGTATATTGTGTTTTCAGTTCTTAGTAACATTTCTACTTTTTTCAGTATACAGTTTAAAAGAGGGACGAAAGATACCAAAGGGACAGTCAAACTCATAAATCTAAAACAAACTGACAACGCCATGGCTAAAAATGAAAAGATAAACAGACAAACAGACAAACAATAGTACATATGACACAACATAGAAAACTAAAGAATAAACAACACGAATTTAACTTTCTACTTTATTTTTATTTTCATTGTTCCCCCATTTTCCGTTGAGATTTTAAGATAATTTCCACGAATATTTTATAGTCAACTCTTTGACCATTGCTATTCCAACGGGTCATTTTGCACAATGAAAATGCTATATGTTCAAATGTTCTATACTATGGAAACATCACAGTCAACTCTTTTACCATTGCGATTACAAGGTCAACACTTTTACCATTGCGATTACTAGGTCAACACTTTTACCATTGCGATTACTAGGTCAACACTTTTAGCATTGCGATTACAAGGTCAAAACTTGTACCATTGCGATTACTAGGTCAACACTTTTACCATTGTGATTACAAGGTCAACACTTTTACCATTGCGATTACTAGGTCAACACTTTTACCATTGCGATTACAAGGTCAAAACTTTTACCATTGCGATTACAAGGTCAACACTTTTACCATTGCGATCACAAGGTCAAAACTTTTACCATTGCGATTATAAGGTCAACCCTTTTACTATGGAAATTTCACATTTAACTCTTTTTCCATGGTTTATATTCAACTCTTTTACCATGGAGATTTCACGTTCAACTATTTTGCCATTGAGATTTCACGTTTAACTTTTTTATACTATTGAGAAATTCATGTTCAACTCTTTTACCATTGCGGTTTCCCAATTAACTCCTTTACCGTTGACATTTCACGTTCAACTCTTTCACCATTTAGATTCACGCTCAACTCTTTTATCATTGCGACTCCACGTTCAATTCTTTTACTGTTGAGATTTTACGCTCAACTCTTTAACCATTGCGATTTCACGTTCAACTCATTTACAATTGAAATTTCGAGTTCAACTCTTTTACCATTGCGATTTCACGTCTAACACTTTTACCATTGCGATTTCACGTTCAACTCTTTTAACATTGCGATTTCACGTTCAACTCTTTTACCATTGCGATTTCGCGTTCAACTCTTTAACAATTAAAATTTCACGTTCAACTCTTTTACCATTGCGATTTCACGTTTAACACTTTTACCATTGCGATTTCACGTTCAACTCTTTTAACATTGCGATTTCACGTTCAACTCTTTTACCAACGAGATTTCACGTTCAACTCTTTTGCCATTGAGTTTTCACGTTCAACTCAATTACCATTGAGATTTCACGTTCAACTCTTTAACCATTGAGTTTTCACGTTCAACTCTTTTACCATTGCGATTTCACGTTCAACTCTTTTACCATTGAGATTTCACGTTCAACTCTTTTACCATTGCGATTTCACGTTCAACTCTTTTACCATTGAGTTTTCACGTTCAACTCTTTTACCATTGAGATATTACGTTCAACTCTTTAATTATTAAGATTTTACGTTCGACTCTTTTACCATTGCGATTTCACGTTCAACTCTTCTACCATTGATATTTCACGTTGAACTCTTTTACCATGGAGATTTCACGTTCAACTCTTTTACCATGGAGATTTCACATTCAACTTTGTTACCATTGAGATTTTACGTTCAACTCTTTTACAATTGAAATTTCACGTTCACCTATTTTACCATGGAGACTTCACGTTTAACTCTTTTACAATTGAAACTTCACGTTCATCTATTTTGCCATCACGATTTCACTTTCAACTCTTTTACAATTGAGATTTCACATTCAACACTTTTACCATGAATGGAAATTGTACGTTCAACTATTTTACAATTGAGATTTTACGGACAGACAACTCAATACCATGAATATTTCATTATGAAATCTCTTTCCCAGTGAGATTTCAAATTCAATTAACATTTTTCTGTATAATATTCACTGATTGTTTCTTTCCTGTGGAGATTTCAAATTCAACTCTTTAAAATTAGAATAAAATTCCGAAAGATCATATAACCAATCGAAAACAATGTAACAAAAATTAAAATCAATTTCAGAAAACGGCGCCTGTAGCAGTAAGCAAGGTTGCTAGTCTGTGGTTATTTACTTTAATACCAGATCCTGCTTTAAACCGTTCATTCACCTGACAGGAACCACCACAAATCTGCCTTATTACCTGCAGGGCAATGTTTATTTAATTCCTTTAAACTTAAGCACATGTTTGACTTTAACTTAAGGTAGGGATATGTTTTCATCGTAAAAACTATCACTTTACAAACCTGACAATACCGAAACACAACTTCAAGGGAATCTAATTTCTACTTAAAATAAATTCCAGTATTGTTTCGTTTGCTTGTTTATATCAAATAAAAACTTAAGAGGAAGATGTTCGTGATTTGATAATGAATAAATACATTTCTTATTATTACTGGTATTTCGAGGAACATGAGGGGTGTAGTTACTTCTAATGTTAGGTACATATAGGTAACAGTTGATAAAGTCAGTGTGAAATCATGTAGAATGTTTCTCTCTCTTTTTGTTGCAAGTTACACATGTCTTAGGTTGTTTATGTTAATTGATTTGCGGTGAAAATAATAACATTTTGGATATCATCACACAAACACAGCCTTCTTTTGTTTTGTTGTTTTTCTCAACGCCTGTCGGAAATATTTCAACCATATTCAAGACGGAACAAATTAAACTATAAAATAAAATAAAAAGTTATACCTATAGGTCTATTAGTATATGCTATAGGTTATAAAAAATGACCATGACCGTGGTCGAATAGACATAGACATTACACATACATATTTAAGGCCACCCCAAGACCCATCGTTAGGTTATTCCTTCCATTAATTAATTGAAATACTATCGTCTGAATAAATTTTGTGCCATTATCTGCAAAAATTAGAAGCGTCAACAACGTTGAAAGCAAGAAGCGTAAATAAAAATGAAAGTAAGAAATGTCAACAAATATGAAAGTAAGAAGCGTCAACGCCTATATAGAGATATAAAAGTAAGAAGCGTCAACGCCAATATATATAGATATACAAGTAAGAAGCGTCAACAAATATGAAAGTAAGAAACGTCAACGGCTAAAAAATGAAGAAGCGTCAACAACTATATATTTATATGAAAAGTAAGAAGCGTCAACGCCTATATGCAAGTAAGAAGCGTCTACGGCTAAAAAGTAAGAAGCGTCAACGACTATGCAAGTGAGAAGCGTCAACAACTATGAAAGTAAGAAACGTCAACGGCTAAAAAAGTAAGAAGATTCAACAACTATATATATATGAAAAGTAAGGAGTGTCAATGACTATGCAAGTAAGACGTGTCTACGGCTAAAAAGTAAGAAGCGTCAACGACTTTGCAAGTAAGAAGCGTCAACAACTATGAAAGTAAGAAACGTCAACGGCTAAAAAAGTAAGAAGCGTCAACAATTATATATATATGAAAAGTAAGAAGTGTCAATGACTATGCAAGTAAGACGCGTCTACGGCTAAAAAGTAAGAAGCGTCAACGACTATGCAAGTAAGAAGCATCAACAACTATGAAAGTAAGAAACGTCAACGGCTAAAAAAGTAAGAAGCGTCAACAACTATATATATATATGAAAAGTAAGAAGCGTCAATGACTATGCAAGTAAGACCCATCAACGGCTGAAAAAGTTAGAAGCATCAACGACTATCAAAGACGAACTTTTCAACGGCTATAAACAGCTGGCTATAAAAGTAATAAGCGTCGAATAAAACATTTTAAGAAGTGTCACAACTACGAAAATAAATAAAGATGACTTAAACAATTTCCGTTGACTCCTCTCCTCAAACAACAAACCAACAAACAGCACAAAAAGACTAGCAACATCAATACACTGTCAGGCAACAAATATTAACTTTAAACTTAATTGTTTGTAGAGTTGATATAAATTCAACATTTTATACCTTTAATGATTTTTCCACAGGTTTCGATTATAGAGTACAGCTAAAAGTGTTCTGAACATGTTTGCGAGTTTACATTTTTATATACTAAGAATTATACTTTGTATTATGTGTTAGCTTTGATTTGTCAGGTGTACACTTTGTATACTTGATCGTCTGATTGTGTGATATGATATAGACGTGGTTCGTAAGTTTTTAGATAAGTACGTTACGATATGATAGACCAGAATTTTAAAGAACTATATATACCTGACTCCTAACACGTCGTTCTAGAAAGACACCAGTGCAAACATCTTCCCCCAAAAATACTTTTTTTTTAAATTTAAATGAGTAATTTTCTACGTATTATGAAAGAGTAGCGAGATAATTTATTTCTTTTCAAATTTATATTCTTCCTTCTTCAATTCAAAGTGAAGTACATTAACTAATCTAAATATTGAAAGAATCACACTTGTGTTTATCTAACGGAACGATCCATCCCAGTATCAAATGATTTGAAAATTTAAATGAATCGTTAGAGGAAGTTTATTCAATAGGCCGTTGTCGTTATCTGCTTTTTAAGTGACAATATTTGCATTTTGTTTAGTGGCGATTTCCGGTGGGGTACTAAAGGTTTTAGAGAGTTTAAAATAAATGAACGGTTTTAAGGACAAATAAATCATTTCTAAAATGTTATGTAATAATACAATCGTGGGACCAAATGTGAAATAGTTCAAAATAGTCTTAAATTTAGTTTTAAATATCACTCAAATAACAACCGATCAAAAGCGTTACTAGGGATCTTGTTATTTATTTGGAAATAAATTATATTCGTCCAAAATCTAGGCAGTTACAACCGCATTATTACACTCGGAACATCTCTGTTCTATGAGTGTTAATAACTTGATTAGTGTTTAGAGCTGTGTGACTAGCAGGCTTGAGATGCTTTGAAATACTAGTAGTCTTGAAGCTTTGTACGGAAGCGTATTAGCGCCACGGTTTGAGCAATTTGTGTTGAACATTTCATTTTAGATTTGTTATCATGACGTTTAAGTTTCAATTTTTAATTCGATCATACAATATAGTCAGTCTTAAAGTTTGAAAACTTGGTTTGATCAAGGAATTGTATATTTAAATATACAATTCCTTGTTTTGATTTATACATAATTAACAATAAGTCGGTTTAATTATGTACATGTCTGGGTTTTTTTTAAATGTTTTTTTGTACAAATCCGAAATTATAGAGTTACTTCTTAATTGCTAATAAAGACTCTGCTTTTTAAAAGACCGAGAATAATTGAAAATGTTAAACTTTACAGGAAGGTCTAAAAATTCAATGTTAAATTTAAATACAGAGGGCAGTCCTCATAGACCATAAATATGCAATGATATTCCCTTAGTCTTTAAATGGACCAGGAAAAGGGCACCACCAAGTCCCGTACAGCGGCAAACATATTTCGTTAGAGATTGTAAATTTCATTTCGTATCCTCATCTAAAAATAAAACCTTAAAAGAACAGTTGGTAATCATAGTGTTCAACAACCAAGAACATACAGTAATCAAGAACATGCGGTAATCAATAACATACAGTAATCAGAACCTGCAATAATAAAAAAAAACATGCAGTAATCAGAACATGCTGTATTCAGAACATGCTGTAATCAGAACATGCAGTAATCAAGAATATGCAGTAATCAGAACATGTAGTAAGCAAGAACTGCAGTTATCAGAACAGGCTGTATTCAGAACATGTAGTAAGCAAGAACTGCAGTTATCAGAACAGGCTGTATTCAGAACATGTAGTAAGCAAGAACTGCAGTTATCAGAACATACTGTAATCGAGAACATGAAGTAATCAGAACAGGCTGTATTTAGAACATGTAGTAAGCAAGAACTGCAGTTATCAGAACAGGTTGTATTCAGAACATGTAGTAAGCAAGAACTGCAGTTATCAGAACATACTGTAATCGAGAACATGAAGTAATCCGAACATGCAGTAATAAAGAACATGCAGTAATCAGAACATACAGTAATAAAGAACATGCAGTAATCAGAACATGCAGTAATCAGAACATGCTGTAATCAGAACATGCGGTAGTCAATAACATATATATAGTAATCAGAACATGCTGTAATCAGAACATGCGGTAGTCAATAACATATATATAGTAATCAGAACATGCAGTAAGTAAGAACATGCAGGAATGAGAACATGCTGTTATCAAAACATGCAGGTATCAAGAACATGCTGTAATCAGAACATGCGGTAGTCAATAACATATAGTAATCAGAACATGCGATATAGTCAATAACATACAGTTATTAAAACATACAGTAATAAAGAATATGCATAAATAAAGAACATACTGTAATCAGAACATGCAGTAATCAAGAACATGCGGTAATCAGAACATGCAGTAATCAAGAACATGCGGTAATCAGAACATGCAATCACCGAGAACATGCAGTAATCACAAACTGCAGTTATCAGAACGTACAGTTATTATCGAGAACATGCAGTAATCAGAATATTCCGTAATCGAGAACATGAAGTAATCAAGAACATACAGTAATCAGAGCATGCAGTTATCGAGAACATACAGTTATCAACAACATACAGTAATTAGAACATGCAGTAATGAGAACATACTGTTCGTATGAAATATTGCTTATTTCCTTGTTTTCAATCAGATCACAAATAAAGGAAATAAAAATTGATATCTACATAGTTCAATTTTACACAGAAAAGATATTTTATAAATGTGCACGAGGAAATGTACCACATTTATCTTTCTAATATAGAACCACGTATATACTTACTTTGCTTCCTTCATACCAAAAGTTTTTTTGTTATCTGAATTTCAGCGATATCGCATCTTCTTGTTTTCTTTGTATTTTTTGTGAATGCGGAAAAAGATATATTGTTCGATCTTTGAAATATGCGGCATGCAGTACGTTTCTTTCTCTCATGCAGTACAATTATAGGAACTTTATATTAGAATACAGTAGATATAAAAGTAGCAATACTTTGTGGTGCCTGATATCGAAAAGTGCTAAGTAGCCACATGATATCTTTGCTCACTGAAGGGCGGCTATAGAGTTGACTGCTGGGCTGCAACAGAGCAGAAATTAGAGGCTACAAGTATCTATCATGTATTTTTTTCGAAGACTCTCCACCTAAAAATTGTTTAATTTTTAATTTCCTCATTTAAAAAAATTAGTTCAGAAGTGAAATGGACACACAATAGTTTGTTTCTGTTTAAATAAAAATAAATTAGCTAAACATACACGGGAAAACCCTTTGATTTAAAAAGAATTTTCACAGAATGGTGAGTGGATTAAACGTGTATCATGAACATGCTATGAAAATCAAAATGGAGAGTGTTTAGAGGGTACTAGCTTGCATCCGGTTCGGTATGGAAAGGTTACTTTTTACGACGAGGCGTCAATACTCCGTTAATGCATGTACTAGCATGAGGTCTAACGATATTGCCCAATACTGACGTCTTATTAAATTTTGACAAGGGTTTTTTAATTGATTTTAGATAATTTATTTATCTACGGATTTGTGTTATGGTGCATATACAAGTTTTATTTGACATGTACAATGGCATGAAGTGTTTTAAAAGTTGAAAAAAAGTAAATAAATTAGTTATCAATACGCTCAGTAGTCATGTTTAGCTGGTAATAATTCACAAGGTATAGCTTATGATATCTTCAAAAACATATTTAGATAAGACGTCGTTATTGATTAAAGCCAGTGAAAGTTTTGTAATAATTCACTGGGTACGTACTCAGCTAGTACCAAGTCGACCCCTTCAAAATTGGCCAAACTTTCCCCATCATTAAGCAAATCAATTCAATTCGATTGATGATAAAGTCGCTGTATCGTCATCCTGTCTCCGTGTTTTCTGATCAAGTTGTAACTATCCAACCAAATACCTGTCATTTTTATTGAACAACCACGGAACACTACCTCCTTAAATCTGATTACGCATAAAACAAACCACCCATCCGATTTTTTGTTGACAAACTGTTTCAAAATTGTATTAAATGCAACAAAGAAATAAAAAACAAATTTAAAAGGTGACACGTCTTTATTTGTAACTTTTTTTCTTTTAAATAAATCTTTGGATTATCCAGTGCAATCAAGATAAATGCAGTTCACTATCAGGATCAAAAACAGATCCTGAATCACATAGATGTTTATCATATGTATGATGTTGCGACTAAGGTGTAAACGTATACAAGACTGTCGTCATTCTCGCGTGAACGTTTGAAATTCGATGATAATAGACGGGTATTTTCGGGGTATATCAAGTGCATATATATCGCGATCATCGAAATGATATGTAATTCAGTAGAATTAACAAAGGTAACACAGAAGAACTCATAAACAAGATGTATCAAACGGCGCACACGAACGTAACCTTTAAGACGTCAAGAAGTCAGAAGACACCAAACGTATCTCTTTGAACCCGAAGTCAACCTGAAATAATCTTCTAAATTTAAATATAAGATACCGTTTGACTGAACTCATTAACTTTTTCAGACAATTGTTGTGACTCTAATTAAATCTTTAGTTGAAAAACTTAGCTTCTGCATGTTTATAATTAAACGTCCATAGGACAAAGCTTTTTGATATTTATACATTTGTATATTTGTTACGTAATCTAATGTTCGAGATAAAGAGAATCGTTCCGATGATTCATATGACACAACGCATAAATTACATAATCTTATTTAATAACTTGACCACACTTTCTGTCTTGGTGCTTTTGTAATTTTAGTAAACATTTAAATTATAGTATCGATGAAAATATTGGAAAACGATTGAAAGTCTTGTCACTTCTAACTAAAAGGGTGTAAAATTAATCCTATCATATAAAGATTCATCTTAAATTAAATACAGGTTTACCAAACTTTCAAAATTTAACGACTTTATGTCATATTTTTATGACAAATCGGTCCACAGTTTCCATTTTTGGACACTAAATGCAATGTATGGATTAAACAAATAGAACCTTTACTTAATGAGGGACCCCACAGTACTCTAATGCTCGACTTTTATTTTAAAGACTTGTAGCTTAACCAAATATTTGGACGTAACTTTTAAAATCTCAACCTCGTTAAAATTACGAAAATTTATGCACACCAATTTTAAGTATAAAGGACGGTATTGGCAAGCATCTGTTTCGGTCATATAAACCGTCAACTACAACTTGTCATAATTCTTCATTTAAGTCATAACATTTATAACAGTATCAATCAATGGTAAACAAGCATCTTAGTATATATGAACTTGTTGTTTGTTCAATTCTGTAAAACATAAAACATAAATAAAAAATAGAAAATGTAAAGACTTGCTCATTGTTGAAGGCCGTGCGGTGACTTATAGTTGTTAATTTCTGTGTCATTTTGGTCTTTTGTGGAGAGTTAATTTATTGGCAATCATACCAGATCTTCTTTTTTGACATAAAGTCTTAACACAATAGTTTCCCCTTTTTCAGTAATATAAAAATAAGCAGACGTGACATGATTGACAAATGAGACAACTATAAACACAAGTTCAAATGAAGTAGATTTAAAAGCAATTAGAGGCAATTGTGGCCTTCAACAATGAGAAAAGTCCAAACCGCGTATAGTCGGCTTTAAAAGGCCCCGAGACGAAAAATGTGGAACAATTCAATTGAGAAAACTAATGGCTGAATCAATTACAATAAAAACAATAATAAGCTACAGCTGGTTTGGTATCTTCTGAAAGTTATTTCCAACATTTAGAACGAGATCTACATACCATTTACAGACTTAAAGTGTATTGTTCTAGAGACAGGACAAACATTGCACTATCCTAATACGTATCAGAAGTCATGTACTTGAGACTAATCAGTTTTGATAAGTTTAGAAAGTAGTTCCAAGACTTCTTATGGAATGACGTTTGTTCTTTCAAAACAGAACGAAGAGAGAATTTCTGTACATTGAACAGAATTCTTAAGTTTTAGAAGAAAAAGACGGTTGTAATTTTCAAAATCTAATTAGTATTTGACTGTTTGATAGCTGTCAATGTTACAATGGGCCAGCACCTAGTCGCCTTTATATTGATGTATTGGGTTGATCTCTTTTTCTGATAGTACCAGCTTATAGAATATAAAAGGCGTGATACCGGCATTTATAGCCCGTTAATTGAGATAGGTAGGTTATTTAATGAAAAGTGAATCAGGTGTGAGGCATGTATATATAATCTGATTATTGATAAAAGAAACAAGAATTGAACACTTTAATGTAAATATTCCGATACCTACCCGTCGTAACGATTCGTTCTATTCAATGTTTTTTCACCAGTGTTTATTTTTCATTTTGTTGAAACTTAAGCCTGGTTAGAACCGTAATTGAAATATGACAATTTCGATTATTAGCAATGATGGATTAATGGGTAGATTGAAATGGTTCAGGTCCGTAACAGTTGTATCATACCGTTTCCGTTATTGATCCTACTATTATGTTGTATGTCCTGTTTCGCTGATGGTGTTTGTTTTTGTTGTCAAAAAATTGTGAAATCAACACTTTCAAACAAAAATGAAAAGCGCTCAAGGCGGAGTTTTGTGAACATTTAATCAAACACAATATGACGTGAGATGTGAATTTCATCCATATCTATTGTAACATCTAAATGTTAAATAAGTTAAATTGAGTTTTAACATGGAATAAATATAAGTTTAGATATGAACGCAAACGCAGTTCACGTGTACTGATTGAGGGGTCCGTAGGTGATCTGTTTATGTTGCAAGGCTAAATTTGTATTCCTATCCAATATACTATCCAATTTCCGTGGCATTCTAAATTTCTCCTACCTTAATCACGAGAACCTACCTATTGTATTTATTGTCAATTTGTTCTCGTTCTGAATATGCATGAAATATTTGCCACTGAACGTTCAACAACCAACAACCAAGCAGGATTCTCAGGATTCGATTCGTCGAGTGTTATCAGGAGTTTATATAAATAAATTATATGTGGGATTGACACTAATGAGACAAAAACCCAGCGATCTTAAAGAACACATACAGGCAAACAAAAATACGATCTTCTACATTAGGCCAGCGTCTATATACAATGTGTCAATATCTAAATCGTCATCAAGTCTATGAAAAACGTATATATTTCGGAGGAACTGACAAAGGTTTGCCCTATACACCAAGTTCACTCATAAAAAAAGACGGTATGGTATAGTTTATTGCATTTTACTATCAGATATGAGGGTTCTGTGAAAAGGGGAAGGGGTTGGAGCTATTTTATAGAGTAATACTACAATTGTTCTTAAAAAAATCTTCGTGAGGTTAGGACGGGATTGGGTGACACCAAATGCTCATTTCCAATATTCCGCTTTTTTTATGTATTTTCTTACCACTTCCAACTTTCCCCGTTCTTCTTCTCTGGGCCCCTCTTTTTGCCGGCCCTATATCAAATTAATCCCTATATTCCACATTCTTTCTTGTTTTACCCCAATAAACCTATCGACTATCCACTTTTCACACTCTAAATGCCACATGCAAATCGGCGTAAAGAAACAAACGGTACAAAACAACTCTTGGTTTTCCTGTTGCAAGGCTAACCTTTGCGGTCTATATAAACTTGATAATGTAGCAAATTTTCTTGAATATATACTGATATATACTAGTTGATGCTTATCTAGTAATCAATTTATTGATGAAATAACGCACATGTATACCCCGAGGGGTTGAAGGAACAATTGGACACTGTTCAAGCATTATATAGGGTAATTTCAAACGGACATCCCTCTTTAACCCTAATGTTTTTCTGCGTGCAGACGACATTTTTCATTTGCAATTATGAATTACGAATGTAATCATAATTGATATCCATCTCAAGAAACAAAAACATTATCTTTAAGACGTTGTTTCGGGGCTAAATATGGTATTATAAATATGTAAACATCACTTTTGGTTAACATCAGCTGTTCGCACCTGTCAATGTGTATTGCCACGAGGACCACCTGTTTGTGTATTGCCCTGAATCAGGTAAAAATTCCAGAACAAAGACCAGGTAAAGTGCATTATACAATTAAAATGTAAATTTCCTGTTTATAGGTCATTAAAGATTGATACTTTTTCTATTTTAAATACACAAATAATAATAGACTATAATTCGTAAGCTTTGATGGATTGGACAGCTGCCAAAGTTGTATTTGACAATAAAATATATACTTAATCGGATAGAGTAAGAGATGAGAGAGAAATAGGACCCTTTTCTAAGTAGAAAGAATGCAGACATTCTCGAGATATTGTGCGAGTTTTAGTTTCGAGTAAGTTCGTGAATTTCTGTTTGCACTTCAAGTCTCAGGCAATTCATATCCGAGAGCTGCAGCAGTTTGATTTGATAATATTTAAATATTTTCGAACTTTAATTGCATGAAATGTAAACTTAAATGAAATTAAACTCAACGATCAGCTTAGAACTTGCTTAAATTTGAATTTAATACTAAATACGTCTATTCATTGATGTTCATTTTTGTCGGTTACAAGCATCAAGTTATCTGCCGTGAGAAACGAAATAGATATTTCGTTCATTTGCTAAACCGGAAATCATAATGGGTCACCAGAGTCAATTCATTTTAAGTGTGTGTTTACTGTTAAGCTCTTCGTCGGATGTTTGCGTGCTTATTTAAAAATTGAAAGAAGAATCTAATCCTACGTTGTGATGCAAAATTATTTTTTTCGCAATAATCCACGATATTCGATTCCGCAACTGTTTGAGCTGCAATCTGAAACGACCACATGCTACAACGACGTTTGTAAAGTGTAAACGATCCCTATTTGTAGATCTTTCCATTCAAACCTTCGATTTGAGCTAAAAATTCCGATGCTATACCGTAAGGCTCGCGAGTATACGAAAATCAACCACGGAGAGAATCTATATGATTCGGATCAACCATCAATTGCGTTTTCTACGGGTATTAAGATACATACATGTGATCTAAAGTGCCGACAGCAAGGTACCAATGAGATTTTTAATTCATTCAATATTCCAGTGGCTATCTGTTTAAAACAAATGCCCTGTGTCCAGCTTTGCTTACAAGCTTTATAAATGTAAGCAATGCTTGAATATAGTGGACCTGTAGTCTACTGTATTCAGATTGTTCACGTAAATATGGCGTTTGTCTAGTAACAGAATTAACCCCGAGGTGACGAACCTTGTGAAAGCAAACATCAGCTGAACTCTAGGGTAACGATAGACGTGATTTTGTAGACAAATCATTGATTAATACATTTAATTTTCAATATATGTGCAACATGCAAATTGAATATAAGATTTAAATATTCCATTTACCGAAACATTTATGTTACTATGCAGATCTATTGTATAGATTGTACAAATTAAAAGTGCGTGCACCGCATAGGGAAGTCATATACCAAGGGGACATGGTGCACAAACGTGATTTGTATTTGTATGAATAGGAAAGTTGACACTACTTTTTTCTTCAATTGTTAAGACTTCATGCCTTTATCCCATCTTAAATACGAAATTAACTGAACGCAATTTATTTGACGAATAATAAATTAAGTGTAGATTTTTCTTTTTATCTCCTGTACTTCACAAAAGTTAATTTAAATAAAGGTATCTTAAAAGTGCGATTTGAGGTTTACAACCAAACTAATCGATGCCAATATTTTACCATAAAATAAATACTTCCATTATTAAACAGGGGAGTCTTTGTTCGGGAACCATATTAAAAAGCCACAGAGCTAACACTTTAACAAGAAGCTGCAAATAATCATATCAACCTAGAGACTTTTAAATCAATATGTGGTAAAAAAGTTTAAAAAGTTCGCATGAACTTATCTACATTATAGATTAGTAAATAATAGTACATATTGACGAAAGTTGTCCAAAATAAGTTTACTAAGGTTGGATATATATAAATGATCTTCGGTGTTTTAATCAATAGGGAAATAATGTAGAGTGCCCCTTCATGAATACATAATTATAGCGATCTATGTGTACAAAAGACAAAATTGGTGTACATATCGTTTCACCCCTTTTGTTTATCAACATACATGAGACAAAGGAAAGAAATCAAAACACACACCAGCACACAAAAGTTACAAATACTGATCGCAAGATATGAACTTTTATTTTTTTTACTTATTTTACCTAAAAATAATGAAGATCTAAAATATAAAAAAAAACGTGACGCCTTTTCCTTTCCTATTGTTAATTTCCTTTCCTTGATTGTGATCTTTCGTTGACTCCTTCCTAGGTCGTACTTTGACGGTTGGTTCTTTATGTCCATGCACCATGTAAGTTTATTTCGCAGATTAATTTACGAATAGATTCCATTGCATTAAATGTCATAATTATTATGATATACGGATTTTTTTTTATGATGCCTTGATTAAACTTACAGGCATGGATAACATAATGTATATTTCACTGTTTCTTTGGTAATGTATCTATAAATCGAACACGTTTAGAGATGTCTCCAAAATCTATATGTTTGGCTTATTATTTGTATAAGTAAAGGTTCAAAGTATACTGCTGCATGCTGTTAATAACATCATTCACGCTTGACTTTTTCGGGATTAATGTAAATTCGTTTATTTCAAGACAAGATACTTATTTACTATTTTTGTCTCCATTAATCAAATCTGAACATATTAACATATTAACAATGAGCTTTGTACAAAACCGTGTTTTCTTGGATCGTTCTTGACATGTTATCACAGTTTTTTGTTGTTTTTTTATTATGGTTTTTTTGTGCTACCCTATTGACGTTATTTAACGTCATTATTAAATATCTTATTAATAATAATAAAAAGTTTTAAAAAAAAAGTGTGTAAATATATGACATATGTCAAGCTCTATTATATGAAATGCATTAAACCAATACATGTACGTTTATCAGCCTTGATCTATGTTTTGATCATAAAACCAGTAAGTTACAGTGGTGTTAGTATAGCGCACAAACCAAAGACTGTCACACCCAGGATTTCCGTGTAATCTTTTACGGTACTTACACATAAATGAAAATGTATATATCAAAATGGTGCTTGGACTAAAACAGTACCAAACTCAGGTGACTATAGTGTAATAATGTTCGAATCACATAAATCGATTTGAAAGAAACACTCAAGGTCGCAAACAGACACAAGCCTTAAAACATTATAAACATACATATATATAGATTTCTAAATATATTATATACTAGTATTAGGTATATTTGCCAAGAACCACTGGTCCCATTTTACAAAAACACATGAAGTCAAGTGAACATGTAGAATAATGAACATTTACTTATATTATATTAAGTAATATGTTAATGTCAATACAACCATTGGCGTCATAAATTTACATTAGTTTTTAAACCAAATATTTCGCCCTGTTTCTTCATTTTATTTTCTTAACGCTTTAACACATTAAGTAACTAAATAAATTGATACCATCGTAATTCACTTATAACGTTTAGGAGGTAAAACAACGATAGCTGTATGTTAATTTGATTACATATATGATAAAAAGCCAGTTTGAGTGAAAAACGCGGCAACTGGACCTGAATTGGAATTGATGGTATTTTCTCTCAATTTGTTTCTTTGCTGTCTCGAAAATCATATCAATGGCAAAATAAAGCTTAACTTTCAAGACAGAATAAACCGCTTTTTTTTCTTTTTTTCATACCGTGAAATCCCTGACATTTAACCAACTAAATTTTATGGGAGCAGACGTCAGTGTCTACCCTGTTATAGGTTCTCCCATTAACACATTTGCTCGCCATGTCTACAATTATAAATCATTTGTTTAAAGAAGGTCTCAGAATTTTAGGTGACCTTCAGACACCGTTATCAACTGAGAAGCGATAGTGATGGGTAATTTCATGTCTCAACGACGATTTTATGCGTTTTAGATAGACATTAAATAAAAAGTGCCATCGAAAAATTACGTAAGCGGTAATATAAACAGCAGGGAGAGCTCATTAATTGAAATAATAAATTTGTTTAATATACACGATCGTCGTATTAATGATAAAGAATATCATGTTTTGTAGATGCCTACATTTGGTAATTGTACGAATTGTATTGCGTAGTTTGATTGATTGTTGGTTGCTCCACTTCAGTGGCAAATATTTCATACATGTGCAGGACGCTGGAGAACATATTAGCACATATATACCTTAGGTATTTATGTCCTGTTATAGAGGCTGTAATAGATGAAGGATGTGTAAATTTGGAGAGAGAAATACTAGTTTAGACGGGGTATTAAATCACTTTGGTACAGTTTTGTCATGATTAAAACAAATAGCATATAAACTCAAATCTGAGATTTTTTTTTCTATTTGCATAAAGATGAACAACAAAAAATGACAGTTCTGTCATGATTAAAACAAATAGCATATAAACTCAAATCTGAGATTTTTTTTCTATTTGCATATAGATGAACAACAAAAAAGGAGAGTTTTACAACAGTAGTTTCAAAGGTTAATTTGGTTCCAACGAAGTCTGCAGACCCATTGACTGTGTTCGCACTATCTGGTAACAACGTCATTTTTAAACGAATGTAATGTTGAAAAGCCGTGTTTTCTTTCTGCTCATATCTGAAAAATTAAACATGTTTTAAGGTGAAAACGCGAATTGGTCGCAACCGGTCACCGTAGAAGACAGGTCAGCTACCAAAACAAAGTTTTATTGAAAAGTACGCTTTGACTTGATCAATACGGACTATATGCACATCATCTCTGAAATTGACTATTATATAATTATTCTAATTACGCATTTTCAAAAGATAAATAAGATTCTATTATTAGTTACGCCAGCATCATGCTCAGATAATTCTGAAAGCCTCGAGAATTTTATGGCGTTCCATCACATAAAAATGTAAATTAATAACCAATGATTTTACTTGCTTGTTATAAAAAAAACCTGTATCCTCTTTCCAAACATATCAAGTTTATTTTGTCAACATATTGTAAAGTATTTAATAATTGCCAATTTTTGTACTATTTATGTTCCAATAAAGTCAAATATAAATCTTTTTATAGCCAATAATATATGGATGCATTTTCAGTAGACAATAAAAATGCAATCATTTATTATTGAAATATACTGTAATGGTGAAAAATTATACCCCAATTTCCATAAAGCAGACGTTAAAATACCCGGATCAAAATACAAAATAAAGTATGTGGTAATTGTCAAGAATTTAGGTGCGTATTCATATGTGCACTGATGAAGTAGGAATATTGGCACCTAAAGTATAAAATTTCATGTATTCAAATGTAATTTATTTATTTATTTGTTAACTTGTATTTTTTTCCATTATGTTTGATTGAGTGTTTTAATCATTTTGTTGTCACGTCAACACGAAGGGTGTGTGTTTGTGTTCGCGATGTCCGTGTTGTGTTTTGTGGTTGGTTTGGCATTTTGATACACTTCACGTCATTTATGGGTATCTGCCTAACCACCAGAAGGTGTCCTTTCGTAAACAAATAACTTTTTCCTTCTTCAAAAGACTAATGTCTAAACGCTATGATCCATCTTCATAAAACATTGTAACGTGTTTCTGTCATTTAAGTTTGGAATTGGCTTTTGAGGGGATAGTCGCCATTTGAATGCTTCCCAACTGGTGACACTGCATTTATATGTATAGCTTGACATACACCTCTGTCACTGGTTCCGAACGTAATGTCGACCTCTTTGTCGATGTTTTTTTTTTTTGTGTAAGTCGGTTGTTGTCGTGCGGACGTATACGTATATAACACACCACGCCCTTTTTGTTTATTATCAACAACCATCATTAGAAAATGGTATACATGTTTTATTTTCGAAGTTGAATAAAAAATCATAAAAGGCCAATATGAAAGTATGTTTAAATCTTGATAATTGTCCTGTTCGTATGCAGAGATAAAGCAAAGTTTGGATCTAAAAAAATGGTAAAACTCATTACTAACTCGAATAATTCAAGCCCTTTCCGTGTCCGATTTTCTCCCACATGTAGCCTTCGTAGATCAGCGGAATATAACGACTGAATTATTCGGGTTATGCCATTATTATATTTACAAACTTATTGTATAGTAAATCCAAATAAGGTTAGAAGAACCAGATTTATCATCTAGGTCAATGTCAAGCTGAGGTCATGAGACCAGGTCAATGTGACACAATTTCAATCTTCATAAAAATAAAAGTTTATTGGAGCTAAAATGAAGTGGTTCTTGAAAAATGAGCGATACTGACAAGACACCTACTGAATTAAAGTTATTAATGGTGAGATTAAAGTCATCTGTTCCAAGCTTTTACATGTGCCAGTGTTAATAAATCGACATTTAAGAAATATTTGTAATGGTTTCCACCCATCCGCTTGTTGATGACTTAGAGAGCAACTTCAAGGGAGGTTATGGTTTTTCGTTAGACTTTTTTTTGCGAGAACATTTAATGGGAAGGTACGTTTCAAGAATTAGTCAATCTAAACATACACGTGTTTGTTTTAACGTCTATATATCTTATGTAATGGCTTCGTTCGGTTGCAGCAACATTGTCGTGTATCCATCATATCATTCTACTTAAGTACATTTTAAATTCAAAGGAACATATACGTTTTAACTTCTATGATAAGCATAACTGATGGAGATTGGGGCTGGGTTGGGTGTATTGACCAAATCTTAACATTAAAACAAGCTCTAAAAACTTCTGAAAATTTGATACATGATAAGATGCAAAACATAGATGAAAAAAGTAAACTTTATTTATATAAGAATCTTAAACAAAATTTATGTTTTGAAGACTATTTAAGAACATCTAACTTTACTTATAGAAAATTTATAACAAAACTAAGAATAAGTGACCATAATTTAAATATAGAAAAAGGCAGATATACAAATATTCCTAGAGAGCAGAGATTATGCCTTAAATGTAAAACATTAGAAAACGAAAAACATTTTATATTAGATTGTAAATTAAATATGGAACTAAGAAATAACTTTTTTAACAACTTGGATTTTAATTTTTCTGTTAAAGATTTATCTGATGAAGAAAAGTTGATTTCTATACTCTATCCTTCAACACCATCACAAGTAAATAAATTGGGGTCCTACATCAAAAGGTCATTAGAACTGAGGACAGGGGACACTGGAATAGTTACTGTAAATGGATGATTGTGTATATATATATATGTGAAATATAGTTATATTGTTTATTATTTTATATCTCACAAACTTAATGTTTAAAGTTTACATGGCAATAAATATTTGAATTTGAATTTGAAATATTAAAACATTCAAATATAAAACAAATAAAAAAGTACAAACATAAAAAACAAATCAAATAAACTACTCTGCAGGCATACTGTATGTTCATCGTATCTGCTATTTAAATTTCGCTGAAAAACAGGATTAACAAAGTAAATTGTTGTATACATATTAGAAATTTTGAAAAATATTGCTGAAAATATAGAAAGGATTGAAATCGAGCAGTATAACTGGTAGTAGAGTTGTTAGCTTATACTCGCCGTTTTTTCTTACTCGTTTATGTATACATATGTACATATGTACCTATAATTTTGTCAATAAATATGTACTGTCTGACTTCTTTAGACCTCATAAATATATCGCTAGGCTAAGCGTTTAGCCGAGTAGCCTTGAATGGTCATCATAAAATAGTATAGCCTTGACTGGTTCAATGTCGTGCAAAGCTATAATGCCTTTTCAAATTATCATTTTCAAACAAATGTAAATTTTGTCCAGAAAATGTAAATGGTCTTTGCCTTTTGACATTTCTGACATATGTTTTTATCCGTCTGTCACCAAATTTGAAAGCTCACTCTATCATCTTAACATTGATAAGATAAACGATCGACCACCAATTTAGTTCTTTTTTATTTTGTTTTCATTATTTCATAATAGAATAGTTATAATTAAGTATAGCGGCATGTGAATTAATATTTTGTTGTTGTTGTAGTTGGTGTTTTCGTTTTGTTATGTTTGAATTGCTGTTAGTGTTGCTTTGTGCGTACAATATATTTTCAAATCAGATTATATGCTTTGGACAAGTCAGTTGACAGTATACATCCCATTCATCTCGCTCACATATGTTCAAGAGTATCTAGCAGATTTCCAAAAAAAATTCTGAATCCATATTTTCCCAATTCTTTTTAGTGTTGAATATAGAAAATAATAATTTGATCGATGGCGTTGAATGGTACATTTATTTTTTAAAGCTTATTGCGATGCTTATAAATATGACTTAAAATGATGGGTCGACCTTATGTTTATCAAAGCACGAAGAGAATTAAGTAGGTTAGTAAATATAATAAAGAAGATGTGGTATGTTTGCCAATGAGACAACCCATCACAAGAGACCAAATGACACAGACAACGAATTTTTTTTATGAAACACGGTAACAAACGACATCCGCCGAATTACAAGCTACTGGCTTGGGACCGAATATATAATTAGTTTAATATCAAAAGTACCAGAATTATAATTTTATACGCCAGACGCGCGTTTCGTCTACATAAGACTCATCAGTGACGCTCAGATTAAAATAGTTAAAAAGCCAAATAAATACAAAGTTGAGTATATAAGTAAGTATTGATTGGCAGCCTTTTGTTGTTTACGTCCTCGGCCTTTGTGTTCTCGGATCGATATTTGTTGCTTATTGCCATATTGACAAACATACTTCGTCTTATGTTTTTCGTGTTTATCTTAAAGGTATTTATTGTGCCTATTTCATTTTCTTAGTATTTTCACCCACCAACACACATTTGTTTGTTTGTTTTCTAACTACTATGGGAAAATAGAGAAATAATAATACCTGTTTTTAATCAAATTAAATTTGATGTCAAAAGTATTAGGGTCATTAGTCTAATGGTCAGGAAACACCTTAATGTCCACTTGAAAATTGATGACCAAAATTATCAACCCTTGACTTATTTTATGGTTTAACACATAAGCGACATAATTTAGACAATGCTTTGAAGAAGTCAAACTTTTCAAGTTCAAAAGGAAATCCTTCTTCCATACGTCTTACTCACATCTTTAAGTGTGATTTTCAGACCAATCAAACACTCTTCAGCCTATTCTGAAGCATTTGTAAAAATCGTAAGAAAAATTTGATAATTGAGTAAAAATGATTTTACAATGAGAAAAGTACCGGATGATTTTAAGTAAATTTACAGTCATTTCAGCAATATCACTTTGATCTGAAGAGATGTCGTTAAATCATAAATCTCGCTACGTTAGACAAATATACAGCAAGAGAATTAAAATATGATTAGTGTTTACATCGTACTCTTGACGTAGCTAGTTTTCTTTAGTATTGTCCTTTTCATAAAATGGTAAAGAAGGGATATCAGGATCATTCGTACAATGTATATTTAACCAATATTTTTCTTATTAAATGGAGTGATTGCATGAGTATCAATGCACTTAGAAAGTAAAGCTACAGAAATCAACCAGCTATTGTGACATTAACCCAAAGACCGCATAATAACATCGTTCAAGTCACCTTACACTAGATGTTTAATAATGTCATTGAATTAGAAGGGGGGAAAAGATGATCTTCCGATGATGTAGTAAAGTGGTTTTATAGCAATTGAGACAACCCTATTCACAACAGGGAGATAGTGTCAACATATGTAGTACACGATACGAGCTTCAACAATGAACAAAAGATATTGATCAATCAACAGGTTTCTGTAAAATTATATTAAGGTATATAGGGGGAAAAAATTTGAGACAAGTGCCTGTGGGTATGATTGCCAATGAGACAACTATCCACAAAAGACCAAAATGACACAGCCATTAACAACTATAGGTCACCGTACGGCCTTCAACAATGAGCAAAGCCTATACTGCATAGTCAGCTATAAAATGCATATGCCAATTCATCTTAAACTTTGCATGAATGTTTGAGTTATGTCCTTGTTTAGATTGTCTGTAAATAAAAGGAGAAGTCTAACGTTGTAATTAGACACCAAATCAACGACGTAAAACCAAGAAAATGCCATCTACCAGTGGCTCCATTACCTGTTGAAGCTGCCACGATTTATTTTGTCAAATAAAGGACGAGTCTATGTTGGTCCTGTCTTTAATAAAATGAAACATTTAGTGGCTAAACAAATATACAATGACAAGGATATGAAAATAAGAAGATTACTAATTTTTTTTTTCTTTATCGTTAGGTTGCTGTCTTATTAACTTATACCGATACATATATCCATTCATTTCTTTTTTAATGTTGTTTTCCAAGGATGAGCTTCTCTTTTCAATATTTAAATGAACATCATAATAAAAGGCTATTGAATAAAGGTAATTTAACCCAATACATTGTAGCATACATCCGCCGTGCCTTTTACAGATGATCATGCTTATTACAACCAGCTATATATCAAAAACGTGTAAACTTCAATTGATGAGTGTATTACTAGTAATTCAATTTGATTGGGGTGGTCCAGTTGCTATAATATCATGTTATATCCGGAAGAATTCAACAACTTCGGAACAGACATATTGTCTAGCGAGAAGTGACAATACAAATAATAGAATCTTCTTCTAAAATTTGATAGTTTTTAACTTTCGGACCGTTTCCCACGAATATCCTTTATACAGAAGCATAATTTGATTGTATCTTAATAAAATTTACAATCTTAGCTAATATTTGTCAACGAACTGTTAAATTTAGAAAAGAGCTAAAAGACGTACATCAAACATCCGGCTTAAACTTGGTAAACACATTGATGATTACGATCAATATGATCTAGTATACGAATCAAAAGTCATGCATAGAAAATACATCATATTAAAATAAAATTTGCTGATTTTCTTGCATAATCTATGTAAGCATAATTATAATTACATTAATTTTATATCATTTTATAACCATATATATATAGGAAGATGTATACTTATATATGATATAAAGATCGTACGGATAAACAAGAACTCACTCACCTCGCATCTTACCTGAACATAAAAGTGAAAAGTAATAAAACAGACAAAAAAATCAAAAAATCAAAACCTGAAAGTCCCTTATCAAATGGTAAAATCAAAAGCTCAATCATATCAAAAGAATGGAAAATAACTCATATTCCTCGACTTTGAAAAGACATTTACTTATGTAGAAAACGGAATAGGTTGAATGCTGAACAGAACTCTGATTTTATTTGGAATAATGCATGATACAAATCATCTATATTCATAATTGTACAATTAGGTCCAAACTAGGTCCTAAAAGTGTAGTCTGCTTTGGCGGTCAGATGAACTAGGATGCATAAATGGTAATTTTAAAAATCAGTAATATCAAGGATTTGTATAGTACTATACAAATCCTTGGTCATATCTACCTTTATAAATTATCCGCAGACAAATGAATGATATGGATGCATTGATGCTTTACTTCTGTGTTAATTATTATCGGCAGTCATGGTACTTTTAGGTTGGTGACATAATTTGATACAGTTTTATAATTAATGATGGTGTCCATTATGTTGACAGTGACTTTAGTTTAGTCCAAATTCATATGGGATAGTTCAATGACAGTTGACTTCAGACGACGGACGCAAAGCGTTGGTAATAGCCCACATTGGGGTATTTTGAGCGAGCTCAAAATGCATAGAAACTAAAATCGGTTAGCTTCCGGTCGTTTTTAAGTGAATAAATTTTAAATTTGCATAAAATAATGTCATTTATTGAACGAGTTTAAATTTAAAGTATGCATATAAATTAAGTAATTTCATAACCTGCAAACAGACCCTTTTAAAAGATGATTATGTTTATGGAAATTTCAATATTACCGTATCTATTTACTTAAACTACCTGTACATTTTACACCTTATAAATGCACATGCACTTATCTGAGTCATATCAATCGTATCTTAGCATTGTCACTAAAAATAGCGTAGCTACTCAAAATCTCAAGATTTGCTAACTGTGGTTTATTGATTTTGAAAGGAAATTCATTCTTAAAATTCAAGGCTTGATAAGGCAAGGTTAACAATTATGACAGGAAAACTTAACCTTTAATTCTCTGGTTGTGAAGGCATTAGAAATAAAGACCTTGGAACACGTGTTAAAGAATAGCGACCTTGCCACGAGTGGTAGATACACCCCCCTTTTTATATTAATTCTATTTGAAGGTTTAGTGAACGGACAGCATTTGACATATCGGTCACTGATACGATAACTGTATGATGGATTTTAAGACGGATACCAGTTGTAAATCAAGATACACGGATTAAAATTAGATTGACCAAGGAGGTTATATTAGACCTCCTTGATTTTTTCAGACTCCCAAAGGCCTGCCATCAATCCCAACTTGTTTAACGTTAAACAACAAATCCAGTACAAATACAATATGAATGCGTAGAATATTAATTTAAAAGTCAATGAGTAAATCTGGAACTAGGGAACATACGCTTTTTTCTTAATATGCCATTTGAATACACCCTTCAAACGGCGATATATAGGAATCTATATAGAGGAAGCAAGTTGAATGTAATATACAGTAACAAGAAATAAGCCGAAATAGTAACACCGCAGCTAACACTGAAGCATGGAAATTTGTTTTTCTTGAAGGCCACTGTGCTTATAGTGCACTTTTCATGACAGTTCCTTGTATAATTGTATATTAGCAAAGGATAATAGGATACAAATATGAATACCCATAAAATCCAAATAAAGTGCCCGTTTCCGAGCATTAACATACACTAGTATATATTTCGTATTAATTGTACAGTGGTATAATTTATGAGAGTTAAAGAAGAGATTGTAATAAAATAAAACCTTGAATTTTATATCAGTTTTTTTTTCAATTAAAACTTTGTTGAATAAGAACATGCCAACCTTTTCACAAATTCTTATGTAATAGCCCATTATTCTTTCCTTTTCTTTTTAGTATCATAAATATTATGTTACCCCAATCCCACTGTGAATAATAATCAAAATAAACTAAACCTATTCACAACATTAAAACTTTCTTAAAACTTAATTATAAGACCATTTTTTCGTCAAAATGATTTTAAATGAGATTTAAATACTGTTTAAAATCAATTAAGTATACCCGCTCTGTAATTACGGGTAGTGTTTATTCTATAGACTTGGAGCCAGTTTAAAGCCTTAAATACTACCGGAAAAGCAATTATAGAATTATCATTCATGTTTTTACCAAATGGATGGACAATGACAATATTGAGACAAATAATATAGGGGTCAAACAGATCGATACAATATTGTCATTCAGTTTTGTTACTGGGTGTAATTTTCAAAGTACAGTTAGAGCCTACATTTAATATCAACGGTACTGTTAAAGTACCAAAGCTTTTGTAATTCGATAGGACTATATTACAAGTCAAAATAATCGTATCAATTTTCACTGTTTTTCGCCAATTTGCGTTCATTGAAATAAACGAAAGTCAGAAATGAGAATGCTCTAGATTCCAGATTAACCTTGCTTCAGACAATTCCTCAAATATCAAATTCGCAGAGTTTTTATGATAAAGGTACGACCCTTGATATTCTGGGGTGTAAGTAGGACTTTTTTACGATTGACCATTCAGTTTCATTTTTTGTCCCTTTTTTTTGGCCGCGCGAAAATATATTTGTTTTTTGTACTTACGTGTTTTCTATAAGTTTTTGTCTTTCAGAAGAATAAAATTGAGAAAGGAACTCGGGAGTGTGTCAAAGCGACAACAACCCGACCATAGAGCAGACAACAGCAGAATAAACATTTTCCGGCACTGAGTAATTTTATGATACAGGGAATTTTTTGGTGCAAAATGGAAAAAAAATATAATCGTTCTATAATTCCCCTTATATTCATCAATGATTTGTATAGTTAGACAATACAAATCCTTGTATACATGTGTTTCTCATTTCTCGTTTATATATATTAGATCGATGGTTTTCCCGTTTGAATGGTTTTACACTACTACCTTTTGGGGCCCTTTATAGATTGCTGTTCGGTGTGAGCCAAGGCTCCGTGTTGAAGTCCGTAATTTGACCTATAATGGCCTTTATTTTATAAATTGTTACGTGGATGGAGAGTTGTCTCATTGGCACTCATACCACATCTTCCTATATCTATCATAGAATGGTTTTTGTCGTAAACAAACCCTTGACCTTTTAGTCAACAAGTATTTTGAAATGCCTTTCTGTCTTACTAAGCAAGGAATGATCACTTAAGCAGAATTAAGCGATCGTATTGTCAAATATTAATTATGGATAGAAAGGTATTTTTCACCCGTTATAGTGTTTTATCATATAACTTTTATTTTTAACCCTTATAAATTTCACAAGTACTATTTGCGAATGTACAGCTCGTTGAAATGTCTTTTCCCGTCCCCTCAACGTCCACAAATCATACATCTTAGGACAGCAACAATATTGTATAATATAATGTGCATGCGTCATTGCATTAACCTGTTTTAATCTTTTAATCCATAAAAAGGTTGTTATCAAAGGGAAACCCCTTAATATCATTCAGTCTAAGTTGGCAGCAACTTAACCATAGGTTTCTAGGGTTAAAACTGCATTTAAAACGAGTACCACAATTTACTTTACCGCATTAACTTTTCATATTCGGGTGAAAGTTTTCCATATAATTTTCAGTTAAATCATTGACTGATGAAAGCCTTTCTTTAAGCTACCATTACTATTAAAAACATTATATTTCTGTAGTGATAAATAAGATTGGTACATGGCTTAATGGACAAGTTTATATTTTATGAACGTCTTATAGTAATTTATCATAACTATGACACACGTGGTTTGAAGGCCGTATACAATTACCTTTTAAATTACATCTGCAGGCATGAATTTATTAAACGTATACTTTCGGCAAACCCTTTATATAAAAATAATGTTATTCCATGTTTATTTTATGATAGTTTCAGCAACTTTTTGGAGATTCCTAGCTTCTACTATAATAAGAGCCGAGGTAGGAACAGACCAGTACGAAGCCTCTTTGAGGTTTTTGAATTACGTGGCGTGATTACGGAATTTGTTAGTTTTACATTATCTGTTTAATATTTAATAATGAATTGATTACAATAGCATCAATTAACATACTTTTGTTTACCAAGATTTACAACATGTTACAAAACAATTGAATGTGGCTGTTTTTTTTAGTATTACATTTTAAATGTTTACTTATGATGGTTATTATATATTCTAACCATATTCCCGACCTCTTTTCCTCTAAAGTGACAAAAACGACTGACCACCGGGTTTGTACTTACAATAGCAACATAACAGGTGCCACATGTGGAGCAGAATCTGCTTACGGCCTTCTCCTTTTTTAGGTGGGGTTAATGTTGCTCAGTTTATATTTCCCTTTTTGTATTTTATGTACTGCTGTTTGTCTTTTCATTATTTAGCGTTATTTTCATTGTATTGTCAGTTGGTTTTTGAGTTTTTACTTCTGTTTTTGGTACTTTCGACCCTGTTCTCAATACCAGATATATCACAACTATTATATGGCATATATATACACTTAAGAAAAACCAAATGTAATCGTTCTCCTTTCCTCATTGTTCCTTGTTTTTAAATTTGATTTACATTAATAGTGTTGTTTGTGCCTTTCACTCGGTGCAATGTAATGTAAACTCTCCGTGGTTCTCAATGGCAGCGCAGAAATTGTAATATACAAAATCTATAGCGCTTACAATTTCTGGTCCGGAATTACTAGTACTTGCAATTACAATACGTTTTTTAATAAGCAGAGAATTGTCTTCTCGCAGTGGGGTAAGACCCCAGTGAGGCAATAACGCATCTTTACAAACACTGGAAGATAAAAAGGAAAAAAACAATTGGACCAAAAAATATTACTTTATCAGTTGTAAGAATTATTACAGGAAGAATGTTAGCTTTAACAACAGTTGTTGATCACCTCATCAGATATATACAATTTTAGCCTTTGATGTCGTGATCCGACGTCCATACATCGTTTCCGCTAAAAATATCTGATTTACCAACACGTTTATACAGAAGATGCGATTATTACGAATAATGGAAACCACAGAATAAATTACAAAAGAACAATTTGACAGGAGTAAAAAAAAATAAAGATATGGCAGGAGAAAGGAGCATGTTTATAAATAAGTGTTGAATACAGCGATTGTCAGATTATAACCATAACTTTGATGTGGTATTATAACAATCACAATAGATTAAAAAACTCAGTATCTCATTTTAATCTATGTATAATTAACAAATTGACCTTGTGTGGTCGTCTTGTCTGAAGTCAATACATTTTTTATATTAATATCTAACCCATTCTTTAATGACTGCTCTGCGACGATTAAAAGCTAATTTACTCAGTAACTGAAGCAACTCCACTATCCAGCAGAACAAAACACAGAGTCATTTTTCTTAAATCTTTTATGTGATTTTATTTGCACGTTTCACCCCCTTATCCCTTCTATCAATAACAAAGCAAAGCCCCTTATATCAATAATAAACCACGGCAATTATAGAAGTGCGATCTTTTTAAGTAATAATTATTATTGTGTATCAGTAAATATTTGAGACCAATTAAACTTTAGCAATCATCTTTCTGATGACAATGGTACGATTGTTATCTATAAAATTACCGCTAAATATAGGACTTCATCAAAATCGTTATAAGTCATGTGCTTTGTAAAAGATCAACTCGATTAAGAGGTATATTTGTAATGCAAACAATAAGAAAATTGCACCCCGAAACTGCAAACAATGCGTATATTCTTCTGCAAGCACACCTGTACTATTAATTTCTATAAAAAAAAACCGCTATAGTATTATTTTAGAACTAAAATGGAGTACTTGGCGATCGTCTTATCTTTCAGAATGGTCAGAAATAAACAACTTTGAAAGTACGAATGAATTCCTTCAAAAAATTATATTATCAAACAAACGAAGTTAATAAAATTAACGGTCCCAATTTTCTTGCACCAGATGCGCATTTCGACAATACATGTCTCTTCAGTGATGCTCGTGGCCAAAATATTTGAAATTCAAAGGCTTAAGCTTATATAAAAGATGAAGAGCTTAATCTAGAAGGTCCAAAAAGTATAGCCAAATCCGTGATGACATCATTTAAAATATTTTGCGTAAATTATGTGAAGCGTTATTTCTGATTTCTACCATATAAAGCAATAGACAGAGCAACACGAACCCCACCATGAAACCAGAATAAAGCCAAGGAGCTCCGGAAAAGAAAAACAAACTGTGAATTAGACTTGACTGTATCTAAGGTATCCTTAATTTCAAATTCAAAGGGATATATAGCGACCGAGCTTTAAATTACTTAGAGAATGGATCTCCATCTGTATAGTGGAACGTTAAGTCAAAAGTAAATGTCATATTCCTTCACATCTCTTGAGAAGCTTAGAAAGCCATCTTCCTTGAAAAAAAGAACACAAAGGAAACAACCGGTTTCTGTTGGAATCCAGATTGTCTGTTGACAAAAGACTTTTTACGAACGTAACAGATATGCTTAAAATATTTAAAATCAAACAATTCCTTCCTCAAACAAGACACTAGTTCATTTGCGTTTGCCATTCTTCTTTTTTATTGAAAACATATGACATTAAAGTTTGAACAAGGAATGCGGCGTGTCCCGATGTGGCAAGATAATCTAGTTATCGGCCTGTTTCCGGATTCCGAAAATGTGTGTTTTTTTGTTTTTTTTTTAAATTAATTTTATCAATGAGAATCTTGCTGAAATGATGAGGGTTTTTTCGTGTACTGTATTTGTTGTTTTAACTTAGTTATATCAGCGCATTCGAAATCCATTAAAAAGATCTTTATCGGGTATTGAAAAAGAAGTTGACAAAACTATACCATTAACTGCGCACCTGAAACAGTGCAACATCCGCTTTATAGTTAATTTGTACTTTTGACAGAAGTAAATAGAGAAGTTTAGTCAACATTCTGTGACCTGTGTCGCCTGTTTACTTTGTGATGGAGGGTAACCACAATCGGTCTTTTTCATGCTAATTTACTGAATAAAAAGGTAGATGACTTTAAAAAGGTGTTTGTCTTGTATTTGGAACAGCGTTTGCTGACAGATACGCAGACTGTCGATAGAGCATTAGTCCTTCTGTGAAGACTCTACTTAAAAGAAAGAACCGTACAGAAAAACTCCAAAAAAGGAAAAAAAAAAACAGACTTGATTTGTCAAGAAACAAATTACAAGACATTTTCTGAAGAGGGTTAGCGGTCTCCGGGGCATAGTAAACCAAAATGCATAAAGATCAGTCTATAGAAAGAATGGTATATATATTGAATAGGAAGCAAACGTACGATTATAAGCATGTTTATGACAGAAACTGATATATCAATTTAAGCTTGTCATTATTGTCCAACTGCTATGCTTGTTACATTGAATAGAAAGTGCTCATAGTTGCAGGGAATATCATTGTTCTCAATCTTTTTTGAAGATTTTTTACCTTTTTGCAAGCCCACATGCATTTCCTTCCATATCCATTTTTGTATTTTTTGTTTTTGTTTTGCATTTTATTTTCCAAGGTGGGGAGAGATGACATTTTCTGTAAGATAAAATAACCCTATATCCACTTCCGGTTCCTCTAGAAAACTGGAGTTGACGAAGGAGGAGCAAAATTGGTGTCTGTGACCTGAGTTATGTAGTTTGCTTACTACGATCACTCTAGAAATGAAAGTGGAAAGGAGGTGCTGAATTATTCGAGTTATGGTGGATGTGGATTATTTTCTGGACCCCTGTTGTGTTCACTTATCGCTACACTTACTCTTCGGTGAAGAGATTTGGATGAAATAGTGAACCAGGTTATGTGAATTACAGGATACTCATCCACCTCTATAAAAGCATCATACTTACATTGTTTAACTACCTGTAATGGATTGTTTTTGTTATCATTTATTTCTTTTTTTCTGAATACTGTTTGATTGATTACCTATGCCAACGTTTGACAAATGATTTATTTAGTCCATTAAAACTTAATTAAAACCACAGTGGTCAAACATTTTCCCTCTATTTCTAAAGTAAATAATAATACTACACTATAAAACAAACTCTATAACAAGTTGCTTTCTTTAAAAAAAGAAATGCAATCGTAAACCCAAATGCTTGTTTGGCATTATATATAATATATTAGATAATTGTTTAATAAAGATGTATTGTTTTATATTACTTTTGTTGTGCACAAGAATTAGAAACTGACATTGCCTGTTTACCTAATGTAATACCGGCTTCACACATCAACGCATAGATCCGACAACATGCACGCTACCAATACGCTAGTAAATTTGATGCATTCAACCTGTCAATCATATCTGTATCGTGTGCACAACGACCTAAAACGTGTATTGGGTTTGCGTAAAGCGTATCTATGCGTTTCTCCTAGTCTTTCTACATTCCCGACTGCAGGTCTGTCTATATGTGAATGTTTGTTAATAAGTCTGTCACATTCGCCCGTCTGTTTACATGTTTACCAGTCCGTCTATGCCCACTGGTTCGTCTACATGTTCACTAGCTTTGAAATAGCTTTCGGTAAGTTCGATTATTTCAGTGATTTGTGTCTATTGTTTTTATGTAAGTGATTATTGTGCACTTTACCCATATTTTTAGGGACGCGAATAGCAACTGATATTTTACAGTTTTTTTCTTGCGATGTGTTGTCCTTATGGTTTGGTTCATTAGGGAGGGTTGGGTTTATGGCCACTACATTGTTTATGTACCAATGTCCATTATAAAGCCAGGAACATGTAGTACAGTGGTTGTTGTTCATAATTCATGTCGGTCAAGTTTTTTCGTAAATTATTTTGTTATCAATAAGGCTATTTAGTTTTGTTTGATTTTTGTTTTTAAATCTTAATGGTCGGTGCATTTAATAGCTGACTAAATAGAGTTTATTTCATTTTTGGAGGCCGCTCAGTGGCCTTTAAAGACTTACTACCGCGACATTGTAACTCTAGTTGATACTTGTATCATAAGTGCTGGACCATGGTCGATCATATGCACCTTTGAGGCAGGCGGGGTATTTTTGTAAATATTGTACAGCTCAAACTAATGGGAGTAGTTCCTGTACTTCTATGTCTTGTCCCATGTTGCATGGTTGGAAAGGGTGTAATATCTTCTGTAGGTTTGATGAAGTTTCACCCGAATCGGACTTCTTCTCCTGAATGAAAGCTTCAAGGCGACGAGTATTTTTGTATGCAATGTGCCCTTAACGTGTCTCAAACTTATCTGTAGCGTTTATCTTGTATCGTGCAGCGTGTATATTATGTACGTGCAGTTTACAGGTAAACGCTTGACAAACGCTTGAGCTGAATGAAATTTTTTATGTTCCATTAAAATTTTCCTGCAGGAAAAGCGTTCACCAAGCGTATACCAAATTACCTTTGCTTTTCGACGTACTTCAAACTTATGGAACGCGGGTTTAAATGCTTGCGAAGCGTTCCTCTGGTGAGCAACTAAGTTACGCATACGTACGATTATACGGACTTTGTTAATTTTCTTTTTCGACTGATTATTTTACATTGTCTTTTCGGGGCCTTTTATAGCCGACTATGCGGTACGTGCTTTGCCTGTGGTTGAAAGCCGTACGGAGACCCTATAGTTTGTACTTCTGTGTTATTTTGGTTTCTTGTAGATAGTCTCATTGACACCAAACCATGTCTTCTTTTTTATATTTGATATCTAATCGCCGACCTGGTTAAGTCTGCTAAAAATGCATGCATGATTCATTTTTAGGTTATCAGTCGTAATGAAAGTGGCACATTTAATTCGTAGTTTCATTGCCTGAAGTATCATTTCTTACATCTGCATGGTCAAATGTGTATTTTTTTTAAAATAAATTTTAGATTTAGATTTCAGTCACGGTTATTCCCCCCCCCCCCCCTTTTCATATTGAATATCTATACTTATCAGTCGCATTTTAATGACGAAAAGGATTCAGAGGTTATTATGTGACCTCCATGTTTAAAAAAAAAAGTAAATAATGTTGGTAATATTTAAACAAAGAAAATAACTTTAAATTTGCAATATTAATGAAAATAAATACGGACATAACTTTCATAATTAATTTTAACGTTATTTTCAATAAACGATATTTTTTTTTTTGAAAAATCCTCGTTTTTACACCTATTTGAGGCACATATTTATGATTCCCATGTCCTTGGTCTATCCTAGACGTAAAATTTCAAAAAGTGCTAATACTTTTTTTAAAGATTTTATTATTAGATGTTCTCGTTCAAACTTTATTTTTTTCATTTTTAATATCTATTTAATTTTATTTTTGATAACCATTTTTTTTATATAAAAGTTGCAACATTTAGCAAAAAAAAACAAAAAAAACCTGTAATTTAATCATATGCAAGAAAGACTTCCCTTTAATTTCATTATAAAAAACATGTACATCTTCACTAAACGTAAAATCTAAAATTAAATGCTACTAAAACTCTTTCTAAAGATTTTATTTTTAATTATTCTCGTTCAGAACAAAAAGCGCATTGTTTACATGAAATCTTATCTCAAATCTAGCACAGCTGGTTACATCGTTTGACTAATTAAAATAGTACGCATGTAGGTTAATATTAGCAGCTTGTAATCGTGTGCAAGAAAGTATTATATAAATTTCAATCATACGTAAAATATCTCTATAGCAACTAAGATGCTAATGCATATTCAACAGATTAGTTAGCTATTGCGCATGCATTTGAAAAGTGGTCATAGCTATTGCGCATGTATTTGAAAGGTGGTCATGGAAAGAACAGAAGTGTTCCGAATAACATCCGGTGTTCCGAAAGACTACATCACTCGTCCAATATATACTGCGTAAACCCTCAGGGGTTTACGCAAAAAGACACTGATGTCTTTTTGTCATGTAAGACATAAAGTCAATAATACAGAACGAACGGCCATTTACGAAGATTTTTTCTATAGATTGCGCTAAATTACAGTTTTAACGCATAGGCGATAATAACTTGCCATGGAGCCAAAATCCCATTAGCATCTACCTACCTTTAAAAGACAGGTAGATAGGTGAAAATATCAGGTAATTAAATGATCAGATGACAAATTATCACGATTTCTCTCATACCTGTTAATGATACTAATTGACAGAAATGTCAAAATTAAATATCAAGTGAAAATTCTCAAAAGACTTGAGGCACATCTCCTTTCATTCATAGTAATAAACAAACGCAATAGTCCTTTCAAGTTCAAAATTAATGCACTTCAACAAGACTTATTATTTTGGGCTGTTTCACACTACAAAATTGTTGTTTAAAAGTGACTTTGATAATTTCAAAACATTTACTTATTAGTATGAATAGATTTTTTTATTCACTCGGATTTCAGCTTATACTGTTGATAGTTTTTGATATGTATATACATCCAACAGAACAGAAAACATATAAATAGTAAACCATTGGAAGAGAAGACATGTATTGCACTACGGAACACTTGACATGCCAGAATAGTAGACATGCATCGGACTGTAGAGACATTAGTCATGAACATGCTTTCTAAAATGAGAACAGGTGGCATTTGTTCCATAAGCATGCAGAACAGCAAACATGTATTTCCACGTTGGAACAGAAAGACACTACGGCACTAACAGTAGATATATTTAACCGAAATAAAGTGTTACACAAACAGGACCGAAGACATTTCTTGTGCTATCATGGAAGGAAATTTATCGCTTATTCTTTAAAACAAAACCCTATATTAAAATTATTTCAGACTTCTAAGTTATACTTATAATATAAGTGATATTATTTCCAATGAGACAACTGTCCACATGAGTACAAATGTCTTCAATTTAAGCAACTATAAAATGTTAACCATATACGACCTTCAACAATGAAAAAGACCTATATATGATAAAGTAAGCTACCGTAGACCCTGAAATAGGAAAAAGAAATGTGAAAAATTAAAACGAAAATCAAACTGTTTGACTTCCACGAGAGACAGCTAAATGGAACTTGGATCAGCACTTCGAGCATGTGATCACGTATTGTATCTTATATATATTGTTAGATCTTGTATAACCAAAGGTTAACAAAACTGTCTCGTTCTTTGGCCAAAATATACAGTATACAAATAAGGTTTGTATTAAATAAACTTGTACAAAGACTTGCTGTATAATCCTATATTGAAACATACAAATATAAATTGGCAAAGTTTCTACCCGATATAATACTCCGTAGAATTCGTCATCAACAGTATATAGTCAGAGTATTTAGACACCAAATTTGAGGTTTTAATACTTATTGAAAATATTGTATAGCATTCAGTTTGTATCAATGAATGGCAGTTGTAATGTTTGATAGACTTTTAAGCAACCTTGAAGCGAGACCAATGCGAAGTTTGACTAATTCAAGGTTCTAAAGTTTAACTAACGACAATTTAAACACCTATTTTATATATGTTATAAAGCCATTTATCTGATGATAAAGGGACATCTTATGACAGATATCATTTTTGTGAATAATCCTTTTATATATAGGAAGCCGCAACCGAATTTTTTTATTGAAACTCGAGTTGCAGTTTGACTGACTTTCATTTGACCTTTACCGTAAAATGATACCCAAAGAACGACTATTTGACTTCTTCTGTCAGATGTACATTTCTCATTCAAACGAGGCTATCTGTTAAAAACAATAAAGACACTGAAATCTACGAAGACTGTGAAAATGTATAGGGTGCTGTTTTAGTTTTTTAAATAACGAGTACAAATGTCAACACTTTTGAAAAAGAGAAGATGTGGTATTATTGTCAACGAGACAACTATACATCAGAGACTTGGCGTATGAGCTTCATCAATGAGAAACACCCATTCCGCACAGAAAGCTATGCAACTACACTGTACTACAACTAATAATGTTCGGAACTTGAAACAACGCATTGTATTTCAGGAATTGAAACTCAACCGAATTATATTTGGTCAATAGTAAATACACTTTTACATACTAATTAATTTGGATATAATTAAGGATAAATAGTTTATTTCTATGATGTCATCCACGAGTTTGTTAAATGAGAATATTCAAATTTAGGAATACTGTATTACGTAATAGTATTGTTTATAGTTTTTTGTGTTTTATTTTTGTGATATATATATTTTGATTAAGATTGAGTTCTCACTGGTTTAAATTATTAAAATGTATTTTAGTGCATCTCTCAAAATGATCAAGATAAAAAGCGGGTTAAGTTATTTAACCCTGTCATATATTTATGCAATAGTAAGGAGATGTGGTATGATTGCAAATGAGACAATTATCCATTTAAGACCGAGGGATAAATATATCAACAAACAAAGGTCACATTACGATTTGTTAACAATGAGTTAAACCGATGTCTTATACTTAACTATAAAAAGCACTTGGATGACATCAAACTCCGAAACAGCGGTTACGTCCTCTTTACTACGCTACGTTGACTTTAACGATGATAGTTTAGCGAAGCAACGTCACCACTGTTTCGGAGTTTGGGATGACATAATATGACACAAATCAAAATAGAAAGTTAACGTCCTCATAAAACACTTACGACAGACAGCAAACAATAACAACAAGAACGTCCTCATAAAACACTTACGGCAGACAGCAAACAGTAACAACAAGTAGAACACAGGTCCCTGACTTGGGACTCAGTAACTCGAATAATTCAGCGCCCTCTATCGGTCAGTGTCCTCTCCAATGAAGCGATCGATAGTGAGTCGGAATATAACGACTGGATTATTCGGGTTAACTTGGGACAGACATATAAAGAATTCGCGCGTATTGAGTCAGAAAACTCGTCTTATGGATGTAATTGACTTTTTATTTTTTTCAAAGATAATTTGATGTTGGTGTCAATATTTTTTGTACAATTGTTTCCGTTGAGCTCAACAATATCATGTTATCGGTTTGGAGTGATTTAAGGCTTAAGACCCTATCCTTGTCTCTGATACATTCTGAAACTTGAAAATTCTAACTAAACATTTAAAGAAACAAGACATATTGACGAAGTTATACGTCAAAGTTTTGTACTATGTTTTCTAGATTTTGTCAAATGTTCCACTACACACACATGCATGGAATAACACGATAGAATAGAATCGCAACTTCCTGCTTTCGTTAATATATTCCTTGAATGGTTAAGAGAGCTTATTTTGTGTTATTCTTGTTACTCAGTTTACTAAACTTAAAGTCTAACAAACTATAAATGGTGGAATCATTGTTCCTTAATGCTAGTGTTGACTAATTTTCAGATTTCAAAAAATTATATTAAGATGAATAAAATAGATATTTTTTTATGAATTTCGAAGAGTGGTATCTTTAAGTTGATTATTTGCATCTTTACACGAACGAGAAATTGCAAATTTATTTTGCATTGGGGTAAATGTTATGAATGGAAATTAGTCATTCCAAAAAATGCACTCTGTAAGAACCGAATTTTGTAGGCGGTAACACTATATATGTTTAATAATCTACAAGTTTAATTGTTACTTTTTGTCAATGACGTTCTCCATTATTTACATATCATTAAAATCAAAGGACAGCAAGGTCGAGTTTTAACAATATTGCTGAATATTAATAAATACAATTATTAAGTTCTGTTTAATCTATATCAAATGAATAAAACTCCTTGAAAAATGTTAGTTTATATTCAAATAAAGAGTTTTATCTTTAACGTAAACAATATGCCTAATATTTGGATAATATTGTTCAAATCTTTTTTTTTTATGTTATATCGCATTATTTCGGTACACACAAACGTGAGCAAAGAAATGTCATTAAAAACAAACTCACAATCAGATCAAAGTTACTTTTAATTTTACACTAAAAATAGATAAGAGAAATTGAAATGTTTTGTCAAAATTAATATTTTAATAATTAGTATGATTTTGACACGAAAGTGATATAAGTTAGCCAAGGTTCATATTATATAGAATAATCAAGGTTCATCGTGGTTACAATATCAGCTCATCTTACTGAGTACAAATTAATGTACTGACTTCAAAGATACAAAAAAAAAAGCATTTTGTCTATTGATAGAATGGTCTTAAGGTGGTACCTAACACTACAGGGAGATAACTCTGTAAAGTCAGCTAAACGTTTTAATTACGTTGTGTTGTAAAAGGAATATTAAGCTTCTCAGTTTTTGTCAAAGTGCTATATAACCAGTGTATTTTTTTCTGACAAAACGGTTGGTTCAAATTTTTTGAATTTTTTATATTTTTGTTTAAGGGTAAATACTTTGACAAAATATTACGAAAATTAAACGAGCCAAATTAATTTTAGTGAAAGCGTTGGGTACCACCTTAAGGCTCGATCATCGGTCGGACCTAATTTGTGGCGGCTCGTTTGAAACTAGTATGTCATGCTTTTTTTCTCAACAGACAAAATCTTGAGTAAGACCAAATTAAGGACCGGTTGGACCCGACCATAATATGCCCGCGGATCTTGTAAGTGTGACTATGGCATAGCCGCGTGACAGTAAAACCTGGCATACAGTTTCGGTCAAGAAAATATATCGGTATATTATACAGAATAATGAGAAGCTTTCATATAGAATGAATGAATAAATGAATATATTTTATTGCAGAAGCAAACATAATGCTATAGCAAAATATCATAATATACAATTACAATAATGATAGTAAACAAACAGAGAACAACACAATATGGTCATAATAAGCACATAATTACAACTGCTATGCAATGATTATTTGTGATCTTAACTTCCATGCCGCATTTCATACAGGGCCACAAGAAATTAATCTCAGTTTCTGTTACGTATCAGTATATATTGTAACTTTGGAAAAAAGAGTTTTGTCTTAACGAAAGTAAGGATAGTTTGAGACTTTGAGATGGTCCCTCTTTGCTGTTAGCGAAGATGGCCCATCCGGAACCCAAAGCGGCAAACCAGTCTTCAGATGTATACCCATCATACACACCCTATATTGTTATGGTCATATGCACGAACTGACTCTAGTTATTCAATAATAAAACAAGAATTAAAATTGAACCCGCATAAATCATAATAACAGCCAATCAATTCGGGCGTTTCTTGAAGCTTAAACTGTCTAATGACCGAAAAGTTCAAGTTAGTGTGCTGAAGTCATAACAATTAAATTAATATACATTGCGCATTAAATGAGGCAAACACATCAATACTTTCGAATATTGTCCTTCTGATTTTTATGTTAGAGTGTGACACGCCCGATTCAGAAAAGTAACATTTGCACTCAGTCACCTTTTAAAGTTGACATAAAAAGTCAGCTGATTTCGCGGTAACTGATATATTTTTCAATACTACAAACATTTTTCATGTTAAAAAAGAATATAATATCCGTGTAAAGCCGCAATGTACTTTTATTGTTTAAAAATTAAATTATAAATCAGTTTTATTTACCGATTCATTTCATTACTAATTTATCTTGTTTATTTTATGTATTTGAACGAAAAACCTTAAAATGAAACAGCCCAAGTTTAAGCTGTTACGATAAAAAGTGCTTTATAAGTTCAATATAATTATAGTTTTGCAGTTGAATAAAATACATAGTAAACTTTTATTGTTTTTGGTACAGGCCCGCGGAAACTAAGAATTGACAAACCTTTCCAACTGACGTTCAAATCATGCATTTATAATAACTGTAACTGATTTATCAATATTACGGTTACTTAATCGTGTATGCTTATGGTTAAACTAATGTAACTCTACTTTTTTTAACCATGTTCATCACGAGAGAAAAAATTACCGAACGAATACTTGTATTCGCTCACGTTACGATTGGTTACTGAAATGACTGAATTTACAATGTACTCGCTAACGTTACGATTGGTTACCGAAATGACCGGCTGAATTTTCAATTGAGCTCGCATGTTAAGATTGGTTACTGAAATAACGGAATTTACGATTGAGCTCACTGACGTTAAGATTGGTTACTGAAATGACTGAATTTTCAATTTAGCTCGTTCACGTTACGATTGGTAATTCAAATGTCTGAATTTACGATTGTGCTCGCTTACATAAGAATTGACTGAATTTACAATTCAGCTCGCTAACTTAAAGATAGGTTACTGAAAAGACTGAATTTACGATTGTGCTCGTTAACGTTAAGTGTGGTTACTGAAATGACTGAATTTATATAAATGTGATCACTCACGGTAAGATATGTTACTAAAATAACTGAATTTACCATCTTGCTCGCTCACATTTAGATTGGTTACTGAAACTTCTGATTTAACGATTGTGCTCGTTTACGTTAAGTTTGGGTACTGAAATGCCTGAATTTATATCTGTGATCCCTCACGGTAAGATTTGTTACAAAAAAAACTGAATTTACCATCTTGCTTGCTCACATTTAGATGAGTTTAGTTACTGAAATGACTGAATTCATAATTTTGCTCACTCACGGTAAGATTGATTACTGAAATTTCTGAACTTACGACTGTTCTCACTCACGGTAAGATTGATTACCGAAATGACTAAATTTACAATTGAGCTCGCTCACTTTAAGATTGGTTACTGAAAAGACTGAATTTACGATTGTGCCCGCTCACGTTAAATTTGGTAAACTGAAATGACTGAATTTATAATTTTGCTCACTCACGGTAAGATATGTTACTAAAATAACTGAATTTACAATCTTGTTCGCTCACGTTTAGATTGGTTACTGAAATTCTGAATTTACGATTGTGCTTGCTCTCGTTAAATTTAGTTACTGAAATAACTGAATTGAGCTCACTCATAGTAAGATTGATTACCGAAATTTCTGAATTTATCATTTTGCTCGCTCATGTTCAGATTGGTTACTGAAAATTCTGAATTTACGATTGTGCTCGCTCTCGTTGAGTTTATAGTTACTGAAATTACTGAATTTATAATTGTGCTCACTCACGGAAAGATTGATTACTGAAATCTCTTAATTTACCATTTTGCTCGCTCATGTTAAGATTTATATTGGTTACTGAACCTTACGATTGGTTGCTAAAATGATTGAATTTACAATGTTCACCACTAAAGTAAATATGACTGAAATTTGAATTGTTCTCGGTCACGTTAAGATTGATTCTTGAAATGAAAGAATTTACCATTTGTGCTCGCTCACTTTAAGATTGGTTACTGCAATGGTTAAAACTAAGATACCTGTAGTTTGCAATGTACCCGCTCACGTTAACCGTCGTATAAAAGAGTCGTTATATTCCCTTATATTCCTTTGCTTTACAGTGGATTCATCGTTACTGGCAGAGTAGATCATGGGAAGGGAGTGAATTATTTTCGGGTTTAAGGACAACTTGAATACTGCTAACTGTTTGTTAGGTTACATTTTACGAAACTTCAATCATTTTTTGTAGGTTATTCTTATGTTTTAAGTTTTTTTGTTGTCATCCGCTGATGTTTTTGATTTAAAATTCCTAAAATTCATTTTCTGTGATAGAGCATTGATCAAATAAACGGCCATAGTTGGAACAGAATTTTATGTCTTTTTATAGGAATGAGTATCAGGATTTTAAATCCCCTTATTGGAAAGAGTATCAGAATATATGTCTTTGTATGGGAAAAAGTTTTAGAAATATACGTCTTTTTATTGGAAAGAGTATCAGAAATTTAAGTCTTTTTATAAGAAAAAAAATCTTCTTTTGGAAAAAGTATCAGCAATTTACGTTAGATTTCTGTAAGTAGTATTATGCTTTAAGGATCGAGTGGATGTCATTTGTTTGTTAATAAATAACAATGCACAATAGAAAACAAATAAATGTCATAGGCTATGGGGATAAGTCAATTGATTTTTAATAAGGATTGTATAGGAATTTACAATCCCTACCACAAATTAATTTGCAGTTTCCACACACAATCCGAAACTTTCAAACTCAAATAAATGAAAACAGAAAAGTACAAAATAATTCAAATCATATTAAAATCTATGTTCCGGTTATTGTAAATGGACAGTGGGAGTATCGAGAACGCCATTAAATTCAAGTTCAACCGGTGCATAGTGATGGCCGATCTTTGAACGGTGTTGACAAACACTGGTTATCTCAATGAACAGGGGGTGGACTCAATTTAACAAACTAGAAATGAAAGTAAATTTTGATACATACATTGACACAATAGAAATGGTTTGACACCACAATAAATATACAATAAAAGATTTAAAAGTCTATCATTAAAATCTAAATTAAACTTAAATTTCTTAATTAAATAATACATCTCAAAGATCAATAAGTTCAAGTACTGATTTTTGTGTGAGGCTCTAGTTAAGTGCAGTACAAAACATAATTTGTGCTGAGAATAGGGAAAGCTTTAGCCAATTAGTTCTGTCAATAAAAAGTCCTTTGTTGAAGAAAATGTCACTTGTATATATTTGTTGCACAGTTTAATAAAGTCTGATTGCATCTGACCTCAAAGATTACTGTTAATTTCTTCAACAATTAATAATTATTTCTGTACAATGAGACGCATTGAACTGCATTTTCTGAACTGTTAACCCTTGCATGTAGCTCATTATTTTTTTTCCATTCTCAAACACTTTTTGTAGAAATTAAAACAGAATTAAACTTTCCATTTTACACAAAACGTAACAGTTTTCCGTCCTTTGCCCCTTTTTCTTCTCTCTTTTCCAGATGAAACCAGTTACCATGGGAAGGTTTTCTAGTCGATGACCTATAGCCCAATATTTCACAAGACGAAAATCAGATGCGACACCTACATGTCACACCCGCTGCATGACCATTTTGCGTCATAAACTCTTATAATTAACAGTTTGAACGGGAAAACATCAATGAACAATTTTGTGTAGGAAGACTTCACAGTTTTAGGAAGAACTCACGGATATTATTTGCAATTAATTGCTTTCTCCAGCATTTGTTGCCAGAAATATGTATTACACGTGTGATAAAATTGTTATGTTGTTTCACAAATTACTTTAGTACATATACTAATCATTGCAGGTGATGTATATTCGTCACTTACTAAGGGTACCTAAAGCCCACCTCCGGATGCGGGATTCTCTCTCTGAGTTGAAGACCCACTGGTGACCTTTGTTGTTTTCTGCTCTTTGGTCGGGTTTATGCTTTTTTACACATTCCCCGTTTTTCATTCCATTCTATCAAAATAGAATAAGCTGGAGGTCGAGGTTTTGTGTGCTCATGTTATATCTGGTATCCTACTACGGAGTCGGTTGTTGATTGTTGTTCTGGTGACTGTTATTATATATACAGCCCATAATATGTGGGGTGATTCACTTTTATATTACTATTAATAAAGTCCAACTCACTTTTAAGTCGGAAACAAACTGAAAACGGCATTGCAAAAAATTAAAAGACAAAAAACAGTACACAAAACTCAACACTCAAAACCAAAGACTGAGTAACACGTACCCCATCAAAATACAGACGGGGGTATCAGGTGCTCAAAAAGGGTTATCAGATCCTGTTTTACATGTAATACCCACCGTCTTAACTTTGCTGTAAGATATTACCTCTCATTGATAATTTTTATTTTTATTTTTATTAGACATTTTAAGGCAACCCCTATAGTCTAGATGAGTATTTCAATTTTGTAGTATTTTATCTTTCGGGCTATGTTTCTTATTTGTTTTGGATATTATTTTCTATTTTTTATGTTTAAGCTTCAAATTTTCTCCATTCCTAATTTTGTAAACTCAATCCAAACCCTCTTAAATGCTACTTGTTGTTTGCTTTCTTTATTATTAACTTCATGCACAGCTACCATGCGTTTTCTCCCCAATTAATCTAGCAAAATATGGAAAAAAAACTTTTAAAAAAATGGCATTTTCGGTTTTCATCACGTAATCCCAAAATTTGAAAACAACAAATCCAAAGTAAACATAATAATTGCTCAACAATTCCCCTTAAACAGGACAGGTGTGTCATATCAAATACCAGAACATCAAAAATAGTTTAAATAAAATGTAAATACCGTGGGGTCATTCGGTGCGGAATACTCAATGACAATTTTTTTGTGTGTAATATTGTTATTAAATGAAACTGTCAACACGATAGCGGAGTGATAATATAAATATTATAACAATTGCTATAATTTGATTTCTTTCTTCAGACCAAGGCAGAGTGAACTTTGGTAGTGATGATTCTTCGTCATGTAAAGCGTCATTCGAAGTCAATAGATATTTTTTAATTAAGTGTCAAAATAATTTTTTATTTATTTTTTTGTTGGATTTACTTATTGAAAAGAAACAGGACATCGATTTTTGAAATATAACAGAATGAGGCGTTGGCTTGTTTATTTGAACTAAGTGTAACTTTCAGTTCCTTTATTGTTATGCATAGAGTGTCTTGGAAGACGACTCATTACTTGAAGGACGTCTTTTGTCACGTGTATAATTTTACTGTCAGTTCCGGTTTTCCTTTAAAATACAGTCTACACTTCGATTAGTATATAAGCTTCCTTTCATACTATGATATACGCTATTCATTCTTAACCTTGGAAGTGCATGCTTCTTAATTTGTACTCTTTCATATCTTTTCACCATGCAGGAATTGTCTGTGCATGCTTTTTCGATCCCGTATTCATCAGGAATTGTTTGTGAACGCTCCTTAGTAATAATAATAATAATGAAAATTTATAAAGCGCCCTATATAAAAAATAAAAATTACTCTAAGGCGCTGTACATACACATGGTAATTAAAACATATCAATGACAATAACATAAAACATAAAAATACATCGTGTCAGATTCAAATACTGAAATAAAAAATGCCTACCATGAAATAAAAGGTCAATACGAAATACATGTTAAAACAAAGAATAAAAAAATAACAATATAGGATAAAAGCATGCAGAACAAGCAAAAACTCTAAAACGAAATACAAAGAGTAAAACAGCCCGTAAAAGAGAAAAGAATTCAATCTAATTAAAAGCAATACGATAAAAATGAGTTTTTAACTGTATTTTAAAACACTCTAGGGACTTGCATTGTCTTAAACTGTTCGGGAGATTGTTCCATAGAGATGCCGCTACCCAATCAAAAGTATACATTGTTATTCTTTGAACATGCTTCTATGGGCTCATTGTCAAAATAAATTGTTTACCATCCTTTTTTGTTCCATTTTCTATCAATTGTTAGTAAACTGGTCCTTGGCCGTTAATCCCTCGGAATTCAATCGTGTGTGCAATGCTTCTTTATATCAGTTTTTATCCGGTTTTGAATTTTTAGTAAAAAGCTAATTTATGAGCTTGAAAACACCCGATCCCGGAGTCCCAATAAAGGTCATTTTCCCCCTCCCCTTCATCTATAGCTGTAGCTAATGCGCATTAGTATTAGTACTAACTCAAAAGTATTCACTAGATGCAGCTAGTTTAAAGCTTTTACACAATACCGACATATTCTTTATTCATTTTATTTGTTTTGAAGTCAAAATATTAACCAACATTCTGTTGCATTATGTAACTGAATAAACCAACATGGTATATCGCTATCTACCAAATTATCAGCATAGTGTGACAACATAAATGCAAGATGTCACAACACAACAACATAAATGCAAGCTGTCACAACACAACAACATAAATGCAAGCTGTCACAACACAACAACATAAATGCAAGCTGTCACAACACAACAACATAAATGCAAGCTGTCACAACACAACAACATAATTGCAAACGAGCCGCACGACACAACCATAACAATGCAAGTGATATTGAACAACAAAACGAACTAGGAGTTCACATAAAAAATCACAAACTAGCGCAGCACAACAAAACACAGACTAGAACCACAGTACAACAAAATATAAACGAACATTCAGAATTCTAAAACGCATCAAACATGCAAACGAGCACGACAACACAACAACAATATAAAAGAATATAACACAACACAACAAAAAATACAAAAGAGCACAACACAAAATCAGCAGCCACATCAGCAGAAATATAATTATTACTAGTATACCAGTCAAAATCAAAACCAAACTACAGATGGCAAAACATTTTGTCTGGATTGATAAATTTTAATGTTTTATTCAAACCAAAGTTTGAATATAATTATCAAATGCAAATGTAATATTAATGGCCTTCGGTCTTTTGGTTAACCCTTCACTTTCCCTGTATCGATAAATATTTACTTTCGATGAGACCTTTTGGTACTAAGCGTCTATGATCAGAAGCCTTCCGAATGTAAACCAGTATGTTACCAACGGTCAATATCAATGATTTCATCGGTGAACAACCGATTATTTAATATTAGATATTAAACAATGTCCATTGAGAATAGGAAAATTAGAGAGAGAGAGAGAAAATCCATTGTATTTACTTATCTAAGTAATGGTTAGAGCAAGGTTAAAATCCGGTAAATGCTTACCTATACTTAAGGTATAATTACGGACATATTAAAAGCTACGTCAAAGTACTATGACCGTTCGTTTGTAAACCAAACTCAGCAAGGGACTAGCTTGGTAATTTAATTCAGTAATATTTACCATAAAACAACGTTAAATTTTTCATTTATTTAAAACGAAATCAAACAAATGATGTGACAAATTGAATCTTTGCTTCACCCTTTGAAGTTCACCTGTCCAGGTGAGTATTTACACACATTTGTTGACATTTCTGGTATACGTTAGATGTACGTCAATGACACAAAAAAGTTCTGATTAAACATGGCGAGATAGGTGGAATAAACTTATCACTGCAATTCCCTTAACTTCAAAGTATCTCCTATGAACCAAAATCACTCTAAGCTCTAACGTCGAATTGTTGACTTTGGCATTTTCGTATGAATGGCATAAAAGACGGAAATTTTTATATTAAAGGAATATACTCCCTGCAACGATTTAGCATTTTGTTTTGATTAAAACTTGTTTGTCAAAAGACCACTTTATTTGCTATTGAACGATACTATGTTTACATGATTTGTACCACATAGGCATTATAGATCCGGTAAATTTGGCGCGAAAACGTTTTGTGTTACACGCATGGTGACTGGGTCGTCTGCAGGTATTACTATTTCATTGAATTTTGTAATAACTTTATTCAGTATTGCAAAAGGCAAATCCCTATTGGGTTAAAATGCAAATATTACATGGACTAAAGCTATGTAAATGTACATAAGAAACAATCAACTCATGAATAAAGTCTAAAAGAGTCAAATTAATAATAAAGGAAAGCCGTCAGTACATTTAAGTCATATGTTGAATATACCAAAGCGATGAATTTCAAAAGGAAGAAACAAAAGAAACTCAAATATTGAAGAAAAATTTGGACAAGAGGAAGCAAAGGCTTAAAAATATCGGCTTTTGGCAAAGTGACATTTGAAGAACGGCTATCCGTTGGCGGATCCAGTGGGTGTTCCGGGGGTAAAACTCACCTTTTTAAAATGACAGGATCCGCGCCTATAAAAGGATCATGGTTTACAGAATAGAAAGTGTAATGGGCAAAACATGCAGAATAGAATCCTATAAAAATACAGAATAGAAAAAAAATCAAGCAAAAAATAAATAATTGAAGAATATAGACTCGGAATAATAGAGTGGATGTATCATATACTGAACAGAGGATAATTGGCCAAAAATGTAAAGAAACGAAAAATATGGCTTAAATAAAATTAGCTAGAGCATTCAGGAACCCCCTTCCAGACTCTCTTTTATAAAATCATGCAAATTCTAGTTTTTCAAAATGTCCTTTTGAAATGCTGAAGTGCAAAAAATGTTGTACGATGAAGAACGACGTGTTACAGGCAAACCACTCAAGACACCAAAAAAAACCAAAACACAAGTACTATCAAAAAAATGTTTTGGCATCTTTACAATGACTCACGAAATATGTAAAGTAAGAACAACTTGAATTTGACCTGTGCATAAACCTTATATACAGGGGACTGTTATATGTTCTTTGATGTCAAGTATATGCTCTCAAAGAGAGGCCTAGTTTCAAGTGTAAGAGTGCATTAGTAAAAAACCGACTTAATGAATATTGTTTTTATAAGCACCTTACTTATCTTTATTTGACTATGATAGAGTCATTTCTAGTGACACGAAATAATAAAGATCATTTATTGACAAGAGGATTTCAACACAGAGGACCCGCACTCGTAGGTCAATGCTTTGAAGTTGTAATATACCCCTCAAATACCGTCAAGATAATGTTTATTTTACGTGTTTTGATTGTGTACTCCCATCAAAAAATAAATTCGATGTCACTTTCTGTCAACTCTAGGGGGTAAGTGTGTACTCGTTTTATTGTGTTCTTTTGACCTGAAGATTTGTTCACAAAAATATTTTTCGCTTGTTACTTGGGGGCCAATTCGGTTATCCTGAAACTTATCGATTGATCCCCGCTTTCCAATCTTTCCTTTCTTCAAACTTGGAAATCAGATTTTTTTTGTCTATTTTTTTTTATCCTCGGCGTATAAATTGTTACACCTATAAAAATAAAACCCATCATCCTTTGTATAAAGACGTAATCAATGTCAAATTAGAAGCAACCCCCCCCCCCCCCCCGCTTTTCCATTTTACTTATTTTATCCATAGTTCAATTAATTATGGTCTGCCAATTAAATTTCAAAATAATAATAGATCTTAGCAGTACACAGCTTTATCTATGTATTAAACATTCTGTTCACGATAAAAGAGACTAAACAAAATCGGTTATGATTAAAAGTTTATATTAGTTCTAGAGCAAGGAACATACGAAAGTCTGGGTTTTATTTCTATTTCTAAAGAATCATAGTTTTTTCCCCAATAAAATCAACTTGTTATATTTTCGGTGATAAAAGATGATCCAGGCATATCATCGCTACATTTATGTGAATGTAGAACAAAACTTGCCAAAATACAACTTCCGTCCTCGTAAACGCCATGCAGTCTCAGCGTCCTCAAAAAAGTCATATTGACCAATCAGAAAGCAAAAAAACGATGACGTACCATGTCTAAAATGGTCGATAAAAACGAACATCCTGCAACCGAATCTGTTTACTACCATAAACCGATTTAATAAGTTTTCTTGAATGAATATCCTTATTGTCCTTCAAATAAAACTAAAAATCATTGACGTAAAATGTTACCTTTTAGAGGTTACCTGTAATACGATATACTACGTTAACAAGCATTTTAACGGTTACTGCAGATAGAGGATGCAGGTTTCAATTGCTCGTACTTTCTGTTGCAATTCAGATAATTATTACAACTAGTGTGTATCATTGCAAAACATCCCTAGAATTCCGAAAAGGTCGCGACAAAAACAAACCTAAAACACGGCGTTTTCTGGATCATGCTTGTATGCGAAACAAGGATATTGCATATGTATATATTTCAAGAAGAGTAAATTAGTATTCTAATTATAAAATTGGAATTACCACCCCGATATTTTTACGTCTGAAAGTGAAATACTGAAGCCGTAAATGAGCCGCAGAAATTTTACTCTCCACTTTTTCAAATTAAAGTATGAATAAAAGTATGTTTTTATAAATGCATTTCAAGAAGACGGTGAGATAGTATTCTGACATAAAATTAAACTGGAACTTCCTATCCCCACATTATTTACGTTCGAAAGAGAAATACTTAGGCTGTAAAAGTCGCAGTTTCCAAGTTTGATTTTTTCAAATAATGGTATTTTTTTTAAATTTATTTCAAAAAGAGTGAGATAGTATTATAATAATGAAATTTGAATTTCTCATTGTCTTTATTCTTACGTCCAAAAACGAAAAACATTTCACTTAAGCTTTAAATAAATCGCAGAAATTTCCAAGTTTACTTTTTCAAATGCTAGTATTTTTTTCTTATAAAAATTCCTCTGCAGCAATGTCTTATTGACACAGGTGTCTCTAATTGCATCGTATCAAAAATCAGTCACTCTACCTGCTATTAGCCAAACATTGATTAAATAAAGAGAAAATTCCATTGTCCCCAACTCATTCAATTTAGCTTAGATACTAGTAACATCCCACGAAAACGTCACGCAAAGAATTCAACATTATACAACTGTCTTGCATATGACTGATGGGATCTGAGGTTTGAACAAAACAGCAAGACTCCCTCCTTCTTTTGACAAAAGGGTTACTACTGCAATACAAAAGTCGACCTACAAAATAGAAATGTTACTCAATATTTGAAGACTTAATAAGTGTAAAAGCCTAATTAAGGGGCGTAACTGATACAAAAGGTGATATTAAAAGATCTTAACACTGATTAGTTGCCGTCCCATTTTAATACAAACACATTGATATGTTTGAGTTTGTCATTTCCGGGGTACTTTCACCTTTTTGATATGTTCCGTTAACTCTTACTGCTCAGGACGATGAATGGTGTTTTATAAACTTTTTATAATTAACTTGGGAAACATTTCGGGGTGTTCTGATCTTCGTTGGTAGCCATGTTTTTCTTTCTCCTGGCTGATTGAGAGTCTGCACAGAAGAAGATTTGAGAAAACTGAATACTAGGGGCCTAAAAAAGAATAGAGAAAGTGTGGGGGGGGACATAAGACTAGACTAACTTAGATGCCAGTTCATAATATGCAAAGAAAAGAGAGTAGTACTTGTATTTGACCCAAAAAATGATATAAATGGCCTTAAAATTCGAGAATACAGAACTGAAGACCTTCAAGGTTGTTTAGTGGGAAATATGCGTGTTTTTAAACAATTATTGTAAAGATGTAGTTTAATCTTGTCAAGTAACTCCTCATGACAAGAAAATTAACACCATGCATGCTTTGAAACAAAACAAAACCCACACGAAAGAAAAAACAAACAAACAACAAAACGCCAGCTCTGCGTGATTTTAATACAAAACGTCAACAAATTTTTTAATGAAACCTAGTAAAACCTTTCCCCTAAAAAAATCATAATCAAAGTGTCTGATTGCAACTGATAAGAATGTACCCGGTTACAAACTCTGATTATTTGTCAACATATAATGAGTCATAATTTGGAAAGACGAGCCGTTAATATCATGTGGATGACACCCGAGAGGTTCCTAACAATACAGATCAGAAACCTTACCGTACTATACATTGTTATTTATTCGCAGTTATCTAACGACAAATTATAGGGTATAATATTTTGTAATTTATGACCGAACGGATTAAAATATGCATAATTCAACCCTGCTTCAGGGAAAACCAGAAATATTTAAAAAGTGGAATCAAATTTTATGTTCGGAATTCCGGAAGTCTGCCTCCAGGCGATATTTGTCATAACTATCAATTTACCTACTGCGATGTAATGCGCGTTTGTCATTTTGAAAGCAGAATATTTTTTGGTTTTGAAATAAGTTCATGACAGAAAACCATAGACCACAAAAGTTAAGAAAGATACAATAGAACTAGTGGCAGTGGGTAGACGGACATGCAGCAAAGTTGACCATGTCGGACCCTGAGGTTTGACCAAACACCTTTTTACAAGTGTAAAAAGTGGCAGAAACGGAAATTATAGTAAGGTAGCTTATAGTCATTCAGTGTGGGTTTTTTTCACATTATCAAATGTATGGCATGATGAAGCGTTGAAAAGCAAAGGAAATGTTTAACAACAGCCAACAGACCCCTCACTCCCAAATCAAGCTGTCTCTGCAACCATCATCCGATTACTAAACTGACAAGAACAGACCAAAACTAACTACAATCTACATTACATACGCATACACATCACCTAGTTTACGCAGAAACACTGGAAATGGCGATAACCTCTAAACCAAGCTTAACCTCTTAACCGGAATATATGTTCTCATTATTGAATGAAAAAAAATCAAGATTAACACCTAATTGTGACAGATTGCATTGAAGCTGTGAAATGGCTTTGAGTCCGTAAAACATCCGATATATATATATATTATATTGTATAGCTGTTAGCAAAATAAAACGTCTTGAGGTATAATTTTCAGCCGTTTTATCATACTTAGTTTATTGTATCCTGTGCAAGTCTAGAAACTAAGGTAAATTTGTCATATGAATAAAGTATATACATATACATACTACTAGTACTGATTTCATACGTGTTAATAATGACAGGAAACAATTTAAGTCATTTAAAAAGTTAATATTTTTTTGACAGACAAATAGTAACAGCATACCCACGCTGTGAAACTAATTACTGTCTACCGACTAATTTTCAAATGTAATAGCTACATACATTAAAATCAAATTATGAAAAAAAGCGTTTGATATGAAAGGTGAAAAGCGGATAAAAGTATTTCATTCAGGTGTCAAACATAAAAGTTCTTACAACCCTGCTGGGTTAAGCATCATTCATAAAATCATTTCAAATACCGTTACAAATTTAAATGTTCAATTTCTCCGTTCAGATAATTGTCGTTTACTTTAATTGCTACTAAAGTTCGCAATAAGTCATGGATTTCTATTGTGTTCAGTCGTTAATCATGTCATGGTTTTGAAAGTGACCGCTACATCACATTCACTGACATCATTGGTCTGATAAACATTACCCTTGTAAACGCATTGGTCTGAAAGCATTATATCTTCGCATATCCATAAAATAATCAAGCAAATTCTAGTATATGTGAAACCCACAACAAATTATTTCAACATGGGGTTCGTTTTTATTCTTTTGGTTCATATTAAGCAGTGGGCATAACAACCAATAAAATCTGAACAATACGTACCCACTTTAAAACATCAGTTTGATACAAGACTTCTGATCACTGAAAAAGAAAATGACTCAGTGAAAAAATATAAGTGAGGTTCGGGATTAAAGGCATTTTTCCTGTATCTCACTGTGTTTATAACTTTTGATTTCTCAAAGTCTTTACATTCTATTGAAAGATTCGGATAGTTAGTCAATATTATTAAAGAGCCAACTTTTTAGGGGATTCCCACTTTAATTTTACATAATTCAAGAGTAATTACTTAATTCTCTGAGTCTCCTTTCATATTTATCAGACAAAGTTGTCATGGCACATTTGTGTGTGTATGTGAGTGTTTGCACTTCATTTTGATGTATATGGAAGATCTTTTCGAGTCACTCATATTTTTGTCACATCGCGACAAACAGTTATAAGAGCATAAATGAATTATTCTTGTCAGGCTTGTATAATGTCAAGTGCTTCGTTCTCATTCTTGATTGCTAAACGTACAGTGTCAAATATTTCTAAGATATTAATGGTAAATTATTATTGTTGCTTGTTAAACGTCCAGTAGCAATTATTTCATTGATATTATTTATTGACTGTTGTTTGATTAACGTCCAGTAGCAACTATTTCATAATTATGATTGGCCCCAAGTTGATATATATATTCATGAGTGTTGCTTGCTAAACTTCCAGTGGCAAGTATTTTAAATGAGAAGATAATGCATTTTTATCGACGAACGCAATTGTTGTGAGGTTTTCTGATTTGTTGCAGCAGAATTTGACAACAAAATATATATGTATTTAAAATATTGTCGATCTTACATCAGAAAATGAAATGCATTAAAGCTTAAGGAAATGACCATTGACATAAATTTCATAATATAAATTTCATAATAATCAGTCATTATTATATGATAAACACTACTTGGAACTTATAATATATTCGACATTTTTAACCGACCCCCAACGTTTCGCCTAAACATCAAAGCACTCGAGAGTTCTTACTGGCTAACCTTGAAATATTAAAAGTATGACGTATTACATCTTACAAAAGGAAAGAATTTCCCAATGTTGTAATACGTGCAATGAAAGTAATAAACATGTTTACGTATCGTTTTTAATATTCTTTTGTGACGTAAAATGAAACCGAATGCGGTTGTCGTTTAAATGGATAAGTGTCAAAAGGTAAATACTCCTAATTTTACATCGAACTTAGCTAGTAAAAGATTACCTGACCCTTGACCAATTAGAGAAAATTTAAGTGTTTACTTAGTTTTTTATTACCATTATTTTTATGGGTATTGTTCGGTATAGTTTATTAGACTGATAGTAATGCACAGAAGAACAAGAACAATGGCGTCTTAGACCCACCACGATAATCTGTAGTCTAGATTTTACCAGTAAAGCTTTTTCTTCCGCTAACTTTGATCAATACTCGACTCAATACAATAGTTGTTTATGCTTAAACATATACTTCTCTTAGAGAACTTCTATAGTTATTACAATTAATTTTTTTCCTCCGCTAACTTTGGTCAATACTCGGCTCAATACAATAGTTGTTTATGCTAAAACATATACTTCTCTTAGAGGACATCTAGTTTTTACCAGTAAAGCTTTTTTCACCTCCTAACTTTTATCAATATTCGGCTCAATACAATAGTTGTTTATGCTAATAAATATACTTCAATCTCTTAGAGGACATCAATATGTACCACAAAGATAACGTAGTACTTCATAAACAATAGAGTTTCGATCGTATTTTCAAGTGTTTACTGTTTTAAAAACGTCAATGTCAAGGAAGATATTCAGGGACACTTATAAAATAGAACAGTGAAAAAATGGATGTTAATAAACTCATTAGTACCACATGTTGTATAATTATAATAGGCTAATTGGTCTAGTTTTCTTTGCGTAGTTTTGAAAAAAATGGAGAGATATATACGTAGTTTTTCTTTTTATCGTCCATTTTTATCAAGCTGATTCGTCAACAAAAGTCATCATACCAGAGGACACAAGCACAGTTTCTTTAAAAATGAGATTTGTATTTGGGGCTTCAGATGATTTTGATTAATAAGACGCCGTATTTCAGTCACAACTTCCGTTGCCCTCTGTAAAATCTCTTAAAAGAGCGTACACGTGGAGGAGTATTTGCTGACCGAACTTCCGGTGCGCCTGAGATCATCCGTTTTTTTTATGTGATAGTCTTGTTGCTCAGTAATCAATTTTGTATGTTATTTTTTATATACTGTTATTCGTCATTTCTTTCAATTTCAGTGTTTTCTTTCTGCCATGTCAGTTTATCATTGATGTCAAATTGTGCGTGTTAAAACTATAAATGCAGTAACAAACGCGGACCTTTTTGAACGCATACCGGTAAAAGGACAACCAGTAAATACAACATTTTCATTTGCATTGTAAGTTGAGAGCAAAGAACATAAAACATAATTGTGACGCGGTATACACAGTTGTTAACCGACTAAACAGAATTATTATTAGTAGTTAGATGTATCAACTTTTATAAGTCATTTTATGTGCCCTTTTCGTAAAGGTGAATTGCACAACGCAATACAAGTCAATTAACATTTACAAAATAATAGTTTTTATAATCCTGTGCACTTTTGCTTATTTAAATGTGTCTTGAAAGTCTCACTTTAAAGACGCTAAAAGCGATTTGACATGAAAGGGGCCAACATAGAATTAATATTAAATGTCCACTCTGTGCTGCCCTTTTGTGCCACCACCTCTACTCATAAAACAAATCCAAAGTTTTTTTGGAGACTGGTACAGTAATCATTACAAAAATATGATAATCAAAAATATATATAAAATGAGTTGTTCGATCTCCATACCACGCACGTTGTTTATACGAAGTTGAGTATTTTCCAAAAAAGATAAATTACTGTACCATGGGGACATTTTACATTAACCAGTAATTAAAGATATGACACCATTATCCTTGTCTGACAATTAAACAATATATAGGGTGACGTAATGGATTTAAACCGTTAGATCATTGGCATTACCATATATACTTTGGTCTAATAGTAACTAGCATGTATGCTTCACGCCAATCAAACTTTTAAAACAAAAGACGTCGGAGATCAAAGGGTCTTTATACCTTTGACTATTGTGGGTGGAAGACTATCTACCGTGATCATAATAAGATATAAAAATATTGTGTTAATGAATCGGCATTTATAAAGGGCTATCCGGTACATAAAAACTATGTAATTAACTGATAGGACAATTATAAGTTGTTTGTGGCCTTGAAGACTATAGATTTAGCAAAGGTACATGCATGACAAATCAAATTCATGTACGTTTCAAGTTGTAGTGTTTTGTTTTACATCTAAGAGATCTGCTTACAACACTTAAAGCGATTCGGACACACACCAAATTAATTAAGTTCTTTGTCATTGTTTAGCATTGGGTTGATACCGCTGATCGTGAACCAATGGTAGACAGTGCATTGCCAATGATATATGATGTATCACATGATTTTATGAAATATAACATTACCAAATTTAGAAATGATTAAGAAATTAGGGATCTAACTCCCTCCGACCTAGTTGGCTTTATAGTTTTTTGGATTTCGAGTCTGGTGATGTCCAAATCGACCATAGAGCTCCTTAAATGAGGGACAAAAGATACAATATAGGGACATTCAAACTCATGTCAAAAATAAACAGATAACGCCATTGAAAAAGAAGACTAACTGTTAACAACACACAAAACGCAACATAAAAAACTGAAGATTGAAGAACATGAACCCATCAAAAACAAGTCGTGATCTCAGAAGCTCCGGAAGGGGTCATACAACGCTTATAACGTACCAAACGTTATAAAAGAGGGACGAAAGATACCAGGGACAATCAAACTCATAAATCTAAAACAAACTGACAACGCCATGGCTAAAAATGAAAAGGACAAACAGAAAAACAATAGTACACATGACACTTCATAGAAAACTAAAGAATAAACAACACGAATCCCACCAAAAACTAGGGGTGATCTCAGGTGCTCCGGAAGGGTAAGCAGATGTGAGCAGTAACCCTCTATCAAGAAAATCATGATAGGAAATGCAAGCACGGGAATATCGTATCAATTGGGAGATATATACCCCGTATGCAGGTGCTGCTGGAATGTTGCTACTTATAAACGTTACACTCTTTAAACCAAATGGACAGTAGTATTTCAAAAGGCATCAAATGTGCTTCTGTGCAACCTGATTATTTTTTGTACTCGTTTGACTGAATATAATTATAGCTAATGCAACAATTGTGTGTTCTATCTACACGTCGTTTTCATTCTTAGAACAGTTTAGCGTAATTGATCATGCCACAAGACTGAAACTTAGAATCTATGACAAATTGGATGATTCATTTTCCTATTGTCCATTTCCCATTCTTCGATTAACAACAAACACACAATATGTCCAAAATATAACGCTAACCTTGTCCTAGGACTTTGGTCATTAATTTTCAGCTACCGTTTCATTGACAATGAATACTATTCTTATACAAGTTAGATAATTTGACAAACTCAAAATATAAAGACCCACTTCTGTCAGTCCGAAATCAAATGTTATTTGACAAATTCAAAATAAAGACCCACTATTGTCAGTCCGAAAAGAAAAGTAGGGCAACACTTTCTAACAGTAGAACGTGGTCAAACAATATAATAACAAATCTCATTAAAAGCAATTTAATATCATTAAGACATTCCAATCGTCATTCAAGTGTTTGCATCGGTATCTCAAGTCAGATGTTACAAAGAAAATCTGGCACAAAAGAAGATGTAAATGGGTATCAAATTGACAAATTCGGTTGTAATCCATAATGTTTATAAACATTAAGGTGACGGGGACCAATCAACACGGCCATTCTTAGTCATAGTTGATCTAATTGTTAGTCAAATGAAGATTAATGATTTCAAGGTTATAGACATTGATCGAATCGTGATTGAAATTTCTATAACATTTCCCGTTTGAAGTGTTCTACTGTTGACATTTGAAAAAATACTATCAAAGATTTTTATCCATTAGCAATGACACGGGAACTTGTTAAGGTACTGACTATAGATATGATAATAAATGCTACTATCGAAGACTCTTACCCATTGTCAGTGGCACATGAGCTTGCAAATGTACTAACTTTAGATATGAAAATGAATAATAACAATGAAATTAACAAAAGCAAAGATCAGTAGAATTAATAAATGAACTAAACGCACTTGATATCAATAAAAAACAATCAAAACTCGGACAAACAATAAATTATCAAATTAATAACTTATAGCAGGGTACAGCTATGCATACAGAGAAACTATTTTTGTGAGAAAACAATAAAAATGTCAAAATATACATCAGGGACGAAAATTTGCTGCAGCCGTTGTTGTGCTGTGTTCGTCTTGCACAGTATTGTCTTTTCGTCTTTTAAAATGATTCCCAACCTCTTTAAGGAAACGAAACAAAGTCGTAATTAATCAATTTAAGACAAATGTGGTTCCTGTGCCATCACTATATCAATAAGATGCGAAGACAGTGTCTCTGATTCATCAGGACTAATTAATAATTTAAGATTAATGTAAAAACATTGACACGTGACACGAGATCAGATATAAGGACGGACGTTGTAAAAATACCGTTAGACTGAACCAAGATAACTTCCCCTGATTACAACACCAAATGGACAATTTACATTAGCACGAGAATTTGAAATGGCTCACTGGATTCTGACTTCACTTGCGATTAAAGAGTTACGTGTTTGTCCTACTTTAAGGAAGCATGCTTTACTAATTGTGGCTTAACCCGGCTGACACTTTACTTCTTGTCAATATAACCATTTTAAAGAAATGTCAACCAGTAATTAACTTGTGGTCAAATCTATTGACGCTTCGGTGAGTCTGACTTGGGTAGTGCACGGAAAGATACACATAGGCTATAAATAGACATAACACCATTTATTGTGGTAATAAAAAAACGTCAACCTAAAGGTATTGACAGGTTCATACAATGACTTAAAATTTAAACAAAACAATAATAAAATCTACTGATTTAGTAACAAACATGCAAATATATATTGTAACAAAGTGAGCTCGCGTGCAACTGTTCAGGTACGCCAGCAAAAACTAATGTGTCAAAATGTGAACAAGACAAGGAAAATTAGACAGATAAAGATTTTGTATAGATGGTGATAAAAAAAAAACGTGACAGCACAATATGCTTACTCTACCAGAGCACCTGATATAACTTCCGATTTCAAAAGCAGCTAGTATTGTCTTAAAACTTAAGTTTTATATATACATAGGGATGAACAAAAGTTTGCTTCCGCATATTTGAAGATTGAACATATTTACAGTTTTTATATCTATATATATATGAATGCGATGAGAAGATTTGCTAATTTTGGACAAGCGTGACTGAGATCGCAATCCGAACAACACAGGAAAAACCTAAATAAACATGTTATTTTCAGATGGAGCGGTAGTTTCAGTCGCTTTTTATTTGTTTCGTTCGTTTATTGTTCTCCGGTTTTGATTGAACCCCATTCTTTTGCAACCATATATGGTTCTAATATTCATCTTCTATCTCGAGAGAATCTTCCCGAAACTATAACATGTTGTTGTTTATAACGCCGATAATTTTTTATAATATAATCAGAATCCTAAATTTGTGTTAGAAAAAAAGTAAAATAACACAAATAACAAATTCCGAGGAAAATTTAAAACTGAAAGTCCCTTATCAGATGGCAGGTTTGGTATGCCACACAACCAGGTTCAACCCACCATTTTTGTCTTTAAAAATGTCCTGTACCAAGTCAGGAATATGACCATTGTTATATTATACTAGTAGTTCGTTCTGTGTGTGTTACATTTTAACGTTGTGTCGTTTATTTTTTCTTATATTTGAGTGTGAATTATATATTATGACTATAAGACGTGTCACGGTACTTTTCTATCCCAAATTCATGTATTTGGTTTTGATGGTATATTTGTTATTCTCATTGGTTTTGTCTAATGCTTAGTCCGTTTCTGTGTGTGTTACATTTTAATGTTGTGTCGTTGATCTCCTCTTATATTTAATTCGTTTCTCTCAGTTTTAGTTTGTTATCCCGATTTTGTTTTTTGTCCATAGATTTACGAGTCTTTAACAGCGGTATACTACTGTTGCCTTTATTATATTCAAAAGCTAAAACATATTAAAAGAATGGATAAAAACTATCATATTCCTGACTTGGTACAGACAATTATTCAAGTAGAAATTCAAAATGGTGGATTAAACCTCGTTTTATACTTAGCTAAACCTCTTCACTTACACAAGCATTGTTTACTTATGTTTATTATGTTATTAATTTTACGGCCAACAGACGTTGCTATATTATAACCATGCATACTAAGTAATACGAAAATGTGTATATAAATTTCAAGTTTATAACAGTATGTGTTAATTAGTTTCCCTGTTTTGTTTTTACAAATATTTCCATTTTGGATTTCCTAGCTATATAGCCAGTTTCCTTTCTGCTACCTTCCGTTCCTTACTACAATGAACATTATGAACTCTTTGCCGGAGATTGTTTTTTATGCGATCAAATGTGTTCCCTTAATACGTTTTGTACACGAGGGAATTGGGTATATATGTTTTTTGCTTTAATTTTTGTTAGTATAGAGTATAGTTACAGTATTTAACATGACAATTAAGGATTGTAGTTTCGTGCTGCCAATTTTTTTTATCCTGTTTTGGTTACCCTCACATTGTATTTTTTTAACAGGGACTTGGCACGTGTTAGTTTTGGATCGATAAATCTGCGCCGGAATGTCGAAGTTAAAAAGTCAAAAACTAATACAATATACATTGTGGTTAATTATTTTCAAAGCTGATATCTATCCTTTAACTATAATTAATATTTCTCTTATTAAAATACCGGAAACAGTCAATACACAATTAGTAAAATATGAAATTCTATAACCATATATAGATATACTACTGACAGATAGTCTTATCTGATGAGCACAGGAATTTTGAACTTAGTACCCTGTCACTTGTACAAAACAAACCAAATTGCTGTATAGACATAAACCATTACACCCTGGGATATGCATATTAAATATAACAATGAATCGTTGATTCCTTTCAGAAAACTCATTGCTTTTCAAAAACATGCCTTGTTTATTCATGTGTAAATTATCTGCCCTTCAATATCACATTATCATATATTTTCTCGATTTTCTTGGTCGAGTCAACTTGACCGTAATAAACAACCCGACAATGAAAGTCTTTCCAGCGTGAAAAAGATAGAATTGGCGAAAGGTACGCCGTCCAATTCGACCTACCCTTGAACTATGAGCATAATAATAGAAAAACGTATTAAAATGAATAAAACATCAGAACCATGTTGATCTTAAGTGAGATAGAGATTGAGGATATTGATTGTGAACCGTCAAGGAATCATGGCCTTCGACCATAAAAATAAAACAACAATTGCCCTTTTGACTCGGTTAAACAGTATTATCTATCTTTTCAATTCAACATGTCCCCTAGTTTCCAATTTCAAACTTTTGCATACAAATTGGTAAAAAGAGAAGTTTGAATACACGGACTACATGTTGAGCATGTTGAGCATGTTCAATAATTTAAAAAAAAAAATTGATCTGGTCGCCACTTTAGATCTTAAAATAGACAGGATGTTTGTATTCGTTGAATAGGATTTCGTGACTTTCAATAGAATAAGCAATACCCTGCAAAGAAAAATTAGTTTATAAAGACTGACTTTGATGTTAGAGTAGATTTGATATATTAAATATATCCCAAAATTATAGAGGAATCGTAGAAATTTAGGTGAGAGTAGATATTATATAAATGTACCCACATATTAATATAGAGGAATCTTAGAAATTACTCAGTTCATTAGTAAGCTCTTTTTTCTTCGTGGAAAAAATGGATTGTCCAAAATCAAATGGCAAAATCAAAAACTGAAACACATATAAACGAAGGGAGAAAATTCCATATTCCTGACTTGGTACAGACAAACGCATGTCTGTCGTACCAAATCATAAGCATGGTTTTAATGCCTAAATCATCTTATCATCTTATAAAAAAAAACCATAAATAGTACTTTAGACATTTCATGTCTAAATTTCACAATATTCTAAAAAAAAAAAAAAAGGTAACAAAAAATGAAAAATTAAAGGTCGTGCAATGTAAAAGAGGTAAAATAAGATTTTAACCCTTATTAACATATTGTATTCGAAAGAATATTTACCATGATCTCTTGGATTGTTTTCAGTGTGAATTAAATTTTAATTTTTTTTCGCTCGCTTTAAACTCTATGGTATTTAAGGTACTCTGTTTTTCGTTGCATTTCTTCCACCCGACAAATCCAAATCTTTCAAGTTTTACCTACACTATTTTTGTCTATTTTAATAGATCATTATCATCATCATCAACACTTACCCATTAGCAGGAGGTTAAGCTAGCTATTACACCAGGAAAAAAATGGCTGTACCAAGTCAAGAATTTATATGACAGTTAGTTTTCACTTGTTCCGTTGCTCGATAACGTTTGATTTTGCCGGTTTTTATGGGATTCCCCTGTAGGAATTTAAATTGGACTTTAGTATTTTTGTTTTTCGTTTTTTTCTTCAACTGTGCCAAACTGTCCCTAAAATCATGGATCTCGATGATTCTACACAAATAAATGTCATGACATATTACTGATGTAACAGAAATCGTATACAGAAAATTCGCTGTCTCAAATTTTGTAAACATTGGTTTTATTGTCGGCATAAGTATAGGTGCTACAATTTTTCGAAGGCAGTCATTTTCTTATATTTTCTATGATATATACCACCATGCGATAACGCTATGACAATTTCTTTAATTATTTTTTATTTTGATTCATTCGATTTCAAATTAAAGTCATTAAATTATTCAGTTTACAGACCAAAGGGCGACAATTCAAATTTATCAGCGAATTAAAAAATTAAATATTTAAAAGCTTTCTACTCAAACTTTTCTACATACAAAAAGAAATCTGATTTCTTTCTACGGAGATTTAAATCTGCATTTATTTTAAAACAATAGCGTCAGTTTGTAATATGATCAATTTAAGACCTCCCATAATTAACAGTTACAATATTCTTACAAATCGGTAAAATTTCCAATACGAGTTTACAGATTTTGTATAGATTACAGTTACGTTAATTACTTCAAACAAAGGGATAGATAGCTGGTACACCTGGCTGAGATCGAATGTAAAACAAAAACTTGGTATAGCGTTAACGGTATTGAAACACTTGAATATAGAGTTTATGTTGTGGAAACTATCAAGTGTAGCGTTTATATTGTCTAAAACAATAGATAGGGAGTTTGAAATTGAAACAATGGAGAGAGATTTGTTGATGTTTACACTGACCTTTCTGATAAAACTTCACTTTGATACTGATAGGAGCGAGTATCAAGATGATTCCTAACGACCTGTAAATACCAAGGATTTTTGTTTACTTTTTATAACAAAACAAAACGATAAAAGTGAGGAGAAATGATATAGAAATGAAACATAAGCAGATAAAGTGCTACAGTTTTCACAATGTTCGCTTTGTTGAGAAGTTACCGGTGAATATCTACTGATACGGCTTGATTGTTTAGATAAGAAGTTTACATTTAAATTGTTTTGTTTTTATTTGCAATTAAATATCATGTTTTTACTATAATGTTACAGTTAAACCACCGCGAAGATGAAATTTATAGTACCTTTGTTTCTTTTAACGCAATTAAATTTTACGGGGTGACAAAAAATTATAATATATTTCCATTTAACTGAACATGGGGAACATAAAATTTGAGATTGTATCAGTGGCAATGAAAGACATTAAAATTTCTTTTTCAAATCTTTTTTTTTCTACTTAGTCTCTTTTGCTTCTTTTATAAGACATAAAATTGTGAATGTATTTAAAAGATAATTGTTAATGTGTGTTGAGGCATTCGGTTCATAAGAATTAACTTCCCTCTGATAGCAACCTTTCTGTGTACGACTTTAATATATATTAGAAATATTGAATGCAGAAATGCCAAAAACGGTAGATGTTTATATGTGTACAAGGTCCATAATGAAACTGTTTCACCTGTTAAATTCAACTTTTACCATCTGGGAAGGTATTGAAAGAATGGATTGACATCATTTACACTCATAAATGTACATGTAAATTAAGGAAGTTGTTTATTTGTGTAGGTGCAACACGGTTCATAATAAAACTTTTTCACATTCAGAAAGTATTGAAAGAATGGGTTGACAATTGATACACTCATAAATGTACATGTGAATTAAGGAAGAAAACATCGGTTTTCCCTATTAATATTTTCACTTTCCTTTCACCCTTGTAGGGCACTATAATCAGACGGTAAATATAAAAAGATGAAATACTTATCTATTTAATTACCACTAATGTCTTTTATCCCAAGTGTTTCAGTATGTTTATAACACAGACTAAGTAAAGGCTAAAATAACGACCTTTTATCATGTCAAATTTGACGAACACCATGACCACTTCAACTTGCACGTGTACCGTACAACCTCCGAGTTTTATGATCTTTTCATCAAGCATTAAACTTTTTATTAAATTTATATCTAATTTTAGATGACAACATTAATGACCACGAGCTGAAAACACGCACGGCACCTGTAAAGTAATCTTTTAAGAAACAATTACAAGATCATTAATTTCAGTAACACGAACAAGCGGAGAATATCAAGACAATTTATAGCAACCACTGGCTTATGGGAAAAAGAATTTTATAGTTTGCTACAATGATATATATTTGTTTTTGTTTATGTTTATTATTCATTATTTGCATTGTGTAACATATCACTACATGATTTATATGACAATAAAGTATTTATTTTTCTCTTAAAACAGTTTTGAACTTAGATCCAGAGACTACCTTAGTTATATTTTAAATAGTTTCATAGTCGTCGAGGATTTTGGTTTCCAGCATATTTTTATTTGAGCGCCACTCACGAGTCATATAGAAACCTGTATCTTGCGAAGTAAATTATAGCCGGATTTTCATCTATTTTTCTTTTTAATTGAATATGCTACTAATAATTTCATGAAGCTTATTCATTGTTTGTTCACATAAGAAAATAAAGTGTTTAATGACAATACAATATTTGATATTGAATTGAAGGTTTTGCAATCATATGATCATTTGATCACTTCCCGGTAAGTTCACATAATCTGGGACTATTATACTATTATAAGTATGATAGTCCTGGACCCCAAGAATAATAATTAGACTTATATGGGAAGTCCTTTTCAATGGTTTATTAATACTGCAGATTTTAAGACTTAAGTGAAGGAAAATAAGTTAATATTGAGCAAGACGACGAGTACCACATTTGGAGCAGGATCGGCTTACTCTTCTGTACCCCTTAAAATCATCCTTAGTTTTGGACGGGGTTTGTGTTGTTCAGTAGTCTTTAGTGTTCTATGATGTGTTTTGTATACTTTTGTTTGTCTTTTTTGTATCCATGGCGTTCAAGCGTTGTCAGTTTAGTTTCTACCTATGATTTTGAATGTCCCTCTGGTATCTTTCATAAAGTTCATGCATCCGAAACGCTGGCAAGATAGGCCGGCTGCATGTATAAAATACATCAAATATAAGAAGAAAAATTACAAAAAGGATCTAAAATTAGTCAAATTCTTTTAAGGTTAATTTTGCGATATCGTTTAAATAACTACATGTATTTGGTTTTATTTGTACTATACTGAATATAGATCCCAGGCAATATATATAGATGGCTTTGTGTTGACTACAAGAATCTTAACACGCACAATGAAACCGTTGCTCATCCGATGCCAAAATCAGACCACTGATTTGTTTTATTAAGTAGATCACATTTAATCGAAATTACTTTCTAAATATAAATAATTATAAAAGAAAACGAGTATCGCATTAAAATTAAGTATTATGGTAAGTATATATTTGATGATAAAAGTGGATAAGGAACTCTTATCCCTTCCGGAGCAGAGGATTTCCTCACCAGTGTTCTGATGCGGTTATTGCTCCTATTTCTTAAGTTTCATTGTGGGCTTGTCTCATTTTCTCAAGATAATTTTGGGTCATGCCACGTTGTCCATCTCTCTTCGATTATATTGTTAATATTTTGTAATGTTTCTACTTTCCATTTGAATGAGAATGCACCAATATGTTATTACAGACGAAAATAATGCATCCAAAGTGGCTACAAGTATCATTGAAAATCATAATGATGTAATAGAACGAAAAGTGCAGACCTACGGAGATCTCAACATTTACATACGTTTCTTGTTCATTTTTACTTTTTTACATATTACATCGTAAATAGGACCCTAAAAAACTGTAACAATGCAGTCATTTTCTTCTTGTCTAATATACATGACTAACAAATTAATTTTGGTTGTGAAATAATAAACATACTTCCCCGTGCAATTAGATCATATTTTGTACATTATTATTTCAAATTTAATTAGTGTTGGCAATTTAACAAAATGCACAATATGCAGGAAGAAGATAAAACAGAAACTCTCATTGAAATTTAAATATAACCAAGATTTACTTAACATAACAGATAACATTTATTTGACCTCGGCACTATAGAACTTCTCAAGTTTGTCGTCGAATGTTTGATAATAATGTAAAATATTACATCATATGGTGCATAGGACATGAGAAAACTATCGATATTCTAAACAGATGATGTTTATAATTGCCGAGGCTTTAACGAGGGAGATATATTTAAAGATAAATACAGTCTAGAAATGTCAGTAGATCATAGGTTTTCAAATTAATACTTGCATAATACCTAATATACAAATGATAAAAAATAAATGTAATGGTAAGGTCTACAGTGAGGTTTAATTACTGCAAAATAATAATACGTTGGTATCAACAATTTAAGGGAAATTGAAGTTCGATATGTTAATATCAGCAGAGGGAGAGTTTCGCTTAATTGTTGTCAAAACTGCCAAGCTGACTTTTTCTGCATGGAATGACTGCATTGTAATTTACCAGGACGGGGCTACAACTTTGTAGTGATATATGTCATGTATTAATCTTGGTTACCCCTCACCAATAACACTCAAACCAATATTTTGGAAGACTAATATATAAATGGTCTTTAGTTATCTCAAGTTTTAGCAGGTTTATGATGTCATTTTGTTTCGCTTTTGTTTAGGTGAGAATATTCAATCAACAATTTTAGAAATCCTAACATCATCATGCAATGAATAATATTCTCCTTTTTATATACAATAAAGTTATTAAGAAAGGTGAAGACATTTATAGTATGTTCACGATTAACCAAAAAAAAAAGACAATTGCAAGAGATGAAAATTCATTCACGAAGTCTCTATAAATAGACAATCGGTTCTTTAAAAAATTGAAAACTTCGATCAGGTACTTAGTAGTATTCCAGATGCATGACTGACACGTTTGCATCCCCAGTGAAACCATCTGTTGATTTGAAACACAATTAAACATGCAAAGACGATTCTCTGACGAAAAGAAGAATCGTTGAACTTGAACAAAAAACTTGAATGAAAAGTTATTTTCATCCATCTGATTTGTTGAAAAAAAAGAAAGATTTCAACATCTATACATTCATCTTAATAAACTTAATTAGATTACAATGCCCGTGATAAATGGTTACATTAAAACATGGCAAATGACCAAATGATGAGTTATTTTTTCTCGAGCACGTGTATATAGACTGGATAATGACGGGTATCATTTGCAGAATCAGGCTATTTACTAATAATTCAAACCGAGTCCGATAACCTTCAATTTGACCTTTGTACCGACCCTTGACTGAAGTTTTTATTCTTGATGTGTATTGCGCTATAAAAGACATGTAGAAGATATGCATCCTTGGGTAAAAAATTGGCAGGTAGTCTGCAACGTACCTGGACAAAGGTGTTCTGGACTTCATCAGTAATATCGTCTCAATTATGTTTTTCTACCTTAGATAACGTGCAAAGTGATAACGTTCCCAGGTGAGATAGTGAAGAAATCCATCTGACTACAAATCGTTTTACAAAGCATTATAGATGAATATTCGTGTTAGGAAAGAATGTTGTGTTGAAGACCAGACCAAATTCCAGACAAATAATAAAGTACCATGCAGACTGTTAGACTGTGGAAGCTTACATTGAACTACGAGAATAATGTTTAAAGTTACCAAATCCTTTAACAATAAAAATAATTATGAATATATTGTGTTCATTCTATACAAAGTCAATTTAGCATTTTTTATTTACCTTTGATGGGAAATAAGTCGAAGTATTACCAAATCATAATTTTTTTGTTGGCATCTTTTAAGTCAATTATTTTTTTCTCTTCAAAATGAATGTAAAAAGTAAAATCACAAAAATACTGAACTCAGAGGAAAATCAATACGGAAAGTCCATAATCACATGGCAAAATCAATTAACAAAACGCATCAAAAACGAATAGACAAGAACTGTCATATTCCTGACTTGGTACAGGCATTAAAATTAACTGATTACAGCAATTAAGTGGACGTATTTCTTGCCAATAGTAGTCAAAAACTGCAACAAACTTCATTCAATCGTTTATCAGTCAACGGGCCTTGAACGTCAAAGAACGAAACAATGTAGCTGTCTGTCTTCAGAAACGTTGTAAAAAAGTTTGAATTTTTCGAAAAACTAAGGATTGTCTTACCCCCAGGAGATGATTACCTTAGCCGTATTTGGCACAACTTTTTTTGAATTTTGGGTCCTCAATGCTCTTCAACTTTGTATTTGTTTGGCTTTTTAACTGTTTTGGTCTGAGCGTCACTGATGATATTACATTATAGACATTATAATCCTGGTACCTTTGATAACGATTAAAAAGCCTGTTTCCTTAAGTAGTTGTTCCCTTACCAGACCAAAAACAGTACATCATTTTGAAAAACCATCGTCATCATGTGTCTTATTAACAGTGGAATAAATATATTCACCCTCAAAACACAAGCTTAAGTGCTTAAATGTTGAACACACGAAGGTTTCAATAACATTTTTGGAAGGAGGTTATACATTTGTAGGTATTAAAATAATGGGGGTAACATGTCAACAGCCCACAAGCATGGTTTTGAACAAATCATACAAACTTTACTCCCATAAAAACAGACATATGAATAACAAGTGCCTAGGTAAGTGCCGAAAACTAGAAGTTCCTGACAATAAAAAAGCACGTAATTTTGAAAGGATTTTTTTTTATATCATAATGTCGGGGAAAACGTATTTGTCATACGTCTGCTAATTTCGTGTGTTTTGTATTCAGAACAGGAGTAATCCTTGGATTAATTAGCCTATGTTCAACAACGAACGTGTTACATTGTCTTATAATGCAAGCATTGCATATGTTATCCTACATTACGACGGAGAAAATCGTAGGACTGACATCTAGGCGAGCTTAATCTGTAACCACAGGAAGTTTGACGATCAGCTATGGTGACATTATCGGATAATTCATTAACAAAGGAGTTAGCCTTAAGATAAAAAGAAAAGTAGTACTTTTAGATACCACAAGTGTGCTTGACATTGTTGTTCTCCTAGTTCATGGTGAAACACATACAAACATGACATTATACCGAACAAAAATAACGAAGAATGCTAGAAAAGCAATTTCTTATCAATGAAGCTTCACATTACACCAGAAGCTAGCAAAAAACACAAGGGCAAAATCTTAAAAACGCAGCCATTATAAATCATATAAAGTGCATTGTCAATCACTTAAAACAACAGCAATTAAGTGGACGTATTTCTTGCCAATAGTAGTCAAAAACTGCAACAAACTTCATTCAATCGTTTATCAACAGGCCTTGAACGTCAAAGAACGAAACAATGAAGCTGTCTGTCTTCAGAAACGTTGTAAAAAATTGATAGGGAAACGAATTTAAGCTGTCCGTCTTCATATCAGAAACGTTGAACTTGCTTAAAATTGATAGGAAACGAATTTAGAATGAAAATCAAACAATTTGTAGTGGTTCACTGACAAGACAAGCAAATCAATTTGTGTTATCAAAAATACATTTATCAAACAGGTACATCTTTTATCAATACGTTAGTAAATACTATAGACAGGAAACGTTGGCATTATAAATGGTTGCTAAGGATGAAGGGGTTTACTAACAATGATACAGGTGTCTATATTATCGTACTGCATATGCACAGATTAGATGCAAAAAATAAATAGAATGTTTATTTACAAATGTGAAGTACTAGGCAAACATGTTACCACCTTGGAATTAAACTAGATATTTAAAATTAGAACATTACAACCTTGTAACGCAACAGATCTGTGAAATGTCAGAGTCAAAATCCTACCGATATATGATTAAAATCAATCAATAATTAAATTAGAGAATATCAGAAATAAACTATCTAAATATCTTCGTTATATATACAAGAAGGTAAGCTGGATCCGATGGGGTTTAAAGACCTTTGCAGAATAGAATATAATGGGACAAAAAGAGGTAAGATGGATTGATTGGTGTTAACGCCACTTTCAGTACTCTTGACCATTTCATGAAGGTCAGCTTTTATTTGTAATGTGAGCTGGAGTGCCTTGAGAGCGCATGCAATTGACCTTCGGTGAGAAAACTGCCATTCCTAATCAATTAAGACTCGAACTTAAAAACTCAGTGTTACAGTAGTTCAACTTCTAAGATCACTGGGACAAAAATGCAGAAATATATGAAGGCCTTCCATTCTGAGTCTCATACAGATTACACAGGTAAAATAACAACGCCTGTTTCACGTACTATGTAATAAAACAAACGTAAAACGTATGTTATAAACATCGTAAACATGCGTGAAACGTGTTCAACGTACGTATTACACTCACAAGTCGTTTTCAATAGGATATCGTGGTTTTGCTGAGCAAGAATGTCATTGGACGTCCATTTTACATTAATGATTTTCTCTAAACAAAATGTATGTTTATCGTCATCTAACTTTATGTTCGTCAAACACCCACTTGAACCTATGTTAAACACATTTTTTACTGTTAAATATAAGTAAAAAGTATGTTTTGAAGGTTGGTAAAATGTCCGTATTTCGTCAGAAAATAAACGTATGTCTTCCTGGAAGTAAGCGTACATAGAATGTCTCATTGCTTTAGAAGAAACATCAGTAAAAAGCATGTTGCTATGTTCATATGTATATGTGTATACTAACTCACTCGACTTTTTCTGTTTCAAAACAAAGAACCAAAAGTGTTAAATTGTGTCAACTATACCAAAACAATGGAAATTACTACCAAGAGATGAGAAAAGACCTACACGCACGCGTGTCCAATCATATGACCACAATAAAACCACGAAAAAGAACACTTAATGGAATGTTTGCCATCAACATGTTTTATTTAGAGAATTTCTGGACTGTAACACCAATAAGTGAAAAAATAACCAAGCAAAGTTAATAAGTCGGACCACCAGACCGTTACTGCAGAATGTTGAATATAATGATGATGTTGAATTGCGGTTTAATGTCCAGTGTAAACAATTACACGCAAATCAGACGAGAGCATGCTTATGTGATATGAATAGCATAAGAAATCTGTTAAGCATATTTAAATATTTAATATATCAAAGTTTGTCAGATTATCTTTTCTTGTACATTGTAACGTCTATCTTATAGTAAAGACGCAAAAATGACTTGCACATGTAAAAAGAAGTAATCTTCATAAAAGTAGAAATAACTATCTGCAACTTATCCATCCCTATATAGACAACCTTTCATTCTATTTATACACATATCTTGCGTGTATGGATAAATTAAGATGTTTGTGAAAAAAGAAAGAACGCAATTAATAAACCAAGGTCTAAATGTATAGATAATTATCATTTACTTAAAACACAAGAGCTGCTTGGAATTTCCGGATCCGGCCCACATAAATGAATAAATACATGATAACATCAATGACTCTGGTTTGATCTACTTAAAATGTAAGTGGATTTAGTTAGTGTGACTGTGAATAATAGGTTAGTCTTTTGATCGTCCAGTCATGGACTGATTCTACGATATATCACCTTTAATAGTATCATTCTATCATGTTACAGTAGTAAAAGTACAACGACTGTACAATCACAATAAACTGTTATGATATAGTAATAATAGTCATAATTATATGAATATTTATTTATTTTGAAACATAATTTTGATGGATAGATACAGATCGCAAATTTGATCATTATTTTTTCTAACAATGGTATTTTTCTAACATCTGTGATTAATATTTTTTTAAATAGGGTAATGTTTTTCAAATATGAGCACAAATACAATTACTAATATGGCGATATGGCTTATTATGCCTGGTCTAAAATTCTTTTTCTTAATACATTTTCAGGCTTGCTGATTTTGTACATAACATAACTATAAATTGCTATACGTGATGGGCAAGATATTTTTCACGAATCTGAACCTTTTTGTAAACACATAGATACGGCTATTATATCTACGGTAAACCTGAAAAGGCCCAATTTCTAATGATAATTATTTGCTATATCCGAAATGTATAATGGTTAGTATTTATCTAAATCAGAGACATATAGTACAAGAGATTTTGTATTATGTCTGTCTAAATCTAGTACTTTTCGTAATCAAAAACAGACAATTTTTATAAACCATTTTCATGATTGGTATTTTTTTTAAATCCCTCAAAACAGAAGCTTAGTAATATGTAAAAATAATACTTCATGTGCAGCGGGATAATATGTTTATAGCCTTCTTAGGAATCTGAGATCACTTCCGGTTTATGGTGGGTTTTGTGTTAGTTTTTTTTTGTGTTTTGTTTACTGTTGTTTGTCTGTAGGTCGTTTTTCATAATTCGCCATTCCTTGTCACTTTGTCACCGACTTTTGAGTTTAAATATTCCTTTGGTCAATATTTCACCTATCTTTTATGGACAAACGGATGGACAAGGTGATAGCGGTATACCACCCAATCAGTAGTGTAAATTGGTATTAAAATATGCAGATGCGGTGTTATTGTCAATGAGACAATTATTCATACCACCAAAAGACAAAAGGTGTGAATAATTACAGGTCCCACCCAAAGTCATCAATAAACATTGAAAAAAAAAACATAACTCATAGCCAGTATGACAAAATGCGGAAGATCAAAAAAGAAAAAGAAAAACAACAGCCTGGTTTAAACAACAACAATCAATGAAAAAACATGGAAGTAAATGTAGTTCCATGGAAAAACAAATATATTTGCCGACTTTTGTGTCATTTGGTCTTCGGTGGAAAGTAGTCTCGTTGGCAATCAATAGCATTCTGCATCTTCTTACTCGTATATTGTAAACAGCAACAAACAATAACTACGTTGCTATATAATTTTAGGACAAAAAATAGTGTGCTCCTTCGGTCAATACTTAAACCTTATTTGATTCGTGCACACTGCGAATATTATATCAAGCAGCTGTAAGTTGTATTTATGCTTTTTTGTTCTTGAAAAAGTGGAAATTTATAAATACGGATATCTACTTGTAAACAAACAACAAAACAGGAATTTGTTCAAAAATTTATATTGCATGATTTTATACGGTAAACTATCATAAACATCATCAAATATTATGATGGCATAAAATATTAATCAACATCAAAATAACTGTATGACCTGCTATCATAATACTAGCATTTTATTACAGAGATTTCATTGATTCTAAAATTGGCAGCAATAAAAAGAAAATTTAGAAATATCTTGTCCACTTAATTCATTAAGTTAATGGTCTAACAATTAGATACCATAGCATGTCGTCGAATACAAGCCGCAACATGGAATAAACTATGGCAATTACTTTAATATGACATTTCAATGACGATAAAAAGTACAAAATATCAATTCATTATTGATATTATACTCTCAACCAGCGGTAAATATGTCTTAATAAGGCCTCAATCAATAAGGTTACTATTATAATTATATTAAAAAACATTTCAAGGTCTTCATGCCCTCTTGGTGAACCCTTTATTCCGATTGTTAACAGACCATGGGGGACGTCACCTATCAACAATTGTAAAAAGATAATATTCAATACATTGGCGTTGAAGTAAACCCTTTGACCATCGGTCATTGTGTAAAACAATATGCTTATGACAAGGATTCAATTGTTCGTATATTTTTTGTCGGTATCCTGTAATTGCTATTTGACACTATAATTATTGTTATGGAGAATAGAATATATTTGGTTTTTTCCTGATAAATATTTACTTTTTCTTGATGACTAATTGGTGAACTTTTGGCACTGGTTTACAAGTATTTTCTTGTTAATTCTTAATTATTAAAAAAAAATATCAATATATATAAGTAAAAAATATTTACTTTTTTCTTCAAAAACGTTTTCATTTCAATAGTAATTTCTATAATTGCTGTGAACTTTTGACATTGCAAGTTATTTCATGCCTTCAACACATTGAAGAATTTTTATCTTTTGTGATATTGGTTCTCCCTTTTTTTATACTGACAGTCGCAAACAAACATAATTACTCATATTTTCATTCAAAATAAATATATGCAAACAATTTATCTGATATCTTACAAAAAAGTACAAACATCCTTGTTCTCATGAACTGAAAATTTCAAAATGAATGAAAATATTTATATCTAATGAAAAATTTAGCAAATTCATATTCATTCATTTACAAAAATGAAGATTAAATTTTCAGATAAAAGTGATGGTCTTTTTGGTGAAATCAAAAAGATGAGTGTGAGTTGTTAAGCAGTAATTGCTTACCCTTAAAGAGCTTCAGTTTTTTTCGAAGAACTGTTTGTTCATTTTTTTGTACATGTGCTTATGGAGGTTTTCTCTCTATCTTTTTCCTCTTTTGGTCAGTGTTATTTTTCTGTTCACTTTGTCTCTTGACCATGGTGTTGATAGTCTTCATATTTTTCTTTTTACCAAAATGTTGTCTGTTAACTATTTTTCTCTTTTTGACATGTGTTGTCTGTTCATCTTTTATCTAAATGTTGTTTGTTCATCATTATTCTTAGTGTTGTTAGTTCATCTTTTATCTTAGTGTTGTTTGCTCATCTATAACGTGTTTTTGTTTATCTTTTATCTTAGTGTAGTTTGTTCATCTTTTATCTTAGTGTTGTTTGTTAATCTTTTGTCATAATGTTGTTTGTTCGTCTTTTATCTTAGTGTTGTTTGTTTATCTTTTATCTTAGTGTTGTTTGTTCGTCTTTTATCTTAGTGTTGTTTGTTAATCTTTTGTCATAATGTTGTTTGTTCGTCTTTTATCTTAGTGTTGTTTGTTTATCTTTTATCTTAGTGTTGTTTGTTAATCTTTTGTCATAATGTTGTTTGTTCGTCTTTTATCTTTGTGTTGTTTGTTTATCTTTTATCTTAGTGTTGTTTGTTTATCTTTTATCTTAGTGTTGTTTGTTTATCTTTTATCTTAGTGTTGTTTGTTCGTCTTTTATCTTAGTGTTGTTTGTTCGTCTTTTATCTTAGTGTTGTTTGTTTATCTTTTATCTTAGTGTTGTTTGTTCATCTTTTATCTTTGTGTTGTTTGTTCATCTTTTATCTTAGTGTTGTTTGTTCATCTTTTATCTTAGTGTTGTTTGTTCATCTTTTATCGTGTTGTTGGATCATCTTGTATCGTGTTGTTGGATCATCTTTTATCGTGTTGTTGGATCATCTTGTATCGTGTTGTTGGATCATCTTTCATCGTGTTGTTGGATCATCTTGTATCGTGTTGTTTGTTCATGGTTTGTCATAGTGTTCTTAGTTTAGCTTTTATCTAAGTTTTGTTTATTTATCTTGAGTCATAGTGTTGTTTTGTCATCTTTTATCTTTGTGTTGTTTGTTCATCTTTTATCTTAGTGTTGTTTGTTCCTCTTTTATCGTGTTGTTGGATCATCTTGTATCGTGTTGTTTGTTCATCGTTTGTCATAGTGTTCTTAGTTTAGCTTTTATCTAAGTGTTGTTTGTTCATCTTTTGTCATAATGTAGTTTGTTCATCTTTTATCTTAGTGTTGTTTTTTCATCTTTTGTCAGTTTTTGTTTATTCATCTTTTGGCAGTGTTGTTTGTTCATCGTCTCATAGTATTGTTTGTTCATCTTTTATAAGAAAATGTCGTTTGTCAACCTTTTATCTTTTCGTTCATGCAGTATTTCTATCTTCCTATGACTTAATCAAATTGTTAACTTGAAACTTTTAACTCAAAATTGTTAGCTTTCTGTCTTGTTTGATAGGATAACTTATTTGAGAGAATACTACTCATTAAAAAGAACACATTCTCATTGTTTTTGTTTGTTCTAGTTCTTAGCAAGGGGATTGTATAAGAATGGAATCACTTAATTGTCTATTTGTAAAAAATAAAGAATGAAACTCATTGCTTATAAATCAATAGAACTTGAGGATATAAAGTAACAAACATGCAGTAAAAAATTGCAAAATCAAAGAACCAAAAAATGCCAATCATTTTGTTCTGTTTGATAGATCAAATAAGTAATGGTTCCATTCTTTATCATAAAGTCATAACAATGCTGTAAGTATTGGGTCTTGAACCCATGGTACATAAGTGGTGAACACAAGACTTGAGTTATTGCAAAACATGCGCTTATGGATGGTTCATCATAACTCACTCTTTTATAGACAATTTGGCCTTAGGAAATCAGTTAATTGGTAGCTTGTAGCCATTTCCTACTAAATTAACCATAGGTCTAGCTATACATTTCCTTAAATGGCTGATCAAGGTTAACAAAATGAACATTACTGCGAAAACTTATAATTTTTTTTCTCTGAAAACTGATACTAAGCTGTCCTTCTGACTAATTTTAAGTTATTATTGTAGTAATTATAAGTAAATCTATACCTACTACTTGAAATACTTGTCGTACAAGTGATCAAATTCACACTTAGCCTAATTCTTAAAATTAATTTTTAACGAAGTCCACTAAACAAGGTACTATATCTAACCACACAACCGGATCCGGACAATCCAGGTCAAATGTACTTGTGAGAGTATCCTCAGAAATTTGAAGCCTTAAATATAGATATGATCTGAACACTCTACAAACTAGGCAATTCAGATGTATTGGTTGAGGAAATTGTATTGTATAGATAGCCAACTTTCCATTGATACAATCTCAATTGTCTACATACACACCATTTCATAAGTATCGGAGAGAAGTACCAGTAAGACAAATATTCCCAGATACGGACTTGAAATTCAAGGTCTAATACGCAGAAGCAAGGATAACTATACAAATCCTTGGCAGAAGTTATGAACATTGAATATTATATGTCTACAGTCCTAGAATTTTCAATGTGGCATATGAAACACACTGTTGTCAATTACTGAGGAAAAATCCCTGTTAACAGTGGTGAATCGAGATTTTTTTTATAAGAGGAGGCCGCTGGCACCACCTCCTACCTCAAATATGCCTCTGAATAACTTGGCAAAAAACTACCCAGAAAAATAAGAGCATATTTAATGTTGATCAGATTAAGATTAAGTTTGGGGTATAACACGGGCTCTGGGCTCCATCCTTATTTTATTGATGGGCTTCACATTTTGAGTTCCTTTGATCAATGTTTTGGGGCTTTGAACTACACTGATAGGGCATCGGCCTACACTTATAGGACTCCATACTCCAATGATAAGTCTTATAGGTATGTTGAAATGAATCAAGGCTCCTAAGGAAATGTAGAGCCTATGTTTTTACTCCATTTATGATGGTGTGTTGCATCATGTTCATTGAGGTTATCTCAATTTCTATCAAGATTTTAAAAGCCAGCCTTCTTAAAAATGTTATAAAACAATCAAAGCCTGGTATAAGAATGATAACTATTGTTGAATCAAAAGGATGTAGCATAAACTTCTACAAGACAGGAACCTAACAATACATTAACACACTGTTGTCAATGATAAAGTTTTATATTATGTGGCTAGCTATAAATAAGTGTCTAAACAAAATGTCTGTTTTACAATATATTTCCTTCAACCTTTCAATCCAAACCAATAATATGTGTCACACATTCATGTTTTTATGTTCAGGCTTTTTAATCTGGTTCACTTTTGGAATAAAAAATTTAATACGAAACATGACAAATTTATGGACAGAAAACCTTATGTTCCTCTTCTATCATGGGCTTATCATATAAAAATTGATCTAATTTAATCCAAAACTATTTCTAGTCCTGATGTACCAATGATTTGAGAAGATCGATGTTTAGGGTTCTGTAAAAGTACAATTAGCAATGTGTACCGGTATATGAAACGGATGTAAAACTGTGAATTTTTCTCAGTGACCACAGGCTAAAAGGTTACTATAATAATGTTCAAATATGAAGCTTAAAAACATAAACTCCTTTGATAAACTTGTTTTATAATAAGGAGTCAATATAAACATATATGATAGCGATGATTTAGACAAACTTTGATGTGAAGTGTAATACTAGATCTAATATTCCATCTCCAGGATACTCGGATCAGTCTCGATAACTGTCCAAATCTTATATCATTCAACAACGGACTTATCTCCGGTCCATTGTGTGGGAAAAATCTCCGTACCAAAATTACAATCATAACAGACCACTTGATCCTAAATTATGAAGAAAATAAATCACCATTTTTGATACATACAGGTAAACAAACAGGTGTATGAACTACCTAGAGACAAGTAAAACTGAACATCATTACGCATAAATTACAACACAAATGGAATAAATCACGTTAATACTATTGTCCTCAATATAGCTATCTTATCTAGACGTTATTTACTGTCAACAGACCCAATATAAATACCACAATTTATAATTCGACTGTCGCAGATTATTTCATGCAAATTTACATATTCTACATTCCATGACGTCGTTTTTCATTTTTATAGAATCGAAGGTAATGACTTCAATTTGCAAGTTTATTGACGATTTTCGTGTATTGTCCATTTGGGAAAGTACAAAAAAACTTGGAATTTGTGATTAATCGTCTTATTACGCTGGGTAATGGGACAGAATTTTATGATAAACTTTCGTAATAAATTTATGCAATAACAATATGGTTATAATCCTACAAGGATTTAAAATAGAAATCTGAGATCAACCTCTTTGATGTAGCGATGAAATTGATGATAAATTTTTCATCTTTTTTCGCTATCTCAACAGTAGTTGTAATAAAATAGGATTAAATATCTGTTTTTAATGAAATGGTCTAATTTATATAAAAAATAAATGAGATTTATTTATATATTCTTTTGTTAAAAAACCAACAAACACTATATATGGTAAATATAGACATATATCTTGTAACAGCTGTTTATTCCACAGCTATAAATAGAACTAGATCATCATTGCACTATTGTCTATCAGATAAAATTTCCAGACATAAAACCACATCAACTTAATTGGTTTGTGTATTGTAATATTATCCTACTATATCTACATATGGAGTCTTTATTTATAACATGTATGCATAAATTAGGTCAACGACACCAAAATTATAATAATAAAGAACATGTGTTTTAACATCAATATAGAGTCTTATGTCAATTTCAGTTATGTTGATTTATTTTTATATCTTATTTAAATGATCATTTATGCCTTAAACAAGTTTTTTTTCTCTCCCTAATATGCAGATTCCAAGGAAAAGCTAAAAAAAAAACCAACAAAAAAGGTTGAACATTGTCATTCAAGGGCAATAACTCCCATCAAGAGTAGATGTCCAATTTCTGTCTTGTTTAAACACTTATTTGTACAATTCATCTTGCTGATAATGTTTGCTGATCCTTCATTTGACTTTCTCAAATCTAATTGCTATAGTTTTCATCAAAAACACACAAAAATAGAAGGTAAAAATGCGACAATAAGACAGCATCCAAAACTCAATAATGCCAAATAAGATTTCCTTCGAATGAAAAAAACTAAAGAAAATTTTGGTTCATGCACCTCTATGTTTTTCTTTCCTTAAAATTCAAAGATCTAAAAAGAGATATTCCACTGATGTGGCCTAATTGAACAGTTAATAGACTATCATTTCTATATAGACTTGTACAACATGGTCCCATAATAGTAAACAAACTATGAGCTATTAACCTAAAAATCTGTCAGACAAAATAATAGTAGTATACTAATGCTAAAGGCAAAACAAAAATAATAGATGGAAAGGTTATTCGTTTATTAATAACAAAGGCATAGTGTCATTTAACTTTTAAGTCCGTCTCTAATCTCATGATTTCTTAACATTAGAATACACATAGACTGGAGATTAAAACATTAATCCTCCTCTTAAACAAAGATCTTGACTCTTTCTGTCGTATTTCATTGTAGTAAGATTTCATAATACGTAGAAAAATTGTCAACAAACATATTACGATCAAATATTTACGATGCCTCGAGACTTCTACTATACTTAACCCACATCAATTAATCTGATCCATAGTTTGGATTAAGTCTTGTTCTTTGTCCCATTACAGCAGGTATCCCTAAAGTTACGACTCTGTCGATTATTTCTGCGACTTAGATGTAACGTACGTTACTTAATTAAATCTTCTCCTCACGTTTAATACTCTGTTGGAATCCCTGTCTTTAGGTCCTAAAAAATCCCAAAACATGACATAAGTACAATGGAAGTTTAAAGTCAATCAAAAATGAAATTCTTTATATAAGTACTCTACTACAATATAGATCTGTTTTTTTCCTTTCACTTTATTACTTTTCAGAAATAACTTTCAATCAAAATTGAAATAAAGTTAAATACAGTCTGTGACAAACAAAATACAAGTTACATAAAACATTTGAACAAGATTTACAATTAGTTTATCAAGAGTCTCTAGTCCCAGTTCCATCAACTGTTTTAGAAAAGGAATCTATGCTCTGTACCAGTTCAAATCTCCACCTAACCCCTGAAGAAAAGCTCCCAATAAAACACCAAAAAAAATCTGACAACTAGAAAGAAAATTTAATCAGAGTTTGGATTCTAATAGTGAAAGTTAAGTAAAACAAAGTATTTTATAAAGTAATGGTCATGGATCGTCCTGAAAATGCATGAAATACTTGCCACTGGATTCAGGATTATCTTTCTAGAGTAAAGCAGTATAGACAAGTTTTTATTTTAGTTAGTGCTCTATCATTTGTTTTTTTCTATCCTGTTTTGTTCGTTTTTATTCCTACACTTCCTTCCTTTGAGACTACTACATGTTATAGTAGTCTCAGATTTTGTCTGACATTTGTTCGGCTTCACAATCCTACTTTATGGACAGACTTGTATTTATTGTAAGCTACTATTAGTGGTTTTGACTGGTGGTAGGATAAATGTACCTAACAAACTATTATCGCAGTACATTAACAAAATTTCATTCAGCGAAAAAGTGTACACAAATCTCCCGTCATTATTAAATCTAGGGGGACTTGTAATTATAATAATTTACTTTTGTACCAAATACCACTGTATGGAATATAATGATAGAAATAACAACTCACTCATCATGTGAAAACCAAAACTGATATTTTGACATTTAAAATTGTAAATTGTTATGAATGAATGATGTCAAAATTTCAAATAATCAATTCTGAAAATGTCATTTCCATTCATAGGGTGACAATCCTCTCCCTTGTTGTGAAGACAAAATCAGATTAGTTTAATTAGTATGAAAAGAAGGTTCATTCAACCTATGCCAACATTTTGAAATTTAGGTATGAAATTGTATGAAAAATTGTTGGCATAGGTTGAACAATTTTTCACAGATTAAGTGTTATAAAAACATAAATTAATTAGGGGCTAATCAATCTACAACAAGTTTAAATCTAGCGTTAAAGTATACTCAATTATACCATTCCTTTTACAAGTACTATAGCTAGTGAAAATGTAAGTTATTGTGTGTGTGTGTTGAGGATCTCTATTTCATATAGGAATTAGTTTAAAATCAATATAATAAATTAATGGATAAAGAAAAAGATTTTATATGATTTTTTTAAAGGAACAATAATCTAGTCATATTAAAGGTTTATGAGTGTCATTCTCATGAATAAAATAAAACATAAATAATAAAAATATTAGATTTTATTAAAAATACGTTCTTTCAAATACAATGACATACAACATTATTGAAACTCGTGTATTTCATAAATACTGACTCATAGAAGATATCTATCATAAATGTTCACTATTAATTCCTACACATACAGAGCATAAGATAAATTTCACTTAGATGATTGTTTCAAAAGTCATAGTATAAGCAGAGACATATAATACAATTATTTTAGTATATGTCTCTGGTATAAGATATGATGGTAGCCTGCATCTGTTCAATCAACTGATGTCGTTTTGTTTTTCTCTAGTCTCTGGGGCAAGTTTCACAAAACTATCTCAGGAGTAAGACATGTCTTAGGGTGGTTTTACGGTATTATATTCTATGCCTTAGAGGGTTTCACAAAGTGGTCCTAAATTTGGAAATCTTTAAGTGGTTCACAAGGTAAGGACTACACAAGAGGATTCTTAGGATAGTCACAAATGTGTTTATATAAATTACACTCATCTTTTATATACCTTTTTCAAATTATCTTATTATTACATGTATCTAATTATCCATTCGGATGTTAGAGTTCCAAGTTAGAGGCACAAAATGTCTATAATTCTCACAACCCAATATAATGAATAAAAAAATTCGGAATACTTTTCAAAAATAAAGTAAATAAAGGGTGCACTGTCCCAATGGAAAGTCACTCCCTATAAATGAACTAAAAATCATTCTATTTGATATTTATCTTAAATTTCATATTGCAAAATTAAAGTGATTTAAGAAAGTTCCCGTTGAAGTAAAGTATATTTGTATATTTTGTTGCTTGTTGATCGCGAAGTATGTTTCATAATAAATACAACAAAATTATGAACACAAATTATAAAAAAAATTGAAAGGGTTCCGCGGAACCCAGTGTCTCGCCTACTTTTGCTGTAAATCGCGGGCTCAACAAAAATGAGGAAAAAAATCAATAAAATTTTCCTCTTAATACCATCTTATGATTGTAAGAAGCTTCTGTCTAGGTTTGGTAAAAATCTAGGATAGTTAATAAATCTAATGAATGTTTTGAAAACTTTAACTGCAAACTGTACATGTATGTAATGTTAACTTTAAAGAAAATCTAAGTCCATTTAAAAATAAAATACAGAAAAAATAGAGTTATCTTTTTACAAAATTTACTTCTTGATACTATTTTATGATCATAAATAAGCTTCTGTCCAAGTTTGGTACACACCCAGGATAGTTTAAGAAAGTTATTAAAATTTAAAAAACTTTAACCACAGAGTGAATGTAATGTTTCCCCGCAGAAAAACTAAGTCCATTTTAAAGTAAAATACGGAAAAAATGGATTTATATTTTTACAAAATTTACTTCTGGATACTATCTTATGATCATAAACAAGCTTCTGTCCAAGTTTGGTACAAACCCAGGGTAGTTTAAGAAAGTTATTAAAACTCTAAAAACTTTAACCACCAAGTGAATGTTATGTTTCCCCGCAGAAAAAACTAAGTCTATTTATAAGTAAAATACGGAAAAAATGGAATTTCTTTTTTACAAAATTTACTTCTGGATACTATCTTATGATCATAAACAAGCTTCTGTCCAAGTTTGGTAGAAATCCAGTATAGTTTAAGAAAGTTATTAAAATTTCAAAAACTTTAACCACAGAGTGAATATTTGTTGACGCCGCCGACGACACCGACGACGACGGAATGTAGGATCGCTTAGTCTCGCTTTTTCGACTAAAGTCGAAGGCTCGACAAAAAATATGCACAAATGTTATCTTTTTACTTATTTTTTTACTAGTATTGTTATATTTAAGTGTTTGATTTAACAAATAGGTTCTATTTTACAATTGTGTTATTTTAGATATTTTTGTATAATTCCATTTTTACTACAACATAATTTTAAAAATACTTCATTTTTGTTTCTGAATGTTAAAAGAGTTATATTAAATGCTTAAATATACTGACTGTATTTTACCTTTAATTAATTAATAATTGTTATAACAACACCTATTGTATTTTGTGTCTAGGCATAGGTTGAATATATTTTTATCAAATGTTGGCATAGGTTGAAGACACCGAAAAGAAAAGTTCATTAAGATAATGATCTTGTATCTTCCACCTGAGTGGTCATGTGATTAAATATATGTGTCAGGTGACAACTTTCTATTTCTCATGAATATCACATTCCTACACACGATTAGTCAACAAGAATCGTCATTACGGCACATAAATATGCATGATATCGCCTTATTCCATAAGGTCAAATATTTGTTAATTAACATCAGTTTTTCTTGCTAACAATGGGTCTCCATATTAAAAATTGGTGTAATTTTTTATTTTAACAATTAATTTTTGATAATGGTAGTTCAAACAGCCATCATTAATAATTTGGAAATGTTAATTGTGTAAGATCAGATGGTTTGTATGAAATTAACCCCCATAAAGAAATGCAATAACAACTCTTTCTTTTTATTAATATGACAGACGGTTTCTTAAAGACAGCTTGAGTTCCCAAGAGAAGTTCACAGAATCTGGGGCTCTGACTTCACAAAAAATCTTGCGTCAAAAAATGGATCAAATGGATCGTTTCTTTTATAACTTAATCCTGACACAAAAATTGAATCGACATTTGATCCATTGATCAATTACAAGATTCTGCACCTCCATCACAGCACTTAATCCCAATGTAAGGGGAAATAGGGAAATGAGGGGAGGGGGGGGGGGGGGGTTCATGGTCAATACCAAGGTGGGGTCTCAAGATAAAAAAAAAATGTTGATGGATTTGACTCAAATTGTAGAATATATGGCTTCTTAATTAAGTAATCCAAGGGCACACATTTCTTTTCATTGGTGGTCATATACTGGTTAATGATCAAACAACAAAAACTAAATGTTATAAATACACTAATATCAAAATAAAATTTATATAAAAAGATGATGTGGTATGATTGCCAATGAGACAACTCTCCACAATAGATATATACTTTATTATGATATTTTACTATCAAACAGCTGAGGTGCAATTGAGTGTAAATATATTTCAATGTACAGAATAATCATTTATCTCTTTAAACCTCATTTTATCTTGTTCCATTTCATTTCTTTAATACTGTTTGTACAAACTATATGGGGCAGAATATAGTCTAATGCTTTGTAATGTATTGGTAAGATGGTATGCAGAAAAGAACAAAATATTTCAGTATGGTTTAATATGCAGTTATTTATTAATATTATTGTCAATTGATTTTTTTGGTGTCAGTTCTAATTGATTGTATTAATAGGGTCCCATTGTTGGAATTTCAGACCAATCAAATGTTTAATTGACAATTTGTGTGCAGATTTATCACTTTATCTGATCTAACCACAATTTAAATTTTCATCAACTTCTTTAAAACCTATTCTAATAAGGTACTGAACGACCGAGCCAAGACTATATTTTTTCTAAAGCACTGTCTTACTTAATTAGTGATGAGAATTCACATAGAAACTTTTTATTTTAACACTTCAAAGCATGTCTAATTTAAATATAAATATTAAGTCCTATAATAAGCAGATTAAACTTATCTTTAAGCATACTGATGTACCAAATGATGTTAAATTTAAGTCCATTAACGAGATATGACTCACGAGAAATTAATGGTCATATTGAGAATTCAACTAATCTCAGGTTCCATCTCATAAAAAGATAAGTGGATGGCCAGTTTTATTGGTCAGTTTACAACTGGATGATTTTAATGGTCAGTTAAGTATTGTCCAGAATGCATACTAATTAAAAACTACTTTGGCCAAGGAAAAATGGGTGTACTGAAGCTTAAATCCTGATGTTTGTTAATAATCAGGGTCTCCTTGTACTCCTACGAGATGAATGGATAATTGGGAAAAACCCAGTAGTAGAAATGGGAGATATGCTTTAAATTTTAAACTCCTCGAATTACTTTTTTAACTTCCGGCTTCTTTTAAGGATTTTCAATTTTATATACAGGTATATAAATGGTCAATTGTGTGTTATTAGAAAGACACCTGCATTTGTTTTGTTTACATGCAAAATCCAAAGCGATTCTTGGAAATGTCCGATTCAAGGAAATAATCCCGAGTTCCCAAAAAAATAACAAATTTTCATGAGTAAATTTCCATATTGAGGGTTGGTTTTATTAAAAAAATCCAATGCATTGAACATGTAAAGAAAATATTTTGTTTAAGATTTTAATTTTCTTTTGTATTTTTGAAGGTTATAACAAAGGCTAATTTTCAGATTCGTATACTGAATGCTAGCTAGTCAGACAGATATTGTGTTGATTTCATTGCTAGAATTTCTTAAATAAAATATTGGAAATTTGAAATGAAATATCAACCACAAATCTTTTGTTGAATTTAACTGGTTATTTGCATTTTTAGGAAAATCAAGGATATTTATCAAACTATATTTTAAAATAGGTAATTTTCATAAAATACTAAATCTTAATTTTTTTCCAAGGTTCAAATATCCACAAAATATTTAAACAGGAGATAGATTGATACACATACAGTAACAGTACAAACTATGGGTGGTCAATCACCTAACTGACCAGTGGTCAATTTCTTATGATAAACTTCTGTATCAACATAACAGATCATCAGTAGCCAGCCTCCTGATGACAAGCCTCTGTATCAATTCCTACGCCCAGGTGGTCAGACCATGACAAAACACATTAGCCAATCTTCAAAGACCCATCAAAATTTTTATCTCTAGTTAATAGCTTCCCAATACACCTATAAGACAAAAATAATACTTTGGTTAATGTTCCCTAGTAGGCCATAAACTGTACTGACATATCAATGTTAACTGACCACAGTCCACTGACCCATCATGGTTTATGTCTATTTACACAGATACTGACCGCTATTATGTGTTGACCGGTATATATAGATTGTCAAAACATTGGTAGTATTCAGTCCAAGATGATAAGCGGTGTCTCCTGTCCTATCATAACAGTGACATGACTTTTATGGGCTATAAGTCACTCAAGCTATTTATGTTCCATGCTTGGTAAGAAAATACACAATGCATAGATAAAGCCATTTGAAAAGTTCTATGAGGCCAAAATAATAATTAAGTTTGTTAATGTTTGCCATACAATGAGTCTCTAATCTACAGATCTTGAAAGTGTTTCCTCTATTTTTTTTATAAACAGCCTCTCCCCCACCCCCATATTTTCATTTTTTTTAAAGGAGATAGTGAAATATATGTCAACTTGGCAGCACATTTAAATAACAATTTAGAAAAATTCCTATTGCTTACTTTTTTTTTTGGGGGGGGGGGGCCTTACATTCCTAGCATCCTAATAGCTTAGTGAAGTTAAACTGACAGACTTACAGATGTGCAGGCCAGAAACAATCAAAATAGGAATTAAATTCCCTAATTGTAATGCAAATATATAGGGAAAGGAGTAAAGTATTACTTAAAAAATATCAAAACTTTATCCTAAAATGTAATTGTTAGCTTCTTGCTTGGAGCATATCTCAATTAATGAAAACATCAAAATTTTATTAGTTCTATAACAAGGGACACATTATTATTCAAAATTAAGGGAGTAAAGGTGTGATGGTGTAATGGGAAGATATACATTAATTTGAAAAATGATTATTTTCGATCTGTTGTTACTCCAGGGGAGCTTGCATGCTAGCTTCATTTTTAATACACTAAATTGTGATGTAAAAGTTTTTGGTTCCAGAAAACATGGGGGTGCTTATTTTCAGTATTAAACTTTTCTAAAAAAAAATCCCCACTTTTTACTTTTGAATACCCCCATATCCCAACATCCCGAAAGCACGTCATCCTCCTTAGAAAAGAGTTCGGTTATTAAAGACTTGTCATGAAACAACTTTTCATCTCTATCCATATTGTCCGACAGTTAATGTGTATTATCTGTCATAACATGGGTTTTCACACAAAAGGTATAAATGTCGCATGTAAGAGTGATTGATTTCATGTTCTTCATTGATATACATAGTTGTGGTTTAGGGGGGAGGTTTTATGTACCTATTGAGGGAGGGACATTAAATTGATTCTATACAAAATAATATATTAGTTGTCATACTTATCGACTATTTCAAAACATTATCTGACGCAACTTTCATAAAGTGATTAAATCAAAACGATTTCGACTTTTTGAAAGAAAAAAATCATACCTTTTTTGGACCTCAAACTATTTATCTACATGTTATGTCTATATAAAGACAATATATACATGCTGTGAGTTTCGGTTTCGTCATTTCCACAAATTCTTGGCTACAATACAATATAAGGGTGTAGAAATATTTTCTCAACATTCTGTAATTTTTTATCAGTAGTCATCAGAAGCAGGCCATTGTTTCAAATCATGAAATAAGAAAGAAAAACTGATAAAAATCATAAGATTTCAGATCTGCCTAGTTATACAAGTATTTTAAGGTGCAGCTACATATTTTTACAAATGAAAGAATACAATTTTTTGTGGTTTATTCACTTTTATTATAAAACATATCCAATTTATTATTGTATGTACTTTTGAAATTATTTCATCTGCAACCGTTCAGGGTCAATTTTATGACAAAATTTTAACCGCAAAAAATAGTTTCACTACTGAGAATGTGAAAATGTGATATTGAACCGGATGTCATGGCATAAGATGCAAAAATAGAAGATAACAAATGTACTATTGCACTAATGTACTAATGTACTAATGTACAAATGTACAAATGTACTAAGAAATTGTTGACACAGAGATATGTCTTTCCTGTGTGAAACATTATGATTTAAAATTAAGATTGCAATACATGTACTTAAAGGTGGTACCCAACACTTTCACTCAAATTTATTTGGCTCGTTTAATTTTCATAAAATTTTGTATTTTACTTCGACCCTTAACGAAAATATAAAAATTTCAAAAATTTTGAACCAAACGTTTTGTCAGAAAAATTACACTGGTTTTATAGCAGTTTTAAAACACCAATTTTGATCATTGAGAAGCTTAATATTCCTTTTACAACACAACGTAATTAAAACGTTTAGCTGACTTTACAGAGTTATCTCCCTGTAGTGTTAGGTACCACCTTAAAATGAAAACTAAGTATTCAAAGTCAGTAGACCATGACCTGAAAGGGGCATGGTAAAATAATCAATATTGAAATGAGATGTGCCAGTTTTACTAAAACTCCATACTTTACAAAATTGTGAATATTGGCAAAAAATTGTGAAACAGCAGGCTTCTTATGTACTACCCGAGATGCTTAGTATTGGTGTGCCAGAACCAAAGATTATGATTGCAACAACTAGTATACACTGTCATTGCTTGCAATTGCACCAATGTAAGTAAACCTAACATCTTATTGTAGACCAAAAACAATGTTTTATTCAGGATTAACAATGCATAACAAATAGCAAATAACTATAATAGTCAGGCCCTTAGCCACGTATTTCCAAGGGGGGGCTATTTGGACTCATGAACTCGACTTTAACAGTCACAATTTGAACAGAACGTTGACTTTAACAGTGCTTATTTGGTTTCAAGGGGGCTTTGTCTGAACCCCTCTACCCCCCCCCCCCCTTGGCTATGGGTATAAAAGTGGTTGGGTTGCTGCCACACTGATGTAAATCTTGTTGTAGTAGAATCCCTCGTTAGTGCCTTCCCCATTCTTCAAGTGAGCCAACACATACAAATCTGACTAGTCAATACAAAATACTGTAAATTCAGAAATTATTGCGTGCATTTATTATTGGGATTTTGTCATTCAAGACTTAAATGCAATTCTAATTTTTACTATTTTGAGAAAAATCATGTTTAATTCATATGAAATATTTCAAAATGTGAGTTTAAATTATTGTGTTTACAACTCGGTCGCATTTTTTCGCAATAATAAAAACCTCGCATCAATTTCTGAATTTACAGTAGTATATCTCATTTTCATGTAAACACGATAGTGTCCTGAATATGTAATATTTACTACTGGGAGATAAGGAGTCATCAATCAATCAATTTGTAATAACAGAATTATTTTTTTTCTAATTTTTATCAAAAATTGTTTTCAGTTTTACGTCACATTCATTCAGATCACAATTCATAATAATTCTCATTTTAATGTTTATGTCAATTCAATTTATCAATAAAACCACAAAATTATCATTTTTTTTTATTTCTACAACTAATTTTTTTAAAACCACAAAACTGACACCCATCTGTCTTATAAAATTACCCTGAGACCATAGATTTAGTCAACAACAAATTCATACAAACAACATTCAATGGGAGATAACTCTATAACTTAAATCTGACTTAATCTTAGTAACCAAGATTTCATTAAATGGTGTTAAATACTTTATCACTCGAGGTAATAAGACTTTTATCACGACATGGACTTAATTATGATTGATTTAGTATTTTTTCATGCCTTCCCAAATCATAATACAGATATTAATAAAAACCCTGAACAAATACGGACCATCCTTGTTATCATAGCGAACAAAGCGGTTACGAGCTTTCGCCATAAAAGGACGAGATTTAATGACGACTACGACTAAAATTCATCTAACTGAAAATCAACAACATTTTTAGATCGCTATAATGAAGTAACCTTTCGTGGCAAGGATGACAAAACTGTCAATTTAGAATTCAATAAGTAACGACCTATCGACTACTGGACAGAAAGTAAATACCCCATGTCACCCTGTGTAACGCTGTATATGTTTTACAAATAAAATTTAAACAATGTGTTCTAGGGTGTAGAACAAATACAAACATATCAATCAGTCATTAAATATCCATTTAAGCTGACATTAATTTCGCTGTTTGTCGTCAGTTTATATTTTTTAAAATTTTATAATGTATTTAATCAATGAAATGAAAAACAGGTCTAAAATTACCAAAATTACTGTGAATTACTAAATTGTTGTTAATTTCTGGTTGTACACATTAATCGCCGTTTGCTTGTTAGTGTAATTCTACTTCTTGTGCTTCTGTGTACAGGTGTGTTATATTAGTGACTATAAAATGCAAAAAACAATCGACTAGTTTAAGTATATTTCCTTAGCTAGGGATAAATCGACTAAACCTTCAACTTAAATTAAATCTTGACAAACTTTGCACTGTGATCTAAAAACGTCTGAATTTGGATTATAGAATAGGGAACAATATCATAAAAGTGCAAAATATAAAAAATAATGAAAAATGGTTCCAAAAAATAAAGATATAAGAAATAATAGACCACCCATCCTGACAGTCATAAAAATGAGAAGATGTGGTATGATTGCTAATAAAACCACCATATCCAACAGCGACCAAACCACATAGATTTAAGGAACATTTTAGCACGCTTTAATTACTGAATTAATTAATAGTTTGAAAAGGTTAATAATATGTATGTCACTAATTGGTAAAAGTTGTACATGTGTAACGCGAATGTGATTAACAATTAATTAACGTTAACGAACGCATGCAGGTAATGACAATGCATGTTACATTAAATCTAACATTCACACCTAAACAAATGGTTTGTAAGTACATGTTCCCTGAAATAAGCAAATAAATCACGGAAAATGGTCTGTACTTAGTTAAGGGTTAATAAACTTGTTTAAAATATTTATCATCATGGTTAGTTGCATATTTATGCTTTAGGACAATAACATTTCTCTTGTTATTACGGTATATAGTTTTTCTAATTTTTTAAAAGTTTTCATTTCATATAAGTGGATCGTATTTGCTACTATGTGTAATTCATAGGATCAGTCACAAGTTATCATAATATAGATAGTCATCTACTAAATACCAAATTTGATAAATGTATAATGTATAAACACACATAGCCACGCAATGACAACATGAAACAATTATATAGATTTATACAATAGAAGTTTCTGCTACTACAACAACCAGACATTAGACAACCTTAATATGATGGAAAATGACCTTACGGAAAACGACCTTACGAATAGAAATTATCATTCCAAAATGTAAATTAATTAAACAAATGGTTAAATAATACACAGAACATTGTAACAAACTGCCACATTTTTTAAAGGCTAGATGAGTTTTATAGAAAAAGAATGTAAGTAAAAAAGACCACTGTCACAGCTCCTTTTTTTAATTCAGTAGACTACTTTAAGATAGAATTCAACTAAAGCTAACTTTCCAACTTCTTGTTTTAAAACTAGTCCACTTATTTACATGTTTTTCTTTTTCCTATTTTTCAATCTTCCTAAGAAATTAAGTTTTAGCTGAGGGATATTTATTTAGCAATTTTATTTAACTGTTAAAATTTGCAATGCAGCTTCATACTGGTAATTTGTTTCTTCTATAACATTACAAAAGAGTTCAAGGCAGCTCGATGTATTTTCATAGCAGTAGGTCCTGTTAATCATTGATAAAAACTAAATGTGTTTCATTACATATGTTCTTTTTTATGAATCAATATATATATATGCAGGAGTACGGTATAATGCTATCAGGAACCAGACAAGGATCCCTGGTATCATAAAGGTGGGATTAGGCACAAATTTCTCAATGAACAGGGGGAAAAACGGCAACAGGTTGCACCAAACCTCAAAAACTGGTTCCTTTCTTCAAAATCTGTTTGCTTCTTTGGTTGGGCTAAACATGTACTGTCATTTCCTTTCTAACGTCTGCTCTCAGAGATATGACCTTGAGCCAAATAAATCAACAGGAAAACTTTATTTTAAGTACTAATCAGCCACACACAAACACCTACGATTTTAATATGGTACATTAACGCTTCATTTTTATTGAATGTACTAAAATTGAAGCATAACTAGAGTTTTAACATTCTTACATGAATTTATGTGAATCATTATATGAAATTTAGCCAAAAAACTGTACTATAAACACAAATTTGTTAATTTCCAGATCCTGCCGGGGGAATCTGAGAGTTCTTGAAAGTGTTAGCATGTTTTTACCAGAGATATGCGATCCTTGCATTGATAAAATCATTTAAATTAATTAAAATCTCTTACTTCAAGCCCTATGTTTAAATATCATGAATCAGACATATTTTATGGAGAGGAAAACACTCATTCAACATACTATGAGAAATCAAGTTTAACTGTAAGTTTAGGAAGCAGTACTTCTCATATCAGTAAAACTGACACAACTCTTGAAAACATTGGGATAAACATTGTACCCTCGTCAAAACAAAAGATCACAGATACACCAAGATAAAACTTTGTGATTAGTTAGATGAAAACTTGCCAATGGTAGAATTCAAACAACTGAAATATACAACATTATAATATCCTTTTTTTAAACTTCAGACGTGGGTGGCAGTCAATCAAAGGTCAAGGTTCAAGGAGAGATTTTTTTATGTAAAATAATATCATATTTAACCATCAGATTGACACTTTAAAGGGTAGCATTGTATAACTTTAACCAATATTGTACTTATATAATGCTATATGCATTTACTGATCATGCTTTGTAAATTAGTAAAAATGTGTGTTATATTTTAAGTATAAAATACTTGTACTTTTGAAATTGCTATTTCAAATTTACATTTAAAAAGTTATTGTAAAAGAAGAAAAAATTTAAACCATACATTGATGCGGGCTTGTCAACGAGATTAAGACAGCTACCCAACATTTCTACCCACTATCGAACAGTCATGATTATATGATTCTAGGACACAATAATTACAAAGAAAAAGTTGGTGAGAACAAACAAAATTATATAAATACACATGTTTCATACCTCCTGACAAATAAAAAGTCGGTAGGTAGGTAGGTAGGTATGCAATTAAAAATAGTCCATTTATTAGTGAGAAAATATGAAAAATAATTGCTTGCTGCCGCCAGCTGCACAAGCACTTGTCTCAGAAAAAAAGTTCCTGTAAAGGTATATAGGAATTTTTTTTCTGAGACAAGTGCCTGTGGCCAGCTGGTAGACACAACACACATATGACCTAGCTTATGACGAAACTTATTAACTGTCAAATTTTCATATTGCAATTAAATATTGTTAAATACTACAATTTTCTAATTATTTTCTCATCAAGAACAGGAAAGAAATCTGACAATTATTTACTAATGATTTCAAACAATGTCAAGAATTGTAATAAGGTCACCGTGACCTACATCAATCAGGAAAGCCAACTGTTAAATGATGTTTCCTTGTTCTTCCACAAGATTAAGCATGCTGAGTGTCAAGACACTTTTTGAATAAACAAAAGTTCAACAACCTTTACTGTAGAACAACAAAAATTAACTAATCACATGTTAATGTTGATGAATTACGACATCAAATTTAACCAAATTGTTCATTTTTTACATTCGGTATTTGACAAAATGACGCAAGGCATTAAATGATGAATGACCCTCATTACGGCCTCGGGATTATTATGGTCTAATTATAGATTTTCTGTCCATTATCAGCCCTGCATCAATAATTTGTGAATTATCAGAAATATGATGATTTGTTCAATCAAGTACTTGTAATTAATTTAATAATTCCTGCCCATTAATTATATAGATATTAATAAATGATATTTGTTTGAATTAAAGGAGATTTATTATTAGGGGTGTATGTCAATGTCAAATAAGACAGCAACCCAATGACAAACACAACTAAAAGACATCTCAAAGGTCAACATACTATAGATAGATGTAACGTACCAGTTGTGCATTTACGTAAAAAAAAAACTATTAAAGATCAAACCAAAATATCCAAATAATAATTAACAAGAATGTGTCCATAGTACACGGATGCCCCACTCGCACTATCATTTTCTGTGTTCAGTGGACCGTGAAAATTGGGGTCAGAACTTTAATTTGGAATTAAAATAAGAAAAATCATGTCATAGGGAACATGTGTACTAAGTTTCAAGTTGATGTAACTTTAACTTCATCAAAAACTACCTTGACCAAAAACTTTAACCTGAACTTCGCACTATCATTTTCTATGTTCAGTGGACCATGTAATTGGGGTCAAAACTATAATTTGGCATTACAATTAGAAAGGTCATATCATGGGGAACATGTGTACTAAGTTTCAAATTGATTGGACTTCAACTTCATCAAAAACTACCTCGACCAAAAACTTTAACCTGAAGCAGGACGAACGGACGCACAGACAGACGAACGAATGAACGAACGGAGGCACAGACCAGAAAACATAATGCCCCTCTACTATTGTAGGTGGGGCATAAAAACAAACAAAAACAATATACTAGTATATAAAGATCTGAAATATTCTGTATCTTTTCAATAATCTTTCAAACTTTTAAACTGTAACTAAAGAAGGAAGTTTAGAGAATATATAAAAGATCCTGACTGATGTTTTCTGTTTGATTAGAGAGTACTTGAATTGGACTTTTATGTAAAGTTTAAGTTTATAAGTGTTTTAACTTATCATGTTTTTAGTTTTGCCTATAAAGGGAAATACATAATTGAAAATTGCAAATAACTTTAATAGAAATAGGAGATTTGACCCATCTAAAATTCCTAAAATATGTTTCCCTGTAGTACAATGTAAGTTGGGAACAGACTTTTTATTTGTTCAATAAGTTTTGACATTTTGCCAGTGATGAAGGACTTGTGATTTTCAATACTTTCTCCACAATAAAGTACATTGCAACCTATTCTCTCTACCGTATAACTTGCTATCATTCCCTAACCAATAAACATAATAAAAGAAAAAAAAACATTCATCTTTTTGAAAGAGATTTCATTTGATGTTTTTTTCGTTAACTTCCATTTCAAAGGTGATATATTTCTTTCAAACATCTTTTAACATCTACATGATAAATTCTGCAGTTCTTTCACAAAAAATTCTCCAACTAATACAGTGGATTCTTTATACTAGGACAATCAACGTTATCTAGTGAAGTAACCCAGCATTTGTATCAAGCACCGCAAATACATCTAAACATAACTCTCAAACTATTCATAGGCCTATCATACAGGATTACGAACAAAGCGCTGTATTGTGAAAGAAGAAATCTCGATAAAACACTTGAGGTTAACTTATCATTCGTATTCACATCAAGGTAATTGAAAATGCGTGCCAAATTGACGAAATCTATTTTGATAAAAGGATGATTTCAAGTAAATCTTTATCTTCGATAAAATCAATTTAAAAATCAGGCCTATACACCTAGATCACATACCGGTATACCTTGACAATAGCTCGATTATAGAGAATGCTCATAATTATCTGTACCTAAAAATCTTGAACCACAAAGTCGAGAAAAGATCCATCTACTTTCATAATTCATAATTTACAAGTTTGTATCGTGAGATGTTAATAATTTTTTATATTAAAAATCCTTGTACTTATAGTACACTGGTCCAAATTATATCAAGACTATACTGATAAATTGGTTTTCAATTTAATATAAAGTGTCCTAATTTATGCATAATATTTATAAACAAATGTCAATTTATAATAACAGGTTCTAAAATCGTAGATTAAAGTCAGCAGGGGAGAGAAACGCTGACTCGGGGATAGTCAAGAACAAGTACCGTGGACGTCAAAAGTACAAATTAAAATCTAAACACATTGTTATTTGATACTATAATAAAAAAAAACTCTTCAATCTTCATGTTTGTGGGCCTTAGATCTTTATGTTAAAGAATATATCACCTTTTAGACTTAACCAAATCAAATGTTAAAAGACACTACACTAAAACCATTCTATCATCTTTTTATACAGATGAATTCAAATACAATGTATATAACACAAAATACATGTACATAAATTTCAATATTTTTTTAAATGCACTCTAAATCTTCAATGCATTAATTTTGTATTTGCTTTGGATCTTTTTTGAAATAAACATCTCGAGGTGAAATTATATGGTCTTCAATTCATACCTAAGATTACTATAGAAATATGGAAATATATTGTGGAGAAAGTATTGAAGTTCGTATTGAAGTACTTTGGTTGATGACAAACAATCAGAATTTTGAAAAAGAAATTGAATCCAATAAAAGTTCCCTCTAAATTACATGTTTGATTGTATCTGCTTTCATTTTGAAAAGATTATTTTGCCTTCTCTTACTTTAGAGGTCCCATTACTTGATGGCAAGGCTTTATTTATGGTGTAGGGTTAGTCTAGGGTATGGTGTAGGGTTAGTCTATGGTATGGTGTAGGGATAGTCTATGGTATGGTGTAGGGATAGTCTATGGTATGGTGTAGGGATAGTCTATGGTATGGTGTAGGGATAGTCTATGGTATGGTGTAGGGATAGTCTATGGTATGGTGTAGGGATAGTCTATGGTATGGTGTAGGGATAGTCTATGGTATGGTGTAGGGATAGTCTATGGTATGGTGTAGGGATAGTCTATGGTATGGTGTAGGGATAGTCTATGGTATGGTGTAGGGATAGTCTATGGTATGGTGTAGGGTTAGTCTAGGGTATGGTGAAGGGTTAGTCTATGGTATGGTGTAGGGTTAGTCTAGGGTATGGTGTAGGGATAGTCTATGGTATGGTGTAGGGATAGTCTATGGTATGGTGTAGGGTTAGTCTAGGGTATGGTGAAGGGTTAGTCTATGGTATGGTGTAGGGTCAGTCTAGGGTATGGTGTAGGGATAGTCTATGGTATGGTGTAGGGATAGTCTATGGTATAGTGTAGGGTTAGTCGAGGGTATGGTGAAGGGTTAGTCTATGGTATGGTGTAGGGTTAGTCTAGGGTATGGTGTAGGGTTAGGGTTACTATTCAGGTTATTAGGTATGTGTAATGGTTAAGAATAATTGAAATTTAGCTATACATTAGGTTGAGACTGCTTTTAAAAGTTAAAGAAGACAGAGAGTTTGGTTTTGAATGTCATTATATGGCATTTGTGGGTTTGTTGGGCGTAAAAGATATGTCATTATCTTTAGCAAAGGAATTAACATCTTACTTTGGATAATTTCCATATTGCGGCTAAGAAAAATATGATAAATGATAAAATTAACATATTTGTGTAGGTAGAGTGGTATAAGTTACATATACAGAGATACTTGTGAAATTTAAAGCTACCACAATTATGTGGTCAGTCTCAGGATGCATAGATCTAGTAAGCCTATAAAACATGTTAATGACATAAAAAAAAGTATGGTAAACCAGGTTTTTTTCTGATTTAATGGAAATTATATCCATCTAGGGAATTCAATTAAAATGATTTTTTTTTATCTACATAGGAAAATAGCATCTTTCATGAACTTAGCAACATACTTCAGAAAAAAAATTATTATTTCTTTACCTACCCAAGTTTGAACTTAATTTTGATTTATAGTACCAAGTGTCTAAGACTACAGTAAAAATATTGGCCTATGGGAGATAACTCAATTATATATTTTTTAAAATTATTAGTCAATTTTTTCTCTATTTCCTATATGTTTGCAGTCTATTCAGCAAGATGTCTATTCTAATATTTTTAAAAGACACTCATCCCCTGTCACAGTAACCACCAATGAAATATTTCGATTCCCGAGTCGAACAATTAATAAAATGTCATTTCAACACAATTTAATTAAGACATCTTTAGTAGCCACTTTATACTAGAAGACTTTAAAAATTCTTTTCCTTGGCTCCTTTTACCTTATATATTTTTTCTAATATATACAGATATATAGATATCCCAGAACCAATCTCTTTGGAATACAAAGAGTGCATGCTCTGAAATATTCACCTGCTATCCTGACCATTGATTTTATGTTGCAAGTCTTAAAGATAATGGTTTTTGGTACATTAATACATGTAAAAGCATCACAGATACTCAGCTCAGATAAATGCTGTCAGACAATCATTTAAACCATACAAGCTTTTCATACAAAAAATATATCTATCCTTTTGCTTATGATAATTGAAAAACAGACCAGACCCCCAAAAAACTAAACATTGAACTATGAACCATGAAATGAGGCCAATAACAGATGATACCGACAACATATTCCCTAATGTCATTTTTCAAAGTTTTTCAAGCAAATGGGTAGAAAGGCCTTTACAAGCTGCAAATTATTATCTTTTACTTGTGAAATTGCACTTTAAGGTGATATCCACCATTTTGTTAGTGTCGAGAGAACCACCAATATTCTGCAGAAAAACTGACAATCCTAGTTAATTAAGATTGGAGTTCAGTGAACCTGCCCTGTGCTGGATTCAAACTCACAGGAGTTCAGTGAACCTGCCCTGTGCTGGATTCAAACTCACAGGAGTTCAGTAGCCTGCCCTGTGCTGGATTCAAACTCACAGGAGTTCAGTGAACCTGCCCTGTGCTGGATTCAAACTTACAGGAGTTCAGTGAACCTGCCCTGTGCTGGATTCAAACTCACAGGAGTTCAGTGAACCTGCCCTGTGCTGGATTCAAACTCACAGGAGTTCAGTGAACCTGCCCTGTGCTGGATTCAAACTCACAGGAGTTCAGTGAACCTGCCCTGTGCTGGATTCAAACTCACAGGAGTTCAGTGAACCTGCCCTGTGCTGGATTCAAACTTACAGGAGTTCAGTGAACCTGCCCTGTGCTGGATTCAAACTCACAGGAGTTCAGTGAACCTGCCCTGTGCTGGATTCAAACTCACAGGAGTTCAGTGAACCTGCCCTGTGCTGGATTCAAACTCACAAACTCAGTGTTGACTGTCTAGTGATACAGTAGTTTACCTACTTAATCCAAACAGCAACTGAGGCCCTGCAGTTTTAAAAGATAATGTTTAAAGATAAAATGGCCGATCAGGATCAAGACAAGAAGGTAATGATATAATATGAATATGAACCCTCCTCAATTCTAGACCAACACTCTGAGCAAATTTTGTAACATGCTAGTTCACAAGATAACAATCAGCAGGGAGACATGCTACTCTACTTATCGGTAGACAGTTTATGATATCTAAGCTAAGCTGAGAAGCAGCAAAAAAAATTTCATGTTTTTTGTTTGACTTGTCCAGAATCAAATTGATGACCTCTAGCACTTGTGGCAAGCACACATATATACAGTAAATTAAGTAGAGGTTATCATAGATATATTAAATTTCAATGAGTAGATACTATGTCAAAAAGGTGCTTATTTTGCATACAACTTTTAAGTCTGTATCAGTGAACAGTCAAAAAATTATAAATGTACTTATCCTTGTATCTAGTGACTTTTCCTAGACCAATCATTCAAATTATTTTCTAATTATTCATATCTTTCCACAGCGCGTATACTTTTAAAAGATTTAACCTTGTATTTACAAAAAAATATTAAACAAAATTTGAATGATAGTTTGTATCAAAACTGTTTCAACTTTAAATCGTACAAATTGAACTTCATGTTAGTTCATCTCTTGTCCGCTTATTCAAGGGGATAATTCATTTAGGTGGGTACAAATTGAAACAATATTTCTTAACTTGAAGTATTACAAAGGGGAGAAACAACTAAACAAAAGATTATTGCAACCCCTACACAAAAACGTCATAATCAACGAAAACCCAATTCAAAATGGGTGTAAAAAGTCGAAAAAAGTCTTTCCTATAAATTTGTTTTTAAAATATAATCCTCTATCAAACAAAGACAAAAATGACACTATATAAAATATTTATTCAGTTTAAGAAGATTTCAGCTTGAAAATCTTGAAGAATCAGTAGATTTGACATATATAATCTGTTTATTTACTGATCGTGAATATCAACTCCTCGTAAAATTGATAAAAAAAAAGCTAGTGTAGCTTGCTGGGGTGCTTGGTAGATATCGTTTAATCTTTAGGTACCCACAATGCAAACAAACATATCGTATGACTCAGTCTATTGTTTCCGTCAAATAATTGATACCAATGTTTACACTGATTAATAATTTTTACCGTTATCTTCTCCGCTCCAGGAGCTGTCATAATTTTTCTTCTTTAAGTAACAACGTTTTTGGGCAGGTAAAGTAGTAGATTATATACAGACAATGAAATGTCAACAGCCGTCCAGTCGTTTGATTGGTCGATGATTCACACTTGTACTGTAAATTTCTGTACAGTATAGTATAGTAGGTATTTTCATAGTCTGCTAACTTGGTTTCATCTTTACGTTGGAATTTCAAACGTCCTTATGCCGATACACAGATAAGGGGAAACAATCCCATGTTTATTAATGCCTATAAAATAAATCTAATTAACAAATTACATACAGGAGAGATTGTTGGCAAGACCTAGTCAATTTCTAAATCTTTTCACGTCTGCAGAAACGTTAGGGTCATCAAAGGTCATCTAACATGTGTTTTACATGCACATTAATCAAATTTTTAAGTATATAATTGTACACAGAGAAACATTTAAACAATTTAATATTACAGAATTTCATTAATAAATCTTCTTCATTGTTTCTTTGATGTTGGTACAGTTTTAAGCCGACTGCTATTTCTGGTAAACGGTGATCAGTTTTGGATTAAACAATAGAAGATTAATGTCAAATTTTAATGATTTTTACAACATTGATGCACATGTGCAGTGGAATGTTACAGTCCAACCCAGAAATCGGTGATTTATATGAAAAAAAAAAAATTTTTAAGAAGAAGAAACCTGTTGAATCTATAATCTCGGAGTAACACAAAAAACCTGTTAAAAGTCGAATCTCTTTTTTTAGTAGGTTAACTTGATACAGGGCAACAAAAAAGATATCTGAATGGACTGAAATAATGGAGTCAACATACATTGTTTTTATAGCAAAATTACAAACATTATATGATTGCATGTACTAAACAGCAATCTGTTAATAAAATGGCAGATTCTTTATTAAATATATAAAGATTAATGAGACAGTAACCCATCATCATCAGCAATCTCCAAGACCAAAGATAATACTGACCGATCAAAAAACAAGTACCAGTTTTCGATTATTGAAAGCTAAATTCAACCCTAATACTAAATAGGGTTTTTGTTCATCCCCCCTTCCCTCTTGAAAACTACTTCTTTCTATTTTTTTAGTTAATATTACAGTGTTCTACTAAAAAACAGTTATGTATATAAAGATATCCTATTCTCCATCAATGAATGGCAACCTCCACAAAATTGACACATGACTTTAAGTATATATCTTTTTAAAAACAACTAAAATAGAATGCACAACAAGGTATTTCAAAAAGTCACCAACCTTTTTTTATCAACCATTAGCTTAATTTCTTTTAGAATTTTTAAAATGCCATTAAAATAAAACAGAAGAAAAATGGGGCACCTTTCTGTAACAATGGCTTTAAATAAGGACATATGGAAATCAGTTTCACACCAACAAAATAGTATATAAGAAATACCCTTTAGAAAAGGAAGTCACCTTTAACTTACTAAAACGAGGACAATCAGTTTCAGGTATTGAAATTGATTCCGTAATAATACACTTGTATAATTCAAGTTGATATCATGAATTAATTATATCTATACCCTATAATAAACACCTTATAATTCATTGAAAATAAAAGCTATGTAATAGGTTTTATAGTTCTTTGGCATCATTTTAATGTCACCTTATATCTTATTTTAATCGTTTCAATCTTTTGACAAGATATATATACAATTTTCCTGCATATAAAACCTATCACACTGATAAAAGAAATAAACAATTTATTTTCAACGGAGTAACATTAAATTTTAAACAATGGCCTCTTTCTTCCCTCTCTGCACCAATTTTTAAACATAATTTTTTTTCTCCAATTTTAAAAATAAATTGCATTTTTTTATTTATTTATCAGTATGAAATCTGTACTGTAAGCTTAAAGAAAAACTTGGCAAAGATCTGGCCAATAAATTTTTTCATTGGATCTAGATGTACTTAAAAGTATCCGAGTACTTAACCGCAAAACCAGAGGCTCACCTCCATAAATTTACAGTAATATTTTTTTCAATGTATGAGCTGAAACTCATTTATAAAGAAATTTTTCATTGGATCTAAATGTACTTTAGTTTAAACATATTTATTTATAGTGGATTGGGAAATAAGTTATTGCAACTTATATTAATCCCTCTCCACTTTCCGGGTGCCAATACTGCATTGTAGCAGCATAAGCCTACTCTTTTTTGAAATCTACAAGAGTGTCTTTTACATTCAAGAGATATGGCTCTATCTTAACACGGGTCAGCCAATTATCATTTCCTTCCAAAGGACTATCATTATTCTCTCAAATGTTGTTGAGGAGGAGTCGCAAATTCAGTCCCTGAAATGCTCTCCCAGTAGTGGGGATCGAACCAGGAACCTTTGTGTTAAAAGTCTGAACGAGCTAACCACTATAATGTACATAAGAGTATCAGAGTACTTAACCACAAAACCAGAGGCTCACCTTAAATATTTAGTAATATTTTTTCAAAGCATGCGCTGAAGCTCATTTATCAAAAAAGACAATCAATGCCATGACATAAAAACATGAGACTTACCTGATCTTAATTCAAATTAAAACCTAAGAGCTTATAGTACTAATAGAAGAGGGTATGGACGAGTTTGCAGAATAGATATCAATAGGCCACAAAAAATATCAAGAATAGTAAACAATGGGCCTGTAAAAAGCAAAAAGAAAAGAGAATTATGGGGTGTTAAAAAACAGCATATTGGGATGGGAAAAAAAGGATAAAGGAAAATGGCCTATTTTTTTTCTTCTAAAAGACCGAATTGAAGACCCTCTCTAATTCAGACTGTCATTGAGTTTGACAGTAAAGGTGCCCACAACTATTCCCAACCTTATCATATTATAATATGTTGATCTCTAGTTCACAACATTATCATTTGTCATTATAATAAAATCTTCGTAAAACATTGAACTCTGTATTTATATAGTGGATGTAATTTTACAAGTGTAATATATCATGGTATGAACACTTGTCTATCAAAGAATAGACCACATTCGAGTTCATGCCATTTCTGTAGAAAACTTTGGTTTGAGTGAACATCATTTTTGCATTTAGGGGCATCATCATTTCCTTTCCATATTGAGAGAGGGGTTGAAAAAATGTGATGCGAAATTGTATAAATAGGTTGACTAATTAAATTCTTATAATTAATTATCAGCACTGCTTTCATTAGGGAATTGTGATTAAGTACCTACAGAACAATAATTACGATCACCTAGAAACTTAATGAACTTTAATAGTGCAGGGATATGAAGAGACCCCTCTTTCTGGTTAATGACATCATTTAGGCGCACATAATTGACTAACTTTTCAGGTGTTGGATGTTTCTGGTTAATGACATCATTAAGGCGCACATAGTTGACTTACATTTCAGGTGTTAGACGTAACTCAAAATCTGTCTATTGTCTTTCAATAAATAGGTTGTCCTCTGTATTGTTTTTGTATTTGTTTGATTATGTTGTGTTCTTAGGTTGCTGTCTCGTTGATGTTTATCTCATATCTATTATTTGTGTCAAAGACTTCATTTAATATTTTCTGGTTATCAACTTTACACCTAAATACACTGAGCTAAGGAGAAGAGGCAATAAGAACCAGGAACATTTTAAAAGTCAAAAGTTTACCTGTCAATTGTTGGTAAATTTGGAAACTTTAGTAAAATAATTGTTCTAAAATTCTTGTTGGATTATTTGTTATTAACTTTTATTATTTCAGGGTATAATTTAAGAACCTTTGTGAGTATGCTGACTTCCCCCATGCCCCACATTGTCACTGTACAAAAATGTCTCACCAGATTCCTTTCTTCAAAGACTTATTATAAAACTCCTAAAAATAGTCACCTGATAAATATTTCTTTTGATATATACATCAACATATATCATGTCCTTCAAGTTTTATGAATTTCTGTTGTGTGGATTCAAAGAAGTTGCAATGACAAACTGTTGCAGTAGTAAATTTAGGTCAAACTCTAATTTCAAAGGGAATAACTCTATGACAAAAAAGGAGAATAATAATTTCCTGTCGATATGTACATCTACATATAAAGTATGTGTTAATTATCTACAAAGTTTCATGAAATACTAAGTGTGGTTTCAGAGGAGTTGTGATTACAAAAACAGGCCTTAACACTGTCCCGGGGGCGAAAACATCATAACCTATGGAACTTTGTTTTGTGGTGTATAAATATTATCCCGATACAAATAAAAGTTGCAACGGAACTGATAATGATCCTATAAATTAAGCATAATTTTTTATCTGAATTAACATGTAATTTCTAATGGCGATAAATGTAATTTTCAGTACATATCTCAAAGTTCATAGCGGTCAATTAATTGATGGAGGAAACAGGAATTACCTTAGGAAATACAAAACCTTCAGCAACATTTTTTTTCCCAAGTTAACCTTTCAAAGTAGGTATATGAATAAACTATGCTTTGAAACATTATATCTTTGTGTAATTAATGACATTATTGTAATCAGGTTTCACCTTACACAATTAGTTCAAGTACTCATATACAGTGAAACCTGTAAAAGCAAAACTTTGCATAACATTGTATATAGTGGATATTTGTTGATATTCTAACCAGTGTTCAAAGAAAGACAACTCTGGAATAGTTACAGCTGCAATGTGAAATTTCAAAGTCCTTCATTTTCATTTAAAAGAATTTAAAGCTTCTTTTGGTAATTGACCAAAGTACATTTTAATGAATCATGGTAGCACTTCATACTGAACATGTGTGCAAAATTACCACTTATAAAATTCACAACAGCAAGAAAATGGAGCATTCAATTCTTATTATAACATTTATATGCTACAACAATGAAATTATAAGTTGTATTAAACTTTTCTTTTGATTCTCTATAAAGATATAAGAAGATGTAGGATGAGTTCCAATGAGAAAACTCTCCATCCAAGTCACAATTTGTAAAAGTAAACCATTATAAGTCTAAGTATGGTCTTCAACACGGAGCCTTGGCTCACAACTAACAGCAAGCTATAAAGGGCCCCAAATATAAAGAGAGTAAAACCATTGTTGTACAGCACATGAATTTATGTATAATGTAACCAACTTATTTTCACGAATACTTAATTTCACATTTAGCAATTACTTTTCGGGGCAATTTAATTTCGCAATTTTCAAATTGTTTAATTTAGTTATACTAGAACACACCCGTGATATCGCATGTCCGTGACTGAATAAAAGTAAATAACTATGCGCAAGCCTTATTTCAGTATTATTATTGTCATATGATAAAGTCATGCTGATAATAAGATACACAGTTTTCTCTGCTTTCAAATCTGTCTGTTTGAACCCGTCGAACTGGAACTGTGATTAGTATTGGTATTGTTATCTTAGAAAGTGTTATTGATCAAATTAAACATACTACAATAGGTAACAATTTGACAATCGTTGATGGAATTTAGTAGTGTCAACCCTGTGATTATAACCCTTGTAAATAGCATAGTCCTGAATACACCGTTTGGTGGTGCGCCTGTCAGATGCGGAACGTAAAGATAAGGTAATAGGTAACAGGTGAATATATTATTGGTATTGGTATAGGACTCGACACGGAACTTCTACACCTTTGTTCTATATTAGTTATATATAAAGTTGAATTCTTTGATTCGTCGTTTTTACGTGATGACGGCTGACAAATTGGACCTCTTAATTTTAGTATTATAGATATAAGGAAAGATTATTTTTTTTAACATATTCACGTTATTTTCTATTCTCAAAAGTCATGAAAGTTTGTTGGTCTATAGTATTGCTTTTTATTAGAAATTTAATTTGATTTTGGAACCCCTTGCATAAGTTGCCAGCCAATCAAAAGAAGATTCTTATATGTAACATACATGTATTAAATGGTATTTTTGCAAATCTATCAGGTTCTATTTTAGGTAAACATGGCTTTTTCTGGATTTTATAGGATCAATTTACCATCTTTAGTAACTTAACAGACCAGAAGCCAAGCAGTGAAAATTTGAAAGGAGATTCATTTTTTTTTTTAAAATGAGGCCGTTTGTTATCTCTTTTGAATTGTTACATTTTTTTATCAGGACCTTTTATAGCTGACTATGCGGTTTGGGCTTTGCTCATCGTTGAAGGTCATACGGTGACCTATAGTTGTTAATGTATGTGTCATTTTGATCTGATGTGGACAGCTGTCTCATTGGCAATCATACCACATCTTCTTTTCTATATTCATATATCTTTTTAGATGTTATTTCTTGATTATGAAGAAGTCTCTGTCCCAAATTTCTTAACCTTCAAGGAAAGTTTGACAAAGTCATTTAGATCTTAAAATAATTTTAAGGTGTTTCTAATAATACAAGTTAGACGAAATCTAATATTATTGGAAAACCAATATTTCTGCAAAACAAATGGCTATAGACAGCGTCGATGTCTTTTCCGTTCTAGTATTGTATCATATTCTATTTGAATCATATCACAAATTTTACTTATAAAATGATGTACATATATGTTGTTTTTCTTATATTCTTGTACATGTACATAATACAACGAGATATTTTCAGTTAGAACAGCCCAGAATATAAAATGTACTAAATTAAATCTTTATCTGATATCTAAGAGATGGTTTATTACCCGGTAATACATCTTTATTTTTTATTTTTAGGTTTAATATTCTGCCGTTCCTATTACAGTAAACAACTGCCTTATAGGTAGTGTGGGAATCGTCTGGACAATTATCTATTAATCAGTGAAATTGTACATCATGCTCGGATTCTTATTCGATTTTAATCAGTTTTTAATTTAAATGCAAATGATGTAGAAAATTAAAAAAAACACACTATACTTTTTGAAATTATGTAATAATTTTGCATGTCATATAAAGTTACCAAAACATACAGATGCATAATTGTACAAAAACATATATTTTATGGATGTCCTAAGGCGTTTATAACAATAACATTAAGATGTCAAAAGTTTCAATAAATAACAACATTTTAAAGACATTTTTTTTTTAAAACTTTTTCAATTAATGAGACTTATGATATTTTTTTTCTACGCTATTTATTTTTGGATTAATTGATACTGGTATATGAAACATCCCTACATGTTGATCTTGAAGCAGTTTGCTTTCAAGAAGTGCTTGAGGTTATAAATTCAATCCTGATTGCCAAACTTATTTTTCAATATTTGTATTTGCTGCTTTTATGCCAAAAATGCAGTTAAAAGGAGTAAGATTTCAGACATGCTGGCATGTGCACAGGATAATGGGTATTCTTGCAGATGGTCATGTGAGCAAACATACTTTATATCCGACTTTACTCGTTTGTCTTATAACTAGATACCCTAATGATGATTCTGGCCAAATTTGGTCAATTTTGGCTATGGAGTTTCAGAATTTTGATTTGAAAAAAATAACAAAAAACCAAAACCAAGTGATGACATCAGCTCAAACTGGCACACCAGATGAGCTACAGAGGAATGTATACTGTAAACTAAATCATGTTCAGGACTTTTGCAAGCAATACTTGCTGTGAAACAGTAGAAAACTTAAGCAAGCCCTATCTTTTCTTAAGTTTCTAAAATGGGTAAAAGTTCTCAGCATTCATAAAAACTGTGTGAAAAAATATTACTCAAAACACCTTACTCCAGCTGAAATAATAGTGCTGAATAAAATATACTGCTATAACAAGTGTTTAAATACAGAATGAAACACTGTGGACTCATTATCATTCTTATTTTCCTGGATTTTGTGGACATAGGTAAACCACAAATGTATTCTAAAAGGGTTGTATGCAGACTTGGTCAAACCCACAAAACCAAATGTCAACAAAAAAATATATATTTTCCAGAATGTACAAAAAATTAATATCCACAAATATAAATGAATCAACAGTATTTATTATGGTGTTGTAAGATGTACTCACAGTATGTATCATTTCTTGGTGGCGTACTCTAGAGGTAAAGATGATCTGACACGGATATTCTGTATCCCTGGATCTGTTCCATGGTAATGACCAGCTCCATCAACTGTTGAATTATAATATTCTTTTACAATTATCTAAATAATGAATTTACTAAAGCATATGATATTGTATAACCAGACATGGACCCATACATTAATTTTCATTGGTTTTGCGGGTAAAGGTTATCTATGAATTTAAATATTCCTTTGGAAAAACAAGTGAAACTGTGAGCTACTGCTCACTGATGATACCCCTGCCGCAAGTGGATAATATAAATAGTGTAAACATATGCAAGTGTTCGGTAAACAGGAAGTTGTCGAGTGATGAATCTGAAAACGCATCACATGGTATAGCTGACTTATATAAATCCTGAAACCAAATTTCAGAAATCCTTATATTGTAGTTCCTGAGAAAAATGTGAAGAAAATTTTCAACTTGGCTATCATGTGTAAAATCATACAAGTGTTTGTTAAACAAGAAGTTGTCAAGTGATCAATCTGAAAACGCATCACACGGTATAGCTGACTTGGATAAACCCTGAAACCAAATTTCAGAAATCCTTGAATTGTAGTTCCTGAGAAAAATGCGACGAAAATATTCATGGGACGGACGGACTGACTGACGGACTGACAGACAGAGGTAAAACAGTATACCCCCCCCCCCTTTTTTTTAAAGCTGGGGTATAAAACCAAATTATAATTTTTCATCAAACCACAATAATTGGTATCAAAGAAAGCACTAGTAAATGAATCCACAGTAAAGGCACTTTTCTATGCTAAGATATATATATCATCAGGGGCGGATCCAGTCATTTTAAAAAGGGTGGGGTGGGGTGGGGGTCTCAACCCAGGACAAAGGGGGGGTTCCAACTATATGTCCCCATTCAAATGCATTGATCGACCAAAACACAGGGGGGTCCAACCCCTGGATCTGCCAATGATTATACATTGTAATACTGGTGATAAAACTTCAGCTGTTTTCAAAGAAGCTCATTTGTGTGTTTTGCAGTTAGGTATGATGTCCATATTCACTAAACTAGTACACATTTTTGTCGAGCCTTCGACTTTTGTCGAAAAAGCGAGACTAAGCGATCCTACATTCCGTCGTCGGCGTCTGCGTCCACAAATATTCACTCTGTGGTTAAAGTTTTTGAAATTTTAATAACTTTCTTAAACTATACTGGATTACTTCCAAACATGGACAGAAGCTTGTTTATGATCATAAGATAGTATCCAGAAGTAAATTTTGTAAAAATAAAAATTCCATTTTTTCTGTATTTTACTTAAATGGACTTAGTTTTTCTGCAGGGAAACATTATATTCACTCTGTGGTTAAAGTTTTTGAAATTTTAATAACTTTCTCAAACTATACTGGATTACTTCCAAACGTGGACAGAAGCTTGTTTATCATCATAAAATAGTATCCAAATGTTAATTTCGTAAAAATAAAATTCCATTTTTTCCATATTTTACTTATAAATGGACTTAGTTTTTCTGCGGGGAAACATTACATTCACTCTGTGGTTCAAGTTTTTAAAATTCTAATAACTTTCTTAAACTATCCTGGGTTTGTACCAAACTTAGACAGAAGCTAGTTTATGATCAAAAGATAATATGCATAAGGAAATTTTGTAAAAAAAAGTAAATCCATTTTTTCCGTATTTTACTTTTAAATGGACTTAGATTTTCTGCCAGGAAATAACATGTTCACTCTGTGGTTAAATTTAAAAAAAAAAAAAAAAATTCTTTTGCTACTTTTAATTTGTACTAAACTTAGACAGAAGCTTGTTTGAGATCATGAGCTAGTATTTAGAAGGAAATTTTGATAATATTTTGTACCTGTGTATAGATTTTACTTATAAATGGACTAAGTTTTCTTCCAGTTAACATTACATACAGTCTGCAGTTAAAGTTTTAAAACATTTATTAGATTCATAAACTATCCTGGATTTTTACTAAACTTGGACAGAAGCTTCTTACAATCAAAAGATAGTATCAAGAGGGATATTTTTATTGATTTTTTTCCTCATTTTGTTAAGCCTGTGAATTTCAGCAAAAGTAGGCGAGACACTGGGTTCCGCGGAACCCTTACAAATTTTTTTTTACAGGCAAGCTAAAGCCCATCTCCGGGTGCAGGATTTTTTCTTGGTGTTGGAGACTCATTGGTGACCTTCAGCTGTTTTCTGCTATTTGGTCAGGCTGTTGTCTCTTTTCCCCATTTCATTCTCAATTTGTGTTTGACAAAGTTATTGATGTCTCAAAAAACTTAACCTACAGACTGAACTTAAATGTTGTCAGAATCTAGATCACTGTCTCACAATGTGAAAGGTGCAACTACTTACTTTTACATTTGCTCACCTTCTTGTACAATACCTGTATCTTGTATTGTGTACGTAAATGATGTAAACGGTGCCACTGGTGATTTAGCTACCAAAACCTGGGAGAAAAGAAATTATGTCAAAGAAAATATTGGATTTTGACACCATATATACGTATCTGTTAATTGTACACTTTTAGTCTGTGTACCAGATTCTCAAACACAATACTTTAAATGAACTTAAGTTACTGCATTTAATTGTAAGGTGAAAGATAATAAACCTTGATGTACATTATTATAAAAGTTGTATTCTTAAAATCATCTGTTAAAAGTTTATTGTCTTCCAAGTTTGAGAATAAATAATGTATTGGGGAAAGGGAGACAACTGTATATAGACAAACAGAGATATTTTTTGCAGTCTAAGAAGGATAGTTCTTAACTCATTTTTCAGCAAACAAACTATTATTATTATTCATGATTATCATTTTCCTATTCTTTCCAAATTTTATACATTTCATTTATAAATCTGTGACCTTATAGAACTGATAAATCTTCAATTGAAAATATGACTCTAGTAGGTAGACATTTTAGTTATTTACTAAATAAATGCTAGGATAACAAGAGTAGGGTACATAATAGAGCAAACTGGTTCTGGAAAGTAAATATTACTGCTCTACCTGTCTTTTTTGTCCTTCAAGGTATTGTAGAATTAACCTTGTGTTAACATTATGACTCCATGTATTCCCCAAGGCTGCAGTCACATACCCAGTGTCTGATTCTGGTACAATTTCTCCTGTCAAGAAAATAATAAAAACTTGTGCATTCAAAGTATACATTGATATGAGTGCAATTTTCCCTAGATTTTCACAAACCTTTTAAGAATTTCAAAATGATATGTCACCATTAAATACAAGGAATTTCATGGGACATCATAAATAAAAACAAGCCTTATACATGAAAGCAATTCCAAACAATTGGTAATTATACACCTTATTGCTATTTGTCTGCCTAAATGTCATCACAAAGGTTCCCCTTAAATTTTGAATACAAGTTATGACGCCACAAGGGAATAGTGATTATTGTATGACAACAAAAGTTCAATTGGTGCAGATTCTCTTGTCAACCGACACAGATTTCTGAGTTGCACTAATAAGGTCTATCAAATCAAGTAAAAAGAATGGAACAAGCAAAGAATTGGATTAAGACTATGACAAACAGTTAAATATCTGCACCAATCTTTGAAACATACTTTTCATTAGTTAGCTATGATATAACAACCCTCATATTATTGTTGTGATGATTTCCAATATACTGCTATGAACCCTTTAATAAGCAATATTTTCCACATTTGCAAAATATCACAACTTGATTTAATATCATAATTCCAATATTGTTACCTCCCTCCTCAAGATCAGAAGGTGTCGGATTCTGTCCAAATCTTGTTGTAATCTGATTGGTCACCACAACCTGTAAAGAAATTTTTTTACGCAATATTATCTCCCCTTATATTTGAATTTTTCAGTTACGCATATGTGTTGCAGTTGCTTAATATTATTATTTTTGCATCTAATGCCAAATTATTCTTAAGCTGATTAAAGCTCAAGCAATTTAGGAAGTTAAAATATGTTGTTCACATGTGCCTCTGTTTTTAGTTAGGTTAATTTTTTTATATTTTCAAACAAAAGCTCAATAAGCTTGAGTTTTATTGTTTTATTAATTTGGAATCATATAAAGCTTATTATCTTTGTGTCTTTACTTTATATATTATGATGTATGATACTAAGTTCCTCCCTATCTTAAAGACACAGGATTGTTAAAACTCGGTTTAGATTTTTTGGATTTGTTTTGTTTTCTACAATAAGAAGTTTGAGTTAATGCAAATATATTGTTCTTCTACTTACAGGAATACAAAATACTTCTGCCAGATATTTCAAGATGGCTGCCTGCTGTGACAAGAAGTTGGTTCTGTCAATCAAACTTTTCCCACCACTCCCACTGTATTCCTTCCTAACCAATGATGCAATAGAATCTACCACTATCAATTTTATCTTCCTAGATATTATCTCTTCTTCTAATGATGTCAGTCTAATACAAAAATTAAATATAAAACAAATTTAAAATGTAAACACCAACTAAGTTACTTACATGTGTTAGCTGTTTTTCTAGAAAATCTACTGCACTGAACAAGCACAGTGTATTCGTTTGTTTTATTCCATATCAAGATAAAATGTGTTATTCTATTTTTACAATTATGAAATTCAAATTTTATCCAAGTAAAAAGCTTCATTTTACAATTGATCTTTTCTTTGAATAAAAGGTTTTATCTGGAAGGTGTACCAATTATCTATAGGATTGTATGTGTCTTCAGCAAAACCATGAAATCAGATATACAGTTTTTCTTAATCCACAAAAATTGGTTGAGAATGAAATTATATAAATCCACCATAAAAAGATATTTAATTTTATTTTGCTATCAATGAAGCGTTTATATTGTCTTTAGACATGACAAAAAGCAACAAACCCCACAATTGGGCCTTAACCTTATTTAGCATACATTTCAAAAAGTTCACACAATAATGAACTTGTGAACTTATATTCAAGTTGATGTGACAACAGCTTCATATTCATAGTAAACTATTGTATCAATATCTTTGTACCTTTTAATAAGGGATGAACATGTCTGTTGAACATCAACAAATATACTCCTTGTAAGCTGTAGTAGGCTGTCTTCCTGTCTGAAGTATTCTGGGTATTTACACTGTGCTACCTGAACCAGTCTGAAAGTGAAATACATATTTAAACAGAAAGATCATATGGAACATGTGTACGAAGTTTCTGGAAGTTGATTGGACTTCAACTTCATCAAAAACTACCTTGACCAGAAACTTTAACCTAAAAAAGCGGGACAGATGGACAGACAGACGAACAAACTCACAGACCAGAAAACATAATACCCCTCTACTATTGTAGGTGGGGCATAAAAAACTAGAGGCTCTAATGAGCATGTGTAGCTCAACTTGGTCTATGGGCATATTAAACTAAGGACACAAATGTTTTTTTGACAAAATTGTGTTTTGGTGATGGTGATGTGTTTGTAGATATTACTTTACTGAACATTCTTGCTGCTTACAATTATCTCAATCTATAATGAACTTGGCCCAGTAGTTACAGTGGAAAATATTTTGTAAAAATTTTAAAAAAAATGTTTAAAGGGCAATAACTCCATTCACTTATTTTAAGATCTTATTTGGCTGAACATTAGGTCCGAGTACACAGTTATTTCGTAGTGCATTTCTTTTAGACAATAAATGTAAATAAAAAAAATCCCACCTGCGCTTTCTCAATAACATTTTTACAGTATGTTGTACTACTTTTGGGACAAATTATATAAAATTTATAGAAAACTTCATCAGCTCTAACTCAAAATATCGACAATTTTGTGTTAAGGGGGTCTTGAAATCTTTTGACAGCTTCCGAAGTGCTAATTTTTGACCTTTTTCAGCTGGACCTAATCACTACTTTACCTAAATATTTATGACCCAAATTTTTTTAGTGTCATTTCACCCCCCAACTTGCTATATGAGGCATAAAACATGGAGAATTAAATTTGGAAGGGGTATAACAAAAATTGGCAAGTAACACACTGTCCACATTAAGGACTATATTTGTGGACAACGAAAATCAAAGGACGATAACTGTGTACTCGGACCATTATTGCTGTTTACAGTTTATCTCTATCTATAATAAAATTCAAAATAATATCCAAAAGCTGCAAAGTTTTCTTTAAATTACAAATTCAGATGCAGCAACCCAACATGTCAGAATTGCTCTAAATGCTTTGGTTTCAGAGTTATAATCCCAAAACTGTGTTTAATCCATATATTCTGTTTTTAGCAATGTCTGCCATCTTGGTTGGTGGGCAGGGTAATCAGACACTTTTTTAAAGCCAGAAACTCAAATAATGATTGTGGCCAAGTATGGTTAAATTTGGCCCAGTAGTTTCCGAGGAAAACTTTTTTTTAAAAAGTTAACAGACGACGACCGACAAGAATGTCAATGACAACGGAAACCAAGCGGTAAGAGCTTACTTCAGGCCAGGCGAGCTAAAAAAGCAGCTGTTTTTCATCTGTCAAAATCATCACACTCTAGCAATCACTAATTATTTTAACTTCTCTGCAGAAAAAGTAGATGCACTAAACGTTTACCTTTCGGCTGAGAATGCTGATTCAGTATCTATGTACATAACACAGCCATCTAGACCTCCCATGTTAGCAGGCAGTGTTGCTACGACACTTAACATCACACAGAACTGGGTTTTACCACATCCTGAAGGACCTGCAATCTACAAAGAAATCATTATTATTCAATAAAATTTAACTAGAAGCATCTTTAACAACTATTGTGCAGTGTAGAGTAAGACAAGAATTTGATTAATTATTAAAAAAAAATAATTGATATTTGTATGGCTGATACTTTTTGTCTGTTTATAGTTTCACCCTATATATCTACTAGTCTATATACTTTTTACCAAAAATAACTCACATTTTAAATTTTGTTAGCATTAACTAAATTTGATGTTGATTATTTTTTGTTTTACATGACTTTAAAGCACCACATTCAGGCTATTTCATGGGAGCCAGTTTTTATAGGTTGAGGAGGCCAGGGTGTCTGGAGAAAAAGCATTAATTAAAGTGCAATGATTAATTTCACATGACTACTTTGATGAAGAACAGCAATAAAAACACTGTTCCTTTGCTTTTTGTGTGTGTGTTTTTTTTGGGTTTTTTTTGTTGGTGTGCTTTAACTGTTTTTTCGCTATGAATGGATACTCCTTATCCTTTGTTTTTCTATTATGTAGATATTCTGAATTTAAAGTTTACAAACCTCAGTCACTGTACCCATAGGAATACCGCCATGTAAAACTTTGTCCAGGTCTGGTAAAGTTGTCTCAAAGAAATTCTTTGACTTTCTTCTCTCTAGAAGCTCTAATGCCTATAAATGTGTAAGAAAATTTAAAACAAGCTAGAAAAGGTCATATCTTCACCATAATAATTGCCAATGTCATACAAATTTTTATGTCATAACTGTAACAAAATAGCTGGACATTTAAAAAAATCCGGTGTTAAGCCTGGACTATCGAATCATTCATATTTTACAGATTGTTTTAAACCTCTTGTTTTGCACATTTGGAATATGGACCATAATTTGGTATTCGGCCTTTGGTTTCTTTTTGTATCCTTTTTTATAAGTTCTAAAATTTTAACTTTTATTTTGTGGGTTGTGTTGGTGTTAGAATAGTATGAATGGAACAATTGAGTTTTTCCAGAAAAAATTAATACATTTTGATTTACCGTTTACGTGACAGGAAACCAAACAGGAAACCAATCTTTATTTTCTTTATTTTGCACAATATATTGCATAAGACATTAATGAACACCATTACTGGTGTTACTTGTAGTGCGGTGACAGAAGTGTAAAAAGTCGTCTAGATCGCGAGTTTAATCTCCCCAAATAACACACGGCTTAAAATGGTCTTAACTTAAAGACAAATATGTCTTCTTAAGTTTTTGCCCTGTCGTCAGAATTTCGTACGGTCACATTTTTCTAAAAAGTCGTTTTAATGACTAGTAGTATATTGGAGAGTTTCAACCCCCCTTTTTCAAAATGAAAAATTGTGTATGTTCACTTACATTTAACTGAATTAGTTTTTCCTGAAGCTATTTTCATATATCGAAATATTCTATTTAGTATTTCATTTTCTTATACTCTATAAAATTTGCGTAGTTAAGACTGTTAAAAATTGAGGTATTTTTAATTGCAAATTCAGACACAAACTTTAGTTTCTTCTTTATAGTAGCAATAAAAAATATTCCATAATATTTTTAGCATATAGTATTTCATAAAACTAATCAGTGATAAAAATTTCGGAACCAAAATATGAAAAAACCTTAAGAAATCAATGGAAAAAGAATGGAATAAAAAACTTCAATTTCAACACGGAACTTAATCACTTGCCTTCCGTCACATTTTGTATATTAATCAATAATTTGCTCTCAACTGATATATGATTTTACTACCTCTTCGCTAGTATATACACATATTTGCACTGATATAAGCTACATTCTTTGTTTGTATGTGTTTATAATCTCTGTTTTTTTGTTATAAAACATTAAATATACTTTGTCAGAAAAGTCTAATTGTAAAATCAAAATAATTGACGGATAGTTTCAGTAAATATTCCGTGATATGTCAAGTATGTTTCAACTTGCTCCATTAAGTCGAAAGAAAAGACAAAAGTTGTTAAATTTTATGCAGTGCTTAATTTGCAAAGAAAAGAAAAAATGGACTGAAATTTTGAGTCAATTTCCCAGTATAGGAAAGTCGATTTTTGTATCTGTATTGAATAAAAGATTAGATTAGATGAGGTGAACATCAAACTGTTTCATGCGAAATGCAGTCTTAACTCATTGATTTCTATAGAAATTCAGTTGTCAAACAACTTCAACAAGTTCAAGGCAAATATAACAATATTTTGTAGCAAAATAACTATTTAAGATGTTAGTCGATTGAAAACTGAACTCGAATTTTTTTATGTCAAATGTAATAGTATATAAATAACACATAGCTGAGAGGGTGATAGAGCAGATTGGTACCCCGAGAAAACATTGTCAACCGCGGCGAAGCCAAGGTTGACAATGCCTTTTCAAGGGGTTCCAATCTGCTCTATCACCCTCTCAGCTATGTGTTATTTAATTTATTATACTGAATGTCCTATAATTTTTGGCTTTTACAGATTAATTTTATTTTAAAAGTATTTTCTATGACGTCACGTTCATAACAACGTTACGGGTATTAGAAAAAAAAACTTCATTGTTCTTTGAATAATCGATTTCTGATTGGTCTAGACGAGAGGGTAACATTAAAAAAAATTGTCACCCGCTCAGCCATGTGATAGAGTAAATTGACACCCTCGTCTTAGCCAATCAAAATATGGCATTTTAACGTGAAGTATAATAAACACAAATAACGGACAGATATGTCATTCCACTGCAAGTATACAATAGAAAAGACAGCTCTACAAACTCTACAGAAGTATACCCAACTTCGGATGAATTGTCTCTTTCTTCTTCAATTCAATCAATGCCTTCGTCTTTATTCATTTTATGGTAACTCGATGAAACTGCATAGCCAAGACTATTCTCAGGAAATGGCATCACAGAAATTGCGTAATTGATTAAGCAATTGTTGGGTCAACCGTTTGTGTGACCATTTTTTTTTACTCCTTTTCATTTAGGATTGGCTTTACAATTGTACCATGATTTTGGTTCGAAACACCTTGTTGAAATATTGAATCATACCTGTCAACTCACCCGTTTTTTGCGGGTGACACCCGTTATTTTCACCTCTCACCCGGGAGTTTTTCTTTACCCGGCGGGTCCCGGGAATTTCTAACATTACCCGTTTCACCCTGATTTCTGACCGGAATTGTTTCCGGTATTTAGAAGTAATACGACCTTCGGTTTTATCGGTCTTTTTCAATGTAACCAATAGTCAAAATGTAGGACTGTTTACCTGAGCTACGTAACGATATTTTCAACAAGCTACAAGATGAGTTCAGTGACTATCAGTTGACCCCATTAGATGAACTTCCACTTTGCACTTCCCCTGAAACTGACATTGGTACATTTTGGGGAGAAATGTCCAAGTTGCATGACATTTTTTCTTAACAAGCCAAGATTTTTTGTTTTGTCAAAAATTGCTAAAACATTACTGGTTTTGCCAAACAGCAATGCAGACAGTGAGAGGGCATTTTCTTTAGTAAAGAAAATAGCTACAGAGTTTAGGGCTGATCTTAATAAGGATACACTGTGTGCTCTTCTTTCTTGTAAAATGAATACACATTTGCATTGCTATGAACTGAAACCAAGTGCAGTTCTTTTAAAGAATGCCAAGTCTGCTACTATGCCTATGGAATATAACAATAGTCTGAAATAAACTTGTATACATGTTCTAACTGTTTCATATACATATTGACTATATAAATTATATGTAAACATATTTTTGTTCTTCAATTGAGCCCGCAAAATGTCGTACGGGTTATGACCTGAGATTTTTTTTCTCAATGCAGGTCATGACCTGACTTTTCATTTTCAGAGGTTGACAGGTATGTTGAATGCCAATGGATTTTATGCTTCTTAAAGTAGAGTGCGACGCTACATCTAATGTGTTGCCAACCATGAAATTTAGCGAAATCAAGATAGTGTGTATGTCTCATGCATAATGTTTCCCCATCATCTTTGCAGACAAGCATATGGATGTCATCTTAACCCCATTTTAGATCTCTGTTAAATCTTCAAAGTTGGATGAATTGAAAGGGATGGTTTGAAGCTGGTATTTCTTTGGGAACAAATGTCTTCGGACTTCCTACAATACCTTGTCTGTACTTGTAAAGAAAAACTCAAAATAACGTGTTTGCTTTGAGCAGAACCTTTCATGTGCATACCTGTGGCCATGAGTGAAATGTATAGAAATATTAAAAACATGTCTTGTGACGGTTGGTGAAAATGAAGATGATGGAGATAACGGTTGATTAGGTACAGAGCTTGTTGAACTGAAACACACAGTCCCAGCCCCCGGGTTTTGGAAGTGTTGGCATGCCCTTAAAAAAGTCAAACCCCGCCACATTCTGTTTGTGTCTGTTTCAAGTCACGAGACGGTAATGCAGTGTTTGTCGTATGTTTCTATATACTATATTTTTTTGTTTCCTATTCATTTTGTACATCAATCAGGTCGAGAGATTTTTCGTTTTTTTTACAATATTCATTTCGTGAATTGAAGACTATGCAGTATAAATTACTCATTGTTGAAGCCCGTACTGGACGTATTGGTAATTTATGCCTCATTTGCAATCATGTCACATCTTCTTTTTTTATATGGAATACTTTTGAAGTTTGTGGTACGTTGCAAGGAAAAAAAGGGGGGATATAGGTACAAAACTTATAATGTAATAGATATTAACCAGAGTAAAATACGCAACAACAGATAAAACTATATGGAAGCAGTAATAATAGTGAAAAAAAACCAAAAGCAACGAATAGTCTATAATAAAACCTGAAGTATCCGCAATTCAATTTGAGGTCATATTTCACTGTAGTGTTCTATTGCTTTGATTTGATACCTCACACAATATGATAGTTTAAAAAATAATTTTAAAGTATTGTCCTGCATGACACTTGATTTTTACCTGAAATTGAAATTTTTCAAAAGGTTAAGGTGCTCTAAACATTTTATAGGTTGAAAACTTAATTTTTGAAGTTTTGTTTATAAAACGCCGTTTAAGGATTTTTTTGATACAATAAATCTTAATGATTAAGGTTTATGTATAATAACAAACATTAATAAAGCCAAATTAGTATCGTATGTATTTATGTAGAGTTTAGAAATAGAAAAAAATGTCAAAATTGAAACTCTCCCAAATTTTCAAAGATTTTCACATATGACCTTTGACCTCAATTTAAAAAAATTGTGACCATACCAAGTCCTGACGACAGGCATATTATTATAGAAATCGATTTCCTCTTTCCAATGATATATTATATAGGTGTGTGTTCGGTGGGGAGATTAAATTCAAAAAAATCTATCTTCAGTCACCGCACTATTGCTTCATGTTAATATTTAAAATCTATTTTCAATGTTAAATTAAAGGTTTTTTTTAAACACGACAGGAAACCATAAGAAACCGAAAGCATTTTTTAAGTTTTATTTTATTGCAAAATCTGCTTAAAATAATCTGAACAGTATACTTTTTCTTAAAATCTATCTTTAATGTAACAGTATTATAAAACTCCTAAATATGTGCTTGTTTTGAAAACAATTAGTACAATTTATTCAGAAATTTCCATTTTTTCTTCATTGATACAGGATACCATAATCGTTGTATCTTGATGTTTAAGCCAAAAAAATGTATTTATATTTGGTTTTGAAATTCTAGTTATATACAATTTATTCCAAATCATTGGCAATGTATATACGTAACATTCTTTAAATCCAGTAAAGAAAAAACTTTTTTAACTTGGAATTAAAATCTTTAAAATAGGCACAATGTGATACTTGTGACCTGTACACCATATACATGGTTTCCACATTTTAACCTACTTTAGTGGGCTAAAATCAATAAAGTACTTCCTTTCAAGTCATGCATGGTAAAAGTTTACTTCTCCTTTGACAAGTTTATTGCGTTTCTGATAAGTGTTTGCAGAACATGAATAAAAAATAATAATTAAAAATTGTGACAAAGATGCCAACTTTGTACATTCCAAGTGTAACGGTATATTAACATGTATTTTTTATTAAATTATATTTATTCACCTAAAATATCCAGTTATATTTACTGCTGAAGTTAAATCAATCCAACGAGCATTGGTACAATGATAAGAGACGTAATTTCGATTGATTTTTCCAAGGACTCTTCACATCATTATCGGGAAACGAAGTGTGTTCTAACGTCTGTCAAATCTGAAATCGATTTTGTCAAGTCATTGGGCATTTATTTTCACACAGGATCGTATGTAACATTATGCACATAGGAAAAATAACAGACCACCGGCGCAATCTCTTTGACAATTGTATTTTCCTCTTTTAAACAAGACGAAACAAGTCTACAGATCATGTTTGCTAACATCCCGTTGGAAACAAAAACAATATTTAGACCTAGTACAATGTATTTCGTACATCCGGCCGTAATGGCGTGATCACATGTTAGTCACATGTTTCACGTATGACCGGAAATGAATAGACAAACAATTTTTATTAAAAAAAAGGAAATAACTGAACTTCTGTTTCGTGTGAAATGTAACGCATAACAATAACGTTATTTTCTAACTTAATTATTACGAAGAACAGAACTAGAATGTAAATCCTCTCTGATTTACCTGTTTGAACATCTCGCAAGAGTTCATATTTGCATATTGTTATAAAGAATTCTATTACAACAAAGCAGATTACATCATCTAAAATTTGAGTTACGAAATCGGACTCCAAAGTAACGCAACTGTTCTTACACCTGCTACAGAAATACTTATAATTCTCGGCATTTTCTTCAGACTATTCTTATTGGTCGATGTTCTTTATTATTTGAAAGCAAAAGTTACGAATCTGCCGGTGACGATTATCTATAAATCAGTCAGCGTTATGCACTTCGGAAGCGGAAAGTAACGAGAGAAACGACACAAAAATACGATTGTATAATCTTTGAAATTTGTTAATTTCAATTTTTTTTCTAGGGAAGAGTAGCATACACTTGTATGTTGATAAAAATTAAAGCTTCTTTAGATGTAGTTAAGACTTTTCTTACAGTAATACACATTTTTATCACTTTTCTATAGTTATAGGAAACGAGCCCAATAGCAAATTATGGTCCATATCCTTTTTACAAAAAATAACTCACATTTTTAATTTTGATAGCACAATTAAATTTGATTTTGATTTTTGTTTTTTTAACGCCACTTTTAAGCACCGCATTTAGGCTATTTCATGGCAGCCAGTTTTTATAGGCAGAGGAAGCCGGAGTGCCTGGACAAAAGCTTAAATTTAAAGTGCAATGATTAATTTCACATGACTGTATGTTGATGAAGAACAGCAATAAAAACACTGTTCCTTTGCTTTTTGTGTGTGTGGTTTTTTTTGGTTTTTTTTGTTGGTGTGCTTTAACTGTTTTTTCGCTATGAATGGATACTCCATATCCTTGTTTTTCTATTATGTAGATTTTCTGAATTTACAGTTCACAAACCTCAGTCACTGTACCCATAGGAATACCTCCATGTAAAACTTTGTCCAGGTCTGGTAAAGTTGTCTCAAAGAAATTCTTTGACTTTCTTCTCTCTAGAAGCTCTAATGCCTGTAAATGTGTAAGAAAATTTAAAACAAGCTAGAAAAGGTCATATCTTTACCAAATTGTTGCCAATGTCATACAAATCTTTAAGTATACAAGAAATTTGTCATTTGCAATAAGATCTATTAATTAGTATAAAGTTTCAATGTATTACGGTGGTATGGGTGTCTTCCTCCATCTTGGATTGTAAAACACAGAGAACCAAAGGTCCAGATTTTCTATCAAGTTAGCAAAATTTGATGCAGGAATACAGATATTTCATGTGAATTTTCATTTAAAAGAACCAATTTATAAGAATAGAACTCATAAATATTGACATTTTTGCAAATGATGATTATTTTTGGTTGTTTTTAAAAAAAAGTTAAAATGGCATTTTAAGGGGAGGTAACTCTAAAACAGTGTATTTTCTGAAGGATTCTACATGGAATATTCCTATTTTGTATTTTAGCCGGTAAAAACGTACGGTGACCCTATCTTTTATTTTGATATTCTCAAAGCATTGTCTGAAAGCTATCTTTTCCTTAAGTGTTTAACAATTCTATCATTTTGTTTAGTTTTTAATCTGAAAACTGTGTTTTTCCTATATAATCCATACAAAATGTGTTATTTTGTCACGGCCTGTAACTTGAGAAAATGTGCGGTGACCTATCATTTTTATTACATTTTTCAACATATATCAATAGATACTACGTTTTGGCAAAGTATGAACAAATTCTATCATTTTTATTTTATACTCCCATACCACCTTAAATGGTGTTTGGTCAATTGTTTTATATACTGTAAACCAACTTATTTTCATGAGTTATTTATGTTTCGCAACTTTGGTGAGTAGAAAAATAACAAGAATATAAATCGTCTTGAATATGTAAAACTTGCGGTTCATTCCTTAATAATTACATGAGATGTGTTTCATTATAATAAACACTTGATGTAAATCGTGTTTTCATTATCCTAGCTAAAAAATGTAGTTATAAGTATTGAATGCTCCTTTTTGTAACTTCATAGGGTTGTAAAAGCGTTTACCATGCGCACATTTTAAGAATGAAGGGTTTCTGCGCTTCATACAAAATGTACTTTGGTCAACGCTTTTACACCCCAATAAAGTTACAAAAAGAAGCATTCAATTCTTAATTAAACCTCATTAAATAAGTCAGAAAATCACAACATTAAATAGCCATAAAGTGGTCTAGAAAAGGGTAAAATGCAAAATAAAGTATCCACAAATATAAGTTGGTTTAAAGTACATGTATTATGATAGATTAGTAAAAATTACAATATCTGATAACTTACTGTAGATTCATTATTATTCGTTGGATACCAATTTTCGTGGATTTCTTTGGTACAGGTTAACCACAAAATTAAATGTGCCTTGAATGACAAACTTTCCGTAGGCTTGTATGTTGACTTTTTGATAGAACCAGGAAATTAAATATCCACGAACATGTGAGTTTTCCTCAATCCACGAAAATTGGTACCCATGAAAATAAATGAATCCACAGTAGTTAAAATATTATGACAAGCACAACTCACTGAAAGGTAAGAATGAGATCTTGTGATCAGAGTTAGTCAGACAATATCCTAAACAAATAAATATTTTAGCCTTCATACAAAATTTTGAAAAAAATACTGTCAAAATTTCAATACACATACATGTACGATGTATATCATAAACTTTAAACCATGAAAATAATAATGATTGGATTGTCTAAACAGGAGATTCTAGGATCTCTGACTATCCAATCCTCATTTACATGATACATGATATACTTACAGTGATTGATTCAGGCACACAAGCTTTACAACAAGTCTTCACCACCTTTTGTAAACTGTAATATCCTAATCCTAGTAGTTTCAGAAGTTCCAAATTGTTTTTTGACAAGAAATCCTGAAATCAAATGAACATTTAGTACTGCCGGGTTTTTTTGTATAAACTCTTTTATATGTTATGTGTTTAGCATAATAGAGTGAGGTCCCAGTCAGGGAAAACCTGTCGTATATTCATGTCAAACTTTAACTTTATACATGTTTGATACACAATCTTTTAATAAGTTATTATTGCCATTGAATTAGCTTTTAGTAACTGTGATTACTCTCATATATCTTTTCTATATATTTGTATTTGTGCTTCGTGTTGATCTGATGAGTTGCACCCTTTTCGACTGATTTTTATAGCTTTTACATGTCAGTGATAACGTTGTCTTTTTTCAAAACTACCTCTACCGTTTTTTATTGGGAAAAATGCATATTTTTTATTGGGAAAAATGCATATTTTTTATTGAAATTGGGAAATTTGTATATTTTATTCTAAACACATCTCTGATTTTTAGCTGACCTTTGCTGTCTTTTTGCACTGTTTTTTAATGTATATTTTGGTTGTCAGACATTTTCAACCTGAAAGATACTTTTCGGAGAGGGGAAAGAAACAGAAGCAATGATGGTACTTAATGCATTGAAAACTACAAACACCATGATGATTCTGAACAGAAAACCAGATCTCAAAAGTGCTTTCTAATATCAAAATAATAACATGAATACGATATTTACAAACATTAATACCAATGCCATCACTGTTTGGGGAAAATGTAAAACTTTTTGGGAGGAATTTTAAGCCATTTTTTTAGTAATTGGGAATTTTCTCTAGGGGAAAAGGCAGAATTTAGGCTGTAATTTGAGGCAAACAATATCACTGCATGTAGTTCTATTTATCCTGCAATTGGGTGTCCTACTATACAGATACAACCCTACATATATAGCTATGCTGTATCTGTATACTCGCCTTCAGTTGACTGTGTGATTAAGATATTACTACATGTGCCTCAAGGGGTTTCAAATTTTTTTGTCTCTCAAAACACAAACAATATACAGAATTTATTGCAGGATAAGACAATAACTGTTTAGTGTCTTTAAATATCAGCTGTATTTGTACTCGGCTGGAAAGAGGAGTAATAACCTGCTAAAGCTCACATTACACCTGTTTCTTAGCCTTATACAAATACAGCTGATATTTAATGACATTAAACAGTTATTGTCTATATATTACACCACTGTCTAAAGTTAGGAAAAGAGTTTGCAGCAAACATGCCCCTGCAAATTCCGTGGGTGCCTATTTGAAGTCAGGAAATCAGGCGGATTGTTTTCTCATTTGAATTGTTTTACATATTATCTTTCACACAAATACATACCGTTTACAACATATCAGAGTTTAATGTCAAGCGCACAAATCAAAGTAGAGTAGAAATGATTTCATTGTTTTTTACAAAAATAAGTATGAAAAGGTTCAGACATACCTGTCAACTCACCCGTTTTTTGCGGGTGACACCCGTTATTTTCACCTCTCACCCGGGAGTTTTTCTTTACCCGGCGGGTCCCGGGAATTTCTAACATTACCCGTTTCACCCGGATTTCCGACCGGAATTGTTTCCGGTATTTAGAAGTAATACGACCTTCGGTTTTATCGGTCTTTTTCAATGTAACCAAAAGTCAAAATGTAGGACTTGTTTACCTGAGCTACGTAACGATATTTTCAACAAGCTAAAAGATGAGTTCAGTGACTATCAGTTGACCCCATTAGATGAACTTCCACTTTGCACTTCCCCTGAAACTGACATTGGTACATTTTGGGGAGAAATGTCCAAGTTTCATGACATTTTTCTTAACAAGCCAAGATTTTTTGTTTTGTCAAAACTTGCTAAAACATTACTGGTTTTGCCAAACAGCAATGCAGACAGTGAGAGGGTATTTTCTTTAGTAAAGAAAATAGCTACAGAGTTTAGGGCTGATCTTAATAAGGATACACTGTGTGCTCTTCTTTCTTGTAAAATGAATACACATTTGCATTGCTATGAACTGAAACCAAGTGCAGTTCTTTTAAAGAATGCCAAGTCTGCTACTATGGAATATAACAACAGTCTGAAATAAACTTGTATACATGTTCTAACTGTTTTATATACATATTGACTATATAAATTATATGTAAACATATTTTTGTTCTTAAATTGAGCCCGCAAAATGTCGTACGCGTTATGACCTGAGATTTTTTTTCTCAATGCAGGTCATGACCTGACTTTTCATTTTCAGAGGTTGACAGGTATGTTCAGATAATATGTTTATTAAACTAATTTGACCATGGTATTATTACTTGAAACCGGTCTCACTTATTAGCGACAACAAGAATTTTAGAGACAACAAGCGTCAACAAGCGACAAGAAGCGACAACAAGAATTATTTTAGCGACAACAAGCGACAAGAAACTATTTAGCGACAAGAAAACATATTTGTTTTAATTTAAATTTATAATTGCAATAAATATTAAAAGAATATGCAAAAGAAATAATTTTAGCGCAAGAAAGTTAAAATTGATAGAAAAAAATGAAAATTATACACATATTCATTTTATCATCTATAATGTATAACAGTCAGTATTACGCTTAATTACAAATAGAGCATCGAATTGACATAACAAGAGTACACTTAGAGCATAGTATAAAGCAAATGATTCAAAATGGTATATTCCATTATGCCCACTCCATATATATCTCCATTCGTTTATTCATACTTTGACTTTGATGAAAACAGATACATACATTATCTTATACATATTCTTCATATTTAAAAATAAAAAGAAGCTCAACCTCTTTCTTCTTCACAAATGTTTAATTTCTTCATCTACCAATATACTAATATTAACTTCACAATCTCTTTCTTCCTCACAAATGTTTCATTTCTTCGTCTATCTATATAATAAAACATTTTAATTAGACATATCTGCTCGTAAATTTAAAAAAAAATTACATACAAATTTCTTTATATGCAATAAAAAAAATGTTTTCTTGTCGCTAAATAGTCTTCTTGTCGCTTGTTGTCGCTAAAATAATTCTTGTTGTCGCTTGTTGACGCTTGTTGTCGCTTCTTGACGCTTGTTGTCGCTAATTAGTGAGACCCCTTGAAACTATTGATTGGCATGTGAAGTGTGAAAACAGAGACATATAATACAAATTGTAATTGTATTATATATGTCTCTGCCTCTGGTGAAAATAAAGGGTAGTAGGCCTAAATGTACATTAATTGCGAGTACATGAAACTCACATTGACATAAATGAATAAATAGAGGCCCGATTTCTATGGTTCTAAGGCCGTGGCATGAGTCTGCTTCAGAAGCAGCCGTTGGACACCAAAGTAATTATATTGGACTAAAAGATGAGGAACAAGGAAAAATACAGCAAATCATACGTAAAACACAAAGGCACTTGTTTCTATCCATTGGAAGACCCACTATCAACGTATATTTTTGTTCTATTCCAATGGATAGAAATAAGTGCCAGTGGTAAAACAGTAAAAGGGGGACTAGAACAGTTTCAGCAATTCTAGATAGTTGAACTATATGATTTTAAAACCTTGCACGTGAACACGTTGTTGACAGCTAATCTTTCTGTTATATCCTTTGATAACCCAGCTCTTCGCAGTTTCTTGTTTGACATTTTTGAAAATTGTCCCATCGGGAAAACGCGCCAAATTTATTCGGAACATCTCTACCAAAAAGTATAATACCGATGCAAGGACAGACAAAATTCGGCACACGACGGACCTCAAATAATAATATTGATCTTATTTATGATATAAATGGTAGTGAGCCACATGTTTCCATGGGACCCTAATAATTATAGCAGGATAAACTGAATTAGATGAAACCAACTAAACATGAATTTCCGGGAATTAAGATTCCGTTTATCAAATCTTTGTTTCGTCATGGACAAAAGATTTCAGGTATAGTTAACTACTAGTATTCCGCCACGCTTGACATCCTTAAATGAACTTAAACTAGAAATATATATAAACTGAGACTACTATATAAATGATCTTGTTTAAAGGCGGACAATTAATCATATAATTTTGTAAGAAAACAGAAAACGAGGTCTGATTCAAAAAAACAACACAGTGCCACTGAAACTGCCCGGGCAATATCAAGATGCTTGATAAAAAAAAATTAATGTACAAACATTATGCATTCCTATGGGAACCAGTTGAAATCAGAGATCAATATGAAGAATAACGAAATCAGAGATCAATATGTAGTATAACGAAATCAGAGATCAATATGTGATGTAACAAAATCAGAGATCAAAATGTAGTATAAAGAACTCAGAGATCAAAATGTAGTATAACGAAATCAGAGATTAATATGTAGTATACTAAAATCAGAGATCCGTGAAAGATATTAAAATATGTAGTATAACGAAATCAGAGATCAAAGAGATCAAAATGTAGTATATAACGAAATCAGAGATCAATATGTAGTATAACAACCTCAGAGATCAAAATGTATTATAACGAAATCGGAGATAAAAATGTAATATAACGAAATCGGAGATCAAAATGTAGTATAACGAAATCAGAGATCAATATGTAGTATAACGAAATCAAAGATCAAAATGTAGTTTAACGAAATCAGAGATCAATATGTGGTTTATTGAAATCAGAGATCAAAATGTGGTATAACGATGTCAGAGATCAGAATGTGGTATAACGAAATCAGAGATCAAAATGTAGTATAACGAAATCAGAGATCAATATGTGGTATAACGAAATCAGAGATCAAAATGTAGTATAACGAAATCAGAAATCAATATGTAGTATAACGAAATCAGAGCTCAATATGTAGTATAACGAAATTTGAGATCAAAATAAAGTATAACGAAATCAGAGATCAAAATGTGGTATAACGAAATCAGAGATCAAATTGTAGTATAACGAATGGACAAAGGATTTCAGGTATAGTAAACTACAAGTATTCCGCCACGCTTGACATCCTTGAATGAACTTAAACTAGACATATATATAGACTGAGACTACTATATAAATTATCTTATTTAAAGGCGGACAATTAATCATATAATTTTGTAAAAAAACAAACAAGAGGCTGTCACAACGACAGCAAACCGGATTTATTAACATTTATTTGTGTCCTGGCAATATCACAAGAACCATTACTGATGAATGGTGAAAGTGAAAATCGTCAATTTAAAATTTTACCTCCATTTTTCATCAGTATCAACATATTAAAATTTGAAAAGCTTAGATTGAATGGTTCATGAGTAAATGCAACAACGTGAATGGAAACGCCATTTTACGATCTTTCAAGAACCATAACTCCTGAACGGTAAAAGTCAAAATCATCATTATTGAACTTGACCTCTATTTTGTCATCAGTAACAACATATCAAAATTTGGGAAGCTTTGGTAGAACAGTTCATGCGTAAATGCACTGACACGACTGGAAACTCCATTTTTCAATCTCTCAAGAACCATAACTCCTGAACGGTAAAAGTCAAAATCGTCATTATTTAACTTGACCTTTATTTTGTCATCAGTAACAACATATAAAAATTTGGGAAGCTTTGGTAGAACAGTTCTCGAGTAAATGCACGAACACGACTGGAAACTCCATTTTTTAATATTTCAAGAACCATAACACCTGAACGGTAGAAGTCAAAATCGTCATTATTGAACTTGACCTTCATTTAGTTGTCAGTAACAACATATTAAAATTTTAAAAGCTTTGGTTGAACGGTTCATGAGTTAATGCACGGACAACATTTGATTGCCGCCCGGCCGCCCGCCCAAACGCCCTACCGACCGACCGCCGTACATCACCAAACCAATAACCGACATTTTTGTCTCAAAAATCCGGTTAAAAACGAGGTCTGATTCAAACAAACAACACATTGCCACTGAAACTGGCTTTATCAAGATGCTTGATAAAAAAAATAATGTACAAACATTATGCATTCCTATGGGAACCAGTTGAAATCAGAGATCAATATGAAGAATAACGAAATCAGAGATCAATATGTAGTATAACGAAATCAGAGATCAATATGTGGTGTAAAGAAATCAGAGATCAAAATGTAGTATAACGAACTCAGAGATCAAAATGTAGTATAACGAAATCAGAGATCAATATGTAGTATACTAAAATCAGAGATCGAAGATATTTAAATATGTAGTATAACGAAATCAGAGATCAAAATGTAGTATATAACGAAATCAGAGATCAATATGTAGTATAACGAAATCAGAGATCAAAATGTAGTATTACGAAATCAGATATCAAAATGAAGTATTACAAAATCAGAGATTAATATGTAGTAGAACGAAATCAAAGATCAAAATGTAGTATAACGAAATCAGAGATCAATATGTGGTTTATTGAAATCAGAGATCAATATGTGGTATAACGAAATCAGAGATCAAAATGTAGTATAACGAAATCAGAACTGAATATGTAGTATAACGAAATCAGAACTGAATATGTAGTATAACGAAATCTGAGATCAAAATATAGTATAACGAAATCAGAGATCAAAATGTGGTATAACCAAATCAGAGATCAAATTGTAGTATAACGAAATCAGAGATCAATATGTAGTATAACGAAATCAGAGATCAAAATGTGGTATAACGAAATCAGAGATTAAAATGTAATATAACGAGATCAGAAATCAATATGTAGTATAACGAAATCAGAGATCAAAATGTAGTATAACAAAATTTGGAGATCAAAATGTATTATAACGAAATCGGAGATCAAAATGTAGTATAACAAAATCGGAGATCAAAATGTAGTATAACGAAATCAGAGATCAAAATGTAGTATAACGAAATCGGAGATCAAAAAAATGTAGTATAACGAAATCAGAGATCAAAATGTGGTATAACGAAATCAGAGATCAAATTGTAGTATAACGAAATCAGAGATCAATATGTAGTATAACGAAATCAGAGATCAAAATGTGGTATAACGAAATCAGAGATCAAAATGTAATCTAACGAAATCAGAAATCAATATGTAGTATAACGAAATCAGAGATCAAAATGTAGTATAACGAAATCGGAGATCAAAATGTTTTATAACGAATTAAGAGATCAAAATGTAGTATAGCGAAATCGGAGATCAAAATGTAGTATAACGAAATCAGATATCAATATGTGGTATAACGAAATCAGAGATCAATATGTAGTATAACGTTATCACAGATCAATATTTTAATTAAATTGTGTATTCTAAACCATATTACTTCTTTTGTTTAAATTGACTAGGTAATGTGTTAAAACATTTTCATCCGTGCAATTTACTTAAAAGCCAGAGGTGGCACTGCCACTGCTTTGGCCCTTTTGTATTAAAAAAAACCATCAAGTATTTTAAATCAGCCAAATACAATCTTCAAAAGGTTATTATAAGACTGTAGAATAACATGCAGTGTTTCTATTTTTGAACTAAATATTTACATAAGAGCTTCAATTTTCTTTCATTTACTAGAAGTACTAACACGTGGTAGTCTAACGGTCGTGACTAGCGATGAGGGTCTCTAATGGTCGATGATATTTGCCTTTAGTGAACAATTTCGGTATGGATTCCGTTCATAAATATTCAATCAAAACTAGAAATTCTTTGCCATTTTGGAATTAGAGCAGGCCTATACTTGTGGTAGGATTCCTGATGTTGACGGGTAAATGGACACGCGGAGTAGTTAAACAAAACTTTGAAACATCAATTATCTTTTCTTTTCTTTTTTTAATTCTTTCAGTCGGGAATAATAAAAAGACGGTAAAATAAAGACAGTGAAGAAGAAAGAAAAACACCATCCAATAACTCTTTTAATTACGACTGAAGGAAGACTAAAATTCGGTCCAGAAAACAACAAATAAATTCGTTTATAGTATGTTTGAAGTCACTGAAAGTAATATTTAACTATACTTAGCTTATTGCTATCAAAAATTAAATATCGTTTTGTATACTTTGCGTCTCTTTGTGACAAATGACCTCCAAGAAGAGCGAGGTAATGGCGGATTATACTCTCTCTTCACAACAAATATGTTATTGTTCCAGCAGACAAAGCTACAAACAAGAACTTCATTTGACTTCACTGCAAAACTGTGAATCCCAAATACACCTCTACATCATTCACGTAAAGGAGATTTTAGAAAATCGCAAATTTGTTCTTAGGTAGATAGAGGGAAAAAGTCATTACAATCTCTAATATTTATTTGAATACATTTTACCCCAGACATTCTAATAAATAACGATAAAAACCGTGTCGTCATGATCTTTTAACTAAACATCTTTCACAAGTTCTTACCACCACTCTTTCTATATATATATATAGTAAAATATGGACAATATTGTGATTCCAAAATCATTTAAATTATTTGTGTAACCCTTGATTTGTCTACATTTTATCCATAAATTTCCCATACTGATCGACTACATAAATTAAGTTACTTTTTGTGTATGTGTGATGATTCAAACTGATTCCAAAACAAAACACCAAAGATGATAATATCAAAATGCTGGACAATTTCTTTCTTTCAAAAACACATTTGTTAAGTTTGTTTGGTTGATACTAGTATACCAAAACTGTAGATAATCTAATGGGTACTAATTGTGCGCCACTTCTGACCGACTTGCATAATTTTAGTACTCACTATGCCAAACAGAGTTAATACATAGCCGTCTCAAAGACAAACAGAAAAAGCATCTGGCATTTTTTTTTTAATTTCCTATTCAGATATATTACTGTGACCCACATTCAAATTAGTGCGTACGTCAGATATATGTCCCAGAGAACGTGAGATTTAAGATACCACCATCAAAGATCTGCTTTCCTAGTGAACGTGAGATTCGTGATACCACCGGAAGTAGATCTGCGTTTCCTAGATATTGACACAGATGGACAACTAGAATCTATATCAAAGCTGATGATGTCAATTTCCAATTGTTCAATTCGACAACTCCTTTAAAAATTTGTGTGTCTTTTTTTCTTCAACTTCGTTTTTTTTTTTGTTACTTTTTTTTTATTTGGGAGTCACTGATGTCTTTTGTGGACGAGACTCGCGTCTGGTGTAATTCATTTAAAGCCTGTATGTGAGTATGTTCATACCTATCAAAAATGTAGCTCGGATAAAGAAATCATGCTTTAGCTTAACTTCTTTCCTTCAACATCAATATATATAACAAGATTTGGTATGATTGCCAATGACACAACTCCCCATCCAGATCACAATTTGTAAAAGTAAACCATTATAAGTCAAAGTACAGTCTTCAACACGGAGCATTGGTTCACACCAAACGTCAAGTTTCTTCATAGTAAGGAACCTGTTTAATAACTAATGCTGGACGCATAATACAGAGAAATACCAACTCGAGCTATATATAACTAATCAAGCTCTTAAAAAGTGCAGGTTGTGGAAAATGCACCACCTTTGAACCTCAAAGTATTTGAGCATAAGTTTTTTGGAATGGTCAATAGGTGACTTGCATGTTTTAGAAGCCACTGGATAACGCCCGTGTTTTTTTTTCTGTAATATGAAAACCCTGCTTCCGGTTAACCTACCGATAAGCTGTTAATCCATTTATCAATTCCCCCATGCAAGTTGAAAATCCATGAAATATTTGCCACTGGCCATTACAAACAATGATTAATCAATCAATCAATCAATGTTTATAATAAAAACATTGCAACTTTCAAATGAAGCATCATTTAACACATTTTAAGCACGACAAAACATTTTAATAATATTTCTTTTAATGACGGTAAAATTATTAATGCATGATTGAATTCCTTTAGTTGGAATTTAAACTTAATGAAATCATGTATGTCATATACGTTCTAAATTGTTGTCCTTAGAGATAATGTGTAAATATATTAGAAATTTAATATAAGTAGCTATATAGTGTTCAAATAATACAATACTTTAGTTATTTAAAGAGAAAAGATTCGTTCAACCTCGACAATGTCACTGATATTTTGTGTATTGGAATATTCATAATGTGCCATCACCACTGATAAATTAAAAATGGTCAGCTTATTTGATATTTGTCTGGAATAATTTAATCTGGTAAGTTTTAGTATACTGAAATTTAAGATTAAATAGCTTAATAAGAATTTGATCTGACTTGCTCATTATAGTTTAAAACTCGAGTGTGATAATCCTATAAATATCAATATGGAAAGTCACTACGAGCCAAACAATTTAAGGTATGTCGGATTTAAAATTCGTGATTGTAGTAGAAGTAAAATTTGACCGAGAAATTTTACATATTTAAAACAAATAAAAAATCTCTGTTTTTCGCATACATGAAAATAATCCAGCTAATTACGAATGCAAAAGGGTGACAGGGTATGCAGTACATATCAATGAGACAATTATACTAAACGGCACAAAAATAAAACAAAGTGCAATGCAACTAGTGAGATGCATAACCTTCTCAAAAATTAACTGAACATTTTAAGATACGAAAAATGTTATTTGGAAGATGAAAAAGTGTCAATATATACCAAGATGTGTATGATTGCCTAAGAGACAATTTTTCACCAGAAACAAAAAAATCTATAATGAAAACAACTTATGGGCAGTATACGACCTTCATCAATGAGCAAAACACACATCGTACGGTTAAATATATAATACTTTGAATGGATGATGAATAGTGATAAATAGTGTCAAAACTTTGATATACAATTAAAATAATATTTATGTTTGAGGAGAAGAGGATTTTATTCAAATGAATCTAGACATTTAAAATTATATTAGTATCACATTATTACGCAATAAGTATATATTCATAATACGGGTATGATTGTATGGAACAATAAATCCGCTTTATCAATGATTAAGCAAGGATTTTGTCTGAATCTAAATGGATTTAATTGCCCATAGAGATGTATTTACACATTCCAATGATCATCTATACACATATATTATACATGTCTGTTCATATAACAAACATAACAATGAACCTAATTTACAGGTCAAGTTATGGGCTGTAAGAACAGCACCTCCACAAAAGTAGAACCGTTTGATCAAACAAGGGAGAACGGTGTTATACCTACTGCGCATCAAAACGGACACATCCCCTCTTCCAAAATAGTGGACACACCTAGAGAGACATTGGGTCAACTACCTAATCAGAAGGATTCGTACGTGAATAATGCTGGTAATGATACTAGGATATTAGAGAACCAAACGGAACAGACTCAGAACGAGGCAGAACATACGGAAGAGGAACCAGATGAAACAACTGTACAGCCGATATCAATAAATCAAGATACCGTAGCTTCAGGAGAACACCCAAACGAGACAGGAACAAAAAACGTAAACAAGAGCGAAACTGGAACACCTCGTGATCAGACAGCAAGATCATCCGGTGATCAGAGTCAACGCTCCACTAGCAGGGAACCCGTTGTAGTACCAACAATGTCAATGGCAGAGGAAGATCTACTACGGACTAATTATACAATTAAGGACATCTCGATTCATAACCAGTCAAAAGGATTAATAGATATATTTCCTCATAGAAAAAATGTGTACTCGACTGCTAAATTTAAAGACGCCATGAAAAATGTGGTAATACAGAAATATGAGAAATTTAAAGAGGAGGAAAAGAAAGTTGATGATTACGACTATAACAGTGATTTTTATGAAACCTGGAAGAGATCTCCAATCTTTTTAGTTTTATTCAAATATACAAAAATGTATTTAAGATTTTCAGACATTAAAACTGTGCTACCAACGTGTAAAGTGGCGAACGTTCTTGATAACGATGACTTTTTTACGGATATAATAACAGATTCTACTGCAATTCTAGATGATTTAAAAGGCGATTCAAAAATAACTGAATACAAAAAAGAATACCGAGACTTATTACAAAGATTCTTAGATATTTGTAACAAATTAACGACTGGAGACGATAGTTTCAACGATTCACTTGAACCTAATGGGCGCACTGATGGACGTATGTCTAATATGAAAGGACAGGACCCGAACACAATAGAATTCCCGATAGCAGACACAATACAAGCGGACTTAACCGTTCTACGCAAATGGATAGAAAAATGGGAACCCTTCGATACGGAAGTGTCTTCCGAAGGGGCATGGCCATTACTTCCGGACAAAGTTGTAAATGCGCTAACTGATCTCATAGAACTTCAAGACTTTTGTAGGGTTTCCTCGGACGGACTCCCGGATTTTGACTTTACAATCGAGGGAGAAGTAGCTTGGCCGCTGATTGAACTGGACATTGTGAAAAACGATAAATCAACTGAAGAACAGGAAAAAGTGTGGCGATCTCGTGAATATCGGACAGATCTTAACGATCCTACGTTTTTATTGAGTAGGCAAACTCGACTTGAAATGTATTTTATTAATAAGTATGAATGGGATAGTTCGAAATTAGATCCATATCGAGGCTTTACAACAAGACTTCAAAGAGGATGGAAAGAATTTCAGGCTCTTGCTGAAACGGAGGAATTTACAGTTATACCAGAGGACGAGTATTAAAATATTTGAAAAATGGCATGTTAAATTTATTTTTTCTATAACACATATTCCGTCGTTCTTTGGAGCCTTTTTCATTGAGTGTGTAGATAAAGGTAATATCTTAGCTGAACCGTGAAGTCATTATTAGGTTAGATAAACTTACCTCCTTGAATAGTAGACTAGTCTGACAGATAACAAATCAAAATGTCTGTTGGACTAGACTACTCCGAAAGGAGGGTAGTATACTTTACCTAATATTATAATAACTTCACTGTTTAGCTAACAAGCAAGCCAATCAAAGATATTTACTTTATCTACAAACTCAATGGAATCGGCTGTAAAACTGACTAGATCAAACATTATGGAGTTCTGATATAAAGTCACAGTTTAATTTAATTTTAATAAAAAAAAAACCGGATGAAAGTACTAGTAATTCACTCTTATGATAAGTGGTACCGTGTTTTAAAAAAATATGATATTTAGTTGTATTAGTTGTATTACTTCAGTGAATGGTAGTTGACGGTTTCTATAGTTGCCATATCTATACCTTTAGAGTTTTCCAGTTGTTTACTAGTATTTGAACTTATATCGTACCAGAGAAATATATACACATGTGTATATATGTCTCTGATCGTACCAATATTTGATAGTTTTATTCGATTTAATTTTTGGTGTTTATACCCATTTTAAGCACCGGTTTTGTGCTATTTTGTGGTGGCCAGTTTTTATTGGTGAAGGAAGCCGGAGTGTCCGGAGAAAACGATAAGGAAACTGAAAATCTAGTCAATTAAGATTGGGGTCGAGTACACCCGCACTAGTGATTACATTAGTAACTACTTTGACCACTAGGTCACTTAAGGTTGACAATTGCTTTACAACACTATCCTGAAGAAATTTCATCAAGACGAAACTCGTTACCATAACTTTTTCTTGGACATAATATACATTTGTAAATATTTTATCGGCCAGCCTGCCTTTATTAGATTTGAATCATAACATTACATCGCTTCTTGATAAATTGTATTGAAGTGGTTGCACTGAGCTTTATCAAACTGACAACTGGTATAGTTAATCGGGGTTTATTATTGCATCACATTATTATCGCACCATGAATATGCTTGTAACATGCCACTGGACGTTTAACTGCCATCCTTTATAATCATTATATGAAATGAAATTAACAAACTATGATGTATAAGGTTCAAACGATATCTGAAAAACGAATATTTGTAAAAAGGAATTTATAAAATAATTGGTTATGTGGCCATGACCTTGGACACATTGACCGCAAAATCATTACATATTGAGTTCATCTCAAGTCTGACTATAAACCAGAGTAGTGCTTGGCAATAAAGTTCTAGAACGGAGCCACATACCCCATGTCTGTTTTCAAGCACTTTCATCTTGACCTTTGGCCGACTGACCTTTCAAAAAGTGCTTTGTCAGTCTTTCAATGGAACAGTTTCAAGCTGGTTTGGTTGAGTGTTAACATTCGTTTCAGACGAAATCGTACAGAAACAGATTTTTCTCCTATGCAAGTCTATAATTCACAGGGCTCTTGTCTCAGAAAAAAAATCCGTATTGAGGTTTTTTTCTGAACAAGTGCCTGTGCTATTATTGCTGATTTGGCATTGAAACGTAACATATAGGAACTTCAAAATCGAAAGCAACCTTCAATAAAAGTTATATGATTGTTAATGATTATAAATATGGTCAAAAGTATGACTGAAATCACAAAATTTGTAAAATTTCAAGTTCCTTCATTATTGCAGTGACCTTGACCTGGTCTCCAAACGAATTCTTAATCGGTCGTAATTAAGAAGTAATATTTACTCTTGCTCATTATGTAAAAACGATCTGTACTGATATAAATTCATGGCTCAAAAGATTGTTCAGAAATGAAAGCTAAAGCTTTAGCAACACGACGGATGCATGTGAAGCAGGATCTGCTTACCCTCCTAGAGCAGATGAGATCACCCCCAGTTTTTGGTGGGGTTTGTGTTGCCTATTATTTAGTTTTTCTATGTTAAGATCACCCCCAGTTTTTGGTGGGGTTTGTGTTGCCTATTATTTAGTTTTCTATGTTGTCTTTTTTCATTTTTAGTCATGGTGTTGTCATTTGATTTTTCGATTTATGAGTTTGAATGTCCTTCTGGTATCTTTCGCCTCTCTTTGCTTCCTGTTTCAGACGGCAATTTACAAGTACATTCGTTTGCCCTACATAAAACCAAAACCAAAAGCGTCTTGTTTAATCATCATCACTCAATGGAGCATTATCAAAGTGAGTCAGTTGATGAAGAAATTGTTTATGGATTAAAAGATATTTTCGGACATAGAAATGTTGAGACCTCAGTCCTGGATAACCACAAATAAATCCTTATTTCTATCTATCTATTGCTGATTTGACCTTGATATTCGACCTTATGAAATCATAGTTATAGATATTGGTCTTATTTAACCTGGTATGTGGGTTACGTTCTCAAAGATATGTATTGTATGTGCATGGATAATGTTGTATACAAATTGCACAATTGATAAAGTGCAGAAGCTGAAATAATGACATCTAATATGTGTACCTCTCGTTTGGATATCAATAGCTTCTAGAAGTATTTCTTTTGGCCTTAGTGGTCTCAAACCGCAAGTCTCAAACTCATTATAAGATGAAATTATCCAAATGAGACATTCAAATATGTACAAATGTTGTTTCTGACTTAAATGATTTCATCGGGAAACTTAATTGTTAACTTGAAATCCAGAGTCTTGACCAAAATTTGTCCACACTGTTTCTATAATAGTCGTTTCTGTTAATTTGACCTTAGATCTAGTGGCCACAAAATCAATTGTGCTCTATCTCACCTCATGTGTAACTTATCAAATTAATTTATGTTCCGTAAAGATATTATATTGTTTATAATTTAAAAAGTATTGTCTGGAAACTGTCTGAAAATTTGGCATCCAGGCGTTCCTTGAACTTCCTTGAACTGGGGTTCATTGTGATTCATCCTATATCTATATAAGCCAGAAACAACATTAAAACGTATTAAAATTGAACTGTTAACACAGAGATATGTCTCGCTTTTTCGATATTTTTAATAGAATTTTTTAATAGTATTTTTTAATAGTAATTTTTAATAGTAATTAAAACGTACAGTTTGTCCCAATTTCAGTACTTGGTATAACAATTGCTGCTATGCCCTTGCCATCTAGTTATCTAAAAAGATCTTTAAATGAGGTATGGCCTTCTTCCTTTGAACTATCATATTAGGTTTTCGCTCAAAAAAATATTTTCCTGAATCCAAAATGTTGGCTAGATGAATGGATGTGCTGGCATTGTCAGATTCATAACTTTTTACCAAAAGATGATTAATCAGTCTTGTACATTTTGATATACTTACTAACTACTAAATAATTAAGAACTTTGCAATATAACTTGAAGTTCCTTGAATGTGATTCATTGTATAAGTCAGAAACAACATTAAAACGTATTAAAAGTGTACTGTTAACACAGAGAAATGTCTCGCCTTTTCGTTATTATGATAGTAAAATGCAGATATTGTAATTAAAATAGCAATTACTGTAACATATACGTTATGAAAAATATTCAATATGGTCAATGAACCATGGCTGAAAATAGAAGACTAAACAATAACCATGGAAATGAGATGAGCCTGTGCTAATACAGCTGCATACCAAATAGCATTGACCCACCACTAGTGGCAACCCACAGACTGATCTAATCATCAACGAATGCAATGCTGATGACAATGTGCTCACCAGAAGACACACAATGAATAATGCAAAATACAGCACAGAACTTCTCTCTCTTACCCCTTGAAAGCATTATAGAGACCTGGACATATTGATGGGAAATTGGGTTTCTAGTTAAATTTATTGGTAATAACTGTAACCTCACATACTGTGGATTCATTATTATTCGTGGGAGACCAATTTTCGTGGTTACTGGCGAACCACGAAATTAAATGTTCAACGAATAACAAATTTTATATAGGCTTCAATGTAGACATCGGCAAAACCACGAAATTAACTATCCACGAACTTGCAAGTTTTCCATAATCCACGAAAATTAGTAGCTACGAAAATAAATGAATCCACAGTATGTGAGCTGAAGGTTCAGGACCTTTCACAATAGTACAATAGTTTTCAGGACACAGCCTGTCTGGCAACCTTTAAGGTTAGGTATAATGTCAATAAAAATCAATTAACCACTACCAATTTATAAGACAAATAAGTAGGTATTGTCCAGAAAACTATTTAGCACCTTCCTGTAACAACAGAGTTTAAATGACTTAACATGGTAATCAATAAATCTATAACAACAAACAAAGATAAAAAGATTAGCCAGTATCAGGAAACTAGAATCAACAAAAACAAATGATTCATTAGTTGTATTCTAAAAGTGCAGTGGTCAATATTTATTGTGTATCAATAATTTAATAAACTATAAAAAAAAAAAAAGCATCATAGGGAACATGAGCTGAATATGCGGTATGGGCTTTGCTCCGATGATTGTTGAAGGCCGTACAGTGACCTATAGTTGTTAATATTTGTGTCATTTTGGTCTTTTGTGGATAGTTGTCTCATTGGCAATCATACCACATCTTCTTTTTTATATGTGTATTAAATTTCAAGTTGATAGGACTTCAAAATCTAACAAAAACTAGTACTACCTTGACTAAAAACTTTAACCTAAAGTGAGACAGACAGGTGGATGAACAAACTGAGGAAGGGACAAACAGATGTAAGGACAAACAAACAGACGCTCAGACCAAAAAAAACATAATGCCACAAGGTGGGGCATAATAAAATTTGACAATTATTCTCTTCCTTATATTAAATTTTGTCCTCCAACAATACATAATTTTAAGAAGGGAATAAAAAAAGAAGTTGGTAGGTCAAGTTCTTACCAAGGTTCAGAAATTACCATGAAAAAGAGCACTGAGAAGCCTTATAAAGTATGTGTAGAGTTCAAGGGGAAAAAAATACCTAGTCATATAGGAAAGGAATATTTTACTATAAGTTTATGGTAACAACAAGAATGTGTCCATAGAACATTGATACCCCACTTCCACTATCATTTTCTATTCTCAGTTGACCATGAAATTGGGATAAAAACTCTAACTTGGCATTAAAATTACAAAGATTATAGCATAGAGAACATGTGTACTAAGTTTCAAATTGATTGAACTTCAACTTCATCAAAAACTTTAACCTGAAGAGGGACAAACAGACAAACAGATGAACATGATGCCACCAAATGGGTCATAAAAAGCATCTGAAGTGAAGACAGTCATGTCATTTATAAGCCATCTTCTTTCATTATATACATGTAGGTACAGTCGACTTCTCAATGGATAGAAACCATGCTTGTGTGATGGACCTCTAGGAGAGGATGAAACTTACAAATATTAATTATTCAAATGAAACAAACTAATTTAACTTTTTTAATCCTTTAATGTTTCTTTGTCCAATAAACTTTAAATTTTTAACAATACATAAACAATTCTGTGAAATGAAACTCAATGCATAATCAAATATGAAACAATTGCACATTAGTGAAATATATAAATTATGTAAACATATTCACAAACTATGTACAGTGAAACCTGATTAAACCGAACCCTGAATAAACCGGAAACCTGTCTAAACCAAACTTGTTCTGAAGACCAATCATATCACATTTTATGCATTGTGAACCTGATGAAACCGAATACCTGCTAAAACCGAACAACATCTCATGTCCTGAAAGGGTTCGGTTTAGTCAGGTTTTACTGTATGATAATTCATAAATCAATACACAAACATATAGTGTCCCTCACCACAAAATAAAAATGCCTGAAATGGACGGAACGAAAAAAATACATATGTATAATAAAATGGACGGAATGAAAAACACAAGTAAAATAGAATAGAAAGGAATGAAAAATACACGTTTAATAAAATGGACAGAAAGAAAATACATCTACAATGAAATGGTCAATATGAAATATACATGTATATCAAATTATTTAGTAAATGATGAAATGACTTATATTTAAAAAAAAAAGTGTTGAGGTTGAAAATTAGGACAGATTTGAAAATGTAGCTAGACTACACTAAACTGATATGAATTTTACTTGCAGTAATAGAATGGTGCAGCAATTAATTCTGCAAATTCAGAAATTTTCTGGTAGAAGGAAAATCACAACTGAAATTACAAGTGCAAATTTTTATAATTGTGAACCTGATAGCAGTGGCGGATCTAGAATTTTTCATAAGTGGGGGCCCACTGACTGACCTAAGAAGGGGCCCACTCCAGTCATACTTCAGTGATTCCCTATATAAGCAACCAATTTTTTTCCAAAAAGGGGGGGGGGGCGGGCTCCCTGCCCCCACTCCCCCCCCCCAAATCCGCCTCTGGCTAGTGTAGCATTTTTCACATAAATAAAAACATCACAATTTCTGAATTTACAATCTGCTTTCACAATGTTATATAATCATATCTTGTAGCACTTTCAGTAATAAAAGTATCCAACCACATCATATGTTTGTTTGAATTGCCATTTTCAGCGTCCTGATCAGTGAATATTTAATTATTTCTTTCCATTTTAATGGTATGTACATCTATTAGATTACATAAAACTATTTAAGAAAAAAAATCAATTATAGGTCACTGAACAGCCTTCAACAATGAGAAAAACCCATACTGCATAGTAAGCTATGAAAGTCCCAAAGCAATATTCAAAAGAGAAAACTATTACTTATTTATGTTTATGGTCAGAATATTTTAAGACTAAAACTTGGATGTAGGATCTTCAATTTCATTCAAACTTGATTGTACAAAAAATGTGAAAAGATTCCAATATCCACAAAAATTGATTATAACTTCAAAGAAAGATTGATTGTAGATGAATGAATGATAATGTGAATATTGCAAATATTTTATGATCATCGATTTATTGCATAAAGCCCCATAGTCCATCTTATAATACAATACAAAAGTCCCTAATTCGAAACTACTGGTGGCAAATTATGTGTATATTATACATGTAATACTGGTCATTGTCAGCTACAGCACACCTTTGTGGAAACTAGTGTGATGATTGTCTGATAGCTACCACACGTATACACAACAATAGCTATCACATGTCTACACAACTTGCTGATTGCTTAATGAGCGAAAATATATCACAAATGCTGTTTACCAGTGTCTTCCATCTTAGATTTACCTGCAATCACTTTGAAAGACCATGACACCTGAGAATGCGCCATATTTATATATCACGATTTGGATTTTTTAATAACAGTTGCAACACTTTCTTTTAAGGATCTGACACTTTCATTGAGTTTGAGGTCAACATCATGTAACTGTTTTTGTTGAAGTTCTAATGCTGTCAGCAGATTACCATTCTGTTCTTTGCTTTGTTGTACTTCATCAACTGAAAAATAGTAAAGAAATGCTTGACATAGTAATTATTTGAAAATTAAATGCTGTGCCCGCAGACCATGATATGTCTGTCCTATATCAACCATAAAGTCCCTGAAATCAAGTTTCTGTAATTCATGAACTTCAAATCTGAAACTTATAAATATTAAAAGAGAGTTTGCTTCTTTGAATCAAAAATTCTGTAAACAAGATTTATATAAAATATACAATTTTTTAAAGATTGTTTCAAACGCTTTAATGAATTACCCAGAGTCTAGAGATGTAATTAATAAATTTTACAAACAATTTTAAAGATTAATTTCACATAATGAATTTTTCACTCAAATCTATTTTCCTAGAAAGGAGCAGGAAGACGTTCAATAACCTGTACCTTACATTTTTTTTGGTCCTATACCACTAACTCACCATTTTGTTTCATTTGCTGTATATTGTGTTGAACAAATTTTATATCTTTAAAGAAATTTTTCAATGATTTGGCAAGATCCACATCTAATCCTGGTTTTTCTTCTTTCCGTGTCCCAGCAGTACTACCTATAATGGATAGAAAATCTTTATATAGTGCTTCAACAAGGAATTCAACTAGCAAATATCCTGATCTCTCCATTAAATTTAACCTTAGACTTATTCCACAGAATTCATATTGAACAGTATACAGAATTGTTAATTAAACATGTTAATTGATTGATTGGTGTTTAATGCCACTTTCACCAATTTTGTGCTATTTCATGGAGGTCAGCATTTATTCTTGAAGGAAGCTTAAGTATCCTACGTAGAACCACAACCTTTGATGGGAAACTGACAATCCTAGTAAAAACTTTAGATTGAGCCCACACCTTAACATGTGAGAGATTGTAACCCACAACCTCAGTGTTGACAGCTAGTGATACACTAGTTAAGGCTTCTTCCACCAATCCACCACTAAGACCCCTGACTATATACAGAATTTGTTAAAACTACAAAATCAAATGTGTCGATCCATACAGGTCCAAGTACACAGTTATTTCGTAGTGCATTTCTTTTAGACAATAAATGGAATTAAAAAAATTCCCACCTGCGCTTTCTACTACTTTTAGGACAAATCATATAAAAATTATAGAAAACTTCATTGGCTCTAACTTAAAACATAGACAATTTTATGTGAAGGGGGTCTTGAAATCTTTTGACAGCTTCCAAAATGCTAATTTTTAACCTTTTTAAACTGGACCAAATCACTTCTTATCATTAAAATTTATGAATCAAATTTTTCAGTGTAATTTTTTTGGAGGCATAAAACATAAAGACATAAATTTAGAAGCCGCATAAAAAAAAATGACAAGTTAAACACTGTCCACACTAGGGACTATATTCATGAACAACGAAAATTAAGGAACCATAACTGTGTACTTGGACCTAATTATTGGATATTGGTAAACATAACTAGAGGCTCTCAAGTGCCCGTGTTTGCTCACCTGTATTTACTGTTGTTTTGTCTGATTCATCTGAAAATTCCAGGGGAGATAAATCTAAACCTGATAAACATTTTAACCCTATGTCAGATTTTGTCTAATGTTTTGGGTTCAGTGATATAAAATAATAAAGAGCTGCGCTATGAGGGCATGATACACCCTTTGCCCTTTTTACTTGTCTTTTTGCTTCAAATAAATCATCATTGTTTCTTCATAAACTGCTGAAAGCATTTTTGATTTATTACCAGAAAAACTGGAAAAAAGCCTCATATTTTTAAGAATAAGACTGCATAACACCAAAAATGTAAAATCTGAAATTTATACATATCAAAAGGGACATCAATGGATATAAACAATACACCAAATTTCATAAAAGTTGGTGAAATTCTTTTTAGTTATTGTCCCAAAACTGGAAAAATCCTATTTTTTAAGTACATGTATAAAAATTCATAACTGAAAAACTTAAAATATGAAATTTATAAAAATTGAAAGGAAGCTTGAGTCAACAGATATAAACAATTCATCAAAGTTTCATAAAATTTTGTGAAAGTGATAATGAGTGATTGTCTGAAAAAATGGGAAATCTCCCCTTTTTTAAGCATTAAACTTTATAACACAGAAACGTAAAATCTGAAATTGATAAAAATCGAAAGGGAGCATACATCAATAGAAATAAACATTTCACCAAAGTTTCATTAAAGTTGATGGAAGCATTTTTTTAGTTATTGTTCGAAAACTGGAAAACTATTTCCCCGCTTTTTTAAGGTTAAAACGTCATAACATGGAAACGAAAAATCTGAAATCTATAAAAATAGAAAGGGAGCTTACGTCAATAGATATAAACAATTCAAAAAGTTTCATAAACTTTGGTGGAAGTGTTTTTTAGTAATTGTCTGAAGAGTGGACAACAAACAGACAACTGTATACCATGCATAGACAGGCGTACAAAAACTGCCTTTTACTACGATTTTCTATTTTTAGCCATGTAGGTTAGGGCAGGCATGGTTATCAGACACATTTTTAAAACTATATACCCAAGCTCATTTCTTTTGAGAAAAATTACAAAGTTGGGTCTCTGTGATGTCTTTGAAATTATGCAATCTCTCAAAAAGGGTTTTACAATATCAATTCTGGTTGACTCATTTTTATTAATGGGAAAGCAATTTCATTTGTACATGTATTAGCTTTGGAGAATCTAAGAGTTTAAATATCAATGAAAATGCACTTTTTCTTCCAAACCTAATAATAGGTGAATTTATATTAATGCATTAATTTTCTTACTTCTTCTGGAATTGGCAATTGCTGTAGCTTGTTTCTGTGTTTCCAATTTTTTTAGTAAACCAAAATTTTCTTTCTTCAGCGTATCACAGATTTCATGTAGGCCTTCGATTTCTTCCTCCTATTAATGATAATATAGAATTCATTTACAAAAAGCTATGAATATTCATGAATCGTAAAAACAATTTACATTTGCAAGACTAAAAGTCAAAAATTGAATCAAGCATGCACTTTTCTTATTTAAAATTTATGAACTTAACCCTATGCATGGTACAATTTTTTCCATATACAATTTGCTTCTTTACTTTGCTTTTTCATGGACATCTGGTAAGCTAATGACTTTAGAATTTTTAAGAATTAAATATGTCCCTAAAGGTATTAAATTTTTGGTTATATATCAGCATAGCCACAGAGCTCAATTTCCAAGACAGTTCTTGCAATCTAATTACATTACTGAACCTGTGTCCATGCTTTTCTAACTTAAGTTTTTTAAAAGAACTTCCGAGATCCTCTGTGTTTGTCATAGTGATGCACACCTTCAGAAAACTGAAGACTAAAATTTGATTGGCTGATGTAATAATTACCAGAACATCTTGAAGGAATGGGTGTTGTCAGATTCTTGCAGCAAAACATGGACACAAGAATTTTTTCTTATCAGATTTAAACTCTTGACAATTTATCTAAAATATCGCCATTATTGTTGGCAGAACCATCATCGTTCAGTAAGATAAAAAATACATTATGCAAAACAAAGCTCATAGTCATACGATTTATATAAATTAAATGAAATATCTGTGCAAATACAAGTATTAATGTAACAAATATATCTAAAACAGAAACATTTAAAACACAAGTTAGATAGCTGTCAAACATCACATAATATCCCTCAGATTAAAAAAAGAATCACAAATTGTAAAAGTGAATTTTAACATTTATGGCTGATCATAAAGCAGAGTATAATTTTGTTTTTGTCATATAGTAACATGAATATTTAAAATTGTCCATACAACATGAAAGATTTACATTAATTGAACTTCAAAATGTTTAAACTTGCATGGATGATGTTATCTTCATTTTTGTTCATATTTTTTTAATTATTTCCATAAAAAACAATAAGAAATCAAATGATGACACAAAAATGTCAATTTTGAATATGATTAAAAGACAATTAAGTTTTATTCTATCAAGCAAGAAGAATATTTTCAACTTGACAAAAACTGAAGGCATAGACACCGTTCAGAATTTAAAGGGTTATGGGAAATGACATTGCTGCAAACTAAATAAAATAGTGTCACATTAATCAGCTTTTTGGCTAAATATTGATTTTTTTTACCACTCATGTTTTAGTGGACTTGTAAACTATAAATATTATGCAGAATACATTAGTTTCTGAAAAGGTAATTTTTGTTCTCCTAATTGTTAGTTTGATTAAGAATATATCTTTATATTGCGAGATAGAAAAAGTGATTTCCTAACTAATGAATTAAATGTCTCTGCTAAAAAATGTGTAACCTCACCCTTCTTTGTAACTGTGTCAACATATCGTTACCATCCTGAAGGGAGATAACTCATGGTTAGTATAAGGAAAAGAAAACAGTGTGAATTCATAGGCAATAGTATCCAATATATAAATCAGTCAAGTTTTTGACTGAAGTTGCTAAATTCAAATCTATAATTTTTCATTTTAAATTATAAAATTTAAGATGATTTTTAATTCAGGAAATTATAAATGCTATGAATTCACATTTTTAATTAATAGAAACATAAACAAATAACAATTCCTCACAATCATTAATTTAAAAAAAAAACAAAAAAATAGAGTCTGGTGCGAGACCACCATTGTCGTCCCTTGATTTTCGTTGTTCACAAATATAGTCCCTAGTGTTGACAGTGGGTTACTTGCCATTAATTTTTATACCCCCTTCCAAATTTATTTCTCCATGTTTAATGCCTCAAATTTCAAGTAGGGGGATGAAATTACACTTAAAAAAAAATTTGGGTCCAGAATTTTAAAGGAAAGTAGTGATTTGGTCCAGCTGAAAAAGGTTGAAAATTAGCACTTCAGAAGCTGTCAAAAGATTTCAAGACGCCCTAAACATACAATTGTCCATATTTTGAGTTAGAGACGATGAAGTTTTCTATAATTTTGATATAATTTGTCCCAAAAGTAGTACAACACACTGTAAAAGTTTCTTTGAGAAAGCAAAGGTGGGATTTTTTATATTTTCATTTATGTTCTAAAAGAAATGCACTACGAAATAATTGTGTTCTCGGACCGTCTATTAGCAATTTCATATGAATTGATTTTTTTTTACTTTTCATTTATTTATAAAAAAATGTAATATGAGTTGGTGTAAATTTCAGAATTGTTTTTCGGTTTGTCAAACAAAGAGAACATTCTAAATTCTGCCTATTCCCAAATTTGGTGTTGTGCAACCAAACCATTTTAGTGATCTTACTATTAATTCTATTACAAAACACATAGTGATGAATTAGTCACTCAAAAACCCAACAACCAAATCATAAAATATTTATGAGGAACTGTTTCAAATAAAGAGATAAATTAAACAATAAAGCACCAGGAAACTCTGCATTTTACATATCACAAGTTGAATATATTGAAAAGCACAAACTATATCTCTGTTTTTGAAACACATACATGTATTAGGTTTTTGAAACATACATGAATTAGGTTTTTGAAACACATACATGTATAAGCAAATTTAAATTAACTAGATATAATTTATATATATGTCAATTTTCTAAAATTCTTATATTTTTTTCCCTAATCATTACTTCATGTATTACTTAAAAAATATTGTATGAAATATTATCTAAATTATTACTACCTGCTTGGTAAAAAAGGAAAATTTGAAATGTTAGAACATCAGAGATTATTCACAAAGGATCAACCAGGAAAAAGGATAATAACAAATAAAAAAAAAGCAAACAATTGTTTTACTCACGTCTGATGTACCATTACTGTGGCCATTGATCATTGTGGCTAGTTGTTTATCTTCGTCTACTAGAAACACAAAACAATATTTAGATTAAGACTTTATATAGACTCCAGAAAATTGAAAGTTTTAGATCATGTGATATTGCTACAGCGTTGTCAATAGTTTTATATGAAAAATGGCTTTTTCTTAGTTGGCCACATACTCTTCTGTGATGTAATGCATGGTAATACTATTGTGATCTGAATACATGCATGTATGAAAACACCACATGCATGTATGTATGATTACAAATATGTTACTATATATAGATATAAACAACCCATGAATGAAAAATATAAGAGCATTTATACCCTATACATGTATGTATGGTTACACAGCTTTTGACTATAAATAGATACAAAAAAAAAATAATTGAAAAATATTAGGGCATACACCACAAGCACTATGTCTGTATTATGGGAACACCACTGTGATTACGTAATACTTTGTTTAGAAGACAAACCATAATAATTTGACACCTGAAAAGATCTCTTCCAGGGATGGGATTAAAGTTAAAGATAGGGTACATGACAGATTTTTGTACCTGATTGTAATTATCACATATTTAGTGGACATTTAAAAATCAAATGCTCAAAAATTAGGTGACTTTTAAAATAATTTTGACTAAGATGTTTTTTATCCTGTAACTTAGTGATATATATATTAGATTAGTTTGAATGAAATTCATAAGTGCATTGTATCCCTATCTTTGCAATAAAGATAGGTTATACATTTTATACCAATTGAAATTGTAAATTTAATGAAATGGTGACATAACTCTGATATAAATTATGTCTGTCACAAAAAATAGCTTTGATGTTGAAGTCACAATAGGAAATACAGAAGAAAGCAAGAAAATTTAACTCCATGGTTAAGTTTTTAACAATGAAAAATTAGAACCCCATGTTGATTATTAAAAAAAAGTCAGCAGTTTGGGGAAAAATTTCCTGGGAATTCGAGAAATATTTTTAATACCAAATTCAATTGCTTTAACTTAGTGAAAGGTGACATGTATCTCGGAAAAATTGACAGTTGTAACAAAACAAACTATTAATTTTGAAAACAGAAGTGAACTGTATTCCAGTACTTTTTTAAATTACCTTGAGTTCCCCACAGTTCTAATACCATATTATCTGACTGGAGATACCTCAGAAAATCTTCCGTAACTTTTTTTATTGTAACTTGCTGTCTCATTTTGAGATCTGCGTAACTTTTACCCCATACTTTCTTTGTACTGATAACATTTTCCTGATTGTAAAACTTTGTCCTGAAATGAAAAATAAATTTCCGATGAATAATTTTCTTCTATGTCAAATTAAAAGTTTTTGCATAATTTTTTTTAAATTAATTTTGTTTAGTTTTTAATTCTGACAACAAATTATGTGTTAGTAATTTAGGTTATACAGTTTTCAAGATTGCTGATACCATAAATTGGATATCAGCAGAACTTCATGAAAGAGATATGAGTTGGTAATGGGGGAATCTTCATGACGAAAAACAGGGAAAATTCTCACCAAATGATGTTAACAGTAATATTTGGTGCATGACGATAAAATGAACACTTTCTTTCGGACAATAATTTTTTTTACTGATTCCCAAAAATATGGTACAGTTAATTATTTAAGACCTCAGACCTATCAGAATAAAGATAATTTGAACAATCACGGTAAATTTATAACCATTTTGACCCCTAACTGACCCCTACCCTAAGATATGGTATTAACTCCAAACATACCTGCAGTAAATGCCTCTAGACTGGTTCTCCATGGTCCATCGAATACCCATACATTGTGGTAACATAAATATCATATTGAATGGTTTTCCTATCATTTCATGTGGTTCTATAATCTCATCTTCACTATATAGCTCTCCCTTACCATCACAGGGTAACAGTTTCACCTGGGTTACTGCTTCCTCTTTTCCATGATAATTATGTAATGTAAAATGTTCATCTATCTCTACACAATAGGACAAACTTTGAAGCAGTATATGAGCACTGAAAAAAATAGAAACATTTGTTACAAATGCAATTTTTTTGTTTGTTTATGTGACTTTTTATTGTTTTTTATTATTTTAATTTGTTTGTTTTGAATAATTATCTTTTAGTCACAAATTCATCAGAATCATTGTCTGGTTTAATTTCCTGCTCTTTGCAAAATTGTGAATTATCCCCCCTTCATAGAATTAGCAAAATTGTGAATTATCTTCTCTTCTTAGAATTAGCACCAAAAAAAAGAACTTTAGAGGGAAAAAAATGATGTTGCAATACATTTCACTTAGGTCTATAATATTTCATTAAAGGCAGTAATTGGACAATTTGTAATTCTCATCATATGACATTTAGTAGGTTTTTTCTTGAGCTCTCTTTTAATTTCTAAAAGTCACTGTATTAAAAGAACTCCTTCTTTCAACAAATCAATAACATAAGATTTTGTTATGGTTAAGTGGCTCAGCACTTATCAATTTCTCGTGTACAATGTATTAAATCATGTAGAAGAATCATTTCATATTTTAAAGACAATTTTAAACATGACTTGAAACGATGGTGATTTATTTCATCAAATATTTTTAAATAAATTTCTTAATTTTTTCTTACCTTCCTAGGAATATATCTTCCACAGGATCCCAGAATGGATCTTTGTCTCTTTTAACAATCACATTTTCTCCATCCATCCATCGAACATACATTTCATCCATTAAATCCTTCCGATGTAAAAATTTACTTTTTGACCAAATCCATACCTTTAAAAGAAGAGCATAAAATAATGAATTGGTAGGTTCTTGATAAAAAAATGTTAGGAAGTCAGTTTTGAGATCAAATATAAATTATCTGTAAACGCCATATTACCCATTGTTGAAGAGCATGTTGTAAACTCAATATATTTTTTTCTTCATATTTTGGCGTCACTGTCTATTGACATGTTACCATGCATTTCTTTTTATTCTTTCTATTACAGAAAGAAAGAAACACCTTTTTTCCAGATTACATGCAAGATTAATTTTCCTACAAACAAGATATATTAGGCAGATTTTCCCTGCTCTCTTTAAATTTGTTGCTGTTTTCATAGTCTTGATGTTTTGATATTTCTAGCTTTCTAAAATAAAAGCATTAAGCGATAAAAATCTCTAATCGCTATTTTGTGCATTTTTCCTATGATCTTTTTTGTGATAATTTTTCATATCATGCTACTTGCTTGAGATGAAAAAATATTGCTAGAAACTATGCAGGCATGTGGCATTGCGAACGAAATTGACAACATCGTCATAGGTAAAATAGCAATAAACAGATTATCATTGATCATCTCAACTCGATTGCTTTTCTCGCTTTCACCGTCCCGGCTCAAGCGAGAAAATCAATCTCGTTTAGATAATCAACCATAATCTATAAAGATCATCTCCATATACTGGAACTATATATTTTATCCTTGTTATGACTCTTTACTGCCTTGACCTTAAAGTTGATGCCCTTACCTTGTTTGTCTTTTTATTTGTGACTTTTATAATGACATCTTTCCCTGTTGCTTGACCTTTTGGATCATGACTAGCTTCACTTTTAACCTCAGCATCCAATATAACATTCTGCAAATATAAAACTTGTAATTAATCTTCATCATAGCCAGATTATTGGAACTAATTCATAAATTAAGGTACCCCCTAGTGAACTTTGTCACAGTTTCAATTCTCTCTTAAATAAAGCCTTTAGTTCAGTGGTTTTTGTTGGTTCATGTCTGTCATATTTCGTAAATTATTTTGTTATAAATAAGGCATTTGTTTTCTCAATTGAATTGTTTCATCTTTTTCATGTTCAGCCTTTTATAAATGACAACATATTTAGGGTCCAGCTGAAGTTGACCTCTTGTGGCAGGATTTTTACCCTCTGTTGAAGACACTTTGGAGGCCTTGGTCTGTTTTCTACTCTTTGAAATCCTCCCCATTTCCACTCTCAATTAATATGGTATTGTTTTTTCTCATTGTAAATTTAAAAGCTGTTGTATACCTTTTTGAGTTCTTCACTGATTGCATTAGCTTCAGATACCAGTGGCATCAAATCCATAAACTCCTGGAAAACCATCACTGACCGTATGTTTTCTGTAGATTCATGGACACGAGGGGTCTGGATATCCATGGCAACACCCTCATGTTCTGCTAACTCCATCATGAAATAATCAAAATTATATCGATCCATTGGATCACTGGCTTTTCGGTCTTTTGGAAAACCAATAAACTGATATAAACAACTCGAACCAAACTTTAATCTGTCCTATAAAAATATAAAGATATAAAATATAGAGTCTTGAAAATGAGTTTAAGACTATTTTTATCAAGTTTTATTACCATTTAAACCTCTTTGATTTATAAATTAAAATAATATCTATAATTAAAGTTGTCCTTTTGTCATTAAGAATACAAGATTAATTAATAACTAGAGGCTCTAAAGAGCCTGTGTCGCTCACCTTGGTCTATGTGAATATTAAACAAAGGAAGCAGATGGATTCATGACAAAATTGTGTTTTGGTGATGGTGATGTGTTTGTAAATCTTACTTTACTAAACAGTCTTGCTGCTTACAATTATCTCTATCTTTAATGAACTTGGCCCAGTAGTTTCAGTGGAAAATGTTAATAAAAATTTACAAATTTTATGAAAATTGTTAAAAATTGACTATAAAGGACAATTACTCCTTAGTGGGTCAATTGACCATTTTCAGATTTGCTCTAATTGCTTTGTTTTTTGAGTAATAAGCCAAATACTGCATTTTACCCCCATATTCTATTTTTAGCTGTGGCGGCCATCTTGGTTGGTTGACCGGGTCACCCAACACATTTTTTAAACTAAATACCCAAAAGATGATTGTGGCCAAGTTTGGATTTATTTGGCCAAGTAGTTTCAGAGGAGAAGATTTTTGTAAAAGATAACTAAGATTTAAGAAAAATGGTTAAAAATTGACTATAAAGGGCAATAACTCCTAAAGGGGTCAACTGACCATTTCGGTCATGTTGACTTATTTGTAAATCTTACTTTGCTGAACATAATTGCTGTTTACAGTTTATCTCTATCCATAATAATATTCAAGATAATAACCAAAAACAGCAAAATTTCCTCAAAATTACTAATTCAGGGGCAGCAACCCAACAACGGGTTGTCCGATTCGTCTGAAAATTTCAGGGCAGATAGATCTTGACCTGATAAACATTTTTACCCAATGTCAGATTTCCGCTAAATGCTTTGGTTTTTGAGTTATAAGCCAAAAACTGCATTTTACCCCTATGTTCTATTTTTAGCCGTGGCGGCCATCTTGGTTGGTTGACCAGGTCACGCCACACATTTTTTAAACTAGATACCCCAAAGATGATTGTGGCCAAGATTGGATTAATTTGGCCATGTAGTTTCAGAGGAGAAGATTTTTGTAAAAGATAACTAAGATTTACGAAAAATGGTTAAAAATTGACTATAAAGGGCAATAACTCCTAAAGGGACCAACTGACCATTTCGGTCATGTTGACTTATTTGTAAATCTTACTTTGCTGAACATAATTGCTGTTTACAGTTTATCTCTATCTATAATAATATTCAAGATAATAACCAAAAACAGCAAAATTTCCTCAAAATTACAAATTCAGGGGCAGCAACCCAACAACGGATTGTCTGATTCGTCTGAAAATTTCAGGGCAGATAGATCTTGACCTGATAAACATTTTTACCCCATGTCAGATTTCCTCTAAATGCTTTGGTTTTTGAGTTATAAGCCAAAAACTGCATTTTACCCCTATGTTCTATTTTTAGCTGTGGCGGCCATCTTGGTTGGTTGACCGGGTCACGCCACACATTTTTTAAACTAGATACCCCAATGATGATTGTGGCCAAGTTTGCTTCAATTTGGCCCAGTAGTTTCAGAGGAGAAGATTTTTGTAAAAGTTAACAACGACGACGGACGCCGGACGACGGACGACGACGGACGCCGGACGCAAAGTGATGGGAAAAGCTCACTTGGCCCTTCGGGCCAGGTGAGCTAAAAATTTGAGAAAACTTTTAACTAGTATTGCCGTATAGATTTAATATTGAGGTTTTTACTATTGGGATTCACGATATATTTCATTTTTTGCATTATAAAAACATCATAAAATTTCTGAACATGAATATTGAACAAGTTAGTATACTTTGTTGCTAAATCTAACCATAATATCACCTACCAAATGTTGCAGTTTGGTTTTGGACTTGATTTTATGACCATTAATAAATATCTTTGCTGTTTTGGAACCAGGTTCTAAGAACATCTCTTTATCATTTATGTTTATAAGTTCAGCATGTGATGGTTGTATTCTAAAATATCAAGTATATAACTGAACATCTTGATAACTATACATCCAGAGTTTATAGGAATTGAGTTATGTCCCCTTACTGTTTCATTCAAACTATGATGATTGAGGTTATGAATTTACTCTTAATGTTTACCAGGAGATTTTTTCGGAATTACACAAACAGCATTTTTCAAATCAAAACTAGGCAAAAGTATGACTAGGGTAATTTAATTCACTTTCACATTTAATTTTTCAAATATCATTTGAACAATTCACTCCAATATCATTCATTTGCAAATAAAAAAAAAAGTGAAACAGCGAGCTACTGCTCACTGATGATACCCCCGCCGCAAGTGGATAATATTAATAGTGTAAAAATATGCAAGTGTTCGGTAAACAGGAAGTTGTCGAGTGATGAATCTGAAAACGCATCACACGGTATAGCTGACTTATATAAATCCTGAAACCAAATTTCAGAAATCCTTGTATTGTAGTTCCTGAGAAAAATGTGACGAAAAATATTCATGGGACGGACGGACTGACTGACGGACTGACGGAAGGACAGACAGAGGTAAAACAGTATAACCCCCTTTTTTAAAGCGGGGGTATAGAAAAATTTTCATATTTTAAGCTTTTATATTTAACTCACCCCAGTCCTCTGACCTCAATTTTGACTTTTGGGTTTCCTGTCTTGCCCAATAATGTTGTTCCTGGAAAAAGTTAAAATTGCAAATAATGTTGATAATCCTGGGACATAATTTTAGATATTTAATTTAAAGTAAACAATAAAAAAAAACCACATTAATGGAATGCATGTTGAAATATGGAGTGTGCACAAAAAATCAAATCTAATTTTCCTTCAGTGATACAAGTACTGAATTAAGTATGCTGACATCAACACTAACAATAAAGATATACTCAAGCAAATAATCATAAATTGGATGCTGATTCCCATATTTCTGTAGAAACTGATGTAGAAAGATATTAAATAGTGTTCAAGAGGATATTGAATAGTGTTAAAAAATAGGTCACAGTTTCTATAAAATTACTTTGTGAAAACTAATTTACATCACATTACAAATACACATCTTCAGTAGAATCTTCTTTATAAATAAAGTAAGTTACAGTTTCTTAGTATTGCCTTTTCAGTCCATTAAATATGACAGGATCTTCATTGGTGTTAAGTAGGTCACAGTATCCCAATTTTACCTTTATAACAGCAATGTTTAATGACATTAGATAACATAGGATCTTCATTGATGTTTGTTAAGTAAGGCACAGTCTCCCAATCTTTCTTCTGGTCCCCACTTGAAGGAGAAGACACTTTTGATCTTTCCCAGTCTTTTCTGAAAAATGCAAACATTACGATTTTAATTATTCTGTACTTTATATAAGTAATATGATGGGTGTCCAAAGTGGATCAGGATCTGCTAAGAAATGCAGAGCACATGAGATCATTCTTAATTTTAGTGAGGTTCATGTTGCTCAGTCTTCAGTTTTCTATGTGTGTTATGTATACTCAGATGTTTGTCTTTTGTTTTTGATTTTTCAGTTTTGCCATGGCGTTGTCTGTACCCCTTAGACTAATGAGTTTCAATATCCCATTGGTATCTTCTGCCTCTCTTCATCTGACAAATATAAACCCTGAAACCAAAATTCAGAAATCCTTGTAATGTAGTTCATGAGAAAGATGCAATCAAAATATTCACTGGACTGATGGCTAGACTGACAGATAGACTGACAAACAGAGGTAAAACAGTATAACCTAATTTTTTTTTAGAGCAGGGTGTAATTATTTAGAATAAAATTGAGAATGGAAATGGGGAATGTGTCAAAGAGACAATTGTGAGTGAACCCGACCATAGAAAAACAACCCAAAAAAACCCCCCAAAAATACTCAAAAAAACCAACAGCAAAATATAACCTGCTAAAAATTTCAGTATTACAAACTCATTAAAGTTTCTCATGAAATTCCAATAATTAATTATTTGAACAGAGTCTTTCCCCTTTAACTGGTAAACCTACCGAGCCTGTTCTAATCTTTGTTCCCATGTTAGCTGCATGTCTTGCATTTTCCGTTCATTTTCTTTCAACATCTTTTCTAACTCTATAAATATAAGATAGATTCTAACTCATTAAAATTTGTTTCATCATAGAATAAAATCCTAAATTCTAAAGAACTGGCAATTATAATTTTTGGTGAGGGAACTAATTTGTGCAATTTCTAAACTAAATGGATTCTCTAAAATATTAATTACTAAATTTCATTGATCTTTCGTACTACTTTTATTTCTTAATCAGAAAAACAATACCATTTAGAAACATTGAGCACCATGCAAGACTTCATATGTGTCTTCATTTGACCACACAACAAAAAGATTTTTTTTCTTCTTATAAAAGTTTTCTTTCAAAGTATATATATTTTTTTCAATTTCAGGATATTAAACTTAAAACTTTGAAAGACAACCAAAAAAAAAATTGACATTGACATTTACATTCAAGTCCATAATAAAATAGTTTTTCTTGATCAGATCTAAAAAAAAAAAAAAAAAAATATACATGATCAATTAACGATTTCATGTTGTGAATTTTTTTTCACTTAAGTTATTTTAACCCGCAAATGATATAACATCAAAGATGGAAAATGCTACATAAATATGCTACTTAAAATAAAAAAAAGTTATATCAATATAAAGTGACAGATAATCGATTGTAAATCATGCTTTGTGTATATCGTGCATAAAATGTGCATGAAAAAAGTACACAAGGTACAGCTGCATTCCATAAATATGTCATACATGTACATGCAATTGTAAATTGATATTTTCAAGGACATCTGCATTTCTTACTCACATTTCTAGTAACAATTTAAAATAAAGTGAATTCTAGATCAATAATTAATAAGAACAATGTTGATTTCTATGTTTGTTTGGCTTTAACAAATAAAATGAGTTGCATCCCAGGCATAAAACATGTTGGGAGTTTGAAAAGTGGCAAAGGCTTGCGATTAAAATCATGATTTGGATAATGTGCAAAAAAAAATGCAGAACATAAATTTGATAATTTTAAATTAGAATTTTTCAAGATACTTAAAAACACTAAATAATTGACATAATAAACTAGAAATTGTGTTTAAATCTTCATTGTAAGCATGCTGAGCGTGAGCAAGTGTCAAATGGCTGAGGGGAGGTTTACAGCATGCATGATGGTCATGCTTCAATCTGTAAAATGCTCCAAAGGGAAAAAAACATCCAAGCTCAGGATTTCAATACAAAAGAAATACAAGTTGGAAAAGTAAATGTTTTAAATGATTAGAATACGTCAAAGGAAAATCCAAGGGAATTTACCATTCCATATAGTTTGAAAAAAATAAGGATCCTGTGTCACTAAAAAGAATCTGGCTTTTTTTACCTCCAGTTGAGAAGACTTTGTAGGATTTATAACAATATACACATCTATACAGTTGATTGGGTGATTTTATAATTATAGGAACAGAAAACAAAATGGAAGCTTGTAATTTTATTGCAAGTGACATGCAGACACAAGATCTTCATTTCATTCAAAGTGACATTGCATATATATGACCTTGACTTAATTATTCACCTTGACGAGACTGTTCTAGAAACAAAACATCAATTTTCATCATATTTTTAAGCACATGGCACAAAATTTAAAATCTACATTTCAAATAACTAGAATGTTAATTTTAATAATTTAGTTTGACTACCATATCACATCTTAACCAATAAGATTTTACTAATTCTAGTTGACTATCATAATGATGATGTCACATGTTAAACACTAGGTTACCTCCCCTTTGACTAAAAACCAACCACCTAAATTAATGTTAGTTACTGATCATTTAGGTTTCTATGGAAAAAAAAAGGTATTATTTAGTTCAGGAACAATCTTAAAAATAAAAATTGCCTGCTTCAATTTGTTTTCTATGCAGCACAACTTTTATTTTTTATCATAGATCTGTCAAAAGAGAATTAAATGAAATAGAAAAATGCTAAAATAATAAGACCCAAATTAATATATACCCTACTAACTAAATGAAATTATATATTTTGAGATAGAAATACATTAATTTCTTCGTAGATCACATATTTATTCGATACAATAATAATCTAAAACAGCAATCACCTATAACATGCAATAAAATTTCATATATTTATCAGTAAAAAGATAAAAATGTTATAAAAGTCATGCAAGACAATGTTGGTTAATAAATAATTAAAAAAACAATTTGCATAAATTTGCATTTTGACCAACTTACCCTCACTGGAATTCTCCTCTACATTATTAAAATTAATTAAATATATAAATTAATAAGTTAACGTAAATCACAAACCGTTAAAATTGGTAGTAAGCATTTGGCTTCATAAAATTTTGTCTGTCATAATCAAGAATTTCCATTGGTTGATATAGTCTATTGTCAGGTTTCATGGACATCCCTCATCATTTGGATTTCCCTTAGAGTTTTTTATTTTGTAAATATTTTGAACTATTTTGGTTTCAAGAAGAGTTAAGGGCCTTTGCTCTATTTTTTGTGTATGTTCTTTTATATGTCTTTTGTTATTTCACAGATCAAAATTATGCATTATCTAAGCAGGATCAGTACCAATCCCTGACTTATAATACATTGACATGGCAAAAATTTCTAATAGTAATTTCTAGTTTTAAGATTTCTGAAGTAATGATATACAAAAATTAAGACAAATGGTCCTCTTTTTTGAACAAGAAAAATATAATGTTCACTTATTAACTTCATTAACTAATTCTCCCTCAGCTGGGGGAGTCAGCCCCAAATAATCCGACTATGATAAACAAGCCATTATTATTAGTGTGTTTTTTTCTGTAAGAATATGTGCACACACCACTCCTGAATCAACACAGCACATAACAACAGACATTCAGTGGAATAAAAACAAATTTATGCAAAATCTAAATACTATTGTGACTAGTGATTTTAATACGGATTCCAAATATTCCACGTTATATGTGTTAAACCTGGCCAATCTAGTCAAAATTAAATACTTCTAATATGATACATCAGGATGAAAGATGCTACGATTTACAATACCTGCTTCTAATTTAATTTATATTGGGATTAAGGGTGCTAAATATCAGCATATACAAGTATAAAAAATACTAAACTAGAAATCTAATTTTTACTATTTCTGTGACATAGATTATACATGAAATTCACTTTAACATTTTCAATATCTCAAGATTTATCTCCCCTTAGTAATAGTAACTGTAAATTCATAAATTATTGTCTGCATTTATTATTGTGATTTTGCCATTTCTGACTGAAACGCGATTTAAATTTTTGCAATATTGAGAAAAATTCTGTTTAATAAATTTAAAAAATTTCAACATGCGAGTTTTAATTATTGCGTTTACAACTCAGTCACATTATTCGCAATAATAAAAACCTTGCAATAATTTCTGAATTTACAGTATTCGATATCTACTTTGACCTTTGACATTATTAAAGGTTACCAATTGATTAATTTCACCAGCACACATTATGTGACTTCAAATTATACACAAAGATTAGCTATGAAGAATTATGAGTAATAGAATCTGTTTTCACAATCAAACAAGATACTCCGAAAAATATAACAATTACCTTCCGTTGCCTCTTTGCTCATACCATGACCTCCACCAAGACCACTCTTTTTTATCAAGGCCATAAGTTTGGCGTTCTCTTCCTTCAGCTCTCTGATCATACGATCGGTTGGACTTTCATTTATAACTGCTTTATTTTGGATTTTCTTTGCACTGTAAAACACAACAATTATTTTTTTGTGTCTATCTTGATAAAATGTTCTAGAAATTCAGACTGTGAATGTTAGAAAGCAGATAATATAGAAATAATCTATCATTTTTTTCTTCCTGCAACGTGAAAATTGGAAAGACCTAATTCGTAATTTGTTTGAAGACCTTAGTTCATGGTTCACCCTTACCCACAAAATCTATGAAAAAAACAAAGAGACAATTATAAATTTATCAAGTCTTTTTAGTTCATTTGTTTCTTCTACAACTGTTAGGTTCTTATACACCTTTATCTTTCAAATATTTAACCTCTAACTTTCAAGATGAAGGTCAATCCAGAAAAGCACTTCAAATGCAAGGAATTTGTAAAGTGTTGTGTTCATATTTTCATACTTTTCATTGGGTACAAAACTAATATCTTTTTTTGAAAAGCATGGAAGATTTTTTTTTCTTTGATCTTTATTGTTTGTTATAATTTAAGTGAGTTGTCATCCTTTTTGTCCTATTCATTCGTCAAAGCTGTTATTGAACTTTGTCAATGTACACATATATGAGCAAAGGTGCTGTGATTTATACATTATATTCACAGTTAGGTTCTAAACAGAAAGAAAGATAAACATTGCAAGTAGGAGAAAGCAAACATTTTATAACAATAATTTACCGATCGGCATATCTGAGTGTGGATAAGGTCTCATCGTAATTTATATCTGCAGGACTTAGGGCAGCAATCTGTCAAAAAAAGAAAATTTATGGGTTAAACTAATCCATAATTATTAAATCAGTGTTTGTATTGTACTGTAAAAAACGGTCATTTAAAAATAAGATTAAGCCATCAAATCATAGGTCTAGAAAAGTTGGTCGCAGAAAAAAAAAAGAACCACATATATTTAAATTGCTGTAACCGATTTTTATTTTCTTGGCTCAATTAGTTTTTCAAAAAATGACTTGACATTTTCAGACATTTAAACTAGAAACAATTTAGATATGTATCTTTCTTTTAGGCTAAAAGTCAATTAAGATGAGATAAGAAAAAGAAAAAAATAATGTGCTTAATATAAAAGTATCAGCTTTTAAAATCAATTAAACTTTGAATACTTCCGATAAATTAAGGCAAAATAAAGAAAGAATAAATTAATAAAAAGAAAGAATAATTACAAACACGTATTTCATTATTCAAGGTAACAAACATTGCTGAATATTTCTGATAAGCAATTATTTTTTAAAATGAAAATAGAAAATATATAAGGATTTTACATAGCACCACATTTGTCTTAAATAAAATTGAGAATGGAAATGGGGAATGTGTCAGACAACAACCCGACCATAGAAAAAAAACAACAGCAGAAGGTCACCAACAGGTCTTCAATGTAGCAAGAAATTAACGCACACGGAGGCGTTCTTCAGCTGGCCCCTAAACAAATACATTCTAGTTCAGTGATAATGAACGTTAAAACTCATCATGGGTCTTATAACTAGTATGCCAAAGATGTGTGTTTTGTTTAACCAAGATTTTAAAGTTGGCCTAAAATCATCAAAATTCTAAAAATCAAAATTAGTAATGATGAAGTAGAAGAGCACTGAAAACCAAAGATTCCAAAATATAGTGCCAATTCAATGCCAATGAGGAAAAACTTTTGTTGTGTTCATTATTTAATACAAACATGTTATACTAAAATAATAATCAGTGTAGGGATATAGAAACATAGTATTTCCAATTTGGAAAGTTCTTCAGAGGCCGATTTCAAACATTTGGAACAATATTTTGAGGATCCCATGAATACCTTGAGTATTTGACACCTTGAATTCTTTACATTACTGTTGCATGATTTTGAGTGGTATTAATAATAACTTATTGGAGATAACTAACCATGATAGTTCTACTGTTCCCTCCTAATGCTGATTGTAATAGCTTTGTCAGTACTGAATCTCTGTAGGGAACCAGTGTTTTCTTCTTTCCCATGGCAAGATCAGCTAAAGCACTGAAACATTTATATAGAATAACATGTACATAAACTTTTTTTCACTCTTTCTCATATTTCTGGAGGTATTCTTTATGCACAACCTAAGTATACTCTAGAAACATGAAATTTAGGAAGTATTGGTTCAGCTTGTCTTTATCAGGCTTTGATTCTTTTTTTTTAACTTTTAATCCAACTTTTTTACCTAAGGAGAGCCAACCCTCCCCTTTGGACCTAGCAAATGGGGTAAAATCTAATTAAAATTAGAAAGATCATATCATAAAGAACAGGTGTTCTGACAACCTAATTCAGTGGTTGTAGTTTGTTTATGTGTTACATACTTGTTTTTTGTTCATTTTTTACATAAATAAGGCCGTTAGTTTTCTTGTTTGAATTGTTTTACATTGTCTTATCAGGGCTTTTATAGCTGACTATGCGGTATGGGCTTTGTTCATTGTTGAAGGCCGTACGGTGACCTATAGTTGTTAAGGTTCGTGTCATTTTGGTCTTTTGTCGATAGTTGTCTCATTGGCAATCATACCACAACTTCTTTTTTATAAGTTTCAAGTTGATTGGACTTTAACTTCATCAAAAACTATCTCGACCAAAAACTTTAACCTGAAGTGGGACATACAGACAGACAGAAGGGAGAAAGGACAGACGAACAAAAGGACGCACAGACCAGAAAATATAATGCCAATGAATGGGGCAAAAAAATAATAATGCAGATGCAGAATGGAAATTATTACTTAATTTGGACACCTAGATGTGAGATATTTTAAATATAAAGTTTGAGAAGATTTAACCTCGAAGGGCAAGGCTACCAGCCTGTGACTGGCAGTTTAAGAACTATTAAGTTGGACAATTTGTCGCAAGTAATGAAATATTTTTAAAAGTCTCCAGGAGGTTATGAGTTTTATTGTTACAAATTTAAAGGACCTGCCGAACAATTAACTTTTAAAATCAGATATTACAGTAACACTAAAATCTGTGTTTTAATTAAATTACAATGTTTATATTTGATTACAAAAACACCCTGTATTTTAAATATGGCAATAATTTCCATTTGTATATTTAGTATTTTTTTTATTCTTTATAAAAGATTTCACAGTAAACTGTAACTAATTTAAACGTAGTTTTCATGTACCTTGTTCATGGGTTTCTTTGCACTGGTGAAAATTATAAATTCAGTAACAAAAAGTAAATTATAAGAAAGTAATTGAATAAAGTGCATTCTATAACTGACAAATAAAGTGTCGAATTGGAAAAGCCAGCTAAACTCAAATCTATACATAACTTAAAACTACCGGTATATAAATAGCGTCAAAATTCCCCATCCTCCTCATATGAAAACGAAATTTTGACAATGTGGATTAATTCAGACCAACCTGTATTAATAATTATTGAAACTTTTGTCAGTGGAATTAAAAATGCAATCTTTTGAGATTAGTCTATGAGGTCTATGTTCATTCATACCATATCATATATACCCTTATTTTGTTACCATTACTAAATTCTAAAGATTATCCAAAAATTTCAAAACCCAAGGATGGACTTCCCATGATGGCAAAACATCATCATTCAACTACAACATCATATTCAGCACTCAAGCTATATTTCAATTTTTTCATTGCATATCTATAACTTGTGCTCAATACCTAATAACATTTCCTAATGTTGACAAACTCTGGTTTATAGCAGAACCCTCTTTGAGACGGTCCCCAGTTGCTCCTGTTGAGTCTGCTCTCTCACTTCCTGCCAAATCCACCAAATTAATATCACTACTCCTGGTGTTACTTCCTCCATCTGTTTGGAACACCTGTGATAAAATTGCAATATATAGAATAACTGATTCACTTCTTCATATTAAATTGCATTCTTGGTAATTTTCTTTAAAACATAATGTACTCTGAAACATTATGAGAGCAATCAACATCTTGAACATTAGATAAACAGCCAATGACAAAATGTTATTTTCACTCTGGTTGGTGAAAAATGAAATGACCTCCATCATCCTTCAATTTTGAAACATTGAGTTTCCGAAGGTCAAATTTATAATGAATTGTTGGTGTTTTAAAGCCACTTTTTGGCTATTTTGTGGTGATATTGAAATTAAATAACTGAGATCAATCAAGGGATATCCCATTCTCACTCATTATGAAACCTATAAATATCATGAAGTCCACATGAATATCATGCTAATAAATTTGTCCCTGTGCAAAAAGCAACCAACAATCAATCAATCAATCAAGGTCATATTTGTATTTAAATTAACAAGAAAGATTTCAAAAGTTAACCTTATGAAATAGAAATGTAAATAAATGTATCAAAATAAATATCATTTTTGTTTTTACCTAGAAAAAAATAAATTCAATATTTTCAAAAGTATCAAATATTTGACATTTAGTGGATACTCCCTTCTAATAAATAAGTTTAAAATCAACATCTAAGATTTTTTTTTCTGATAAATAAATAATCAGGAAATCAGCCTCATCCAATTGCTACCTTTCTGACACTGAAGCAAAAGTTTTGATGACATTTGACCTTGCACTCATATGCATTTAAGTTTGAAAAAGTCAATTCAGGTACAAAAGATACATTTTGCGGTTATGGTTATAAAAGTGTCTTAATGTATGTTTTATTTATACCCTATGTATCTGACATTTAAAATTCAAACACAATTATCTCGTTACAGCATCAGAATGTATTTTTAATCCTCTGATCAAACTCTGTATAGATTGATTTTCCATTACTGATTAGCCACATTAATCAAAGCGTTTTGTAATGTTTCTATCATGAATATATCCATACTAAATTAACCAATTATTTAACTTTTGAACATAGAACTTTAGCATTTGAAAAAAATCCTTGTCAATGTTATCCACTCTTGTCAGACCATTTAATTTCTTCTAAAATAGAAGATTTGGAAAGGCTTCTTTTCAACCTCCTTATTGATGGAATAAGCATAGATAACATGAAGGGGTTCAAAGGACATCTTACAGAAGTTTTTGCAGGGCAAATGCAGAATTGTATATCAGGATTTATTATAAGAGACTTTTTCAAAGACAAGATGGATAAACAGAATCAAGCATAAAGATAAAGCTTTTGCCCAGTTCAAAGGCATGGTATCTTTTTACAAACTACCAGTTAAAGAACTAATTCTTTTTCAGTCATAAAGGATATAAACTCTTCCTCATGTTTTCACAAGGAGTAAAATCCTAAAAACTCATGATGAAGAATTAAAAGAGGCTGTCAAAGTAAATAGCAGGCAATTGGATGAAGAGTTGTCTCATTGGCACTCACACCACATCTTCCTATATCTAAATCCTTTGATATGGGTGGCACAACATAATTTTTTCCCCACTAAATTTCGGCTCCAATGTATTTTTTATGTTTATATCATACAAAGGATATATATGTCAAAGATATTTTTGAATCATCAGTGGATGGCTCAGAAAATGATTTTAAAGTTCACTAACAATGCAACAAAATTTTGTACAAAATAAAGAGTTATCTCCCCTTTTCAATGAATTTTCAGTGCTTTCTATGTATTTTTTTCTTTAAATTTGTTGCAGTAAGCTGGCCTAAATGACCAATTTGATTTAAGCTAGATGTTGACAACTTACTTCAACATTTTTTAACTCACCAGAGGGAAGCATCAATAAAAACATTGTAAAGCACATTCTTTTGCACCCAAGCTATAAATGGCTTATTAAATTCTTTTGGACTGTCAGGCAAAAATGTAATTAAACATTAAGTATCAACTCTTATGTAACTTTACAACCTTCTTTACATCTCTTACATGCTAATAAAACTGTCTCAAAAAGTCATTTACTATCTTTTTTCGTCTTCCTTATTGATTCAAACAGTACCAACATCAGAACAACCGAAAATTTGCTTTAAGTAATTTTTTGCATAATGGAACTCATTAATAATATATGAGATGTCAATTATTTACACAAAGTTTAAATTTTAACTTTAAATAGATGTTAAATTAACTTTTATATTAAGGAAGAATCAGAGTGGATGAATTTATAGGGTCATGCTAAAACCAGGAAGTTACAGTACAGGTGAAAACAGATCAAAAGATTTAAATCTAGGTGATAATAGAAGATTCTCGTTTCTGGCCAGGTAAAAAAGGTCATTCTTTTCTATGTACCAGGAAGACTAAAGGTCATATGAAGGATAGGAAAGACTTTTCTTTTGCAAGATCAAACATGCAACCAACAGACGCATGATCTCTTTACAGATTTAACAAATAATTGTTTTCATAGCCTTAAGAGAATAAAATTTTCCACACATCTATAAAATGATTTACTCTTTTTACAGACAAAACAAACCTCTTTAATATTTGAAAGCAAATACAAAAGACACGAAAGTCAAATATTAACATAAAGAACTTAAACATTAAATCCAATGCAACAGTAAATGCTGCGTCATTGAAGGACTTAAAATTAATCAACTATTGGTCATTACAGAACAGAGTAATGGTCTAGAGTTTAATGTTTAAGGATGAAATATAAAAATGAAGATATGACTGCCAACTCTCCACAAGAGACCAAATGACACAGACATATACAGTCAGAGATAGCTGTAAGGCCTTCAACAATGAGCAAATGCCCCTTTATGCTAATGTTAGTGTCAAGATGTCATTCATATTCATGACATCATGTATTATTCAGTTACCATTAGCTTCAATGTTTTAAATCTTTTATTTCTAACATTATTAAAACCAAAATTTTACTGTCATTGCTATGATCTAATAGTCTATAAACTTTTTAAAATGTGTCAAAATATAATAAAAACAAAATGTAAATCATGTGAGACATTTTTATGTCTTTATTGTTCTCTTTATTTCTTTATTGTTATTTTTTACCAATATACAATTATATTGCCACTTTGATGGCTAAATTACCCAGGACAAGTAGAAATCTGGCACAAAAAATATATTTTCAACCTATTCAGGGCTTTCGACTTATTTTAACAAAAGCTCAAGACATTTTTTTTAAATAAGACAAGTTTAAATAGTCAAGCATGTGAATAACAAGCTCTTTTAATGGGAAGTCAAAAATGTAAACCTTCATTAGCATTTTCCATACTTGGAGAAAATCAAATATTTTTTCAGAAAATTATTTTTTTCTGTACTTTATAGGAAGATATAAGACTGGCAAAAATGTAGCAATTCATAAATGTATATGCCTTGTTTATCAAAATGATTTTTACATTTCCCCAGACAGACAAAGTTTCTGCTTTGAATAAATTAAGAGTAAGACATCAAACAAGACAAAAAATCAAATATGATCAATCGTAAAAATTGATATACCAAGATACTACTGCAAGGAGAGTTGGAGTATACATCAATCATAAAATGAAATAAAAAAGACAAAAACAACAAAAACCTTCAAAGGTAAACATAGAACCTTCAACCTACGTATAACCATACAATGTGTCAAGTTATTTCTAATGACTGCGAGTCTGGAAAAGTTGGCGATGAATTTCACCGAGACTTAACCAAAGTTAAAAATATTATTGATGAGGCTAAGTTTGCCTCATGAAATTTTGATATCTTTTGGTATCTCCAGATTTTTTGTTTTCAAAATAATAAGTGGCAGCCAACACAGATTGAATTCTATAAATAAATTGTTCCCATTTCACAAAATTTCTTATGGTTACGAACAAATCAGTTAGTTTACGATAAATTGTCATAAATAGCTTTTTGAAGAAGAAAATCCCTCTAATCCACTCAGTTTGAATGGGAAATTCCCACAAGAATTCTGAAAAGTTATAAACTGAAGTGTGTCTATATTTGCCATGGAACAGAGGTATACCATCTATCAAATTTACAGTTTAAAAATCATCTTTAAGTATTTTAAGTGTCTTTAGATGATAAATCAAAAGAAAACCAAATATATTTCAAAGATGAGATACATTTTTATGTGTAGTTTTAAAGATATTAGACCCCAGCAAAGTCTTTATTTGTTACTAGTAAGTTTGTAGTCAGTAATAAAATTTAAAATTGTTTAATTATCTTTTGCAACAATCACATCAGTATTTGTTCTTTAAAAAAGTTATCCCCCTTTCCTACTTCATTCCTGCTTATCAATTTTGCAAGTACTTCTTTTTTTCATTTATTGTCTTATCTTTAATATTCATCAAGTGTTTGCTACTGGACAATATGTGATAAAAATGTTTTAATGAATTTAAAACACCTATGATAGTTTAACAATTCTATTTGCCTTTTAAAACAAGTCTTGATCATACATTAGGCAATTTAAGGTTGGTTTAAACTTGTTTAATTATAGTGGATTGAGAAACAAGTTTTGTAACTTATATTAATCGGGCCTTAATCCCTTTCCACTTTGCAGGTGTGAGTGCTGCCTTGTAGTGGCATTAGCCTACTCTTTTTCGAAATCTACAAGGGTGTCTTTAATGTGCAAGAGATATGGCTCTCTCTTAACACCGGTCAGCTATTTATTGTCCCCTTTGGACGAACTATCATCCTTTCCTCAAGACCATACTCGCAAATGGTGTCAAGGGAGAGCCAAAATTTACGGTTATGCCATGCATAATATATATACATACCCATTATATATTCAAAAAGGAGACCTTCAAATACAAGATAAAACACCTTGAAGAGAGGGCATGACCTCATAAAGTATCATTCAAATACACAAATTGCATTAGGTCTGACCAAAAATCAATTTTATCCATTAATTATTTCAACTTATATAGAATTCCTCTTGATAAGACCTACATGTAAATAAATAATTACAATAATATGTTATGTTCAGGTAAGGTGTTACAATAGGTGTTATATTAATCTCAAACTAAATCAATCCTTAGTCTGTCACTACTAAGCCAACTTACATTAAGCTTGTCTGGAAACCTTTTTTTTTACTTTTCTATGCCCTGAAACTTGGTACTCTTATTTAGTCTTAACTTTTTAGATTTTAAGGTAACTAAATGGTATTTTGTAGAAGCAACCTGCACCTGGCTAATAAAACTATAAGCCTGGTATCTTTGGTGACCTTTTCCCCTCAGTGTGTCAGACTAGTATAAAGCAGGTTTTATATTTATACATGTAATCATCCTATTAATGCATGTAATATTTGCTACTGAACAACATTAATCAAACATGAGTCATTACAACACAATCACAAACAAAAAAGAATAGGGTTTTATACACTTGTCAGTCAGAAATTGATTGTACATGTATAGTCAAACTTGTGTATAAAGGTAACCTGACCAAGGACCAGAGAAATTGACCTTGTAAGACAAGACCATAGAGTTGACCTTCAAAATGCAAAGGTATGACTAGAGCAGGACCAGATGAGAGTAACCAGACAAGATAGGTTTGGGCTCTGATAGATTTTACTGTTATATCAGGTTTGACTGGCTTTGGACCATTGCTCTTTGGTTGGATTGTTGTCTCTTTGACACATTCCCCTTTTCCATTTTCAATCTTATGTTTATGCAAAAGTTGTTCCTATGCTGATATGGATAAGAGCTGTAAAGCACATTTTAGTTTAGGTCTTTACCTGTGCAAATCTAATGGTGATGACCATATGTGATCGACTACTGGTAGCGTTCATGTTTGTTGATGCTGTTGTCCTGTTAACTGTTCCCTGTTCCATTAAATTTTCTATTTCCTTGTAATTACGAACAGGTACAAGCTAAAAAAGACAATCATTTTAATTGCTTTCATGAAAAAATCAATTCTTTTCATAAATAATATAATACAATGTAATAGGAAGACAAAAAGACAAATTCTATTTGATAAAATGCAGACTCATTAATAAAATTTCGATTAATGCAGTGTTTACAATAGAACCTGTCTTTTAGTTTTAAAAACTATCATAATTACATGTAAATCAATGAAACCAAATCAATAGACTTGTCTTTCAGGGAACACTTTTTAAAAATAGTATTGCAAAATTTTTTTTTTTTTTTATAAAGTCATGTCTGAAACATACTTTGAGTAATCAATTTTAATGAATTTTAAAACAATTACAATTGCAAACGCACAAAAAAAATCCATAATTTGCTATTTTTTTCCAGAGCTTACATCATCTTTCTCTTGTCTAACTAAACCTTTTGTTATACTATAAATGTACAATAAGGTAATTTAACGATCTTGACAACTGTAGATTTATTTATTTTCTTTGGTATCAATTTTTCATAGATTGGGGAAAACTTTCATTTTCATAGATATTTGATTTTTGTTGTTTAGCCAATCTTTGCATACAAAGCCGATTGCAAATTTGTAATTGTAAACATTTGAATTCATGGTTCTCCCATACCCAAGAAACCCAGGAAAATTAGTATCTAACAAATAGTAATAGTCTACATAGTACTCTTATGTGTCTCACATATTCGAAGAGAATTGGTTTATTTTTCATTTCCCTATTCAGCATTGTCAATATGGAATTGTATGTGACTGTCATACCAGGGAGAGGTTTAGCTAGCTATAAAACCAGATACAATCACCCTTTTCTACTAATGGAAATGCCTTTACTAAGTCAGGAATATGACAGTTGTTATCCATTCATTTGATGTGTTTGAATTGTTGATTTTGGCATTCAATAAGGGACTTTGGGTTTTAAATATTCCACAGTGTTTGGTATTTTTTTTATTTGACTTTTTAGTAGCTCACTTACCCTTAAACCTTCAACATAGAATCCACTCTGTGGATTTTGTCTGATTTTCAATCCACCCTGTTGTGGTTTAGCTTTGACCAGTAGATCTCTGACTTGTTCATTGTAGATTTCAAGCATACTAAAAGATACCTGCAAGATAAAATAAAACACAACCATCACATAAATGATTCACTGGTAAAGCAAAACTTGAATTCAAAGATGATTTCAATCAGAAGAAATAGATACAATCTTAATTTTGAGACTTTAGAGTTACTGATGTTTCATTTATTTTTGTGGGTACCAATTTTCATGGATTATTGAAAACATTCTCTGGGATATTTGATTTCCACTAGAAATTTGTAATTCGTTGGACAATTGAATTTGTGCTTCTTGCTTTGGGTAACCAAGAAATCCACAAAAATCGGTATCAAACAAATAATAATGAATTCGCAGTAGCATTAGATAATTTGCATACTAGAAGTTAATAGAAGACAATCTTGGCATTGAAAAAGTCTTCATATTCATGATCAACAAGTCTCTTAAATTATTCACATGGCTAGACTAGGATTAGCTTATAACTAGACATATGCTATAGACATCCCTGTTTATTGTTGAATACAAAAATTAAGAAGATGTGATTTGATTTAATAATTTTTATCATGAATATCTTGTTCATCTTTTACTCTACCCTTGATCAGTGTCCTTTAAAATAAATGTGATTTTTTTAAAATCTTTATAGACTTCATGGTGTTGAATTGCTGTTGTGTTGATGTATACCCCCAACTACTCTTATATATGTATTAAACATTGATGCTGAACAAACAATGAAGAAGATATTCATGATAAAAAATTAAGAGATGTGGAATTTTAAATGTCAATCATGCATGATAAACAACAAAAAATAACCAAATACATCTAGAGAGCATCTTTGGTCATAATACACATTTACCTACATAGTATATCGATCTCTGAATCGTACCAAACTGATAATTGTGTGTATTGTCGGTCAACATCAGAAATAATATACTGGAGAAAATATTACTAGGTTAAGAGGAGGTGAAATCGTAAGTCCTTCAAAACTTGATATATACTGGTATAAGAGACAAATATTATATAATTTTTGTCATTATTCTCAACCTTCTATGCATTTCAAAACAAAATCTCAGGTATATATATTTGTATTACCAAAAGTGGATCAAGGTCGTATTATCCCTACATGTAAGCACCAATTCACTTTGATTTAGAGCATTTTTACTGATAATAATAACCCCATTACAATTATTTCAAAATGCTATGTAAATAAATTATCACAGCAAATTTATTTTGATTATTTACTTCAAATTTTGAAAGCAGAGCTGTTTAAAACATCTAGGTTTAAGTTTAACTTTATAAATTTTCATGTATAATTTGTATTCTTTTTTGTAATAATATTGATTCATTCAACAAATATATCATGCTTCTCTGGTTATAAATAGTTGGAATTTAAAGACTGAAATCAGACAGCATAACATGTTAGCTCAGACAACAAAAGGAAAAGTCAACATACATGCATTAGGGATTAACATGGATTAGTTCTGCTGATTTGGCAATGTAGGAGGTGTTGTAATTCGTCTATACAAATTATACCATTAATACCAAATGATTTCGTTAGTCATTTCCTATGTCTTAGCTCATATGTATAAGGCTTATGCCAAATTACCATATGAAGCAGTAAAGAACATAATGATTGTAATATTCATTCGCTGCTAATATATAAAAAAGAAGATGTGGTATTATTACCAATGAGACAACTATCCACAAAAGACCAAAATGACACACACATTAACAACTATAGGCCACCGTATGGCCTTCAACAATGAGTAAAGCCCATACTGCATAGTCAGCTATTAGCGGGGTTAAACATGTTCGAGGGATCCCAAACCTCCCCTAACCTGGGACAGTGGTATAACAGTACAACATAAGAACGAACTATAAAAATCAGTTGAAAAAGGCTTAATTCATCAGATAGACAAAAAATAATATTTTTTTTTTTTTGTGTTATGGTGGGTATCAAGAGACAATTTTATGTTTGGCCCTAGGGTTAATGAAATTATGTTTTACAGTCAAGACTTAAAAGTTAAAGTGTTATTTAGACAATATGATTATTTTATTGTAGAAATTAAACCATTTTTTAAACATTTTGTTCAGTGATCTCCTTTGGTTTCTCTGTTATTATTCACAATCATTTAAATGTTATAATACAGTTTCTCTTGCTCAATTTATCCTTTTTCTGACCTATTGATTATTTTTATTTCTCTAATTCTTATAACTCTATTTATCCCTTTTATGACCTGTTAATTATACTTATTTAATCAAAGTGTGGTTCATTTGATCTCAGTAGAAATTATTTAGACCACTGGCCATCATTATTCCTTTAACAAATTCATTAACCAAGTATTGCTGACATATCATTTTTCATTGCTTGGAATAGCCATAGATGCAATACCAAAACTTAAGAGCATGGAAATGAGGTCAAGGTCAAGTAACAAAGACTGACAAGGTCAGGATTCATTATAAATAACCTCTTGACAAATTTTTGTCTGCCTAAATGAAAAAAAAAGTAAAAATAAGAAATTCAGATTTTTATAAATAATTGAAAAAAGTCACTGCTGCCATCATGAAATTAAAACTGTGCCACCTTTTGCTACACTTGTTTAAACAAAAAAAATAATATAAACACAGAAAGATTCCTATATGTAAAATTATATGTGAGTGTATTGAAAGAGGTATATCAGATCATATGAGAACCAATTTTTCTAAATGTCTACAAAGCCAGCATGAATAGAATTCATTTCAATGATCACAATATTTTTTTAAACCATCATTAGTAGGTCATTTCTGTAAAATTCATTTAGTTTTCAGAAAATACTAAACTGTTAAACTTTAGGAAAAACCCATATCTTAATTAATATTTTAACTATGAAATAACTTAACGCTGTGACCACCTAGTAAATTAATTAACAGTTGAAACTTTTATTCATAGAAATTTATACTTTAAATTTCTGGCCTAGGTTATTAACTTCTATGAATTTGAATTGTGTTTCACTATGGTCTGTTAAATTCTTTCTGTTTATTTGTAGAAATACGATCTTTACATTTAATATCATAATATACAATTTAAACCTCTTATTCTATCCGTGTCGAGTTGTTATTTTACAACTAGTCAAAGAGCATTCAAGATCAATTAAAGTCATAAAATGGTATTGACTTTTTGGTATTATCATATTCAAAGTGTTGAAGCAAATTTTATCAAGTACGGTATTATTGTCCTTGGGCATAAATTCAGGTGTCTTTAGAAATGTCATAAAACTTTGTAAACAGGTACTGCATATGTACGATCGATAAAAAAGATTGTCAATAATCTACATATAAAATTGTACTTCAAACATTTGGTATATATACCGTAAAGATTTTATATCTTTTTTACATCGTATATCCCTAATGTATATGCATTGCTTCAATTTTTACGGGCAATTTTATTTCTGGTTTGTGATAATTTATTTGAAAAGAATGAAATAAGTATGATGCATAGATTGCAAAATTCATTTTTTTACATCATCAATTTTTTTAAAGGCCAAATTTAAATCTCATTAAATTTTAGGAATTAGTATATTGCATGCTATGATGGATTTAAGTAAAATATCAATTTAAATTTTTAGTGAAATTTCAATAAATATATTTTTAAGTACTTGTTAAGTTATGTAATATTTCAAAACTATCATTATGTACTTTATGTGCATGTATTTTTGATTTTCTAATCCACACGACTAATCTTGTGCAGAATTCATGTGAAAATAATATAAATTTAAAATTCATCCAAAATAGGTTTATGCAAAAATGAATGTGAACGTTTTCAAAATTGTAAGTAGGTCAATTATTTGATGTAATATGCACTTAAGAATCCAAACTACGTATTAGATTCACAAGAGCAAACACAACTTGAACCCTGTCTAACAGACAAACCCTTTCTCACAACTCAAACCCTGTCTAACAGACAAACCCTGTCTCACAACTCAAACCTTGTCTAACAGACAAACCCTGTATCACAACTCAAAGTCTGTCTAACAGACAAACCCTGTCTAACATACAAACCCTGTCTCACAACTCAAACCCTGTCTAACAGACAAACCCTGTCTCACAAATCAAACCCTGTCTAACAGACAAACCCTGTCTCACAACTCAAACCCTGTCTAACAGACAAACCCTGTCTAACAGACAAACCCTTTCCCACAACTCAAACCCTGTCTAACAGACAAACCCTGTCTAACAGACAAACCATGTCTCACAACTCAAACCCTGTCTAACAGACAAACCCTGTCTAACAGACAAACCCTTTCTCACAACTCAAACCCTGTCAAACAGACAAACCCTGTCTCACAACTCAAACCCTGTCTAACAGACAAACCCTTTCTCACAACTCAAACCCTGTCTAACAGACAAACCCTGTCTCACAACTCAAACCCTGTCTAACAGACAAACCCTGTCTCACAACTCAAACCCTGTCTAACAGACAAACCCTGTCTCACAACTCAAACCCTGTCTAACAGACAAATCCTGTATCACAACTCAAAGTCTGTCTAACAGACAAAATATAAAAAAAGAAGATGTGGTAAGATTGCCAATGAGACAACTATCCACAGAAGACCAAAATGACACAAACATTAACAACTATAGGTCACCGTATGACCTACAATAATAAGCAAAGCCCATACCACATAGTCAGCTATAAAAGGCCACAATAAGACAATGTAAGCAATTCAAACAAGAAAACTAACGGCCTCATTTATGTAAAAATAATAAAAATAATAAAACACTATCTCACAACTCAAACCCTGTCTAACTGACAAACCCTGTCTCACAACTCAAACCCTGTCTAACAGACAAACCCTGTCTCACAAATCAAACCCTGTCTCACAACTTAAACCCTGTCTAACAGACAAACCCTGTCTCACAACTTAAACCCTGTCTAACAGACAAACCCTGTATCACAACTCAAAGTCTGTCTAACAGACAAAATATAAAAAAGAAGATGTGGTAAGATTGCCAATGAGACAACTATCCACAGAAGACCAAAATGACACAAACATTAACAACTTAGGTCACCGTATGGCCTACAATAATAAGCAAAGCCCATACCACATAGTCAGCTATAAAAGGCCACAATAAGACAATGTAAGCAATGTTTTCAAAATTGTAAGTAGGTCAACTATTTGATGTTATATGCACTTAAGAATCCAAACTACGTATTAGATTCACAAGAGCAAACACAACTTGAACCCTGTCTAACAGACAAACCCTTTCTCACAACTCAAACCCTGTCTTACAGACAAACCCTGTCTCACAACTCAAACCCTGTCTAACAGACAAACCCTGTATCACAACTCAAAGTCTGTCTAACAGACAAACCCTGTCTCACAACTCAAACCCTGTCAAACAGACAAACCCTGTCTCACAACTCAAACCCTGTCTAACAGACAAACCCTGTCTCACAACTCAAACCCTGTCTAATAGACAAACCCTGTCTCACAACTCAAACCCTGTCTAACAGACAAACCCTGTCTCACAACTCAAACCCTGTCTAACAGACAAACCCTGTCTCACAACTCAAACCCTGTCTAACAGACAAACCCTTTCTCACAACTCAAACCCTGTCTAACAGACAACCCCTGTCTAACAGACAAACCCTGTCTCACAACTCAAACCCTGTCTAACAGACAAACCCTGTCTAACAGACAAACCCTTTCTCACAACTCAAACCCTGTCTAACAGACAAACCCTGTCTCACAACTTAAACCCTGTCTAACAGACAAACCCTGTATCACAACTCAAAGTCTGTCTAACAGACAAAATATAAAAAAGAAGATGTGGTAAGATTGCCAATGAGACAACTATCCACAGAAGACCAAAATGACACAAACATTAACAACTTAGGTCACCGTATGGCCTACAATAATAAGCAAAGCCCATACCACATAGTCAGCTATAAAAGGCCACAATAAGACAATGTAAGCAATGTTTTCAAAATTGTAAGTAGGTCAACTATTTGATGTTATATGCACTTAAGAATCCAAACTACGTATTAGATTCACAAGAGCAAACACAACTTGAACCCTGTCTAACAGACAAACCCTTTCTCACAACTTAAACCCTGTCTTACAGACAAACCCTGTCTCACAACTCAAACCCTGTCTATCAGACAAACCCTGTATCACAACTCAAAGTCTGTCTAACAGACAAACCCTGTCTCACAACTCAAACCCTGTCTAACAGACAAACCCTTTATCACAACTCAAACCCTGTCTAACAGACAAACCCTGTCTCACAACTCAAACCCTGTCTAACAGACATACCCTGTCTCACAACTCAAACCCTGTCTTACAGACAAACCCTGTCTCACAACTCAAACCCTGTCTCACAACTCAAACCCTGTCTAACAGACAAACCCTGTCTAACAGACAAACCCTTTCTCACAACTCAAACCCTGTCTAACAGACAAACCCTGTCTCACAACTCAAACCCTGTCTAACAGACAAACCCTGTCTAACAGACAAACCCTGTCTAACAGACAAACCCTTTCTCACAACTCAAACCCTGTCTAACAGACAAACCCTGTCTCACAACTCAAACCCTGTCTAACAGACAAACCCTGTATCACAACTCAAAGTCTGTCTAACAGACAAACCCTGTCTCACAACTCAAACCCTGTCTAACAGACAAACCCTGTCTCACAACTCAAACCCTGTCTAACAGACAAACCCTGTATCACAACTCAAACCCTGTCTAACAGACAAACCCTGTCTCACAACTCAAACCCTGTCTCGAAACTTAAACCCTGTCTAACAGACAAACCCTGTCTCACAACTCAAACCCTGTCTCACAACTCAAATCCTGTCTAACAGACAAACCCTGTCTCACAACTTAAACCCTGTCTAACAGACAAACCCTGTCTCACAACTCAAACCCTATCTAACAGACAAACCCTGTATCACAACTCAAACCCTGTCTAACAGACAAACCCTGTCTCACAACTCAAACCCTGTCTAACAGACAAACCCTGTCTAACAACTCAAACCCTGTCTCACAACTCAAAACCTGTCTCACAGACAAACCCTGTCTCACAACTCAAATCCTGTCTAACAGACAAACCCTGTTTAACAGACAAACCCTGTCTCACATTTCAAACCATGTCTAACAGACATGAAAAACTTGTTAGGATTCCATATACAAACTATGAACATCCTTTTACTGACAATTAGCAATAACGGTAACAAAAAAACTTGACAATACTTAATCAGTCCTTGAACCCTGAAAATGAGGTCAAGGTCAACAAACATATGAAAGACAGAATCTTAGCAACATAACGAAGGTAAACGATATGAGAATCATCCAAGTCTAAACCTTCTAAATTGTGAAACTTTATAAACTTAAATACACTTCCTATACCAGACTTAAATTATAGTATCCCTATATTTTGCATTCAACAAATTTGTCACAAGCGTCGCAAAAAATATCATTTTCTCAACAAAATGTACTATAGCAGCGTAAGCATAAAACTTGAATAACCTCATTGTTTATTAACAGTTTACATGAGAACAAAACACTATGAATTAATAATTATCTATGTGTAATATAATATTTATTGGAAATGAGATATAAGAATAGGTTCATCAATTTCTGTTTGTATGTGTGAATATATACAGCAATAATTATCATCATCTTGGTAATATTTGTATTGATTCTCACAAGGGCTTGTAGAGATAATTATTTTGCAATCGTCTAAATTCTTGGCCTACATAAATTCAATTTCAAATGTTTGAAAAAGCCTTTTAGTACTTTTTTACATGTTCCATAACAATACATTTACTTGATAATGGAACAGACAGGTTTTCCATGGTAATTATTAATAGAGAAGTTCAAAACATGCCAAGGTTTGTAAATACAAATTTTGATTAAAAAAATAATGTCTTTGAAATGTCAATGAACAATAATGTCAACATTTTCTCGTCAATGAAAGAATCTTCATAAAAAAGATTTTATTTTTTTTTGTTAAAAAGAGGCACACAGGTAAACTATTGTCAAATACAATCAATTCAACTTTAATTTAAAGAAATGGAACCTTAGTTTTGCAAAAATTATAAAGGTGTTTACATGAAATTTACCAAAAATAAAGTTTATAAAAATGTTATCACATCTTGCATTCACATGAAAACATAAAAAAGAAGCTATGGTATGATTATCATTGAGACAAGTCTCCATCAGGGACCAAATGTCAGGTAGAAGATTGCAATTTAGTTGGTTAACAGTAATATTGTATAAAAGAATACTCGCAGTTACTTAAACAATATTCAAAGTAAACCACAGACTACATGGATTTTACTTTTTCCACTTGCCAACTATACTTGCAGAAGTATGGAGTCCACAGATTTGCCCACAAAGAATGCCAAATGTGGACCTGCAACCAACTTCATGAATGTGTACACTGATAACGTAGACAAGAATTACTAAACCTGCTTATTTCAAATTCATACTGTCCTTAACAATCTATTAACATCTAAGCAGTAAACATGATGAAATTGCCAAAAGATTCGTTTACGCCAACTGTAATTGTTAACTTTATTCTCACCTGTAACTGTTTACTTTTATCGTCATTTTGTTCCACAGCTTTGAACAGCTCCTCACATAAGATTGGTACAATGCCTTTATTTGATCCATATCCTATCATAGAGTAACTCTTGCCTGATCCTGTCTGTCCATAGGCAAACAAGGCAGCATTATAACCTTGCCAGGCATTGTCTAACACACCTTTACCAAGGTCATTATATACTTGTCTCTGAAAACAAATAAAATGGTGTTATAGAGTAACTCTTGCCTGATCCCGTCTGTCCGTAGACAAATAAGGCAGCATTATAACCTTGCCAGGCATTGTCTAACACACCTTTACCAAGGTCATTATATACTTGTCTCTGAAAACAAATAAAATGGTGGTATAGAGTAACTCTTGCCTGATCCTGTCTGTCCATAGACAAATAAGGCAGCATTATAACCTTGCCAGGCATTGTCTAACACACCTTTACCAAGGTCATTATATACGGTACTTGTCTCTATAAACAAATAAAATGGTGACAATTAAATAAAATTTTCTTCTTTTAATTATGGTGTTTTTTGGGTAGGCTTTGTCTAGCCAACATTTTTCCAGGTTCACAAACTTACGCCCTAATGCCAACTTCATACTTCCTTGTCTCTCTGTTTCAATTGTTTGTGTGTGCGTATTTCAGGCATTTGTGTGTACATATTTCAGACATTTTTTTTCAATGAAGTTGGTCACATATGCCTTCTACAGTAAAATGGGCACAAAAAAACAATTAACCCTGCTGCATTTGTTTGCACCTGTTCTTAGTCAGGAGCCTGATTTTCAGTGGTTGTCATTGGTTGATGTGGTTCATAAGAGTTTTTAATACAGATCAGACCATCAGTTTTCCAGTTTAAATTGTTTTACACTAGTCTTTTTGGGGCCCTTTAAAGCTTGCTGTTCTGTGTGAGCCAAGGCTCAGTGTTGAAGGCCATACTTTGACCTCTAATGGTTTGGATAAAGGATTGTCTCATTGGCACTCATACCATATTCTTATATCTATTTACCATCAATCAATCAAAAATATATATAGTTTTGCCATATTTTCAAATTTTTGTTTTAATAAATAGCAAGCTGTTAACTTTAAATGCCCTATGTTTAATTTACCTGCATAGATTTTAAATATATTTATTATGTGCATATAAAGATCTGCACTCCTTGGGAGAAAAAAACAAGAAGATTTCACCTTGGGATTTTAACATGTACAACTAGCTATAACACATAGTAAAACTGAAAGGCTTATCAATGAAATCAATGAATTTTAACACTATAAAGTTTGATCTAGTGTGTTAAAATCTCCATATCAAAATCATTGAACGAACAAACAAATGATCAGCACCGAAATTAAATTCTTACAACTGTATATTAGATATAATGGTATGTCCTTGATATTTCAATCAAATTTACTAACAAAATACCACTAAGGAATTTATTATATTCACTGTTTTAAAACCACAATATGATCTCTTTATCTACTTCAAACGGTCAAAATCGGTTAAAATCGATATAATTTAACAGGAGCAGTAATCTCTCTGTCATTGAATAAACACTAACAATCTGGGTTATTTTCCTTGTCAATTGTATTTTTTTCCTTTAGTCGAATGTTGGTATGCTTTAAATTAACAACTGAATAGCCAAAATAATACCGTACCTTGATCGTTTTCTTTGACTAATATGATATACCAGGTGTTTCCGTATTTTTTTTTTTATCTTTTTGTGACAAATTTTTGTCCCCAAATTGTTTGGTATAGCTGAGCAGTATAGACAAAACAGAACAGTGAACAGAAGCCCCCAGTATATAGTACACACAGGAGTGAATACATAATTTTTCATTATTCTAGAAAGGGAATGCATTAAGACGAAACAATTTTTGGTAGATTATGAGCTTTAAAAACATATGCATCTTGAGTAAATAAAAAAAAAAAAATTAGGGGGAGGGTGGTTTTGCCCTCTACGTCTCCCAGGTCCGTAACCTCTGACACATGAGATCAATTTCAATAATTTGAATGGCTCTTAAACATTGCATGTGGATTGCTGATGATTTGTTGTGATATATAAGTCTAATTCATGACGTTATACTGTGACAATATGATAGGCTAAAAATATATATATAAATATATATAAAATATATTTATATTTATATTGATGATTATATATTCTTAAAATGTTTATTAAATTGAATAAAATAAATACAGGGGAATATCTATTAAGTAAATCATGACCTTGTAAAAGGTTGTTCAGTTGACCGCTGGGTTGCATATAACATGTTTACATGCAGACCAGGTGGTGACATGTAGCAATAACAATTAGTTATAACACTGGACATACGTGTATTCTTCGAACATCAATTTCCAGGTTGGTCAAAACATGTCAATTAGAGTCAACTTAATAGATATTCATCCCTGTATCTTGAGAATTAAAACTATAATGGTCAAGTTAATAGAAACCTTGACGCTGTTTATATTCGGTATATATATTTGTGTATTTTATTGTATTGGACACATCGGTCTAGGCAACGTTAATAAACTTATAGCAAAATACCATCTTGTTATAAGACTCTTTTTGGTGAACCGTGACCAGGATGAATTCTGAAAAATACTAAGGTACGTGTGATATTTTATTTGATAATCTTAATTATTATATTCTCAAAAATGGCTGAACAAGAATTTAATGTAGGGTTAGTTTTTCAAAATTTAGCAACACAAGTTCAAAGTCTTACTCAAAAGTTAACTGCAAACGGTGTCAATTCGATAGTTGAAGGCTTTGATGGTTCAAATTCAGAAATTTATTCTCAATGGATTCGTTCTATAGAAAAATATGCAATGATTGCAAATTTAAGTCCGAATGATTGTAAAATGATATGTTATCAAACATCTGTAGGGCCAGTAAGTGATTTCATTGCTAGGTGGTTAAGAGAAACTGATCAGGTGAATAATAATTGGGAAAATCTAAAAACTCAATTGAATTTTCGTTATGGGCATATTCCTGATGCATCATATGCATTTGAACTTCTGAATAAGGTTAATCAAAAAATTGGCGAAAATGTTCCAATATTTGGAGAACGAATTTTAACTTTGGCAACAGATGCTTTTAGGGGACAAGATATCAATCAACCAATAGTTCAACTTCAATTAGTTAACTTTTTCATAAATGGGTTGTATCAGGATTATTTGAGAATGAAAATAATGCGTGACAATCCACAAACTTTGGCTCAAGCAGTAAACTCGGCAATGGCTGAAACACAATTACGAAGAAAATTTGATTTGAAAAAAAATAACAGTAATGAGCGTAATATAACACCAATGGACATATCGCATTACCGAGAAATAGGTGTGAAATGTAACAATTGCAACAGATTCGGCCATAAGGCAAAATATTGCAGGGATAAACCGAAATTTCATGTAAATGTAGTAAGTTCGCGTGCCGAATTACATGTACCCCGAGGCAATTCTAATGACAATACGATAAGTAATAATGCAAATACATATCCTAGAAGGTTTAATTCAGTACAACACAATTTTAATGACAACACGATAAGGCATAATGCAAATACATATCCTAGAAGGTTTAATTCTGTACAAAACAAGTCTGACTTAACAGGACAACAAAGAAGAACATTCTTCTGTTGGAACTGTGGTAAACCAGGTCATTATGAACGAAATTGTAGAGCAAGATCAAATGAACAATTTAGGAAACCAAGGGAAAATTTAAACTAGGACGGTCTCTTTATGCTGAAGCCAATAGGGAGACTTTTAAGGGAATTAAGGGAAATAAGATGTTTGAGAGAAAAATTAATTATGGATATACAAAACCTGTATATAATATATATGAATCATGGTTAAAAAAAATAAATAACAAATCAACAGACTTTAACAATGCATGTTCTAACAATTCTACCTATCACTGGAATAAAAATTATTATAAAAGATCTAACAATCGTAATTCAAAACCGGAAGCAAACAAAGAAAAAATGGCGCGAAATTTCAAATCAAAACCGGAAGCAAACAAAGAAAAAATGGCGCGAAATTTCAAATCAAAACCGGAAGCAAACAAAGAAAAAATGGCGCGAAATTTTAAATCAAAACCGGAAGTAAACAAAGGAAATATGGCGCGAAATTCAAAATTCAGCGGAAATAAAAAGGTTAGAGCGCGAAATTCAAATATACCAACTAGAAATATTGAAACTTATCAAGAACAAAAATCATTTAAAAATGTATCAGAAAGCAAAATTGAAAATGAATCTGAACAAGTAGAAACATTTGAAATTAATTTAGCAGGAAATCCAAATTCTTGTTTGATTAAAATTGCACACATGAAAGTTAGAAGTTTAATTGACAGTGGAGCTTCAGTATCTTTATTGCATAATAAGATTTACAATTCAATTAAGGGATTACCAAAATTAGAAAAAAAGAAAGTCAATTTACAAGGAGTTAACGGGGCTTCTTTAAATGTTTTAGGAAGTATAAATTTAGACTTTAACATGAAAGGGAACAAAATGAATCATACCTTTTATGTAGTATCTGACATGAACAGAAATGCAATTTTGGGTCGTGATTGGTTAGTAAAATTTGGTGTTAGAGTTTATTTTGATTTGGGATGTTTAAGGATAAATAAAACTTATGTACCACTAGTGGAAGATATTCATATAGCTTCAATTGTTAGGCTTGCTCAAACCACTGTAATTAAACCTCAGACAAGTAATATCTGTTATGTAAAAGGTAATAAAAATTATACAACTTCAAGTTCTAAATCTTTTGAAATTTCACCAATTACTAAGGGGCATTTGAGTTATCAACCAGGGTTAATGGTTGCTAATTCAGTTGCAAACTTTAATGAAAAACGTCATATGCCAGTTCTTATAGTAAATACTACGAATAAAACTTATAAGTTTAGAAGGGGCATAGCAATAGGAAGGGCTTCACCAGTTTTAGAAGAAAATGTTGTCTCACTTGAATCTACTCAAGAGCACTCTGAAATTGAAAATGTTTTTGAAACTGATCTTAATGTGCCTGATGTTCATAGGGGTCGGGTGTTACAAATGTTGAATAACAATAGAGATGTTTTTGCTTTCAAGGATACTGAATTAGGTCAAACTGACACTGTGAAAATGAGAATAGATACAGGGGATAATCCTCCGGTTCAATTGAAACCTTATCGAACTCCATTACACAAAAGAGAAATAGTCAATAAAGCAATAACTGACATGTTAGAAGCAAACATTATAAGAAGATCAAACAGTAACTATTCCTCACCAGTTGTTTTAGTTGATAAGAAAGATAAAACTACACGTTTCTGCATAGATTTCAGATCCCTGAATTCTTCTACTTTAGCAATCCGATATCCACTTCCGGTTATCGATGATATATTGACACTTTTAGGGGCTGCCAAGTTTTACACATTAATTGATTTAAGGGCAGGCTTCTGGCAAATTAAGATGGCGGAAGAAGATAAATCAAAAACAGCATTTGTTTGTCATAAGGGACTTTTTGAATTTAATGTTATGCCATTTGGATTGCAAAATAGTCCTGCTGTATTTAGTCAATTGATGGAAATAGTTTTACAAGATCTAAGTTTTGCTATCTCTTATATTGACGATATTTTGATATTTTCTGAAACTTTAGAAGAACATTTTGATCACATTCAACAAGTATTTGACAGATTGAGACAACATAATTTGAAATTGAAATTAAAGAAATGTCAATTTTTGCAGGAAGAAACTAATTATCTAGGTTTTAAAATCAATATCGACGGTGTAAAACCGGACGATGCCAAAGTTGAGGCAATAAAAACGTTACCAAACCCTGTTACTGTTAAGGAGGTAAGAAGTTTTATAGGGGCGTGTTCATACTATAGACGATTTATCCCTAATTTTTCAAAGATTTCTATACCTTTAGTTGCTTTAACTAAAAAATATGCTAAATTTCAATGGGATGATGAATGTCAAAGAGCTTTTGATTTTTTGAAAGATAGTTTAACTGTAACTCCTTTATTAGCATATCCAGATTTGAAGAAACCTTATGTTTTATATACTGACGCTTCTAATGATACCATAGGTGCATGTCTTACGCAACCTTGCGAAGAAGAAGAGACTCATTTATCATGTTTAAGAAAAGAAAAACCTATTTACTTTTTATCTCATAAATTATCAGATACACAGTCTAGGTGGTCTACTATTGAAAAAGAAGCCTTTAGCATTCATTATGCATTACAAAAATTAGATCATTATCTTCATGGAGCTGAATTTATTATCAGAACTGACCACAAGCCTTTAAAGTACTTATTGCTTTCGCCACAATGTAACAAAAAATTACAGCTTTGGGCTTTAGGGATTGCAAGTTACAATTGTAAGATTGAATGGCTAGCGGGGACTGATAATACTATTGCTGACTATCTTTCAAGAAGACCTCCGGGTCAAGAAGGCAATCAAAATCAAAGTGAAACAATTGAAGTAGATATAAGTGACAAGGCTTTTCAAATCAATACCTTGAATTCAAATGAGTTCAATCCAAAAGATTTTGCAAGTTGTAACTATAAAGAAGATGATCAACTTAGCGTTAAGGAATGCACGATTCCTGGTTATGACATGAAAATTGAACAATCTTTAGACATAGAACTTTCGGAAATTATTAATCAAATAAACACAGGTAAGGCTTCAAAAAGTGTTGATAATAAACATATTATTATCAATGATATACTTTATTACATTTCTCACCCTGATGATGATTTAAAGTTAAGGCTTTATATTCCATTACAATTACGAAATGAGGTCATCAAAAGTTATCATGATAATCTAAGTCATTTAGGAATTGACAAATGTCACGATTCAATTAGGCAAAAATATTTTTGGCCAAAGTTATATAAAGAACTTAATTCCTATATTAATTCCTGTGTTATTTGTCAATCTCAAAGTGCAGGTAAAACAAAACCTTTATTACAAATATCTGATATACCACCATTTCCATTTGCTAAGATAGGGGTAGATTTATCTGGACCTTATCCTACATCATTGTCAGGAAATAAGTATATTGTTAGCTTTGTTTGTCATTACAGTGGGTGGCCTTTGGCTTTTCCTGTTCCAAATAAAACTTCGGAAAATGTTGTTCATTTATTAATTGAGGAAATAATCCCAAACTTTTCTGTACCTTTAGTTATAGTGTCAGACAATGGCGGTGAATTCACCTCTAAAATATTTGAAGAAACTTTGAAAGAATTAAATATAAGTCACATAACAACTTCTTTTTATCATCCACAGGGAAACGCGAAAGTAGAAAGATTTCACAGGACGCTTCATGACGTCATGGCAAAGAAATTGCAAAGTGATGCGTCTACTTGGGACGTATGCTTAAATCAAACAATAGCAGCTATTAGATTTCAAAAAAATGAATCAACTAAATTTTCTCCATTTTTTCTTTTATACAATAGAGACCCAGTTCTTCCAATTGATAACCTGTTGAAACCTAGAAGAAAATATGTAGGTGAAGATCCGCACAAGATTTTGTTAGAACAACAACACAAATCTTTCATTTTAGTTCATAGAAACTTGAAAAAGTCTAAAGAAAAACAAAAACAAAACGCAGATAAAAATAGACAAGAAATTCATTTAGAAATTGGGGATCCGGTATATTTCAAAAATCATTTAAGAAAAAGTAAGTTAGATACTAAGTGGAAGCCTTATTACAGAATCATTGAAAAAACTTCTCCGGTAACATTTGTCCTTAAAAACCAATTAGATGGGTCTGTCGCTAAGAAAGTCCATTTAGAACACCTTAAAAAAGCTAAGATTGATGAATGGGTTATTCCAACCAATCTAGAAGGTAGGCAATTAAGGAAAACAAATTATGTTGTACCTCCCGAGGATAGTGACGGTAGTGATAGTGAACTTCCGGTTGCTAATCCACGAGAAAGACTCATAAATCGTTACCGACAAGAAAGAGAAACATCTTCTGACGAGGATGATATTCCGCTCGCAGAACTTAAACAAAAAATAGCAAATAGAAACCGACGTGAAAACGAGGAAGACAAATCTTCTGTCACTTCCGGTTCAAGCGAAATGTCGGATAATAATAGTTCCGATGGGTACAATTCAGAACGCAGTCAAAAAATGTCTGTTGATGAAGTAAGAATACCAAAGAAAACTAAACGAACTGTGAAAAAGTCTGAAAAGAAAGACGAATTAATTTTAAGTTTTCTCTCAAACATTTCTAGTTATCTTAATAAAATGAACGACTAACATGTCGTAGACGTAGGCTTCGTGATGATTGTTTTTAAATAAATATATGTGTATATAAAATAATTTTGTTTTGATTAATCATTCTAATTCTCGCTTCAGATTGCTCGCTGAAAAATTGTTGATTGTTAAGAAATCCTATAAATATCAGTAATCTCTGAATCACAGCTTTGTTTATGAAAAAGGAAGGAAAGTGTTGGTTGAATGTCAAACCTTTATAAAACAATTTTTCAGTACTAATACTAGAGAAAAGTTTATCTTATTAGTTTATTGTTTTTGTATTTGAGTTTAAATTTTTTATTCTTATTTTAAATAGATAACATATCGATACTTTATTTTTTCAAAATTGAAGCAGTTAAAACTTGAGGACGACTTTGAACTATCCAATTTAGTAAAAGCATTAATTTATGTTGTTGCTATTTTTATAGGTATTTTGTTATTAATATATTCTTAAGTTTAATAATAGGTGTTTAGCCAAGAGAATTTAGTAATAGAGAGATTCAAATAGTCACACGATACCTTGGTGGCGATCAAATAGTGTCAACTGATGTTGAGGGCGATGGTACTGCCTACAGAGATGGTAAAATAGCTTCTGCACCATTACTGAGAACCAGCCACTAAGAACCATTATCCAGTGTCGGATATTGGCTTTGATCATTGGACACAACGCAGACGCTTAGATGTACATAAAACTATACGATCACATAACTTTTTATTGGTAAAGGGAATTGTTCTACAGCATCACAGGTAGATTTTCCTGTAATGTTTCAGCCGGTGATAACTGAGCAACCTAGTCAGGGACTCTGAATTAACAGAGTAGGTAAGCTAGGTCAGTTAGGAGTAAATCAACAACGAATGGTGGATCACATGAAGGACGGATGGTGGATCACATGAAGGAGGGATGGTGGATCACATGAAGGAGGGATGGTGGATCACATGAAGGACGGATGGTGGATCACATGAAGGACGGATGGTGGATCACATGAAGGACGGATGGTGGATCACATGAAGTACGGATGGTGGATCACATGAAGGACGGATGGTGGATCACATGAAGTACGGATGGTGGATCACATGGAGAACGGATGGTGGATCACATGAAGTACGGATGGTGGATCACATGAAGGTCGGATGGTGGATCACATGAAGTACGGATGGTGGATCACATGAAGTTTGAATGGTTGCAGAACTTCTAAATGACGGGAATTGGCGTTGCAGATAAACAGATGGATTGTTGGAGTTGACAACGACGATCAGAGGAGCAGTTCACTGGAGTCGGGGTTATGAAGACGGTCCGTAGTTGATGGTTGCGCCTTTTTCTGGAAATAAGAAGTTCCGATATTTGATGTTACGAACTTAGTTATTCACACAAGAATTGTATGAACTATACATTGCTGAACATTTAGATGTTGTTGAACTTTTGAAATGATTTTATTTATGAATATTTTTGTTGTTTTTAGGGAAATTTGCAAGCATTCATATTGTCACCGATTTTAACTAAAATATAAATTATATTTCTTAAGAAAGGGAGGAATGTGACAATATGATAGGCTAAAAATATATATATAAATATATATAAAATATATTTATATTTATATTGATGATTATATATTCTTAAAATGTTTATTAAATTGAATAAAATAAATACAGGGGAATATCTATTAAGTAAATCATGACCTTGTAAAAGGTTGTTCAGTTGACCGCTGGGTTGCATATAACATGTTTACATGCAGACCAGGTGGTGACATGTAGCAATAACAATTAGTTATAACACTGGACATACGTGTATTCTTCGAACATCAATTTCCAGGTTGGTCAAAACATGTCAATTAGAGTCAACTTAATAGATATTCATCCCTGTATCTTGAGAATTAAAACTATAATGGTCAAGTTAATAGAAACCTTGACGCTGTTTATATTCGGTATATATATTTGTGTATTTTATTGTATTGGACACATCGGTCTAGGCAACGTTAATAAACTTATAGCAAAATACCATCTTGTTATAATACATGTACAATATATTGCAAGAGACCTGAGTGACCTAACAATATGCATGTAAAAATAAACATTAGGAAAAGTAATTTTCAATTGAATTTTCCATTGAATCACCTTGTGTGTACAACAGTTGTTTAAATCTATTTTGAATTTCAATGTCATTCTTTGAATTTCTGAAGTTGTGTTTAATATAAATCCCTCATAATTTTTGATTCTGAGGACTGACTTTTAAACAACATCTCTGTCCTACTGTCTATATTCTATAATCTGTTATTCTGTTATACTAATTCTTTCTCCATGTAATGAAACCAACCTGATCACTGTAGTTGGATCCTGCTTTTGCAATGTTAAGTCCAAGTTCATTTTCGTCAAAATCTGTATGTGACCAGTAGGAATGGTCAAAAGAGAACGCTTTTGTCTCGTTATTCTCTGGGTTTTTGATGGTCGTTGTTTGACCAGACATAGATATGATGCACTTTGACCCTGCATTTTTCTCTCTCTGAAAAAGGATTAAAAAATATGAACATACCAGATATAGTAATAAAATTGATAAGGAAATGGTGAATATGTCAAAGTGACAACCGCCCGATTACTATTACTTATAATAAGAGAGAATTTATCATTACAAAAAATCTTTTTTACTGAACTTTTTTACTGAACCTTGAAAATGAGGTCAAGGACTTTGGACATGTGACTGACGGAAACTTCGTAACATGAGGCTTCCATATACAAAGTATGAATTATCCAGGTTTTCTACCTTCAAAAGTATAAAGCTTTTAAGAAGTTAGCCACAGTAGCCACTACCAGATCACTATCCCTATGTCAACTTTTCTGTGACAAAAGTCAAAGGCTCAACAATAAAAACAAGAGAAAATTTTACATATTGGTTTCTAGATTTTGATTGTCAAATCTAAAACATGTATGTGTGTGCACGTTAACCACACATTTTATGGCCACTTTATTTGACATTTTGTCATTTTGTAATTTTCAAAACAAACAGTTTAACCATTATCTTAATTGAAGGACGATTTTCTGAAGGACAGATTTCTGAGTTTGTGCAAACATAAATGAGTGGACAATTTGCAAAAGAATTTCAAAGTTTATTGCACACACTATAAATTAAATTATGAAACAAATAAATTGGACATACTATAAATTGTATTGCGAAACAAATATATTGGACATATTATAAATCATATTATGAAACGAATATGAAGTGAAATTTTTGTTTCATAAGTGAATATCACATTTGTAACCATGTGGTTTTCTGCACAAAAGGTTTCTAAGATTTATAGAAATACAAATAAACAAACAAATACAAAGACAATTCTTTCATTGTCAATGTCTCTAATCTTCTTTGATATCAAAGGTATGCCAAACAGGGGAGGTAATTATACAACCCATTATAGTATTTGATGCTAAGTACCTTATAATAAATAAAATAACAATTTAAAGTACTAAGTACTTCACTATCACTTATTTTTATTATTTTACAACCCTACACCCGGGTACCATTGAGTTCAAAAGCACTATAGGACATTTCTACAATTGTAATTCAAAATAAAATTTTAAAACCTTGAAAAATGTCATCTGCTTAAAAACACTTACTGGGAATTTCCAAATAAAATTTTGAAACCTTGAAAAACTTCAACTGAACAAAATAAAAATAATAATCATTATCTTTTCATATTTTAAATATTTTTCTTGTTATTTAAACAATTTTTGCCCTTTAATATTAAAAAGCTGAAAAAGAACACAAGGTGAAATGGAATGTTAAATTTGTATACATGCAATTATGTAATTATTGTAACAGCTTATTTTTATTGATATCATTATGTATGACAGAGATAATTTTTTAAACTCTTTTTAACAGGATTATTTTGTTTTTAACCGATTTAAATAAATCAAGTCTTAACACTTCTATGAGAGCCACTCGGCATGATGGAACTGATACCCAATAAGAGTACTCAGGCCAAATAAAACGTATGTGTGTTTACTGTACTCCTACATACCCTAATTTTTATCCCCTACCCTATTTTTTTACCATTTCTGATTCAGCACTGTTAAAGTTACAAAGATGCTCCTATAGACTCAATGTAAAAAAAAATATTGAAAATTAAAAAAAAAACCCTACTTATCCTATATTTTAAGCATGTGACACAGACTGACAGTGACAGTAAACACACATACTTTTTTGTCTGGCCTCACAATGACTATATCCTGTTATTACCTTTTTCCATCTTTTTTTAATAAAATGAATGTCATAAATTTTGATATATAATAAAAATTTCTACATAACTATCTAGGTGGTCCTATAAGGACTCTCCAGAATCATATAAAATACAAACAAATACCACAAAACATCAACTATTTACGTAAAAATGTAACTAAAGGGTTCAATCCTAGAGGAATGGGCAGTTCTATGACGCTATCTATAAATATTTCACAAAAATTAACATTTTAAATTTTAAATTTACTATCAGTGCTATTGACAAATGATGATCTAGGAAAAAACAATCAAATTAATCACATGCTCAGGACTATAAAATCAGTGGGATAACTATTTCCTTCATGGCTATACAAATATATTTTTTTAAGGCTGAACCACTAACAAAGTTCTCCCCAATCCTTAAATTTATATTTGCCCCTCCCCCCTCTCACATTATATGTGCTATGAAATTTCTGTACTTATCTCTCTTGACAGACCAACAAAAATGCACATATTGCCTTGCTCAGCATATCCCCATTCTCAAATCAAAATATAACAAATAGTTAGATAGTTGATTGCTTTATATAATGTCCAGTGGCAAATATTTCATTTATGTTCAGAACAATATAATGGTTTGAAGAAAGGTCTATTTTATTTCTTGTTTAAACTTTGTCCGTCTGCATACCGAACATTTACATGTATATCAAATTTCAAGGTGTATATCATTTTGCAGACAGATTCAGTGATATCCTCTGTTTCACCAAAAAATTAGATAAAAGGTTTTTGATTTTTAAAGGAGATGATATTACAATTATAGTAAAGTGAGATGTCTAGCTATCCTCATAAAACTATTAAACAACCTAATCAAAGGGTATATCAACCCCAACACAAGAATTCTGAAAAAATATTCTAAATAGGAAATGGACATTTGATTTTTTTTCAATTCAGTTTTAAAATAAATAATTGTAAATTTTAATTGAATATTTGATAAAAGAAACCAGATTTTTTCAATGTCACAAACATAATTCTTAAGTTTGATGAATTCTTAAGAATGAACATTTGATCCAGTAAAAAGTACATTTGTAACTCAAAGAAGACTTCAAATATCTAACAAACAATTTGGTATACTTTTTCATTTTCAAAATACTCAGTTATTTTGTGGAATGTGTTTCACTCCATTTTTTCAGCAAGTATGTCCTTATTGATTTATTTTTTTCTGTCCAATTAAAAATTTTGAACATCCCTGACAATACCCTCAGCTATATATAATATGCTCAGAGATTTGTATCAACCAGAGACAATTCTAGACAAAAAATAAAGCCACCATCACATTGTTTCTTGTATCTGGAGGAGATAAAGAGGCAGGCTGGGAGACTTCTAATTGGCACAACTATTAAGATGAGCCACTGAATAATGTATGAAATTATAGAAAAAAAACTTTGGACCTTGTTCAAAGGACATGTGCACTTGATTATTAAACATAAATGTATTGATATATTTATAAATTAAAAATAATTGTTTAACACATTTGATATCTGAACATGTATGGAATTTTTAAAATTGGAATTGAATTAGAAACCAAGGAATTAATAATCTATTTAACAATTCAATACTAATATGGTAATTTACATTCATGATTTATCAAATTTTTCAGCGACCTTAAACCATGAAATTAAAAAATATAAAATTATACGACCCTGGGAGATTAATCAGTTCAAAAGTACACTCAAAATTCACAGGGCATCGATTACTTTTGTTTTGTTTCCACAATGATTACAAATCCTTAAATTCATATTTTGTATTAAAATAAACCTCATCCGCTATATATATGGATTTCTTTTTACATTTGAACAGAGACATATAATGTATTATACATGTATGTCTCTGATTTGAATAAGACATGCTAATTTGTCATGGAGAACCTAATCTAATATCACTTTAAATCTTATAACCTGACATGCTGGTTTCAATACACACTATATTACCATTATAATAAATCTATATATTTCATAGCGTTTTTACATTCAAAATATTTCATTCGTTTAAAATGTTTCCTTACAAATTTTCTATCAAACTATGACGTTTTTAGAAAACCTTAGCAGGTTTCAAATTTTCTTTTTTTGCTTATTTGATTTCATTTAAGATAAAATGGGGTTTTAATGAATGCATTTGAGGTCCTATGCACTGACTTAAAAAAACTCTTTGATACACTGTCATGATCGTAGGTGTGCTAAATAATACAGATTGACATTCTTGAACTATATCTTTCCCCTTTATTATTCAGCGCAGCATCAACAAACTGATGATACCGTGCGGGGCAATGATTTTAATAAGCTGTGCATGCTGTTTGCGTGGGATTCTTATTTACAGTTAAATATATTCAAAATAAATTAATTCTGACAGAATTCCTTTTTTTGGTTACAGTATATAAAGTGTAGATCATATTTTAGATGTTTAGATATTTGTTGCAAAACAAAGTATGTGAAGCTCACAGTTGACATACAAAATAGGGACCCCAAAATACCTATGCTATTTTAGAACTCCCCAAAATAGCATAGGTATTTTGGGGAGTTCTAGATGAAATATTGCCTTACTTCAACTTTTTTGTTCTTTAGCATATTCTATCATCAGGGCCTCATCATCATCACAAATAAACTCATCCAATGGAATGTGATATTTTTTTACAGTAAAACTTGGTACTTTATTATGTCTTTTAAATAAACATTATAATTTTAATAAATGTGTCCAATTAAATAATAATTTAAAAGCTATAAATAGAAATGATGAAAATATTTTTTGACTTTAAGAAATTTTGATAGATTTAAAGAGACAAGAATTTTTCAACTGTTTTTGCAAAAAATTGATATTTTTTTTTCAGTTTCCTCAGTTGCAGTCATAAAATTTGCTTCATAAGTGCAAAAAAAAATCCAGTATTAAAAGTTATCTTCAGTCATAGCATACATGTAGATGAAGTGACACAATAAAATCAATCCTAAGATGGAACCAGAGACATACAATACTTTATATATAATTTTACATGTCTTTGTGGGAACTAAACAATTGTGATGATCTATGATTTTTATTACGATATAAATTATCATGCAAGAAATGGTATTATTTACACATATTCCTCGAGTCATTCATTTATATCTATTTTAATATCATGGCAATTCTTCTAACAATGCTAATATTGAAAGTGGAATGTGTATTGGCATCTTACCTGATTAAATGGTCTAACACGAACAGCAACCTTCACACTATCTCCAGGCATGCTTGTGTATTCTCTTTGAATGTTGACAACCTTATGTCGTGTTTTCTATAAATTCCGTAATTTTATAAATCCAGATATTTGAACTGATTTCCGGTCACAATCATCTTAATTAAATTTATTTGACCGCGGTATTTAGAGTGCAAGTAAACATTTCACGTGTTTACTATGTTGCGATGTTTCGTGATATCTGACAGGTACCCGGAAGTAAAGACCAATCAGATTTCACAATACAAAAGATTCCCGGGGAGGCGTGACTTGATGACAGCTGATCAAATGTCAATCTCAGGTGAAAAAGAATGACGAAATTAAGTAACTGCGAAAAAAGACAATACACAAATTAAACAAGATAATAAAGTAAATAATTAAAGAGATTTCAGTGACGCATACAGTTACCGTTAATAGTCTTATTAATCCATGGCCAATATCTAGGACTAAATTGATATAATATTAGATGGTCTAAGATCAACATATGCTTTGTAATAGTACTTTTGTTAATTATATTCTAGGTTTTTTCTTCGACTTGTGATTTTTTAATGCCCTTCTAATTGATATTTGATGTGTCTTATTTTTTTCTAAATTTATCCCTTTGCCAATTTCTCGTTTGTTTGAGAAAAAAAATAGAATCATATTTGCACGAGTTGGTTTTTTGTTTGCTGCTTTACAATTGATGGCGGTGATTTCCAATTTGATAATGTCTATAAAGTTTCAATACACAAATTATATTAAAACCTTTACTGTGCTTAATTGCAGAAGGTAAAAATAAGTGATCACTTTTTTTTTTAAATTTAATTACCGACCGTGTGAGGACTATAGCCAGTCATGGTCGTTAAAAACTTCCATATATATATATGTTCCAGACCATATGAGTATTTGGACCGTATATGTATACTCATACGGTTCGACCGTATGAGTATACGCGTACGGTCCAGTACGAGCTGACCATACATGTTATTTGATCATATGGGTTAAATTGGATCAATTTTAATTTTTAATTTTACAAATTGTTATTGATAATTTATTACATTTAGATAGATAAAATGAACAAACAAACAATTGAAATTAGGTATTTGTTTAATTGTATATTTGAATCCTGTTTTGCCGGTACTCTTGCCAAGGTGACACATTTCAAGTAACGTTATATTTTTAGCATCTTCATGTATGCAGTTCATGCATGTTCTTTTGCATTTGCATTTTTTTGGTAAAGTTGCTAAATATTCTAAAACATTTGAACTCCCACGTTATGTTTACTTCCGATATATCTTCAATTTCAGTGATCATAAATAAATACAATTAATGTATTACTGATCGACCTGCTTAATGCAAGAGATTAAAATATCTAATTAGCGTGAATTAAAAAAAAAGTTAAAATATAAAGTTTTTATTTCAATTACAATTGCACTTTTATGAAAGTTATGTTGATCTGCTATATGCGTTTGTATCTAATAAACTTGACCAACTTTTTTAATATTAGTCAGACCGTACGCAGTCAGACCGTACGCGTACGGTCCGACCGTATGCGTATTTTGAAAAAAAATTGAAAAAATACGCATACAGTCCAGACCGTACGCGTACGGTCCAAATACTCATACGGTCTGGAACATATATATATATTTTTTTTATTTTTTTTTTCATTTTGTTTTTCAAAAGAAAAACTGAAATTTGAACAAAAGTTTTAGAAGGATTGGTTTAAAAATAACCATACATTCATTTGAAACAAGAATGTGTCCCTTGTACACCAGTGGCGGATCCAGAATTTTTCATAAGTGGGGGCCAACTGACTGACCTAAGAGGTGGCCCGCTCCAGTCACGCTTCAGTGATTCCCTATATAAGCAACCAATTTTTTTTCCCAAAAAAAGGGGGGGGGGCTCCTAAATCCGACTCTGTACACAAATGCCCCATCCGCACTACCATTTTCTACGTTCAGTTGGCCGTGAAAATAGGGGAAAAGCTATAATTTGGCATTGAAATTGGAAAGATCATATCATAGGGAACATGTGTACCAAGTTTCAAGTCAATTGGACTGCAACTTCATAAAAAACTACCTCGACCAAAAAATTTAACATGAAGCGGGACAGACGGAAGGACGGATGCACAGAAAAGAAAACATAATGCCCATAAATGAGCCAAAATGATAATTTAAAACATGTTTTCCCCAACTGAATATGAATTTATCAGTTTAACTATATATTTACAGTCCATAAATATATGGTATAGGAAAAGTAGACAGCAACCCGGCAACTTAGCGCCACATGACCTCTAAAAAACTTCAGTGGTCAACTTTTTTTTTGCAGTCAACACGCAGTATCACTGTGCAACAACTGTATTCTGACATATTTATTATTTTTTTTACAGTTAAGCAGTCTATTTATGTCATTTAGACTACTTATAAGTATGTAGAGCAAACGTTTTGTTGAACTTACAAAAACTTACCATTTTTTTTATTTGTTTATTGTTAAGAAAGGTAACAGATATATACCAACAGGGACACTCATAGTCATATGTCTTTTAAAAAAAAAGAGAAAAAGACCAAAATACAAACAACAGCATAGAAAAATTAAAGACTGAGCAACACGAATCCCATCATAAACCGTTTGTGATCTAATGTGCTACCGGCATATGAAACCCGTCCTGTTGCTCATGCAAGGATATTGTATCCTTTTTTTCAATTTCTTTGTAAAAATGGAACCCTAACAACCTGGCCAAATAGGATTTCAAATCGTCCTTTTTTCACTCACGAAGGTATGAAATATTTGACTATTGAAATCAATTGCAAGCGAACAAAAGTACTGTTTTCATGGTTAGACTTACAGACAAGCAAACTACACGTACAACTCAAGCCAACCAGCTTAGGGTGAAGAAATATGGTTATTCATTGGACTGACTAATCCAGTTCGACAGAAAAAAACTTTGTCAAGCAACAGAGATTATATAACTACTGTTCGAATCTCTTTAATCTATTAACAATTACTTTAAAATGTTGAGAGAATCGCAAAAACTCAAATCAGAATGAGAACGATAGAGTCAGAAGGGCATTACTCATCATGCAAATTCATTTTCTGTCAAAATTTCACAATATACACATAGACACAGTACATTTATACCGATATACAACAATTTTGGCATCTTATACCTTATTATTCTATTAATTCCTCAAAATATGTAATGTTTCAGTCAAGATACAGACATATTGTATAAGTCAACCAAGTCGTGATAAACTTGCCGAAGCAGCCCTTGTGTCAGGCCTACATGCATACAAATGAAGTTCATGGTAATGGTAAACAAGCAAACGCTTGTTGTTCGGTGCGAGCCAAGGCTCCGTGTTGAAGGTCGTAATGATTGACCTATAATGGTTTACTTTTTTTAATTGTTATTTGGATGAAGTGTTGTCTCATTGGTACTCATATCACATCTTCCTATATCTAAACAGTTAACTAAGATATAAAAAGTCAATCGATGGGAGAGTTGGTATTTTTCTGCTTAAAGATGGGAAGTTACTAGTGAGAAAGCCTTAATCTTCATACTTGTCATAGGTCCTAGTACGTGTATGAAGCCAATAGATACTAGTATAAAGAGTCCTTAATTTCAAGCTCTCTGGGAGTTGTGAAATGTTGGGGTTTGAATTACAGAGCATCAAAAATATATCTGAATTTGAAATTAAGAAACTTGGCCTTAAACGATTGTGTATCAACTATGCCGTATATAAATATGGGCAAAAACATGTCGACCAATAAAAGTGCACAGTCCGTACCCATTTGAAGACTGTTGGTTATTTGTTAAAATCCAACTAAACTCAACAAAAAACATGTCGATAACAAAGCCCAGCATTTGGAAGAAATCGACTTCAGGATTGTTTTCATTAAAATCACTGTGATTCTTCCCAAAGCAAGGTTTTTCTTAACATTAGTATCTCTTACGATTCATAGTTTTCCTGAAGAGGCTTAATTTAAGGGTTGAAATAAAGTAGATCTTTCAATTAATATTTAGACCAGTATAAACATCTATTTTTTGTTTATCTATATCATTGTACAAAACAGACAACCTCGATAGATTCAAATGTTATGATTCCAAAATTAAATTTAATCAGTATGTTAAAAGTACAGAACAGTAAATTAAATACGTTGAACAGTATTGTTAGGGGAGACTTCAACAAAAAAATATGAAATCCTTGTAAATTTAAGGTCCAATGTATACATGCGCAGTCAGGTAATTATGAGGAGTAATTTCATTTTCTATTGTCTAAACGCAACAATAAAGACAACAGTAGTACCCCCTGTACAATTGCAAACAAACGTGCAGCAGGGATATTAATTTGCCAAAATATGACTATACTGTATTTTTAATCACTAATGAAGATTTAACGAAGAAGTATTACTGCATGGTAATTCTAATAAAAAAGAAAAAGGTTTTAAACGATGACGTTATTTTTTAATAATTTTGTTTAAAATTAATTTCTTTAGTAGTACCCCCTGTACAGCTCGATTTATTTAAATATTATTTGGATTTTTAAATTTAAATTCCTATAGCATGCCATACATTTTATTGGTTGTTTCCTGTATTTATTGGCTATTGTTCTAACCTCTATTAAAGTTTCGGCAAGTGGTCACTTAATGTCCGATATAAGTACATGTAGTTCTGAAATCAGGAGAACCCCCCCTCTTTCTTGGACATTACTTGGGGTATCAACCATAAAATAATAATGAGATTTTGGTCAGAAAATGTCTTCACTTCTCAGGCCGTTGTTCCTATATGGGAGTATTTGCAGCGGCAGATTTCACTGGGCACAATAATTTCAATTGCAAACAAACGTGCAGCAGGGATATTAATTTGCCAAAATATGACTATACTGTATTTTTAATCACTAATGAAGATTTAACGAAGAAGTATTACTGCATGGTAATTCTAATAAAAAAGAAAAAGGTTTTAAACGATGACGTTATTTTTTAATAATTTTGTTTAAAATTAATTTCTTTCTTTATCAACTGGAATTTGAGAAATGCATGTTTAACATCACGTCAGTACCGATGCACTGACTCAGGCTACTAAGCTGATGATTCCACCGGTGACTAAAATCCGGCGACAAAATACTAATAAATTGTGGAATTATATAAACTTTATAAATTTCGTGCGTCCGAATTTTGGTCTAGTACTCAGATAACCACTATAAAAATGTCAAAGTAATCACACTATACAAAAACCCATGAGAGGCTCAGTGATACCGTTTCCGCAACAATAAGATGCAATACATATATATGCTAGAATAAATAAACAGATACACACGGAAATGGAAAGATCACTATTTGAAAATTGACATATAAGTTTTTGTTTTCTCGAATAAACTGAGACAATCCCTTATGTGTAATGTCCGATGTTAATGCAAGTCAGGAGATAAATCATATTATCTACATGTAATATCCTTAAAGTAGTTACGGCCCTGCCTTTATATCAAGTTCAATGGTATGTTTAATATCTAGGCATACATAATTTTCGTTTGCAGCTGTAGAATGAAGGTTGATCCAGTTCAAAATTTAGTTGATTATCTGAACAAAGAAACACATACTGAAAAAAGCCCTGGTTATTTTGATTTCTTCTATATTAAGTGTATTCAGCGTATTTGCTATAGAATTAAAAGTGAAATGTCAATATCCTATTTCTTATAGAGCAACTCCACTTACGGGTTTTGGGAAGTTTCCGCGTGTCGTTGTCAAGACATTGGAAATTTAAAAGGATTTCAAAGTTAAAATGAAGTACAAACCCGCTGTGCTTTTTAAATACTGTAAGTGTTATAGCGGTAAAAACAAATAATATTACGAATCATCCAATTGGCAAATGAGAGGTTAGTGGACTATTCTATTGTCAACAAAAAATTGCATGACTCATCATGCCAACCATTGCTCTGCTCCAGTAATCTATCTAGCAAGGAAGCAAAATTATCTTTGTTTTATTTTATCCACACTGAAGTATGTATATATATAAGAACAACAACACAAAAAACTACAACATACAAACAGAAAACAGAAAAGAAAACAAACAAGTCTGTAAAGACCACTATTTCGAAGTGCATTGGTAAGAACAAGCGCACTTTTTCTGTCATTCATGGCACACAGTTTTAAGCTGTCATCTCTGTACCAATTATATACGTGTTTATACTTTTGTATACTAATTTATTCTTGAGACATGAGTCTTTATTTATATTACCCTTAATGGGTTTTAGCTTTTCGGCTCATTTTCCCTTAGTATACGTGTTTTTAATAATCAATACAATTTTAGTTATTTAAGTGAATGCGTGCTGTCCTTTTCACTTTATTTTTAGTTTAAGAGAAAATAGTCGCACGAACTGAATGCATTCAGGTTGGGCGGCAACACATAAACTAGTGGTCAAACCAACGAAAATGTGTACCACTTTCAGACAGATTTGATCAGCACTCTCCAATTTAAGTTACTAGTAATTGAAATGTGGTGTGAATTTACGTTCATCAAGAGAGAAAGCACCAATCCCTATATATACACGTTTTTTTTAAACTTCTTTAATTGATTGCGGTTTGCATAATGTTGTCCAATGTCGTATATTTTATGAGTATTCAGGACAACCCATTATCAAACACAAAAGATATTGACTGCTGAAATGGAGGTAGGAATTTGGAATGCTCTGAGGAAAGAGGTTTGTTGGGCAACATAAAACACTGGGTTAACCATCGGTTCAAAAAAGGTTCTTTAACGTGCATTGTCATTTTTCACGATTTTAAAAGCAGCAATTCCCATGCATATTGGCATAACTTATTATCTGACGATTTCGGCCATTGCAGTTAACCTAATTTTAAGTAGATCTGGTCATATTGTTCATTTTGTTTCTCTCCTTCTATCAAAATTTCCAATAAAATAGGTGTAAGAAAGAAAAAATGAGTCAAAGCCTCAAATGGTTAAGTTGAATAATTTGTGTTACTATTGAAGAATGTCTACAGTGTAGTTGCAGTTACCTGGAGTGTGTTATTTGCAAAAACTTGTACCTTTCTTCAACAGTTCCATAAAAGCAAGTGCACAATCTTCCAGTGAAGTTTTCTGGGTTGAAAGTGTAAGAGTTGTTTACACAGACGTGTACTGGCCTCTTTCAATATTCAATTAAAGTAGATGTACAACTTCAACATATATATGCAATCAGGGGCGTAGCTTATGGCACGCCGTTTTTATATTTATTCAAATTTGAAGATATCTTATTTATTTAACAAGATATCTTATTAAGTATTAAGATATCTTTAATTTTTATAAGATATCTTATTTAATTTGAAAGTAAATAAGATATCTCTATAAATGATAGGATAGACAAGTGTACACATGACATTCGATAATCATTTGTAGAGTTCATCTACAGATAAGGTTGTTTATCATTTTTTTTAAATAAAAAAAATTATTTGTGAACCAGATGCTCCGCAGGGCGCAGCTTTATACGACCGCAGATGTTGAACCCTGAACGGTTGGGGCAAGTATGGACACAACATTCAAGCTGGATTCAGCTCTATGACTTAAACTAAAGTTATAGTGCGAAAACCAAAAGTATTCAGAAGACGACGACGATGCCGCCAATGAATACCAATATACGACCAAAAAATAAAATTGTTGCAGTCGTATAAATATTATGTGTAGGCACGTGCCTTAAGTGCCTAACAGCAGCTACGCCCCTGGCAATCTTTCTTTGAAGTTGCTGGGATGAGTTAAAAAATAGAAGTTAATAATACAAAATAGGCATCCTCTTTTGAAGTTTTCCCTACCTGTCAGAAATTCCGAACAAAGAAAGGTTGCCCTTTCTGCATCTAGGCCAAACAATTTAAGATCCAAAGAAATTCCTATGAATAAACAGGTATGCAATTAGGTAACACTAACATTTATTTTTGTTATTATTTATATTATTTTTTTAACTTCTCTGTAACCTTTGTACTTGCATGGTTTTATGAGAATAAACTATCTATCTAACAATTTTCCTTCAATCCATGTTATGATCTTTCCATGTTTTTGACCACTATTTTTAATGCATTTTATTGTATATTTTTTTTTATGAATGCACTGAAATCCATTTAAAGTTATGAATATAAGAAGATGATGACTTCATGCCAATAACACGACACAAAAAAAACAAATGCATTTTGAGGTCAAAATATGATTTTAAACAAGACAAATAAATATACCATATGCCATGCTTTAAGCCTGGAACTGTGGTGAATGAATATAACAGGAACTATTGTAATGAATGTAAGTTTTTCTTTTATATATTAATATCTCAAAATATCAACTGGGAATCACAAAATGATGATTTTTGTCCAAGGTAAAGCAACAGCTTATGTTTCAAACAATTGATATTTTACAACATTTGTATGCAGTAAAATGCTAGATTTTTCAAATCTTTTTGTTTTAAAAGTTTGAAACATGGGCTTTTATATTTTATTGTTAATACTTATATATGTATATGGAAATATATTGTAAAGCGCTTAGGGTAATTTTAATTTTATATAATGCGCTGTTATAAACACTGTATAATAATAATAATAATAATAATTAATTAGAGGTAACCATAGCTAACCAAAATTCAAATCACATATATCTTTAATAAGGCATTACAGTTCAAGGCTAATCAAAGAGGCAAAAGAAACCAAAGGGATATGCAAACTCAAGCTATAACACTGTGGCAAAAAATGAATAAGAAACAAATGACAAACAGTATACAAAACACAACAGAAAAACTAAAGACTGAGCAGTTTTGATACAAACTACAGCACTTGAAGTGCACAAAACAGACCATGATTGCAGTTATAAGAAAAGTTAATGTTATTGCTTCAGAATTTAATACCAAACTTTAATATTCAACACCATATTTTCTACTTTTTTTTAAAGATAATGATGACAATGTCATTTGAATTTCTAAAATATTTTGCCATCCTTTCAACTCGATCTTGTCATACCTTTTCGGGGTCACAAAGCTACAAATGGACAACATATTCGATCATACTACCAAATAAAATCAACAAGTGAAACTGTGAGCTACTGCTCACTGATGATACCCTCGCCGCAAGTGGATAATATTAATAGTGTAAAAATATGCAAGTGTTCGGTAAACAGGAAGTTGTCAAGTGATGAATCTGAAAACACATCACACAGTATAGCTGACTTATATAAATCCTGAAACCAAATTTCAGAAATCCTTGTATTGTAGTTCCTGAGAAAAATGTGACGAAAATTTTCAACTTGGCTATCATGAGTAAAATCATACAAGTGTTTGGTAAATAGGAAGTTGTCAAGTGATCAATTTGAAAACGCATCACATGGTATAGCTGACTTAGATAAACCCTGAAACCAAATTTTAGAAATCCTTATATTGTAGTTCCTGAGAAAAATGCGACGAAAAATATTCATGGGACGGACGGACGGACTGACGGAAGGACAGACAGAGGTAAAACAGTATACCCCCCCACCCCCCCTTTTTAAAGCGGGGGTATAATAAGCATAGAGACAGTGAATACTATTCCATAAAAGGTGGAAAAAATACATTTGAATCATTTATAAATTTTAATTTACAAGAAACAAGTGAAATAAGTTTGTTTTTATCACTATAAATAAAGTCCCTCTGGTGTTCCCTCGGTCTTTCTGTAGAGCACATTTTCCTTAGCCTGTTTGAAGTCCTCAGTTGTTACTTTCATTCTTCTTTCTCTCAAAGCCAGTAATCCTGCTTCTGTACAAATAGCCTGCAAATAGTTCAAGAAGTTTATAATTTATTTAAATTTACAGCATCCAGAAAATTTATTAGTAATTATTTTATATTAAAAGAAACCATTTGTGCTTCTTTGCATTTTTTTCATGAGAACTTGCCAGCTATTTCTTTGTATTTTTCATGTAAACTTTCAACCTATTTCTGTATTTTTTAAAATCGATTTGTTGGGTATTTTCATAAAAACACTAGATGACAGTTTTTCTATAGTACACAATTTTATTTAGGGCCAGCTGAGGACCACCTCAGGGTGCAGGATTTTCTCGATGCGTTGAAGACCCATGGGTGTCCTTGAGCTGTTTTCTGCTCTTTGATGGGGTTATTGTCTCTTTGAAATATTCCCAGTTTCCATTCTGAATTCAATTTTTTATCAAGGAAATAATGACAACAGATATTAATGATAAAGCTTTTGTTATCATTGATATAAATCAACCTATTTTTGTATGACAATGCCACTCTTATCTAAATATAGATTAAGTAAATAAACTCATCATAGATACCAGGACTAAATTAATTATATACGCCAGACGTGCGTTTCCTCTACAAAAGACTCATCAGTGACGCTCAAATCCAAAAAAGTTAAGAACAATCTACTAACCTTAATATCTGCACCTGAGAGATCATCTTTTGCCATGACATAGTCATCAATGTTTACATTCTCTGCTAATGTCATTCTGCTGGTATGTATATTAAAGATTCGCCTTTTGGTTTTCTCATCAGGCAGAGGGAACTCAATTTTTCTGTCAATTCTTCCAGGTCTAATAAGAGCTGGATCTAATGTTTCTATTCGATTTGTTGCCATAACAACCTGAAAATGATCAAAACAATACACTTACCTAATTATGTACAAGAATCTTTAAGGTGAGTTTATTTGTAAATCAGAGTTGCCAGTTAAAATGATTCCATGTTATTTTATATTGCATCAAAACCTTTATCCCATTAACAAATATTTAAAAAAAGAATGCTACTTCCTTTCATGCAAAAAGACTGAAATCAGTTATTTTTACACCCCATCAAAAACTAAAACTTGTTAACGATTAAAAGTTTGACATTTTTCTAGTGCTAATTATTGAATTGTTTTCCCTACTACCCCCTCTCACATCTCTAATGATTTCTTTCAAAACTCACTTTAACGTCCCCTCTAGAATCAAAACCATCCAGCTGATTCAACAGTTCTAACATAGTTCTCTGGATTTCTCTCTCTCCTCCAGAATTTGATTCATATCTGTAAGATACATAATAATGGTAAAAGTGATGACAGAAAAAATTCAAACTTGATCTCTGTCAAGTGGTAATAAGCATTGTGAATAAGTGTCACAAAAATTTGTTGAGGCAAAATTACATTAGAGAACTGAAATCTAAAATTCAGCAATTTTTCATTTTATGAAGGGACATAACTCAAGAATGATAAAAGTGTAAGGGTAATATCTATTAGGTACAAGTTTAATAAAATTTTGTTGAGGCAAACTTTAGCTAAGAATGAGAACCAATTTCAAGACATACAGACAGACAGGGGTGAAACTTAATGTCCCCGTTGTGGGGTATAAATATTGAGAATCTTGCTCTTACAACATATGGCTGCATTTTTATACATTTTACAAATAGGACCCACAGAGAAAAAAACATGTGTTACCGAAATAGAATAGTCATAACACATTCTTCACAAACTAACCCTGTGGCATATATGGGAAATCACCAATTTATATAATAGTAACTTAGTGTACAATTTAAGAAAATCAAAATCTACAAGTACACAGCTTTAACATATGTAGTCTTTCTACAAAGTGCATTCATCATTGTTTGTGTCAGTCTAAATAGAAGAACTCACCTTTTAGTACCAACAGCGTCTATTTCATCTATAAATACAATTGAGGGAGCATGTTCTTCTGCCACACGAAATAATTCTCTCACAAGTTTTGGACCATCTCCCTAAAAATAATAAAAGACCACATAAGTCAACTTCTTTTTTCTCCTTTAAACAAAATCTAAAAGCTCAGAAATATGTTTTTTTATGACAATTTCTGCAAATCAACAATTGGTCAACTTTCAAAGAAAATTTATTGCTGTGAATTTAAAAAAAAAAGACAATAACACAAAGGAGGTATATATTTCCCATTTCTATGAACACTCATGATATTAAAATAAAAATAAAGTATATCTAATTGCAAATAAACCTGTTCTGCCTTGATTGGGTCAGCCCCTTGCATTGGAGAGACCTGCGGTAGCCATCATGAGGAATTTCAAATAAACTCTTCACTTACCAAATATTTTTGTATTAATTCAGATCCTACGACTCTTAAAAATGTTGCTGATGTCTGGTTGGCCACTGCTTTGGCTAATAGAGTTTTACCTGCAATGAAATATCAAAGTTAATATAATCAGATCCACAACTTTGATAGAATCCAAATCATAATTGCAGATTCATTAATGCTACTTCTATTGTAACAAAATATATTTACTTTGATAGTGTAACACAAAAGAGTATTTTTTTTAAAAATTTCATATCATATTTCACCCGATAATTCATCCTTTAATATATTTTGAAGTTTGAAAAAATTGAAACTGAAACTTTACAAGCTGTCATCACAACAAGCATATACTATATATACATCAGAGCTTCTATTCATCAAATGTCATGAAATCTGTTTCAAGACAGGACCTCCTTATTAAGGGGAGATAATTACTAGTCAATCTAAATTTATGAGTCCATTTTCTTGAAGGGTGATGTAAAAATGTTTTGTCACATTTAATGCAGGAAACTCAAAATTACAATCCTACATATTTAGTCACACTTCTTCCCTGATTTCTTAATTCAAGATAAGAAAACTCTTACAAGAATTAATACTTTTAAACTACTGCAAACTCATCAATTTGCGCTTTGTTTATTACTTAGAAAACTTTGCAAGAACAATGATTTAAAAAAAAAATGCATTTGAACTTTTTTGTTGAAATTATTGCATGCACAATTCCTAAAATCACAATAAATAACCAAGCAAACTTGCAAATATTTCTAAATTGTACAAAACTTTCTGATTTTACAGCTTTTATACTTGTGCTGATGATATAATAAGAAAATATAGATCTCCTTACCTGTACCAGGTGGACCATATAATATAACACCTTTAGGAGGTTTGATGCCCATTTCTTCATAATATTCTGGATGTGTAAGAGGTAACTCTACTGATTCCTAAAAAAAAGAGGAGATAATCTAATCTAAACTCATTCATAGTTAAGGATTTTCCCATTAAAATGGGGCTATGGATTTTTTTCTGGACAAACTTTTTTTTTTCGCCTTTGGCGAAAGACAATCTATTTTTTGGGCGACAAGTCGAAAACAATTTTTTTCTTTCAATTTTAGCATTACAGCTGAGGGTGAAACAAACATTTTTTTTTTCTCAGGGTCAAAAACAAGTTATTTTTTTCTCCTAAAACTGGAAACAAACTTTTTTCCAAAAAAATCCATAGCCCCGCCCAGAAAATCAAATAGATGCTGCCTAACTGACAAATAAATTGGATGAAAAAAAACCTGAAATTGATGCTATTTAGTAAGATATCTGCTTCTTTAATAAGAAAATACTGTAATTTACCTTGATTTCTTGAATTTGTTGATCAAGACCTCCAATATCAGCGTAGGTTTCCTGTGGTGCTTTTTCTAATTTCATCACAGTGACCATAGGGTCTGTGTCATCTCCCAAGACACCAACCACAGCATGTACCTATAAATAGTATCATAAGTAGGTTGCAGTGATCTAGTTTTCCAATATAATATACTAACTATAGCATCTATGTCATCTAACAGTACATCAACTGCAATATAAATCTTTAGTGTTCAGAGTTTCTAAAAGATCAGAATTTATCTCAGACGTTTTAAAAAATAAAATGTCACCATTATCTGCATAGCAAAAATCAAAGGAATTTATTGAATAATTCAAGATGAAATGTCTGTACAAAACCAACTAGGTATACAGTCAATAGAGATATTGTTAAGTCCTTGTCATCAATTATTAAGAAATAATAGCTAAGCATGCAAAAAGCACCACCAAGTAGTAGAAATTATTTGATTTGAGCTAAATAAATACCTTAGCTTCTTATCCATTTGGGACTTAGAAAAAATACCAGTTTTATTCTTCCCCCCTAATACATGCACGTTGATAATAATAATAGGAATATCTATGTTTAGTTGTTAATAATCTTCCCGATAAAGTAAATAACAAAACAAAATCTAAATAAATTATCTCAAAATGTCTAGAATAGAATCGGGTTTAATTTTCCTTATCAAGTAATTTATCTCTACCTTTTCTCCTCCACTCTGAGATGTCACCGGTAATGAATCCAACTATTTCTTACCTTGTGATTTAATAAAACAGAACATCCAGGTTCTAATTGGTCTTTATCAACAAAGGAGAGAATACTGACATAATGTTCACTACCGACAGATGTGGAGACAATGGCATGATTATCATCAATGATTTCTTCTAGAGATCCCACTGACATTGGTGATCCTCTCAACTCATCAACTTTAGTTCTCTCTTCCTTTAGTAGAAAATAAAGCATTTCACAAGGCCATAATAAATAATAGGTTTGTTTGTCCAAATGCTACCTACCCAGAAAAAAGCTGCCTACTCAAATTCTTTTATTGTCCTGATTTGAAGAAGTTTTTTTTTAATCAAATAGGCATGAAGACTAATAAACATCTGATACTTCAATTTCTTTTTTTGAAAAAAAAATTTGTAAGGGTTCCGCGGAACCCAGTGTCTCGCCTACTTTTGTTGTAAATCGCAGGATCAACAACAATGAGGAAAAAAATCAATAAAAATATTCCTCTTGATACTATCTTTTGATTGTAAGAAGCTTCTGTTTAAGTTTGGTAAAAATCTAGGATAGTTAATTAATCTTATAAATGTTTTGAAAATTTTAACTGCAGACTGTATGTAATATTAACTGGAAGAAAATTATAGACCATTTAAAAGTAAAATACAGAAAAAATGGAGTTATACTTTTACAAAATTTACTTCTGGATACTATCTTATAATAGTCCAAGTTTGGTACAAACCCAGGATAGTTAAAGAAAGTTTTTAAAATTTAACAACTTTAACCACAGAGTGAATGTAATGTTTCCCTGCAGAAAAACTAAGTCCATTTAAAAGTAAAATACGGAAAAAATGGATTTATTTTTTTACAAAATTTACTTCTGGATACTATCTTATGATCATAAACAAGCTTCTGTCCATGTTTGGTACAAACCAAGGATAGTTTAAGAAAGTTATTAAAATTCTAAAAACTTTAACCACAGAGTGAATAAAATTTTTCCCCGCAGAAAAAACTAAGTCCATTTATAAGTAAAATATGGAAAAAAAGGAATTTTATTTTTACAAAATTTACTTCTGGATACTATCTTATGATCATAAACAAGCTTCTGTCCAAGTTTGGTACAAACCAAGGATAGTTTAAGAAAGTTATTAAAATTCTAAAAACTTTAACCACAGAGTGAATAAAATTTTTCCCCGCAGAAAAAACTAAGTCCATTTATAAGTAAAATATGGAAAAAAAGGAATTTTATTTTTACCAAATTCACTTCTGGATACCATCTTATGATCATACACTAGCTTCTGTCCGAGTTTGGTATGAATCCAGTATAGTTTAAGAAAGTTATTAAAATTTCAAAAACTTTAACCACAGAGTGAATATTTGTGGACGCCGCCGACGACGGAAAGTAGGATCGCTTAGTCTCGCTTTTTCGACTAAAGTCGAAGGCTCGACAAAAAGAAAATGCCTACCTACCTACCCACTGTCTCAACCTTTGGGTAGGGTTTGGGCAAAACAAAATATTTTTAAGTGTGGCCCAAGGTGATGTTTATTATGCCTTTACACAGGAATAATGTGCAGATTGATATTTAATCTTGCATTCATGATTTTTTTATTAGTTGTTATTGGCTTTGAACTAGCATGTAGTAACTGAGAGTACTATCTAATCAGTACTTTATGCCTTGAGTATTGTTAGTTTTGTGCTTTTTATCCATCTGATGACTAAAGTCCTTTGAAACTGAATTTTACAGTTTGTTCTTATGCTGTGATGTTAAACAACTGTCCCTGGTTTGGGGTGATACACACACACATGTATATCCCTTTTTACATTCAGTATATACCTGTGCCCAAGTTAGGAATCTGTTAATCGAAGGTCATATTTGTTGCTGTATAAGATATTCTATTTATAGTTTGTTTGTGTACATAAAACAGTTAGTTTTCTCATTTGAATTGTTTAACTTTTGTCATATCTACGCCTTTTATAGCTTACTTAGCAATATGGGTTTTGCTCATTTATGAAAGTGATATGGTGAGCCATAGTTGCTAACACAAAACCTCTGGTGGATAGTTGTTTTATTGGGAATCAATCCACTTCTGTTTTTTATATTAATTTTTTTCATTGCTTAATTTTTTCATTTTTTGTTCTCATTCAGGTGCAGTACCTCTTGTTTTTCTTCCTGAGGTTTCAATCTCTCTTGATTCTGGATGAATTCTTCCTCCATCAGTAAATAATCTTTTATTCTTTCTAGTTTCAGTAACTTCAGTCGACATCTTGTGTGTGGTGTGACTATTCAAATTAATAAATCAAACATAATAATTAGGGTTTTCAAGTATTCTGTTCATGTGGATCTGTATACAATTCTAAAATTACCATTATTAGTCCAAGTTGGCAATCTTTCTGGTAGAGGGTATAAGTTAAAGTTATGATTACTGCAGTTTACATAGTTTTCATACATTTGAATTGTTAACTTTCAGTTGATAAATAATGTAATTAGACTGAAACATCATTACAAATTCAATCTTGCAAAGCTAACACAAGATTTTTTTTTTATTAATCTTCAATAATATCAAATGTTTAAACCTTTCAAACTCACAATCTACAGTGAATGGTTCTAGTTGTACCTTAAATAATTGGATACTTAAATTTTAATAAACTTGGGAAAACATCTCAAAGCAAATCTAAAAGATCACAAAATTATGTGCACATAATGAGCGTTTATTAGTCAAATTAGTGTTATTCTATGATTAGCTTTAATTAAGTTTTACCTTGTGGGAGTTTGCTGGCTGTATCAGGTCCCTTCATCTTCTTCTTCTTTTTACCAACACGAGTTGGAATTGGGGGTTCATACTTCCTTTTCTTTTCCTAAAAAAAAAATCCAATTTGTCATCTTTATTCAAAGGGATTTTTTTTATCTTAAAATAAGAGAAAATGATGTTTTCTTTAATCTACAAAAGGGAGAAATCTGAAATGTTTCTTGCAACTTTAATGATTTGTCAAATTTTGCAAAACAATCACATTTGTGCCATATAATGACACCCATAATTAAGTTGCTGCTAAAAATGAGACTACATGAGAAGATTTCTTCATAAATGTCAAACATTAATAGAAGAGATGGAAACTTATCAAGAACTAAGGCTTTCCTTACTTGTTAAATCATCTACTTATTCTCATATCTTTACTTCATTTTGAATGAAATACCTTTCGGACTTGTTGTTAAAGAATTATGAAGTGTCTAAACCCCCTATGTTTTCGTTCAGTAATCTTTACTTATTATTACTTGTCAACCTTCAGCTAGCCCTGGATCTTTCTATTCTTGATAAGACTAGAGAAGTAAGTTTGCTTTTTGTCACAATTCCTACAGGATAAATTTCAGGTGACCAATACAAAGTAGAAGTAGAAAACTACCTTACAGGATTCTTGTGACCTCTGACTTACCTTGTCATCTTTCTTGTCCCCTTGACCTCCCTGTCCTCCAGACTGTTGCTGTCCCTGTAACAAGAAATGTCAAAAGTTTATTTTTTAAGTGAAACAGGACAAACTTTGCAAAATTGAAAGTTGTTGAACAATATTTTCACCAACAATTTTCAGAAACTGAAATGTAACTTAAAATAATATTCGTTCTTATTCATGGATTTTGTCGGTAAACATTAACTGCTATTTACATGTTTCTTTTATTCATAAATATTCCTAATTAGTTATTTACATGTAATTGATGACAGTTCTGGTGATGTATAATTGCTTTGGAAGCAAGTTAACTCGTACCAACGGAAACTCGTACCATGTTAACTCGTACCAAAAAAGTTAACTCGTACCACTGGGATGTTGTACCACTGCAAACTCGTACCATCGAAAATATATTAAAAATTACAAATATTTTATGTTATTTATTTTGTAAACTAAATAAAATTAATGTTGAATTACTTGAATTTTATACTGGATTTTATAGACAAAAATACGAATGTTTTTCTAAAAAGCTTTATTTTTTAAGCTGATATTTCAAAGTAGTTATAATCCAGAAGAAAGAAAAAAACATTGCTTTAACTGTACCTTAAGTTGAATATCTATATCCAAATTAAATTAATTAATGCTGTAATCCATGATCACAAATTGAATGCTATGTTTACAATTGTTGAAAGCCATGTGCTTTTTGGCGGGAAAATTCGGGAACAGGAAACGGTTACATTTCATTGTAACTTGCACAGGCACTTGTCTCAAAAAAAGATTTCCTATATACCTTAATGTAATGTGTTATATTAAGGTATATAGGGGGAAAAAAATTGAGACAAGTGCCTGTGGTAACTTGTTATTTATAAAAAGTAAGAATTTCATTTTGGAAATCATTTTGATTAAGTGCTAGGATTTATTCATGAAAAATTAATTTGGAAAGATTAAAAATTAAATTCAATAATAATTAGTAAAAGTTTTAAAAAAAGTCAAAGGAGACAACAAAGCAAATCTGCCACGGTATTTTCTATCCAATAGACAGGGAACATTTATAGCTGCAAATTGGTCATTGTACTTTCAAATTATATACATTTTACAGACTTGAGAGGTATTGAGTGAAAGTAAATTACATACATCATTAAACACCATTTAAATAAATTGGTACGACTTAGCAGTGGTACGAGTTTGCATTGGTACAAGTTTTTGTAAAGTGGTACGAGTTGACGTTGGTACGAGTTTACAATGGTATGGGATAACTATAATTCATTGCTTGAATCAGGTTTTGTTAGTTTCTGAGGTGAATACTGACATTTTTGTGCTTTAACAAGAATATTTCCATAAAAAATTGGATGTGAAATACCTGAACGTATAAGTCTGCATGTTGAGCTATATTTACGAATAATGTCCTTATACCGATCATAATTTTAGTAAATGTTTTAACTACACTCAAATGCACTCATGTTTAGCGATTGCCCGATCACTACAAAGTTGTTTGTATTGAAGAAATTGAAATGTATCGATCGATTTCATTGGCCAATAAGATAACCACAACAATCATAGTATTGATTTAATTTCATCAATGAACTCAAGTGACTTCAAAAGAATTTACTACAACTACTCAATGTTGCAATGAAACAAAACAAAATATCTAAACATTAAAATAGCCGGTATGTCTATAAAATCCTTGAATATCAGACTGATTTATTTCCTCAATTGCTTTTATCACGGCTTATTTAAGGTTTTTGCTGACAAGTTCCTGAAATCCTTCTTGTTTTATGACAAGCATGATGACGTCGATGTTGAGAAAAAGCAGTTTTGCGACGCATCCACAACAGTCAAAAATATAACCAAGGATCTTGAGAAGGTGAAACAAAACCTTCATTTAAAAAAGTAAACATGAGAATACATGCGACACATTTTTCAGTAGAGTGTTACCTCATCTTGTAAACACAAACACAGATAATTAAGTACTTTCCGGTAGGAAGTTTTGGTTTAAGACAACTTTCCATGGGGGCAATAGTTTTAGATAAACATTACCGGGCATTATACCTAAAGACTTGGACTCGGCTGCCAGGTGTTTTGGTCAAATTTTGGAGAAATATCAAAAAGATAATCACGGACCCAGAGAAAAACCAAAGAAATATGATTGGCCATAAGACTTGGTGAAACATTATTATTGTTAAAATTTGTTTTTAATTTTCTAGTTTTCAGTTATATTGCTGTTTTCTTTGTTAGGAGATAACCATCAGTTCCCTTGCGGAGCTTAAAAATATTCCCACTATGGCCTCCATTTTGTTGGGTGAAACCATCCGATGATACAATGATATAGAGATGCAGTATGATTGTTAAGAAACGACTATCAATACCCCCCCCCCCCCCCCCCCCCCAATAAAAAATGTCTGGCTCGGATTTCAACATTTGGCAAAGTCCTTTTCGTAGTCTGTTCGGCAATATATAAGTTTTCATCCTGTCTGTGACAAGTTCAGTTCTTACTAAGCAAAGCAAACTCGTTAATAATGCCCCTGATGCATTTCGAATGTTCGGATCGTAATGTACAAATATGGAGATGTAGTATGATTGTAAATGGGCCATCTATCCATCGGATAAAAAGATTTTTTTTTTTTATATATGAACAAATACTTCAACAAATAGTAAAACCCTTGTCGTACAGTTTGTTGAGACAAAATAACTGTAACCACCAGGCGGTCTATTTTCAGCAATTTTGTGTAATTTATATATTCAATTCTGAACCTTGGGCATGACACGTCGTTTGATGGAAGTTTTATTTCCTCCCCTACCCCCACTGGTAGAATGCAATGTGCATGATTGTTAATGTGAAAACTATTTATGTCCAAGTCAGGAGCATCTCACCTTTGTAAGTCTTGTATTTATTTTTAATTTTAGTTTCTTGTATACAATTTGGAGTTTAGTATGGCGTTCATTACTAGTATCACTGAACTAGTATATATATTTGCCCAGGGGCCAGCCGAAGGACGCCCCTGGGTGCAGGAATTTCTGGATTAAAGACCTGTTGGTGACCTTCTGCTGTTGTCTGTTCTATGGTCGGGCTGTTGTCTCTTTGACACGTTTCCAATTTCCATTCTCAATTTTATATGGACACAAGAAGATGTGAATAAAACATGTTTTTTTATATTAACAGTTAAACAGAACGCTTAGCATACTTCATGTATGCCAAGGTATGATGAAGTGCGAAATGGTTGCAAAAAGAATAGCAATGACCAGATATATAGTGTTTCGTCTTTTCGAACCAAACCAATGCACATGTAAAACATTAATACATATAACAAGGTAAAAAAAAATACATCGCCGTTGATACTAGCTACTATGTTGTGATGTTTAGCATTTGTCACATACCGTAGATACTCGCTTATAAGTCGATCCGACTATAAGTCGGATGCCCTTTTTAGCTCCGAATTCTGAGGATTTAGTCTTGACCCTCTTATAAGTCGGACGAAATTGGGACATTTTTTTTGCAGCTGACAGTTACTGAACGCCGGTAAAACCAATGCAAATACAGGAATACTATTCATTTCCAGCATGAATGTTTGTTTGATTTGAATTAAGTTGATTTTGATAATTTATATATCTTTTAATAATAAAGATGTATTTATTCCTGTTGTTTTGTTCACTGTTTGATTACAGATTGGCCATGTGTTGTTTACGTAATGCATCAATGATTTTGTAGGGTATGACTAACAACCTATTGTTTGAGAAAAGCGAACTTAAACCAATATGAACCTTAAAATTTTTAAAGTCAATCAATATTTTCCCAGCACAAATAACTCAGTGTTAATATAAAGAAGCATGTAGACTTCATAATTCTTTTTATATTGTGATGATTAAAGGATTAAAAAAAATTAAGTGAAGCTAATCAACTTTATATTAAAATACCTCCCAACTCATTAGTGTCATCTGTTCACCTATCACTGATATTTTTCACACCTTTAGTGAATACAACTCTTTGTCTCTTAATTAGGGGTTATCAATGGATTATATTGGCTTGCCTATTAATTTTGTAATCTTTGTGTTTACCTGAGACATTTTAATGAATAATAATTTGATCTTAGAAATGACTATCAAAATTATTTTTTATTATTGTATGATTTGTAAGTATTGAATTGATATCATTATATCACAACAATGACACAATAACTCAACTGAATTAATCCTTTTACATAGTTGGTACATTGTAATCTCGTTTACTTTTTTGGTTCTTGGCTCTTTCTTTTTGGGTTTATGCACAAACCATTTGACCATGAAAATCAATACACAAACCGGAAACAGTTGGCAATTCAACACAAATTGTCAGAAAAAGGTTAACAGAGAACAAATAAAACACAAAGACAGTATTGTAGTCATTTATTTTCGCCAAAAACTTTCAATTTAGGGATTTAAGTAGGTTTGGTAATCACCAACGTAGTTTTGACCAGGAAATTCACTCCTGACCACTTTTCTCGAGCTTGGATTTTTCCTCTGGTCTCTAGATCTCGCTTATAAGTCGGTACCCCTCTCTGGGTTCTGAATTTTACTCCCAAACTTCCGACTTATAAGCGAGTATCTACGGTATTTACAAAAAAAAAAAAAATTAAGCGCCTGATATGTGGTACATATAAAGATGTGGTATAATTGTCAATGATGCGACTCTTCCACAAGAGATCAAATGACACAAAAATTAAAATCTATATGTCACCGTACGTCCTTCATTAATTAACAACCGCATAGTCCAATATAAAAGGCCCGAAATGACAAATGTAGTTTAAACAAGAACTCTAATGACAAAATTTATGTAAAATCGATATAAACGAAAAACAAATATGCCCACACCAACAGACGACAATCACTAAATCCTGGCTCCTGGTTTGGACAGGCTCTTACAATTAGTATGTGGCGGAGTTAAACATGTTTTGTTAGCTTTTTATTTTGTGTCAAATGTTACATGTTGGTTTTGCTATTGACAACTGAAGTTTAAGATTTTCCATACCCGATGAAATTTAATCCACAAATTTGAAGTGCATGTAGTGTACTAGACCGACATATATAATAGAATAGAATAGACAATTTTGTATTTCCCAAATTACAGGGCCCATAAAGGGCATAAAATCAGATACATTTGATTTACGTATAATTGGTAACAACAACATATATACAGCACCAAGTCAGGAATATGACATCCATCCCTTCCGTTGATTGACCATTTAGTGGAGCATATGGTTTAGTTAGTTTTTTGAATATTTTTGTCGTTTATTAATTATTGACGTAATCTTCTTCCTTTTTAAACATTTAAAAACAGAAATAACATGTCAGTGGAAATACATTGACGATCAATGTTTTAAATGGAGACGTTTGGACTGGTTGGAACACCCATTTTTCCCGTATTGTATGACCCCCCCCCAAAAAAAACCCACACACAAAAAACAAATTAAATACAAAAAAAAACAAAAAAAACTCACACTTTTTCAGGCTGGATCTGCCTGTGCATGAGCATGGGATCTAATTGACTTTATATCTCCGTGACGCCGTGAAAGGATAGAAGATTGATCAAACGTAAAACAAAAGACTTGAATAATACTTATACATTTATAAAATTCACACATCATAACTAGAAAAAAAGGGAAACTCCCGATCATATGTGTAAACAAATACACATTTCACCCATTGATTCATTCACAAAACTCTTGCTATGTTTATCATGTGAGTTGTCTGGGCGGAGCTTCAGCGCTTGAAGGTCAAATCAGGTTTGAAGCGACCAATGACAATGATCGTTTCTTTACGTGTCGATCCAATTAAGTTTTGTTCACTGATCATGTTGTAGGACCTTTCACTAAACATGAGTGCATTTGAGTATAAAGTTTGTGATATTGAAAACCCTAGTGTAATTATTTTTCAGTAATACATAAATTGTTCTCATTTAAATCTAAAACATTGTTACATGCACAAGCAAATTGTACAAGTTGAGATATATAAACACCATTCATTGTATAAAAACCAATGATCTGTTGATAAAATTCAACATTATTTTTTGTCTTGCGGAGCACGATTTTCGTATTCAGACTCAACCAATCAAAATACTGGATTTTGTGTTTCAAGTATGATTTTTGTGCTGTAAGCACTGAGCAAAGTTTTATGACTTCAACCCCAGGGCTGATATAAGTTATTTCTTTCATTTTCTACCACTTGGGCCCTGCGTACAAACATGTTTTATTTGGAAACACTGATGAAGAAGGAAAAAATGAAGGGGACCTTAATAATTTTGGTTAATATTTCATCTTTGTAAACGGAAAATCATTTTATTTTCAATTTTGTCAAATCATCGTTAGCCGGCCTGTTTTTTTATTTTCTTAGAAGCACAGTTCATTTGAAACGCTTGATTTTTCGACAGTTACGTTTTTGTTTTAAAATGGTATGTAGTTGTGAAGAAGGGACACTGTCGTACGGTCGTAGAGAGAAATAGCATACATTCAAGTCAAAAACCCAAAATCATTCCTCACCATTTTTACCGGAAACTAATTAATATAATCAAGCATGCGCATTGAATGTCCTGATATATCCAAAGACAATTCGTATTCACATTAAAGCTATAGCAAACAACGTACAATATATTGATATTTAAGGAATAACAGTACTGTAGTTGAAGAGTTGCCACCGTCAATTGTAGATTTGACGGTCGCAAATGCAGTTTTACTGGCGACTGTCAAATCAAAATTGACGGTGGCAACTCTTCAACTACAGTACTGTTATTCCGATTCTAATGCATTACAAAAAGAAAAAATACGATAAAACTTGAAAAAATGTCTAAATATGTCAAATAAAAAAAATCCGCGAAACTTCATGAATGATTTTGGCACAAGGACGTCATGGCTAAACGTGACGTCATACAAATGAAAACTTTCAAACTGGACGTTATTACGTTACCTGTACGCTTCAATCTCGGATAAAATAACATTAAAACGGCGAATTCGAGGTAGGTGTTGCTTGATTTTTGATTATTTAGTAGCAATCGGACATTTGTTGATTCATCAATTCAAAATGGCTGGTCCCTCCTTAGTTACGCCTGGTCAACTGTGGATTTGACGGCAACTTTTAGCCAATGAAAAAAATTGTTACATCCAAATTGCATTAGAATTTGTTATCTATACCTTCCAAAATAGATATTCTCATGTCGTTATATTGCGTTTCCGCGGATGTCTATCCTACTAACTATGCACTTTTTATAAAATCCCCCCATTCGTAAAGGTATCAGGTTCGTTCGCGACCAATACAGTGGGTCTCATTGGGGTCTAATCGTGACGCAGGATTGCCGATATTTTGTAATCGTGACACGTGAAAGTCAAATTATTGTGGCGTGAAAACGGGAAATGAGGTCTTGCAGGACCCGGGAAATGACAAATAAATGAGAATTGCTAACGTAAATAGTGTAAGCGGGATACGGGAATCTGACCAAAACAAAAAGCGTGATCCGGGATCGGAACCCCCAATGAGACCCCCAATACACTTTCGCAAAGTTATAGAAAAGGGGGGGGGTCAATACACAAATGATACACTAACCAAAACATGATTAAGAGTTATTCAACACAAAATAAAACGTTGCCGGACAGAATCCCACTTCATTTAGAAAGGATTTTTTTTTAACAATACACTATCCAAAACATGATTAAGATTTATTCAACACAAAAAAAAATGCTGTCTCACTTTATTTTGGGACAATGACAACAAATATAAGAATACACTTGCCAAAATTTGATTACAAAGCTAAAGTTATTAAACACAAAACCAATTAAAATACGGCGCGAACATGTAGGGTGCGAACGGACTTTGGGTGCGATAGTGAAAGGGGGCGAACATGAGTAGGTGCGAACGAGAATGGGCGCGAACGGACCCGTTATTTTTTTTCTCCTGCCAATTCTTACAAAAGGTAAAATCTATATGAACAGTTCTGCCAACTCATCCCGCTTAAATGAAAACTAATCTACACAGAATAATAGAAAAAAATGTATTACACTAAGGGGACGACCATTTAATATTATGGGCTGGGGGGAGGGGGAGGGGGGGTAGGAGGTTTGTTTTTGATCGGTTATTTATTATTGTAAACTAAAAGGACAGATTATTCATTTTCTGCACTATTGAAGCAAGATTTTTCATTTTCATTCAAGTTGGGGACTGATTATTCATTTTCACAACTATATCTATGATATTCCAAAACATACAATTTTTAAAATGATATGAATAATGCATGTATAGTCAAGTCATTATGTACAATTTAATCCATATTCCCTTTTTTTCTATTAACGAGTCTGAACACCACTCAATGCAAGTTTAACCCTTCAATGTGAAAGGTCATATGGCAATACATTGTAACTTTTTTCAAATGATTTGATACCGGAAAATATGTTGTCTTACTTTAATTTAAACCGTGTCAGCTATCTAGTTTTATCCACAGGCGCTTAATTAGACCAATCCATACTAAGAACACATGAGTATTTTCTCCGTGTCGTTTAAATCACTCGAAACTAGGTGAGACATGCACAGAAGTGAAAGATTAGTATTATAAATATAGAAAATTGAATATTAGTCATAAAGTAGGACAATAAATGAACAAAAGACAAACCCGGAACACAGAAGTACTAATTTAACAATAGACCATCAACTCTGAAAACAAAAAGTCGAATATAATACATGAATCCCGAAAAACATACAAGGGCGACATCAGAGAGTGAAGATAACTTGCTTCTTGTAAGACACTTTCCGTGAAAACAATTTGATACGAAGACAGTCTTTAGTTTCAGGTTTTTTTTTCTTCTTATAATTTCCAACACGAGGCATTTGCCTCATTTGCCCCAATGTAGTTACATACCGCATGCTCAGCTATATTAAGCACCGAAATCTTAAATATAAAACAATTCAAAAGAGAAAACTAACGACATAATTAATGTACAAAAAAAAATGAACGGAAAAAGCAAATATGCAACATAGCAACAAACGAAACCACTGAATTACAGAAACAGGCAAATACATACAGAATGTGGCCCTAACCTGGGACAGTGTTGTAACAGTTAAACCAAAGAACGAACTATACATATGTTACCAGAGACATATACTATTTATTATATATCTCTGATGTTACGAAGACAGTAATTGGATTAAATAATTTTATAATGTAATTACAAGAAAGATTCTAAAGTTGAATTGTTCAAATGTTCATTAAATCGTCACATGCACGGACACGTGATCGTATAGTGGTATAACTGTTCAGTCCTGGTGGAGTGCATTCGGATATTAAGTGCATGTTTCCCAGCCTACCCACGAGAGGGGAGACCTTGGCGGAATCTCCGGTACCAAATTTTTCTCTAGGAATCTCTTGTACCAAGCTGTTCCTGTTCGAGTTCAAAGCTGGATATTACGGTCCTACTAAAAAGCGCCCGGGAGCCCCCGAGAGCGGCTGGGAAAAGAAAAAGCGCCCGGGGAATAAAGCGCCCGGGAGAAGAAAATAATAACATTTTATAACAATAAATGTTTTCCTGAATAAAACAAATTAAAATCATTGAATTTGTTTGTTTTGTCTAAAGTGTGTAGATAGTGTTGTTGCACTTTTACATTTTGGATTTCAAAATTGTATATAAGTAAGTAAGCCATTAATATAAACAAGAGGAAATAGAAGAATCATGAACGATATTGTCCTCGATCAAAATCAGTTAACACTCTCCCAAGTTTTGTATTTTATTAAACACACTTGAATTGACATTGGAAGATTGTGAAAGGGTTTCAACATGCCTGTCACTAAGAAAGGTCAACCCCACTGCTGAAGCAAATATGAAATTCTGGCCTTGCGGAATATGCCGTAAAAATTGTAAAATTTATTATAATTTTTTGTATAAAACCAAAACTGTTTAAACCGCGTCTGCTAATCGGTGATTCAATGTTATTTGTTTTATACCAAACACCTGCTTTTAACATGCATAGTATAATTGTTTTATTTGCTGATGATGATATACATGTGCATGTCACTTTTATCGTTCTTAAATCATGTGTAACTCTTTTAATTTTATAAAATTAAAATTTGTCTGTGAAATTTGAATCGTTTTGACATTTTTCATTTTGATATCGTTTTTGAAAAAACATGTCTTCTGATATCTAACATTTTATAAATCTTCAGCATAAGCTGTGATCTATTATTATCTGTCTTTCGAAATAGTATTCATATATAATGGTTTAAATTGATACATTCATACTTGTTTTTGTGCTTTTTTTTTTTACAAATGTCTAATATCTGAATTTGCAAAAAAAAAATCAATGTGCATAACTTATTTCATCGACACAAAGTTGTCTCATGCCATTACAATTTCTATATGTTTTCCCCGGGCACTTTTTCCTTCACCCAGGCGCTTTTTCTTTTCCCCGGGCGCTTTTTTGTAGGACTTGGATCTTATATAGTTCAGAGGGTCATTCATTAGCTTTCAACAATAGCCATAAATGTCACTTGTGACGGTTTATAGAGTAGTCTAGCTATTACGTCGGCAGAATACATGTACGATAAATGTCTGGAAGATACATGTACTTTTACTTGAAGTTGTATTAATTATGTTACTAGTAGATTGGAATACACATTGTGTAACAAATATCAGTTAAAAAAAGGCTTACTTCATCAGATGGACACAATTAAAAATACATCTTACAAATACATGATGTGACGGGAACTTGTACATCACAACAACAAAATGACACTGAATACAGATGTGAGAGTACTCACAGCAACTGACAGCTAGTTCAAAGCCAAAAACAACTAATAAGAAAAAGCATGCATCCGTAAAGTCTTAATTGTCAATCGGTACACATCCAACATCCATGATGGATTTTAGTATAAAGGTGTCATATTAAACAGTCAGACAAAAACATGATTTTGTGCAGTGCCAAGACACAGGATTTGATAGATTGTAGATCCATGTCTGGATGAGTTTAAGAACCGTTTTCTATATACACGACAAATAAAAACTAAATTGAATGATGTAATTCCTTTCTGAGATATGTGTACAACATTTGACTTATTTCCTAAAATGAATTGAAATCAGAAACTTCTTATCATGGTATTAGAAATCTAAACAAAACTTTATAACATTTTGATTTAGCTGGCAGTCAAAAAAAGACACTTTTACTTTGAATAGCATCATATCTTAATATTAGATGATTATTATGGTAACTATCATGGCCATGAAAAAGGAAGGAATATTTAAAAAAAAACAGCTGGATCTTTCTATTCTTTTTTGTATAAAAAGTCCCTATTAAAGTAGAAAAAATACAAGTAACGAGATGGCACTGGAATTGAAAGAACGTTGCTGCTATTTACAGATTATTATTGGTCATTACTGTATATGAATATTTACATTCATAATATGGTCTGTAGTGATATTTCTTTTGAGAACTAAAAATGAAAGTACATTATCTCCCCTTTGACAATTTCCGTTTAAGTTTTAGTTTCCAAGAGTCCAAACAAGCCTTTTGACATTATACTGAAGTGAAAGTCGTGTGTATTTTATATATTACTCTAGGCGAGGTTTTCGTTAATAACATTTTCAGTCAGATTTAACAAAGTATAAAATAGTAATTCCAAAAGGAAATTACAGATTTGATCCCGATTGAAAGTAAAGTGAAAGTGAAAGTTGCATTTATGGAAGTTCCATTTGCATGTGAAATTTTTTGAAAAGTCACGACGTGGCGTACAAGATATTTTCAGAGATTAGCATTTTCTTTTGTCATGGATCAACCAACTGGACAAAGAGCGTATGAGCACCAAGATGGTGGTTCTTCGAGAGGACGTGGCGACAGAAATCAGAGAGGTGGAGGTAGAGGAAGAGGATATGATGGAGGTGGTAGTAGAGGATATGATAGAGGTGGTAACAGACCATACAACAGAGGTAATAATAGATCAGGTAATCAACCGAATAACAGAGACAATTACAGACAGGACAACAGACAGTTTAACCGAGAAGAGAGACCACAAAGTGGCGGATTTGGTAAACCCTCTTACCACAAGGGACCAAATGTACAACACCAGGAAGATATGGAACAAGGTCAAAACAATTTCAACGATAGGGCTAGACCTATAGACAAGAATCATGAAGATCATGTGAGAGATACTAGCCCAGACAGACAAGACAGATCACGGCCAACAAACAAAAATGATGAGGATCATACCAGGGATCCAAGTCCAGATAGAAGCTTACCTGAACACTGTATACAGGAGAATCAAGGTTCGTCTTCTGATGCTTCAACCCAAAACCAGTCACAGCAAGTCCAAAATACTGGGGCATCAGGTTCCCAGGGAAGGAACATAAACCAACAAGATTTTGATAGTCAAAATATGGAATGGAATGCACAACAAGGCCAAGGAAAAGAATTCTACAATCAAAACCAACATGGACAAGATTACAGACGTCAACACAGCAATAGAGGTAGAGGTCAACAACATAATGAAAATTGGGAGGACACACAGGGACAGGGTCAGGTCAGGGATCATCGGAATCAGCAGTATAATAGAAACCGTGATAATCATCAAAATTATGACAGACAGTACCAGAAGTATGATGAAAGACGAGAGGGTCATGGTAGAGATCAAAGAAATCAAGAATATTCTGACAACAAAGATGGGTACCAGCAAGGTCAGGGAATCAATAGAAGAGTCTATCAACAAAATAATGACAGGAGACAGCAAAGATCATGGGTAATATTTTGTTTTAGGTTCTAAAATCATACTCTTTCTTCCACATGCTTCAATCATGCCAGTAAATATTTCATACACCCTATGATACTGTCATCAAGAATTTAGATAATTACAAGGTCAAGTTTTCTAAACTCATGTTGGATAAGTAAACGAGACAGCACAACTTAGTATTTAGAAAGGAAGATAGGTGTCCACCAAGAAATAAAAGTACTAGATGGACTAGGAGGCAAACAACTACAAATTAAGTTGCAGCATAGAAAAAGTTTGCCAAAATTACAAATCTTGAGGCAAACAAAACTATCATCAGTTTTGAACTAGCACACACTTGACTTGCTCAAAGTTTTATCTTAATACTGATAACGAGTTCACCTCATCACATCTAACAATGCTCCCAGGTTTGTGTTCTCTCTAAAACAGTTAATAAAATAAGATCGCTTACTTTGGTTGAGTATTATATTATATATTAAAATCATAACATGTCATACAGCAATATATTCATGACTAGGAAATGTGTCTCTTACAGATCTAATCAGTAGAAAAAGTGAACAAACATTTTTTATCTTTTAATTGTCAATACTGTGAGAGTACTTAAGTTCATGGGTATCAATTTTTTGTGGTTTCAGCAATATTTACATGTTCCTGGGTTTATAAATTCGTTGATTTAAGTTATCTAGAAAGAAGGAAAAAATGAAAAATTGAAGTGTTTAGAAACGACAGTTACACTTACATGTAGTCTGGATTGAAGGAAATTGCTTAGTAAACAATGACCCGTATAAATCGTAGTGACAACACTAATTAACACAAGATAAAGTGATCAACAGACCATCAAATGTGTTTATTAGGCCATAAACATGTCACCTAAAGAATATAGTAACATAAACAATGCTATACATGTATCTTGAATTGTAAAATAATTCTTAACAAAATCAAGCCCAGCATGAAATTTTCATTTCCCATATGTACGAGAACTATGAGGATATAAAATGAACACTTTATCATACTACTATATCAGTACCGGAAATCTGACTTTCATTGATCAAAAATATTTATTATGAGAATTAAAATATCAAAAGTTGTACAGTTTAGGTTATTTAAGATTAAATGGATATAATCCTGCATGCAGCTGTAGTTCATAGTGCATTTGCCCTGTGACTACTATTATAGTATTCTCAGATTTGGCATTATTCAATATATTCTATAGATCATAACAGTAGTCAAACCTACATTGGTATCTTTCCATGATGTCTTGATTTGGACAATGGTTGTTTTATTTCGTTGGACACTTAAATTCGCGGATAATGTCATCCATGAAAACCACAAAAAATTGGTACCCCATGAAATAAAGTACTTTCACAGTATTACAACATAATTATAGTTTATTTTACATAATTATTATAGGGAGAAAAATCAGACTTCCAGCTATCAAAAGCACTGTCATTTATACTGAGACATGGTGCAGAAAAACAGGGATATAAAATGATGCCAGGTAGGTGTATAGTTCACTTATGATTAAAACCTATGTAATTTTGTAAAATGTTAATAGTCCATAAAATAAAGTTTTACTTTTATTGTCATTTATAATATTTTGGATTTTGAACATTTTGGATCAATTGCTTGAAATCTAAAAAAAAAGAGACAAATCTTTACAACAGCCAAAATGACACAGAAATGAACAACTATAAGTTCCTCAACTCACGGCATTCAACAATGAGCAAGCCTATACTGCATAGTCAGCTATTTGTGTGATGGCCCCAATTCTTACATATAATATCTGTAAAATAATAACAAATTCAAAAATTCTTCCGTAAGTTACATAGAACTACATGCAATGTGAAATATTATTCTAGCTGTGAATATTATTATGGTTTGATTGATTGGGTTTTGTTGCTTGAAGCCACTATAATAAAATAAAATGCTGCACTTACATTTGACTTAAAACTGACAGTCATTTAATTTGTTTTCAAGGTGGTTTTCTGTATGTTGACGAAATTCTTAAAAAGCAAAACAATCTACGGGATTATAACCTTGAAGATGTGAAAAGAATTGTTGAAACAAATGACAAAAAGAGATTTCATATGGAGCCAGATAAAGAAACAGGAAAAATGAAAATCCGAGCAAACCAAGGACACAGTATTGAAGTAAGTAATAATCAAACTATGGACATTAAACCATAGAAGGTAATACTATTGAATTAAGCGAAAATAAACTAATTTGAATGGTAAAATCAAAAAGAGTTTGTTACCAGTAACTGCTTAAATGCTACCATTACTCAAAAACATTGTTAACAACAAATTTCCCCGAACCAAAATGGTGGGAACCCTGAAAACATTATTTTTCAATGACATCACATAACAATATTTTGATAATTTTTCTTGTACCTTCTATTGTTGCTGTTTAAAATGTCCTTTTACAAACCAAGACCCTGTTGGGTTAATTTGAGTATCCTGACAAAGCTTTCATAGAGTTTTTGGCAATTATTTAAGTTTATAAATGAATATTTGTATCTTTTCAGGTGCAGGATCTTGAATTAAAACCACTACTATCTGCCAAGGAAGTTTCTATGGTTATCCATGGAACTTATTATAATTCTTGGGAGAAGATAAAGAACACAGTAAGTAGTTTATTTAATTATTGTGTCTTTGCTTCCAAAAAGTTTTATGTTTTTAGTATAACAGAAAATAAATGGTCTAACACCATCTGACCTAAATACATATACAAATACTGTGGATTCATTTATTTTCGTGGGTACCTATTTTCGTGGCTCGGAGAAAACTTACATATTAGTGGATATTTAATTTCGTGGTTTTGGCAAAGTCTACACTCATTCCTTTAGAAAATTTGTAATTCGTTAAACATTTGAATTCCACGAAATCCACGAAAATTGGTATCCAACGAACAATAATGAATCCACAGTACCAACTTTCCACTCTGTTTTTGTATCTCATCAGCATCAGTCCAACACAAGTGAAATTATTTGACTGAAATGACAAGGTTAGAATATCTTCATTTCTAATAACCAGTACTCAACGATTTTGTTTTCTTATTTCAAAGTTTTGAGCTTTGCCATTGGTTCTTGTACTGTAGTAACCATTATTTCATATTATCTATATGTCAATTAAGGAATACCATTACTGTATTTAAGAGCTGCAACCACCAATCAGGGTTTTGATGGTTGCAAATATCCATTTGCTGGCTCAGCTCTGAGTCCCCTGTAAAACTGCATTTGTGACCGTCAAATCCCCGATTGATGGTTGCAATTCTTCAAATTCAGTACTGTTATTCCTAATGCAGTACTCTTAAAATGTCAAAAATTAAATGTTTCATATAACATATGACAGACAGTACTTTATTTGTAATTTCAATTGCAATTTCTATATGTATGTATCATACACACTGAACAAATAAATGAAAGTTGATTTAAATTTTTTAGGGCTTAAGTCGAATGAATAGAAACCATATCCACTTTGCTGCAGGAGAACCAGGAGAAAATGGAGTCATCAGTGGTAAGTCTTTGCTGAGGCAGATTGTGGAAAGGGGCCCACAGTGCTAGCCCTCCCCCTTTCGTGGAAGTTTTTTTTTTTTATTGATTACTGAATAATTACTGATAAAAAAATTTCTGAGAAAAAATGGTTGATAATTTAGGGAATCACTAAACCATCTGTTAAAGTTATCCCATGGTCTAAAATCTTAATCTATGCTTCTTTCCTTAAACTGATAACTAGGTCTATCTTCTTTCAGGTTAAAGTTTTTGGTCAAGGTAGTTTTTGAAGTACATCAACTTAAAACTTAGTACATATATTCCCTATGATATAATCTTTTGAATTTTAATGCTAAATAAGAGTTGACCCAAATTTCATAGTCCACTGAACATAGAAATTGAAAATGCAAGTCGGGTGTCCGTGTACATGTACTATGAACACATTCTTGTTTCTAATTATTTTACTAACCATATATTTTTTACAGGCATGAGACAATCCTGTGAAGTTATGATATTTATTAACCTAGAGACAGCTTTAAAAGGTAAGAGATCATCAAGAATTCCTACCGGATACTCAAATGTTTCTAGAAAATATTTAATATGGTACCTAACACTACAGGGAGATAACTCTATAAAATCAGCTAAAAGTTTTAATTACATTGTGTTGTTAATGGAATATTAAGCTTCTCAATGATCAAAATTAGTGTTTGTCAAACTGATATATTACCAGTGAAATTTTTCTGAAATATTTGTTGGTTTAAATTTTTTGAAATTTTTATATTTTTGTCAAAAGGTCAAATAAGTATTTTGTAAAAAAATTATAAAAATTAAACAAGCCAAACAAATTTTAGTCAAGGTGTTGGGTACCACCTTAATACTACTGTGGATTCACCAATATTCATTTGAGACCTATTTTTCCTTGATATAGGCATTGTAGGGAAACCACAAATTTAAATGTTCAAGTAATTACAAATGTTGTTAAGAAATGTATACAGACTTGAAATTAAATATCCACAAATATGCAAGTTTTCCTCAAACTATGAAAATTGGTACCCACAAATATTCTTCTGATATGTTTGTAATATTTGCCACTGGATGTTAAACATCACTTCATCGACATCATCATTGAATAGAACTCAAATTAATACAGTTGCATTACTATCAATTTGTCAACCACTTCAAGGCCCTGCTCCTTGTTTGTGATCCAGAAACTTTGAATTAATTATCAATGTTATGTAGCTGTCCGTCAGATTGTCTTTTTTCTGAATTTTCTATATATAATGAGACCATATTTCTGTCAACAGTTTATTATTTAAGGAATGACTGTAATAATTTTTCTGTCTATGAAGATATAACATAAAAAATGTGGTCACACTGAATAACGCGCATAGCGGGTTATTTAACAGTGTGCACTACATTTATTTATGTTATTTCAAATAGACAGAAAAAATATTACAGTCATTTCTTATAATTTAATTCTAAATTCCATTTTAAACTGTAGAAAACCATGAAAAAACATTGATGACGTCACGGTCACATGACTAAATTATGTCTATGGGCTCATAACAAAATGACGTCAGCCAATCAAAATTAAATTATTGAATGATCAGTTTGTAAATTTTACAATACATTTTACATTGACCATAGAATCACTTGTACAAATTTAGTATGCTGTCCTATTTAATGTTCACCCATGTTTCAATTTTAAATAATTTATTTTAAATACTGTGGAATCATTGATTTATTGGCTACAGATTTTTCGTGGATTTCGTGGTTACAGGTGAATGACAAATTTACTATAGACTTGTATGTAGACTGCATCAGAACCACGAAATTGAATATCCACGAACATGCAAGTGTTCCCTTATCTACAAAAAATTGGTACCCACGAAAATAAATGAATCCACAGTATGTTATATAGGACAATTTATTTATTTTAGATGGATTCAAGTTTTTCCGGTCAGCTAATAATGTTATACTTTGTGCTGGAAATGAAGATGGAGTTATTCCCCCAAAATACTTTGTAGAAGCTGTACAGAGGAACCCAAGTAAGTCATATTACTGTACAAAATGTACTTGAAAAAAAGAATTTTAAGGTGCAACGCAGTTTTTTCTAGGAAGGGGGAGAAGAATGCCACATAAGCAATGTATCAAGTAACTGAAAGCATTTGACAATCTTTTAAGGGTTTCAATTAAAAATCCAGTAATGTTTTTTCCATGCTTGTCCTGAAACAGAGAAAAACACTTACATGAAGCACACCTGAGTATAACATGCGGGGCCAAAGACATATAAAAAATGCAGCTTATTTAACTGTATAAACTAATGTCTATTCTATAGATATTAAAGACTTTTTGAAGGAATAGTATAAAAACTTGGTTTGGACAATTTTACAACAATTAAAAAATTACCTCCTGTCTCATTTCAAATATCTAATTACCATAATAAAATGTATTGAAATAATAGGCAACACTTTAATAATAGCCATGAAATATAATTTAACTAATAATGAATTGTAAGTATGCTTAAGTTACATGATAGAGAGAACAATGAAATTAAATCCATCACTGAAGTCTCTAAAATGAAGTATAGACAATTGAATAGATAAAAACACAATGCATTAAACTGTTGTACAATTGTATTTCAAGAAATGTGTACATACATATATATCAACAGACTACTAACCTGGCTAATCAGTGGAAGTTACAGGATACATCAAGAAAAGCTTGTTTCTTGAAGTAACAATGTAACATGCATGTTTGGTCTTTTTTCTCTATATATTTTTTCTATATTTTTTTTAATCAGGACAGAGATTACAGTTTGATGAGAATGTGAAAGTAGTAAAAGTACCTATTGGTGGTGCAAGTTTGGTACAGGATGGAAAAGGAAAGAAGAAGAAAAACAAGAAAAACAAAGGAGATAGAGAGAAAGAAGAAGGAACAGAAACACAGAAAAAGAAAGATAAGACAGAAATAGACGAGACTGCAGTGGAAGATACAGCACAAATGTTTAATGAAAAGATGGAAGTGGATTCACCAAGTGGATCTAAGGCTGTGGATGTGCCAAGGAAGTCTGAAGCTCAGAATGTTAAAGCAGCAAGTGGATCTGGAGCACTGGGTAAATTAAAAGATGATTATCCTAACACTCCTCCTAATAGCTGGGAGGATGATGACAAGTTTGAAGATGCTGTACAGCATCAGGAGGTACAGCATCAGGAACCGGATGAGGAATTTGTGGATGCTCATGGATCTGGTCCGGATGTTATTCTGGAATCTAGTAAGTATGCCATGACTTAATGACGTACTAAATTATAATCCTGGCACCTTTGATAACTATTTATGTAGATAAAAAGATATGACTAGTATTTGTATCATAATAATTCTATGTGCCCCATATTTGATTATCTTTTCCAGTCAATGTCAATGTCAATCAGTCTGTTTAAAAGTATAATGTCATCTTGAAACTAATTACACATATTCTTTATGATTTGCAGTTCTAAATAAACTTATGAAGATACATTTTAATAACTCCATAGTTTTTACATATATTCTATAATCCTTTACTTTCCAAATCAGCATAAATGGTTGAGCTCAATCACTTGTAAAAGGTGTAATACCACCAAATCATGGTACGTCACATCCGGTTGTAAACGCAAGTAGGTCTAAAACAATATTCCCTTGAATTTGACCGTTGTAGGTAATTAATCCTACATTTTATTGCAGTAAAACTATTTCTGTGTCATAAACATATGTCTTGGGTATTTCAAAACACCATTACTTTTTATTTGTGATTTCTATAGAAAATTTTGTAATCTTGAGGTTACATGGTGACTAAACCTTGTGCACAGATAGAATAAGGGGAGAAATTTGATTGGTTAACTTCCAATGATGGTTATTTTCTTATATGCAATGAAATGTTATGTGAAATTTTTTCTATAGAACTGGACAGGATAAAACTTTACTCATGCCAAGTCAATGAAGTTTTTCTTTATTTGAAACAAAGATAAATTCTGCACAATTTTTTGAAAAGTGCAAATTTAACAAAGACTAATAGGGGAAAATCAATGGTGGTATTACACCTAAAAATATCCAATATCACTACACAGAGATTTTTTGTTTACACACAACTTAGGATATTGGGGATATTGAAACATTTGAAATAGCCGTTGAATAAGGTTCTACATCTATATTGTTCTATTGAAACTACACATCGACAAGACGTGTCTGTATGCCAACAGTTTATTGATGCTATACATAATAAGATAAAGCTTTTCTTAATGTTTATATTTTGAACTTTATTTTAGGTGAAGAAATAATCACAATAAATGACCCTGATAATAGTATGAGTGCTGTAGATTATCTGATGGAGAAGGCTGTGGTGGCTGCCCATGTGGAACTGTCTGAAGATGGCTTAAAGAGAATTACATGTGTAACTGAAGATAAATCTTACATCTTTGAAGTGGAAAATAGTCCTTACTTAATGACTTCTGGCAAAGTGGCAGAATTTTTCAATTGGATCCCTGAACCAAAAGGTCCATTCAAAGTAAGGATTTAAAAAAGTTATCAGGGTTTAAATAAGTCAGCTATACTGTGTGATGCGTTTTCAGATTCATCACTCAACAACTTCCTGTTTGCCTAACACTTTTATCATTTTACACATGATAGCAAAGTTGAAAGTTTTCATCACATTTTTCTCAGGAACTGCAATACAAGGATTTATGAAATTTGATTTCAGAGTTAAATATAATTCAGCTTTACAGTATGATACATTTTCAGATTCATCACTCAACAACTTTTATGTTTACCGAAATATTTGGTTGGGGGTATCATCAGTGTCAGAGCAGAAGGCGGCAGTTTCACTTGTTAAAATATTCATTTTGAATTTTTCTAACTTTTCTTTTAATAAATGCACTTTGATTTTTTTAAGTAGACAAGTAGATACTATCTGGCATAATTTTTTTTTTTACAGATCAATAACTGTCACCGTTCATAGAATCATTTTGAGAAAAAATGTGTAAATAGTATTTAATTTAGTTATACTAACACCATCATTTTCTTTCAGGTATTTCATGGACTAGATTCAAAGACATGTGCTGTGTTTTTTGACAAATATGAAATTATTTTGGATGGAACTAAAATATATGATCTCAAGGTTTGTCCTCTCATTTCTTTTTCTGTAATCATATTCATTTTTCTAATGCAATCTATATGAAATAGTTTTGTTCATTGGTATAATGTGTCATCAAATCCATAATTGACACCTCTGGAGCCACCATATTGAATTGCTTGAATGCATTTATGTTCTATTATTAAGACATTCATAAAAATATAACAACACCAAGCTAGAAATCGTCTTTTCAATTGGATATTATCTGATATCTGAATTGTACAAGTCATGAAATATCATCCCTCATGAAAGTTTACATTTGAATGACATCATGTTTTGCAATGAAATATATGCTACAAAAAAAAAAGTTTCACAGGATTCAGCATTAACCAACAATTTCTTTTTGTGATGCAACAGTAATGTAGTCAAGTTGACTTCTTCCATGATTTGAACTTGACAGTCACATATATCCTTTCTGCATTGGAGACCTTGAAATTGACAATAAATGGTGGGAACTCCAACTACATTATTGCTATTCATTAACCACTGATCATCAATATGTTCAGAATGAACATGAAGCTTAATGGTTTACATTTTTGTCAGCTTCAATGATTGATTTACCTGACTGACTGATTTCATTTTCATTCCTTTATCTAGAAATTTAAGAAAAAAAATTCTTTTAAATTAGTTTGAGAGTTGATTTAGTATAACTGTTTTGAATTCAAGAAATAAAGTAACAAAGGTCATTCTTATATTAATTATGAAAATTTTGAGTGGCTGTCATTCACAAAGGCTGCATTTCTTTATTTATAATGTAGAAACACCTGTTGAAGATGCAAATTGATTTAGAATAAATAAAGTCTTTATATGCCTGGTAATTTTTTGCAGGTTGCCTATGATATATTGAAGGATGGAAGTTTTGGTGATATGGATAAATTAAAGAAGACTGGATTCATTCCTGACTGTGTCCCTGTTGACAAAGATAATGTGACTGCTGTTTGTTTACCCTACCTAAAGGCATATCAGTATTTCTCTAAGTAAGTGTATCCTTATTCTGTTTTCTGTTAAATCTGATAAATTTCTCATTCACAATTGTTTTAATTTTATGTTATGATCTCATTACAGCTCTTTTCATAATGCTAGCTAAACAAAGGTTTGATGGACTTTCTTGCTTTGATAGTATCAATTTTTGCTCAAGTATTGTAATTTAGATTGAAACTCTTGAAACAATTTAAAATGGCTGATTTAGACTTGCATATAAATTTTGTTTAAATTTGATGGGACATTATCAAATAATCAAATATACCTATACGCATGTTTAACTCTGCCTACATATGTTTTTTGCAGACGTCAATCTTATTAACAATGCTTGAGCAAACATTTATACAAAAGAAACATGCAAGTCCATCATACCTTTGTCTTACTAGCATTATGAAAAGAGCTGTAATGAGGTCATACTTTACTCATCTAGACTGAAGGGTCAAGTGCTTTTTTATTCATCACTATACGGTAATCTACCATTTACATTAAATCTGTCTGACGACTCCAATAGTTGTTGTGTCTTTACTTACAAAGGAATAGGTCCGGTAAGGACCGATTTTGCCCTCAAATTTCAGGTTCATCTTACGAAGGATTTTGACCACTTTTTAAACACTTAGGTGTCTATTTCATTTAAATCAATAAGTTTATGTGAAAGATTTTAACTGATTTTGTCATTTTAAATGACCCGATTCAAGCTCAAATATGAAAATCTACCAAATATGCCAAAAAATGTCACTTTTCAGATGGTTTTTGTTTAAAATGAAAGTGGCCGCATCCGTGTTCATCCTCAATCTTTATATATGTTATGTATTATCATAAAATACAAATTACATTTTAATATTAAGGATGAACACTAATGCGGCCACTTTCTTTTCACACGAAAATCGCCTAAAATTTAACAAAAATGCTAGAATTGTGAAGATTTCTGTAATTTAGCCTGACTTAATGGTGCTAGTACCTGATATATGTGCATTGCATTGTCAAAAACAGACCATTTTTATGTAGCAGGACCATTCTACTGTACAATAAATATTTAAAAGTTTACATTTTATCAATTTTGTAAAACTGCTATATTTTGGGGCCAAAAAGGGGTCTTACTGGACCTACTCCTTTTACCACTTTTTTTTCATTTTTTGCCTATTATATTGAAATTTATTATTATAGATAGAGAGAAACGTTAAATTGCAAAAATGATCAGATTACAAATAAGTAAATGGATTAAAATTGTATGTTTACTCATTTTTAGAGTTATTGCCCTTTGCTGATGATTTGTACAATTTTTTGGTGTTGTCTTATTTCTTAAAACTTATAAGAGATAGAAAGAAACTAAAAGTGATGACCAAGAAAAGATCTGCAATGAAGATAAAATGGTTGAAATTGTCCAATGACTCTTTGTTGGAGTTATTGCCCTTTCATAACCATTTTCACCATTTTTTGCATTTTGCTATATATGCTAACAATTATAATATAGATAGATAGAAACTTTTAAAAATAAACAAAAATGATAAGAATTACAAGACCTTCTAACCAGTCAATTTTTGCCAAATAGTTAGTAGACTATTTAAGGAATAACAGTACTGTAGTTGAAGAGTTGCCACTGTCAATTGTAGATTTGACGGTCACAAATGCAGTTTTACTGGCGACGCGTAGTGGAGACAGTAAAATGGAGATTTGCGACCCTCAAATCAAAATTGATGGTGGCAAGTCTTCAACTACAGTACTGTTATTCCGATTCTAATGCATAACAAAAAGAAACAAGAATGTGTCCACAGTACACGGATGACCCACTCGAACTATCATTTCTATGTTTACTAGACCGTGAAATTGGGATAAATTCTCTAATTTGGCATTAAAATTAGAATGATCTTATCAAAGGGAACATGTATACTAAGTTTCAAGTTGATTGGACTTCAACTTCATCAAAAACTACCTTGACCAAAAACTTTAACCTGAAGTGTAACAGACGGACGAACGGACGCACAGACCAGAAAACAAAATGCCCCTTTACTATTGTAGGTGGGGCATAAAAATACGATAAAACTTGAAAAAAATGTCTAAATTTGACAAAAAGAAAAAAATCAGCTAAACTTCATGTATGATTTTGGCACAAAGACCTGCATGGCTAAACGTGACGTCATACAAATGAAAACTTACAAACTGGGGGTTATTATGTTACCTGTACGCTTCCAATTCTGATAAAATTACATTAAAAAGGCTAATTCGAGGTAGGTGTTGTTTTATTTTCGATTATATAGTAGTAATCGAACATTTGTTGATTCAATCAATTCAAAATGGCGGGTCCCTGCTTAGTTATGCCTGGTCAACTGTAGATTTGACGGTAACTTTGAGCCAATGAAAAAAAATTGCATTAGAATACTCTTTATAGGAGTTTTTGTCCATTTATTAGGAAATTTTGTTTACTCTCTTTTGTTATTGGAACAAAAGCTAAAAATATAGAGCTACACTAAACAGACTTCCATGATCAGCAATATGAAATTTTTGTCATTGATTCTTTTCTTGTCTACAATGTCTGAGAGTGTCCTTTGTTGATGAGCATATAGACAAAGTTGAGCAACACAGGCTCTTTAGAGCCTTCAATTGATATTTGCACAATCTCCTTTTATTCAAAAACCATAAAACATTGATTTATATTTATATTTTCAGTGAAGTGAGTAAGGAATTGAAAGATTACAAGAAACTACTGTTTCAAATGGTCAAGGCTGACATTGATACTGGCAAGATGAAAAAACTAAAAGATAAAATAAAGAAAGATTTGAAAGTTGCCCATCAAGCAGCAATCACTGCCCAAGAACCAAAAAAATCAAAGACAAAGAAGCACAAAGGGGGTCACTGATTACCAGACAATTTAGGCAAACAAACAGAGAAAGATTTAGGATTAATTATTTACTGTGAATACAATAAAAATGTGTACATATACTATTTTTTTATTATTTTTTTGGTTATTGGACAAACATGTGAAATTAGTGCCAATTTATAAAATGTTACAAAATGCAAATATAGAGTTCCAACTAATGCAATGCTAGTCGCACAGCTTTTCTTGTAGTAATAAATGCATCATAAATTGTTGAATTTACAAATATTTGTTGCTGTTTTCTTTTTGTTTTGACAATATAGTGCTGTAACTTATGCTTTTACATAAAAAAAATTATTTAGAAATTGTTTTACATAGTGCTAACATGTAAATTCACAAGGCTTACATTAAAGAAAAGTGCTGTAAATATCGTGCTGACGGGAAATTTCATGCTGCTAATACATGAAAAACTGATCCACACTACTTCTAATTGGAAGTTTAGGAAAGTGATACTTATGCGTCATGGATTCATATCTTAACAAGTATTTTTTTCTTTTATTTATTGATTTGTTCCCATAACAGAGGCTTGGGTCTAAAATTTATTAAAAAAATAATAACTTTGTGAAATAAGTGTTAATGCTGTCTATTTTCATACAACAGTGCTATTTTATATTTAAAATGTTACATTTTAATATATTTCAATGCCATTATATGCTTGTAAATTGAGATCTCTGAAATCCTACGATGGAATCTTCACCCATCAAATATTAAAATATACCTGTAACCTGTAAATAGTCATTGTGATATCATAGAATGCATATCTGTCTTTTTAGTCTCAGTTTTCTTGAAAGCAATGTTCAAGATCCATGTACAATTTAAAAATGTTTATGTACCACATTTATAACAACTAGTAATTTCTATGGTGTTATACGATTGTTATATGCTTTGAATAAAGAGCATAAAGCTATGATTTGGATGGATGTTAAATAAAAGTTAAATGCTTAGAAAAGAATTGATTAAAATGTGCAATGCTAAGGGACTTGAGTGGTATTCTGTATTTTCAACTTTTTGTTTAACACATACATTTGGCAGCTCTTATGTTTGATAGCCAGCAATTGAGTAAAGAAGGCATATACTTTTATAATTATTTTTTTAAATTAATTTGGTAAAAAAATATATATATTGTCATTATGTAAAATGCAGTCATGCTGATACATTGATTTAAGTTTCCTTTGAGTATCTTTGTATGTTTGTGAGAGTTATTGTAAATTTTAAATGTTGATTTCTTGCACATATTAAAATCACAGGTAATAGCAAAGTTACTGCCCTTGGATATGTAAATGTGAATGTTTGAATAAACCATAAATTAACAAAAAATGTATTCCCAGTAAATTATAATTTTTGACATTACATTCGAGAGTTGAATTGTTTATAGCTATAACTGGTTGTGTTAAATCCAAAACAATACTGTAAATTTATAAATTTTTGTGGGTATCAATTTTTCTGGAAATATGAAAACTTGTATTTTCATGGATACCTAATTTCATGGTTTTGCTTATAAAAAATCACCAGATGGAACTAACCAGTTGTAAGATAAATAGTCGACACATTATGAGTTTGAGTATTTTAATTATTGTTATACTGTGGATTCATTATTATTCGTTGGATACCAATTTTCGTGGGTTTCGTGGGTACAGGTTAACTACCAAGTCAAATGTTCAACTAAGTACCTATTCTCAATATGCTTTGTATACAGATATTGGCAAAACCATGAAATCAAATATCCACGAAGATGCAAGTTTTCAGCAATCCAAGAAAATTGGTACCCACGAAAATAACTGAATCCACAATACATGTAGTATTATGCTTTAAATGTGATTTCATTGTTGGTGTTTAGTCTGTTTAAGTCTTATTTTTGTTATAATTTTCCATATCATGATATGAAAGGTTTTTTCTTATTCATCTTTAAATGTAATTGTAGTCGAGAAACTCCTTTCAGCTTCAAAACCATCTACAATTATTATTTGTGTTGCTGTTTACCAGAAATATTTTTTATTAAAAATTCTTTTTAACTTCACTACAATGTATTATTAAAGGATCACTGTATTTTGAATATAAAAAAAATGAACTAAAACCATAGCATGCTTCTGGAAATTTTGCAAAATTATACAGGGCAAAACATTTTCAGTCAACATTGTGTTGTCATATTCTCTATGCCCTGATATATCATAAGTATTTTAAGACTTTTCGTGTAATGTTATCAATATTATAGTTTTGAAATTTATAGCTTGCTTTTACTTCTTTGTAGAAAAAGTTATGTCTTTTATGTAGTGGATCACCTAGAATTGTTCTGAAATCATTTTTTTTTAAATCGTCGCAATCTGTCTAATTTTCAATATATTATTTTTTTTATTTGAAAATTATGTAAAATTATGTTCCATTGAATTCAATATGTGACCATTAGTTTAGGGATTGATGATTGTGAATAAACAATCAAATTACTTCCTCATCATTAGGAATTATTTTTGTATAAACTTCTGTGCAGAAGGAGATATTAAAATTGTTAAGATAATGATATTTATGTGTCTTTGGCTGCATTTACACTGAGGCTTAAACAATTTATCTAACATTAAGGTGGTATCCAACACTTTAACAAAAATTAATTTGGCTCGGTTAATTTTCTCAACATTTTGACAAAGTGTTTACTTTGACCCTTTGACAAAAATATAAAAATTTCAAAAAAATTTGAACCAACCGTTTTATCAGAAAAATTACACTGGTTATATAGCAGTTTGACAAAAACTTATTTTAATCTTTGAAAAGCTTAATTTTCCCTTAACAACACAACGTAATTAAAACGTTAAGCTGATTTTACAGAGTTATCTCCCTGTAGTGTTAGGTACCACCTTAAGTAAAAAATTTCAACCTGTAAATTTTTATAACAAATTCAATTTTAAATTTAGAATTGAGCTCAATTCAAACATTTTATTAAAATGTTTGCCTCACCTGTCTGGATGCAATCTAAGGGGTTACTTTTTTATGTTGAAGGTTATAACAAATAATAAAGTTTATGAAAAGGGTACTTAGACCATACATAAATTTGTATTAATTGTATGTAAATATAAAGATGTAAATATTAAAAATTGTGTAAACAAAACATGTTACACATGGGCAGTTTGAATGTAGCCCTAGTTAAAGTTCATTAATGTTTCACATTTTAAATGCTTGTTATATTCAAAATAAAATTACATTAGTAGTTTTGTGATTTGATATGTTTTGAACATGTCTAAATCATTGTAAGTTATCAGTGAGTTTTCGACTGTCCAATTTTGACATTCAGTAGTGTATTAAAACATGTCTTTTAATGAGGTTTTATAGCTTAATAAAAATTTCCAACAATGAAACAAGTGATAGTTTGGACTAATTGATAGAGTCAGTGATTGTAATTTTAAACACATAAGTAAATCATGGCCGAGGGTGAAACACACTTACTCCTTTGCTTCCCTTGGCTACTTTTGTATCACAAGTGAAAATGTGCCTCTGTGGCCAAGTGGTCTTTGTATTTAAACTACTGTATCACTTGCCAGTCAACACTTAGAGATTGTGAATTTCGAATCTCGCATGCCACCATGTGGTAAGAGTAATTAACTTAAATCTTAAGTGACTTAAGATTGTCATATTTCCTACCAGAGGACTTCTTCAGAACATTTTTGTGTACATATGGCAATATGGCAAGTGTTTAGACTTTGAATTATTTCATAGATATTAGAACCAAAGCTTATGTCAGTTGGTTAAAACAGATAGATTTTAAATATTTATCTGGATAAGATGATGATGATGATATAGTAATAAAGAGTTGTATAATTGAAAATGAGACAACTATCCAAAAGAGCTTTAATAACTTTAAACAATTTACGCAACCATCGGTAACTGTGAGGCCTTCCTAAGAAAGAAAGGTTTTAATTTGCATTAGAGAAGTGTTTCCAGTTAACTCCTCCTACAGTCAATTTTAATTGATATTTCTGCCTTTTTGCAAGAGTTATCTCCCTTTTCAATGCAAATCTCCATAGGAATTTTAAATGGTGATTTTTTTAGTCTTCCTCAAGTTAGATTTTATGGGACTTCTTTCTGTGTATATTTAGGGTATAATGCTAAAGATTACAACTTTAAAATCTTTTGTTGCAATTACTTTCAGGTTAGAGTCAAATTTATGCTAGATTGACTGGACTAGTATCTTTGATGACTTTAATTGTAGATGGTCTCAAAGTCATCACCTCAATTAATTTTCAGATCATTAATGGGTCAATCCCTGCAAAAATTGGACATATGACTTAATCCATTAATCAACTATTTAATCCTAGGAGATAGTGCTCTTAGAGTGAGAAAAACACTTCTACCAAAAAGCTTTCAGTTGCATCTACTGTATCCTTCAGCTTCCAGTGGAGCCCTTGTCAATTAGATGCAGAATATATCTTCATCAATCATGTAAAATCCTCATGGATAGTTATGTTCGTTAGAAAAAAACTAGTACAATGTAGTAGAATATATTTTCATTTTAGGAATAACTGGAGTCATTATTTTTTTTGTAACAATTTTCATAGATTGAAGAAAATATGCATTTTTGTTGATATTTGATTTCATGGTTTTGCCTAAGTCTGCAAGTATACAAGTCTTTAGACAATTCATTCTTTGTTGAACATTTAAATTTTTGGTTTACCTTTACCCATGAAATCCAGAAAAATTGGTATCCATGAATAATAAAAAATCCACATTCATGTTGTGCTGGCAATAGAAAAGGAAGAAATGTGTTCAATAGTCAAAACAGATAGGATTTGGTCATTGTGTTGAAGACCCATTGATGCTCTTCTGCTCAATGGGTCTTCTGCTGTTTCTGCTCTTTGGTCAGTTATTGTCTCTTGAACACATTCCCTATATCCATTCTCAATTTTACTTAATTAATTTCAGTTCCTCTTGTTTCTGATTTTCAATTGATTTTGCAATAGAAGAACAACTACAAAAGCAACAAAATAATTTATTAAAAAAACTACTGTATAAATCATGGCACAAAAATATATATTGAACAAAGATATCACAGATATTCATGATATCGATCACTATCCTTTTTTGTCTACTTTAATTTACCAGAATTGACCCAAAATAAGTTGGAATGTTTTGAAAAAAAATCAACCTTCAAAATCAACAGCAAACACATATACAAATATAATAAAAGATAGTTTTTCAATTGGCATAATTTGATATAGATTCTATTTTTAGCCACAGCCATTTTTTTTTACGTAACAGAAAATTAAAAAACCTAAGGATCATTCAGCTTAAGTTTGGTTGGAATTGGTTTAGTAGTTTCAGAAGAGAAGATGTTTGAAATATTTTTCACCGGACAGATGACTGAACAACAGACTCCAAGTGATGGCAAAAGATCACATTTCCTTGTAGGTTTATATTCTACCGAAGAACGACTTCTGCTAGTTCGATCATTTTCTGATATTTGTTCCAATCTATAATTTCACACTGAACGCCTACATCTTTACATTTATCTGACTCAGTTTGTGTGGCTGTACTTTTTCCTTCAACGCTGACAGGATCGGGTACTATAGTTGATCTACATGTATATCTGCGTCCGTCAGGAAAGTCGACACTTTCGTGTTTCACAACAGCAATAACCTGACATTGTTCTTCCTGTGACTTTTGTGTTGCACATTGTTTTGCCATTTGCCTGGTTTCATTAAATTCTTGCTGTAAATTGTTATTCAAAGATACATGTGCTAAACCAGCTTGCAAATTAATTGTTGAGTTGCAGTTTTCTGGCAATTGTTTGGCAGCTGTAAAATTTTGATAGCTTGTAGAATCCTTGCTTGGAATGTTTTCTAATTTTTCCTCTCTCTCATTAGTAATTTCTTTTTCCTTTAATTCTGAAGCCAACTGATGAACAGGAAAATCCATCTTTCTTTTCTGTTTTTTAAACTTTGATGTTCGGCCTAAGTGAGATAGCCTTTCTTTATTAGCAGCTTTGTATTCTTTTTTCTTTCTCTCTTTAGCTTTTTTCAACTTTTCTGAATTAATTTCAGCCCTGACCATTTCAAACAGGTGTTTCTTGCAATCTTTTATTTCTTTTTGAAATTGGACCCTGCAGTAAAATTATTTTTGTATAGAGATTCTTATTAAACTTAATAATTGTATAACGTTCATTTGTTTCAATTATCATACAAGGCTGAAATTACAGAGCACCTGGCATGCTTTAAAATGTCAAGTTAACATTGTAATGATTTATAATAGAAGAGGGGAGAAACATGTTTATCAACATAACCAACAAACTCTGAGGTCCCAAATTAAAGTAATTTAAATCCTGACATCCAAAAATTTGAAAAAAATAATTCCCAGATCCTGAAAGGATCAATCCCGAAATCCTGAGCTTAAAAACACCCAATCCCAGAATCCCAATAAAGTTCCTTTCCCCCCTCATAGTATAAACTTGTTTCTTTTCTGTCTGAACAGCACATTTATTAAGAGCCATGCAATTTCATTTCAGCACTAAACCAGATGCTCCCCATGGGCTCAGCTTTATACGACCACAGAGGTTGAACCCTGAACGGTTGGGGCAAATATGGACACAACATTCAAGCTGGATTCAGCTCTAAATTTGGATTGTGATTTAATGGCCCGAGAACACAGTTATTTCGTAGTGCATTTCTTTAAGACAATAAATTCAAATTAAAAAAATCGCACCTCAAAATATCGACAATTCTGTATTAAGGGGGTGTAAAATTCAGTTTGACAGCTTCAGACGTGATAAAATTTGACCTTTTAGAACTGGACCAATTCACTACTTAACATAAAGTTTCAGCACCACAATTTTTTTGACATGTAATTACATCCCCCTTCTTAATATTTCATGCATTTAATATAAAGAAATAAATTGGGAAAGTGTATTAAATAAAACATGTTAGCTATACACTGTTTACACTAGGGACTATATTCGTAGACAATGAAAACCAAAGGACGATAACTGTGTCCTTGGACCTAATAGTTGACCTAGCATAGGTTTCTGACACAGAATGAATGTGGTCTAATGAACTTAAAATTTTTGTTTTGCCTTTGAGCAATTCACTATGCTGTTGAATATTAATCCTCTCAAAAAAATGTTTGAAGAAATTTTCTTTTTATTTATGAAATTTCAAATGAGAAAAATTGAACCCCCCCCATTTTTTTTTCTCACATCCCCCTATCCTTTATTCCAAAACTGATCTCAATTCAAATTTCTAATGGAGTTTGCAACAATAATTACTCATTTAAATACATCATAAAATATTAAAATGTATCAGTGAATGGTGAAGATTGTTTTAATTTATCAGTTGGTAGTAAAAGTGAATATACATTGTATATTGTATAAAACAATGATTTAAGTTGATTCAACTACCTATTCTGGACAAAGAAAGATAACTCCAATTGAAATTTCTTGCTATTGCACAATATTGTGCAATTAGATATTTCTTACTATTGCACAATACTGTGCAATTGAAAATTCTTTCTATTGCACAATACTGTGCAATTGAAGATTTCTTGCTATTGCGCAATTCTGTGCAATTGAAATTTCTTTCTATTGCACAATACTGTGCAATTGAAGATTTCTTGTTATTGCTGAGTACTGTGCAATTGACAATTTCTTTCTATTGCACAATACTTAATATAATAATTTTAGATCCTGATTTGGACCAACTTGAAAACTGGGCTCATAATCAAAAATCTAAGTACATGTTTGGATTCAGCATATCAAAGAACCCCAAGAATTTTATTTTTGTTAAAATAAAACTAAGTTTAATTTTGGACCCTTTGGACTTTAATGTAGACCAATTTGAAAACAGGACCAAAAATTAAGAATCTACACAGTTAGATTTGGCATATCAAAGAACCCCATTTATTCAATTTTTGATGAAATCAAACAAAGTTTGATTTTGGACTCGGATTTGGACTAACTTGAAAACTGAGGCAATAATAAAAAATCTAAGTACATTTTTAGATTCAGCATATCAAAGAATCCCAAGGATTCAATTTTTGTCTAAATCAAACTAAGTTTAATTTTGGACCCTTTGGACCTTAATGTAGACCAATTTGAAAACGGTACCAAAAATTAGGAATCTACATACACAGTTAGATTCGGCATATCAAAGAACCCCAATTATTCAACTTTTGATGAAATCAAACAAAGTTTAATTTTGGACCCTTTGGGCCCCTTGTTCCTTAACTGTTAGGACCAAAACTCCCAAAATCAATACCAACCTTCTTTTTATAGTCATAAACCTTGTGTTTAAATTTCATAGATTTCTATTTACTTATACTAAAGTTATGATGCGAAAACCAAGAAAAATGCTTATTTGGACCCCTTTTTGGCCCTAATTCCTAAACTATTAGGACCAAATCTCCCAAAATCAATACCAACCTTCCTTTTGTGGTCAAAAACATTGTGTTTTAATTTCATAGATTTCTATTTACTTATACCTAAGTTATGGTGCAAAAACCAAGAAAAATGCTTATTTGGACCACTTTTTGGCCCCTAATTCCTAAACTGTTCAAACCAAAACTCCCAAAATCACTACCAACCTTCCTTTTGTGGTCATAAACCTTGTGTCAAAATTTCATAGATTTCTATTTACTTAAACTAAAGTTACTGTGCGAAAAACAAAAAAAAAATGATTATTTGGGCCCTTTTTGGCCCCTAATTCCTAAAATGTTAAGATAAAAACTCCCAAAATCAATCCCAACCTGCCTTTTGTGGTCATAAACCTTGTGTTAAAATTTCATAGATTTCTATTCACTTTTACTAAAGTTGGGGTGCAAAAACTAAAAGTATTCGGACGACAACAACGACTACGCCAACGACGCAACGCCAACGTGATAGCAATATAAGAAGAAAATTTTTTCAAATTTTGCGGTTGTATAAAAACAGTTGGATGTCTGGTCAATGGATAAATAAGCATATAACATAACGGTACCCAAATTGCACCTATTTAGTAAAAATAGCAGTGGCCATCTTACAAGATTTTCTAGAGACTAAACAATTTGTATTTTTATGATTTGATACTATGCACATCTTTCAACATAGATAAACATATTGAGATATGCTCAAAACGTTCACAATATTTATCAGTAGATGAAGTGTTTACTGAAAAAAGCAAAATGTACTGAAACGTCGCCATGCAACGTCATCAAAACGTCATCTTTTTAAAATTATCAAACACAATATGTTATCCTTTATTTTTTAAATGAAGAGCAAGCATGGACCAATATACAATTGTTCAAAATATTTGAAGAAATTAAACAAAAACTCTGTTATTAGACTTTTGACAATGCGAATTTGAGCATGGATGTAATTTTGGTACTCCTCATTTCAGAATCATTGTTGGTTTGGAGGTCAGTTTAGACCAATTTTTCTAGGATCCCATATGGATTAAAAATCAAATTGCAGTACCTATATAAGTATTTAAAGAAGGATACGGCTACAAAATAAACACGGAATGGACATTTTTGTCTTTATCAGAAAAAAACTGTCAAAATAGGTGCAATTTGGGTACTGTCACGTTACAAGTACTACAATCTTACAATTTTCACTTTTTTGCCTGTATGTGTTATATTTTGTGATGGAATACTGTGGTACTGTAAATTAACAAATTATTGTGATGATTTTATTATGTGACATGGTTATATTCGAAATAAATTAAACATGCATTCTGAAATTTTTTATATGAATTGAACAGGATTTTTCTTAATTTTGGAAAAATTAAAATCACATTTTAGACTGAAATGACAAAATTGCAATAATAAATGCATGCAATAATTTTAGAATTTACAGTAATTACAAGACATGACTAAGCAAGGACTTCATAAATATAATCTTTTGGGGCATACACTATAGACAATTGTCAGGTCTGGATTCTGGAAGCACATGTCCAGTTAAAATATTATTAAAAAAAATTAAAGAGTTATTCAGAACATTTTTATCTAGAAACCATAATTTTTAGAATTTAATTCTGAGTTCAGCTTTCCATAGGAGCTAAGACCTTGACTTTTGACCAAATGAACACAAAATCTATCAGCTTCCAACATTTCCCTGCTTTAACCCAAGTGAACGGAGCCTCAAAACATTACCTAGAAACAATTAATTTCAATTATTTGTACTTTATTTTCAGTCAATTTTTATCAACGTAAACAGTGACATTTGACATTTTGATTAACAAGAGTGCACATGCTGAAATGCCTCGCCTTCTGTACTAATCATTGATATTATAGTCCTAAATATGAAGCTTTACTACAACAATCACATAAACTTAACTTGTTCCAAGAAATTGAGGCCAAGGTCATATAAACCATACAAGAAATACATGTACACCTTACAGTCATTCAATACACTAAATATAGTTTACCTTAATTATAGTTTCTAAGAAACAGACTTAACCAAATAAGCTAAACATTGACCAAAGAACCATGAAAAAAGGTCATGGTCAGATGAACCATGCCAAACAGACATGTACAGCTTACAATTCTTCCATACAACAAATATAGTTGACATATTGCTTACAGTTAAAAAAAAAACAGACCAAAACACACAAACTTAACACTGAGCAATGAGCCAGGAAAATGAGGTCAAGGTCAAATAAAATCTGTGAGCCTGGCATGCACATCATAAAATATTTCCATACACCAAATATATGCCACCTATTGCATAAAGTGTTAGAAAAAAAGACCAAATCTCAAATACTAAACTTTGACCACTGAACCATGAAAATGAGGTCAAGGTCAGATGACACCTGCCAGCTAGACATGTACACCTTACAATCATTCCATACACCAAATATGCTACACCAATTGCTTGTAGTATCTGAGATATGGACTTGACCACCAAAACTTACCAAATACAGTTATCCTATTTCTCATAGTAGAAAGAGAAATTAATGAACTTTTTTTTTCAAGTAGTCACTGAACCATGAAAATGAGGTCAAGGACAATGGGCATGTGACAAACAAAAACTTTGTCACATGAGGCATCTACCGTATATACAAAGCATGAAGCAACCAGGTCTTCCACCTTCTGAAATTAACACCACCGTAGCTGCCACCAGATCACTATTCACATGTCAAGCTTTCTAAGTCGCAGGATCCACAACAAATCAATCATTTACATATAAAGTTGTCAGTATGAATAAAAAAGGAAACACAGGTTACCATCTTGAAACCATTTTATTTTTGTTTTCTATTTTAGTGACATCGACGATGAACTTTGACTTAAAATTATTTTTTTTAACAGTAACCCTTTAAAAATATATTGGCATCTTTCCTTACCATATATTTTCCATCTGATAAGTTTCATTCCTATCTAGCAAGGATTAAAAAGAAATGTTTTCAGAGAACACACAAATTTTTACCTGATTTTCTCTAATCCTAACACAATTAATGGTAACAAAATTATTATCAACAAGAATGTGTCTATAGTGCATGGATGCCCCACTGCTGTGGTTTTCTTTTAAGTTCATTAACTTTTAATCCGCTATTATTGACAAATATTTCCTGTTTAGTCAGGAGCCTCTGGCCTTTGTTTGTCTTGTATGATTTTTAATTTTAGTTTCTTGTGTATAATTTGGAATTTAGTCTGACATCCATTATCACTGTACGTATAAGTATACATATTTTTTAAGGGGCCAGCTGAAAGACACCTCCAGGTGCGGGAGTTTCTCTCTACATTAAAGACTCATTGGTGGCCTTTGGCAGTTTACTCTATGGTCGGGTTGTTGTCACTTTGACACATTCCCCATTTCCTTTCTCAATTTTGCTATCAATTTCTGTGTTCAATGGACCTAGAAATTGGGCTAAAAACTCTAATTTGGCATTAAATTTAGAAAGATCATATCATACGGAACATGTGTACTATAAGTTTCAAGTAGATTGGACTTCAACTTCATCAAAAACTACCTTGACCAAAAACTTTCACCTGAAGCGGGATGAATGGACAAACGAACGAAAGGAAGGGCAGACGGACACACAGAGGAAAAAACATAATGCCCTTCTACTATCATAGGTGGGGCATAAAAATCCTGAAATAGTTTTGTTGTTAAATTTTTGCTGTGGTTTTCTTTTAAGTTTATTACTTTTAATCAGCTATTATTGTTATTTAAAATAATTATTAGAACTCAACATTGCTGGTATATATAATCAACTAAAATACTTACTGTGATAAATACTGATATGCCTTTATGTAGGTCAAACACACAGTATTTATGTTATAGATACAGTTGTAAGGACTGAATCCAGTTTTATTCAGTTCTGTGATGTGGGCATCTAAACACCTTTCCTTCATCAAATCATAAGCAATCTATAAAAAATGGTTGTATAGCAATGTAATATTAGAAGATTAATCTTTCCATGGTAATAAAATAAAAAGATTTGTCAAAACTCAATGAAAAAGAAAAACCAGTTGGTTAAGGCTAGGATCTCATTTCACAGAACTTCTATCTTAAGGAATACAAAATTTATCTCAACTTTATCAAATCATCATTAACCAGACACTGCCTTCTCTTACTGATTCTTCATAGTTAACATGTTTAAGATTCATAGTTGTTCTTCATAAATATCTATATATGATACAATTTAATTGTATGCATGAAGTTGTTTTTATGCCCCACCTACGATAGTAGAGGGGCATTATGTTTTCTGGCCTGTGCGTCCTTTCGTCTGTTAGTTTGTCTGTCCGTCCGTCCGTCCGTCCGTCCGTCTGTCTGTCTGTTCGTTCGTCCGTCTGTTACACTTCAGGTTTAAGTTTTTGGTCAAGGTAGTTTTTGATGAAGTTGAAGTCCAATCAACTTGAAACTTAGTATACATGTTCCCTTTGATAAGATCATTCTAATTTTAATGCCAAATTAGAGAATTTATTCCAATTTCACGGTCCAGTAAACATAGAAAATGAGTGCGAGTGGGGCATCCGTGTACTGTGGACACTTTCTTGTTTTATACTAGATTAATACAACTTAAGGCACATTTATTAGAATCAATGAAATTAATTTGGTAGATTACTGTGAATTCAGAATTTAAGTTATTGCATGTACATGTATTTTTCATTGCTTTTTTTTGAAGAAAGAAAAAGATATGAGATTAATTATTGTGCAGGAAAAACTGCATATGGATATATTTTATCAGTTATCAGAATGACAGATTTTATTATTGCTGTACTCCCAAATAAGCATTTTCAAATGATTCGAATAAATAAAAACCTTGCAATAATACCTGAATTTACAGTACTTGAAGCATCTGAAAGACTAAAGAACCTTTGAAAGCACCCTCACATACCGACATTGTCACTCACTGGACTAACAAAATCTCACCAGATTTCTAAGTTTAAAGACTAATAAGTCCATAAAACATTAACTTATAAAAATTTCTGATATATATGCTCATCTTCAAATTATGTCCTTATTATCTACAAAAATTTATGAAATTCTAATGCAGTGGTATATTAATTAATTTTGGGTCAACATTCTAAGTTCAAAGGAGCATAAATATAAGAAAAAAAATTGAAATTCCAATTTCCTGTCAATAAGCTGCACATCAAGGTCCTTATTATATACAAAGATTCATAAAATTCTGTTGTGTGCTTTCCAATGAGTTGTGAACACAAGAACAGGAATAAAAGAACAGAGTTCTTATGTCCCCTGAGTTGCGCTTATTGAATATTTCCAAAAGGCACCACTCATTTTTGAAAAAAGTCAACTGTCCACCATTATAGAACTAGTCCGAGATATAACTGGTTATAACTTAAAGTATAAGTTTTATAAAAATCTGGCATGAGTTGTACCTGTGAGAGCACTTAAACGAGTCCATTTTCCATAAATTTAATATTCTCAGTCAGGGGAATAACTTTTAAAAAAAACCACTATTTTAGAAATTTTCAAAGATATTGCTGATATTAACCTACAGGATAAGTACCGGTACTTGAATTGTACCTGTGAGATTGCTAAACTAGAGGCTCTTAAGAGCCTGTGTCGCTCACCTTGGTCTATGTGAATATTAAACAAAGGACGCAGATGGATTCATGACAACATTGTGTTTTGGTGATGGTGATGTGTTTGTACATCTTAATTTACTGAACATTCTAGCTGCTTACAATTATCTCTATCTATAATTAACTTGGCCCAGTAGTTTCAGAGGAGAAGATTTTTGTAAAAGATTACTAAGATTTACAAAAAATGGTTAAAACATGACTATAAAGGGCAATAACTCCTAAAGGGGTCAACTGACAATTTTGGTCATGTTAACTTATTTGTAGATCTTACTTTGCCAACATTTATTGTTTTTTACAGTTTATCTCTATCTATTATAATATTCAATTAATGAATGGCTATCAATTATTTTGAATTTATTGAACCATAAAACTAATTTTTGACTCTTCACATTGAATAATCCGCGAAGCGGATTATGTAAAATGTGAAGAGTCAAAAATTAGTTTTATGGTTCAATAAAATCAAAATAAATTATTGCCATTCATTATAAATAAATTTCTATCAAAAATACGGCTCAAAGAGTTTTTTATATTATTTACCTTGACAATAACAACGTACACACATGTTGGCGTATGAATACACAATGTCAGAGTGGGCGTGTCACCATAAAAATTGACAACATTGAAAATAAAACTAATAATTTTAACCAATCAGAAGACATTAAATACACAAAATTTATTTATGATAATATAAACAGCAAAATTTCCTTAAAATTAACAGTTCAGGGGCAGCTCCCAACAACGGGTTGTCCGATTCATCTGAAAATTTCAGGGCAGATAGATTTTGACCTGATAAACAATTTTACTCATGTCAGATTTGCTTTAAATGCTTTGGTTTTTGAGTTAGATAAGCCAAAAAATGAACTTTACCCCTATGTTCTATTTTTAACCGTGGTGGCCATCTTGGTTGGTTGACCTGGTCATGCCACACATTTCTTAAACTAGATACCCAAATGATGATTGTTTTAATTTGGCCCCTTAGTATTAGAGAAGAAGATTTTTGTAAAAGATTACTAAGATTTACGAAAAATGCTAAAAAATTGACTATAAAGGGCAATAACTCCTAAAGGGGTCAACTGACCATTTTGGTCATGTTGACTTATTTGTAAATCTTACTTTGCTGAACATTATTGCTGTTTACAGTTTATTTTGATTAGATAAATGATTTTGAAGTGAAAGGATGTGTTTCTGTGAGCTCCTGATTGATAATTACCATGGCTTTACTAAACAGTTTTACTGTTGTTAAATCACTGTTTAATTCCTTTAATGCAACTGTACTTTTTAATAATAGTAGTGAAATTAGTGAATTAACTGATAAAATTTTAGATGAAAGTATTTCATTGAATTTATCAGCTGAGAATATACCAGAATTTTTGCAAATTTCGCCTAAGAAGAATAGTGTTACAATTCATGTCTCATCACATATGATACAGGATGTTCAAGAAATTTTGGATAATGATTTAAATTTCATAAGGAGTCACTTTCAATATGGAAATATATATAAAACTGTGGACAATTCAGTGACAGTAACACTTTACGTAAGTACTGGTACCATTAATGTGCAAGGTAACAATGTTTTTACTTGGATTGATACTTTTGTTGCTAAGTGTGAATTACTTGAAAAGGAAATAATTTCATCTCAGCCAAGAGCATCAACACCAATTGAATTTATTCAAGACTTTATCAATAGCTCAATAGAATCAAATGAAGAAATAACTGAAAATGAAAATCATGAGGAGAGCCTAAATGTCCAAAATGACTCAATAACTAAATTGAAATCAAATTATATATGTACCAACTCTATATATTATGGCAAAAGTAGAGAGGACTTAATAAATATCATTAAACGTCTTGAATCTGAACTAGCAGTGAAAAAATGCAGTGAGCAATCAATACAAACTGAGTTATCAGCTGTTTCTGTTGAGTGCCAAACATCCCAATATGTCAACACTTGTGATGCATCAACCCAGACAAGACCAATTCCAGCTCCAAGACCTTCCAAGTTTAAACCCACAAAAGATCAATGCCGACCTGTCCTTGAGCCAAAATCCCAACAAGAAAACTCAAGTCCAAATCCAAAAACTATCAACAACCATAGTCCAGAGAAGGTTAAAAAATCAGGTGACAAAAATTTAATCATTGGATCATCAATTCTTAAAGGGATTAGAACTTCTGGCCTATCAAAGACCAACATAAGAACATTCAGAGGGGCACACATTGATAGAATAACAAAGGAAATTATGAATATGGATCTAAAAGCTTATAAGAATATTATTCTTCAAGTTGGTGGAAACGACATGAGTGGTGGAAAATCCTTGAAAGATTTTGAAAATGAATTTGAAAGTTTGCTCCTAGCAGCTCGTAGTTGTAGTAACTCTGACTGTAACATCATAGTCTCAGGACTCCCTCCCAGGATTGATGTAGATGTTTACAGGGCAAATGTAGCTTTAGAAAGATTATGTCAACATCTTGGACTAGTTTTTATAAGACAGTATGAAATGTATATGCGTGACAGCTTCGATCAAAACAATAATTTCTATGTTCATGATGGTATTCATTTCAATTCAAGAGGAACATCAAGATACATCAAAACAATCGATAACATAATAGGAATAATCAATACACACGATGAATGCGAGAACTGTGGTGAACTTAACCATAAAACATCTTTCTGTAGATTTAATATGAAAATTAAATGCTTCAAGTGTAATAGGTATGGACACAAACTAAAATTTTGTACTGCTTGAAAAAATGGCAAAGAAGAAAATGCCAATTTAATATCTGTTTCAAACAAATTTGATGTACTGACAATATTATGTTCTGAATGCAATTTATTTCCATGCATGTGTAAATTATTTTCTTTGACACAAGGGCTTCAGATTTCTGAGATAAAGAAAACTAAAAACACTAGAAAAACAATTAAAGAAAAGAATGAAAGTAATTTCTCACTTGACACAATCCAGGAAATGTCTACTGTCAAACTTTATAGTACTAATGATGGGTTGATTAATTCTGATATCTCTAACACTGAATCTCAGACATCTGGACAGGATACATTACTTGGTATTAAACAGCATGATACAAACTGTGTAATGTTTGATGATGAGTCTAATGTAGATAATTTATTATTACCTCTCCCTCAGGTCAATTTAATAATTGATGTGAAATTATCCTATGTGTCTGTGTTTATTTTAGCAATTAGTGTTTGTATATATTATATAATCAATTTAGAAAACCATGCATTGACAGCTAATGATAAGATTTTTAATTCTTATGGTTTTAGTAAATCAAAAGGTATTAGGATTTGTTCTCATAATGTTAATAGGATTGAAAGTAAATATGAAGAAATTAAACATAACCTTATGTTTTCTGATAACCAACCTGATGTATTAGGATTGTGTGAAACATTTTTAACAAAACACACTCCTGATAATAAATTACAAGTACCTGGTTATGTATTTGAAAGAAAGGACAGAACATCCCAAGGTGGGGGTGGTCTAATTGTTTACTTTTCTGAAACTATTAAATTTTTAAGAAAAAACAACATAGAAATAGGGGGTGTGGAAACAATGTGGTTTGAAATTAAACCAGATTACAAAAAATCTTTTTTATTATGTTTTGTGTATAGGCCACCAAAGTCACTGATATATTGGGTTGATGATTTTGAAAAAGAAATAAGAGTGGCAATGACCATCAATTCAGATATAACAATTATGGGTGATTTTAATTTCAATTTTAAAGCACCAAACAAAACTCCTCAAAAATGGCTGAATATTTTAGAATCATATAATTTTCAACAACTGATTGAAGAAGCCACAAGGGTAACAAAAGATACTAGTACACTGATTGATCATATTTATGTCAATAATCCAAATATGGTAGAGGAATCACATGTGTGTAGATATGCAATTAGTGACCATTATCCTATCTGTTTAACAAGGAAAGAAGTCAACATAGGCAAAAAGAATACACACAGTACAATTACATATAGAAATTTCAAAAATTTCAACCAAAACAATTTTTTATAAGTTCTGCAATCTACGCCTTTTCATGAAATTGAATTTGAAGAAAACCCCTCTGACTGTCTACAATTGTTTTATGATATGTTGAACAAGGCTTTAGATAAACATGCTCCTGTTGTTAAAAAGAGAGTTAAAAGAGACAGACAGCCTGAATGGTATAATAGTGAAATCATTTACGCTAGGAATATGAGAGATAAATATAATGCACTTGGTTTATGGAGTGAGTATAGATTTTGGAGAAATAAAACTAAACAAATTATTGATAACTCAAAAAAGAATTATTATAAAAATATGGTAAAAGACTCAAATGACCCTAAAACATTATGGAAATGTCTTCACAGTCTGAACCCAAAAGTTAAAAATACACCATATGAGTTGGCCACAGAAGATAACAATACAACTAAAAGTAAAAAATGTATAGCTGATACTTTTAATAACTTTTTCACTTCCTGTGCGGAAAAACTAAGAGAACAAGGAAGTTATACACCGGTTAACAAAGCAGATTTTAGTAATCTTAGTAAATTTGTTAAAAATAAATTACATAAACATGAAAAATTTTCTATACCTCCAGTGAATATGAATGAGCTATTTAATGAATTAGCAAAACTTGATATAAATAAAGCATCTGGTATGGATAATATTGGTCCAAAAATCCTAAGATTAAGTGCCCCTTTTATTGCATCACCTCTCACATATATATTTAACAGAATGATAGATACTGGTATATATCCTTCATTACTAAAGAATGCTAAGGTAACACCAGTTTTCAAGGATGGTGACAAGCTTTTAGCAACAAATTACAGACCTATATCTGTTCTTCCAACTTTATCAAAATTAATAGAAAAACATGTTTCTAATAAAATGTACAAATATTTATCTAAACTTAAACTTTTACACCCTACACAATCTGGTTTCAGGCCGCAGCATTCTTGTCAAACTGCACTTATCAATATCATTGACAAATGGTTGCAAGAAATGAATGATGGTAATTTAAATCTAGCAATTTTATTAGATTTTAAAAAAGCTTTTGATTTGGTAGATCATGATATTCTTTGTTTAAAGCTTGAAATTTATGGATTTAGTGAGGCTACTGTTAGTTTTTTTAAGTCATACCTCAATAACAGAAAACAGCAGGTAAACATTTGTAATGTTTATTCTGAACAACAACATATAAAATTTGGTGTCCCCCAAGGTTCTATACTTGGTCCCCTATTGTTTGTACTATTTATAAACGACCTTCCCTTATGTATTGAAAATTGTGAAACAGACCTATATGCTGATGACACCACTCTTCATAAATCTGGGAAAAACATAGAAAACATACATGATGATGTTCAAGAAGATTTATACAGGGTTGAAGAGTGGTGTAAAATGAACAACATGTTCATTAATGCAAATAAAACAAAATGTTTGGTTACTGGAACAAAACAGAAACTATCAATTCAGACTTATCAACCAAACTTGATAATAAATTCAAAAGTTTTACAAAATTCTTCATGTGAAAAATTATTAGGTGTTAAAATTGACAACACACTTAACTGGAAAAATCAAATTGACCAAGTTTGTGCTAATATATCATCCAGAATATACCTTCTTTCTAAAATAAAGAAGTTTTTAGATATAAATGCAAGGAAAACATATTACAATGGGTATATTCTTCCCTTAATTGACTACTGCTGTATTATTTGGGGTGAATGTAAAAATGAAGGGAAAACAAGAATTTTAAAACTCCAAAAAAGAGCAGCAAGATTAATTCTAGATGCAGATCCTTTATCCCCCTCAGCCCCCTTATTTAAAAAACTTGGGTGGATGACAGTTGACAATAGAATAAATTACCACAAATATTTACTTCTATATAAATGTATGCGTATGGAAGCACCAATGTACCTAGTTCAAAAGTTTAAACTGAAATCAGATAATAATCCTTACTCCTTAAGAGGTGTCACTCAAGGTAATCTGATAGTTCCTAAGCCAAAAGCTGAACTATTTAAGAAATCATTTGCTTATTCTGGATCAGTATTATGGAATGGACTACCACACAAAATGCGTAAGGCTCAAAACACTTTTACTTTTAAGCAAAGTATCAAGAAGTACCTAACACAATCCTGATAAGAAATGTTTGCTACAATCATGACAATGCATTTTTAATGTATATTTTTTTTTTTTTTTATTTTCATTTGATTTTTTTGACTACATGTATACTTCTTAAACAGCATTATATCTTATGTTAATAACAATACATTGAACTACATGACTGTAAATTAACTATGTGTAAATATCTGTTTTGATTGTATTGTAATTTGTATGTGAGGGCCTCAGGGAAGATTAGTTTATTATAACTAACTGAGTTTACCCTCTTTAAATAAAGAATTTATTATTATTATTATTATCTCTATTTATAATAATATTCAAGATAATAACCAAAAACAGGAAAATTTCCTTAAAATTACCAATTCAGGGGCAGCAACCCAACAACTGAATGTCGGATTCATCTGAAAATTTCAGGGCAGATAGATCTTAACCTGATGAACATTTGAACCCATGTCAGATTTGCTCTTAATGCTTTGGTTTTTGAGTTATAAGCAAAAAACTGCATTTTACCCCTATGTTCTATTTTTAACCGTGGTGGCCATCTTGGTTGGTTGACCTGGTCATACCACACATTTTTTAAACAAGATACCCCAATGATAGTTGTGGCCATGTTTGGTTTAATTTGGCACAGTTGTTTCAGAGGAGAAGATTTTTGTAAAAGATTACTAAGTTTTAGGAAAAATGGTTAAAAATTTACTATAAAGGGCAATAACTCCTAAAGGAGTCAACTGACCATTTCGGTCATGTTGAATTATTTGTAAATCTTAATTTGCTGAACATTATTGCTGTTTACAGTTTATCTCTATCTATAACAATATTCAAGATAATAACCAAAAACAGGAAAATTTCCTGAAAATTACCAATTAAGGAGCAGCAACCCAACAATGGGTTGTCTGATTCATCTGAAAATTTCAGGGCAGATAGGTCTTGACCTGATAAACAATTTTACCCCATGTCAGATTTGCTCTAAATGCTTTGGTTTTTGAGTTATAAGCCAAAAACTGCATTTTACTCCCATGTTCTATTTTTAGCCGTGGCGGCCATCTTGGTTGGTTGACCGGGTCACAGGACACATTTTATAAACTAGATACCTCAATGATAATTGTGGCCAAGTTTGGTTAAATTTGGCTCAGTAGTTTCAGAGAAGATTTTTGTAAAAGTTAACACCAGACGCCGGAGGACAGACGAGAGGACGGACGCCAAGTGATGGGAAAAGCTCACTTGGCCCTTCGGGCCAGGTGAGCTTGAAAGGCAATTTTCAATAAATTAAATATTTCCAAGGGACATAACTCTTTTAAAAAAAAAGTCATTCATCCACCATTACAGAAACTGTTTGAGATATTACTGAAGTTAACTTTTAGTATATGTTTTTTTTTCAAAATCTGTCATAATTGTACCCATACATGTGCTAACAAGGCCATTTTCCATAAATTTATTATTTACAGGAGAGGGCCAACAAGACCAGACACTGACAGAGGGACATATGGGTCCTCTGGTATAAAAATGTAAACATTAAAATGATCCAGCCTTATTATGCAAGACATTGTTATATGTTACTTGTGGAAGAGGGAGTCATAACTTTTAAGAATCTAAAGAGCAAACCTTGAGATCATATATTTTAGTTCCATCCAGTATGATGTCATATTTGTCAAAAAACACAGCACACGTCTTAGAATCTAATCCATGAAATACCTGAAAAATATATGAGTCTCTATTTCAAAAAGATTTTCACAGTATACATGTAGGTAACTACTATTGGGACAAACTATATCAAAATTATAGAAACTTCTACCAGCTCTGACTCAAAATCTTTACAATTCTGTGTTAAGGGAGTCTAAAATTTAGTTTGTAGGCTTCAAACATTCAATTTTTTTTTACCTTTTTAAACTGGACCAAATCACTACTTAACCCTTACCACGCGGAATTGTTTTCAGAAAATGTCTAATTTTCGTTTATTTGCAAAAAAATCAATTTTCCAAGTCCGTATTTGTGCTCAAAATGCTACTTATACATGAGAAATATGAATATGGATGGCCTCAGAGGGAATATGCATAACTTTTAAGATAAGTATCATAAAGTGGACTTCTAAAAGTATGGAACACCATTGGAGCCAAATAAGGGTTATTAGGGTACGCCCGTCATGTGACGGTCACCGCATGGTAAGGGTTAAAATAATTAAAAAATTTTGAACATGTTATTTCATCCCCCTACTAAATATTTTATGCATTTTAAAATATCAAGAAAGAATTTGGAAAGTGTATAAAAAAAATGCAAGTTATACAGTGTTCACACTAGGGACTATATAACTGTGTCCTAGGACCAAGTGCTTTAGTACTATTATCTATATAGCATATTTTCTGGTGTTTTGTCTATAACAGAAATAAAGAGCAATCTTTAACATGACAACAATGTTTCTAACAAACAATAGACAAACAGACATTCTCAATTTGCACAATTTAGATTATAAATATTAGTTTCTGGGTTATAATATTTCATAACCCATTTTTGTCCCAAATTCTAACCCTCTGATAGCATGCTTATAAGGCAATATTTCTTGAAATAAAATTAGTAATATCTTAGTTTGCAAGTGTTGTTTTTTTTGTCTATCTATTTACAATTTTTTACAAGTAAAATGCACAAGATGTGTTTGGTCTTTCTTCTGCTAATTTAATCCATCAAAAACAAGATCAGTAAAATTAAATAACAGTTTCTATTACTTTACACAGTAAAACAGAAATAATTGTATAAACCCTCACTTTGGTTGGTCCCTTTGGTTCTGGGGTCCAACTAAAAAATTCTGCCACTTTGCCAAAAGTCATTAAGAATGGATTGTTTTCCAATTCAAAGATATATGATTTATCTTCAGTTACACAAAGTATTCTTTGTAAGCCATCTTTGGACACTTCAACATGAACAGCCACCACATCTTTCTCCATCAGATAGTCTACAGCACTGATACTGTTATCTCTTTCCTTTATTGTGATTGTTTCCTCATCTGAAATCATATAAAGTTAAAACAGCTATAAAGGGCTAAATAATGACTAGTGTAAAACAATTCAAACCGGAAACAAACAACAATTATTTTATAGCTGACAATTGATAGGCGAGTTGTTGGTAAGTGTTAAGTGCACCCAAAATATTTATTTTAACTAGTAATCAATTTTAGTTTGAAGAGTGAAACAGTATGCTTAAAATTGAAAATAAGTCAAATATCAGCAATATTTAAGAACTTTGGGTGATAAAACAGCCCTGTCTTACTATATATAGACCATGAATGGTTAGTTTGACTAGTGCTATTTGCAAATTAATAGAAAAACTTGTGAGAGAGAGAATAGTCCAACACATTAATAGTCATAATTTATTAAGTAACAAACAGTTTGGTTTTATAAGTTATGGGAGATCTACCTCCCTTCAACTTGTAAAGGTTCTTGATACCGGTAGATGTACTGAAATTCTGACCAATAGAGAAATACTACACTCAATCTATATGGACTTGATGAAGGCCTTTGACAAGCACTTTTTTCTAAAACTAAAACAGCATGGTATAAGCCATGGAACTTGAAATAATGGATCAAGAGCTTCCTAAGTGATAGAATTTCTTTTTATAACAAGTGGAAAATAGTTGACACATAAAAAAGTGAAAAAAAGTGTAATGGTGGTACGACAGCATTGGATTTGATAGATATAGAAAAAAGGTATTGCAGTAAACATAGATAGTCATCTGGTTTTTGACAAACATATACAAATTGAAGTAAATAAGGAAAAATGAATAGTCTGTATTATCAGAATAAGATTTAAATCTTTAGATTACAAAGGAACTGGCAAGACACACTTAAAATATGTCAATAGTGTATGGAATCTGTAAAAAGTAAAAGACATTGAATCATTAGAAAATGACAAGAAAAGAGCTACTAAGATGCTACCATACTTGAATGACAAAAGTTAAAAAGAAGAACTACAAATATTGAAAATTATATTGAAATTGCTAACAGTCTGCAATATAGACAAATGTGAGGGGACGTGATAAAGGCTTTCAAAACATTGGTCAAAATATACGACAGTAAAACGACTAACTATCTGTATATTTTTAACAACAGTACAACCAAAGTACATATATTTAAAATCAACGAAACAAAGATGCAAATTAGATGTGCGTAAACACTTCTTCACAAACAGAATAATAGACAAATGGAACAGCTTGCCAGAACACATTAATGCAACAACCACTAAAGTGAATGCATTTGAAAACAGACTAGAAACTTACTGCAGAGATTATTATATGACACTAAATTATACAATTGAGTATGGACAACAAACAATTGGAGTAACCAGAAAAAAGACACTACGGTAGAAGACACGATAGAGATGAAAATAGAGAAGCAGCAACTAACATAGGTGAACTTCTACAAACTTAGATTGATATAAACAGAGACTGCTAATAATTGAGCATAATAAGTTACATATTTCTATAAATTTATAATTTTATTTTCTTAATTACATACATATAAGAAGTTGGAGAAGAGGTTACGAAGTTGTAAAATTTGTGTCTGATCCGTTGGATCCGTTTGTCATTTTGGACAATAAAATATGATTAAACTAAGAAGAAATAGGGTAAACTTCTACTGCTAGTTTATGTACTTCTATAAACACGATGAGTTTACTTACAAGCATACACTGTCAAATCTTCTTCTTCATCTAAATAACTGAGACCTGATCTATCTTCCAAATTAAGTTCAAAATCAGAACTGTTTGGAAATTCTTCTTCTTCATTACACATGGTTGATTCAACATCAATTTCTTTATCTTCTTTTTCCTGATCTTCATTATCATCATTTTGTAACTGAAAATAATAAGGAGATTAAGCCTTGCCCAAGGTAGAACTGAAAGAAAAATAGTATAAATACTAGAATGATCAAATTACAATATAAATAACACTGCAATGTACATTAATGTATATCAGATTGAGTTCTTTTTTGCTTTCAATATATATATATTAATGAGTGGCTTAAAAATTCCATTTAAATGTTCTTTGTATCTGTCATATTTTCTTCAAATAAAAAAAAAATGCATTTTACCCCCATGTTCCATTTTAGCTATAGTGGTATATATATTAATTTTATTGACCTACAAGGAAATAAAATAAAAAAAATAATACTAGATACTCTGAAACTCCAGTTAGGGATCCAGAAATTTTCATAGGAGGGGGCCCCTGGGCACACTGACTGACTAAGAGGGGGCTCTGCTCCAGTCATGCTTCAGTGATTCCCTATGTAATCAAAGAAATTTTTCCCAGAAATCCTGATCTTCATTATCATAAATCTGCATCTGCTTTCTTTGCTTAACATTTTGTTGTTTACAGTTTATTGTTAGCGTTAATAATATTCAAGAAAATAACCAAAATCTGCAAAAAATCCTTAAAATTACCAATTAAGTGGCAGCAATTTTTCCCAACAATTGGTCATTAGATTCATATACAAATTTCATGGCTGATAGAACTTGACCTACTAAATATTTTTACCACACATCAGATATGCTGAAATGCAAATAGCATGAAAAGCGATATAAGCCAAAAATTACACTTTACCCCTATGTTCTTTTTTTCCATGCATGCATGGTGTTGTGTTTTTTTTTTTTTTAACTTAACAGCAAATAAAAAACAATCTTCATTCTAGATAGACTATGGATTATTCAGCTTATGTTTGGTTGGAGTTGATTCAGTGGTTTCAGAGGGAAATTAAAAAAAATAAGACAACATGATAAACAAATTGTGTAAAATTGTCCTTGAAAGGCAATAACTCCTTCAGGGGTCAATTGCCAATTTTGGTCATATGACCTTATTTGTAGATCTTACTTTGCTGAACTTTTCTGTTGTTTACAGTAAAACTTTATCATAAATAATATTCACAAGATAATAACCAACAGTTCATTCGCTGCATGGCTAAGCTTGAGACGGCCGAAGAGGTTGAACCCTTAACAGTTGGGGCAAGTATGGACACAACCTTCAAGCTTGATACAGCTCTAAATTTGGATTGTGATCAAATAGTAGACACAGAATGAATGTGGTTTAAGAACTTAAAACAATAAATTGGAAATTTACCTATTATGGTCCAATATCCAAAATCTAAATACATGGTTAGATTCAGCATATCATGGATCCCCAAGAATTTAATTTTTGATGAAATCAAATAATGTTCAATTTTGGACCCTTTAGAACTTTAGAACTCAATTGTGAACCAATTTGACAAAGGGGCCAAAATATCAAAAATCTAAATACATGGTTAGATTCAGCATATCATAGAACCCTTATAATTTAAATTTTGATGAAATCAAATAACGTTCAATTAGGACTCTTTAGAACTCAATGTGAACCAATTTGATAAAGGGGCCCAAATATCAAAAATCTAAATACAATGTTAGATTCAGCATATCATAGAACCCCAAGAATGCAATTTTTTATGAAATCAAATAACGTTCAATTTTGAACCCTTTAGAACTCAATGTGAACCAATTTGATAAAGGGGCCCTATTGAACACTTTGACTCTATATCTGATTGCTCTAAATGCTTTGTTTTTTTGTCATTTTAGCCAAAAACTGCATTTTACCCCTATGTGATATTTATAGCCATGGAGGCCATGTTTTTTTAGGAAACAGAAAATAAAGCACAATCTCTTATCTAGATACCCGAAGGATCATTCACCTTAAGTTTGGTGGAATTAGTAAAGTAGTTTCAGAAGAGAAGATGTTTAAAATAGTTTACACTGGACAGACGAAGACCAAGTGATGGCAAAAGCTCAATGTTCCTTCGAAACAGTGAGCTTAAAACTGTGCATTGAAAGGTTTCATAATAAGTGAGAACTGGATATAGCTTGATATCAACTTGAGTTATTAAATTTGAATTTCAATATTGTGGCGGAGAGCCTATTTTTGAAACAACATTACTTCCTTTGAAAATGGATTATTGTGAAATTAACATTTAAATATTACTGTTGATATAAATTATTGATAAAAATAATTGATTTACATGTCATTTTATATCCATTTTCTTCATTGTGCTTAAATTTATTCACAGCACAATAAGATATTCACAGATTTTGATAAATCTGCAACTGATCATCTACTTTTCTAGTCATCTTGGCGGTCTTGCTATTGTTAAATTAGATCTGAGATTAATATTTGTTAAATTGTATGCCGCCCGTGCAAGGGCTGTATAGCCAGTCAAGATCGATAAAAACTCTCATTTGTTAAATTGCTTAATTATTTAGAGAGCCACAGTCTTTCTATAGAGACTTTTTAAGGTAGGTGTTTTTATTAGAGAAAAACAACCCAGCACTGTGTAAAGACAGTTTGCAGTTTAGCTTTACATATAGAAAGCTTGTTGGTCTTGCACAGACCCACTTTTATCATGTAAGTTTAACTTATTTAAATTTGAATACTTTTATCTTTACAATATTGTTGATATTTGCTAAATTGTCATTTATTAATAAACTATGAAAACTTGCTAGTGTTAAGTTCTACAAAGCCACATATAAAGGATCAGAGACTCAGGATTCCGATACCTACTCTTTAAACTGTCTGGGGTAAAATATGTTAAAGTTGACATAGAAAATATGCCTCCAGTTACAATATAATAATAAAGGATATGGTGCGAGCAAGTATGGCATCATTATGTCGTGTTCCAGTGTCAAACTTTAACAAGGAAATTTTATAACTTTTTGTATGCTTAGATTAGATTGGAATCCCAGGTAACAAAAAGTGTGAGTGTTTTATATATCATTGAAAAATCACAAATATTCGTTGCCCTGGACAAAATGTTCATCATCTTAACCTTTGAGAGTGATCAGTGATCAGAGTAACAAAAAGCTGATGATATTGTGGTAATATAGTCTCACAATGCTGGATAAGCCAATCAAGGAAAACACAGATTATTGTATCACTTTTTCATTTCACACTTTGTGTGCAGTGTGAAATGAGAAATATCTCATTATGGGAGAAATAAATGACAGGCCAAAACCATAAGAGATTATTATACATTTTTTGTCTTTGTTAAGAAATTTTTATTCTCCCTTCAACAGGATTTAAACCCTTGCTTCTGTTACATTAGGACAACACTGTCATAACTGTGTTCAGCCCCTAGGCTGTATCATATATGACCTCTGCAAATAACAAAAAATTACCAATGATTTTTCATTTCTCAGTTCATCATTCTGTTGACAACCAATTCTGTGTCCCTCACCTTGATTAAGGCTGGCATCTCTGTCATACCCACTTTTTCTATATCCATCACTGGCATATCCACCTCTATCATATGTATAACCCCCATATCCACCTCTGCCATATCCACCTCTGCCATATCCACCACTAACATATCCACCTCTAGCATATCCACCACTGACATTTTTATCACTGCCATATCCACCACTGACATTTTTATCACTGCCATATCCACCACTGACATTTTTATCACTGCCATATCCACCACTGACATTTTTATCACTGCCATATCCACCACTGCCATTTTTATTACTGCCATATCCACCACTGCCATATCCACTAGTATATCCACCACTGCCATATCCACCTCTTTCATTTCCACTGCTGACACTTTTATCACTGCCATATTCACCTCTGCCATATCCACCACTGCCACGATTAGCATTTCCACTGCTGACACTTTTATCACTGCCATATCCACCACTGCCACGACCAGCATATCCACCACTGCCATATCCACCACTGCCACGATTAGCATATCCACCAATGCCATATCCACCACTGCCACGACTTGCATATCCACTGCAATATCCACCTCTAGCATATCCACCACTGACATATCCACCTCTCTGTGTCATATCTGCCTCTGTCTCATCCACCTCTGACATATCTGTCTTTACTTTTATCACTACCTATTTCGTTTCCGATATCCTAGTTGACACTCCAAGACACATACCCTCTTTGTCCACTTTGTATATATACAAAATCTGTACAATAAATTGAAAAGACAATATTGTGGGTTTGAAAATATCCTCTTCTTTGTGAATTAGTTAGTAATATAGTAATTGACATCTATAAATTATCTGAAAACATAAAATAAAAATTCACATTGTGTATTCAATGTAGGCTAATTTCAAATGGGATTTAGAATTATTTTTTAATCACTGTAAATTCAGAAATTATTTTGTGTATTTATTATTGCGATTTTGTCATTTTTAGACTTAAATGCAATTTACTTTTTACAATTTTGAAAAAAATCCAGTTTAATTCAAATGAAATATTTTCGAAATGTGAGTTAAAAAATTATTGGGTTTATAACTCTGACGCATTTTTCACAATAATAAAAACCTCTCAATAATTTCTGAAATTTATGGTAGATATTAAAGAATGTTTTTCATTTTCATATATTCTTTATAATTTATAAGATTCATTATCATTATTATTCATGGTATACCAATTTTTTTCATGGGTAATTTTTAAACAATGAACTAAATAAATGTTCAACAAAGTACAAACAGTTTAAACATTTGTATGCAGACTTAAGCAAACCATGAAATCAAATAACCACGAACTACGATTTCTCCTCAACTCATATATGGAAAAAAATTAATGATTAATATAAAAAAGAAGATGTGGTATGATTGCCAATGAGACAACTATCCACAAAAGACCAAAATGACACAAACATTAACAATTATAGGTCACCGTACGGCCTTCAACAATGAGTAAAGCCCATACCGCATATAGTCAGCTATAAAAGGCCCCAATAAGACAATGTAAAACAATTCAAGCGAGAAAACTAACGGCCTTATTTATGTAAAAAAATGAATGAAAAACAAATATATGTAACACATAAACAAACGACAACCACTGAATTACAGGCTTGTAATTAATACACAGTATTGTATTTATTTTTTACTGTTATCTGCAAGAATAAGAATTATCAACTTTTTAAAAACTACAAAACCCTTATCAATTGAATTCCTTATAAACCTAAACCACTTAAGAGACAATAGATCTTATTTTTTTTCTGCACAAAAGTCATGCTCTTGAGTAATGGTCACCACCTGAACCTTTTTTTTTCAGACAAAATTCAAGACGTTATATTAACTTAGTGTTATCCTATTGTAAAATCTAATAAATTCAAGCTTGAACACATAATTAATTAAAATAAATTAAAATACTAAATAATTGATATTTTTAATCCAATAAAAGGGCCCATGAAGAGCAAAGCAATTTATTACAATGATTTATATAATTGTTACAATAATGTTGACACAAATCATAAATATGAATTTAACTTTTTCTTAGAAGTTAATCTACAACCAGATCAGAGCCATATAAAAAAAAAGGCATAATGTACAGTAGTTGTCGTTTGTTTATGTATAAATTTATACGTGTTTCTCGTTTCCCAGTTTTTTTATATAGATTAGACCGTTGGTTTTCCCGTTTGAATGGTTTTACACTAGTAATTTTGGGGCCCTTTATAGCTTGTTGTTCGGTGTGAGCCAAGGCTTCATGTTGAGGGCCATACATTGACCTATAATGGTTTACTTTTATAAATGAGAGTTGTCTCATTGGCACTCACACCAAATCTTCCTATATCTATAACAATATATCTATTATTAACACTGGCAAATATTCTCAAAGAGTTAAATAAAACAATATCTATACTATATTGATAGTTTTCTCAGCTCCAAACATTTATTAATATAAATAGTAATATTTTTCAATACCTCTAGGTTTCCTTAAATAAAAAGCCAATTAAATTTGGCACTTGTGCTCAACTTTTCAAAATTTTTACAACCTATTGAAATATTGTCATAAAATTCTTTTCTTAAGGTGGTACCCAACACCTTCACTAAATTTAATATGTCTCGTTTAATTTTCAGAAAATTTTGGCAAAGTATTTATCTTTGACAAAAATATAAAAATTTCGCAAAAATTTGAACCAAGCATTCTATCAGAAAAATTACACTGGTTATATAGCAGTTTGACAAACACTTATTTTGATCATTGAGAAGCTTAATATTCCATTAACGGCGCAAGGTTATTAAAACGTTCAGCTGATTTTACAGAGTTATCTCCCTGTAGAGCTAGGTACCACCTTAAACATACCTGACCAAAGACCAGAGAATAGCCCAAGGCAAACCAATTGGTCGATTTTCATAACATGAAAATAAGAACAGCACCCAGAGGCAGTCTTCAGATCACTCCTAAACAATAATGTAAATTAGTTCAGCTAAAATTGACTCCCTTTTTTTTGGATGATCAAGGAATTTGAAAGGGCAAATATGGTTGGAACCCCCTTTATCCTGGGTTGGGACCCCCCTTTTTTTTAAATGGCTTGATCTGCCCCTGGATGCAAAAATCACATATAAAAGACTTATTCTTTTTAATTGCAGTTCTATGTATATATTTACTGAATGTTGTGGGTTTTTTTTCATGATTTACTTCTTAGCAATACAATTTAGAGTTTAATTATAAAGGAACTATATAAAAAAAAAATTGTCTGAATTGAAAATATGCTACAAATGTCGCGCAGTCACGCACTTCTAATTAACCCACTGTCACAGACACTTGTCTCAGAATATTTTTTTCCCAATAAACCTTTCTATAACAATTAAGGTATATAGGGGGGGATCTGAGACAAGTGCCTGCAGCAGTGCCCACTGTGTACAACTTTTTTTTAAATGCTATTTCTTAATTTCATAGATTAAAAAAAAATCAGTGTTCTCTTTATAAAAAATTAAGTGTACAAATTTTATTAATAAAAGATTATATATACATATCAATAGTGTACAAGACAATTTTTTCTCAGTGAAAATGCAGCCATTTTAGCCAAAGGATCTACATATAAACCACAGGCGCTTGGGTCTATGATACATTTTTTTTTTTTTTTTTTATTAAAATTAAATTTTCAATTTTCTATATTTATAATACATATCTATCATTTCTGTGCATGTCTCACCTAGTTTCGAGTGATTTAAACGACCCAGAGAAAATACCAAATTTTACTATCCATACTCTTAGTATGGATAGTAAAATTTGGTATTTTCTCTGGGTCGTTTAAATCACTCGAAACTAGGTGAGACATGCACAGAAGTGATAGATATGTATTATAAATATAGAAAATTGAAAATTTTAATAAAAAAAAAAAAAAAAAAAAAAAAAATGTATCATAGACCCAAGCGCCTGTGATATAAACCTGACAGAAAATGATCCATCCATATAAATACAAAATCTACAATTTAAATTTTGAAACTCAGTTCTGGAACACTTATTTGGCTATACTGACCTTCATACCATCTGCAATTTGTCGAAGGAGAATACTTAGACAACATGTACAAAAAGTAACAAGCAAGCTCTCATATGATATGGTAATAGTTCTGTCCTACTTTCACTTTCACTTTCACTTTCACTCTCGCTTTCACGTTTGAATTGTTGTCGAATGCACAGGTACTTGTGGACAGGATACTCCCACTCAGGGGCACCCAAAGGGTATCCTGTCCACAAGTACCTGTGATTTTAAATACTTGCTGGGCCACTCCATGTGCAGCACGCACCTGTCTGAAAGTTTAGCTTTTAGAAAAGCTTGTGCAATCGATCTCTCTCTTCAAGTTCTCTCTCTCTCTGACTAAGCAAAAAATACATCTCTTTCTCTCTGCAGTGTCAAGGATTATTTACCACAAGTTTAAATTGATGCTAATTTGTAATGCCCAGTGACAAATATTTCATGCATGTTCAGGAGATAACGAGATTAAAAGTCGGGTATATAAAGTAAGAATCAAGAGATGTGATATTATAATATTGCTAATGAGGCAACTATCCACATATGAAGTGGATGTAAGCAATTATAGGCAACCTTAAGGCCTTCAACAATAACAAAACCAGATACTGTAAAACCGTTTATAAAAAGCCATGAAAAGTGTGAAACAATCCAAACGAAAAAACTAACGGCCTAACAATACAAAACAATTTACAAAATATCAAATATGAGTTGAGACATGAGCCAACGACAACCACTAAACAGGTTCATAAAGAATATGGCAGGGGTTGATATAAAAACGAAGATGATGTATGATTGCCAATGAGACAACTTTTTAAAGAGACAAAATGACGCAGAAAATAACAGCCATATGTAACCATACAGCCCTCAATAATAAGCAAAGCTCATACCAAATAGTCGACTATAAAAGAACCAGAAATCACAAATGTAAAACCATTCAAAGACGAAAACTAACAACCTAATTAGTGTACAAAAGGACAGTGGTGTAACAGTCGCGACAAAGCGCTCCCCCTCCCCCTAAAGAAACATCTGTTATATGTTGTATCCTTACATATAGATCCATATACAATGAAAGATAGTCAAAAGTTGTAGTCCAAAGGTTTTGACCATCAAAATTTTGCATCAGAAACAATAGTTAGGACCAGAAGATTTTCTTCTTGAACCACCAGAGAAAAATGATTTTGAGAACTTTCTGATATCTTTGCTTTATACAAAGTCATTTTCACAGGCACTTGTCTCAAAATTTCCCTCTCTATATACCTTAATATATATTCCAGACAAACATTGACGATTTCTTGTAGAGTTTAAGATTATACTTAAAGAAATCAAATACTATAGTAGTGGGGGTTGATCCTGGTGGGTTTAACACAAAATTAGAGGAAAGAACAAAGAAAATTGTAACGAACAGACCACTCTTTAACAGTCATTTCTACATGACAAAAATCAGTTATATTTGATGGCAAATTGAATTTTTATTTTATTAATCTTTTCATATATCTCCAGAAGAGGTCCAGATTCATTTTTTCTTTCTTTTTTGGGGGGCGGGGGGGGGGGGGGGGGTTCACCAAAAGACATCCTGGTGATGTACAGAAGAGACAAACATGCCCAAGTAGTTTTGGCATCATGTTTTTTTAGATAAACTTTACATTTGTTGAAAAATACCTCAACCAAAACCAGTTTTGAAACCTAAATCAAAACCAATCAAAACCAGTTTTAAACCAAAACCTAAAACTAAAACCAGTTTTTCTGTAACAAATACGCCTCTAGAAAACTATAGACGGGGCAACATGAACCTAACCAAATACCTAGCGTGCCCTAAACTAAAGCGTTGTGGAACGACAATCCTGCACATGTGAAACCCTTAAAGTATATTTTTCAAGCTAAAACTATGGCTCTGTCTTTATGTGTTATAAAAGCAGCTATTATTTGTCACTCACATGTACACGTAACCATCCTGAATATGGATTTTCTATTTGCAACTGGGCGTAATACTGATCAATGACGAGATCTAAGTTTTTACTTTGTCAGTGTAAGCGTAATTTGCAAATATATTTGTTGCCGCGAAAGGAATATTATTTACAGACGAACTTTTGATGCTTCATGAAACTAAATAAAGTCGTAAGAATATTACAAATATATAGATAACCTTTAAGCAATTCTGATGTTTTTACAACATTAAATTCCTGAATTAATAGTCAATTGTAAGAGCTTTATTTCATGTATATTGTTAATGATTATATATACTAGTTGCAATTTTACAAAGTTCACGGAGTATGGAGCAGAGAGAGAAGATCGTCAAGAAATATGAATATATAAGGACAGTGATTTGAATATGTTCAACCATAGCCCGAGATTGATGGTCTTTCAAATTTAAGAGGTCACCAGATGTGAAGATTGGCCTTTTGAAGAATTGCATACAATGTCGGCGACATATAATTCTATACAAATATAGCCTTTGTATGAGGTCGATACAAGGATATATTGACCTGAAAGAAGTATATTGACTGAGGACGAAGTCCGAGGTCGATATACTTCTTTTGGTCGATATATCCTGTATTGACCTCATTCAAAGCGGGCTATATTTGTTATATTATTAATTTCCGACCATATTTGTATCAAAATCGTCATTTAGGATTATTGGAATTTTATAGATATTACATTGTCTCCTTGACAGTAACAACATATTAGTTGTTATTTCATTTACTTTTTTTTTTTTTTTTTTTTTTTTTTTACATTTAATGTATTTAAAGATTTTTTGTCAAATAATCGATGACAGATATCATGTGTTATAAAACGTTAAACAATATCTTGAAATTCATTACATGACGTCAAACGTATATCGTTTTTTTAGATATTCTAAAAATAACCACAGGTATTTGGGGCATGGACCCCCCTTTTTTGTACCTCACTAAAAAAAATATTGTTTATTGGTTTTTTTTATTTATTTACAATATTCTACAATGTATAAACATATATCAAGTCTCAACAATCCATTGCTAGTCGATTACAATATTTTTTTTACTATCCATACGAGCCCAAGTGAAAAAAGCCCAAGTGAAAAAAGAACTTTTTCACTTGGGCTCGTATGGATAGTAAAAAAAATATTGTAATCGACTAGCAATGGATTGTTGAGACTTGATATATGTTTATACATTGTAGAATATTGTAAATAAATAAAAAAAAACAATAAACAATATTTTTTTTAGTGAGGTACAAAAAAGGGGGGTCCATGCCCCAAATACCTGTGGTTAATCTCCTGTATTTAGCATTTCAGTAATTCATAAATTGAAGCCAAGTATGCTAATTGAAATTGAAGTTATCGGAAGTAAACTTAGACTGGGAGGACAATCGTTTTAGAATATTAAATTAAAGGAACTTTACAAAAAAAAATGCAAAGCAACATGCATGAACAAATCATGTTACTGTAAAAAAAAAATGACTTCTTTGTGGAAGTCACTGTCATCTTGAGTACCAAAATAGGATTCACATTCATACAAATAAACACATATTTAATTTCAATTGTTCGCTTAATCATTTTATCCTCATATATACATGAAATAAAGACAATTTGTGTAACTAAAAATAATTATTTTGATAAATGTTTGTTTAAAGTTAACCCATATGATCCCAAAACATCAGCTGGACCGTACGCGTACACTCATACGGTCCGACCGTACGCGTATGATCGGACCGTACGAGTATACATACGTATACGGTCCGGACCGTACGCGTACGGTCCAAATATTCCGATATGGTCTGGAACATATATATAGAGAGAGACAGGCATAATATAGGTGCCGAATTGATTCTACATGGATTCATCAAGAAAACTTAACAGCGATATTAATTTAAAAAAATGGAAGGAAGTTAATTCAAAGCGAAAAAACTTTAACAAAAACACTGAAAATATAAGTTCAGATTTGAGAGTGCTCGCAGTCGTGTATATTCTGAAAGCAGGTTCAAAGCCAATAACAACTTATAAATAAAATAAATGATGTGTCTAAGACTAAAATATGATTCATAAGTGTTCCATATTTCATCGGCTTCTAAGCCTAAATAGCATTGGTTTGTTGTAAAATCGAATGATAAATGCAAAAACATAAAACTATACTTGAGACTTGATTATTGTGAAATTATACAATCAATGGCAAATGAGCTTCAACTCGATGTTTTGTTCGAACTCAATAGTTACACTAACTCCACGCTAACTCGAAGTCGACCTCAAGTGTTAGACAGTACAATAGCTTGACCCGTATTTATAGTGAATATTCAAAGTGAGACTGAATGTCGATCTGCGCAATTTTAAAGACAGTGATTCGAATTTGGAGTGAATGGTTGAAGGCCGAAACCAGATGCCAAATCTCTATGCATGTTTGATTGATTAATTATTGTGATATAAAATAAATATTGCCATGCCTATATTTATTAAAGCATTGATCGAAGTAATATACATGTAATGACAATACATTACATCCATGAGGAAAAAAAGTATCAGTGAGGAGAAAATAAATTTTGTACAGTGCAGTTGTATACAAATGCATATATTGACAAAGAGAAGTTTCAGATATTTACCATCACTGACAATAATCAACTATAATGTATGTTCGATTTGCATTTTTAAATTGGAATTTGTTGCTACATGTATAATAAAAAGAAGATATGGTATGATTGCCAATGAGACATATAAAATAAATATTATCATGCCTATATTTATTAAAGCATTGATCGAAGTAATATACATGTAATGACAATACATTACATCCATGAGGAAAAAAAAGTATTGAGGAGAAAATAAATTTTGTACAGTGCAGTTGTATACAAATGCATATATTGACAAAGAGAAGTTTCAGATATTTACCATCACTGACAATTATCAACTATAATGTATGTTGGAATCACGATTTGCATTTTAAAATTGGAATTTGTTGCTACATGTATAATAAAAAGAAGATATTGTATGATTGCCAATGAGACAACCGTACGGCCTTCAACAATGCTGTTCTTTTTGCTTTCTGTCTCTTTGCTATGGTTTTTTTTTACCACAGTCTGACATAATTGATTACAGTTGTGTGGATCATGTTATGAATGACATGACATAATTATGAAGTCTACCTAAGAAGAATAATGATATACTGGTGAATACCAGAGAATAAAGTCGAGTCCCCAATGAATCACGACTGACTGACTCTGTAAAAAACATCAACTGTTCATCAATATGCAAACATAAAAAAATATTGTACATTGTGTATAACGTTAGTACTAATATATGCAAATCTTACTATACAAATCCTTGGTGTTATCAGAGGCTGTTACTGACATATATATCATATATCTCTGATTTTATCAATTCGAAATAAAATAAACTGACAACAAATGGAAGCCACGGTTAAATAACAGAGAACCTAAGGTCCATTTTTTCAATCTAGTTGGCAAAATTTGATGCAGGAATGCAGCGATAACTAATAAATATTTCCATGTAAGAGAACAATTTATATGATTATAACTTGAAGATTTTTTTTACAAGCGTAGATTTTTTTTGCTTGATTTTAAAGGTTTTAAAATTGGAATTTTTATGGGGAGGCAACTCTGAAATAGTGCATTTTCTAAAGGAATCTACATGAAATTTTGTTACTAGTATTTAAATTTTAGCCGGGAAAAAAACGTACGGTGACCCTATCTCTGCCTTTGGTGTTCTCAAAACATTTTCTCAAAGCAATATCTTCTCGTATTTTATTTTACATATCTGTCATTTAGTTAAGCTTCTAATGTAGTTTGCTTTTAAAATTCATACAAAATGTGTCACTTTATCACAACCTGTAGCTTGAGAAAATGCTCGGTTTCCTATCATTTTTATTATTTTTTATCATATCACAATACTACCTTTTGGCAAAGTATGAACAAATTATCAGGATTAATTTTTATAATTTATACTCCCATGCAGAGACATGTATCCCCTTAGGTCACCTGCGATTGAATCATTCGTTTTTTGTAACTTGAAATTATCCATTGACAGTTTCTTCATTGTCTGAAAGGAAGCTAACCATGTCGTTTTACATTAACCTAACTTAACTTCCTGGTACAACCATAATATTTAAAGAAAAATACATTATATTACGCACATGTTTGCTTGCTGTTTATTTAGATCATTTTTTGGTTTTTAGTTTTATCAAATATCATAAAACGAAAAACGGTACCGTGCATGTAAACAAACAAACAAACATCATCCAAAAGAAAATATGATTGCATGACATGTGAGACTGAGTCGATTTGTCATTTACCAAAATACCATATGACCCAGAAGTGAATTAAACTGTTAAAAAAATTCGCTTGGAAATCATGTCGTCAGGTAATGATCGAAATGAGCCTTGGTTTAGCATGTAAAACTTACCACCACAACATTTTTCTGTGGTTAAAGTCAGTTTTGAAATTTTAATAACTTTCTTAAACTATACTGGATTTCTACTAAACTTTGACAGAAGCTTGTTTATGATCATAAGATAGTATCCAGAAGTAAATTTTCTAAAAATAAAATTCCATTTTTTTCCTTATTTTATTAAATGGACTTAGTTTTTTTCTGCAGGGAAACAAAACATTCACTCTGTGGTTAAAGTTTTTAGAATTTTAATAACTTTCTCCAACTATCCTGGGTTTGTACCAAACTTGGACAGAAGCTTGTTTATAATCATAAGATAGTATCCAGAAGTAAATTTTGTAAAAATAAAATTCCATTTTTTCCTTATTTTACCATAAATCTGGGAACAGTATATCTAGTATATTTAATATATATGTTCCTGCATAAATGGACTTATTTTTTTTCTGCGGGGAAACAAAACATTCACTCTGTGGTTAAAGTTTTTAGAATTTTAATAACTTTTTCAAACTATCCTGGGTTTGTACCAAACTTGGACAGAAGCTTGTTTATGATCATAAGATAGTATCCAGAATTAAATTTTGTAAATAAATAAATCCATTTTTTCCATATTTTACTTTTAAATGGACTTAGTTTTTCTGCGGCGAACCATTTCATTCACTCTGTGGTTAAAGTTTTTAAAATTTTAATAACTTTCTTAAACTATCCTGGGTTTGTACCAAACTTATACAGAAGCTTGTTTATAATCATAAGATAGTATCCAGAAGTAAATTTTGTAAAAATAAAATTCCATTTTTTCCATATTTTACTATAAATGGACTTATTTTTTTCTGCGGGGAAACAAAACATTCACTCTGTGGTTAAAGTTTTTAGAATTTTAATAACTTACAAACTATCCTGGGTTTGTACCAAACTTGGACAGAAGCTTGTTTATGATCATAAGATAATATCCAGAAGTAAATTTTGTAAAAATAAAATTCCATTTTTCCCGTATTTTACTTATAAATGGACTTAGTTTTTTCTGCGGGGAAACATTACAATCACTCTGTGGTTAAAGTTTTTAGAATTTTAATAACTTTCTTACACTATCCTGGGTTTGTACCAAACCAAACTTGGACAGAAGCTTGTTTATGATCATAAGATAGTATCCAGAAGTAAATTTTGTAAATAAATAAATCCATTTTTTCCATATTTTACTTTTAAATGGACTTAGTTTTTCTGCGGCGAACCATTTCATTCACTCTGTGGTTAAAGTTTTTAAAATTTTAATAACTTTCTTAAACTATCCTGGGTTTGTACCAAACTTGGACAGAAGCTTATTTATGATCATAAGATTGTATCCAGATTCCAGAAGTAAAGTTTGTAAAAAGATTACTGTTTTTTTCTGTAATTTACTTTTAAATGGACTTAGATTTTCTTACAATCATAAAATAGTAACAGGAGGAATATTTTTATTGATTTTTTTCCTCATTGTTGTTGAGCCTGCGATTTACAGCAAAAGTAGGGGAGACACTGGGTTCCACAGAACCCTTACAAATTTTATATTTGTTTGTTCACTTCATTACCTCCTTTACACTGCTTGAAAATTATGTTTTAAGAAATGACTATTTTCTTGAGATGTGTACATGTAGCTGTAAATTTATTTTTAAAAGTTTTTTCTCATCTCAGATTTAAGAAATTAAAAAGACTAATTTAAAAGTAAATTTTTTTTTTTATTTAAGTTTATTAGCCTAAGACCACATTCATTCTGTGACAACTATTAAATCACAATCCAAATTCATAGCTGAATCAAGCTTGAATGTTGTGTCCATAATTGCCCCAACTGCTCAGGGTTCGACCTCTTCAGTCATTTAAAGCTGTGCCCTTTGGAGCATCTGGTTTTAACACGCAACAAAGTTTTCATCGAAGGCAGAAATAATAATCAGGACAGAAGACTCTGAAGTTTTCTGAAATCCCATAAAACTGGTTGTTCCTAGAATCATTGAAATGTTTCAATGAGTGTTGTCTTCTTCTTTTCTGCACTTTACAACTTTGTCTCTCATTTCTACAGGACAGGACACTAAAGGAGCTGAAGGGGGAGATAACTCTGATGATAAGAAAGAAGAAGGGCCAAGTAATAGTCAAGGTGCTGCAGGGGGAGATAATTCTGATTCTAAAGCAGAAGATAATCAAACTACTGAGAAAAAAGTAAGTAGTTTATCATATCATGATAACAGATTTATCAAGATTGAAGACACAGAGATTTCTATTTTGTGTTTTTTTTTTGTGTTTTTTGATTTATTTACTGTTATAATACTCACTTATTTACATTCAACATAACTCACAAATCTCTTATTGTTTAAATTTCCAGCAAATACATGTGTAGCTATATTAAAAAACTCAGTTCTTTCATTATGGTTGGATTAATTTTGATAAGATATCTACTTATAAGGAAAAAGGATCTTAAATGCATTTGCATTGTTTGTTAATTCACACTATGCCACATAAGAAACCTCAAATTAAAAAAATATTCATATGTTTTTTTTTATAACTAAATGGATAGTTTTTATTATAAAACTTATGTACATAAACTTTTTTCTGAAGAAAATTCTTTAATTTATTAAAATTTAGAAGAAGTTTACTTTATTTTAATTGCTTCCTTCCAGGAAGCAATTCCCCCGACATATTTGCCGTTTGCTAAGTGACCTCAGTGTGACCAATCTCGTAAAAATCTGGTGATCGCAATACGCATGGATGTCCTTAAAATAAACTTTTATCTGAATTTACATGTTAAACACGTGCTCAATTTCCATGCTTTTTGTTGATTTTTTGTCGATCATACCCGTAGCCAGGGGGGGTTCGGGGGGTTCGGACGAACCCCCCCTTGAAAACAAATAAGCACTGTTAAAGTCAATGTTCTGTTCGAATTGTGACTGTTAAAGTCGAGTTTGTGAGTCAAACGAACCCCCCTTTTGAAATTCCTGGCTACGGGCCTGTCGATTGTTGACAAACAGTGACAATTGTTAAACTTTGGCTTCAAAACAGGAACTTTAATACCTGCCTTATTTTCACAACAGCACTGACCGATTGAAAAAAAAAATTGACGAGTATACGAAATCTTTGCGAAAAAAATGAAAAATTATTGAACAGAAGTTAAGTTTATGATGTTTGTATGCATTGGTTCAGAATTGGAAGAACATTATTTTTCACCGGTCACTCATTTCTTATGACATTAAACATTTTACTCCCCTTTGTTCACAAAAGAAAGATAACATAACATTGTAAAATTTTCTAATATTTATTTATTTTATCTTAAAAGAGGGACGAAAGATACCAAAGGGACAGTCAAAGGGGCACTAGCTGTCAAATTCATGTTCACACCGTTTTTAATCAAATTCTCATATTTTATTTATAACAAAAGAAGATATAAGATTTTTTATACATCTTGTAGCTAGTGCCTCTTTAACTAGACAGTTATACCCTCTTTTTCTTTTTCTTTGAACTTTGGACCTAACTGTTCTGGTGGTAGATGCACATTTTTTTGTAAATTTAGGTGAGACCATGCAAGAGATATCATTTTTAAGTACCAGAACATTTTCTTTTTTTGCTCAATCAGTAATAAAATGCAAATAGTGAAATAATAATTAGCTTTTAGCCACCAGTATGGTTCAGTTTTGTCAAAATAAGCTAAAAAAATCATTGATTATGAATTATTCATTTGCATTTATTTTCTGGTGTAAATTTTGTTTAAATATTCTAAGATACACATAATTCTGACATATGTTTTTATTAATATTTAAGGAAGAAGAAAAGAAATCTGGTATGTGCCTTACTGTTAATATATATATATATGTGCAGAAGTAACAACAATTAACAGGCTATTATTTGAACTTGGAATAATTTTTAATTATGGAATTTGCATAATTTCTTGTGTTTAAATTTTTTAATAAACTCCATGTTTATTTGGTATTAGGATCTTTTGAGGGGTTAAAATAATATTTTCCATACAATGTATTTTGGTTAGATAATGTTGTGTGCGGCACAGTACATTCTATTGAAAATATACTATTTTCCTTTTAATAGAAAGTGTTGTGAGCATCATAGATCATTTCAGTACAGACTAAACGTGGAATTTATTAAAGATTTCAATAACAAGAAATCAAGCAAATTCCATGATTAAAAATAATTCCAAGTTCAAATAATAGCTAATTGTTAATTATCTGTTTTTAAGTTTCCAATTGGTGGCATTACACCTTTAATTTGTTCATCAGATAAAAGAAAATGACATCAAGTTAAAAATTGTATTCTGCTCTTTGTTTTTAAAATTATGACAGCACATACATTCATGCAATGGCTGATGACTTCAAAAAAACAAAAAAAAAACCATTCTTTATTTGGAAAGAACACCATATTGAATATATATCATTCAAAAATCATAAAAGAAACAGATTTATTTATAAAAATGATAAGATGTGGTATGATTGCCAATGAGACATGGAGACAACTCTCCACAAGAGACCAAATAGCATAGAAATTAACAAAACTATGGTATTAGTTTATTTTTGAAAGGAACCCCAAACCTTCAGAGATATCTGATCATGACATGATTACTTTAGTTTATGGACAGTATAAGTATATCAGTATGTAGATAGAATACAGTACTGCTCAAATAAATTAGAATAGATTACAGAATCATCGTTATTGAATTTCTTATTTCCAGCTCTTTTTGATGCCTTTGCTATTTCCCTTGGACTAAAGGATGAACCCAAGATAGAATCATTGTTAGATACAGTAGACTTTAATGGCATTGTCAAGTACATAAAAGATGGCAAAGCAAAAAACATCATCACAATGGCAGGAGCTGGGATCTCTACTTGTGAGTAAACAAGATTATTTATAAAAAACCAATCATATCTTAAAAACCTTAACTCTTGAGGTTAGTTTTATATTTATTTTATCATTTTTTTCAAATAAAGAAGCAAAATTACCCAGAAGACAGTTGGGTAAATCTACAGTAAAATAACCTAAATTCAGGTGTTTCAGTTTAGCGTGTTTGATTAATCTATCAGTCGGTTGTATTGATATGATAAATGGTTTACTATATACTGTAAATTCAGAAATTATTGTGTGCATTTATTATTGCGTCTTTGTCATTTTAGACTTAAATGCGATTTTAATATTTTTGATTTTGAGAAAAATCCTATTTAATCTATATAAAATATTTTGGAATGCGAGTTTAAATTATTGCGTTTACAATGTTGTCACATATTTCGCAATAATAAAAATATCGCAATAATTTATTAATTTACAGTATTTAATTTGAGATTTAACTTATTTTCAATTTTACCAAAATAAAATATTTAATCACAAATGATTACTTGAAAATAAATTTGAGTTAATAAAAAGTTCCATTTGGTAAAAACAACACACAAATTCTTTGGATTTAACTTTTTGTATTTAATTTTTGATTTGAGATCATTTCTATTTTTAGCTGCAGGAATACCAGATTTCAGATCCCCAGGGACAGGCTTATATGATAATTTACAGAAATATAATTTGCCAGAACCAACTGCAGTATTTTCACTTGATTATTTCAAAGTAAGTTGTATATTCATGTTTAGGGGTCTCTAGCTGATAGGTCTTAGGAATTCATCTACAGCAATCATAAGCCTGTCAACACGAAATTGTGAGTTTGAATCCCCTCATGGCCTGTGCCTTGAACTGCATTTTTAATTAGACATTCCTGCTGAAGATCTTTCTGAGTCTCACCAATAAAAACCGGCAAAATGAGCTGAAAGTGAAGTTAAAGCACCCCTTATCAATCAGATATTGTTTTATATCTATTTCTCTTATTCTTACATGATTGATCATTTTCCTGATCTGTTGGTTATTTTATTTAATCAACGTGTGTTTTGTTTCATCTCAGTTTTTCGTTTGTCAAAATTTAATTATGACGTAATTTTTTTTGGCTTTCCTCTGAAGTTCCTATTGTGACGTCATGGAAAAAAGGTGACCTTGTCTATTTTACATCTTAAAAGGAAGTGGGGTGTATTAAATTACAGTAAAATGCAACTTGAAAATTTAACATAATAGAAAATCATCTCACATATCCTGAATGGTTCCTTTTTTGACAATTTTCACCCAACTTTTTGCATTTTTGCCTAATATTTGAAAAACTCCAATCAATCAATCCTATGTAAAACATTGTACTCAAACGCTATATTTCTTTACAGGAGAACCCAGAACCATTTTTCATGTTGGCAAGAGAGTTATGGCCAGGTGTATTTAAGGTACTGTATTTTTAATTAACTGTAATCACTTTTTCAACTCAGGTAATGGTTTTAAAACTGTAAAAAATATCTGTTCATAGTTATACAATACTGGATCTTGTATGACTTTAACATAACATGTTTTGATAAAAATCAATTGGAAGATATAAACATTTCTGTATAACTTATGATTAGGGTGAGACAAGTCTGGAAAAAAAACCCATTCATATCAGTAAGTAAGTAAATTATTTATTATAGTGACATGTGTTTTTCACAAAATATTATATAATACAGTGAGATATAAAAACAATATTTAGAACAAGTCACTTTAAACATGAATTTCAATGGTAAGACAAACAAAAATAAATAAAATGTTATCAAAAATTTTCATATAAAAAGTTTTCTCTTACTGAAAGCTTGCAATAGATATTTAGCAGTTTTTCTCGGATGTTGAGATAGTCAATATTTAAACTGTTCTTCATTTGATAGTATACTTAAATTGTCTATTTGTGAAAAATGTTTCAGTCGCAGATAACTGAAAACATTAGTTATTATTTCCTGTATAATTTAGCCTATTTATTTTTGGAACTATATATCAGCTTCCTAAATTTGGAATCTAGCTTCAGTTGATCATTCGATACTATGTGATGCATTTTCAGATTCAGATTCATTGCTAATCTATTTATGAAAAAATATGTTCTTACATAATTATGGAGCTTCATTATGGGGGTATCTTCATGATGATTAGGGCTAAAAATCTTGTCAAATGACTTTTAAATTTTGCTGATTTTGATAAATCACATTAAATTCCAAAATTCACAATGCCAATGATAATTTATTATTTGAGACCTCTCATGTCTGACAAATCATTATAAGGATATTTTGATAAATTTTTAACCAAATGCCTGTTTGAAGCCTGACAGTAAAGGGCATCCATACCCTCATACTGGACATGAGGAAATTTGGAATCTGCTTTCATGTGATTATGCTATACAGTATCACACAATTACAATTTTACATTAATGACTTCCTGTTTATCAAATAATTAAAGATGGCATCTTAAGTAAAAAATCAACCACAGTAAATTTGTTTTAATGTATAGCGTACTACATACCTTCCATTATTTTGTCAGACATATATATAAACATCTTTATTTTTTAGCCTTCAACTTGCCACTATTTTATCAGAATGCTTCAAGAAAAGGGACTTCTTTTGAGACACTTCACTCAGGTAAATCTACTTATTCAAGCTGTGTGTACATGTGCCATTAGGCATAGCAAGGACCAAGTAAGTAAGTAAGTAAGTAAGTAAGTGTATATGTATGATTGTTATAAAAACAAAAAACAATGGTGTATTAATTCATGACATAAACCCTGACACACACTAACACATGACAAAACCAATTTACAATATTCTTCATCTCAAAGTCACATATGTGTGTCTGGATGCTACATGATATGTATAGATTATTGGGGTTTCTACACATGATATCGTAAAATATCAGCCGTGAGCCACAATGTGAACCTTTTTAGCTGGTGAGAACGAACTAAAAAGTTTCACATTGTGTCAAGCGGCTGATATTTTACAATATCTATATCTGTTTATCAATCTATTAAAGGTCTTATTTCCTCTCCCTAAGACAATTTTACGCTTGACGATAGCAGGCTTGATAACGTCTCCACTTGCATTGTGACATTGCTGATAATGCCTGGTCTCCTTTGAAGTCTTGATATGAGAAGTACTGAGCAACAGAGCAGGGTGATATAGGCATAGGGAAGGACGATAAGAGCCTCTACAGCTAGTGATGCAGATCCCTTAGTATATACATGTGGAATACTACTTTATAAGGATTTTGTGCATACAGGTGGACCACAAACTTAGATGTTATTACTTTATAAATTTTCTATAGGCTTGTATGAAGACTTTTTTTAAAACCATGAAATGAAATATCCATGATAATGCAATCTTTAAGAAAATTGGTACAAACAAAAATCAATTAATCCACAGTAGTACATCAGTAAATTATAAGTACACTATTCTGATTTCTTTCAACACAGCACAAGTTTTCTGGAAAACTTATTAGAAATTGTATCATTTGGAAAGGGGAGATAACAAAGGTACCATCAAAAGTCATTATTGAAAAAGAAAACGATAAAGAAAGAAATACACCATGGCCAAAAAAAAAAAAAGACATGCAACGGTCTTCAAAAAACTACACAGAAAACTAAAGATTAAACAACTGGCACTCTTTAAAAAACTGTTAAACTCATGTGCTTTGTACTTCCCCAGAGGTGGCAACTGTCATGTTGACACATTTGATGTCATGAAAGAGCATGGTCTCCATAGATTTTGGCATCATGGAACATATCCATGGTGACACTATATATTAAAAAACAAAAGACCAAATCAGGCTATTAGAAAACATAGCATAAGAAAGAGATGGGGAAAGGTTTTGATGGTTGAAAAAGACTCTAATGCGTTTTATATTCTTTGAAGGATTAGATCCTTTATATAGTTTTTAGCTCACCTGGCCCGAAGGGCCAAGTGAGCTTTTCCCATCACTTTGCGTCCGGCGTCCGTCGTCGTCCGTCGTCCGTCGTCGTCCGTCGTCCGTCGTCTGTCGTCCGTCGTCCGTCGTCCGTCGTCGTTGTTAACTTTTACAAAAATCTTCTCCTCTGAAACTACTGGGCCAAATTAAACCAAACTTGGCCACTATCATTATTGGGGTATCTAGTTTAAAAAATGTGTCCGGTGACCCGGCCAACTAACCAAGATGGCCGCCATGGCTAAAAATAGAACATAGGGGTAAAATGCAGTTTTTGGCTTATAACTCAAAAACCAAAGCATTTAGAGGAAATCTGACATGGGGTAAAAATGTTTATCAGGGCAAGATCTATCTGCCCTGAAATTTTCAGATGAATCGGTCAACCCGTTGTTGGGTTGCTGCCCCTGAATTGGTAATTTTGTGGAAATTTTGCAGTTTTTGGTTATTATCTTGAATATTATTATAGATAGAGATAAACTGTAAACAGCAATAATGTTCAGCAAAGTAAGATCTACAAATAAGTCAACATGACCAAAATGGTCAGTTGACCCGTTTAGGAGTTATTGCCCTTTATAGTCAATTTTTAACCATTTTTCGTAAATTAAAGTAATCTTTTACAAAAATCTTCTCCTCTGAAACTACTTGGCCAAATTAATCCAAACTTGGCCACAATCATCATTGGGGTATCTAGTTTAAAAAATGTGTGGCGTGACCCAGTCAACCAACCAAGATGGCAGCCACGGCTAAAAATAGAACATAGGGATAAACTGCAGTTTTTGGCTTATAACTCAAAAACCAAAGCATTTAGAGGAAATCTGACATGGGGTAAAAATGTTTATCAGGTCAAAATCTATCTGCCCTGAAATTTTCAGATGAATCGGTCAACCCGTTGTTGGGTTGCTGCCCCTGAATTGGTAATTTTGTGGAAATTTTGCAGTTTTTGGTTATTATCTTGAATATTATTATAGATAGAGATAAACTGTAAACAGCAATAATGTTTAGTAAAGTAGGATTTACAAATAAGTCAACATGACCGAAATGGTCAGTTGACCTGTTTAGGAGTTATTGCCCTTTATAGTCAATTTTTAACCATTTTTCGTAAATCTTAGTTATCTTTTACAAAAATCTTCTCCTCTGAAACTACTGGGCCAAATTAATCCAGACTTGGCAATCATCATCTTTGGGGTATCTTGTTTTAAAAATGTGTCCGGTGACCCGACTTTCAAATCAAGATGGCCGCCACAGCTAAAAATAGAACATAGGGGTAAAATGCAGTTTTTGGCTTATAACTCAAAAACCAAAGCATTTAGAGCAATCCAACACGGGGTAAAATTATTACTCAGATCAAGATCTATCTGCCCTATAATTTTCAGATGAATCTGACAACCCATTGTTGGGTTGCTGCCCCTGAATCGGTAATTTTAAGGAAATTTTGCTGTTTTTGGTTATTATCTTAAATTTTATTATAGATAGAGATAAACTGTAAACAGCAATTATGTTCAGCAAAGTAAGATTTACAAATAAGTCAACATGACCGAAATTGTCAATTGACCCCCTAAGGAGTTATTGTCCTTTATAGTCAATTTTTAACAATTTTCATAAAATTTGTAAATTTTTATTAACATTTTCCACTGAAACTACTGGGCCAAGTTCATTATAGATAGAGATAAATGTAAGCAGCAAGACTAGTAAAGTAAGATTTACAAACACATCACCATCACCAAAACACAATTTTGTCATGAATCCATCTGCTTCCTTTGTTTAATATTCACATAGACCAAGGTGAGCGACACAGGCTCTTTGGAGCCTCTAGTTTAGATTAAGATTCTATTAACAGGCTAGGTGTATTATAATTTCATGATGGACATATTTTTAATGTTGTTTTAATCTCTTGCAGAATATAGATACATTAGAGTCTGTTGCTGGTTTGGACCCAGAGTTGTGTGTTGAGGCCCATGGTCATTTCAGGACAGGGCATTGCATACAGTGTAGGGCAGAGTATACCCAGGACTGGATGAAAGGTAATAGATTTTCTGGTGCACTATTTACCTTAATAATACACCAGGAACCAGTAGTTTATGAATAAAACTTGAAGACAAGTGCAAAAAAACGCAGTGGGTTTTTAAAAACGTGTTAACAGGCATCAACCTTTGCCCTAATCTTAAACAGTAGAGTGACATTACAACATAAAAAGACACACTATAAAATGCCAGTTGAAATGTCACTTGTAGGAATAAAGGAATCAAGCTTTACTTTATCTCAACTTGTAAACCATTGAATGAATTTTAGTTAAACCTAGTTTAAAAGGTGGCATAACAACAGCCTAAATCAAATTGATTGCTGAGAAAATTTAATTTACTCATCAGGCATAGTTCTAATTTATTATTTCAGTACTCAGGTTACACAACCCCTGTACATCAGCACCTGACTATTGTGTTAGGGGTGAGGGGGGATAGGAACTTTATTTGGACTCCGTGATTGGGTCTTTTTAAGCTCGAGATTTCGGGATTGACCCTTTCGTGATCCGGGAATCCTTTTTTTTCTGATTTCGGGACGTCAGGATTTACTTTATTTAAATTCAGGACCTCGGGATTTCGTTTGTTTAAATCCAGATACAAATAATGGAATGGTGAAAATTTATTTATTTTATTTTTAATTTTTAGAGAGGATAATGAAACCAAGTATACCTAAATGTGAAGCAGAAGGATGTGAGGGTGTTGTCAAACCTGGTGAGTTATCTCCCTTTTTTATCATCTGTTTCTCACTTAATTGAATGACTCTTATTTTAGCATAGTATACTAAGTTACATTGACCTGTACTCAATATTTTATGGGGACAGGGAAATAAGGGCATTTTTGTAAGTGAGTACATTTTTTGCCACATTTTTTTTCAAACAAATATCAGTAATGACTCAGACAAAATTGAAAATCAGTGCTGATCAACCATTTTTTAGCTCACCTGGCCCAAAGGGCCAAGTGAGCTTTTCTCATCACTTGGCGTCCGTCGTTGTCGGCGTCCGTCGTTAGCTTTTACAAAAATCTTCTTCTCTGAAACTACTGGGTCAAATTACACCAAACTTGGCCACAATCATCATTGGGGTATCTAGTTTAAAAAATGTGTCCGGTGACCCGGCCAACCAATCAAGATGGCCGCCATGGCTAAAAATAGAACATAGGGGTAAAATGCAGTTTTTGGCTTATAACTCAAAAACAAAAGCATTTAGAGCAAATCTGACATGGGTAAAATTGTTTATCAGGTCAAGATCTATCTGCCCTGAAATTTTCAGATGTTTTGGACAACCCGTTGTTGGGTTGCTGCCCCTGATTTCGTAATTTTAAGGACATTTTGTTGTTTATGGTTATTATCTTGAATATTATAATAGATAGAGATAAACTCAAAACAGCAATAATGTTCAGCAAAGTAAGATTTACAAATAAGTCAACATGACCAAAATGGTCAGTTGACCCCTTTAGGAGTTATTGCCCTTTATAGTCAATTTTTAACCATTTTTCGTAAATCTTTGTAATCTTTTACAAAAATCTTCTCCTCTGAAACTACTGGGCCAAATTAAACCAAACTTGACCACAATCATCATTGGGGTATCTAGATTAAAAAAATGTGTCCGGTGATCCGGACAACCAACCAAGATGGCCGCCATGGCTAAAAATAGAACATAGGGGTAAAATGCAGTTTTTGGCTTATAACTCAAAAACCAAAACATTTACAGCAAATCTGATTGGGGGGGGGGGGGGGGGGGGGGATCAAATTGTTTATCAGGTAAAGATCTATCTGCCCTGAAATTTTCAGATAAATCAGACAACCCATTATTGGGTTGCTGCCCCTTATTTGGTAATTTTAAGGAAATTTTGCTGTTTTTGGTTATTATCATGAATATTATAATAGATAGAGATAATTTGTAAACAGCAATTATGTTCAGCAAAGTAAGATTTACAAATAAGTCAACATGACCAAAATGGCCACGGCTAAAAATAGAACAAAGGTGTAAAATGCAGTTTTTGGCTTATAACTCAAAAATCAAAGCATTTAGAGCAAATCTGGATTAGATAGAGATAAACTGTAAACAGCAATAATGTACAGCAAAGTGATACCTTAAAATTAGTCAACATGACCTAAATGGTCAACTGACAACCCTAAGGAGTTATTGTCCTTTATAGTCAATTTGTAAATTTTTACTAACATTTTCCACTAAAACTACTGGGCCAAGTTCATTATAGATAGAGATATTGTTAGCAGCAAGAATGTTCAGTAAAGTAAGATGTACAAACATATTACCATCACCAAAACACAAAGTTGTCATGAATCCATCTGCGTCCTTTGTTTAATATTCACATAGACCAAGGTGAGCAACACAGGCTCTTTAGAGCCCTTAGTTTTAAAGATATATGCCCTTTTGAAATATTGTTAGCAATGTCATGGGTTCAATTCTTGCCATATTTTTATCAAACTTATCAGGTTTATATCAGCAATGTCTCTTTCAAGTTCCAACATCAGTGCTCGTAAACTTTTAAAAAAAAAGTTATTCCCCTTGTTAATATAAATTATTTTGAAAATTGCATTGCATTTGCTCTGAAGCCTTCATTTTCACTTAAATATTTGCAAAACTGGGGAACAATGAACTCCAATCATACTGAGAGTACTATTTAACAATCTATCAAGCAAAATACTTTGATTATGATTAATAATTAAGATGTTGTGACCTAATTTTATCTTTTGATATTTATTGCAGATATTGTCTTCTTTGGTGAAAGTCTTCCATTTCGTTTTCTAAAATGTATGTCAGAGGTATGATATAATACTATTTTATTGTTTTTATTATAATTTAAAGTAATTACAGATAACACTGTAAAACATGTAAAAGAAATTTTGAATTGTTTTTGTTATGTCTTCTTTAACAATCATGCATGACATTTCACTCTTACGAAGAGTGAAGTATTTTAATATTTTCTGAAAAACTGAACTAAATTCCTTTATACTTTTTGTGTATTTTTTTTTCGTTAAAAAGAATTCAATGTGTATTACTTTTTTTACCCAAAATTCACCATCCACTGAACATAGAAAATGATAGTGTGAGTGGGGCATCCATGTACTATGGACACATTCTTGTTGTTGTTGAATTTTTTAATTTACTTCATTCTGATGAAACTACATTTGATTTCATTACTTTTGTATTATTTTGTTAGAAAAACATATTATATCCCCGCTTTAAAAAAGGGGGGTATACGGTTTTACCTCTGTCTGTCCTTCCGTCATTTCGTCAGTCAGTCAGTCAGTCTGTCCGTCCCATGAATATTTTTCTTCGCATTTTTCTCAGGAACTACAATACAAGGATTTCTGAAATTTGGTTTCAGGGTTTATCTAAGTCAGCTATACCGTGTGATGTGTTTTCAGATTGATCACTCGACAACTTCCTGTTTACAGAACACTTGTATGGTTTAACACATGATAGCCAAGTTGAAAATTTTCGTCACATTTTTCTCAGGAACTACAATACAAGGATTTCTGAAATTTGGTTTCAGGATTTATATAAGTCAGCTATACCGTGTGATGCGTTTTCAGATTCATCACTCGACAACTTCCTGTCTATCGAACACTTGCATATTTTTACACATTTATATTATCCACTTGCGGCGGGGGTATCATCAGTGAGCAGTAGCTCGCAGTTTCACTTGTTTATTTGAGAATTATGAGGTCCTTAGAAAAAGAATGAAAATAAAATAAAAAGAACAAGTCATCATTGTCATATTCAGAGTTGACAAATGTTTTTCTTTTTCAGGATTTTGAAAAATGTGATTTGCTAATTATAATGGGAACATCATTATTGGTTCAACCGTTTGCTTCATTAGTAAACAGGTAATTTATGTATAAACATTATACTTAATATTTCATACATTTTAATTTAAGGTCAGTGTTTTTTTCTCCAGGCACTCTGGCTTTCTCTACAAATAAAAACTGGCCCCATGAAAAAAGCCCAAAAGCGGTACTTTAAACACATAAAATATACTTTAAGATTTTCCATGTTATTTCAAATGAGAAGGCATTTCTCAGCTACAATCTCAACCAAGGGTGACAGCCTTGAGATGAGATGTATTATAGAAACTTCCTCAAAATTGAAAAGACCAGTGATAATTTGTTAATGATTGTGATTTTCCTTGGCATTGATGATGTTGGCTCATAAAGTCATGAATTTTCTTTCATTTAGACTGAAAAAGACATATAGTATATGAGATGCGTGATATGGACAAATTTTGTAGAAAGAAAATCAAAGGAAAATTAGAGAAAATGGGGATAAATTAACTTCCCATTCAGTGACTGTACTACAACTAGTTGTGTAAAAAAGAAGATGTGGTATGATTGCCAAAAAAAACCTCTCCATCAGAGACCAAATGACATAATATTTAACAACTGAAGGTCGCCATACAGCCTTAGACAATAGGGAAAACTCATACTACATAGTCAACTATAAAAGGCCCTGAAAAAAACAATTCAAACCAAAAAAAATTATGACCTGAGTTTTAGTTAATGTAGTGAGAAGTGGTTGTATGAAATTTTGCATGTCATCGATTTCAACTTTTCCTCAATTGCCAGTTATAAAGTTACTTCAAATATGCAAATATGCTATAGATTTTAGTATGTCATGACTTTGACTCTTGTTTATTATTTTCAGAACAAATGAAAATGTACCAAGAATGTATATCAACTTAGAAAACAGTTGTCCTCCGGTAAGTTAGAAAAAAACCTTCACATCTAGGCAAGCAAAGTTTGAAAACCCTAATTAGTAAGGACTTTAAGAAATAGGTCACAATTTGGAAAGCAGGGTCAAGTTATTCCTCTTACTATAAGGAGCTATTTATATTTCAATCTTTTTTACATTCTTAAAATAATCTTTGAATCTTTTCAAATATTTAGTCGTGAGCATTCCTTATGAAGGTAAATCCAGAAAAACGCTTCAGGATCATGAAATTTATAAATTATTGTTTTAATTTTTTAAGAGGTTGAGTTTAACCTTTTATTTTGACATTCATATGATATTTTATTAGAGTAACAAGATTTGAAATAACCTTCTTTGTATATATTCTTTGTCATTTTAATGCTACAGAGGAAGGATAAAACTGGGCCATATTCCAAGGCCAATAACAGGTAAAGTAAAGGGACCGTCTGATGGTTAGGCCATTCCGTATTGTTAAGATGTTCTTTGGATACTAGCTACAAGAAATTTTAAAATAATAAAACTAAATCAGCTATACTTCTTTAATTATTTTGTAACAATTTCATTGGAAAATTATGATTTTGGAATATAAAAATTGGCTTTAATTGAAAAGTGAGGAAAAACATAATACAAAAAAAATTGAAACATCTTTCAAAGATAAAAAAGAGAAGATAAAAATTAGTGTCTGATCCAAAGAGAAGTTTATCAATATGGAATGGCAATGTGAGAAATCCTTATTTTGTATTAGGTGTACAATGCTTTTTTTCCATTTTACCCAAAATTTGATTTTATCATTTTTGTTTTATTTATTTAGAAACTGGATCCAATTATGACTGTGATATTTGGCAGCGGTTTTGATTTTGATGGTGAAAATAATTACAGGTTGGTTTGATGTAAGACATGCTTAGAAGATCAGCCAATAAGCTTTTAAAGCCTTTGTGACAAAGCTGAACTAAATTCAAACATTATTTGGTAGGGAAGAGGGATCAATATGCGCACCCAAGTCATGGCAAAATATTCAGTTCGTTGATAGTGGCAATTATCTAGTAGAAGTAGAAGTAGATCAAATGCTTGTCTGACATACAAAATTATAGCTTCTCATCTAGGTGCAAAGTTAGTTATTTTATTCTTTATTCATGCCATCTACTTCAATGGTTTACAGTGTTGCTAAGGTTCAATTTGTTAAAGAGATAAAGAATTAGAAACATGTCCTAAACAGGAGAATATATCAAATATGTAAAATATTGATTAGAATAACAGTATGGATTTTCAAAGACCCTATTAACAATTATTGCTTGATGTTGTAATTTATGATACTGCAAAGCACTAAGTATGATCTTTTTAGAAAGGTTAAATTTGTAAGTGGTATCTTTGGTTAATTTTTACGACTACTTGGTTGATGTCACTACTAATGAATGTTTTGTCCTTGAGGGTATGACCAGCCCAATGGTCAGCATTTCTTTGTCAGCTTGAAATCTTACAGCTACTTTTTTTTGTTAATAAAACTTCAAAATTCTTGCCAATTTCAAGAAGAAACTATCAAGTAATGTGAATCAAGTAATGTGAAAAAAAATATTGTGAATGAAAATAGGTCAGAATTGATACTGCAACAATGAATAAATGTTTATTAATCTAGAAATCTAAAGCTGTAGGTGTAACTCCAAGTGTTGCTTTAAAATGCAATGATTGCCACTTTATTTGAACTTAAAACGAAAGAGGTGTGCCTGCTTGAAATGATGGAATTTAACATAGAAAGTAATGGGACCATGAATTAGTGGTGTACTTCCTGTAAGCTCAGTTTTGTAAGTTCAATTAATCTTTTCAGAAAAAATGACTTTTCAAGAAAACTGGAATTCTTGTTTAATGTTAACTGAGCATAATTACCTTTGTTTGTTTTATTCTGAATTTGATTTGTTTTTTTAGAGATATATTTTGGCAGGGAACCTGTGATGATGGTTGTACAGCATTAGCTGAAGCATTAGGATGGGATGTAAGTTTAGGGATTTGTTTTTCCTTCTTCCAAAATGTCCGAGACCACAATTATTTCGTAGTGTATTTCTTTTAGAACATAAATGAAAATTAAAAAAATCCCACCAACCCTTTCTCAATGAAATTTTTACAGTGTGTTGTACTACTTTTGGGACAAATTATATCAAAATTATAGAAAACTTCATTGGCTCCAACTCAAAATATGGACAATTTGATGTTTAGGGCGTCTTGAAATCTTTTCACAGCTTCTGAAGTGCTAATTTTCAACCTTTTTCAGCTGAACCAAATCACTACTTTCTTTTAAAATTCTGTACCCAAATTATTTTACAATGTAATTTCACCCCTACTTGCAATTTGATGCATTAAAGACGGAGAAATGAATTTGAAAGGGGTATAAAATAAATGGCAAGTAACCCACTGTCAACACTAGGGACTATATTCATGGACAACAAAAATCAAGGAATGACAATTGTGGTCTCGGACCAAAATGCATTTTGTTCGGGTACTGTAATTTCAGAAATTATTTAAATTTTTGAAGAATAAACAAAAAACAGCAAGTTTAATCATTGTAAATTTTGGAAAAAGCTACTTACGAATATATATGTATTTGATATCAGAATGTGAGGTCTTATTAATGTGATACTCAAGTAGTAGTATTATTCACTTATTAAAAACCTTGCAATCATTTCTGAATTTACAGCATCTAAATTAGGTTTATAAATTTGAAGTAGGATTTATTTTGAAACATCTCACTAGTAAGTCATATAGAAAATTAGAATATGATGATGGAAAAAAAATTTATGGTATTGAATGCATTTCAATAGATTTTATTAGAAGTTGTATATACAAAGTCATGTCATCTTTCGAAAAACTTTTTCATACCAAATGAAGCGGGAAGACCTTGGTCCAGGGAGATAACTCTTTAATTCAGTGATGCGTTTGTAATAGTAAAGTTCTATTAATGTATTTTAAGCATTTACCTGAAACAGATTGAAAATAATCTATGTATCCTAGAAGCTTAGAACATATTTATGAAAATGGCAGACACAAACGTACTGATGATTTAAAGAGTTTTTTCCCTTAACCTAGGTCTACCACATTAAATGCTACATATACAAAAATGCGTACTTATTTGATGATTTGGCAGTACAATAAATTTCTTGTTTTTTTCAGGAAGAACTGAAAAATTTGGTCACAACAGAGCATGCAAAGATAGATGCTGCAAATCCTGATAAAGATACAAAGTCTGCAAAGAAAGATGACAGCGCAACTAAAAAAACTGAAGCTACACTAAAGAAAGCTGACAGCACACCCAAGAAAACTGAAAATTCACCAAAGAAATGTGAGACTCCAAACACATCAGATAAAACACCCCCAAAACCAGAAGCAGCTACTCCTAAGGCAATCTCTGGAAGTGGGTCAAAGAAGACACCTCCAAAAAAGTGAAACAGCAACTTCACAAAATAAATCCTTGCAGTTTGAATGCAAACCAACAAACAGACATTCCTCTGAAGAAATAGATCTTTCCCCAACCCATACTGATTATTTACATTTCAAAACAACACATTGAGTGTATAAAAGTATGTGTAATGTAATTCAGATATTTTGCAGGCATTTATTTATTTACATCTATTGTTGAACAATGAACAATTAATAATTCCAGGAAATACTGCATTCAAATAATGCTATCAAAATTCAAATTGGTTACAATGGTAGTTGTTTTTTGGTAGCAATTTTCACAATCAATAATAAAAAGCATACATTTAAACTCACTGCCATTAAAAATATTTAAGCATCTGAAACCAATTTGAAATTTATATTCATGGTAGGGAATAAATATTTTTGTGTCTTCCACATTCATGGAACAAATTAAAAAGAAATCCTACTAAAAGATAGGTCATCAATGCTCTTCCATTTGGTACTTGGTTGGCCTTTTTTACTATTTTGATCCAAGGTTCACTGATGAGTCTAATGTAGAAAAAACACATGTCTGGTGTATCAAAATATAATCCCGGTACCTTTGATAGCTAATTAAATATCTATTAGGGATTATGTCTGTTTTCCCTTGTTGTTCATATTTTTGTATGATATGTGTTTGTTTTGTTGTGTGTATGGAAGTATTACAACTGTTATAACTGCTTGACTGTGATAAAAAACATTTTTGCTTTACTAATATATCTATTCTTTTGTTCGATTTTAATTATGTTAATTATTTGCAATATATAAATAGATATTTTATTTATTTGAGACATTTAAATGCTATGATTGATTTGTGTGTGTGTTGTTTAATTTACATATTATCCAATGAATTTCTCGATTATGAAAAATATTTTAAGGCAACTGTACAAATTATGATATAAAGTGTTAATGATAATCATGAAAAGTGCATCCTGTTTAAGCTACACCCTGCCTTCCCAACTGAAAACCTGTCTATACTTAATCTGGCCTTAACTGAAAACCTTTCAATACTGAGCCTTGTTTTAACTGAAAACCAGGGGCCGATTAAGGTGGATGCGTGTCAGCGATCTAAAATTTCAGTTCATCTGAAATCCTGTTTTTGCCCCTGAAAACCTTCAATTTTTATTTGACAAAACATTTTTTTGTATTGAAATGTGTTTTGCATAACAAAATCTCTGTGGAAATTCTAATTGAAATCTATCTTCACTCCAGAATTTTTTTAACAAACTGAACTTTTATTTTAATAATTTGCTGTTTCTTCCACATTTGTTAACTTTTGTTTTGTTATCAAGTTTCAGTGCTCATGCACTTTCTGTGTTTACATTTGTCACCTATTTATGTCATCAAAAAATATTTCTTAATAATTACAAAATACAGCACTTGTGTAATTTAAAATACAATTATTGAAGGGCAAGCAAAATTTGTGTTTATCTTAAAAATTATTATTTTACTATTTTAAAGTGTATCTTAATCTATATTTGACTACCTTTCATCTGTATCTTATGGGAAAATATTACTTTGAATTTATCGGCAAACATTATTTCAACAAATCATTATATATACTCTTTTCATTATAATATTTATTCAGTTTTATTTATGAGTCTATATAGGTTACACTACATTTTCATCATTTTAAAAGTTCCACCAACTAGATTACATTTTACATTTAAATGATGTGTTCCTATAAAGTGTATACTTTTGATTTATTTAAACAACTTTATTTATTGACATGTAAAACCTATATAATTTTAATTTAAAATAAAGAAATCTATAAAGATGTTATGATTTATTGACTCACCTTGATGGCAGCCTTGGCAGCAAATATTCATATTTACAATGTCAAAAACTAGGATTATTTGGTCTTATTGGTTCATGTTTATCACATTTGTATTTTGTAGATTGAAGCAGTATAAATTCAGCATTTAGTTTTCTCGTTCAAATTTTCCTGTCTGGTACTTTAACGTCTGACTATATGGTATGGAATTTTGTCATTGTTGAAGGTCATACAGTTACCTAAAATTGCTTTCATCCACTTTATTTGAACTCTAGTGTATAGGTCATATCATTGGCAAACATAGCTTATCTTCTTATTTAAATTTTAACAACATTACCAAACCATGTCAAGCTATATAATATGAGGCTCCTTGATGTCTTTCCAAAGGTCATTTGAATGTTAACAGATGGATTTTGCATGTTTGTTTTTTTCACTTGCTAAATTTGTCACATAATCTATCAGGTGATTATGTGTTCTATTACTGCATCAATTCATTTTTGCCTGTTCCATAAATTAAATAATTTCCAAATTGCTACATGTGATTTTAAAGAAAAGAATGTATAAAATGCCTGACAAAATGGATGTTATTCAAGTGGTGGCAGACAATAAAACTTACAGCATTTGAATCCAGGAATAATGAGCATTGATGTGACTAGCATCAATCAATAAAGTCACTTTGAAAGCAAAACAAAGCAATAACTCCAATATCAATAAAATTGACAAGAATATCATTTTGTGTAGTAAAATTTTTTGGGATTAAAATGAGATGGGCTAGTACTTATACAATTTTATACCAAATATCATTGACTTCACATAAGTAGTTTCCCTTGAACAAACTTACATTAAGCTAAGCACCAACTGAAATCAATAGACCATGAATGAGTGTGCAGGGCCAAATCTGGTCAATTGAATGATTGATGCTGTGAAAATAAATACATTTAAAAGTAATACAAAAAACTTTTATTTCAAAAATAGAGGTAATTTTATTTTTTCTTCAATTCCCAAAATCTTGACAGTCATAGTCAAGGCAACTTGTAATTCTAGTGTCATACAATAGTCACAATTATGTATACAAAATTCCAAGATTTCCTATCCTTTGTCCATCTTCAAGACATTGTTATTGATTCTCCTTAGATCTCAGACATACTGCATTTTTTGTTCTAATTTTTTCTTTGTTTCCTCAGACTGTAGTTGTTCTACTGTAAGTAATGAAAGTCCTAACTGATCTTCCTAAAAATACAAAAAGATACTTATAGATGAATTACCAATAAAATTCATTAGTTTCAGAAAGGTGTACTGTAGATTCATTTATTTTCTTAGGTACCAATTTTCGTTGATTAAGGAAAACTTACATATCGTGAATATTTAATTTCGTGGTTTTGCAGATGTCTGCATATTAGCCTTCATAAAATTTGTCTTGCTTGGAACTTTTAATTTCGTGGTTCGCCTTTACCAACGTAATCCACGAAAATAGGTATTCCATGAAAATAATAATGTATCCACAATAAGCAGTAGATCAGACCTCAGATTTAATTTTCTCTGCTAAATGTGAAGTACCAAATTCTGTATATGAAAGCATGTTCAAATTTGGTGTAAATAAATTATGAAAATATCCTGTATAACTAAGGGTCTTAAAGACTTGTATGTGTTATCGATGACCTAAATTGTAGACATAAATGATTAAGATAACCAAGTCAAGCATGTAAAATTTACACTTCATCTAATACTATTTCTAAGTTTGGCATTTGTCATGTTTCTTAAAGCAAGTGATAATCTGATAGAAAGTAATTTTCAATTATTGTTTAAGATTAGTCACATCAAAATGCAACCCTTTCCTCTGTAATGACGCTTTTTGACGCCACCCCCTTTACTCCCTAATGACGCCTGTGAAGTACCTCAGTTGAAATGCTTTGACTACAAAATGCCTGCATCAGACTTAAAAAAGTTTGTATCCAATATGAAAACAATATTTATGAGAATATCTGACTTGAATTTCATTGATGAAATATTCCTTTTCACAATGCATTAATACTTTAAATCTGATGATTTTTTTTATTGAAAAAATCCTATGCAAATCAAGTAGGTAAGAAGAAAATTTCCATGTAGGAAAGGGTTAAGGCAAATAACTAAATATCTATTGGTAATTCATTTTCAGTTATGGTTAAGGATTAGTCAGATCAAAATGCAATCCTTTCACTGATTCTTAAAATCCTATTCAAGCCAGAATATCTCCTGTCGTAAAAATGACAGGAACGTCACAAATTTATAAATGCAACTTTAAGACTTTGTAATGTGTCACTTGTAAACTTGGGTACTCTATAGATCCATTACATAATTAAAACATGCAACATTTTCTTACTTAATTCACGTATTCCGACATCTCCCCTAACTTACCCTTGTAAATGGTTGTGCCATCCTCCTCAGAAACCTCTTGGACACTTGTATAGCCTCATCTACAGAGAGATTACATAGTTCGTCTTTAAGATGTTCCTGTATCCATCTTGGAAGTTTACCTCGTTTATCTGCTCTGGCAAATCTCTAATAAAAGAAGACACATAAAATTTTACATTTCTGCTTCTACATTGAATTCATTACTCATGAAAAAGGTGTAGAAAATAAAATTATTTTATTCTACAACAATGTTAATACAACTGCATTTTGTACTAGCCTTTGATGATATATTTTGTATACATCTTTTCAAGGGAATCAACAATATAGCAGTTTGACAAATACTAATTTTAATCATTCAAAAGCTTAGTTTTAGAACCTCCGTAAAAGGAGTTCCTATGGGAAATGCCATGGTCAATATTTACAGAAATCCAACATAAAACATTTAGCTGATTTTTACACAGTTATCTCCCTGTAGTGTTATGAACCACCTTAACTAAAAATATTAAAAAGACAACTATAAAAAAAAATACTAAAATATCCTCACCACACAACTACTTCTGGGTGTTTGATTATGTTACACATAAAAACTTTTTATTATGACATATTATAGGAACAAATATGTTTATTAATTTCAACTTTCCGTCAATTTATTATTTCTGTCTTGGTCTGTTTAAAAAAATCAAAAAAAAATGTTTCGTTTTTTTCACTTGTACCAGTATATATGTCATGTCAAAAAAGTTGGTTTCACAATTTTCTATGCCGTCTGCTAATTTGTAATTGTTATCTACCTTATCAGCAAATGCCATGATACCATAGTCTGTTTTCCCCCTGATAGCTCTCCCTACACACTGGGCTGCATGTCTCATGGCATCAAATGTAAGAAAATCATTCTCTCTGATCTGGAACTGGTCTCTTAGGTACTCTAGTCGAGCCTGAAATTAGAGAATAAGTTCCTGTGATTACTTTGAAGCATTATTTTTAAAAACATCTCACTATGATTGTTTTGGCATACAATAAATTGAGCCTGGAAAGCATGAGGTAAAATAATCTGAATCTATGCTAATAAAATTTAAGCGTTTGCTAAAATAAACTGAAATTCATGCTGAAAAGAAATGATCATCTGCTTAAAAATTAGACTACAAAAGAAGTCAAGCATACTCTTAAATATACATGTATTGAGCCAGTGCTAAAATAGATTGAGTAAATCTTAAAATATGAAACAAAACTGTTCATGCTAAAAATAGACAGAGCATATGTGCTGAATTGAACTAAGTCTATGCATATATAAACTGAGCATATTGCATGATAAACTTAGCGCTGCAAGTAAAAATATGATTTCGGTTCTGAATTAAAAGGATAAATTTTTTTAACAGTGCAAAAAATAGTATATGTATTTCATTATTTGTCCATACCTTCAATATCCTGCTCTGTGTATAAACATATGGTATACCCAACATGAGTACCGCTCTCCCAAAGTGGTGATCTATGCAATAAAAAAAGATAAAGAAATGAAACATATATCCATATCTAATCATGTTATATCTATATATTGATGTATTTACCAAGAGTTGTCTCCCATATCACAATTAAAAAAAGATTTGTTTTTGTTTTATAAATTCTCATCACTTTTCTTTAAATATCTAAAATGGCTTGGATAATTTGAATGTATTCTTATGTTATTTTTTTCATGGTTAATGAAACTTTTATGTTGAACTTTTTTTTGATAATAATTGCAGTCACAATCAGCTCAAACTATTTTATTTGAACTAAACAGACCTTGAAAACAGGAGTTGTCTCCCATTACAACAGACAACAAAAAAATAATGAAGTTAGTTTTCACTGATATTTTCTTTGGTATTAAATCTACATTGTTGTTACAAGGTTTTTTTTTGTGTTGAAAAATACATGTACTTTTATTTATTCGAAGTATGTCTGGTACAAAGAAGACAAACAGGTTTCAACATGTCTTTTCAATTTAAAAAAAACATCAAAAAATTCATTTAAAGTTTACTTTAACATGTGCATCAGCTACTCAACTAAAAGCTGCATCTTTAATGTTCTGTTAAAAATATATAAGTATTCAAACACACTCACCAAAATCTATTCCCTCTGACACTTTCCCTCTTGCAACTGACAACAGCACAGCCCCTCTGCCATTCTCACATGCCTTAAATTAGAAAAATGAAATAAAAGGTGATTTTGGGGTCATTTCAGGAGAAGGTGATAGCTACGTATATAGTAATAAAATTGAGAATGGAAATGGGGAATGTGTCAAAGAGACAACAACCCGACCAAAAAAAACCAACAGCAGAAGGTCACCAACAGGTCTTCAATGTAGCGAGAAATTCCCGCACCCGGAGGCGTCCTTCAGCTGGCCCCTAAACAAATATATACTAGTCCAGTGATAATGAACGCATAGACTATTTACAAGTACCACTCTTAATGTTGCTTATATGGTCCCCTTTTTTAAAATCCTGGTTCAGTAAATAACCATAAATGAGACTTCTATCCAACAGATGTAAGATGTGGTACGAGTGCCAATCAGACAACTCTCTATCAAGTATGACAATAATTCAATTTTGGTATAACATGTTTTTCTAGAAATTTCAAGATATGGTAAAATAATACTCCAATAATCACAGAAAAAGACTTGTCGGTAATATAAGGGAGATATGAGAATCTTTTTCTTATCCATAAGACATCATCAAATTGATTTAGGATTATGCATGTAAAGATTTCTCATTAAAATAATAACTTTGCAGGATGACAAACAAAATCATGATTACATAACATACCTTCTGATAATTATACAAAGCCAGTGTTGTTTCTGCACCATCTTGTGTCTCAATGAACAATAATTTATGCTTCAGTATTTGGTCTATTATACCCTGGAATGAGAAAAAAATATAAAAGTTTAAAAAGTAAAAATAGGACAATGTTTTTGGTATTGATTGATTTCTTGTTGGAACATAAACACCATTTTCAGTATGCATGTCAGTGAAGGCTAGTAGTCCTTTGTTAATTTATGTTTCATTGTCATCTTGCTTTGCTTCTTTTGTTACCTATTCTGACCTCTTTTAAATTGAGTTTTACTGTGGGTGTGTTTATTCTACATTGGCTAGAGGTATAGGGGGAGAGTTTAGATCTCACAAAATATATCTAACCCAGATACATTTTTTGCACAAGTCCCAAGTCAGCTGCCCTTAATATTGTGTAATTTTTAATTTTAGTTTATTTATATGTTTTTGAGATTTGTGGGATATCCATTTTCATGTAACTAGTATACATTTTTGTTTAGGGGCCAGCAGAAGCTGGCCTCCAGGTGCTGGATTTTCTTGCTGTTTTGAAGACCCAATGGTAACATTTGACTGTTTTCTGCTCTTTGGTTAGGTTGTTGTCTCTTTGACACATTTAAAAAAAAGGATTGACACCCCCTCACAATTTTTTGTTGAAATTTTAAAGATTATTTCCTTTACAAGCAAAAAATGTACAATATCAGAGAATTCCATAAACTTTAAACACTAGTTATTGTCTGGGACTAGAAAAATGTCTGTTTTTTGCCCCTTATCTTAAAGATTTTTGTGCAATTACCTCCAAACTCCTTCCCAGGCTTCCCTTTGAAGTATGGAACCTTTTAGAACAATTTCAGAGAGATACATACACCTTAACACAAGTTATTGTCTGGAAACTAGAAAAATGCTTATTTTTTTACCCTTTTTTTTCGCCCCTCATTCTTGAACGTTTGAGGCAATTACCCCCAAACTTAAATCCTAGCCTTCTCTTTGAGATATGGAACCTTGTGATTTAATTTCAGAGAGATCTATACACTTACACACATATTGTTCTGAAACTACAAACATGCTTATTTGTGGCCCTTAATTTCTACACTGATGGTACCATAACCCCAAAATTTTATCCAACTCTTCCTTTTGTGATATTGAACTTTCTGCTTAAATTTCATAGAGATCCATTCACTTAATTTAAAGTTATCATTTGGAAACTAAATGCGTCTTTGGACAGTGACATCAGGATAGCATTATATGAACAAACAAAAAATGGCAAACAAAATTTCTTCTTTTATAAAGACATATTATATATTTAATCACAATTTTAATATACCAATAAAAGATAAACCTAAGCAGAATATAACTTTACAAACTGGAAATCACTAAAAAAAAATCGATATGAATAGTAATTTAAAAATATTTGTCTAGATATGTAAAATGTAGTGAAGCTGATGTCATAAGAAACTCAAATTATTGCCATACCAAAAAAATGGCATAAATATTTCAAAAATCCTTGGGTTTTTTTTCATTGTTTTTTTAATTTAGTAGAAAATTTGATATATAAAAAATGTATATATCATAACAAAACTATAATCAAATCAATCTCCTCACAAATTCTAATGATTAATTTGTCAAAAGTGATCAACACCAAGCTGAGATTTCACTCTTTTTTGACTGATTATTTTGTAAACTTTGATAAACTACAAGCTGAGATTTGTAAATAGCTTGGTTAGGTCATGATCAATCAATCAAATGATCATTCTGACAATTTATATCTATTTATGAAAGATTTATTCGTGTCATAGAAAAACTCATTTCAGTAATTATTAACTTTTATTATAAATTTTTCAATGACTGCAATAGATTTTGGCATATTTTAATATTTCACAAATAGACCTTGCATTCTGAATAAAAAAAAACCCAACATTTATCTGTTTTTGCAATGTTTGTCTTCTGGTAATAAATGTTACAGCATAAACATTACACTAATTTAATCGTACATTTCAAATTTTGTTTTCATTATCTGTTTGCAGAACTTTTTAAAATATCATTAACTAGTCTTATCATATTTGTCCACATATTAATTCTAAATAAGTTTTAAAGTATTCTTCTTCAAAGTAAAATTAAATTGCTTCGCCGAGCACAGCTAGATACATGAAGCAAAGGTTTCACCCTGAACAGTTGAACATAATAGGTTTCTGACACAGAATAACTGTAGTCGAAGAACTTAGATTTGGTTGTATGATTTGAATTTATATATTTTTTTTGCTATTGTGCAAATTTGGCCAAAAAAAATATATGAAGAAATTTTCTTTTTTTTTTTTCTAAATTTTGAAATCACAAGAATATTTGTTCCCCCCCCCCCACCCCCCGCCCCCCCCACACACAATTTATTAAAGCAGTGAAAGGTAGATAATCCAAACTTAACATTTTACTTGAAAGTAATTGTCCATTAACCAGGACACCCTTGTTTTCCCACTTTTTGCCCCTAATTTCTACACAGTTTGAGCCATAACACCCTTAAGCCAATCATAAACATCAATTTCTGGTATTGAACCTTGTGGTATAATATAAAAAAATGCTTATTTGAGCCCCATTTTTCGCCTCATTCCATAACCTAAACTGTTAGGACCACAATCCCAAAAACTATTCCCTACCTTTCTTTTGTGGTTATCAACCTTGTGTTTAAATTTCATAGATTTCTATCAACTTATACTTAATTTATTGTCCGGAAACCAAACACAAAACAGCATACCAAAATATATAATGTTTTTGATGTCATATTAAAAGAAGTAGGCCAAAACAAAAACAAAGAAAAAGTCAAAAGATTTTATGCTTTTAAGTAGGTTTATTTAAAAATTCAAACATCATCCCTATATTTTGCGTCAGATCTTCAGATCAAAAGCCATTAAAGCAAATATTAAATCATCAATTACTGTGAATTGATTATTAATTGTGAAATACCAATTTTTGTAGATTTCTTGGGTAAAGCTAGGTGAACCATGAATATTAATGTCCAACTTAATTAATACACAATTTTGCATTGTATGCAGACTTTTGCAAAAATCACAAAATAATATATCCACTAAAATACAATTTTTTTCCTAAATCCATGAAAATTGGTACACACAGAAACAAATGAATCCACATTACATACATAAAACGATCAATTCAAGATTGTAGAATAATGGTGAAGAAAATTTGCAAAAAAACCCGTTTCCACTTCAAACTATGCAACACAGTAACACAGTATCAATATAAAAGAGGGGCGAAAGACACCAGAGGGACAGTCAAACTCATTGATAAAAAATAAACGCCATGGATAACAAAGAAAAAGAGACAAATAATAGTACACAAGACACAACATAGAAAACTAAAGATTAAACAACACAAACCCAACCGAAACCATATACATGTATTTTAATCTTTAAAGGACACAGAGTTATCTCCCTTACACTTAGATAGAAATTAATTCAAGAAAATTTTGTGATTGACAAAATTTCATTTTAGTTTCTATTGATTGGTGTGTGTCAAACACTGATCAACCTCCCACTGCTATTTCACTCGTTTTTAACTGATTGATTTGTTCAACTTTGATTAACTCAAAGATTATTTTTGAGTAGCTTAGGATTAATCAGATTAATCAAAGCTTGGATTAAGTGATTAATCAATTTTTAATCATAGTGATTTATTTTCTGACACCTTTTCTATGATTCCAAACATGATGTGAATATTGTATTTCTCATATCTATAATAAATTAGGCCATAAGAATGCTTCCCTGGGCAAACTACATATATGTTTATGGCAAATGTTTCTAATACATATATAAATTATGCTAAAAATGAAAGAACAAGGAATTTGTGTAACTGAATTCGAAAACAACACAACAAAAAATAAAATAAATAGCACTTTTTAAATAATCAACTCCCCCTGTTTTTAGAATTTTAAACTTAATGAAAAAAAAACAGCAACAGTTATATTATAAACATGGATTGATTTTTTTTAACTAAAAAAATCTGTAAAAAAATCCATAAAATTTAGCAAACAATAATTATTAAATATATGCAAGCTTTAAACTTCAAGGGCTTCCAAACTTCAGATACATTTTAGATATCACTAATTTTTCTTAAAATTAAAAAGTCAAAATTCCCTATTGAGTTGCACAATAGTTCTATCCTTTTTTTCATAATATAAACCACATATTATAAGATGCAGTTTACTTAAACAACACACCAATAACTTATATGCTAACCTCTACAAACTGCAGTTAATTTTTTGAAATTGTCTTTCTAATCTTTAAATATAACAAACTATTTGCCAGCATGTCATAGGCATAGGTCGTATTTCCACTTGAATGCTGGAACATCTATATAACTAATTCATAACTTATTATTACCCATCCCCTGTTTTCATGAAAACATCCACTTCCAAACAGGAACATATATATTGACACTAAGATTGGCTTCACCTGACTGCAGGCATCCCATTATTGACACGAAAGATCAAAATCATGCTTAACATGAAACTTGAAATCAGTAACATCCCATTGATAATGTTACATACATTTATCAAAATTATATATTCTATAATTGAAAGTTACATTCTTTTTTAATCAATTCTTTTTTTTTTAATTTTCCTTATTAAATTTCTTTCCAAATTAGCAATACATTTTTTGTCAAATGAACAACTTTTTACTTGCTAATTTTTTTTTTCTTTCCTCAAAATATTTATTAATTCCTTCTTGTATGAGCCAAATTAAAGAAATGTACACACACCTTTTTCCTTGCTAAAATTTGTTTGTTTTTTTGAGTAATGGGAATAGTGTATTTTTCTAATTTAAATTATTTCAATTTCTTCCATATTTTTTTTTTTTAATATTTCTTAAGAGTATTCTCTGAATATTTCTTATAAGATTCTATAATAAAAGTACATTTCCCCTGCTGAAAAAAACTATTGAAACTGAAATCAATTATCAAATCAAAACAATCAATTTCAGTGACACAATCCAATCACATCCAAACAAACTTTGACAGTTGTCCAATCTTAGCTTGTGATGCATGAGTAAACATTGTCAGTACACACGCTCTTCCTTGTAAAACTCAATCAAAACATGGGCTTGGGAGTACATCAGACCCAATATGCAAATGACATCTGACATTTATCCAATCAGAATAGCGTATTCCCGAAAATGAACTTTTAACCTGGAAGTGTATATATACCCAGCTGTAACATTTTGCCACCATTCCTTTGAAAAAACTCGACTAGAAAATATCAGTTCTGTGGTTCAGATAATTTTGAGAATTCTAAAATGGAGGATGAAAAAGAATTTCAACAACCAAGAGAGTGCAGCAAGACACAAGAAATTGATGATCTATATCAATCAGTTGCTGAATTGTACAGTGAAACCCCAGAAAGTTCACCTGAACCACAGAAATCTACATCTCTACCTTCATGGAGCTTCTCACCTATACCAAATACAGGTAACTATTTGTTTATAATGCTAGCAGTATCATCTATTTTATGCAGTTTTTGCATAAACTATTAGATATGAAATTATATTTTTTGGGTCAAGTACTTAGTTCAGGTGCACCCTCTCATCAAAGTACATTGACCTTTAACTAAATTACTGGTACATCTTAGAAGTAAAATTTTAAATACACAAAGTTTGAAATGGATCCTGTTCATTTATTGAGGGTAAAAGTTACCAATGAGCAGCAAGCATCTTGGCAAAATTCATTTGGTAAAATATTGACAGATAGGTACAAATCAAGTGCACCTCAATTGTTGACAGTTTGCACAATATTGAACATTTTGAATATTACCTGTCTGGAATAAAGGGTCCAGATATTGACTTAGTGAAATTTGAATTATGGATCAGAAAAACAGCCAAAAAATCAAAAGTATAAATTAACAAAATAAAGTAACAGATTTAGAAAAAAGGGGGAAGGCAAAACAAAAATTGTCTTGTTCCAAGTACCATTAATATAATCATTTATAGGATTTATTCATCTATGAAAGATTTAACACATCACCAGCAACCATATATGGAAAAGTTTTCTAAATTTCAGTTAGCTTGTACTTATTGCTTGAAATCACAAGCACAAGAGTCTCATTTCTTTTTTAACACATTTAACCTATCCTTATTTGAGAAATAAATATTAATTAAAAGAACTATTTGGGCTCAAAATAAATAATTCAATTCTTGATTGTCTCACTGCCATACAGCCTTTTGCACTAAGCTAAGGGGAAGTTTTTTTTTTAATTATCAACCTGTTTTTATAATCATTTTCAAGGAGAACTGGAGAAAGTCATTTGTTAAATACTGCTTATTAAGTAACTGTTGCAATGATTTCAAAAATATTAAGTAATACAAATCAATCTGCTTACAAATAAAAATATTTCAATTTTACAGGAATCCATCTGTGTCAGCCAAGATCTACAACCCCAAATGAGTACAGCTACAATTACTCTGATATTAGTAACCATAGCAATGCTGAATCATGGCCGTATCCCATGTATAACTGGTATTATGCTGCTAACTACATGCACAGCAGAAGTGTGGCTGAACAACAACATCAACAGCAGCAGCAACAGCCACAACCAGAAAGTGTCAAACCAGAACCAGGAGCGGTTGCAGTGTATAACATGCCTACATATAATGTAGAACTCTCCCGATGCTCCACACCAGAACTCATCTCAGTGCTTGCTAATTTACCAGCTGACAAACAAGATCACAGATCCACATCTACAAGCTCGTCAGAAAAAGTACCATCAAATTCTCGCCATCATTATTATTACTCTCAAAGTTCATCGATGTGTGCGTCACAGAATGCTTCACACATGTATCTACAAATGGCCGGTGGTTACCAAGACAGTGGTTATAACTCTGATTTAAACATGTCACCTGTGTATCCATATCAACAAAAATCTGGTAACAATTCTCAGTACTATAATGTCAAATCAACCGAGAGTGCAGTTAAAAGTGCTGAAAGTTCTGATGAAGATAATAAAGAAAACGATATTCCACAAATAAATGAAATTCCGTATGATCAATATGACAGAAATGACATGACACCAGAAATGACAAGTTCTGTGCTAAATCTCGCCAACTATTCTGATGAGTTATCTACCTTAGAAAGACAGATTCAATCTAGTGACATTTCTTCCAGTGAATATCCAGCAACATGTCTCAATAGGTTGCCAAAACTGCCAGAAAGTAGTTTACGTATTCCATGCAAAATGCCGTCTAGTGCTGTTGGTAAGCGTAAACTGTCCGAGACCACAACTAACATCAACTTATCAAGCAAGAGACAGCGACATAATCAACCACTCAATAATGATGCAATCAAGGTCATGATGACATGGTACGAGACACATCGAGACAGTCCTTATCCAAACAAAGCTGAAAAAGATCAAATGGCCAAAGATGGAGGTATCAGTGTCACTCAAGTCAAGTCCTGGTTCGCAAATAAACGTAATCGTAATAACAACACTCGACCAAAGGTACAGAAAAGACAAATGGAGGAACGTTTAATGGATATTTGTCACCAGCTAGCTCGTGATGCTAAACATCCGTCCATGAACAATGCCGATCTCATTCAACAGTTGTCGTCAATTATTACCATCCCAAGCAATGACATTTAAACTCTCAAAATGGATTATACGTGTGTTAAAAGTCATGTGACCTCTTTAAACGGAGAACTGTTATTTATGTGAAAAGCAAAAAGTATTGCATTGTGGCTGTGAATTGATAATGTGAGTTGTGTGTTGACAATCTGTGTATTCTGTTGTTTTAAATGTTGCACAGTATAGTGCTTGTATGTATTTGTGCTGAACCTTTAGTGTTCTATAAAACTGTGATTATTTGACAATGTGTTGCCAAACTATTTATTTTTCCGTCCCCTTTAAGACAAAAGATTTTTAACCTAAGTAGGGCTTTCCGTATAAATATGTTCTGTTTTGTTACAAATAAATCAAATTGCATGTGTTGTATTTTTCTGAGTTGATAAATCATCTTTCTTCGATTACATCATGAGTGATATAACAGCTTCACTTAGCAATTTAGCTCAAGTTTCCCTCAGTCAACTCAAACATGCTTGTGTCACAATAGCTCTGTCTGCGCAAAAACTTTGAAAGTGGTAAAGCTGCTTTCCTTCAAAACACATGACAAATGAAAGTAAGAGCAACGACTGGTTCTGGCACATGACTCTTAAAAGCAATAGCAAAGACTGGTTAGCTGAAAGTGAGATTGGTGTGTCATTGTCTTTTTGCAGACAATTGTATTGTGTATAAACACATTTAAAATGGGTCTGTGTATATTAAGGCCTTGATTTTCCTGCAGATACTGTTTATTGTTGCAGACCGTACATTTATATGCTGATATTTAGTTTTTTTGGTCATTTTTGGTTGCTATCTCTGCTCATTTTATGCAATCAACTACATCCAACTGATATTAGCACTATTTCCATGTGTTGTGCTGTTACACCACTGTCCCAGGTTGGGGACGATATAAAAAATATCAATGTAGGATAAAAAACTTAATTCAAATAGTTTGGGGGTATGGGGGTCAGTGAAAAAACTATATGAATTATTTTTTTCAATCTACATTAAACTTTTGATGTCTTCCCTAAGTGTTGAGCGCTCACAACAATTTATCCCAGTCAAATCCCCAATGTGCAATGTTAAGTTTTCTGACTAGAATGAGAATAAGAAATTGTGGTATGATTACCAATGAGATAACTATCCACCAGAGTCGAAGTAATCTGGATTTAGCAATTATTTATAAAAATAAGAAGATGTGGTATAATTGCCAATGATATAACTCCACCAAAGAGGCCACTACAGCTTCCAGTAAAGAGCAAAATCTAAACTGAATGGTGGGCTAGAAAAGGACAACAGGGGTTGAAGTCATAAAACTTTGCTCACTGCTCGGAGCACAAAAAATATGCTCGAAGCATGAAATCCAGCATTTTCAGTATGAGTACAAAAAACAAACATGAAAGTTTTTTTGAAATCCAGGCCTGGAATTACCAAATATATATTGATTGAGCAGCATATATGACCAAACCAAAACCAGAATTTCCAAAAAGCAAACATACAACAATAAATAGCATTAACACCTTAAATGTGTTGCAGTTGCAAAATCTTGGTGGGATTTAACCATTTCAATGTGGACACCTCTAATGTTTATCAAGTGAATAACATTAATCTTAAATAAATTCGAATATCTTAATTGGAAAAGAAATTACACAAGATAAAAATCAGGTAAAATACTATCCATTACTCATTTCTGTGTCAGTACGTCACTCAGTAGTCTTATTGTAAAGCTGAACTTCTGCCTCTGTCCAATTTATCCTCTCTTTTAAGTTGCAATTAAACTAATCCTCTCTTTAGACAAACCATCCACTTTGCAGAAATTATTTACTTGAATGTGAAGCAATCATATTACACGAAATACTAGAAAACAAGAGTGCACACCCTGAAATGTCTCGCCTTCTGTTACCTAATCATTGATATTATGTTGATAGTCATATTAGTATAAAGCTTTATTACAACTGGCACATAAACTTCACATTTATCAAGATAACTAAACAAAGACCAATGAACCTTGAAAATGAGGTCAAGGTCAGATGAACCATGCCAGGCAAACATGTACAGCTAACAATGCTTCTATACAACATATATAGTTGACCTAATACTTATAGTTGAAGAAAAATAGACCAAAACACAAAAACTTAACACTGTGCAATGAACCATGAAAATGAGGTCACAGTCAAATAAAACCTGCGCGACTGACATAAAGATCATAAAATATTTCCATGAACCAAATATAGTTGACCTATGGCAAATAGTATTAGATAAAAAGACCAAAACTCAAAAACTTAACTTTTACCACTGAACCATGAAAATGAGGTCAAGGTCACATGACATCTGCCCGCTAGACATGAACACCTTACAATCATTCCATACAACAAATATAGTAGACCTGTTGCATTTAGTATGAGAAAAACACACCAAAACACAAAAACTTAACTATAACCACTGAACCATGAAAATGAGGTCAAGGTCAGATGACACCTGTCAGTTGGACATGTACACCTTACAGTCCTTCCATACACCAAATATACAAGCCCTATTGCTTATAGTATCTGAGATATGGACTTGACCACCAAAACTTAACCTTGTTCACTGATTAATGAAATGAGGTCGAGGTCAAGTGAAAACTGTCTGACAGACATGAGAACCTTGCAAGGTACACACATATCAAATATAGTTATCCTATTACTTATAATAAGAAAGAATTCAACATTACAAAAAATCAGAACTTTTTTTTCAAGTGGTCTCTGAACCATGAAAATGAGGTCAAGGACATTGGACATGTGACTGACGGAAACTTCGTAACATGAAGCATCTATATACAAAGTATGAAGCATCCAAGTCTTCCACCTTCTAAAAAACAAAGCTTTTAAGAAGTTAGCTAACGCCGCCGCCTTAGCCGCTGCCGCCGCCAGATCACTATCCCTATGTCGAGCTTTCTGCAACAAAAGTTGCAGGCTAGACAAAAACAACTATATCAATATCTCAGTTCTTTTATTGCTGTTCTTCATCTTATCAGTCACCAGAGAATTGACGTTGTTCTATCTATATATTATAACATTTCATAAATACATTTGCAGCTATTGGTAAATCTGCGTAGTTGTTGTCAATTTGGCAGTTTTGGATTATTTTCTTTTGACTACTTCGCAAACCATCATTTACCACATACAAAAACTGGACCAACACAAATTGTTGCAGGCATTGGTTTCAGTTGGTGTTTATCAATCGTAAAGTACCAAACTATTCAGACACACACAAATCTTCACGACTTGTATTATGATGGCTCATCACCAAATGATCTTCTGCCATTGTCAAATGATCCCAGCCATTGCTTAATCGTTTGCCATTGTCAAATGTTATACAGATCGAAAATAAATTGATATAGTTTACACTAGGTGCCCTTTTCAATAGTCATGTTTAAGTGCTGTTCCAATGTCAAAGATACTAACTTGTATCATGAAACACTTTTTTTCTGTATGCTGATCTCATTAACATTACATGAAAATCTATGTTATACAAATGTAATTGGTTGGATAACATTGATCCCAGAAAAAATAAATTCTGGTGCAAAACATTAAATGGCAATTATGACAGAACATTGGTTTGGCTCATGCCTATTTTCAAAAGTTGATACAAACAAAATAAACGATTTTTTGAGTGAGTATTACCAACAAATGATTATATATTGGAGTATCATATTTCAGTACATAGATATAAAAAGATGCAGTATGAGCGGTCATGGAACAACTCTCCATCCAAGACACAATTTGTAAAAGTAAACCATCATAGGTCAAAGTATGATCTTCAACATGGAGCCTTGTCCCACACTGCACAGAAAGTAATAAAGGGCCCCAAAAATTACAAGTGTAAAACCATTTATGTGCTTTGATAGTCTTGTACTAGTGCTAGCCTTGATCCCAGACTGAGTCATACAAAAGACTTAAAAACTATTATATGATGCTCAACACATGGTATTTGTGATTAAGACAACATATTTGATGGCTTGGAGTCCCAAAATGATGTACAAGACCATTGAAATATCTTCTTGTGGACAATCACCTTAGTGCTAGCATGCTAAAAATCTTACTTTAAAATCATGTCAATATAAAATAAGGAGATGTTTTGATTACAGTTGGCAAGAATGTGTAAGTACGCAGCCACGTTCTATTACTTAACCTTAGTAAACATTTATTACTCAATTTTCTTATCATCAAATTACTATATTTTTTAGATGTTTAAATACGCAGTCTCTGATGCAACTGCTCTACCGTTGTCATATTTTAAATATCGTACCAGTTTAGATCGGTCAGGACTGTTTATTGGGACTGTATTTCCACGCAGTTGTTTAACATCTCAACTGTCAACACCTTTGGGAATTTAGAGTTATGCCAGTTCACATCGTAAATAACTTTTTTTATTTTTGGCATATTTTTGTAGTCTTTGCGGTGTGTTTGAAAATTTTAAAATTGTTCCAGCGTTCGCTTAAATTGTATAAATCAAGATTTTGATAGAGTCTTAATTTGAATTGACATGATTCATTTTTCATCGTGCAATTACCGAAGAAGGATATCTGTTATCTGAAATATCTAACATATTGTTTGTTTTATTGTGTTTTTGGTGATGTTGTATTCTTTTAGACTTGTTATATAAAATAAGGAGATGTATAGATTATCTGGTTTTCTACACATTGATATCATACATATCAGCCGCGAGCCACAATGTGAACCTTTTTGGCGAGTGAGCATAGTGAACGAGCTAAAAAATTTCACATTGTGTCGAGCGGCTGATATTTTACTATATCTATACGTAGAAATTTCTTTTAATTGTCTTTTTTCCTCTCTCTAAGACAGTTTTATGCTTGATGGGAGCAAGCTTGATAGCGTCTCCTTTCCCATTGTGACGTCCCTGATAACTTCTCCTCACACATTGTGACGTCGCTGATAATGCCTGGTCTTGTTTTGAAGTCTTGACATGAGAATTACTAAGCGACAGAGCAGGGTGATACATGTATAGGCTTAGGGAAGGACGATAAGTGGTTTTATTGTTTGAGTCAAAATGAAGGGATTTAAAAGGTCACTGTATGGCCTTCAACAATGAACAAAACAAATTATGTATAGTCAGCTATAAAAGGCCTTGACATGACAAAATTTGAAACAATTTAAATGAAAACACACATCAGTCTAGTTCAAGGCACTCAAATCAGGGTGTATGTAATCAGATATTGTCCTAAACATGCATGTAATATTTGCCCTTGAATTTTTATGAATCCGTCAGCACTCAACAATGCTTTTCTCCTTATTAATACACTGAACTATTCTTCTTTAACCTAGGGATTCCCTTCATAATGTTTATAGGAATACCAAGCAGTGTTTTGCAAGATTTTCTAAACCTTTCACATTCTTCTTCTGTTCTTATGTATTGTCAAGGTATTCTTCTGCCTTTGTCCTTCTGTTCATAAAATAATGTTGTTTACCTTACAAGAATTATTATTCTCATCAGATATTTTAAAAGTTGTTCTTCTTAATGTAAACCATCAAGAGAAAAGATGCACAAAACTACTTAATTACATCTGCAGAGATAATTCAAATCTCTTTGGAAGTTTCATTTGATTATCCAGTATAAGTGGAAGGGAAGTTTAATCCAATGAGACATCGACCCAACATATCAGAAACTAAAAGCCATGGAAAACAACAAGTCTTGTCTTATGTTAGTGTACAGGTTATTGGCATAAAAACCAAGTCTTGTTATAAACAGTTTTTATTTACTGAAAATAACTGCACATACATTTTCAGATTTTTTTTACTAGTTTTTTCAATTCATGTAATCTTTAAAACATATGTGTGATTACATGCAAAAATGTATGAATTCTAATTTTATGAAACTAAATTGTTATCTTTCAAAGACAAACTTTTTCAATTTCTCAGTTTATTTGGTCTTTTTGATTCGAGCATCACTGATGAGTCTTTTGTAGAAGAAACTCTAAAAAGCATCTGGTCGTCAAATAATATTGGTTAGTAAATGCTTTAACAAAAATAAAATAAAAAACAAAAAAGGTTATAAACTAAATAGCCAGTTTTTCTATTTACTGGTAGACCTCATTAGTTACTAATGAGTTTTTTTTAAACAAAACAAAATTTAGTTGCTGACTACTAGTATTTAAAAAAAAAATTGTATATAAAGTTATCTGAAAAATCTTAAATTCACAAGAAAGACTTTAACACTAGATTTCATACTCAAATTGAAACAATAAACCAAAATTTACATTACATTGTACATGCAAACTTACAAGTCATAATATAGTATCAAGAACAATTTATATGTATCACAAATTTAAGTCAAATCTATAAAGCAAAATCTTTCGAATGAAAAGGTAACTGAACATAATCTGACCATAAATAAAGGCTCTATATAAAGGGTCTGAACTGCTCTAGCTGGTGCTTCCTGGAAGGGGGGAATTTGCAGGGGTAGATATCATTGGCATAGCAGTGACTGATATATAAAAGAATAGAGATTACTGCAGCCAAACATTATTTTTTTTTAAACTCAAACATTACACTCACCCTTCCCCTTTAAAAATGAACTAGAGGCTCTAAAGAGCCTGTGTCGCTCACCTTGGTATATGTGAATTAAATGTTAAACAAAGGAAGCAGACAGTTCATGACAAAATTGTGTTTAGGTGATTGTGATGTGTTTGTACATCTTGCTTTACTGAACATTCTTGCTGCTTACAATTATCTCTATCTATAATGAGCTTGTCCATGTAGTTTCAGTGGAAAATGTTAGTAAAAATTTACAAATTTTATGAAAATTGTTAAAAATTGATTATAAAGGGCAATAACTTCTTATTTTTGAGTCTTAGATTGCCGTACATTATTGCTGTTTACAGTTTATCTCTATCTATAATAATAATCAAGATAATAACCCAAAACAGCAAAATTTCCTTAAAATTACCAATTTAGGGACAGCACCCCTAACAACGCGTTGTCCCATTCATCTTAAAATTTCAGGGCAGATAGATCTTGACCAGATAAACAATTTTACCCCATGTCAGATTTGCTCTAAATGCTTTGGTTTTTGAGTAATAACCAAAAACTGCATTTAACATCAATGTTCTATTTTTAACCGTGGCGGCCATCTTGGATGGTTGGCCGGGTCAAAAAACACAAACTTTAAACTAGATACATCAATGATGATTGTGGCCAAGTTTGGATTAATTTGGCAGAGTAGTTTCAGAGGAGAAGATTTTTGTAAAAGATCATGAATATTTACGAAAAATTGTAAAATATTGACAAAAAGGGCAATAACTCCTAAAGGGGTCAATTGACCATTTTGGTCATGTTGACTTATTTGTAAATCTTACTTTGCTGAACATTATTGCTGTTTACAGTTTATCTCCATCTATAATAATATTCAAGATAATAACCAAAAACAGTAAAATTTCCTTAAAATTACCAATTTAAGGGCAGCAACCCAACAATGGGTTGTTTGATTCATCTGAAAATTTCAGGGCAGATAGATCTTGACCTGATAAACAATTTAACCCCCATGTCAGATTTGCTCTAAATGCTTTGGTTTTTGAGTTATAAGCCAAAAACTGCATTTTACCCCTATGTTCTATTTTTAGCCATGGCAGGCATCTTGGTTGGTTGGCCGGGTCAAAAAACACAAATTTCAAACTAGATACATCAATGATGATTGTGGCTAAGTTTGGTTAAATTTGGCCCAGTAGTTTCAGAGGAGAAGATTTTTGTAAAAGTTAACGCCGGACGCCGGACGCCGGACGCCGGACACCAAGTGATGAGAAAAGCTCACTTGGCCCTTCGGGCCCGGTGAGCTAAAAAGGGAATGCCTCTTTGGGTTTTTATAAAAATCGCCCAAGTTTTATAAGCCTAAAGGTTTGTATTTTGACCTACCTGTTCGTACCAACTAGCAATTGTCGTTTCCTGAAAATTATAGATAAAATTAGTAATAATCAGTAAAATTCTACACTGACCTTTTGTACATTTATATTGTGAATCAGGTAAACATCAACCATCAAATAAAATAAGTGCAGAATTTAACAAGAATTAGTCCATAGTACACAGATGCCTCATCAGCACTATAATTTCTATGTTCAATGGACTGTCAAAATGGGGGAAAATCTCTAATTTGGCATTAAAATTAGAGAAACATTATATAATAGGGAACATGTGTACTAAGTTTTCAAGTTTCAAACTACCTCTACCAAAAACTTTAATATGAAGCTGGACAGACAGAAAAACAGATGAACAAACGAACAGACAGACCGGAAAACATAATGCCCATAAATGGGAAATAAAAAGCATTGTGCTTTGCTAGGAGTGAATGATAAAATCGTAATTAAGAATTAATGAAACAAGAACATTTCTAATAGACATATACCGGTATTAAAACTAAATTTAACCAACAGTTTCAGAATCAATATGCAGAAATTTAACATCACAGTATTTCAGTATTCAATAGTAATTTACTAAAGTATGAATTTATTTTCATTAAAATTTCTCATGTTAAATACAGTGTAGTTGTTATTCCACCAATAAAGGGAACAATGGATGGAAACACAAACTTGATCTGTTATAATTGCCATCATCATACAATAATGAACCAAAAATCAAATCAATATGTGCAGACTGTGATGTCAAGGTCCCAACATCAATTTGATTCCAAATTACAGATCAAAGAACATGGTTAATATTTATACATGCATCAAAATTGTGGAATCTAGTATTTAAATTTAAGGAAAATAAAAGCAAAATTTTTCTGTAGTCAAAATTTGGTGATAGAAATCCTTATGTTGAAATAATGAAAGTTTGCCTCCTTTATCTATACAATACATACCATATAAACATAACTTGTAAAGAAACAAACTACTCCATCTGGAACAATGGTGGCCATCTCTACTAACAGGTTACCATAGTTACGTACTACAGCTGAAATTCAAAAAAAGTAACAATAAAATGGTAGCCATCTCTACTAACAGGTAACCATACATCTGAAATTCAAATAAGTAACAATGCACAATTTAAAACATATTTTGAATCCTCCCACATTCTAAATTGTCACATACTTGCAGATTCACACTGTAAATAGTTCACTCGAAAATCATGCAAAAAAGGGAGATAATTATCAAAAAATATAAATCAAATTAACTTCTTGTATAACACATAGCTGATGAAGGTTATTATATATTCCAAAGCATCTTTCATATCAATAGAATCAGTATCATTTTATTGATTTGTGTTACACTTTGCCTTGTTATGTTAAGAATTACCTCCCCTTAGACCTTTAACATAACCGAAAACCATTTTTAAGCTTTGGGCATTTGTTTGTCTGCTTTTTTTCTAAAAAAGGAAACATTTGAATTTTTATATGTCAATTCATATTTAACTGTTTACAAAAGCAGGAGGGATGACAAAAAAAATATAATATTGTTTTCACAATTTTAAAACATAAATACTAAAAGATTATTTTTACTATATTGGTTTTTTTTTGTAGACCTACATACCTACATCTTCCCTGGAATCAAATCTGGATGTCATGGCAACCTGGTCATTACCTTTGCTTATAATCTACAATATGTGTATGATTTGAGTTAAACTAGTATACAAAGCAAATGTTTCTTAAAACATACCAAAGGACATCAATTTTCTGCTTAAGAATCTAATTGATAGTAAATAATTCACTGTTTTAATACAGTATGCAAATAAGATTAGCATGTCATGGTTTTAGTCGATTAAAGGGTGTACATTTAAAGTTATTACTAACTACAATCCATTTAATAAAACAGAACTGAATCTTTTTAAACTATAAATCACAATTCATTAGTTGAAGTAGTAAATTTGTGTCCAACATTCAAAATTAATTTATAAACTTTTGTTTATAATACATTATTTTTTTTCTTAAAAACAAATTAGTTCATAATACTTCCTAATAATATTTTATCTTTTTCACTAAAATTTTTTTCTTCTTCAAAACAGAAAAAAATAGGCCCTAGAAAAATTTCTGCTAGATCAAAGTTTAGATATCTGCTAGTTTCAGAAGAGGGCATATCATATAGGTAGTTATAAAGTGACAACTATAAATAATAGCAAGGTCTTATTAAACCATGGTTAGATAATTTCAGCTTACCATTGGGCATAAACATGTCCTTGCCAAGGTCATTGTGAAGGTTGCCATGGTTACTGGTCTAAAATCTAATATCTTAGGATACATGTCTAAAGGTGAGAGTGTCTAAAAAATAAAGCAAACCCGATTATTTGATAAAATTTTCCTTAATATATTGCTTTTGGTCTTTATTTCAATCTCAAGGTACTGGAATGAGACATTTTTCTCAGTCCAGTCGACTAAGAACACAATGACAATGACATCATAAGCCACGGTTCTTGATGTTACTTATGAAAATCGCAATAAATGGATTATCTAGGGTCTTTCACTTCAAGAAATTAGAACGTTTTCTTACAGTCTACAAGAGTGAGAAGACAGAACAAACAAAATTCAAGGTCATTTGCATTTCCTAGAAACAATGATATAAACAGATTATTCAGGGTCTTTCAGATAGAGAAATTTTCAAGGCTACATCTCATTTCACTGTTCTATGAATCATAAATAATAATTGTTTGATAGTTTTGTAGATATACACTAGTATGCAAATAGGAAAATAATTTGCAATAAATAGTAAATCTAGCAAAGAACAAGTAATAGTTAATAAGATCCATCTTAATTGTAATTATTGGTGTTTTGTCTTGAAACTTGATTGTAGTTATTGGTGTTTTGTGTTGAAACTTGATTGTAGTTATTGGTGTTTTGTGTTGAAACTTGATTGTAGTTATTGGTGTTTTGTCTTGAAACTTCATTGTAATTATTGGTGTTTTGTCTTGAAACTTCATTGTAGTTATTGGTGTTTTGTCTTGAAACTTCATTGTAAATATTGGTGTTTTGTCTTGAAACTTAATTGTACTTATTATTCTAATATGACTTTCTTCTTTCGCTGTCGAAACAAAGCCATGTTGTAATTCCAATAAAACATGGGCTGCACGTAATTGACGTCACAATTGAAATTGCAGAGTCAGCTGTGTTTTGAACAACTCTGGAAATCAAAGTTGACATTTGTGTTGGTGTCGCTTGGTATAAAGATATTGAAAAATACAATGCCTACCCATTTTAAAATGAGCATAGAGCATGGCATGAAAGAATTATATCTAAAGTTTACTGTCATACAACTAAATTATGATTATTGGTGTACCATCATTTAAGAGGTTAGTAATTGGAACAAATGTCTTATGACTTACCCCCGATGTGATGACAACTGACTGGAATCTATTAAAGACAGGTTTTATAGCAATAGAAGCATCCATACAACTGAAGTGTAGCACAGGGTTAGATATAGTTGGAGTTCTGTCGTCAAAGGGTTCAATAATTATGACAAAACCTGAAAATAAAGGACCAAATCACTATTGTAAATTCAGAAATAATTGTGTGCATTTTTTATTGTGATTTGGTCATTTTTAGACTAAAATGCGTTATTAATTTTTGCATTATTGACAATAATCCTGTTTAATTCATATAAAAATTTTCAATATGCAAGTTTTATTATTGCGTTTATAACCCTGTCACATTTTTTTCCATAAATCATAGCAATAATTTCTGAATTATACAGTATATCAATCTTCAAGGAAATGAAAGAATTGCTGTTTCATTGATGTAACCCAATTGCTCCTTCAAACTATATGCTTCAATGTTTTCTGTGATTTGTAGTGATAGAGATCTTAGATGGCAGCATAGTTTTATACATGATTTTATTGTTTGTGCAATAATGCAGAGCATAAAAAAAAAAAGAAAAAAATCTTACAAAAAGAAATTGTTTTGCAATCTTCATTAGGTCAGATAGTGCAAAATCATAAGATCAACAAAAAATCATGGATCTCAAAATTCGAATACATCATTTCAAAGACTAATTAGTTGTTTCAGAATCTAATGCATTCTGAGTAATATTTTCAACAGCTATCACCAAAACTAACTGTTCAAAACATCCAAAACAATTGAATTTCAACCAATGACGTAAAGTTATTTTCCTTTTTGGAGTACCATCAATAAAATTACCCATAGTCCTTAAGACTCTGAAACAGCAACTTGAGAACATTTTTTTTTCAAAAAACATTTTCCTATTTTACATGAAATTGTTCTGTATATCATTCATTAAATGCATATGAATAGAAAGGATAATTCAATATTTCTTACAATGCCATTATGATTTTGCCAGAGAATATTAAAACCCTACAAACTATATCATTAATGTGTATTGATCGAATCAGTTCGAGGTTGCTAATTCTCTTTTTTTACAATTGTTTTTGCTGAACACTTTATTCTCAGGCGGGTCATAAAATCTGATTTGATATATGAAGGAATATGTTTTCTAAAATTTGGATATTGTCAATGTGGTAAAAACAGATGTGAAGCATATTATTTTAATATATTGTGCTTAACATTTTGAAAAAGAACAAATTATCATTTTGATATTTTGTTCTTAGCATTCTACAATTTATGTTTATATAGTGTAATGCTGTTTCAATATGATTTCATAGCATAAACAATTTGACTTATTCATTTTCTTTATAAATAAAACTATTTCTTCATTTCAGTTATTATGTAGAATCCCTGTTGTTATTTCTAGTGATTATACATAATCCCTGAAAATTTTAGTGATTATATATAATCCCTAAACTGGCCAGTGATTCTACATAATCCCTGAAAATTTCAGGGATTCTACATAATCAGTGATTTTACAAATTCACTGTAACATATACACACTTATGTACATAATTTACCTTTTGTATATGTACTGACTAGTGTGGCAAAGTTTGATATGAGTGTGAGTGCTGAAAAGTCATGAATATCTGTTAATTCTAGTGTCCTCATTAATGAACTCAATCTTTCTGCACAAAATCTGAAAATAACAAACATACCATAAACTATCTTAAATAAAATTATATAGAGTATATCTAAATAATCTAAATAAAAAGATTGTAAGGAGGATGATAAAATGCTCAACAATTATAAACAAGAGTGCACACACTGAAATGTCTCGCCTTCTTTACTAATCCTTGATACTATCTTGATAGACCTAAATATAAAGCTTTATTTCAACTGTCACATAAACTCAACATTAACCAAGAAAATGAAACATTGATCAATGAACCATGAAAATGAGGTCAAGGTCAGATGAACCATGCCAGGCAGACATGTACAGCTAACAATTCTTCAATACAACAAATATAGTTGACTTATTGCTTATAAATAAAGAAAAACAGACCAAAACACAAACACTTAAAACTTAGCAATGGACCGTGAAAATGAGGTCAAGGTCAAATAAAACCTGCCTAACCGACATATAGATCATAAAATATTTCCATACACCAAATATAGTTGACCTAATGCATAAAGTATTAGAAAAATAGACCAAAACTAAAAAACCTGTCAGCTAGACATGTACACCTTACAATCATTCCATACACCAATTATAATAGACCTATTGCATATACTGTGAAAGTACTTTAATTCGTGGGTATCAATTTTCGTGGTTTCAGCAATATTTACATGTTCGTGGGTTTTTAAATTCGTGGATTTTAGTTTTGTAAAAAAAAAAAAAATAATTGAAAAAATTAAAGCCTTTAGAAAAGAAGGTTACAAATAGTCTGGATCAAAGGAAATTGCAAAGTAAACATTGACCCGTGTAAATCGTAGTAATAACACTAATCAACCCATGATAAAGTGATCAACAGATATAAGACCATCAAAGGTGTTAATGAGGCCATAAACATGTCACCTAAAGAAAACAGTAACATAAACTAATGCTATAAACATATCTTGAATTGTCAAATAACTTTATCAAAATCAAGCCTAGCATGAAATTATTATTTCCCATATGTACGAGAACTGTGAAGACATAAAATGAACACTTTATCCTACTAGCATATCAATACCGGAAATCTGACTTTCATCGTACAAATATATTTTCTATGAGAATTAAAAGATAAAAAGTTGTACAGTTTATGTTATTAAAGACTTAATGGGTATAATCCTGCATTCCATTGTAGTTCTGCGACTGCTACTAAAGTATTCTCAGACATGAGGTTATTCAATATATTCTCTAGACCAAGTCCATATCAGTAGTCAAACCTACCGATGTGGATCTTTCTATGTCTTTATTTGGACAACGGTTGTTTATTTCGTTGGACTCTTAAATTCGTGGATAAAGTCATCCACGAAAACCACGAAAATTGGTACCCCACGAATAAAAGTACTTTCACAGTAGTATAAGATAAACAGACCAAAACACAAAAACTTAACTATAACCACTGAACCATGAAAATGAGGTCAAGGTCAGATGACACCTGCCAGTTGGACATGTACACCTTACAGTCCTTCCATACACCAAATATACTAGACCTATTGCTTATAGTATCTGAGATATGGACGAACCAAAACTTAACCTTGTTCACTGATCAATGAAATGGGGTCGAGGTCAAGTGAAAACTGTCTGACAGGCATAAGTACCTTGCAAGGTACGCACATACCAAATATAGTTATCCAATTACTTATAATAAAAGAGAATTTAACATTACAAAAAATCTTAACTTTTTTTTCAAGTAGTCACTGAACCATGAAAATGAGGTCAAGGACTTTGGACATGTGACTGACGGAAAGTTCGTAACATGAGGCATCTATATACAACGTATGAAGCATCCAGGTCTTCTACCTTCTAAAATATAAAGCTTTAAAGAAGTGAGCTAACACTGCCGCCGCCGTAGCCGCCGCCGGATCACTATCCCTATGTCGAGTTTTTTGCAACAAAAGTTGCAGGCTCAACAAAAATCAGAAAGGTATGGACCAAAGAACATGAAAAACAAGTCATTCAGAAATCTGAAATTTATGTGCACTGGTTTATAACATATTTTTTTCAATTCTCAATAAAAAAAAAGAGTAAATCAGACAGAAATGTACTTATATTTTATTTCAGTTGGTTTTTTTATGAACAAAACATTCTTCACACATACTGTTTGAAAACTTTATGATCACTGATAATAATTACTTAGTCATGTATTCCTTCCAGATAAAGTCATGAAGTTTTCCAAATGTGTGTTAAATCAGAAAGTTTTAGAACTGACAAATAGTTTTTTTGCTAAACTTGATTATATATATCAGATAATTTAAACAAGTATCAATTATTTTTTTTGGATAAAATATTTGTAAATATAAATAATCATATTACATGCATCAATACTTTTCATTAGCTGACAACAACCAAGATGCATTATATTTACTAGACAATATTTCATTACCCAATAAAATGCAACATTGATGACAGCATGTGCTTCCTGTGTAACAATGCATCATGGGAAAACAAAAAGAAAATTTGATATAACTCGTTTTTTCATCTTTGAAGCATGAAAATGTAATACTGAAATTCAATGCATCTTTTTGTAAACTAATTGGATTATTCCATCCTTGGTTGTGTATAGCGTTTTAATATGAAGGGAATGAGTATTGGTAAACGTTTTTTCTCTCAATATAATTATAAGCAATAACATTCAATTCTTTTACAAATGCAGATCCTAGAGGTTAAACAGTAAAAAATGGACATCTACAGTTTAGACCAGTTGAAGCCAGCCTCCTTGTGCAGATTTTCTCTGTGTTGAAGACCCCATTGGTGGCTTTGGGCTGTTTTCTGCTCTTTTGTACAGTTGTTCAGAGCTCCAGAAAAGCTGCGTATTTGCGTGATCACGCAATACAAATAATAAAAAAACCAATGCAATTGCACATTGCAGGGTTCAATAACCCAATTAATTCAAAGGAAAACCCAATTGTATGCCAATACCATGAGTTCTCAACCCTTTTATTGGCTACCACTTGCGTTATTTACCCTGTTACAGTCGTCGCGTAAACTATTTTTATAATATTTATAATTGGAAATTTCCTTTCGTTCTAAAAATAGATCCCTGCATCAAGTAACTGAATTGGGTCCCTGTTAGAGTTTTCCATTGCTCAATAGGTACACGTGTTTTTGAAAACATTTCGACCTTCTCGGCGTTTATCCAATTAGCGTGTGTCATGTAGTCAAATTTTTTTCACATTCATCTGGATTTATCATAACATACATTGAATTAAAACGAAAGTGAATGTCCGGTAAAAATATTGAATAGAAGCATATTTTCTGCTTCTTTTGAAAAGCTGAGGGAAAGTTATGATGGTAACAAGACTCAGTCAGTGTTTTTAGGAAGCGTGTGTGCGTATCTTAACAAGAACATTGCTGATAATAACGGGGTTTCCTCAAAAACGAAATCAGTTGGAAAAAGGGAAAGGCCAAATCAATTATGACATGATAAAGCATCAGAAACCAAAAGTTCTAATAAAAGACAACTAAACCCAGATTTATGAAAATTGGAATAAAACAAAAACATTCAAGTATAATTAGAGTTAATATACTATTTTTTTTCATTTTATGGTTAATTAATGAATACACACACAGGCATTGGTCTCAGAATTTATTATATAAACATGATAAAGGTATAAGACGAGTGCCTGTGAATACACATATCCATTTTGTATCAGTTTATATGAGAAAATACAAAACTGGCAGAAGGTTTGAAACGGAACACAAATTAAACCTACAATTGCTCCTCTCGACCTTTAGTGAATAAACCAAATGAAACAGCTAGCAAATAACCCTAACCCTAACCCTAAACCAAGTAAAACAGCTAAACAAAGAAAGAAACATATTAAAGATGGAAAAAAATCTGGGGTTGATATTCCCTAAATATTCAATATTGTGTTGATGAAAAAAACCAATACATTAAGGAGCTTGGTGGTGAAAAACCCAATTTGATATTAACATGAGGGGTGAATATGAATTGATAATGCAATTAAAAAACTTTATCACCCAATTGTATAAGAAAATGGTGGGTAAAAAACCCAATTAGTGAATTCTTATCTGGAGCTCTGGTTGTTGTCTCTTTGACAAATTCCCCATTTCCATTCTGAATTTTATCATATTCAACAATGGGCAATTGCCTTCACATTATCACAAACACTAAATCACCCAGAGTTTAAAACAGATTTTTCATTGATGGTTAATCAGACTTTATCAGTATAAGATATATGTTAAAGGTTTTCTTTCAATGCATACTTTTTACCTTAAAGGTTTTCTTTCAATGCACACTTTTTACGTTAAAGGTTTTCTTTCAATGCATACTTTTTACCTTAAAGGTTTTCTTTCAATGCATACTTTTTACCTTAAAGGTTTTCTTTCAATGCAGACTTTTTGAACACAGTCTTTGAGGAAGGATGGAGGACTTTCTGACACCACATGTTGTACTCTAAATCTAATTTTTAAATATTCTAAAAATCTTTTCATAAATGCTGCAAAATGTTCCGCTGTTCTTATATTACCAGGTACATTCTCTGAAATATAATGTTCAAGATTACACTTACTAGGTATTTCCTCAGAAATATAATGTTCAAGATTACAATTACTAAGTATATGCTCAGAAATATAATGTTCAAGATTACAATTACTTGTTACATTCTCTAAAATATAATGTTCAAGATTACAATCATTTGATAAATTCTCTAAAACATAATGTTCAAGATTGTAATTACTTGGTATATTTTCTAAAATGTAATGTTCAAGATTACAATCACTTGGCACATTCTCTAAAATATAATGTTCAAGATTACAATCACTTGGTACATTCTCTAAAATATAATGTTCAAGATTGTATTTACTTGGTACATTCTCTAAAACATAATGTTCAAGATTGTAATTACTTGGTATATTTTCTAAAATATAATGTTCAAGATTACAATCACTTGGCACATTCTCTAAAATATAATGTTCAAGATTACAATCACTTGGTACATTCTCTAAAATATAATGTTCAAGATTGTAATTACTTGGTACATTTTCTAAAATGTAATGTTCAAGATTACAATTACAAGTTTACATTCTCTAAAATATAATGTTCAAGATTACAATCACTTGGTACATTCTCTAAAATGTAATGTTCAAGATTACAATTACTTAGTGCATTCTCTAAAATATAAAGTTGAAGTTTATAATTACTAGATATATCCTAAGAAATATAATGTTCTGTTCATGATATTCAAGATAAAAAGTGAGTTTCACTGTAGATGCAACCGAGGGTTTACAAAATTTATATGATTAAATAATCACAATCTAACAATAGTAAAAGGAGATGTTAGGCATACTTTAATTAGACAGCAACCCAATGACAATAAACCAAAAATGTAATGAATTCAATATAGTCATTAGTTTAGACAAGTGTCAACATAATATTCAAAGATCTGAATTGCTTTAGGTATAGCAAATTGCAAAAACACTGTCTTCTTAGTAATTTGTTCACCTCTTTTTAAGTGTTTTGTGGCTAAAGTCTGTTAATCTTTCGAATTTGTGCATAGCATTCATTTTTCATATAGAAAATAAAATTGAGAAAGGAAATGGTGAATATGTCAAAGCGACAACCACCCGACCATAGAGCAGACAACAGCCGAAGGCAACCAATGGGTCTTCAATGTAGCGAGAATTCTCGCACCCGTAGGTGTCCTTCAGCTGGCCCCTAAAAATATGCATAATAGTACAGTGATAATGAACGTCATACTAAACTCTGAATAATACACAAGAAACTAAAATTTAAAATCATACAAGTCTAACAAAGGCCAGAGGCTCCTGACTTGGGACAGGCGCAAAATTGCGGCGGGGTTAAACATGTTTATGAGATCTCAACCCTCCCCCTATAGCCAATGTAGAAAAGTAAAAGCATAACAATACGCACATTAAAATTCAGTTCAAGAGATGTCCGAGTCCGATGTCAAAAGATGTAACAAAAGAAAATAAATAAAATGACAATAATACATAAATAACAACAGACTACTAGCTATAGCAGTTAACTGACATGCCAGCTCCAGACCTCAATTAAACTGATTGAAAGATTATGTCTTCATCATATGAATATCAGGCACAATCCCTCCTGTTAGGGGTTTAGTATCATACTATCATAAAATATATGAGAAGAACATAACCTGTGTCATGCCAACAACTGTTTTTTAGAAATAAATGTGTTTAGTTCCGATGCAAAGACCCTAATCAGTGAATCAATATTAAAGCCAAAATACAATGTATACTATAACTGCTAAGATATACAATAATTGTTTAACATTTCAGATTTCAAGGCCTCTTAGAGCCAAGTATGCAGTATGGGATTTGCTCATTGTTGAAGGCCATACGGTGACCTATACATGTAAATTCCTGTTTTATTTTGTATCATAAGAAGAGTTGTCCTATTGACAATTACACTACATCTTCTTTCTTATACAGTAGCAAAGGTATTCCTAAACTTAAAAATATGTGAATGAAGCTATGCAGAATAAAAACCTCACAGCAAACTTCAAATACATGTAAACAACTTACCTTGAAGTACTTCATCTGGTAAAACTGAAAGGAAAGTAAAAATTAAAAAAACTGTAGATCAGAACATTTTTTCTGTTGAATGTTTTCAAACAAATAGCTTGTTTGAATTTATAAACTAATAGGACACAAAAGTAATTAATCCAATAGTCTAAGACAGTAGAATTTTGGGGTCAAAATACCATTTTTGAGGTAAAAAAGTGTGTATGATACATGACAAACTACGTACTAGCTTATGTTTCTTTCAACAAAGGTCAACTCCCTTCATACATATTTATACTGCTAGTATTCTTGCCATTTTTAAAATATGTACAAGTTGATTAATACTGTAAATTATTGCATACATTTATTATTTACATTTTTGAAGTACATTGTACATTAATTTCTTAATTTACAGTATGTAATGTTAAGGAGGTACAAGATTTTCAGAAAAAAAATAAACATGTATTTTTCATTACAAATTTCATTAATTACCTTTAGTAGCTGTTACTTTATCATATGGTACAAAGATCATTCCAAAAAAAAATTTGTGTTGGCCCCAGGTGACTTTTAAAATGAAGATATCATTGAAAAAGCTCCAAATGATCTCCCTTTTATGCAAAAATGCCATTTTTTGGCATTTAAATTGAAATATCTTTTTTAACTAATCGGTGACCTATATTTTTTATTGTTGTTTTTGAATAAGCTGTACATAAACTACATAATTGTAAAATTTAAGCGATTTCTGTTATATAGTTCTTTTTTTATTACGATATTACCGCTTTTTCTCCTATTAGTTCAACAGAAGAAAAAAAAACATTAACAAAAATGCATGCTTCTTTCGAAGGCATATTGTGAGTGTAAATGAACAGTGACCCCATTTTTTTAGTTCATTTTTCTAATAAGTATCAGATAAAGTTCATTTATAGAAAAAATTAGGGAAATCCTAGTACATTAAATTAAAAAATTTGATTTAGACCCGCAAGCCCCCTTAAAAAAACCAAAACAATAATGTGTCTATAGTACATGGATGCCTCACTTGCACTATCAGATTTCAGATTACTTTTTGATTTTGTTTCTTTTCAGGTGTTTTGAAATAAACAAGAGATATAAAAAAACATGTGAAACTGCGAGCTACTGCTCACTGATGATACCCACGCCGCAAGTGGATAATATTAATAGTGTAAAAATATGTAAGTGTTCGGTTAACAGGAAGTTGTGGAGTGATGAATCTGAAAACGCCTCACACGGTATAGCTGACTTATATAAATCCTGAAACCAAATTTCAGAAATCCTTGTATTGTAGTTCCTGAGAAAAATGCGACAAAAATATTCATGGGACAGACGGACTGACTGACGGAAGGACAGACAGAGGTAAAACAGTATACCCCCCCTTTTTTAAAGCGGGGGTATAAATAGTTGAAGTTGTTAATTCATATTTATAAAATAAAATATAACCAAGTCAATTTCATGTAAACTATTTAATATATAGAATACCTGGATTAGCAAGTACTTGGTCAGTTTCCCTGGCTAAATTTTTATCCCTAAGTCCTTGTACCAGTTTCAAATATTCATCATTTAATCTTTCAGCATTTGATTCTTTTATTCTGAAAAATAGATCTCCATACATTAACACAGTATACAAACAAGTTTCAAGTTGATTAAATTTTAACTTCATCAAACACTACTTTGTCCAAAAACTTTAACCTGAAGTGGACAGACGAACAAACTGACAGACATTTGAAAGGATGGACCCACAGACCGGAAAACATAATGCCCCTCTACTATTGTAGGTGGGTTATAAAAATGTACAAAACAAACTAAAACTTGGGAAATCCTCACAACATTTGTCCTCTTACATTGCCAGTTAATTATCTTACTTTTCAATTTAAAATCATATTTTTTTTTAGATATATCTTGTACAGTTCAAAACATTTAAAAAGAGAAGAAATATGTGCATAAATTATCATTTGCATCTTTTGCATTTGTAATAATAAACTTTCCATAATTGTTCACAACTGCAAGATTCATTTCTGCCATTTTATAATGAGATCTGAATATCAAATGTGAGTTCTATTAGATGCTAAAGTCCTATTAATAATAAAATTATTACAAATTTTCCTCAATTTTCATCATAAATTACAAATGCTTGTTTTGCCTCATCTTAATTCAACCAAATTCTTTTCAAAAATAATTTGATTTGTATGCATTTTTTACCTTTTAATATGTTCACTTAGTTTTTCTAGATTCTGTTGACATTTTTCAAGCGTCCGTTTGGAGATTTTTACACTCATAGATTCTATACATACATTATCTGAAAATACATATATATATATATATATATATATATAAATCTAACATGTTAATGAGTCTTCTGTGATAAATGTGTTTACTTTCAAAAAAATTATGCAATGATTAGCTAAACCAACTACAGTGGATTCATTTATTTTCATGGGTATTAATGTCCATGGATTGAGGAAAATTTACATTTTCGTGGATATTTGATTTCGTGGTTTTGCCAAAGTCTGCATAAATTCCTAAAGAAAATTTGTAACTCATTGGACATTGGAATTTGTAGTTCCCGGTTGAACACAACAGTCAAGAAAATTGGTATTCAGTGATATAATAATGAATTTACAGTATCATCTGGCCTACTGTTTTTCATCTCATGTGAAGGGTCGATCTGGTTCAAGAATATGTAACTGGTGGATTCAAAATGTCTCTCACTCTCTTTATCATTGATAACCAGTTGACATGCAACTTCTACACACAACTCAGCATATGTTTTAAACAATACAAAAAAAATATCTTCTGCATAATACTTTAATACATACCTATGTTGTGAGCCTCATCAAATACAACTACAGCTTTTTTAGAAAGTTCACTGGAAACAAGTTCTGAGATTTTAGGATCTAATAAATAATAATAACTGTACACAACTATATTGGCATGATTTATCTGAAATGTAAAATAAACAAATAATTATGGAATCCTATATAAAAATCCTGTGCATACTGACTCCATATTAGACTTCATACCATATATAACCATTGACTGCTTGATGGCTGATTAACATCCCAACATCATATGCATGTGCCTGTTCAATGTCTGAAACTTCTTCAGTGATGTTGCATTGCATGTCATACATTATGCAACTACAGTTCACACATAGCCTATTATGTCTCCTGTTTGAGATCAGACAGCGCTACCACCAGAAAAAGTCAGAATAATATCCTCAATAATCTGTAATGTCCTTTCATTGTCTGAACCCAATCGTAAATTTAAACTTCACAGTAAGTGCCGCCAGTAACATTCAGGAAACTTAGCTGATTTTGTCTAGCATGATTACATGAAACCACTGAGACAGTGTTGTTTCTATTAAAGTATCATGTTAAAATGACACACATATTAAATTCACAATTTGGTAGAACTTAAATTAAAACCAAACTGGTAACATAAGGACAGTCAAACAGGTCTCCTTAGGACATGAGAAAACTGACCTATAATCTTTGTAAAACTTTGCATATTACTTCTAAATATCTTATTTGTATCAAATCAATACCAACTTACAGCATATCTGGCTAAGAAATAAGGGCAAAATCCTCGATCTTTTCCATAATCTTTTAATTCATCCTGAAATAAAAAAATCAGTTCCTTCAGAATTTTATTAAAATTCAGACATCTATATAAGGAAATTGTGATACAATTTGGGGTTTTGTACTAAATCATTGACTTTTACTCAAAATGGTTTAAATTTCATATTCAAAATTTTAATTTGTATTAGAAGACTAAATAAAGTCTCAATGATTTTTTGTCTTCTAAAGTTAGATTTCATGATTAATAATAAATCTACAAGTGATATCACCAATCTTCGTACAACATCAAAGGATAATGAAATCACATCTTTTTTTATACATTTGTTCTTACAACTGAAGTTTATAATGCAATTTGACACATCTTTTTGTACCTGTCAAAACTCACCAAACCTTTAATCTAGTGATTGTCTTTTTTTCTTCATTGTTTAAGTATAAGTCAGGCCGCTGATTTTCATGTTTGAATTGTTTCACAATTTGTTCATGACTTTTATAGTTTACTGTACAATATTGCTTCTGCTCATTGTTGAAAGCCGTACAGTGACCCACAGTTGTTTACAGCCTATTGTTATTGTCAACACATAACAAGAATGTGTCCCAAGTACATGGATGCCCCATCCGCATAATAATTTTCCATGTTCAGTGGACTGTGAAAATGGGGTATACACTCCAATTTGGCATTAAAATTAGAAAGATCATATCATAAAGAACATGTATACTAAGTTTCAAGTTGATTAGACTTCAACTGCATTAACGAACAGAAGGCACAGACCAGAAAAAATAATGCCCATAAATGGGGCATAAAAAATTTATCTTGTCTGCAACATATCAAAAGAAATAACCAATTTCAAAATAAGTACTTACTAAACCATATATTCCTGTTGGTAGAGGAGTTTGTCTTCCAACCTTATCAAATTTCTGTAATAGAAAATATATACTAATTAGAATTAGAAGTGCATTGTAACAATGTACAATAAAATTCAGACATCTTTGTGAATTTCTATTCTTGTGACAACCATCAAGAAGGAGATAGATTTCGCAAAATATAAAACCATTATTTGATAAAATTTATTGTAAGCAGTATTTTCGGAAAAGGTAATAATTAATCTCCTATCTTTGTCTATTTTTTAACAATCGAAGTTATAAATGCATTCAAAATTTTCTGAATTTACAGTACATGCATGCTTACAATGAATTGGGCAAGATTTTATTAATTTGTACAGACACATGCACATGTGGAATTTCTGAAAAGATTAGTCTTCATTTTTCTGGGAAATAAGATAATTACATTTAATACAATTTTCTATGAAAATTTGTAGAAAAACTGTTATGAATTAATATGTTATCCAATTAGCTGTTTGATGTTTATAATATTGGCTTATTAGAGGATATATATAGAAAATATCTGAACAATATGTACTCAAACATATTTGGTCTTGTAACAAAAAATATGGCTACTAAACCTTGGCATCATGGGAAATAAACTTATCCTCATGACAATGGAGAGACCCAGACTAACAAAGAGTTACTTTTTATTGAGTTACTTTTCATTAGATTTTACTGAATTACCTAGCAAGCAACACCAACATAAATATCCATTTTGATTTCAACAGTTTTTAAATAAATAATTATATTCTTTATTTTAGTACAAACTTACTTCGTAGAAATCACAAACTGGAACTGTAGGATCACTCTTGCGTTTGACTCTGATGAAAGATGACGTCATTTTATGACAAAGTCCATCCATACTTTTTCCTTCTCTTTCCTGGCTAACCTGATTGTTAACAGAAGAGTAAGATTCAAACAGATAACTATTCTATTAACTACTAAAGTGAAAATCTTTAAATTCACCGAATATCTATGTTTTAAATTCAAATATGGCTCAACCTTTTGTTTAAGTTTTTATATGTTTAGTTTAGTTGACTGTTATTTGTTGCTTCCTTTTTTCAGATCGCAATGCTGTCTTTATTTCTTGAAATGATGATTTTGGATTATCTCCCTTGGCATTATCCTAATTTTAACAAATTGCCTGAGTGCTACCTTTTTACTACATAAAACTTTCATGAATGTTCATAACTTTGTGAAATGATCTTCATTTATTAAAAAAAATCTTCAGAAATCTAAAATCAGAGTGTTAACATAAAGTCTAATCAATAATTTGATTTAACTTAGTTTAATTTTGATTTTTTTTACATAAAATTTCTTAGAATTCTATGTCATTCTTGGACATTCTAGCAAACCTCAGGATGAATACACAGATTTTTCCTGGAGCTTAGAGCTAATCCCACAATTTGTAGTTTCTCTTTGGATTCTTCATAAAACTTGACCAAGTTCTTTAATTCTTCAACAACCTGTAATTAATCAATATCAATATCAATCAAACAGGAGCATGAAAAGTGACACTTAAAATGCTAATAATCTTTAAATATTCACTCCAAAATATATCTGTATAAATTTTCTAAAGGGAAGTAAATCAGAATGAAATAATCTTCAATTGTAAGCAGCATCTGCATAAATTATTTCTTCACGGAATGATCAAATCTGCTGTGTCCAATATCTTACTATCCTACTATTTGTTCACATTTACTTACCTATATATTTTGCATTATAGAAAACCAGGACATTAGGTCACATTTTAGCATATCAGATTGTAAGGTAACAGCCCTTAGGGAGACAGGTAAGCCTGCACTGAATCAATGGATACATGTCTTTTCTAGCCCCTCAATGTTGCAGGCTTATAAAATTAAAGAATAAACGGGGATTTTGTCCATGGGACACAGTTGCCTTTCTTGCAAATAACGTTATAAAGGGACATAACTCAAGAAATGTAAAATTGACCCTACCCAAATTCATAATTAATCTGAGTTTTAAGGTAATAAGCATTTTGTATAATAATATTTATAAAGTTTAATAATATTTGATTGAGGCAAACTCGCCAGAAAATGGAAATGAAAAATTCAGCAATTTTTCCATTTTTGCATGCTAGGCCTAAAAAAAGCTAGTGCTGTTTTTGAAGTTATATAGTTTTGTCCCTATAATAAATTGATGTCACAACCTCTCACCCTCATTGTAACACACCCTATCACAAGTCACTTAAGTCAGTTAAATGAACTCATTTGCGTCATTAAAATACAAGATAAATGTCCACATTACCTTCTCTAACTCAGACACTGTTCTAGAACAATATATCAACTTTGTTACTTCTAAGGGGTTGGCCTATAAAATAAAAAAACAAAAGTCATAATCAAAACAAACAATTAATATTTTGTTAACCAGTAATTTTAAAGTATTACAGAAAAAAAGTCTTTTTTGATTTACAAAATGGACAGTTTTTTTTTATTCAGTGTTTTTTACTTTTGAGTGCAAAATATATTTACCTTGAAATACTTTAAATTTAGAAATTATTAGTAATTCTACATATCAGTATTTTTTTTACTGAAATATTTATAATAACAAGCATTTCTTAAATTTTCTATTGACATGATTGTTACATTTAAAAATTAATCAGAAAATAAGATGCAAACTTCATTCAGCAAAGTTATGCTTTGATCTCAAGAGGATAGTAAGAAGTTTTGTTCAAAAACATATAGTGTCAGGTTAACTGAAATAAATGTCACAGATAACAGGCTACTATTTGAATTTGGAATTATTCTTAATTTGCATAATTTCTAGTGCTGGAAACTTTTAATAAATTCCATGCTTTAATTCTGTACTCAAATGTTCTGTGCTGTGCACAACACTTTCTATTACAAAGAAGACAGTACATTTTCAATAGAATGTACTGTGCCACGCACAACACTTTCTATACAAAATACATTGTATGGAAAGTGTTATGATCCACTCAAAACATAATAATACATTATTTTGCCAAATCAACATGAAATTTATTAAAAATTTCCAGCATAAGAAATTATGCAAATTCCATAATTAAAAATAATTCTAAGTTCAAATAATAGCCTGTTAGATGTTAATTTAAATGTACTTCTGTAAAAGTTGTGAATCTATTAGTATAATTACCTGCATATAAGCAACAATAAGAGATAGAAGTGATACTGTCTTCCCTGTACCCGAGGGCATCTCCAATGCACAGTGTCCCTGTCAATAGTCAATGACAAATATATAGCATTTATAAAAAAAAAAAACTTTTGTACAATTTATATGAGCTGAATGATTTCTGTTCTTTTCGTGCACACAATCTTATGATTAGCCTTTACCCTTGAAATCCTTGTAAAAATCCTTGTAAAAATCCATGTAATAATTGAAAAATTGGTATCCCACAAAAAAATAACGAAAATAGTATACATAAATGGGGGGGTTAGGAGGGGGTCCTAATCCTGAAATCTCGAGGGCACCAATTTAAATCATGTTAAATCCCGGATCCTGAAATTGGAAAAAAAGAATTCCTGGATCCTGAAGGGGTAAATCCGGAAATCCCAAGCTTAAAAACACCCGATTCCGGAATCCGAGTAAAGGTCCTATCCCCCCTCATAAATGTATAGGTGAATCTCAAACCAGGGGTAAATAAAACAAGATTTTAATTTTCTTTTATATCCAGGATGTTGCACAGTTACATATTGATAAGTCAAAAGTTATAATTACCTTTGCATCTAGTGTTCTTTTTAGCTCTACCATGTACATATACTGCTCTGGGTAGATGTAGTCATAAGGGAAGAGAACAAGCAAGCCATCTACATTTATCCTGTTAAAATATCAAAACAAAATATTATTATGTGTACTAATGAATGTTCTTCTCAATAACTGTTTTCATGCAGTCTTTGCTGATAAATAAATTTGCTTTTGCATGATGGCAGATTTCTCAAGTTGTATATTTTCCTGGTGACCCCTGAAACAGTCGCAGCTTTATACGACCCCAGAGTTTGAACCCTGAACAGTTGGGGCAAGTATGGACACACCATTCAAGCTTGATACAGCTCAGAATTTGAATAGTGATTAAATAGGTGACACAACATAGGTTTCTGACACAGAATGAATGTGGTCTAAGAACTTAAACTTAAAAACTTGAAATTTTTAAATTGGACATTTACCTATTATGGTCCAATATCCAAAATCTAAATACATGGTTGATTCAGCATATCAAAGAACCCCAAGAAATCAATTCTTGATGTTATCAAACAGTCTAATTGTGGACCCCGATTTGGACCAACTTGAAAACTGGCGCCATAAGCAAAAAAAATAATACATGTTTGGATTCTGCATATCAAAGAACCTCAAGGATTCAATTTTTGTTGAAATCAAACAAAGTTTAACTTTGGACCCTGATTTGGACCAACATGAAAACTAGGCCCATAATCAAAAATCTAAGTACATGTTTAGATTCAGCATATCGAAGAAGCCCAAGAATTCATTTTGTGTTGAATTCATATAAAGTTTAATTTTGGACCCCAATTTGGACCAACTTGAAAACTGGGCCCATAATAAAAAATATAAGTACATGTTTAGATTCAGCATATCAAAGAAGCCCAATAATTCAATTTTTGTGAAAATCAAACTAAGTTTAATTTTGGACCATTTTGACTTTAATGTAGTCCAATTTGAAAACAGGACCAAAAATTTAGAATCTAGATACACAGTGAGATTCAGCATATATTTTAAAGAACCCCAATTATTCAATTTTTGATAAAATCAAACAAAGTTTAATTTTGGACCATTTTGACTTTAATGTAGTCCAATTTGAAAACAGGACCAAAAATTTAGAATCTAGATACACAGTGAGATTCAGCATATATTTTAAAGAACCCCAATTATTCAATTTTTGATAAAATCAAACAAAGTTTAATTTTGGACCCTTTGGGCCCCTCATTCCTTAACTGTTGGGACCAAAAGTCCCAAAATCAATCCCAACCTTCCTTTTATGGTCATAAACTTTGTGTTTAAATTTCATAGATTTCTATTCACCTATACTAAAGTTATGGTGTGAAAACCAAGAAAAATGCTTATTTTAGCCCCTTTTTGTCCCCTTCTTTCTAAACAGTTGGGACCAAAACTCCCAAAATCATTACCAACCTTTCTTTTGTGTTCATAAACCTTGTATTTAAATTTCATAGATTTCTATTCACTTATACTAAAGTTATTGTGCGAAAACCAAGAAAAATGCTTCTTTTGGCCGTTTTTTGGCCCATAATTCATAAACTGTTGGGACCAAAACTCTAAATATCAAATCTAACTTTCCGTTTGTGGTCATAAACCTTGTGTTTAAATTTCATAGATTTTTATTTACTTAAACTAAAATTATAGTGCAAAAACCAAAGTGTCTTCTGACGACAACGATGACGACGACAACGCCAACGTCAATGTCATACCAATATATATAGGACCACAAAAAAATGTTTGTGGTCGTATAAAAATCAGCTGGTAATCACTATTATTTCAATTGCAAAAAACAAACTGTTAACATGAAAAGGCTGGGGATAATTAATTCCCCAAATGGGTCACAGTTGCCTTTTATGCAATAATTTGAATCAGGGTCTGTTTGCCCTGATACAGGTTAGCTCTTATATATATCTGTTTGTCCAAATACCTGTTCATCCTTTTTCAAATTTTATTTTGCTGTCTTGACGTCAAACGAAAGAGTTTTGAATAAAGTAAGACCAAACATTTTTATTGTGAATTTAAGTTCAGAAATTGATGGGTGCATTTATTATTGCGGTTGTCATTTAAGACTAAAATGCGATTTGATTTTTGAGATATTGAGAAAAAAAATCGAAATGCAAGTTTAAATTTATGCGATTATAACCCTGTATGAGAATAAAATGAGCTCACATTAAATAATATGCGTCTCTTTATTTGCACAATTTTATCTAAAACTGCAGTTTATATCTTTGATATAGAAATAATGTTGCCTGTTATGAACATGTTTTAAAAAACCAAAAAATTGCAAATAAAAATTTCTTCAAGTAAATGTTACCAACTATTCTTGTAGACATACATTTGTAAATCTAGATCAACAGCTAAAAACTTTTAAGTGTCAACAAAAATAATCTAAAAATGTTGTTTTTGGGCATTTTGTAAGATAAGACAGAGGTTATATGACATTGAAGATTAAAATTGCAGAGTGCCCTTTGGTCAATTTTTAAAGTATTTTTCAATACAGGGCATTGTACAATGTGAACAAATTAAAAAAACTTATTTTATTGAAATGTGGATTCTTTCTTGATTGCAAAAATATATATTCACTTTAAGAAATATTCAAATGACTAAAAAAACATAATTATTGATGGGGAATAAACAATGGTTTGTTATAATCAAAAGTTTTTAAATTTTAAAACTGCTTCATGCCAATTCCTTATAAAAATAAGTGACCTAATCTAAATTGTTAATTATTTACAGATGATTATTGGAAATTTATCAAGTAAATTATAGGCCTTACTTGAATACCTTTTATATATTCATATTTCTATTCATATTTCATTTTTTAAAAGATCTTTTTAATCCATTATTCATTTATCTTTCAGATATAATTTACAGAATCACTTTATGTTATGTAGATCAAAAGAAATTAGCAATAGATAAATCTATCATCCTTATATATATTATATTTACAAACATTTATTTACGCTGATTTACGTGTGTGCACATATAACTATATAAACACGTGTTGACTACAAGCCGGTCATCATGGTAGATTTAGGCAAATTGAAAATTGACCTATCGATGGACAAAACCATTAATGACTATCCTCTTTCATCTCTCCCATCAAAGCAAAACAAGAGGACTGGTAAAGCAAAATTAAGCCTTTTCGAGCAAATTGACCCAAACTTGTATGATGAACATGGTAAAATCATCACATTCTACACAAACCTTGACAGAATCCAACCATGGATAAAAACACTAGATATTTACTATTATGACAATCTTGGAAAGGAACCTGATTATGATATTGAATGGTATGACGAACCCAAAACATGGGAAAACCGAAACAACAGTGGAAATTCTGTGATGATTGAAGTATTAAAAAAGGGGGAACTTCAATTTAATATTACATTTTTTGTCACAACAGGAACAATAAGAGTACAAGGCAGTCATTGTTATGAGTTTGTGGATATTCATTTTCCAATTCTGAAAGATATTCTTGATAAAGTTCTTACAAACATATCACAAACCAGTCCTACTAATACATGTATTTCACACGAATGTCATGATGACAATAACAATACACACATTAACAGTTGTTATCCATTCGTTTGATGTGTTTGGACTTTTGATTTTGCCTTTTGATTTTGGATTTTCCTTTTGAATTTTCCTCGGAGTTCGGTATTTTTGTGTTTTTACTTTTTATTAATGAATTATGCCCTGTTGACAAGGTCACTTGTGTATTACCTGACTCCCAGACTGGGTTAAAATCAGTACTAGTACAAGAAGATCAACCTCAAAAAGATGATTTTCAAAGGCTTGAATTAAATTTAGTTGACACGCTGGCTAAAATAGAACACAGTCACAATGAAAACTTCAGCAAAGTATTAACTGCTGTTAAACAATGCAATGATGATGTTCTAGTCTTGGGAAAAGGTAGAAAAGACGACAATGAGATATCAACATTACAATTAAAATATAAAACCGTACAAACAGAAAAACAGACTTTGGAAGTTAAATTAAAACACGAGCAAAGCAATATTATGTTAATTAAAGCTCAACATGAAGATCAAATGAAATGTCACAATCAAATACTGGAGGAGACTAGAGCAGAAATGAAAAAGGTATTAACTACTTCAAACTCTGAGATCGACTTTCTATCGGTAAGCCTACAAACCAAAAATGAAGAAATTGACAAACTAACTGATACTCTAAAACGACATACTCAACACTTGGAGAAATTACAAGAAGAAAATATCTCTCTCCGCTCCCAAATGATTTCTCGATTTGAAGATTTTCATCTTGTTAATGCAGACACGAAATATACTGACAAATCTAAACTTGACATTGATAACAAACCAACAATTATTTTAATTGGTACATCCAATACCAAACGTATCAATGCAGAGAAGATATCGCCATCATTTACAACCAATAAGGTTACTGCTTTCAATTTAGAAGAAACTAAACAAGCTATTTTGGAGATATCGGATATAATTCCAAATCTAATAGTGTTTCATTCCCTGACGAATGATTTGAAAATAAAATCACCACAGCAATGTGTAGAAGAAAGACAAGATATTGTCAAGCTTGCACTTCAAAAATGGCAAAATAGTGGTTGCATCATCTCTCTTACTACTCCTCGACTCGACAGTGTAATTTTCAACACAAATGGACAAATCATAAATGCCTTGTTGAAACAAATATATGATGTCAATAAAGATGTTCTACTTGTTGATCATGGCAATATGTTGCGAAATGGAAACCCAATTGCAGAGCTACTAAGTGAAGATAAATTTCATCTCTCTGACTCTGGCGTGTCTCAGCTATCGGCAAACTTAAAGCATGGAATACACACTGCCTTAAACATTCCCATGCCAAATTCAAGAGGTAGATCCAAATAACGCAACACAAGAGGACGTGGACGTGGACGTGGCAGAGGTCATCATGAATAACTTGCTTTTTAATATTATACATATTACCATATCATTATGTTGACTTCCTTTAACATGTTTAAAGTCATTTACATATAATTTATATATACATGTACAACTTTATATATTTCTTCTTTTTTTTTGGGGCTGATAAATTCATATTCTCATTTGAATAGATTTTTCAAATGAAACAGCCATTATGTGAAGAAGTCACACTATTACATGGTCATATGTATGTAACCTCTGCTAGGTATAAAAGTTCGCCTTTTTTATTTTATTTTATTCATTTTTATTTTTAGTTTTCACATTTGAATCATACTTTTGATCTTGAATTAACCCAGGATATCAGGTTATTCAACCCAAATCAGTTTAATAGTTATTCAGTTAAAAGAGGATACATAGAAAAGAAATTATCTGTCATTATATCATAGACTATTTGTATTTAGAAAACCATTGTAAAAACTATCCTCTAAATAAATCTACTTATTTCAAATATTTACATTTCTGAATATTTTCCTTGTTGTCTCTTCCTTTTATTTAGAGACTAATTTTTATTATTTTTTTTTTTATAGATAGAAAATCTATTCTATTATTTATACCAGATTTAATTGTATCAACCAAAATGCCAAAATCAAACCAATCATCTGTAAAATTTGGTTATTGGAATATAGGTGGCTTATTTTCAAAGGGCATGAATAAAGCAGAGGATCCCCTTTTTCTGAAACATATAGAGAATTACGACATTGTTTTTGTAGTCGAAACTCATGTGGGATATAATTCCCAAATACACAATATTGGTAAATTTCATTATCATCCAATATGTAGAAAATTATCAAATAATAACCGTCATTTTGGGGGTATAGCAATTCTACAGAAAAGTCACGTTAAACCTCATGTCAAAATATTGATTAACAGTAATCCAGATTATCAATGGATTAAATTAGAAAAATCCTTTTTTGGATTTAAAAGTGACCTATTTATTTGTGTACTGTACAACCCCCCTGTTACGTCTAAATATACCCAAGAACTCTCTTCTGATGTTTTTGAATGCATAGAAAAAGATATCTTTCAGTATAAAAAAATGGGTGAAATTTTGTTATGTGGAGATTTTAATGCCAGAATAGGCTCTGAAAATGACTTTATAGTAAACGATGATTCAAAATTTACTCCAATTTTTGATACATACCCTACTGACAAAAACATTATGACAAGAAAAAGTTGAGACCAAAAAATTGATCAAAGAGGCAAAGAAGTTTTGGATTTTTGCATTAGTAAACAAATAAGAATTTTAAATGGCAGAGTTCTTGGTGATACATTTGGTAATTTTACTTGCTATACCCCCAATGGTGCAAGTGTGGTTGATTATGTTGCTGTGTCGGAAGAAATTCTTGAAAATGTACTGTATTTTAAAGTATCCAGATTTATTCCCACATTATCTGATTGTCATTGTAAACTTGAGTGGGAATTATCTGCAAAATATTGTGTTCCTGGAGAAAATGATATTCCAATCCAGTTGAAAAATATGACACCTAATTATATCTGGACTGACTGTTCAGCAATCAAATTTCAAGAAACACTTTCTTCAGATACACTACAAAACTACATACTAGAATTCAACAACAGCACAATTCAATTTACTCAGACATCAGTAGATGAAGCATCATCAAAACTTTCAAACATCTTTTTATCAGCAGCAAATCTATCACTTAAACGACCTTTAAAAAAACACACAAACAAACAAAAAAACAAAAAGTGGTTTGACGCAAGTTTACAACAAGCTCGAACTAACTTGCTTAATTATGGAAAAATTTATTCAAGATTTCCATATGATCCAATTATCAAAAATCACTTTTATAAACTGAATCGTGAATACTCCAAACTAAGGAAATATAAATACAAACAATACAAACAATCATTGATTAGTCAGCTGGACTCCTTGCACGAAGAGAATCCAAAACTGTATTGGAACTTAATTAATGAACTACAGGAAAAAAATGAAACTAAAAAAAAATGTGGAGTACAACCATCAACTTTGATATTACATTTCCAAAAGTTGTCACAACTGAAAGGTGAATTTCAAAGTAGATATACAGAGCTATGTGAAAAACTGAAACAGTTAGAAAACTCAAAATGTTTCAACGAGTTGGACTCCGTTATCACTGAGTCTGAAATATCCAAAGCCATTTCACACTTAAAATGCAATAAATCATCAGGCTTGGATAACATTAGTAATAATATGATAAAGAATGGACAGACTTTCCTTTTAAAAAGTTTTCAACAGATGTTTAATACTTGTCTGTCTTCAGGTATATACCCAACATCTTGGGCTGAAGGTTATATTACACCAATTTTTAAAAGCAACGATACAAGTGACCCTAACAATTATAGAGGAATAACAATAACAAGTGCAATTGGAAAGCTTTTTAATAGAATATTAAGTCTAAGACTGGACAAATTTCTTCAGGAACATAATATTATACATGATAGTCAAATTGGATTCACAAGGAATGCCAGAACTGCAGATCATATGTTTATTTGAAACTGTCTTATTAACAAATACTGTAATTCAAAAGAAGGTAGACTGTTTGCCTGTTTTGTTGATTTTCAGAAGGCTTTTGATACTGTTATACATACAGGGATCAAGATTAAACTACTAGATATTGGGGCTGGGTCTTATTTTTATAACATTATTAAAAGTATGTATGAAATTAGCAAATCATGTGTCAAAATTCAAAATCAAGTAAGTGATTTTTTCCCCATTAGATATTGGAGTCAAACAAGGTGACAACCTCAGTCCGAATTTATTCAAGATGTTCATAAATAATTTGCCCAGATATTTGTCAGATACTAGAGACCCAGTTAATGTCAATGACAAAGATCTACATTGTTTAATGTATGCTGATGATATTGTTTTATTATCTACATCAGCTGAAGGACTACGAGAAAAGCTGGGAATGCTTGATAAATTTTGCAAAGATTGGTGTCTCAATGTGAATACTAATAAGACAAAGGTGCTGATTTTCAACAAGGCAGGCAGACATGTAAAACAGATATTCACATTTCAGAATATAAATCTGGAATGTGTTTCAAAATACAAATACCTAGGTTTATATTTAAGCTCATCTGGTTCATTCAGTTATGCTCAAAATGAACTATACAAAAAATCCCTGAAAGCTCATTTCAAATTAAGGAAAGATCTTTTATCACTTAATCCTGATGTAAAAACAAGTATTCATGTTTTTGACGACACTGTAAAACCTATTTTATTATATGGTAGCGAAATATGGGGGATGTTTAATTCTCTTTCCTCTAAATGTAAGAAGGAAGATATATCTTTTGAAAAATTATATTCAGGTTTACCCTGTGAGAAACTTCATATAAAATTTTGTAAATTTATACTTGGGGTACACAAGAAAACAACAAATGCTGCAGTGTTATCTGAACTTGGAAGATTTCCAATATATTTTAATATTATAAAAGGAATGTTATTGTACTGGTATAGATTAGAGAATTTAGGTAATAATTTTCCTCTATTAAAAGAGGCATATACACAATCAAAGACACTACATCACATGAATATAACATCATGGTATGGTTCAATAAATGTTGTTTTTAAAATACTTGGTATTGACTATACAAATGCCATAAATGCTCCAGTTTGTGAATCCTTATACAAATTTAAGAAATATATACAAACCAAGCTATCAATATTGTTTATTAGCTGTTGGAAAAAACAAATAGATAAATTTTCAGACAGTAAACTGAAAACCTACCTTTTATATAAAACAAATTTTGGTTTTGAAAAATATCTAACATTGATCAAGAATTTTGAACTTAGAAGAAGTTTTACTAAATTACGTGTATCTTCTCATAGATTACAAATAGAATTAGGTAGATATCAGGGTATTCCCCGAATTAACAGAATATGTAATAAATGTTCTTCCAATAGTGTCGAAGATGAGGCTCATTTTCTATTTGATTGTAACAAATTTGAGGATGATAGAAATTGTATGTTAGCTAGTATTGCACAATATAATTCTTATTTTAATCATATGAACAGTCAAAGCAAAATTATCTGGTTATTTAGTGTAGAAAATGTTGAGTTACTTAAAATAATATGTAATTTTATATACAAACATCTTCCTTAGTGAAGATTAGTTAAAGGAAATCTATGTGTGTATATACATTTGATTGGACATAGAAAATTGTATTCATCTGAATATCACAAACATACTAGCCGATTAAAAAAAAAAATAATTGTTAAGATATATTATTTATTCAAATGTTCTCTTATATCCTTGAGGCATCGTCCCCTGGTATCAACTGCATTCAAGTTACCTATGATGCTTCCTTGTTTGCTTTTGATACAGGTAGGAAAGAGACATTTACACACATTTTACATGCCTATGGCCCATAAGGTATTGCCCCCTGGTGTCAGCTGCCTTTAGGAAACCATAATGCTTTCCTATTTGCTGCTGACACAGGATGAGTCATGGACATGTTTAATTTCTACTTTCTTTTTGGCTAATTATTATATATTTAATTGATCCAACTTTTTGTGTACTATACATATGTCATGTATGTGGATATCTATTTTTCTTTTTTTATTTTTGGGCTGCTTGTTTGTTATCTATATCAACCACACTTGCAATAAAATGCATTCAGTATTAAAAAAAAAAACATACTATAGATTCTTTATCTACGTATTCTTTAAGAACTTAAATAGTTCTCGTTTAACTTTTTTTTTTTTTTTTATCTCATTGTTTGTATTGTATTATGAAAAAATTATTGATGTTGTAATGTTTATGCCCTTTGGGGCCCATAATTGGAAATAAAATATCTTATCTTATCTTATCTATATCAAACATCTATAATATACATTTGTGTATTCAATTGTAATTAGGTCAAATAATTTGTATATTAAGTCTTTATAATTATACATACCCTGCAATATACAAGACTGGGGTTGATAAGTAATGTGTTCAATCTGATTGACAGTTTAAGAGGTGGTGCATTATAATTAAAGGTCTACCTTGTCTCTGATTGTTTAGTGATAATGACAGATGTCAATCATATTAGTATTGTATCAATACCCAATAACCTAATCATTTTTTTTTTAAAAGCCTGCACATCAACACACCTTAATGTCATACATTCTTTAATGATATACCAATCTTTAACGCCTTACTTTTTTTTAGCCTTCAATGAAAATTTAATGGCTAAATTGGGTCTCTAAGTTGAGAGCAAAATATAAAGTCCAACCGAAAATGGTGGCTTCAGCATTATGACATCGAAGTAAGGAGTTAAAGAAAAAAATTATAATAGCCTTTCCAGACGTCATAATTATTTGGACTAGGCAAATGGGTGCTGTTATATGTACCTTATAAATTGTTTTTTTATTGTTCATGTAATTTTATCTACTATTCTATTGTTCTATTGTACAACATTAGGGAGAAAACCCTAGACTTGATAAACGTATGTGAGAATTTTTCTGATTTTTGTACTTATGATGATAACAAATTATTTTCAGCTACTCAAGTTTCTACTCTAGACTCTACTTCTTTACTAGTTCAGACATCATAATTATTTTGACTACTTGAGTACTTCTTTACTAGTTCTCCCTTTTTGAGTATTATCTGAATTTGGAAGTCCATTGTTTATCAATATTTGATTAGATAAATGCTATCTTCTACCAACGGGTTTTTTGATATATAGTGTATATAAATTCAGTGAAGGATATTATTGACATTATTGTGATGACGGATTATTGTTGTCTGTAGATATTGAAGAAAGAAAAACTGTACTCAATTGAGGTAGTCCCAACGTGGACGGAAAAAGAATACCAGAAGAAGATAATTATGATGTAAAGCATTACTTCATGATTCAATTTTTTAAACAAATGATGCTGATCATGCCGATTTGTTTTCACCGGAAGTTCTTTTCGGAATCACTCGAACTTACGATAGAATTAACTACCGACAGATCACTTGTTAACAATATAAGACTACTGCTGTCACTGAGTGTTTTCAGCGACGTCATGGCCTTTGCTGCGTTCGATTGTAGTACTTTTCAGTATAGATCAGTATATGTAATCACATTTATAAGTTTGTTGTGTTTAATTCATAAAAATAGTGTCACGTTACAGAGAAAAATAATAAGCAAACAGTTTTATTTTGGCATACTGTAAAACATGGTATGGTACGATGGTATGGTATGTGGTATGGTATGATGGTATGGTACGAATATCATCATACCATGGTATGCATGAATGGTACCATGGTATGGTATGATGGTATGGTACAAATTACTATACCATGGTACGAATTACTATACCATGGTACGAATTACTATACCATGGTACAAATTATGATATCATGGTATAATTTGATGGTATGAAGCATGGTATGGTTTTTTGAAGTAGGAAATTTTGAAAAATCTAAAATATGATTTTTTTTTATTTGTTGACATTATGTACATATATCTGTTTTATTTGTGAAAATAAAATTTTACAAAATAAATAGATGTAGACAAACCAGTTAGACTATCCCTTACCTTATGCTGTGAACAGAAAACAAGAAAAAGAAACTCAATTTAAACATATCAGATAACTACTAAGTTATGATAAGATAGATAGATATTATGTCCCATTCTGACGCTTTGCTGGCAGTAGAATAGCTGTCAATTATTCTTTGAAATTTTGGGAAGTACTGCATATCTTATGATTATAATCTAGATAATGTAGTTATCATTACCAAGTTTTTCATAATCTTCTGTCAATGGTCAACTTTTATATTGTTTTGAAATATGACACTTTAAACAGTTGCATATTCTGTCTACATCTATGGCCAAGAAATTCCACTAAAAATGTGAATTAAAGGTGAATGCATCTCCTGTGTGGATTAAAAAACACCATACTTTCAAATTAAACTGTCACTAAATATAATACTATGTTGGTTGATACATGGATAGATAGCACATGTTGTAGAGAGTACGTATTTTGTTTTCTTCATTTATATGTAAAAACAATGTGCATTAAGGAAGTATATACACAATACCTTGACAATATCAACCAAGGAATGTGTCTTTTTTTGTTATGTGAGATTTTATTAAACAACTTTATTTCATTTTTTTTTATTAATTGCAAAATTTGAATATTTTGTATACTATATATATGTAATAATAATAATATAATCACATCCAGTTATATCTTGAAATTCAGGATAAACAACAACAAAGAAAATTGTGTTATTATAAAACACCCATGCTACAACACATCCCATAGGATCCAACCATTCTATTTTAGTGTTTCGGCAATTAAGCTTGAGATGGTTATTTTAAGATGCATTAAAATTACATCAACATCTAAGAACGACATTTTTTCGTTTGAGATTTCTTAGTTGAGACTTTAATAAAGGGTTATAATCATTTGCTAGACAAGAAAAAAATAAAATTTCATCTGATGTTCCATCGAATATTATGAATACATGTTGTCCCTATACATGTACATGTTATATCTGCCATGATAGAATATTCTTAATACAGACTTGCTCAATAAGTTTATGCATAGATGTAATTACATCTATGGTTTATGAAAATTAAGGTTTTAATTTAATTAAATTTTATATATATTTTTTTCATAGTTTTCATTTAGTACTAACGGATATTTTTGTTTGTGATATATGGAACCCCCCCCCCCCCCCCCCCCCCTATGTTCAAAATGGCTTTTTCAGGAATATTTACATAATATACAGTTTACGAAATGTACATTCAAAGATTTGTCGGTACATCACTTTCACACATCACAAATGGATTTCATTACATTCCGCATCAAAATAAGCAACAATGTCCAATACTGTGCACACAGAAAAAAACCAAAGCATAGTGTCCAATACTATGCGGACAAAACCACGCAATAGTCTGAGCGGACAAAAATATCAAAACTAAATACAGTTGAAAAGTAATGTAACACAACTTCTATATAAATCTATAAGTTCTCCAAAGATATGCTAAAATCTGCCCAAATTAACAAAATCCTTTTTAAAGTTTCATATTGTATGGGTCTTTTCTAGCCTTCAATCCTCCTTTTAAAACACTTAAACAGAGGGCTCTTATATACCTCTATCTCCAAATATTCCCCAACTGACCTAAATAATCTCTGAATATTCTCTAACTCTTTGTTTACAAAAATAAAACATATAAATCATATAAAAGTATTTACTATGTGACCTAGAGAACATGCTATGTTAATAATCTTATAGCAGGAAGCCATTTGACTTAATGACCAACAGACGATAACCAAAATGTTAATACAGGGACCTATATAAGTCCTTGGTTAATATGACAAAATTAATTACAGTGGACAAAATAACACTTGTACAGCAATAAAAAAATAGCAATAAAAAAATCCTTTAATTGAACAAAAGTTTTAGTCACAGCAGATTATATTCTTACTTACTACAACTAATCACCAACCTCACTTTGACTGTTTTTCTTCAGCATGATAGTTTTACTAAATTAAAATAGTTTTGATTCTAAATGTCTTTAAAAAATTTAACCAATGAATATTTTGTTTACATTATTTTTTCAACAAATACTCTTGTTCCTGTTTCTTATTGAAAAAAAGAGTTTGTTTTGGAATAGGTAAAAAAGAAAGATAAGCAAACAGATAATTAATAAAATCCTGTTTAAGAATAGCTAAAGCATAAAGACTTTTCTAAATTTCCTACTTCGAAAAACCCTACATAATGCTTCATACCATCAAGTTATACCATGGTATAAAAATTTGTACCATGGTATAGTAATTTGTACCATACCATCATACCATACCATGGTACCATTCATGCATACCATGGTATGATGATATTCGTACCATACCATCATACCATACCACATACCATACCATCGTACCATACCATACCATACCATCGTACCATACCATGTTTTACAGTATGCCTTTTATTTTTGTAAAAGGGGAATTCCATTTTCAAAACGAAGCAAGATTGAGTCGATTCTATTAATATCTTCAGGGGAAATGGTACATTGTTTTCTGAATTTCTGAGTTATTTTTCAAAACGTCAATATTTTAAGACACATCAATGGGAATGCATGGCCATTAAAGATAAGGTAACATTAATATATTTCTAGATTTTAATTAGTATCCAAAAATGAAGTTTCGTTTCTTGTCATATCGATTTAGACGATTTAGACATAGGTAGGTGCACCGAGTTGGTCGATAAAAAGGAACGACTGGGACAACACAGAACAACTTTGACTGCCACTGAAAAATTAGGTATTTTGTTTACACCAGTGAACAATGTGGATACTAAATGTATAAAAATGTGAAATTAAAACTGACTTATTAAAACTGTTTGATAAATGGGACCAAAGTCCATTTACTTTAATTAATTTAAATATGCGGAAGTAAGTCATAGGCGAAAATATATATATAATAAGCAAAGACCCACCGAAACAAGAAATACATATATAATAAGCAAAGACCCATCGAAAAAAACATCTGATAAACAAATTAAATAATACTTTGAGATATTTGGATGATATTTTGGCTCTCAATTATGACAAGTTCAGTATGTATACTAAAGAAATTTATCCTGTTGAACCTACTTTAAATAAAGCTAATAATAACAATGACCACTGCCCTTTCCTTGATCTTGATATCTATATCACTAACGGAATGCTGAATACTAAGATTTATAATAAAAGAGATGATTTTTCATTTCCTATCGTTATAACTATGATCAACTATCCATTTTTAGATAGTGACGTTCCGGAATGTTCACACAAAATTTGAGATACTACAACAAATATTGTTAATAGTCTGTCTCATATCTTGACTTGCATCTAGAAATTGACAACAAGTTTTTTTTAACAAAACTTTCCACAAAAGAGATTCAGCTTCCCAATTGTGAATTTCAGGCCATTTCCATTTCTATGTTTTAACAATCCAGCGGCGACTACGGGGCGCCGAATGGGACTCTTGTGGTTTTGTACAAAATTCAATTCTGTCATGTTACAAAATCATTTTTGTCTTACAAAACTATGTGCTACAGACTTGTTTTGTGAGAACTTCAATTTTGTGATGACAAAATTCATTTGTGTAGACAAAATTCATTTTTGTTATGACAAAATTCACTTTTGTAGACAAAATTCATATTTGTCACGACAAAAGTCAATTTTGTCTAAAAGGTATGCAAAAATAAACATATTTGCATACAAAATTGACTTTTGTTCCCTGATATGGAAATTAAATCACAATTTTCAATTGTGTGAGGTAAGATTCAATTTTGTGAGACATAACTAACTTTTGTGAGAAAAAGTTCAATTTTGTGAGACAAAATTCAATTTTGTCAATTTTGTTGAGACAAAAGTCAATTTTGTTAATTTTGTTGAGACAAAAGTCAATTTTGTCAATTTTGTTGAGACAATAGTCAATTTTGTCAATTTTGTTGAGACAAAAGTCAATTTTGTGACGACAAAATTCAATTTTGTAACAACAAAATTGACTTTTATGAGACTAAATTGACTTTCGTGAGAAAAAAATTGACTTTCGTGAGACAAAATTCAATTTTGTCAATTTTGTTGAGACAAAATTCAATTTTGTTGAGACAAAAGTCAATTTTGTCTCACATTGGTCAATTTTGTCTCACAAAAGTCAATTTTGTCAATTTTGTTGATCACATTGGTCAATTTTGTCAATTTTGTTGATCACATTGGTCAATTTTGTCTCACAAAAGTCATTTTGTCAATTTTGTTGAGACAAAAGTCAATTTTGTCTCACAAAAGTCAATTTTGTGTAACAAAAGTCGATTTTGTATGCAAATTAGTTCACAGACACCAAACTAAACTAATTTGAATACAAAATTGACTTTTGTCGCCCAATTTTCAAATTAGGTAACAAAAGTCAAGTCTGTGTAACAAAAATGAATTTTGTCATGACAAAAGTGACTTTTGTCGGCTGATAGATAATTTTGTAAGACAAAATTTAAAAATTTGTAGTAGGATACAAATTCTGTTAAACTGAACTCATTTTTATTGAACAAAAGTCACTTTTGTCTGTACAAAATTGAAATTTGAGTACAAAACCACAAGAGTCCCATTCGGCACCCCGTAGCGACTTCATACACTTAGTACATATTTTCTATCATGATTTCCTCGATAGAGGGTTGCCGTTCAGAAGGAGGAAATTAAACCAAGACTTCCCAGTGGTTCAGATGAAATCATCCCTTCGTTAGTTTTACGGACGCCAAAGTTAGTTGACCATTATGGAATACTCTTTCTACAGATGATAACGGATATGCTCATAATGTCGTAACAGCAATCCCGCTCACTTTACCCAAATTTGACCTACCGAATAAAAATGACTACTGGGTTTGCACTTAAATGAGCAACACGACGGGTGCCCTTGGCATGTGAAACAGGATCTGCTCACCCTTCCGGAGCACATGAGATTGCACCAAGTTTTTTGCAGGGTTCCTGTTGCTGTCTTTGGTGTTCTATTTTGTGTGTTGTGTGCTATTGTTTGTCTGTTAATAATTTACAATTTTTAGCTATGGCATTGTCAGATTGTTTTCGACTGACGAGTTTAAATGTACCTCCTTTATCTTTCGTCTCTCATTTTAACATAATTCAAACCCTATACCTAGCTATGCATTTATTGCTCTATTTGTTCTGAAATTATAAATCAAATAAATATACACGTTTATGCTCTCTTTTTAGGTAATGTGATATTAACCTGGACATATTTAATAACCATTCAGTAATGCCAGAACTTTCACGTTGACATATGACCAATGTTACCTGCAAGCCTGCAACTCTCATTCCACAAATGTCATACAATTAACTACCATGAGTAAAAGTAAGTAAACTTTGTTGTTATGTATTATACATATCATACCTAGATAATTTTAATAAAAGCACAAAATAAACCAAGTCAAATCTTAATTTACTATAAATATGATTTTTTTCACAGTAATAAATCAACAGTGAGCTGGTATATATAAACGTCAATGAGACAAAACTAACTACGAAATTCTTTACCAACAGTTTTCCCAAAAGTAAAATTCTTAATATTTGGAGAAGGTTTCTACGACCTGAGAAGCACAGTACATGTATATCCCAGGAATAGATTACCTTAGCCGTTTTTGACACAACTTTTTGGAATTTTGGATCCTAAATGCTCTTCAACTTTGTACTTGTTTGGCTTTATAAATATTTTGATATGAGCGTCACTGACGAGTCTTATGTAGACGAAACGCGCGTCTGGCGTTTTAAATTATAATCCTGGAACCTTTGATAGCTAATGTCCGTAACATTCTTATCCAAAATCTTTCCGGAGCGACTCTGTCGACCTTCGACCAACCCTCGTTGTGGTCTATGATTGTGATGGTAAGGTTTTTGAGATCAGCTTGTGTGTGCTCAGATGATCTCAAATGACGACTTAAGGATAGGTCGGGGTTGCAAGCGTAGTCACTCCGATGACCATTCATGCGTTTGTTGAATGGCTTCTCTGTCTCGCCAACATACTGCATACGTAACGGACAGTTTCCTCAGAGGGCATAAATGAAAAAAAAACCAACATAGAATGAGTCCCTCATTTTCCTGTCATCACTTGTTTCTAGTAACTCCGGCTTTAGTACTGGCTTTACGATTTAAAAAAAAAATACCAGTTTAAATTACAGGGCTCCATTCATTCGGGATGGATGTATATGTACCAAGCCACGTTCAATTATTTTACCTCTTTAGATAAAACTTATTTTTGTCGAGCCTTCGACTTTAGTCGAAAAAGCGAGACTAAGCGATCCTACTTTCCGTCGGCGTCGTCGGCGGCGGCGTCCACAAATATTCACTCTGTGGTTAAAGTTTTTGAAATTTTAATAACTTTCTTAAACTATACTGAATTTCTACCAAACTTGGTCAGAAGCTTGTTTATGATCATAAGATAGTATCCAGAAGTAAATTTTGTAAAAATAAAATTCTATTTTTTCTGTATTTTACTTATAAATGGACTTAGTTTTTTCTGCGGGGAAACATTACATTCACTCTGAGGTTAAAGTTTTTAGAATTTTAACAACTTTCTTAAACTATCCTTGGTTTGTTCCAAACTTGGACAGAAACTTGTTTATGATCATAAGATAGTATCCAGAAGTAAATTTTGTAAACAAATAAATCCATTTTTTCTGTATTTTACTTTTAAATGGACTTAGTTTTTCTGCGGGAAACATAACATTCACTCTGTGGTAAAAGTTTTTAAAATTTTAATAACTTTCTTAAACTATCCTGGGTTTGTACTAAACTTGGACAAAAGCTTATTTATGATCATTAGATAGTATCCAGAAGTAAATTTTGTAAAAAGACAACTCCATTTTTTCTGTATTTTACTTTTAAATGGACTTAGATTTTCTTCCAGTGAACATTACATACAGTCTGCAGTTAAAGTTTTCAAAACATTTATTAGATTCATTAATTATTCTAGATTTTTACCAAACTTGGACAGAAGCTTCTTACAATCATAAGATAGTCATGATAGTATCAAGAGGAATATTTTTATTGATTTTTTTCCTCATTTTTGTTTAGCCTGTGATTTACAGCAAAAGTAGGCGAGACACTGAGTTCCGCGGAACCCTTACAAATTTTTCTAATCATTATTAGACTGCTTTTCGTTTGGGAGGCTTACATGTGTAGTTTCCGTTGCAATTGCCCTACCGTTGTCAAATTTGAAATATACCAACTTGTATCGATTAGGACATTTTTGATTTTTTTTGTTTGAGGACTGCCCTCAATGCAGTTATAACATCAAAACTGTCATAACCTTTGGAAATTAAGAGTTGTGCGAGTTCACATTGAAAATAACTATTTTCATTTGGCATATCTTTGTAATCTTTGCGCCGTGTTTGTAAATTTTAAGATTGTATCAGCGTCTGTGGTACTGTTCGCTTAAATTGTATAAATTTCAAGATTAAGAAAACGCTTCTCAGTTTGAATATATTTACATTATTCATTTGCCATTGTGCTATTATTGAAGAAGGATGTCTGTTATCCGAAATATCTAATATTTGTTCATTTTATAGTTATTTAATGGTGGTGTTGTACCCTTTTTGACTTTATATATATATACGACTCATAATACGAGTCTGAATTTGATCACAAGATGTAACAAAATGGATCTAATATAAATTTAATACTAAACAGAAAAACCTTTTTTTAACTTGTGGCCACGATGTTATGCCACAAACATACGGTGTCAATATTTTTTTAGTACACCAGATCCAGATCTCGACAATAAATGTCTCTTCAGTGATGTTAGGGATCGAAACGGTATTTTAGAAGGCTTTATAAAAAGTACCCTAATTTTTAGATAAATCTTGAATTTTTAGAGTCAATATAGGATGAACGGATCATATAAACCGGAGTGAAAATATGATACAAGCCCAAACAAAAAAATATAAACGAGTCTAAATTGAAAACTACGTTCAAATCTATGATTGCGTTGGATAAAAACCGCAATTTTTATACGTGTGCATGTAAAACAAATTTCGTTGAAGAAGGGTCTTAACACAGCACAAACAACATTTTCCAAAAGACCAAAAAAGTGAAAAAGTATATTTAAACAAAACGCATTTGACTAACAGGACAAACAGGTCGAACAACTGATGTTCTTTTACCCTGCTGACTGCCATTGGCGATTGCCAAATAAAATTGATCACAAGATGTAAAAAATGGATCTTAATATAAATTTAATACTAAACAGAAAAGCCTTTTTTAACTTGTGGCCACGATGTTATGCCACAAACATACGGTGTCAATATTTTTTAAGGAACACCAGATCCGGATTTCGACAATAAATGTCTCTTCAGTGATGTTAGGCATCGAAACGGTATTTTAGAAGGCCATATATAAAGGACTCTCATTTTTAGCTCACCTGGCCCACAGAGCCAAGTGAGCTTATCTCATCACTTGGCGTCCGTCGTCCGTCGTCGTCCGTCCTCGTCGTATTTAACATTTTACATTTTGAACTTCTTCTAGAGAACCATTGAATGGAATAAAACCAAACATGGCATGAATGTTTCTTATGAGGTGCTGACCAAGTGTTGTTACTTTGTAGCCGATCCATCATCCAAGATGGCTGCCAGCGGGGGACTTAGTTTAACATAGGACCCTATGGGAAATGCATACAAATGACTTCTTCTAGAGAACCACTGAATGGAATAAAACCAAACATGGCATGAATGTTCCTTATGAGGTGCTTACTAAGTGTTGTTACTTTGTAGCCGATCCATCATCCAAGATGGCCGCCAGCGGGGGACTTAGTTTAACATAGGACCCAAAGGGAAATGCATACACATGACTTCTTCTAGAGAACCACTGAATGGAATAAAACTAAACATGGCATGAATGTTCCTTATGACGTGTTGACCAGGTGTTGTTACTTTGTAGCCGATCCATTATCCAAGATGGCCACCAGCAGGGGCTTAGTTTAACATAGGACCCTAAGGGAAATACATACAAATTTCATCTTTTAGAGAACTATTGAATTGAATGAAACCAAACATAGCATAAATGTTCCATTCCAGATGAGGGGCTGGCAAAGTGTTTTTACTTTGTAGCCAAATTTTTATCTTTTTTTCTATGAAATCAAAAACCCAGGTAGAGTCATGTGAGCGATACAGGCTCTTGAGAGCCTCTGGTTATAAAAAGTACCCTAATTTTTAGATAAATCTTGAATTTTAAGAGTCAATATAGGATGAACGGATCATATAAACCGGAGTGAAATTATGATACCAGCCCAAACAAAAAAATATAAACGAGTCTAAATTGAAATAAAATTAACTGTACCTATTTTCTTGCACCAGATTCCCATTTCGACAATACATGTCACTTCAGTGATGCTCGTGGCCAAAATATTTGAAATCCAAAGCTAATATAAAAGATGAAGAACTATAATTCAAAAGGTCCAAAGTATAGCCAAATCTGTGACAGGAATCAGAGCTTTGCATGATAGATACATTCCTTAAATTATAATAATTTCTATCATTTTGTAACAGCTAATTTTGATAACACAAAAAAATCCGTATTTTCATGCCAGTACCGGAGTACTTGCTACTAGGGTGGTGATACCCTCGGGGACTAATAGTCCACCAGCAGAGGCATCGACCCAGTGGTAGTAATAAAATTAACGGTACCAATTTTCTTGCACCATATGCGCATTTCGACAATACATGTCTCTTCAGTGATGATCGTGGCCAAAATATTTGAAATCCAAAGCTTATATAAATGATGAAGAGCTATAATTCAAAAGGTCCCAAAGTATAGCCAAATCCGTGAAAGGAATCAGAGCTTGCATGAGGGAGATACATTCCTTAATTTATAATAATTTCTATCATTTTGTAACAGCAGATTATAATAACACAAAAAATCCGTATATTCATGACAGTACTGTAGTATTGGCTACTGGGGTGTTGATACCCTCGGGGACTAATAGTCCACCAGCAGAGGCATCGAACCAGTGGTAGTAATAACATTATCGCTACCAATGTTCTTGCACCAGATGCGCATTTCGACAATACATGTCTCTTCAGTGATGATCGTGGCCAAAATATTTGAAATCCAAAGCTTATATAAAAGATGAAGAGCTATAATCTAAAAGGTCCATTACTATTGTTCAATTTGTAGACAAGAATACGTTTATGTTCATCTATTGTAGATCATGACGGAAGAGTTACATCATGAACGCGAAAATTATTTTAGACATTCGATGTTAGTGGTAGACCATTCTAAGGATGCATTTAACTCTATAATTAATAAAGATTTAAGAGGAAAAAACATAACATTTGAATATTTTTTGGATCAGAAAAAACATGAAATCTATCACTGCTGCTACCATGAGAAATGCTGTAAATGTTTGACTGATGGAATTTTGCCTACCAAAAGAACTAAACGTTTGACTAATGTACAGTTTGACGTGTTGTATAGTAAAAAGAACAATCCGTATTGTAGTATAACTGCAAATGTGCCCCATTTATGCTGCATTGATGTGAAATCTGGAATTTCAACTGAAATAATTGAAATAACACTTTCAAGATGGCTGATTGTAAATTATTGTAGCGATGTTTTCTGGAAGGAATGTTTGCAAGGATTGTCTCTGGAAAAATTTCTGAATGACAATGTTCACTTGGTTTATCATTTATGGCAATTCAGCACTCCATGTTGTTCGTGTCCGTATCGTTTTCAGTTACCATCGAGGCAAGTTATTAACGACAAACATTTAAAAATGATGTTTGCTGGTTGTTCCTTACCTCCTACTTGCCGAAAACGAAAATACATGGGAAATACTAATTGCATTTGTCCCATGTCTGCAAAACAGGGCATCCGTGAAAATGACCTTCACCCTGAGCTCCAACAAAAGCTACTTGGATATATGGTTTCAGCAAGAAAATCAGTAGAAACATTAATAGAAATCCGACACAACACTTATGGCCACATACAAAACACAAGAATATCAAATGAAGACTACAAAAAGATCAGGATTAACACTGAAAAAGCGTTACTTGATATAGGACAGTTTTGTGGCAAGAAATCACAAGTGAAAGCGGCAATAAATGATGTACAGCAGAAACCTCTAGATCATGGTTTGATGTTAAAGTACACCAGCGTTTTGTCGGAAAGTATTGAGGTAAGCGGGTACATCAAACAATAAATGAAAATAACACTATAAATTTCGTGCGCCCTACGCTCTTTTCTTGATTAATCTTCATCATAAAGGCTCAATCCTTAACATTTAAAAGCCAGGGATTCATAAATCATAGAAATGTTTTGAGCTTTATTATTTAAGGAACCTAAATGAACAGCAAAATCTGTCTTAGGTCAACTTTGCTTGAGCACTTTGTCATTTATCTAACTTTTATTTTGTGTTCTTCATGAAACCTCTTCTCAAATATATAACATCTATTCAATCTTTAAACATCTGGCTCCGGAGTTACTGTCATATTTACTCTTGGTAAGTATAAATCAGACTGGAATTTTTGATTAAATTGAAAAACCTCAAAAACAACACAATCAAATCATCATACTTTTTTTACAATTACAATAATCTTCGCACCCAGCCTATTAGTCATTTTTGACTTAAATAACTCTGAATTACCTTTATTGTTCCAAGATGTGAATTTGATGATTTTTCCTAAAAAATATGTCATCACCGAATGAGACTAACATTAGTAACACGACGGCTGTCACATGTGGAGCTGGATCTACTTATTCTACGGGCATATACGATCACCTCCGGATTTAGGTTGGTGTCTGTTACTCAGTGTTTTGTTTTGTTTTCTAAGTCGAGTTTTGTAAACTGTTGTTTGCCTTTTGGTCGTGTTTTGGTTTTGGTTTTTTTGCACTGCTTTGTCAGATTGTCTTTGACTTAAAAGTTTTAATATCCCTTTGTTTTCTTGTGCCTCTCTTTTTACAATCCTATAATTATGTTAGTTAGTAATAGTAAAAGTTCAAGGATAAGTTAATATTGATATTAAAATACCTCCAAACCAAAAGTGGTGTTCAGATTTGAACAGCCATTTTTGTGAGGAGGTCTTTTAATGTCAATATCAACTTAATCATTGAACTTTTACTGACTTACAAAACGTCAAAAATAAAAGAAAAGTACATAAAAAAAACACTTGTTGAAACCTAATTCCCCTGAATTGGACGAGTCTTTATATGTTCAACTTAAATGATAGTTAAACAGTACTCAGACTGATATATACAATTAACAGTTACCAAATTGCAATGAAAACGAACCGATTTTATGGCATTTCATCGTATAAATAAAATTGAGAAAGGAAATGGGGAATGTGTCAAAGCCACAACAACCCGACCATAGAGCAGACAACAGCCGAAGGCCACCAACGGGTCTTCAATGTAGCGAGAATTCCCGCAGCCGTATTTGTCCTTTAGCTGGCACCTAAAAATATGTATACTAGTACAGTGATAATGGAAGTCATACTAAACTCCGAATTATACACAAGAAACTAAAATTAAAATTTATACAAGACAAACAAAGGATTTTATCATATTTTTTTTAGCATAAAAAAACACCAAAATGAAAGTTTTACCAAATTAGGGGGTAAATTTATATTTTTTTAGCCAACTTTTCAAAATAACGACTTATTATTAAATAAATGAGTCAATTAAAAACCCATACAGACCTCATTTATAACTGACCAATGAATATTCTGGCCAACAGCTTCTTGCTATATATACTTGATAATTTTGACCTGTCAGTAATCATGAAAAATAAACTCATCATAGATACCAAGACTAAATTTTATATATACGTCAGACGCGCGTTTCGTCTACAAAAGACTCATTATTGACGCTCGAATCCTAAAAAGTTAAAAGGGCCAAATAAATTACGAAGTTGAAATAGATTCGTTAAGATCAGACTTTAGAAAACACCCATAAGAATTTAAATGGAAATTGTACATTACAGCATTTTACAAGATCTTGTCTTTGTATGTTAAGTGCTAGTTCAGGGAAATTAATTAAGTAGATTATGATTGATTGTTGATTGCTTTACTTCCAGTAGCAAATATGTCATGCATGTTCATTACTATCACACATACATTTTAAATATATTAGGTAGGTCGTGCAATAGGAGGTCGACAATACGGTTAGACGTGAAACTTTAAAATATCACTGGAAAATGAGGGTATATTGAATAAGGACAAAAATTTAGACTTGGAACAGCTTGCAATATTCGGACCACTCAAATAATAGGTGCAAGAGTTTTTAATTTTCCCGAGAGCGTTGATCCATAAAATCAACGCTGAAGTCGATCATCGATGTTTATGTGAAGTTTACAATATCATTTCACGCATCCAATTTAGGTTAGATATCTTTAGCTCCCTTTAGTAACTGTGAAAATTCTGTGAAACTGTATTGCGTATTGTATTTCGGTATGGTTTGTAAGAGTACATACAATCAGGCTTTCGTTTAAACATGTTCAACTTCTCTATTCTTGACACTAGTATTGCAAGTTCTAAACTTAAAGACTGATTGAAATCATTTATCAAAATTAAGTTAAAAATTGAAATGCCAACGAAAATACAAATACCTGGTTTTTTTCAGAAAGAGATGAATCCCCCCATATGTACCAAGTGTTAGATTAGTTTTATAGATATTAAAGAAATTGCTTGGTATTCCTAAACTGAAGATTTATACACACAGACGAAGAATTATACTTAACGACAAAATTATTTTCATTTACCTGTGTAGGATATGACGCAGGTTTTCCAAAAGTGATGATTTTCTAAAAAATGTTTAATATTTCACAGTGGTATCTCACTTTAACTTTGTTTAAACCTTTTTATTTACTTTTGACCTTAATTATTTATCCCTTATATTTTTGTTAAATATGTATCTGCATTCAGGTATTCGTTCATTGTGTGTTAATTGGCATTTTTTGATTGAGTTATGTCTTCCAATTGATATTTTATAGTGTGTTTTTCTATGTTGTGATGTTATACTATTGTTTCAGAAAAGGGAGAATGTTGGATACCATTAAAACGTTTAATCCCACTGCAAATATTTGAACCTGTCCTAGGTCAGGAATCTGATGTACAGAAGTTGTCGTCTGTTTATGTAGTTCATATGTATTTCTCATTTCTCGTTTTTATATAGATTAGACCGTTGGTTTCCCGTTTGAAAGGGTTTTACACAAGTAATGTTTGGGGCCCCTAATAGCTTGCTGTTCGGTGTGAGTCAAGGCTCCGTGTTGAAGGCCGTACCTTTACCTATAATGATTTACTTTTATAAATTGTTATTTGGATAAAGAGTTGTCTCATTGGTACTCATACCATACCTTCCTATATCTATATGTAAAAGCCACTCTAATTTAAGCAGGAAAATACAACGAAACAACTTTAATTATCAAAATGTTGGATTTCATGTGTATGCAGACACTTCTCAATAAAAAATAAAAGAAGCTGTCGTTATCCTCTAATTTCTTTTTCCGCTTTATTATTGACGTTCATTTACAGAACAATACTCGTCAATAGTTTTGTTACTATACTGAGTACATCTATCCAAATTTACTTGAGACTGTTAGTCGCCAAGGGTATCCGTCTAGTAGCAGTACCTCAATGTTTGGCATGAAACAACATATATTGATTTATTGAAATTTACTGTTATTATATTTAGGAAAACGCTCTATGATAAGAATCTTTCTCCATCATATTGAGTTTGGCTTTATGTTTGGTCCTAGTGGTTTATGTTCGTGTTTTTTCAAGTTGGTTTTTAAGGTTATAAAAAATATAAGACATACAACGAAATAAACATCGAGTTATTTCATATCAACTACACACCATAGCATGTATATGCTTTATTTGTTTTAGCAAAAAATAATTCCTTGTGGAATTTATATTCCAATTTTCAATTTATAAAATACTAAAATGTTCGATTTGTGAATAATTTAAAACGTAGATCCATTTTCAGGCTAAATCGTATTTCAAAGAACTAGAAGCTAAACAACGGCAACTCGAAGACAACATCCAAAAGAATAAAGAAGACAACACAAGAGCATTAAACGCTTTTTCTGATAAACTAGAAAAAAACATGGGTCCCCATCATTTTCAAGAATGCGGATCAAAATATGGTAGGTAGTTGCGATTTAATTTAGACAAACAGATGGATGTGTTATGATTGCCAATGAGACATATTTTTACCAGAGTTTAAGCCGGTGTAGTCATATGTATTTATATTTATGTCACTGATCTTATAACTGCAAAAGTCTCACTAGGAGATGTTTTCATAGACAACTTTTTGGTCCGTTGAAGTCAAGTCAAGTCAGCAATACAAAAATCACTATCAGTAAACATCCTATGTTTCATGACACACGTTTGTCATAAACTAGCATTTTCCTTGTACAGATTTGTCTTACTTATTCATATCATTTCAAAATGTGAAAAGGATATGTTTGCCAGTGACACAAGTATTCATAGACCAACGGACAAAGATTTTAACAATTTCAGAGCACATTAGTTCACCTCTGGTTTTTGGTGCGGTTCATGTTTTTCGATGCAGTATTATGTGGATTTGTTAATTTTTTTGTCATTTTTATAGGAAAGCAAAAAGTCAAAAAAAAAAATTCTATATTGGTCTCATGTTTCCGTCGTCGTCGTCAAAGTCGTCCGAAGACGGATGGTTTCCGGATAATAACTGTTACGAAAAAGGAAAGTAAGCTAGATACACTTACTGGAAATGTGTGGATATGATTAAAGCTTTAAATTTTTTGCTAGATAACATTTATGTACGTTTTGGCGATAAAGTGTATCGTCAGGTAGTAGGTATTCCTATGGGCACTAACTGTGCCCCTTTAATAGCAGATTTATTTCTTTATTGCTATGAATCTCAGTTTATGACCAAACTCAGTAAAGACCCATCATTGTTATATTTGGTTGATACATTCAAAAATACCTACCGTTATCTGGATGAAATATTTTCGTTGAATAATCCAGAGTTCTCTAAATATACTTCCGAAATTTACCGAAAAGAACTTACGTTAACTAAATCTGACATAAACAGCAGCAGTTGTCCTTTTCTAGATTTAGACATTTAATTTTAAACAGGAACTACATACTAAAATTTACGACAAAAGAGGTGATTTTTTCATTTCCTATTGTTAATTTTCCTTCAGTTCTAGACGGCGATGTGCCTTTGGCTCCATCATACGGTGTTTATATATCCTAACTCGATCGGTATGCCCGTGTTTATTCTGATGTCATAGATTTTAACGAACGTAATTAATGCATAACTGGGAAATTATTGTGTCAGGGATTTTGATACCATAAATTACTAAAAACTTTTATTAAATTCTTTCATAGATACAAAAATTTGATTAGTAAATTTGGCTGTATCTGTAGAAAACTTATTAAAAATGGTATTTCACATCCTAAGTTTTACGGTAATATTGTACTTAAAGCGAGGAAATCACTATGTGATCCGCGTAAACTCATCAAACCTTTAAACAAACTTATAGTAAGGGTTATCGTACCAATATTGTATTAGATCTCTGAATATAGTTAACATTGGCACTAATATCGATTTTGTCATTAGTAAACTAAAACATAACTAAATTGTATCTTCTTTTGAGGCGGGATGTATAGAAACAAAAACACGTAAATGTTTATCTATATAGAAGTCGCTCCTCACAATCCTACTACCTGTCGATACATTTATTTTGGCATTGCACAAGTCATGTCTTCTCTGACTGTTCATGACGTTAAAATACTAAATCCCTGGGATGTGTTTTAGTTGATTTTAGTCTCTGATGCATGATTTTTTATTATTAATTGCTTTTGACTTTTAACTAGCTGTCAGTAACTGCGAGTACTCTCAAATCGTATTTTCTTGTTAATTCGACCTGTTGTTACTGTTTATAATGCTTTTTTGTTAGTTTATTATAATATGGATCTTGTCGATATACCAGCTTTAATTATTTGGAATATCTTCTAATTTTCACTTCTTCGTACTACATTTGTATGAACTTCAAGATTATTCACCTTAAATCTGTACAAGGAAGTTTTAGATAGCTCTAACTGCATAGTTTTATTGTTATTACTCACCCCAATGTGTATCTAGTGTTAATTTTATGTATTAATATGACAGAACTTTCTTGGTATTCTCATTAATTGGAAAAAATTTATACACATAAGTAGTATACCTAAAACGACAATTTTATTTTTAATTTACTTGTATATATTATTAAAACCGGTTTTTTCAAAAGTGATTTTTTCGAAGGGTTTAATATTTCGCAGTGGTGTCTTGCCATGGCTTTGTTTGGACTTGTTTGTTTGCTATTTGGCCTTGAATGTGTGTCCCTAATATTTTATTAACTGTGCATTTGCATTCAGATATCGCAGATCAAATTTATTCTTTCATAGTGTGTTAATTTACGTTTTTTGATTGAGTTAAGTCTGTCAATTGATATTTTATCGTGTGTTTCTCTATGTTGTGATGTTATGCTATTGTTTCAGAAAAAGGGAGAAGGTTTGGTACCATTAAAACGTTTAATCCCGCTGCAAATGTTTGCACCTGTCCTTAGTCAGGAATCTGATGTACAGTAGTTGTCGTTTGTTTATGTAATTTTTACGTGTTTCTCGTTTCTCATTTTTTATATATATTGAACCGTTGGTTTTCCCGTTTGAAAGGGTTTTACACTAGTAATTTTGGGGCCCTTTATAGCTTGTTGTTCGGTGTGAGCCAAGGCTCCGTGTTGAAGGCCGTACATTGAACTATAATGGTTTATTTTTATAAATTGTTATTTGGATGGAGAGTTGTCTCATTGGCACTCACACCACATCTTCCTATATCTATAGAAAACATATTCAAAACTTTGTTTTAAAATTTGATGTGTTATATGACTTTTATATACAGATCTGTGCAAACAGCATGTTTAGGTTTGATAACCTTCAACATTAATTTACAATCAGTTATTTTAACGTTTACGTATTTTTTATTAAAGAAAATATAACTGAAACATAAACAAATTTATACTTTTTTATTCATTTTACAGAAACAGATGTTCAATGTATTTCAAAAAAGAATTCTCCAGAACAAAGATTTATAAGATGTGCCATGGTTGCTGTTCAGGAAATTCCAAATATAATGCAGGAAATAATGAAGCAATCTGCTATGCCACCAGCAACATTGTATAAAATGATACAAAATAATGAACCGTTTAAAAAAGTAATGCCCACAACAGAACAGAATGCATATGGATTACAAAGTCTTTTGAAAGATGGATACACAAAACTGCATGTAACATTAATATTTAATATTGTAAGGCATTACAGTAATATGTTTATACCCATACCAAAGCAAGGATGGGATAAAGACCCTAACCATGACGACTGTGACATTGGAGATGATACACAGCGAATGCGGAAAATGATAAACAAAATAAGGACTACACCTTCCAAAACATTGAGTAAAGGGGAGTTCAAAGAGTTTTTCACACACATTTATGCTATAAGTGCTCGAATAGATGAATATTTTCATAATCTAAATTCCTGTGTCACTTCATTCCAAAAAAATATTTACGATTTGTTACTCTGTCCTATTGACAAGGAAATGAAGGAAAAGGCCTTGGAAGAAACAATTTGTTTGAAAGGTAAAATATCAGATAAACATTACTTTAATTCAACAGAGTATAATTGCATTAATCTAACTAAACGTATTAATTGATTATGTATTGCTTAACCTCGCGTTGGTGCACAATACATTTATCGTGAAGCGAATTCATATATATCATTCTAATATTCATGATGTTAAATCGAATATTGAAAACAATTTACTTATACATATGTATGCACCTAGCCTACTGTTCAGTGGTTGTCGTTTGTTGATGCAGTTAGTAAATGTTTCTGGTTTGTCGTTTGTCATATAGATATGATCATTGTTTTGCCCGTGTGGATTGTTAAACACTAGTCATGTGTGGGCCCTTTATACCTTACTATTTGTTGTGAACCAAGGCTCCGAGTTCAAAGCCGTTCTTTGACATATTATTGTTATTTTTTTATACAGTTTGACCTGGATGGAGAGTTGTCGCATTGGCACTCATACCACGTCTTCCTTTTCATATATACTATCTGCTATCTGCACTTTGTTCGGTTTGTTGTCTCTTTGACATATTCAGATTTCCATTCTCAATTAAATAGTATATGTCAAACTCTGCATATTTCGATAACAACGTCATTGTAGCAGTTTAGTTTTAAAAAACAAGTTCAGATGTTCTTGATAGTTCACGAAGGATTATTTTACTTTATTACTGATAAATTTGTAGGATAAGACTATGACCTCTACGTACTATTATATTTATAATTCATAATACTTGCATTTAATATGTCAGTATTACGGTATTCTGTGTACCCTTGTCGTTGAGATGTTACTAAATATGTCAAAGGTAATAGTGAATATAAATGTATTATGTTTTATCTCACAAGTGATATATAGGTAAACCTGAGACCAGTATGATACAATCTAAGAAAATTACTGAAAAAAGCATATTCAACGAAATGTTTCAAAAACCTATATGTATATGTAATGGCGTAGATTACCCATGTAAACGTCTCTAGAGCAAAGCTATGGAAAGTGTGGGTTACAAAAGTAAACAAAGTTATTATCGTTACACAGACAATTCACATTAAAAAAGCGTTAAGTTATTAACACACGAGTCATGGATGTATAGGGAAATCAATTCTTAAATCATTGCTATATATTTTATTTTGATTTATTCACTTGTGGTATCACAACGTTTGTTCAAGTTCCCTCACACAATATTGTCACACACTAAAGTGCTTAAGACCGTCTATAATTTTATAATATTATTATTCAATTATATAAAATATATCTCTAAAATTTAAATGTCGATACCTAGTAAACCAACAAAAAAAAACACCACCCATTAACTTATAATACAAAAATTGTCAATATATTCTAAAAGACAGAAACCTATAAAATATGACACAAGATAACCGTTATGGTTACTTTGGGCTACTGACTATGGACATGTATTGTGAGTCACAAAAACATAAATGCCGTTTCATATATGATACAAAGCTTTATCAATGTAAGAAATACAATCATTTACATAAGCCTGACAAAAAACTCTATTAAGATATTTCTTAAATCCAACAGATGAGCTGAGGAATACATATCGATATGAATATTTTCGGTTTTAATTATTTTATTGTAGATTATTTTGTCATTAAGTCTGGAGAAAAGGAAGTAAGTGTATTTCGTGGGGAGTCACTGCAGAATTATTTTCAACGAATGGCTGATTGTGATGGTAAGTGTCTTTGATTTTAATTCTGATTTATGAATTTCCAAAAAATGGCAACAACAACAAAGCAAACACATTTTATTTCAGAATTGCTAGTACAATCTTGATGATGCTTCCGTCACGTTTGACAGAACGATCAAGTGACATGCTATTAGAGTTATCTCTTCTACACTATCATTTTGTTGCCTTTACTCTTTAACCATAAATCGTAGAGTTCATGGACACAAGATACGTGATTGATGGGTCACAACTAGGTAATTGGCGTCAAGATCAAATGATAAGATCATGTTCTCAATTTATACTTTTATTTGTGACCGCTACCCTTAACAAACTGAAATAGATAATCAATATATGATTATCATATGATATGCATATTCAATGATGTTTAAAATTTTATTATATTGCAGGCAATGTCTCATTTGAAATCGATATCTCCATAAGCCGTTGTCAGCTATATGGCGTGCTTTATAACTGATTTCACGTGGAAAGATACTGTATTTAACTCACTAGACAACTTTATTTTCAGATTTTAAATGACAATACGACGAAAGACTTAATAAATTGCCAATTGTATATTTGGCCCTTCCAACACTAACGTTCTTTATCTTACCTCCTATACATTTCTAGAAATATGATTGGTTAAAAGCGTCATCGTGGAAACCGTGTATATTCAATATTTGGTAAGTTGGGAGGAGGGGCTAATTTCATACACGGTTAGTAGTGGAGTTGCGTCCCTTTATATTCCATATAAGGTAACAAGGAGGCGGGGCTTATTTCATACACTGTTAGTAGTGGTGTTACGTCCCTTTAGAAAAAAAAACAGTACTAAGAAAAAATATTAAAGGTTTCAACAGACGAAGAAAGTGATGATAAAGTGAAATAAATTCATAAAACACATTTAAAGCTAACACGTTGCCATTTTTGGCATCTGTTTTTGTAGGATCAAAGGAAGTAGTTTTTTAATCATGTTAATGCTAACTGTATTGAAAACTTGCTCACTTTGATAGGTCACTAGTGTAAATTTTACAAGTTAAGATAGTCGGTAAGATAAATTCGTTACATATATGTGTGCTAGTGACGTAATACGATATATATGGGGTCAGTAAATTCCATATGGAATTTACTGACCCCATATATACCGTATTAGGTCAATAGCACACTATGTAAATAATATTATTGATAGTTCCACAATTTTTTAGCCCTAGGCAATTTTTGAATTCTTGGATCCACGGATTTACACAATGTATGAACGATAATAAATATATTTATATTAAAAAAGCGAAAAACGCGGCAAATGAACGTCATAGAAGTTATTATAACGTCATGTATCCAAGCGAAGTAATTGTTGTTTCAATGTTGTAATTTATTCCAATGAAGAAGGCCGTAATGGCCAAAATGTATGGGAATTCGTGTTATAGTTTTTATTATACAATCATTCAGAGACTTTACATATATATATATTTAGACAATATACGTATAGTGTCTGGAAATATGAAATTTATGTGTATGAGGCTTAGAAACGGGAAAATGCGAGGTTCTACCGAGCATTTTCCTGTTTCGTGCCGAATACAAATAAATTTCATATTTCAAGACACTATAAGTATATTGTCTTTATACTGAAATCGAAAACAAATATTTAAAAATGAAAAAAGTATGTAACATTAATTGTTAAAAAAAGTGTTTGGAATTTCCCCCTTCGGGTACCATTTTGGGGTATTTCCCTATGAGCGTAGTCCAGGCGGTAAAACATTGACATATTAAGGAATTAGAAAGGGAAAATAAACTTAATTGATAACATTTGATAACCATGGTATATAAATAACCAATTTGAAGACATAAAAGTTTAAATTCATAAAAGTTTGACCATGGTTACTTTACGTTGTCATGGTCGTAACGTGACGTTGTTGATGAAATACAATAAGGAGGCGGGGCTTATAGGTTAGTTGGGGTCATTGACGTATAAAGCTTACGTTTATACATATAGCTTTATCTGTATAGTAAAATAGCTGATTGCAGTATAAATATATATATGTCATCCGTTATCATAAAAAAATAAAAAAACGCATAGAAACCATATTATCATCAAAACGGTAGTTTAGCATTATAATTCTGTTCAATCTGATAATATATCTGAAGACATTATTTTCAGATTCTGTGATCATGTCTTTTTTTATAAATCAGGCAAATGTGTATTTTCAATTTTTTCATATTAAGCCTATTATGTTCCAAAAGATCATTGTAATTTGTCATTCCCTTTTGTCGACGACCTATTTCGAAAACATTAAATACCGTATAGCGGGCTATTTTTTCCTGATGTGAATGTTTTCGCATATTTTCGTGGATAAAACAAAATAGACAAAACAGATTTCGCCAATTAAAAAGGCAACTATATAACAAGTATTGATTCAAGTTTTGAATCCACCTAAATAATAATAAAACAAATTTATATACCATATTTAATGAAAATCGCGAAATTTACACCCGCAAAAAATAACCCACTATACGGTATTCATACTATTCAAATATAACAAAATCAACAATTTTATCTTTCAAGCCAATACAATAGCTCCAATAACCATGCGCTTTCCGGGAATAAAAGGAGATCCAGAAATTGCTACTTTAGTCAATACCTTACAAGACCAGATAAATGATAGATCTCTCCCAATCAAACTAGATGGAGCGGCGGTTGGCAGTTTGATTCTTTTTCTACGTGTAGAGAACAATGTCTTTAAAAGTGACATAGAGACAAGAGAAGTCATATCAAGTTTTATAGACCATTTCATCAAAGTGACAAATTTGCAGCAATGGTTATGCCAACCAAAGAATATAGTTGAAGTAGTTATAACAAACGGTAAGTTTCACATATTTTATTTAGTTGCATGAGTTAATTCTTAACTTATTGTATCCCGGTCACCATATTTCCAGAACGTTCTCTATTGAACAACCCTTTTAAGCTCACCTGGCCCAAGGGGCCAAGTGAGCTTTTCTCATCACTTTGCGTCCGGCGTCCGGCCTCATCGTCGTCGTTAACTTTTACAAAATTCTTCTCCTCTGAAACTACTTGGCCTAATTTAACCAAACTTGGCCAAAATCATCATTTGGGTATTTAGTTTAAAAAATGTGTCCGGTTACCCGGCCAACCAACCAATATGACCGCCATGGCTAAAAATAGAACATAGGGGTAAAATGTAGATTTTGGCTTATATCTCTGAAACTAAAGCATTGAGAGCAAATCTGATATGAAGTAAAATGTTTATCAGGTCAATATCTATCTGCTCTGAATTGGAGAACCTGTTGTTTGGTTGCTGCCCCTAAATTCAAAATTTTAAGGAAAATTTGCCGTTTTTGGTTATTATCTTGAATATTATTATAGATAGAGATAAACTGTAAACAGCAATAATGTTCAGCAAAGTAAGATCGAAAAATAAGTCAATTAACCAAAATGGTCAGTTGACACTTCAGGAGTTATTGCCCTTTATTGTCAATTTTACTAATTTTTCTTAAATTTTTGTAATCTTTTATTCAGACACTCAAATCAATCCATGTGTTCATAGATAGTAGATGTTGTTGTGTCCT